>NC_138777.1:129374559-130574559 GCF_965119305.1 Pelophylax lessonae
ACTGTTCCACCGAAGGTGGACTGCCGGTCTCAAGACTAAACAAATCTACTATGGTCCAGGTGGAGGAGTTTCCGGTCTTTAAAGACCCTGTTGATGGACTCTGTCCCGCCACTTACATGTGACAGCGGGCTCAATACTTAGTCCGGTCTTCACTATCACTGGTGTCTCAGACCATAACGGAATTGGCAAAGTTACTAAAAATCGATTTGGAAGCAAAATAGCGTCCCCTGGGCCTTGCAGAGCTAATGGACCAAATGTTCCAAGCCTCACTATTTGTGATGCCTTAGACACAAGGGGGGCCACATCTAGAGTATCTGGTTACGGGTGAGGGCGCCCCTTCATGGGCCGAGTACCAGATTGTCCCCGGCAGTCTCTGACTCTCGGAGGCCGGGTGCGACGTGATGACAGCATTCAGCTGAGATGTTTTTTTTTTTTTTTCCCAGGCATTTTAGCCTGTAGGAGAGAGCTGAGGTCTTATTGACCCCAGATCTCCCCATAAAGAGGACCTGTCATTTACTATTACAAGTAATGTTCACACACAAAAAAAAAAAAATTAAAAGGGAAAGTGTAAAAATAAACAATAAAAAAAAAAGAAAAATTTAAAGTGCTCCCATCCCTGCGTGCTCGCATGCAGAAGCAAGCACATGCGTACGTCGCAGCCACATATGTAAACTCCATACATGTGAGGTATCCCCACGAACGTTGGAGCAAGAGCAACAATTTTAGCTCAAGACCTCCACTGTAACTCTAAACTGGTAACGTAAAATTTTTAAAGCGTCGCCTATAGAGATTAAGTACTGAAGTTTGCCATCATGCCACGAGTGTGCGCAATTTTAAAGCGTGACATGTTGGGTATCAATTTACTCGGCGTAACATCTTTCACATTATACAAAAAAATTGGGATAATTTTAGTGTTTTGATTTTCTTCTAACTGTTTTTTCCCCGTGTTTGAAAAATTTCTGCGCAAATACCATGTGACATAAAAAGTTGCAATGACTGCCATTTTATTCCCTAGGGTGTCTGCTAAAGATAAATATATGTTTGGTGGTTCCCGAGTAATTTTCTAGCAAAAAATGGATTTATATATGTAGGAGCAGAGTGCCAGAAATCGCCCGGTATGGAAGTGGATATTGGCTTTCCTCCAAAGAGGGGTTGAGCAGTGGTTGGCCTTGGGTACTATTAAAAGCTTGGTGTCGGCCTTGGCAGTGTTTTTTTTTTTTTTTTTTCCCCAACGTCCTTTGGCTACGCTTTCTTTGATTCACACCTTTATCCAGGGAGTTCGCCATATGTCTCCTCAGTACCAAGGTAATACGGACCGTATCGGTCAGTCCTTCAGAAACCACCTTTTGAAAAAATTAGGGAGATTCCTCTGCCTTACACTGTCAGAAAATGTAGCCTTTTTGGTGACTGTTACCTTTGCGAGCAGTGTCTGAATTGGCAGTGCTGTCCTGTTCACCCTATCTGGTGGTCCACAGAGATAAAGTGGTACTTCGACCTAGCTAGTCGTTTCTTCCTAAGGTGGCTTCTGATTTCCATTTGCATGAAGACATTGTACTGCCTTCACTTTGTCCTAAGCCCAAGCATCCTAAATCAATTGCTTTGCATTCCTTGGATGTGGTTCGGGCAATTAGGGTTTACCTGGTGGCTACTGAGTCTTTCAGGAAATCAGACTTTGCCCTCACGTAAGGACCTTGGAAGGGATTGGCTGTGTCTGCTGCGAAAATATCCAGATGGATCAGGCAGACGGTGGTACAGGCTTTTTCACTTAAGGGTCAGGTTCCACCTTTCCCTGTGAAGGCACATTCTATTAGGGCGCCGAGTGCTTCTTTGGGCTTTTCGCCATCAGATGTCAGTAATAAAAGTTTGCAAGGTGGCACCTTGGTAGTCTGTGCACACGTTCACAAAATTCTACAATGTAGATGTGTTGGCATCCTCGGATGCTTCCTTTGTCCGCAAGGTTTTGCAGGCTGCCGTTTTTTATGAGAGCGCCCATTCTTTTTTTTTTTCTAGGTGAGTTCCAGTTGTTCCTGGTTGAGCTTCATGTTACCTGGTTGGCTAAGTTTTAGCCTTTGGGAATTGCGTTCTTTTCTGCTTTTTCCCACCCCACATGCAAATACTGCTTACGGACGTCCCAATGGTAAAGAAGAATATGGAGCTGTGTCTGTCAATAAACGATAGAGAAAACTGGGTTTTTGTCTTACCGTAAAATCCTTTCTCTGAAGTTCATTGACCGATGCAGCACCCGCCCTATATTTGAGTTCGGTTGGGGTTATTTTCTTGTGACACTGCTTGCAACAAAACTGAATGCTTATAGCAGAGTGAGGTGGTGTATACCCTCAGGGACTGCCCCATAGGCGTAGTAAAGGTTTTTCTTGCCTAGTGTCCTGCTCCTGTAGGGGGCAGCATAACCCAATGGTAAAGAATATAGAGCTGTGTCTGTCAATGAACTTCAGAGAGGATTTTACAGTAAGTCAAAAATCCAGTTTCTCTATCTATTGACAGACGCAGCCTCCTCTTCATAAGCTGTGTGGTTTATGCTGCCACCTGAAGGAGTAGTCTAGGCAGTACGTTTTTACATATACATGCCCATGGGGCTGTCCCTCCAGACATAACCCTCAGACACAGCCCAGCACATCAGTTTGTTTCTGCCTAGAGGAGGAGTAGGACCTAGGTTTCCTGCTGGGACTCCAATCCCAGTTTTTTTGTATTTTCTTTTATTTCTCTTTATTCGTTAGTGTTCAGGGAAGAATTTCCTGGTGATCTACAAGCAACGATGCCGGCTGGGGTTTCACACTGGATAATCTAGATCCTTATGGTCCCCCCAGCCTACGAGCGTGAGCAGGTTATAGTCCCGTACTAGGCCTAGCCTCGACGGTGCCCTATTTCCGGATGGGGACAAGCCTGCGAGCGGATGCCTCGCCAAGACACAATTACCTGGAACGCCCTGAGCCGCAGCGTATCCCTTGGCTGGCAGCACCCCACACTTCGGGTGGGAGGCAGTCTGCCCGGAGCGAAGCCCACCCGGTTCATGGTATGGTGAGTAAATGTGCCCCCCTTGCCCCTGCTGGTCTTGTGGGGATGTGGGCTCTCTCCTGGGGCTAATGGCATTTGTACCTCCTGAAAGATCCCCCTGGCCTGCTCGGTCTGTGTGTCTACCCCCCCCCCCTTCCCTGTTCCTTTAGGGGGCTATGTGTCTGGGTTGCCTGGCGCCTTTGGGGAGGGGGGGGGGGGTTGTCACGGTAGCTTGGGCTTGGTTCCTGTTGTGGATCCTGAGGCCTTCATAGTGTCGGTCCCGTGGGCGCCGCTATCTTAAGTGTGAGCAATGTCGTTTTTTCCCCATAGACTTGTATGTAGCAGCCATTTTTCCTGAGCTTCCTATTGCGATTGGGCAACCATGTTTGTGTAGCCTTTGTGCTGCACTGAGCAGCGTGACCTTTCATTCAGGTGAGATCACTTCTGTGCTCTGTTTTCTGCTGCTGGCCAAGGTCATTTCCTGTCTTTCTGCATGCTGCTGGAATGATCAGGAGGACTTTTCTCTGAGGTGGTACAGTAATGGGGTGCCTGCAGACATATTCCTGCACGCTCTGCTGTTTAGTTTAGAGGTGATCTCTGCAGACCGCTGTGATCGGTGGTGGGAACCGCGATTGACGCTTCTTAATGCGACAGTACTCCGTTTTTTGAAACTTGCAATATGGAGTCCCAGACTGAATTCACCCTCAGACCCACTCTGTGCGACTCCTGGGCCGTCCAGATCGCAGTTGCTGGCCGCGATTTCAGCAGCTCTGGAAAGCCTGGCGACAAGTTAATTTGGTCATGAAAAAGGTTAATAGCCGAAAAACAGCCGCTGCCTTCTCAGTCTATGGAGGTGTCCTCTGATTCAGAGGATAAGGTTGCCCCGGATGCTCCCCTTCCTGAGTGGTCGCTGTCCTCGCAGTCAGATGGTGAAGAGGAACTGTCCTCTTCAGCTGCAGCGCGGAAACGCACGTTAGTGGAAGCCCTGATTATTTCAGTACGAGACACTTGGCTGATAAATTTTGGCTTCCAGAAGTCTCAAAGCTGGCAAGGTTTTCCCTTGTCCCGACACTTTTCACAATATTGTGAATGACCAATGGCGGTGTTTTAAGCACATGTTAGTTGTGCCAAAACGCTTTAAACGCCGATATCCTTTAGCTGAAAAGGTCTCCAACCTTTGGACGGTGCCACCTAAAGTGGACCATCCTGTCTCCAGATTGAACAAATCTACTTTTGTCTTTGCAGATCCGGTGGACAGGCGGGTGCAGTCCCATTCCCATGCAGTTAGCTGGCAATGAGTAAGCGACATCCCTAAGTCGTGAAACGCGTCTGCCTTTGTGTCCTGCATCCACAGTGTGTTGTTCCAGTTTGCCTATTTGTTTGATGTGGAATAAATTTTACTCCAATTTTTGATTTACATCGGAGTGCGGTCATCTCCCTTTTTTTGCTTCATGTGATTCCGGATTGCCGGATCCGACCAGCACCTGACATCCAGCCCACCTGGAGCGGTCTTTTCCCAATTGGATTTCAGCAGTCCCATTCCCGCCATCTTCATGTGTTGATGGGTTCCATTTTGAACCCGTGTTTGTCTGTTTTAGTCTCGGTGATGGAATGGATTAGGGGTTTGCGGGAATCTTTGGACACTGAGACTGCTCCTCAAGAACAGCTGGAACTGCTGGTCCAGGTGATCCAGGCTCTGGTGTTCCTGTGTGATGCGTCTATGGATGCGGCTACCCTGGTGGCCAGGGTTTCAGCCTTGGGCATTGTGACACATGGTTTGGCTGAAGAGCTGGTCAGCTGACCAAGCTTCTAAGAAAGCCCTAGCTGAACTCCCATTTCTGCTAGAGCGTTTCGCGATTCATTGGATGAGTTGGTCAATGGCTTGACTAGGGGGTAGAATACTCTTCTTCCTGAATCCTCCAAGGGTAAGACTCCCGGTACTAAGCGCGGTCCCTCTTTTCTTTTTTTTTTCTGCTCACAAGCGTTTTTTTCGTGCCTCAGGGGTGCAAGAAAAAGGTAAGCCATTCAGAGCTTCTGGAGGGGCTAAAAAGCATTGGGGCAAGTCCAAGGCCAGTCAGTCCTGTGCTGCTGACAAGTCATCTTCAGCATAAAGGGGCGCCCAGCTCAGGGGTGGGGGGATGTCTGCCCTTCTTCCAGGAACCCTGGACTTCTTCATTTAGGACGATTGGGTTTGCAAACTGATTTGTTCCGGGTACAAGATCAAATTCTGGTCCCGGCCAGGGGACAGGTTTTTTCAGTCAAATCTTCGCCTGTCTCCTTTGAAGGATTTGTGGGAGTCTGTGCAAGATCTCTTGGCTCAAGGGGTGATTGTGCCGGTTCCTCAGCAGGTACACTTTCAAGGTTTCTATTCAAACCTGTTCACGGTGCCCAGAAAAGAGGGCAAGGTGTGTCCAATTCTGGATCTCAAGGCTCTGAACTACTTTGTGTGGGTGCAGAAGTTTCGAATGGAATCCATTCGGTCAATGGTGGCATCCTTGAATCAGAGGGATTTTCTGGCTTCCATCGATCTCAAGGATGCATATCTCCATGTCCCCATTTTTGATGGGCATCAGCGATTCTTCCACTTTGCGGTGGCAGATAAGCACTTTCAATTTGTGGCGTTACCCTTTAGGCTCCTTTCACACTCTCCGTCCGTCGGACGGAGTCAGTTTTTCTCAGCGGGGGATCGATCCGCCAATCCCCTGCTGAGCAGGAGGATGACATCTGTGTCTCCACGCTGTGTGCGGAGACACAGCTGTCAGTTCCCCATGCATCTCTATGGGGGAAATCGGATGGGAACGGACCATCGGTCCATTCTCATCCGATCCCATCCGATCCGCTGGACAGATGGAAAATAGTTTCCATCTGTCCAGATTTGACAGATCTGATCGGATGTCAGTGGACATGTCTCCGCTGACATCTGATGCCCCATAGGGATGCATGGGGGGACCGTTCAGATCCGCTAAAAAAAGACTTTGTCCTTATGGACGGTCCTCACAAGGGTTTGGCTTCTTCCGCTGCGAACATTTCAAGATGGATCAGGCAGAGGGTTAAGGCTTATTCACTCAAGGGTCAGTTTCCTCCTTTCCCTGTGAAGGCGCATTCTACTAGAGCGCTGAGTATCTCTTGGGCTTTTCGCCATCAGGCCTTGGTCGTACAGTTTTGTAAGGTCGTCTGTGTACACCTTTACTAAATTTTGCAAGGTGGATTTGTTGGCTTCTTCGGATGCCTCTTTTGGCTGCAAGGTTTTGCAGGCTGCTGTTTCATAGAATGTTGTTTTTTTTTTTTTTTTTTCTTATTCTCTTAGGGGGTCTTTTACCTGGGTGAGCTCATGTTGTTTTGGTTGAGCTTCATGTTACCCAGTTGGCTAGGTTTAGTCTTTGGTGTTTACGTTCCTTTCTGGTTGCGTTTTTTCCCACCCCTCATGCCTATACTGCTTTGGGATGTCCCACACAGCTCATGAAGATGAGGCTGCGTCTGTCAATAGACGATAGAGAAAATACGATTTTTGTAAGATCAGAGAAAAATTTTACGGTAAGATCTTACAAAAATCTTATTTTTTGCATTTCATTAGGAAATGAAGGTAGAGTGGAGAGGCACAGAAACCAAGTTGCATGAGATCTAGTGTGACGTTTCCACAGTCAATGATTTGGGAGCCATGTCATTTACTGGTGTTGATCCATTGTGTTATCAAGTCCAAAGTCAGCGCAGCCCTCTACCAGGAAATTCTGGAGCACTTCATGCTCCCCTTGGCTGACCAGCTTTATGGAGATGCGGATTTCATGTTTCCAGCACGACTTGGCACCTATCCAGACTTTCAAAAGTACCAATACCTGGTTTAATGATTATGGTTTTACTGTGCTTGATTGGCCAGCAAGCTCGCTTGACCTAAAGCCCATAGAGAATTTTGTGGGGTATTGGCAAGAGGAAGATGCGATACCAGACCAACAATGCAGATGAGTTGAAGGTAGCTATCAAAGCAACCTTGGCTTCCATAACACCTCAGCAGTGCCACAGGCTGATCACCTCTATGCCATGCCACATTGATGCAGTCATTTATGACCAAGTATTGAGTGTATACTATACTGTACTCGGACATACTTTTCTGTAAGCCAACATTTCTGTATTAAAAATCCTTTATTGGTCTTCTGTAATATTCAAATTTTCTGAGATGCTGAATTTTGGGTTTTCACTAGCCGTGTAAGTCATAATCATCAAAGATAAGAGATGCTTGAGATATAGCACTGTGTGTAATGCATCCATATGAGTATCACTTTTTGAATTAAATTTCTGAAATTATCTTTTTTGAGATGCACCTGTAGTTGCTCAATTAAACAGTGCATAGAGGTTGACTTGTAAATTGGAGACATCCTGTAAGGATGTTATTCCATTGCAAAGCTTGGTGTCATCTGCAAAGACTGAAAAATTATTCCTTAATCCCAGACCCTATATCTTTTATAAATAGTAAAGGTCCCGACACTGAACCTTGTGGTACACAGTAAGAGCTGTGAAAATGTAGAGTAGACTCCCTCCCGAGGTGGCTCTGGCAAGCTCAGTAGATTGCTTTAAAAAATGCCTGGTTTCTTTCCTTAATGTACATAATATTAATTGGGTAGTATTAACCTTTTATAGGTAAAGTTGATCCATGGAAAATCCAATTGCCTCTCAGGGGATCAGGGTGGCATTTTCCCCCCTGCTTTAGCAAGTTAGATCATGCTTTGCTGGGGCCTTCCTCTGGATCAGCTGTGGGTATAGGAATTGTGTACAGGTGCATCGCATAAAATTTTAATATCCTCATTAAGTTCATTTTAATTTCAGGAATTCAATTCAAAAAGTGAAAATCATATTTTATATAGATGAGTTACGCAGAGAGTGATCTATTTCAAGCATTTCTTTAATATTGGTGATTATGGCTTACAGCTAGTAAAAACCCAAAATTCAGTATTTCAGAAAATCAGAACTTAAGACCAATAAAGGATGTTTAATACAAAAATGTTGGCTTACTGAAAAGTATGTCCATGTGCAGTATAGTATGCACTTAATACTTGGTCGGGGCTCCTTTTGTATGAATTTACTGCATCAATACGGTGTGGCATGGAGGCGATCAGCCTGTGGCACTGTTGAGGTGTTATAGAAGCCTAGGTTTCTTTGATAGTGGCCTTCAGCTCCTCTGCATTGTTGGGTCTGGTGTCTCATCTTCCTCTTGACAATAACCCCTCATATTCTCTAAGGGGTTTAGGTCAGGTGAGTTCATTAAACCAGGTATTGGTATTTTTAGCAGTGTGGGTAGGTGCCAAGTTATGCTGGAAAATGAAATCAGCATCACCATAAAGCTGGTCAGCAGAGGGAAGCATGACTTTGGACTTAAAAACAGTGGACTAACGCCAGCGGGTGACATAGCTCCCTAAATCATCACTGACTGTGGAAACCCCACACTGGACCTCATACATTTTGGATTCTGTGCCTCTCCACTCTTCCTCTTGATTTTTAATGCAGACAAGCTGAAGGCCACTATCAAAGCAACCTGGGCTTCCATAACACCTTATCAGTGCCACAGGCTGATCGCCCCTATGCCACACCACATTGACGCAGTAATTTATGCAAAAAAACGCCTCATCCAAGTATTGTGTGCATACTATACTGTACGTGGACATACTTTTCAGTAAGCTAACATTTCTGTATTAAAAATCTATTTTTGTGTTTGTATTCTGTAATCTAATTTTCTGAGATACTGCATTTTGGGTTTTCACTATCTGTAAACTAGAATCATCAAAATTAAAAGAAAAATGCTTGTAATATATCTGTTAAACATCTATATAAAATGAGTTTCACCTTTTGAATTGAATTACTGAAGTTCCCTTTTTGTTGACCTTCTAATGTTATGAGATGCACCTGTATATGGGATTGTATGATTTATTTATTTTTTTAGTCTTGGAGAGTAGCCCTCATCCTTGAAAAATTTGCTCTTAGTTTTTTTTTTTTTTTTTTATATTTCCCGTATGTGTTTGTTTACAGCTAACATTAAATAGAAATCCTATTAGGCTCCATTCACACCTGGGCGTTTTCAGCTCCAAAAACGCTCAAAAGAAACGCTTCCAAAACCCCCAACAAGTAAAACCCCATTCTTTTAAATGGCCCCTGTTCACATCTGAGCGTTTTGCAAAACGCCTGTAGCTGAAAAAAGTACATGAGCTTCTTTTTGGGCTGATTACCAGCGTTTTTGATAGATGTCAATGAAAAACGCCTGAAAAAATCGCGGTAAAATCGCGGTTAAAAAACGCTACGCTCAAGTGTGAATGCAGCCTTAAGGTCACTGTTACCCAGCTGTTCTTTTATATAAACATTAGTAATAAGCGCTGTATGGTTTGCGATTACCAGGTCCAGCAGAGCATCATTCCAAGTCGGGTCATAAATGAACTGGGCCATAAAATTGTAAATTTCTATTTTGTTCTTTGACGGACACAGCTCCAGCATCTTCTTGACCGTTTGGGTTTTGCTGCCCCCTAAGAGTAGGACACTAGGCAGGAAAAAGCTTTACCACGCCTATGGGACAATCCCAGGGGATATACTCCCACTCTCTGCTATAGGCATTCCGTTTTTATCTGCCTAGTCAGGAGTAAGGACCTAGTTCCTTGCTGGGATCTCTGGTCCTGTCATTTTTGTTTTCCTTTTTAAATGGATATTCCTCTCTGCTATAGCAGCGATTCAGCTGTGCTGGGACCTGTAGTGCCGCTAGCATGATGGCGGGGCTCAGGTAGCAGTGTTTTTTTTATTTTTTCTTCTAATATTGCCTGTGTGGTTCCCTGGCTAACATGGAGTCCCTGGAGCAGATTTTACCCCCTGATCCCATCTCAGAGACGGCGGGCCCTCGTAAGTCCTAGTCCACCCTGTCTGCAATGGCGGTGGCTCTGGAGTCCTTAGTGTCCAAGGTTGATATGGTCCAGCAAAAGAGGACCAGCTTAAATGTCCACTGCCTTCAACTGCCTCCACTGTCTCTTCAGGTTCTAAATCTGATCTGGCCGCCGCAGACGTGAGTCACCCTTCTAGGTCTGCGTCCACGCACCCTAAGTGCTCTGATAGTGAGGATGATTCCTCTTCCACTACAGTCATGCATGAAAAAGCACTGGTGGATGCACTGATTGTATCAGTGCGGGAAACTTTAAAAATGGAGGATGCGGCTGCATTGGAGGCGCCGTTCACCTTTTGGTACCTGAAAATCCTCCAAAGAGGCAAACGTTTTTCCTTTTCCCGCTTATTTTGACACAATTGTTGCGAATCAGTGGGGTTTCCCTAAACGCAGTGTTGTGGTTCATAAGAGTTTCCCTAGGAGGTACCCCTTTGAAGAGTCCCTGTTAAAGTGGACAGTCCCACCTGTGGTGGATTCCCCGGGTTTCAGGCTGAACAAATCCACCCTGATTCCAGTGGCTTTTAAGGAACCTTTTGATAGGAAGGCGGAGACCTTGTTCCGGCATATGTTTACTATTGTGGGTTCAGTCCTTAGGCTTTGGTGTCCCAGACCTTGACTGAGTGGGCTAAGCTTTTGCGCCAGGACCTGGAGGCTTCCCCCTGCCTTTGCAGAGCTTGCGGACCAGTTGGTCCAGGGGTTGCAGTTCCTCTGTGACGCCTCTCTGGATTTGGCTCCATTAATTTCTAGGGTGTCTGTGACAGCAGTGGTCCTTCGGCGCATGATATGCCGGTCTGCGGTACAAGCTTCCAAGAAGGCCTTGGCGCATCTCCCCTTTTGTGGGGAATCGCCTGTCCCTGGATGAAATCATTAAGGCAGTCACAGGAGGGAAGAGTACTCTCCTCCCACAGGCTTCCAGGGGCAAGAAGTCTGGTCAGACGTGGTTCCTTTTCTCAGCTCATACGCGTTTTTTTTTTTCGTCCATCAGGGTTTCAAGAAAAAGGATCCACATCCGTTCGAAACATTTACGGAGGTTCCAAGAGTCTAAGGCCTGGTAAGCCGAGAGCAGGTCCTTCCAGGCCTGCAGACAAGCCCTCCGCTGCCTGAAGGGGCACCCTCGCCAGTATCTGGGGAGGGTGGGATGTCTTCTTTTTTTTTTGGACCTCTCTGATTCAAGAAAGGTGGGTCCATAAGCTGATTAGGTCTGGCTACAAGATCAAATTTCAGTCTTATCCTCCAGAGAGGTTTTTTTCCTTCCAACCTGCTCTTGTTCCCAGAACGCCTTGTACGGGGCGGTACAAGATTTGCTACTGCAAGGGGTGAGTGTACTTGTTCCAAACTCGGAAAGTTTTCATGGTTTTTATTCAAACCGGATTACAGTTCCCAGGGGGAAGGCAAAGTTAGTCTAATTCTGGACCTCAAATCCCTGAGCCGCTTTGTGCTGATACAGAAGTTCCGGATGGAGTCCATCCGTTCGGTAGTGGCATCCCTTCCTCAAGGGGATCTTCTGGCTTCTATCGATATCAAAGATGCTTACCGGCATATCCCAATATGTCGGGCATCAGCGTTTTCTCCACTTTGCCGTGGGCTAAGAGCATTATTAAGTCGTGGCGTTACCCTTTGGTCTCGCCTCAGCTCACCAAAGTGTTGGCCCCGGTGTTCGCTTTGCTGGTACCTGAATGATCTTCTGCAAGCAGAGTCTCCGACTGCTCTACAGGACAACCTGGATATCAGTGTGGACTCTGCAGGAGTTTGGTTGGACTTTGAATTTCCGGAAGTCTGCCCTGGTTTCGTCCACCAAGTTGACTTTCTGGGTCTGACTCTGGGCTCTGCCTCAGCCAGGGTGTTTCTTCAGCTTGGCAAGCTTCAGAAGCTGCAGGACGCCATTCGACCTGTTGTCCAGCAGTCGGTTGTCTCTCAGGACTTGCATGCGGGTGCTGGGCCTGATGGTGTCTACCTTCTAGGCAGTTCTGTTTGCATATTTCCACACAAAACCTCTGCAGAGGGAGATTCTTGCTAAGTGGGACAAGAATTGACAGTCACTAGACAATCTGATTCTGCTGAGCCGGGGGTACAAGAGGGTCCCTGATTTGGTGGCTTTGCTCTCTGGCTCTTTGACAGGGAAAATCCTTTCTTCCCCTGTTCTGGTCAGTGGTCACCACGGATGCCAGCCTGTATGGGTGGGGAGGTGTCTTGGGCACGGACCGTGTTCAGGGGAGGAGTCCAGACTACCGATCAATGTACTGGAACTTTCGGCGATCAGACTGTCTGGCCCATTGGACGGTTCGTCTTCAGGGGTGTCCGGTATGGATTCAATCGAACAATGCCATGGCATATGTCAATCACCAAGGGGGGCACAAAATTTCAGATTTAGAGAATTATACTTACTGTCTACTTTTATTTCTTGTACATTATAATATCGATTGCATAATTTTATTTTTTATTCCCATTTCCTTTCAATACCAAGTGTGTTAGCAAAAATGTTATCAACAATTTTTGATTTACCAATTCCGCTACATGATACTGTATTTTTCTGGTGGGTGTACCACTTGTATAGCTTCAGTAAAAAACGTTTGTATACAAACAATGTCCTAGCGGCTCTAAGTAGCCAGCATTCTAAGGTGGGCGGGACATTTCGTTCCAGCTCTCTGCTGTGCATATTCCAGGGGTGGAAAATTGGCATACGGATTACCTCAGTTGACAGGCCTTGGACCAAGGAGAATGGTCATTTCATCCGGAGGTGTTTCATCAGCTGTGTCTCCGGTGGGGAACTCCCGAGGTGGACCTGCTGGTCTCTTGTCTCAACAGGAAGGTGCAGAGATTTGTGGCAAGGTCTCGGGATCCTTTAGCCGATGTGATGGATGCACTGGAGGCTCCTTGGGGCCAGTACCATCTGATTTACGCCTTTCCCCTCTCAAACTTCTGCCGAGACTTCTACAAAGGGTTAAGGCAGAAGAAATTCCGGTCATCCTTGTGGCCCCAGACTGGCGTCGCTGGTCTTGATACGTGAATCTGGTGTGGCTGGTCGCTGATGTCCCTTGGCGACTCCCTCTCAGAGAAGATGATCTTTTGGCCCAAGGGCCGATCTTCCAGCCTGCCTTAGTCGCTGGCTATAAAGACTTGGCTGTTGAAAGCCAGGTACTGAAGGATAGGGGGTTTTTTAACTCTGTGATCCCCACGCTGTTAAAAGCTAGAAAATCTTCCTCTAGGAAGATTTAACATCTCGTCTGGAAGTTGTACTTTATGAGGTGTGAGTCTCGGGGGGGGGGGGGGGGGGGTTTCTCCCCGTTCCTTTTCGGCAGCTCGAATGTTGGCGTTCCTCCAAAGAGGTATGGTACAACGCCTGGCCTTGGGTACCATCAAGGGCCAGGTTTCGGCTTTGGAGTTTTTCTTTCAACGTCCTTTGGCTACGCATTCCTTTGTTTGCACCTTTGTTCAGGGGGTTTGTCACTTGGCTCCACCTGTGCGGTCTCTGTTGCCTCCGTGGGACCTCAATTTAGTACTGTCGGTTCTCCAGAATCCACCTTTCGAAAATATTTGCGAGATTCCTCTGCTTGCATTGTCCCAGAAGGTTGCCTTTCTGTGTTGGCTATTACGTCTGCATGCAGGGTGTCGGAGCTGGCAGCTTTGTCTGGTCGTCCACCTTACTTGGTGGTTCACAGATAAAAGTAGTGCTTATTTGTTTCTTCCTAAGGTTGTCTCTGGTTTCCACCTGAATGAAGACATTGTGTTGCCTTCCCTGTGTCCTAAGCATCCAAAGGAGATTGCCTTGCACTCTGGATGTGGTTCGGGCGATCAGGGTGTACCTGGCGGCAACCGAGTCGTTTAGGAAACCGGACTCTCTATTCGTCCTTACGGATGGACCTCACAAGGGGTTGACCGCGTCTGCTGCGACAATTCCCAGATGGGTGGTTCAGGCCCATTCAATCCTCAGTCGGGTCCCTCCTTTCCCTTTTAAGACGCATTCCACGCGGGAGCTTAGTGCCTCCTTGGCTTTTTGCCATCAGTCGCCAGTGATGCAGGTTTGCAAGGCGGCCACTTGGTCGTCTGTGCACACTTAAACAAAAGTTTACTAAGATGTGCTGGCATCTGCGGATGCTGCTTTTTGCCGCAAGGTTTTTCAGGCTGTTTGAGAGGAATTGTCCTCTTTGAGGGTGTGTTTTCTTCAGGTGAGCTCCAGTTGTTCCTGGTTGAGCTTCATGTTACCTGGTTGGCTAGGTTTAGCCTTTGAGAATTTTTTTCTGCTTCCCCCCCCCCCCCCCCCCCAACCCCTCATGTTGACACTGCTTTGGGATGTGCTAATGGTCAAGAAGATTCTGGAGCTGTCCCCTCCCCTAGTCCCCTTTTGGGGTGCACGGATGTGTTTGGAGGCGGAGGGAGCTGAATTGGTTCTGGGTCGGAGGGCAGTTGGAGTGTGCCGCTGGCACCCCCTTTTTAAGGGTGCCTGCACATTTTGCCCGGGGGGGGGGGGGGGATGGGGATGTGCCCTGGGGACCTTCCCCTGCTGGACTATTACTTCCCCGGAGTCCCGGGTACCGCGTGGCATTGCCATTTCGCTGTGGATGCTTTTCACTAGCCTTGGCGGCCATGATTTGGGTTGGGTTTCCCTTTGTAATCTATAGCGGCGGCTATTTTCTTGTGGTCCAGTGCTGTGATGTGCTGCGGGGGCCTCTAGTGTCTGTGTTGGCGCCTCCTTTTCATCTTTGATCGCAGTGTGGTGGTGAGTCTCTGTGGGTATACGTTACTTCCTCTGCTATATACAGATCCACGGTGTGCTGATACTTGTGCTGCTCCAAGCAGTATGCAGGGTTTTTTTTTTTTTATTTAAAAAAAAAGCAAACTTTTTTTTTCTTTTGTGCTGTGTGGCTACGATTTAACCATGGAGCCCCTGGAACGTGTATCACCACCTGACCCACTCCTTGAAGTTGCGGGACCCTCTGGGTCCCAGACTGCCCTGGTGGTCATGGCGGCCCTGCAGTCACTTGTGTCAAAGGTTGATATGGCCCTGCAAAGGTGGCCTAGCAAGAAGCGCCCACTGCCTTCACCTGTATTCTCTGCCTCCTCAGTCTGAGGTGGATTTGGCCGCCGCGGACACGGGTTAGCCTACTGGGTATGCGTCCATTCACCCCTAATGCTCGAACAGTGAGTATAAATCCTCCTCCTCTGCAGCCGCGCATGAAAAAGCGCTGGTGGAGGCATTGGTTGTGTCTGTGCGGGAAACTTTAAAGTTGGAGGACTCGGCTAATGCTGAGTCGGCGACGCCGGTGCAGATTGGCACCCGCAGATATTCTTGAGTGACTTAAGGTGTTCCCCTTCTTGCCGATTTTGATGAAATTTTCACTAGTCAGTGGGGTTCCCTGAATTGCATGGTTGGAATACCTAAGCGTTTCGCTAGGAGATATCCCTTTTTGAGGAGTCTCTCCTGAAGAAAGTAACGGTTCCACCGTCGGACTCAAGTTTCCAGGCTAAATAAGGCCGCACTTTTTCCGATGCAGGATTCTCCATCTTTTAAGGATCCTGTGGACAAGAGCTGAGGCTCTGGTCCGGTACCCTTTCACCTTGGCAGGTTCAATGTTGAGGCCGGTGTTTATCTCCTTGGTATCTCAGACCTAATAAAATGGGCAAAAATTTTAAGCCAGGATCTGGAAGGGAGTCAACACCCTCCAAAGCTGGCGGATCAGTTGATCCAGGGGCTACAGTACATTTGTGATGCATCTTCGGATGCGGCCACCTTGGCTGGCAGCGTATCCGTGACGGCGGTGATTTTTCGCCGCATGATATGGTTGAAGTATTGGTCGGCCGACCAGGCTTCTAAAAGGGTGCTGACTGCTCTACCTTTTGTAGGTGACCGTTTGTTTGGTGCTGCTATGGAGGAGATCATTAAGGGCCTTACGGGAGGTAAGAGTGCATTACTTCTGCAGGTTGCTAGGGGCAAGGGACCTTGTCGTAAACGTGATCCTTTTTTTTTTTTTTTTTCTCTCGGCTCACAAGCGGCCCTTTCGTCCATCTGGATCGCAGGAAAAGGGTTTGAGACCCACCGGTAACTTGTGGGAGGCTCCAAGAGACCCTGGAATGGTAAGTCAAAAAGGGGCATTACTGGTTCCGCAGACAAGCCTTCCCCAGCCTGAAGGGGCACCCTCACCTGCAGCTGGGGTAGGGGACTTTCTTCACTCCTTTCCGGACCCATGGACTTTGCTTAGTCAGGACAAATGGGTCCACGAGTTGATTCGGTTTGGCTACAAGTTCAAGTTTCCATCCTTGCCTTTGTCAAGGTTCTTTCCTTTCAACTTACGCCTGTCTCACGATCGGCTGTAGGGCCTCTGAGGCAGTGTAGGACCTGTTTGCACAAGGACTCGTGCCGGTTCCAGAGTCAGAACGTTTTTTCAAGATTCTTATTCAAATCTGTTTACCATACCCAGTAAGCAAGGCATGGTTCGCCCGATCTTGGACCTCAAGGCTGTGAACCACTTTGTGCGGGTTCATAAATTTCGGATGGAGTCCATCCGCACGGTAGTAGCTTTCCTTCATCAAGGAGATCTTCTGGCTTCTATTGATCTCAAGGACGCTTGCCTTCATATTCCAAAATGTCGGGCATCTGCGTTTTCTTTGTTTTGCCATGAGCAAGGAGCATTATCAATTTGTGGCATTACCTTTTGGTCTCACTTCAGCTCCTCAGGTGTTCATAAAGGTTTTGGCCCCGGTGTTGGCCTTGCTTTGGCAGAAGGGGATCACGGTACTAGGACAATCTGCTTCTGATTGCTGAGTCCTCTTCGGCTCTTGAATTCGACTTGGACATTACTGTGCGAACTCTATAGGAGTTCGGGTGGACACTGAATTTTCAGAAATCTGCTTTGACTCCTCTACTAAGCTGACTACTTGGGTCTGATGCTGGATTCAGCGTCTGCCTTGGTGTTTCTTCCACAGGCGAAGCCTCTGAAGTGGCAGGATGCATTTTGGCTCCTGCTCAGGACATGCATGCAAGTACTGGGTCTGATAGTTTCCACCTTCAATGTGGTTACGTTTGCTCAGTTTGGTACCAAACCTCTGTAAAGAGAGATTCTGGCTAAATGGAACAAAGAATCCCCTGTCATTGGATGATATGATCCTGTTGAGTCAGGGTACAAGGGGTTCTCTGATATGGTGGCTCTGCTCCCCAGAGCTGGGGAAATCCTTTCTTCCCCTGTATTGGGACAGTGTTTTTCCACGGATGCCTGTCTGTCCAGGTGGGGAGGTGTCTTGGGAGTGTGTTCAGACTCGAGAGTAGTCCAGTCTGCTGATCAACATACTAGAGATTCGGACGATCAGACTTTGTCTCAGTGGACGGATTGTCTGCCGGGACGCACATTCCGGGGGTAGAGAATTGGCAAGCGGACTATCTCAGTTGGCAGACGTTGGATCTGGGAGAATGGTCTCTTCACCCGTAGGTGTTTCATCAGCTGTGCCTCTAGTGGGGTGACCCCCGGTGTGGACCTCAACAGCAAGGTGCACAGGTTCGTGTCAAGGTCTTGAGATCCTCTGGCTGATGCCATAGAAGCTCTGGTGGCCCCTTGGAGCCCATATCTACTGATTTACTCTTTTCCTCAAATTCAACTTCTGTCGAGACTGCTACGCAGAATTGAGGTAGAAGAAATTCCAGTCATTCTGGTGGAACCAGACTGGCCTTTTTTGTTTTGGTACACAGGCTTGGTAAGGCTGGTAGCAGACATCCCTTGGAAACTTCCTCTTAAGGAAGATGTTCGGTCTCTGGGACAAATCTTCCATCCTGCTTTACGGTTGCTGGCTTTAACGGCCTGGCTATTGAAAGCCAGGTGTTGAAAGACAGAGGGCTGCTGGAGTCAGTGATTCCTATGCTGTTGAAAGCTAGGAAATCTACCTCCCAGGAAGGTTTATCATCGAGTTTGGAAGGCGTCCATTACTTGGTGTGAGTAGCGGGGGGTTTCTCCCCGCTCCTTTTTTCTGTCTCGCCTGTTGGAGTTTCTACAATTAGGTGTAGATGAACGTTTGGCTCTGGGCACCATGAAGGGCCAGATTTCCGCCTTTGACTATTTTTTTTTTTTTAAAAGGCCATTGGCGGCTAAAGTCCTTGGTTCACACTTTTGTGTATGGAGTTCGCCATCTGGCTCCTCTGCTGCAATCCCTGGTACCTCCGTGGGATCTCAAGTTGGTTCTGTCGGTACATCAA
The DNA here is from genome assembly GCF_965119305.1 of Pelophylax lessonae. NCBI lineage: Eukaryota > Metazoa > Chordata > Amphibia > Anura > Ranidae > Pelophylax > Pelophylax lessonae. The sequence goes on from NC_138777.1 coordinate 129,392,658, forward strand.
AAGCCTCCTTTTGAGAACTTCCTCTGCTCACTTTTTCACATAAGGTATCTTTCTTTGTAGCTATTCCGCACATCGCTTGTCGGAGTCTGCTGTGTTGTCCTGTCGGTCACCTTGGTGATTTATAGGGGACAAGGTGGTGTTTTGCGACCCTGTCAGGCGTTCCTTCCTAAGGTTGTCTCAGGATTTCATTTGAATGAAGATATTGTGTTACCGTCCCTATGTCCTAAGCCGAAATAGCCGAAAGAAATTGCTCCAGTTGTTCCTAGTTGAGCTCTTGTTACCATGTTTAGCCTTGTTGGGAATTCTGCGTTTGCTGTTTTTTCTCACCCCTTATGTTGACACTGCTTTGGGACATCCCAATGGTCTGAAGACTTGAAGCTGTGTCCGTCAGTGAACGAAAGAGAACTGGATTTTCATCTTACTGTAAAATTCTTTTCTGTGAGTTTCACTGATGAATACAGCACCTGCCTCTCTTTGGGGTTGTTATCTGTTGTTCTGACACTGCTTGTTACAAACTGGAGTCCTACAGCAGGAAATGAGGGTATACACTCTTGGACTGCCCCAGGGGCGTAACCAAAAAGCTTTCTGCCTAGTCCTACTCATAGAGAGCATAAAGCACAATGGTCTGAAGACTTGAAGCTGTGTCCGTCAGTGAACCTTGGGTTATGCTGCCCCCTACAGGAGTAGGACACTAGGCAAGAAAAATCTTTAACAGACCCATGGGGCAGTCCCTGCAGGCATACACCCACTCACTCTCCTATAGGATTCAGTTTTTCTGCCTAGTTTAGGAATAGGACCTAGTTCCCGGCTTGTACTTCAGTCTTAGCTTGCCTTTTTTATTTTAAAGGGAACCTTTGTTTAAATTTACATTTTTTAGCCAGTTATTTTCCTGGGAGAACTGCAATCAACAGCCGGACTGGGTTTTGGACTGGAAATACCTAGGTTTTTAAGATTATCCAGTCCAGCCAGTTAGCATGAGCAGGCTATAGCCCAGTGCTAGGCCTCGCCACGACAGAGCCCCAATGGGCGGGGGCTTGCTTACGAGTGAAAAACCTAGTTGGGATGTGCACGGCCTGGTTCAGCCTGAGTTGCAGCGTACCCCTTGGCCTTCAGCACCCATACCCCGAGTGGAGAGGTAGTCTGTGTGGCACCCACATGTCGGTATGGTGAGTAGTGTCCCCCCATAGCTCTGGCGGTCTTGGGGTGGACACAGGCCCCTCCCTGGGCAGGTCAGACCCTCAGGTACCCCTCATTCCCCCTGACCTCTTGGTATGTATTTTCTTAGGGGAAAAAGGTGTCTCCACTGAAGCTTTATTACTAATCCTTGTTTTCACAACCCAAATTTTTCAAAATCCAGTTGTCATAGGGACAGAAAGTGAGGTGAAATTTTCTGAACAGGGGTACAGACAGAAAAATAAAAGGTACAGGGGTTTTAACCCTTCCCTATGCTATCCAAAAAACTTAAAAATGATTCTTTTGGCTGGAGCTAAACTTAAAAAATGTACCTGTTCCGACTTACAAATTCGACTTAAGAACAAACCTACAGTCCCCATCTTGATCGTAACCCGGGGACCGCCTCATGTCTATTGGGGTCCCTGTAAGTCTTTCTCAACCTGCTATCTGCAGTGCTAGTGGCTGGAACTTGTATTACCGCTGGTTCAGTGGTGTGGGTCAGTTTTTCAGTTTTCTTAAAGGGGCACTGCACTATTCCAGTGTTCATATGGAGTCCCAGGATCAAATTTCACCGACAGATCCCCTCCTTGCGTTTAAGGGGACCTCCAGGTCGCAACCCCTGTCTGCCTTAACAGCAGTTTTGGAAAACCTGGTGTCAAAAGTGGATTTGCTTTTAAAAACCACCACTAGTAAAAAGCGCCCTATGCCCTCTCCTGTATCAAATTCTGAGGTAGATATGGCTGCCGTGGACGCATGTCACCCTGACATCCTCGTCCGTAGCTGTGCTGGTGGAGGCACTTAGTGTCAGTACGGGAAACTAAAAATGGCGGACGATTCTGCAGCGTCAGGGACGCAGGTGTCTTTTGGCACTCGCAAATCCCTGAAGTCGGGCAAAGTTTTCTCTTGTCTGGAACTTTTACCAATGGGGGCGCCTCAAACACGTTAGTGGTGCCAAAGCCTTTTAAGAGGCGCTTTCCATTCGCGGACGTGGTATCCGCAAAATGGACCGTTCCACCGAAGGTGGACCATCTGGTTCCCAGACTGAACAAATCTATTGTGGTCCTGATAGAGGAGTCCCCGGTCTTTACAGATCCAGTGGATATAAGGATTAAGTCTCTGTCCTGCCACTTACATGCGATAGCCGGCTCAATACCTAAACCGATCCTCGTGATCACTCTGGTGTCCCAGACCATAAATGATTTAGCGAAGTTACTAAAAAGTGACCTAGAAACATTACAGCTCCCTCCAGGCCGGACAGAGCCAACAGGCCAAATGGTCCAAGCCTTACTATTTTATATGTGATGAGTCTTTAGGTGCGGCCCCTCTTGTGGCTTGAGTATCCGCGGTGGTGGTAGCTATTGTATGCATGGTGTGGCTATAAAGCTGGTCCGCAGATCAGGCTTCAAAAAAAGGCTCCATCAGAGCTCCCCTTTACGGGGGACCGCTTGTTTGGATCCTCATTGGATAAACTGATCAAGGAAAATGATAGTGACCAGCGCTACGGACTGTAATATATGGTGGGAAGGTGAAAACGAAAAAAGGTGTAAGCTGCCCCAATCAAACCTTAAGTGTAAAGGTGAAAAGTGCTAAAATGGAGTGTGACGATTGGTGTTGGCGCTACCTTAGAAATTATAAATAAAAAATATAAATAAAGTCATATACAATGCCCCTAATGGCGTGAATGGGGGTATAGGTATAGTGACCCACAAAATTGTGAAGTGTTGCCAAATAGTGTAAGTGAAGGTCTTAAAATAAAAAATTGTTAACCCGCAACCACAAGTGTGTGAACAGGTTACAAATAACTAAGTGCCACACAAAATGTGATTATATGGTGAAAAGATGTTAAGTAAAGTCCACGAGTGGCCACTGGGTGGCGTTTGTGATGATACAACCTGTATGATGGTATGTAGGGGGGTTCCTCTTTGTTGTAGGGGAGCAATCATGAGCCGGTGGCGGATGCCCTAGATGCTCACATAAGAAGGCCCCATAGTGAATAGATAAATCATACAGTCATAAACAAAGGCGTAGTAAACTCACTCGTTCAGATGATCAAGATCAGACAAGCAGTGCGCGCCGGGATGCTTCCGCGGCCGACAACCGGAAGTGACGTTTGACGTCGGAGACTCCGCCCTACGCGTTTCGTCACAATGACGTCAACTGGAGAGGACGCTCCAGTTGACGTCATTGTGACGAAACGCGTAGGGCGGAGTCTCCGACGTCAAACGTCACTTCCGGTTGTCGGCCGTGGAGCGTGGAAGCATCCCGGCGCGCACTGCTTTTCTGATCTTGATCATCTGAACGAGTGAGTTTACTACGCCTTTGTTTATGACTGTATGATTTATCTATTCACTATGGGGCCGCCTTCTTCTTATGTGAGCATCTAGGGCATCCGCCACTGTCTCATGATTGCTCCCCTACAATGAAGAGGAACCCCCCTACATACCATTATACAGTTTGTATCATCACAAACGCCACCCAGTGGCCACTCGTGGACTTTACTTATCCACATCTTTTCACCATATAATCACATTTTGTGTGGCACTTTTATCAGTTATTTGTAACCTGCTCACACACTTGTGGTTGCGGGTTAACAATTTCACGGCATCCGTTTATTTTATTTCATGGTTTATTGATTTGTTTGGATATATGTGAATAAACACTTAGTTTCTATATTTTTATTTTAAGACCTTCACTTACACTATTTGGCAACACTTCACAATTTTGTGGGTCACTATACCTATACCCCCATTCACGCCATTAGGGGCACTGTATATGATTTTATTTATATTTTTTATTTATAATTTCTAAGGTAGCGCCAACACCAATCGTCACACTCCATTTTAAACTGATCAAGGGCCTTACAGGTGGGAAGAGTACTCTTCTTCCTCAATCCTCCAAGGGCAAGTCACCATGTAATAGACAGGGGCCTTATTTTACAACCACAGGAGGCCCTTTCGTGCCTCCGGCACCCAAGAGAGAGGATCTAGCCATTTAGATCTTCTTGGGGTTCCAAGAAGACATGGTCGGTTAACCCGAGAGCAGGCCAATCCAGATCTGCAGACAAATCCCCGTCTGCATGAAGGGACACCCTCATCGGTAACTGGGGTTGGGGGATGTATTTGCTTCTTTCCGGAACCATGGACATCCTTGATTCATGACAAATGGGACCAAGAACTGATCCAATCACGTTACAAGATCAATATCGGTTCTCGTCCGTTGGACAGATTCTTCCCGTCCCACCTACGCCAATCTCCAGATCGGTTGAGGGATCTACGAGAGGCGGTACAAGATCTGCTGTTGCAAGGGGTGATTGTGCCAGTTTCCTCTCAAACACTTTCAGGGGTTCTTTTCAAACCTGTCCCAGGTAAGAAGGCAAAGTACGTCCAATCCTGGACCTCAATTCTCTGAACCGTTTTGTGCGGGTACAGAAGTTTCGAATGGAGTCAATTTGCATGGTAGTGGCGTTCCTACACAAAGGATACTTTTGTGGCTTCCATCGATATCAAGGATGCATATCTACACATCCCTATTTATGCTGGACACCAGCGTTTTCTTTGCTTCACTGTACGAGAGGAGCATTATCAATTTGTGACGTTACCCTTTAGTCTCACCTCCATTCCCAAGGTCTTCACCAAAGTGTTGGCTGTGATATTGGCATTACTGCGACAGCGAGGGATTGCGGTACTAGGTTAACTGAACAATCTCCTCTTAAGTGCAGACTCTCATTCGGTCCTGTTGGGTGACTTGGCGATCACTGTACTGACTCTGCAAGATTTCGGTTGGAACATCAATTTAAAAAAATCTGCTTTTGTACGATCTTCAAAACTGGATTATCTGAGCCTGACTCTGGACTCTGCTTCGACGAGGGTGTTTCCTCCCCCGGAAAAGCTGCAAAAGTTGCAGAGGGCGATTTGTTTGCGGTTATCCAGCAACCTGTCCTCTCTGCGGACTTGCAGGCAAGCCTTGGGTCTATTGTCGACCTTCGAGGTGGTTCCGTTTGCTCAGTTCCACATGAGACCCTTACAAAGAGTATTTCTTGTCAAGTGAAACGAAGATCCGAAATCTTTGGGCACTATGATTCGGTTGAGTCACAGCACATGGAGTTCTCTTCTGTGGTGGCTTCACTCATTGGAACTACGCCAGGGCAAGTCCTTCCTCCTATTGTATTGGACTGTGGTAACCACGGATGCCAGCTTGTCGGGCTGGGGAGGAGTGCTTGGGAAGCTGTGTGTCCAGGGGTTCTGGACCGTGGAGGAGTCAAGACTACCAATTAATATTCTGGAACTCAGAGCGATAAAGCTTTGCCTGAGTCACTGGACAAATCGTCTACACGGTTGTCCAGTTCGGATTCAATCAGACAATGACACGGGCGTGGTTTACGTCTATCCATTAAGGGGGCACCAAAAGTGTCCTGGCGGCCCAGGAGGTGGCCGAGATCTTAATATGGGCATAAAATTTTGTTCCAGACCTTGCCGCCATGCATATGCCAGAAGTGGAGAACTGGCATGCAGATTACCTGAGTCAGGTATTGGCTCGGTGGGAATGGTCCCTGCACCCGGAGGTGTTTCACTGGCAGTGTCCGGTGGGGGACACCCGACGTCGACCTGTTAGTCTCTCGACTCCACAAGAAGGTACAAAGGTTTTTAGCCAGGTCTCGGGAACCTCTCGCCGATGCCACAGTCACACTGGTGGCTGCTTGGGGTCAGTATCAGCTGATCTATCCCCTGCCGAGGCTTCTGTGCCGGATAGAGGTGGAAGGGATTCCGGTCATTCTGGTGACCCCAGTCTGTCCTCGCCGGTCTTGGTATGCAGATCTGGTAAGGTTGGTCTCCGATGCTCCTTGGAGACTTCCTCTCATGGAAGATCTGCTGTCTCAAGGGCCGATCTTCTATCCTGCTTTAGTTGCTGGCTTTAACGGCGTGGCTGTTGAAAGCCAAGAATTGAAGGACAGCGGTTTTTGATTCAGTGATTCCTACACTGTTGAAAGCTAGAAAATCTACCTCCAGGAAGATGTGTCATTGTACGTGGAAGTCGTACATCTCATGGTATGAATCGTTGAAGGTGCACCCTCGCCCTTTCGGTGGCTAGGATATTGACCTTTCTCCAAAGAGGGGTTGAGCAGTGGTTGGCCTTGGGTACTATTAAAGGCCAAGTGTCGGCTTTGTCTGTGTTTTAAACACCCTTTAGCTACTCATGCTTTGATTTGCACTTTTATTCAAGGGGTTCACCATATGGCTCCTCCCGATACGATCCCCATTACCTCCATGGGATCTTAACTTAGTATTGTCTGTTCTACAAAAACCTCCCTTTGAGAACATGGGAGAACACTGTTGCAGAAGGTAGCCTTTTTGGTGGCTATTACCTCTGCTCGTAGAGCATCTGAATTGGCTGTGCTATCCTGCCGTTCACCTTATCTGGTGGTCCACAGAGATAGTGGTACTTCGACCTAATCAGTAATTTCTTCTTCCTAAGGTAGTTTCTGATTTCCATTTGAATGAAGACATTGTGCCGCCTTCACTCTGTCCTAAGCCCAAGCTTTCCAAGGAAATTGCCTTGCATTCTTTGGATGTGGTTCGGGCAATTGGGGTTTACCTGGCGGCTACTGATTCTTTCAGGAAATCAGACTTTGTCGTTACGGAAGGACCTTGCAAGGGATTGGCTTTGTCTGCTGTGAACATATCAAGATGGATCAGGCAGACGATCGATGGTACAGGCCTATTCACTGAAGGATCTGGTTCCACCTTTCCCTGTGAAGGCGCATTCTACAAGGGTGCTGAGTGCCTCTTGCTCTTTTCGCCATCAGGCGCCAGTAATGCAAATTTGCAAGGCGGCAACTTGGTCGTCTGTGCAAACTTTCACAAAATTCTACAATGTAGATGTGTTGACATCTTTGGATGCTTCTTTTGGCCACAAGGTTTTGCAGGCTGCTGTTTAAAAGAGAAAATTTTCTCTTTGAGGGTGTATGTTTCCAGGTGAGCTGGTGTTCCTGGTTGAGCTCCATGTTCACTGTTTGACGAAGTTTAGCCTTTGGGGTATTACGTTTTTTCCTGCGTTTTCCCTCCCTTCCTGCAAGAACTACTTTGGGACGTCCCAATGGTCAAGAAGAATATGGAGCTGCGCCTGTCAATGAACGATCGAGAACTGGATTTTTGACTTACTGTAAAACATTTTTCTCTGAAGTTCATTGACAGACGCAGCACCCGCCCCTCTATTTCTGAGTGGGATGGGGTTTTTCTTCTAAACACTGCTTGCAACAAAACTGAATCCTTTAGCAGAGTGAGTGGGTGTATGCCTGCAGGGACTGCCCCATAGGCGTGGTAAAGATATTTTCTGCCTAGTGTCCTACTCCTGTAGGGGGCAGCATAACCCAATGGTCAAGAATATGGAGCTGCGTCTGTCAATGAACTTCAGGGGAAAGGATTTACGGTAAATCAAAAATCCAGTTTTTGCAGGTTTTTTTCCCTCACAGGATCTCTGCTCTTGTGAATCAGTCCCATAAGTGTTGATATTTAATCATTTGAACATCAAACTATATACTTAGGTTGGATGGAGAGCATCTATGACCAGCAATTTTAAAGTATTGCCACAGATTCTCAATTGGATTTAGCTCTGGACTTTGAGTTGGCCATTCAAACACATTATGCTTTGATCTAAACCATTCCATTGTGTAGTTCTGGATGTATGTTTAAGGTCATCCTGCTGGAATGTGAACTAACCGGTCTACTAAGATTGCCCTGTGTTTGGCTCCCGCCATCTTTCCATCAAATCTGACCAGCTCCCTGTTCCTGCTGAAGAAAAGCATCCCCACAACATGATGCTGCCACCACCATGTTTCACGGTGGGGGTGGTGTGTGCAGGGTTTGAGGTGCAGTGTTAGTTTTCTGCCACACATAGCATTTTGCTTTTTAGGCCAAAAAGTTCCATTCTAGTCTCATCTGTCCAGAGCACCACCTTCCACATATTTGCGGTGTCCCCCACATGGCTTCTCGCAAACGTGACTTCTTATGGCTTTCTTTTAACAATGGCATTCTTCTTGCCACTCTTCCAAAAAAAGGCCACATTTGGGGAGTGCATGACTAATAGTTGTCCTATGGACAGATTCTCCCACCTGAGCTGTGGATCTCTGCCAGAGTTAACATGGCCCTTTTGGCTGCTCTGATTAATGCTCTCCTTGCCCAGGGTGTCCGTTTATTTGGATGGCCATGTCTTGGTAGGTTTGGAGTTGTGCCATACTCTTTCCATTTTTGGATGATGGATTGAGCAGTGCTCCATGAGATGTTCAAAGCTTGGAATATTTTTTTAACCTTACCACAACTTTATCCCTTACCTGCCTGGTGTGTTCCTTGGCCTTCATGATGTGGTTTGTTCACTAAGTTCACTTTAAGTGCCGGTTCACATCTGTGCGGCTGCGGCGATCGCATATAATATCAGAGCGCACTGCTCCTTCATTATATGCGATCGGGTGTGCGGTGCGAATTCAGCCATACATTTTGTATGGCTAAATTTGCACTGCACCCGCAGCAAAGACGCACATGACCCTTTTTTTGAGCCGCATCAGGATCGGATCGCACAGTGGTTCACACTTGTGCGATCCGATCCTGTGCGAACTGTAAGATCGCACTGCGATATGCGATCAAACTGGGGGTGTCGTTAAGATTACATTGACACCCCCAGCGTATCGCATATGGCAGTGTGAACTGCCAAGGGTGCGTTTGCGATGCGGGAACTGGCTGCGAATTTGCAGCCTTCCCGCATCGCATAAGTGTGAACCGAGCCTTAGGTTCTCTAACAAACTTCTGAGGGCTTCACAGAACAGCTGTATTTATACTGAGATTAAATACACAGGTGTTCCCTAGTTACCAATTAGGGGATTTCGGAAGGCAATTAGGATGCGTGGGCAGATGCCATCTGGTCCAATCACTTTATCCACCCTTATTCCGTCTAAATATTTCTTGGTAGGTTTGCAGCTGTGCCATACTCCTTTCTATTTTTGCATGATGAATTGAACAGTGCTCCGTGGGATGTTTTTTTATAACATTACCTTGTTTTAAACTTCTCCACAACGTTATCCCTGACCCGACTGGTGTTTGTTTACTAAGGTTCTCTAACAAACCTCTGAGGGCTTCACAGAACAGCTGTACTTATACTGAGTTTAAATTACACATAGGTTAACTCCATTTACTAATTAGGTGACTTCTAAAGGCAATTGATTACACTAGATTTTAGTTAGGGGTATCAGAGTAGAGGGGGCTGAATACAAATGCACACCACACTTTTCAGATATTTGTAAAAAAACAAATTCCTTCTACTTCACAATTATCTGTCACTTTGTGTTAGTCTATCACGTAAAATCCCAATACAATACATATAGGTTTTTAGTTGTAGCATGACAATGTGAAAAATGTTAAGGGGTATGAATACTTTTTCAAGGCACTGTAAAGCATCCTTGAGTTTAGTGGCTCAAAGACTATGGCCATCTCCATATAGTAGTTGTAAAGCAGAAAATTTATCAGACGTATGGATACTTATGCGCTGCAGGGTCGCTTCTAGGCTGGTGTGCCAACTGGTTGGTGAGAATTGGCAGTTTGATAGACTCCCTTAACCGGTTTCGCCAGTAAACTAGCTACTTCAGACGCTTAAATGACAGTTACCTTCCTGGAAGTGCCGTATCATTTACTAGGTAAGTGACCTGGTGCAGGAGAGCCGCTCTGCTGCCATATAACAAAGTTATGCGGTCGGCAAGAGATTTAAAGCTGTTTTTAGACCAGATTTGTTTAGCCAGATCTTTTAACTGTAAGGGCTCTTTCACACGGGCGTTACGATCAGTCCCGCCTGTCAGTTTTTTAGGCGGATCTGATCGGATTCTCCATGCATCCCTATGGAGCAGCGGATGTCAGCGGTGACATGTCCGCTGACTCCCGCTGCCATCCGCATCCGATCCTGTCCGTGAAATCCGGACGGATGGAAACCCTATTTTCCATCCCTCCTGGGGATCGGATGAAAGCGGACAGGCGGTCCGTTCTCATCCGATTCCCTATAGAGAGCAGCGGGGCTCTGACACCTCCCTTTCCGCACACAGTCCAGAGACGGAGCTGTCATCCGCCGGCTCAGCGGGGATTGGCGGATCGATCCCCGCTGAGCAGAGCACGGTCCGCAACGGAATGCGGACCGTGTGAAAGGGGCCTAACATTTATTTGGGGATACAATTGTGTTTTTCATGTGTGTTGAGTTTTGAATTGCATTTATAAAGTTATTTACCCTATATTTGTTTGTAGTGTTCAGGTGCGACCTGGGGAACCTCAGTCAGCCCAGGATAAAGCAAGGATGGATAAAGAATATCTTTCCCTCATGGCAGAATTGGGTGAAGCCCCAGTGCCTTCCTCTATTGGAGCCGCAACTACTCCTTCCCACAATCCTGTTCAAGGAGCCCCAAGGCCAACTAACCTGGCAGGAAGTCAACCACCTCTGGTATGATACTATTTGTGTGAACTTAATTATGTTCGACCATTTATTTCAAGTTTTAACAGTGTAGTAACATATTCAGTAAATAAGAAAAGAACTTGGAAATAAGTGATTTTTGTTCTTACCGTAAAATCCTTTTCAACGACAGACACAGCGCTCCATAAAACATTACTGGGTTATATTGCCTCCTCCAGGAGTTACGACTAGGCAGAACAAAAAACGCCTGGCTCTGCCCATGGACCCGTCCTCAGCTTGGTTTATAACCCCCCCCTCTCTGGTCTAGGTAATCAGTTTAGTAGCAAGCAGTATTAGAAGTATAGGAACTCCATAGAGGGGTGGGTGCTGTCTGTCGAACCCAGAGAAATGGATTTTATGGGAAGTACAAAAATCCCATTTTCTTTCGTTCATTGAGGAACACAGCTCCTGATTCTTCTTACCATTGGGTTATACTGCCCCCTACAGGAGTAGGACACTAGGCAGGAAAAAGCTTGACTATGCCTATTGGCAGTCCCCGGGGGGGGGGGGGGGGACCTAGTTCCTTGCTGAGATCTCTGGTACTGACAATTTTTTCCTTTTAACCATTTCTGGACCGGAAGGTTTTGCCCCCTTAACCACTTGCCGACCGCCGCAATAACATATACTGCGGCGGTCAGCCCCTCACAGGCAAAGTGACGTAGGGGTACGTCACTAGCCTGTGAGGCTCTGGGGAGCGCGCGGTTCGAATGTAAACAAGCTGCATGTCCTTCTCCCCTGTGTAAGAATAGTGATCATACGGTTCTGCTATGTAGGACCGTTGATCACTGTTCTTACACCTCAAGCCACAGCCAATCACAGAAGCACGCCCCTAGTGACACACTTAACCCCTCCCTCTCAAAAGTTAACCCCTTCACTGCCAGTGTCATTTTACAGTAACAGTGCATATGTATAGCACTGATTACTGTAGTAATGTCACTGGTAACCCCAAAAATGTCAGTCAAGGGTCCGATCTGTCCGCCGCAAAAAAAATCGCAGATCGCCGCCATTATGCGTTAAAAAAAAAACAACAAAAATGACAAAAATCTTTCCCTTAGTAAACACAATTTTGCGCAAACCAATCAAAATATGCTTTTTCCATTTTTTTTTTTTTTTTTTTTTTTACCAAACATATGTAGCGAAAAACAAATTGGCCTAAAATGTTAAAAAAATTAGATTTTTACTTTTTTTTTTTGGGGAATTTCATATTAAAAAAATGTGAAAAATATTGTTATTTTTGAAAAATTTATGCTCTTTTTTTGTTTATAGCACATGATCAAAAAATCGCACAGGTGATCAAATACCACCAAAAGAAAGCTCTGCTTGTGGGAAAAAGACATCAAATTTGTTTAGGTACAGCGTCGCACGACCGCGCAATTGTCCGTTAAAATCACGCAGTGCCGAATCGCAAAATAGGCCCTGGTCAGGAAGGGGGTAAAATTTTCCGGGGCTTAAGTGGTTAAACAACCAAGCCATTATTTGCAATTCGGCACTGCGTTAATTTAACGCAAAATTGCTCTGTCTTGCGACGCTGTATACCCCCCCCCCCCCTACAGGACAGAGTAGACAGAAAAAAAGTTCTGGCTACGCCTATGGGCAGTCCCGGAGGGTACACCCTCTCTTCCTGCATATGATGTCCGTTTTAATCTGCCTAGTCAGGAGTAAGGACCTAGTTCCTTGCTGGGATCTTTGGTCCTGACATAATTGCTTTTTATGTAGATAGTTTTTTATTGGCTAACTTTTTTTCTCCAGATTTTTTTCCTGTGAGATCGGCAAGCAACTATGACAGGCTGGATAATCTAGATCCAGTGGTTACCCCAGCTGGCCAGCGAGCATGTGCAGGCCTTAGCTCCGCGCTGGGTCGGCGGCGACATAGTCCCACTGGACGGGGACTGGCTCGGTGAATTAAACCTCTCGCAAGATCGCACACGACAGGGTCTAGGCCTATGTCGACTATGAGGGGTCCGGTCAGGCGCCCGCCTGTGTTCCTGGTATCATGAGTAAAGCCTCGTCCGCTACTACGATGGTGACCATCTTGGTACACTCGTTTTCGGCTGAATCTAGGTGGGAGTGCCTGGTGGCGTTTTCCGGGGGGAGGAGCCCCTCCCTTCACCCTGGGCAGTGCTCAGTGCTCTCTCCCTTTTGGGAGAGCTGTCTGCTAAATGTGCAGACGTCCTGGGAATGCATATTGGGACAGTGGGTTCTGGGGGTCTCTGTTGGGGGTGTTCAGGGCGTGCCTGACCTTCGGGGGGCGCTGTAGTGCAGTAGGACTGTTCTTTTGCAAAACAAAAGTAATTTTTGTAATTTTTTGCAAATTTTGCCGGCGGGTTCTTCTGGTTCAGTATGGACCCTGCAGACCATGTGTCCGCTCCTGACCCCCTCACGGAGGCCGCAGGGCCTTCCGGATCTCCACTGTCCACCAATGCATTTTCGGTGGTTCTGGAAGCATTTGGGTTCCGGGTGGAGGTGGTCTTGATAGGGCGAGGTGCGCAGAAACTATCTCCATCTACCCTTGCTTCGTCTAATGTCAATCCCTGCTGGGTCTGTTACCTCGCTCCCTGCCTCCTCGTATACTGAGGACCAATGTTCCCTTTAAGATGCAAGGACGCGCAGTGTAAATGACGGTCCCGCGCAAGCACCTATTTAGACCGCACAGACGTGGCGACGGGGAGCAGAGCGTGCGCCCCGAGAGCACGCCCATTGTGTGACAATAGTGAATGAAAATTCGATATTGTCACACGGATCCTTCCCCTGGCCAATCAGGGAGCGGGTCCTCCCGATTCCTGATTGGCCGAAAGGCCAGCTTCATGCCATTGGCTGAGGAGCAGGCGCCGGGACTCAGGAGTACGGCGACACGGGAAGCCTTGGACTGAAGAGTGACCGTCCGTGAGGTAAGTGCACGGGGGGGGGGGCTCGTGGGGGGAACGCTGCTAACAAGTCACAGCTGGTCAAACCCCACAAGGTCCACTCCGGAGTATAGGCGTTCACCTCACCCGGAAGGCTGGCTTCTTGGTCCACCAGAACATTCATATGGGAGGGAAGCCTCCCTGTCCACAGAGTGTGGGAAACAGTTCACCATCCTCCAGAAGATCCACACCATAGGAAGAAACACCTGACTGTACTAGAGACTTCATCTGCAAGACCAGCTTCATTGTCCACCAATGGAGGGACATCTGTGAGAAGCCTTTCCCCAGTGCAGCCGGCGGCAAAAGATACACTAACAAGTCACGGCTGGTCAAACACCAGAAGATCCACTCAGGAGTGAAGCTGTTCACTTGCTTGGAATGCAGCAAATCCCTTACTCGCAATGCCGACTTCCTGGTCCACCAGCATGTTCACGCAGGAGAGAAGCCCTACCCGTGCTCGGAGTGCGGGAAGCAGTTCACCCTCCATCAGAGTCTGGTCCTTCACCAGAGGATCCATACCGGGGAGAAACACTACTCATTCTACAGTTATGGCAAAGGCTTTGCCCCCAAAGTCACCTAGAAATTCACCAGTGTGTTTACACATGCGAGAAACCATTCACCTGCATGGAGTGCGGCAAAAGCTTCAGCCTCCATCAGAACCTCCTCCTGCACCAAAGAGTCCACACAGGAGAGAAACCCTTCTGTTCCCAGTGCACTGTGACTCTTCTGGTGCAAACGCAAGTCTGGAAGGTTCTCTTCCTCTACTAGAAGAGGAGAATCACTGTAAAGAAGATTTCTTCTCTGTTACGGCATCTCCTCCTCCTTTCCTGTCCAGGAAGGACTCCTCGGTTTGTCACATTAGCATTTCTACAAATCCTGTTCAATAGGCAAATAGCCTATTGAACATTTATTATTACGATTACCTTTAGACTGAGCAATTTCATCAAAAATCGTATATTGTATTAGTAAAAAAGTAAAAAATCTTATATTGTATTAGAATATTAGTAAATCGTATTAACTGTTCAACCAATTTTACAGTATAGTATACTGTAAAATTGGTTGAACAGCTAATACGATTTACTAATATTCTATCAAACTATATAGTCCATTAGTTAATGGCAACATGCACTTTTTGTGACAATATACGATTTTTGATGAAGTTGCTCAGTCTAAAGGTTTGCGCTCAGAAACGCCATAATTTGGTAAGGAGCCAGTACCTCCTGCCTGCGATGCCGCACTAGAGGCGGTTTCATTATTGGGTCACCTGTCGGTGTTGGTCTGCGGATCATACTTCTAAGCAGGCCTTAATGGATCTCCCTTTTCAGGTGAATCGCCGCGCTGCCCCTGGATGACATTATATAAGGGTCTCATGGGAGGAAGAGTACTTTTCTTCCACAGGCTAACAAGGGTAAGAACCCTCGTTGCGGACAGGGTCCCTCCTTTTCGGCTCACAAACAGTTAGCCTCATCGACCATCCCCGAGGGGCGAAGAAAAGTCTTTCAAGACTTCCGCGGGTGGCTGCAAGCGACCCTGGTCTGGCAAACAAAGATCCTTTTTTTTTCCAGATCTGCAGACAAGGCCTACTCGGCCTGAAGGTGCGTCCTCACCCGTATATGTGGTGGGGGGTCTTTGCAGGTTCTCGGACTTGGGGCTGGCCCAGATCCCAGACAGCTGGGTTCAGGTCGTCATGCGGTCCAGTTGCAAGATCGAGTTTCGAGCGAGTTTCTCCAGTAAGGTTTTCCTCCTCTGTACGGCTGTCCCCGGATCGTTTGCTGGCGCTCTATGGGGCAGTACAGTCAACAAGGCCAGACCTAATGGCCCTGAAATCGGTTCACACTAAGGCGGCTTCCCTACATCAGGGGTATTCCTGGCCTCCATGGACATCAGAGATGCCTACCTTCACATCCCGTTATGTACAGGACACAAACGGGTTCTCCATTTTTGCCGTGGGAGAGGCTCTCCATCGGTAGGTGTTACCCCTTGGTCTCGCCTCTGCTCCCCGGGTCTTCACTAAGGTGTTGGCTCCAGTCCTGGGGCTGTTGCGACAGCGGGGTGTATCGGTCCTGGGTTCCTGGCCGATCTGCTTCTCCGTGCGGCGTCCCCTACTGTGCGGACGATAAATTTGGAAGTTACCATGAGAACTCTGGAGGAGTTTGGGTGGGTTCTGAACCTTCAGAAGTCATCCCTGGTTCCCTCCATGAGACTGGACTATCTGGGCCTTACTTTGGACTCGTCCTCAGCCAGGGTGTTTCTCCCTCCGGGAAAACTCTTGAAACTTCAGGCTGCGGTTCAACTGTTGCTGTCCAGCACATGGTTGTCCTGCATGCCAGTTCTGGGAAGACTGATGGTGTCGTCTTTCCAGGCGGTCCCTTACGCTCAATCCCTCTCGAGGATGCCCCAGGAGGCCATCCTCAAATGGAACTAGATTCCAAACTCTCGAACATTCGGATCCAGCTGAGCCAGGTGTCCAGGCAGTCTTTAATCTGGTGGCTTTGGCCCCCGATGCCCAAGCAGAAACTCCTTCCTCCCCTCATACTGGACAATTGTACCATGGATGCAAACCTGTCTGGGTGGGGAGGAGTCCCCGGCAGGTTTTCTGCTCAGGGAGTATGGCCCCCGGAGGATCCAGGTTACGATCAATGTCCTGGAGCTGTGAGCGCTCCGGCTGTGCCTAGTTCATTGGACCGGGCACCTGCAGCTGTTCAGGTTGCATTCAATCGGACTATGCCATGATCATGGCTTATGTCATTCACCAAGGGGGCACCAAGTGTGTCATTGCGGCCTTTGACGTGACAGTCATTCTTCGTTGGGCAGAGCGAATTATTCCAGCTCTCTCCGCTGTTCACATTCCAGGTGTTGGTAATTGGCAGGCGGATTACCTCAGTCGACAGGCCTTGGATACAGGGGACTGGTCCCTACATCCGGAGGTGTTCCAGCAGTTGTGCCTTCGTTGGGGGCACTCCAGACGTGGATATATTGGCGTCGCTTCTACAGGATAGTGCAGAGGTTTGTGGCCCGCGCCTGGGACCCTCTGGCGGATGCACTGGTGGCACCATGAGTTCTGTCAAAGGCAAGAACATATACTAAGTTCAGCATGTACGGCACTGAAGTTTAGCATGGTCACCTGCACAAGGGTGAAGCACGCATAATCGTGTGAGAGCAATCACGGATGGCCCAAGGTCAGTATTGGCTGCTGTCTGCCTTTCCTCCTCTCAAGTTGCTGCCAAGACTTCTTTGCAGGTTCGAGGCGGAAGGTATTGCGGTCATTCTTATGGCTCTGGGCTGGTCTCGCCGAGCTTAGTACGCCAACCTGGTAAGGCTAGTCACAGACACTCCTTGGAGACTTGCTCTCAGGGAGGATCTATTGTCTCCAGGGCCTATCTTCCATCCTGCTTTATGGTCACTGGCTTATTCGGCTTGGCTGTTGACAGTCAGGTGCTGAAGGACAGGGGATTGTCTGTCTGCTTCAGTGATTCTCGTTCTGCATAAAGTGAGGAAAGCGACTTCTAGGTTGATTTGTCATCGTACGGGAAAGTCGTATGTTGCGTGGTGAGAGTCTTTTGGGCTCGGTGGCTGGGTCTTGGCCTTCCTGCAACGGGGAGATGATCAATAACTGATCTTGAGTACTATCAAGGGTCAGGTTCTGCTTTGTTAATTTTCTGCCAGTGCCCATTGGCCGCCCGTTCCCTGGTATGTAACTTGTTCCAGGGGGTGCGAAACTCTGTATTTCCGGTGCGATCTCCTTCACTATCTGGGGACCTTGATTTGGTGCAGTCTGGTCTTCGAAAACCTCCTTTTGCAAGTGTTCGGGGTTTCTCCTGCCTACCTCATCACGGAAAGTGGCCGCTTTGGTGGCTCACTTCTGCATGCAGGATGTCGGCACTGGCGATATTGTCCTGTCATTCTCCCTATATGATTGTTCATGGAGACAAGTGGTACTCGTCTGGATCCATCCTTCCTTTCGAAGGTGGTTTTCTAGTGTTCACTTGAATTGGGACATTGTGTTACCATCTTTGTGTCCTAAGCCCAAACATCCTAAGGCATATTCACTGCATACTCTGGATATAGTTCGGGCAGTCAAGGTGTACTTGGCGTCTACTGAGTCTTTGTAGGTCAGACTTGCTCTGTCCTCTTGTGGCACTTTTCCACTGCAAGTACGGGCTCTGCTCTACTCGGCCCTGCTTGGCCCGGTTTGCTTTTCCACTGCTGGTACCGCATGGTACGGTGTTGGAACGGTTCGGTACGGTATGGTTTGCTTTTCCACTAAAGTAGTACTAAAGTTAAGTGGGTGTGATAACGGGGTGGGTGGGATTCTCTGACCAATCAGTGGCTAGTAGAGACTGCATGCAAAGGATTGTGGGATATGGTACCTCTTGGAACCACAATCGAGTAGGTACTGTTTTTGAGAGCCGTACCGTTTGGTTCCATGCAGTGGAAAAGCGCCACCATACCGAACCGTTCCTACACCGTACCATCATGCGGTACCAGCAGTGGAAAAGCACAAAAGCGAGCCGAACTGTTCGGTTCCATGCAGTGGAAAAGCACCATTGGATGGCCCGAGAAAAGGGCTGCCTGTGTCTGCTGCGACTATTTCCAGATGGATCAGACAGATGGTGGTGCAGATCAAGGTGTAAGTGCAGCGCTAAATAATAGTAAATGCTAAATAATCCATAAATGTGAATAAAAGTTCACATTTTGAAAAGTCCCATAAATCATGGTATCCAATGGAAAAAGAGCAAAGATCTCCACAGGTATCCAGGAGTAGAGCATGATTCACACAAGAAATCCACAAAAGGGTGTCGGAGCTTCTTCAAGCTGTGCGTAACGTGACACACCCATCCTCCCCTATATATATATATATATATATATATATATATATATATATAGTCTTATAGTGGCGCAGGCCTATTCATTTAGGGGTCAGGTCCCTCCATTCCCTGTTAAGGCGCATTCCACAAGGGCACTTAGTGCCTCCTGGCCCTTTCGGCGTCAATGGTCTAGGTTTACAAAGCGGCAACCTGGGCGTCTGTATATACGTTCAGCAAGTTTTACAAGGTGGATGTTTTTGCATCTGCTGATGCTGCTTTTGGCAGCAAAGTTTTGCAGGCCGCTGTTGCAGAGTCCTCTTCCTCTTGAGGGTGTTATTTTTCTGGTAAGTGAGCTCCATGGTTGAGCTCCTGTTTTACCTGTTTGGCTAAGTTTGTCCATTTCTTTTGGGCAATATGTCTATAGCTGTGTTTTTCCCACCCCTCATACTGATACGGCTTTGGGACGTCCCATCGGTCTAATGAAGATGTGAAGCTGTGTCCGTCAATGAATGAAAGAGAGAACTGGATATTTGTCTTACCGTAAAATCCTTTTCTCTTACGTCCTCTGACAGTCGCCACCCACTCACACAGTCTGCACTTCTGGGTATTGGTCTTATCCACTGTAGTAAGCTAGGCATAAGATTTTGTTAGAAAACATTCACAAAACCTTTGTATAGACACACCTACAGGGGGCTGTCCCTCTGGTCCAATTCCCCCAGCTAGCAGCATTCCCAAATCGTTTCTTTGCCTAGCATAAGAGTAGGCTGGCTTTTCCCTGGCTGGGGCTGCAGTCTCAGCCTTTTTACTTATTATTTTTTCTCTCTGAGAAAGTGATTTTTATTTGTTTCTGTGCTTAGTCTGACTTCGGAAGACTACAGCGTTTACAGGCTGGGAATCGCACTGGTTATCCTAGGGCCTTATGGAATCCCAGCCTGCCATCGAGCGTTAGCAGGCTATGTGTACGCCCAGGCCTCGCAAACTACCATGTCCCTGTCCTCAGGGACGAGCCTGCGAAGTGGCTACTTCATCTGGGATGTCAACTGCGGTACGCCGCGTGTTGCTATCGTCCTTTTCGGCTGACGGCACCACCACCCAGAGTGGGAGGCTTCCTGTCACAGAGCGGTACCCACATTTCGCTGGACCGGTGAGTACTATGCTACCCCTCTGGCATTGTCTGTCGGGGTGTGTATGTGGGCCCTCTGTTTATGGGGATGGCAGTGCACATGGATCTGTAATATGCCCCTCATGTCTGTCAGTGCGTTCCCTGTGTGTCCCTTTCCGGTCCCTGCGGGGGCGCTGTGTGGGGGGTTGCGGGGGTCCCTGATGTCCCTGAGGTGCTTCGGCAACGTTTTGGGGGTACAGACATGGTGTGTGGGGGCCGCAATCAGTGTAAAACCGCGGGGCCTCCATTTTAGGTGTGGGCAGGCTGTTTGGCTCATTGTGAGGGCAGCAGCCATTTTCTGCAATTCTGTTGGCGCCCTTAGGGCGCCATCTTTAGTGTGGGCACTATGTTCTTTATGTGAACAGCGGCCATTTTCCCAGAGCCTTCTCCATAGACTTTTATTGGCAACCATTTTCTTGTGGCTCAGAGCTGTGTTCTGCCTCTAGTGGCGTGAGGTCACTTCCTTTCTTCTCACATGCAGATCGAGCTGACGTCGTGTGGCAAGGTATAGGCACACTTTTAGGGGATTTTATGGTGTTTCCTGGGCTGCATTCCTGCTGGCATTCATTCTTTTGCCGTTTTTAGTAGCACAGGCTTAGTTCCTCATTGCGGTGGGAACCGCGGTAATCGCCGATTTTAAAGGGCCAGCACCTTTTAAATTCTGAAGTGCTATGATGGAGTCCCAGTATAGCAAATTCCCCCCTGCTCTGATGGAGGGTTCAGGTACCCCTGAATCCTCTGCTATAGTCTCACTTCCTGCTGCGCTTGCGACTTTAGCGTCAAAAGTGGATTTGTTAATGTCTGACCGGGCTTCTAGGAAAAGGCCCAGGCTTTTTCAGTCTTCTGATTCAGAGCCAGATATGGTTGCCACGGACAGGGTACCCCCTGAGGGGTCTCAGTCTTCTCAGTCGGATGTGGAGGAGGAGGATTCCCCCTCGGGTTCAGCAAGACAACGCGCTGCAATGTCTGCGCTTATTAGCTCTGTGGAAGACGTGCTAAATTTAGATAAGCCTCACCTGTCGGGTATGCGGTCTTCCTCTGGGACCCGCAAAGCCCAGAAGTCGGGTCAGGTTTTTCCCTGCCCCGCTGAGTTTCACGAGACTGCGAATGACCAATGGCGCAATTTAAAGCACAATTTCGTGGTGCCCAAGCAATTTGAGTACCGTTATCCCTTTTGTGGATTCGCGCTTGACTGTGGCTCCTAAGGTGGACCACACTGTGTCCAGGTTAAATAAAGCCACTTTAATGCCCTCCGGTGTTTAAAGACCCGGCGGGTGGAAACTCTTACCCGCCACATCTACATGGTAGCGGGTTCCTTAATGAAACCCTTGTTCGCTTCGTAATGGTCTCTTTGGCTGTTGTGGAGTGGGCCAAGGTGCTTAAAGGCACCCTTATTGCTGACTCCGCCCCTCCTGCTACTCTGGAGATGGTGGATCAAATTATTTAGGCTGTTTTATACCTGTGTGACGCAGCCTTGGATGAGGCCCTTTTAGTCTTACGCCTGTCTGCAGTTGCAGTGACGATTCGTCGCATCGTTTGGTTGAAAAGCTGGTCGGCCGACCAGTCTTCCAAGACGGTGTCTGACATCCCTTATGCAGGGGGGAGTCTTTTTGGGGACTCTCTGGATGAACTGGTGAAGGGGGTCACTGAGGGTAAGAGCACGTTGCTGCCCCAGGTGTCCAGGGGAAGATCCTTCCTTTTAAGGCACGAAAGGACCCCTGTTAGGTTTAAAGGCACCAGACAAGGGTAAGTCCTTCAAGGCCTCTGGTGGCCAGAAGAAGCCTTGGGCGGGCAAGCCTAGAGCCACCCACATGGGCACGGCGGCCCAGTCTGCCTCAACCTGAAGAGGTACCCTCACCCTTTTCAGGAGTGGGGGGATGTCTGCACTGTTTTCCCGAACCTTGGCTGGCTAAGATTCAGGACAGGTGGGTTCAAGAACTCATTCGGACAGGGTACAAGATCAAGTTTCGATCACGCCCAGCAGACAGATTCATTCCCTCAAATATTCATTTGACCCCAGATTGTTTTCGAGATCTCCATCGACCTCAAGGATGTGTATCTACACATCCCTATATACGAGGGTCATCAGAGGTACATCCGATTCGCAATTGCGGAGGAGCACTATCAGTTCGTGGCGTTGCCTTTCGGCCTTGCTTCGGCTCCAAGGGTTTTTACCAAGTGTTGGCTCCTGTTCTTGCCTTGTTGCGGGTACAGGGGATTGCCATCCTGGGGTACCTGGACGATCTCCTTTTAAGGTTGAGTTCCAGTGCCACTCTGTTGCGCGATCTGTCAACCACGGTTCAGACGCTCCAGGAGTTCGGGTGGACCATCAATTTTCAGAAGTCGACATTGTCCCCTTCTGTTCGTCTCCCTTACCTGGGGATGATTCTGGACTCCGCCCAGACGAAGGTCTTTCTTTCGGAGGACAAACTCCGGACTCTGCAGGACGAGGTCAAGTCCCTCAGGGACAACGAGTTCTCTTCACTCCGGACCTGCATGTGGTCCCTGGGCTTGATGGTGTCTGCTTTCGAGGCGGTACCATTTGCACAGTTCCACACACTATCTCTGCAAGCGGAGATTCTTTCCAGGTGGGACAGGCATCCTCACTCCTTGGAAATGAGGATCTCTTTGAGCCCCCAAGTCAGATCGGATCTTCTGTGGTGGCTCCAGTCTCCGGCTCTGAAGGAAGGAAATCCTTTCGACCGATGCTATGGACTGTGGTAACCACGGACGCCAGCCTGTCGGGCTGGGGTGGCGTTCTGGGCAATCTGTCTGCCCAGGGCACTTGGTCGGAGGGGGAGTCCTCCCTTCCGATTAAATGTCTTGGAACTGCGGGCAATCAGGCTCTGTTTGCTCCATTGGTCGGATCGTCTTCTGGGCCGCCCTGTGCGTGTGCAGACGGACAACGCAACTGCTGTGGCTTACATCAATCACCAAGGGGGCACCAGGAGTGCCCGGGCGGCCAAGGAAGTGGCCGAGATTCTGTCTTGGGCCGAGACGCAGGTCCCAGCGATTTCGGTAGTTCACATTCCAGGTGTGGAGAACTGGAAGGCGGACTATCTGAGTCGCCAGACCCTGGACCAGGGGGAATGATCCCTACACCGGGAGGTGTTTCAGATGCTGTGTGCGCGGTGGGGTTCCCCGGATGTGGATCTGTTAGCGTCTCGCCTAAACAAGGTGGGAAGGTTCGTGGCAAGAGCATGCGACCCTCTGGCGGATGCATTGGTAGTGCCTTGGAATCGGTATTGCCTGATTTATGCCTTTTCCCCGATTCAGTTGTTGTCCAGGTTCCTTCGCAGGTTGGTCTCGGAACCGAGGTTGGTGATTCTAGTAGCCCCAGACTGGCCGTGCCGGTCTTGGTACGCGGACATCATGCAACTGGTCATCGAGCCTCCCTGGCGGCTCCCACTATGAGACGATCTTCTGTCTCGGGGGGCGATTTTCCATCCTGTTTTACAGTTGCTCGCTTTGAAGGCGTGGCTGTTGACAGCCAGGTCTTGAGAGACAGAGGTCTCTCGTCGGTGGTCATTCCTACCTTACTCAAGGCTAGGAAGGCCTCGTCCGGTAAGATTTATTATCGTACCTGGAAGGCTTATTTCGCCTGGTGTAAATCCCAGGGGTTCCATCCCCGCTCCTTTTCAGTGGCGAGGGTGTTGGCTTTCCTGCAAACTGGTGTGGAGCAGCTTCTGGCGCTGACCACTATTAAGGGCCAGTTATCTGCGCTGGCCATTCTTTTTCAACGCCCTCTGGCGTTGAATTCCTTGATTCGCACTTTCATTCAAGGGGTGCTTCATCTGGCTCCCCCTAGGAGGGCACCCTTGCCTCCTTGGGACCTGAATTTGTGGTTTTGTCCGTTTTGCAACGTCCTCGCTTTAAGAACATCCAGGAGATTCCTCTGCCGGTGCTGTCTCGGAAAGTTCCCTTTCTGGTGGCGATCACATCTGTCGGAGTTGGCGGCTCTGTCGTGCCGCTCTCCCTATCTGGCTGTTCAAAGGGACAAAGTGGTCTTGCGACCTCATCAGTCTCTTCTTCCAAAAGTGGTTTCGGATTTCCATCTCAACGAGGACATTGTCATGCCTTTGCTGTGTGCGAAGCCTAAGCATCCTAAGGAGTTGCCTTGCATTCCTTGGATGTGGTGAGGGCGATCAGGGTTTACCTTTTGTCTACTGAATCCTTGAATCCTTCAGAGAGTCGGATTCTCTTTTTGTCATTCCAGAGGAACCTCGGAAGGGTACGGCTGCGTCTGCGGCAACCATTTCCAAATGGATCAGACAGACGATTGTACAGGCCTATTCAATTAGGGATCAGGTTCTACCTTTCCCTGTCACGGCGCACTCTACCAGAGCGGTAAGTGCGTCTTGGGCCTTCCGCCATCAGGCATCGGTGTGCAAAGCGGCGACCTGGTCATCCGTGCATACCTTTACCAAATTTTACAAACTTGATGTTCTGTCATCGGCAGATGGCTCTTTTTGCCGCAAAGTTCTGAGTGCGGCAGTGCCTTAGGGGAGACATGGCGGTTCTTAGCCTGTCTCCTCCTGTTGGGGTTTTTTCCCCATTGGTTATTTTACTTTCCTGGGTTTGTTCGCTCCTGTTGAGCTTTCCTGTTACCCAGTGTTTACCTTTCTGGTTCAGATAAGGTTCTTTTCTCTGACCTGGGTGCTGCATTGCCTTTTTGACGGTTACGTTTCCCACCCCTCACATCTACACTGCTTTGGGACGTCCCAAAAGTGCAGACTGTATGAGTGGGTGGCGACTGTCAGAGGACGTAAGAGAAAATATAATTTTTTGTAAGAACTTACCGTAAAATTCTTTTCTCTGCGTCCTCTGACAGTCGCTGCCCCCCCACCCATCTTTTGGGGTTCATGGATCTCTATACTGCTTGCTACCAAACTGGTTTGGGAATGCTGCTAGCTGGGGGTATTGGACCAGAGGGACAGCCCCCTGTAGGTGTGTCTATACAAAGGTTTTGTGAATGTTTTCTTACAAAATCTTATGCCTAGCTTACTCCTGTGGATAAGACCAATACCCAGAAGTGCAGACTGTATGAGTGGGTGGCGACTGTCAGGACTCAGAGAAAATAATTCTACAGTAAGTTCTTACAAAAATCTATTTTCTCTGATGTTCATTGATGGACACAGCACACCCAGCCCTCTGTGGAGTTGGGTTATGTATTCTTCTGACACTGTTACAAAACTTAGATCCTGGAACAGGAAGTGGAAGTATACCAGCTGGGACTGCCCCGTAGGCATAGTTTATTTTCCGCCTAGTGTCCTACTCCTAGGAAGCGCAGCATAACCCATCTGTCTAATGAAGATATGAAGCTGTGTCCGTCAGTGAAAGATTTTACGGTAAGACAAAAATCCAGTTTTCTTTCGTTCATTGACAGACACAGCGCTCCATAAATCATAACTACTAGGACAACCAAAAGCAGTGCCAAAAGGAAAATGAGGGGTGGAGAAAATAACCCAAGGCTGCACAAGAACTGGTTACGGGCACTTATGTTTAATCTTCTATGGGATATAAATGTGAAGTTTTTACTAAAAACAGTAAAACAGTTTTAAACCAGTAAAACGGTCTTGTGGTACCTAGCTACCTCCCATGTGTTCAGTTTTTTTTTGGATTCATACTGATTACTACAACTGTGCAATGATGATTAGAAGTGAGGTTGTAGTTCTTGGGGGTCTGTCCTTCAGTTGAGGCCTAGTGTCTAATCCTGTAAGCAGTTCATTAGTAAAACACTGTTCCCAAACTGACTTTATTAAACTGACTTGACTGTGTACAAAATTATCGCGTTAAGTTTTTGATGATTGGGAATGCTTGCTGCCTCGTCGTATTTCGTTAGGCATTCTAGCCTTACTTTTTAACACATTTAAAGTTATATGGGATCTGGGTTTAAAAGTTCCATTTCAGTCTTTGCAGATAACACTGAGCTATGCAGTGGAATTATGTCCTTACAGGATGTCTAACTTACAAGCCAACCTCCATACACTGTTTAATTAGGCAGCTACATGGCAAATGAGGTTTAAAGGAGTTGTAGAGTCAGAAGGTTTTTTTTTTAATCTTAAAGCATTCTATGCATTAAGATACAAAAAAAAACCTGCATGCAGCAGGCCCCTTATACTTACCTGAGGTCCCTCTCTGTCCAGCTATGTCCACGAGTGTCTCAGCCGTTAAAGATACTCCATCCTGATTGGCTGCCGCTGCTGTCAGCTAGCATATCAGTAGAGAGAGAATGGGTGGGGCCGGGTCAGGGCTCCGTGTCTGAATGGGCACAGGGAGCTGTGACCAGCTCGGGTGCCCCCATAGCAAACCTCCACAGGAGTGAGGGGCCAGGATCACAGAAGAGGTACCGGAGAAAAGGACCCGGGCTGCTCTGTGCAAATCCACTGCAACAGAGCAGGTAAGTATAGCATGTTTTGTAGGAGAAAATACTTTACAGTCCTTCACCTCTTCTTTCTCTATCGTCCATTGACTGACACAGCCCTTATGCTTCTTAGACCATTGGGTTATGCTGCCCCCTACTGGAGTAGTACTAGGCAGGGGAAAAAAGTTTACCACGCCTACGGGGGCTGTCCTTATGGGCATGACCCTACACGCCCTGCTCCAGCATACCAGTTTGTTTCTGCCAAGTGAAATATATGAGAATATTTTGTTTTATTTTCTTTACTCACTTCTGCTAGTTAGTGTTACATAGTTTGTCAGGTTGAAAAAAGTCCATCTGGTTCAGCCAAAAAAAAAAAACAGTATTGAAAACCCCAACCATACAATCCCATATACACAATCCTATACCCGCCGTTGATCCAGAGGAAAGCAAAAAAAAACCAGCAAACCATGATCCAATTTGCAATAGCCGCAGCGTCTCCTGTGGCCCACCCCCCCCCCCCCCCCCCACTGGGCGGTGAGGGGTTTTGTCTGGAGTGGCGCTTGCTCTGTTTCGGTATGGTGAGTAAATGCTTCCCCCCTGCTCCTCATGGCTGACTCTGGGGTGGACCTGGGACGGTCGGACCCACACTAATCTGGGCTCCCCTCTGTTCCCCTGTGCACCCTTCCCCTGTGGTGTCCCTCTTCCCCCCCTACGGGGGGGGGGTGTTTGTGTGTGTGTGGGGTGGCTCGCCGTTAATGCAAGCCGCTAAGGGGGTGGGGGGTCCCGACTGCGGACGGCTGTTGTGCGGGGGGCTTCCTCCCTGGCTTCCCAGGGCCTACCTGCCGATCGATCGTCTGTTAGTGGATGTGGGGACCCCCCTTCCCACTGCAGCGCGCGGGGCCGCCATTTGTTTGGACTTCCTCATGTGGCTCATGGGGGCGGCCATCTTGGTACACCCAGCTCATTTTGTTTGCAGAGCTGGGCAGCTGTGGGAGTTACTGAGGGCGTGTGAGGGGGCGGAGCCCCTCCCTAGACCCGGGAAGATTGCTCCACAGGATTTCCTTGTCATGCAGACAAACGCTGAGAGCAGTCCTGTTGAATTCCTGTTGAATGGTGCATCGTGTGGTGAGCCTTTTGAGGGTCTCGCTCTCTGCGGGGGTCTCGAGGCACGCTGTCTGACCATTGAGGGGCGCTGCAGCGCTGGGTGACATTTTGCAAAAAAAAGTTTTTTTCAATTTTGTCATATTTTGCTGACGGGTTCCCCTGGTGTTGCCATGGACCCTGCTGCACAGGTGTCCCCACCTGATCCCCTCGAGGTGGCCGCAGGGCCCTCAGATTCTCCGCTCACCATTGATGCGCTTTCGGCGGTCCTGGAGTCATTTGTGTCCCGGGTGGAGGTGGCCTGTCAGGGACGGGGGGCTAAAAAGCAACCCCCGCCTACCCCTGTCTTGTCTGATGCCTCAGATTCTGATCCTGAGCCAGTCGCTGCTGCTGCGGGTTCCTCCTCTGGGTCTGCGGTCTCGCGCCCCGTCTCCTCTGATAGGTGAGGATGACCTTACTGCCTCCGCCATAGCGCAAGACAAGGCACTGGTGGACGCACTGATAGTGTCTGTTCAGGAGGCCCAAAAACTGGAGGTTGCACCTGCGGATGCAGCTCATACGGAAGTTGCCTTTGGCACTCGCAAGCCCTCCAGGGTGGCGAAGGTGTTTCCCTTTCCCAAATGCTTTGACGATATCATTAAGGAGTGGGTCTGTCCAAAACGACCCCCTGGGATGCCCAAACGGATTGCTAGGCGCTACCCGATTGAAGAGTCCCTCCTTAAAAAATGGACGGTGCCACCTTCGGTGGATCCGCTGATTTCCAGACTAAATAAGCCTACTGTTATCCCGTTGGAGGATTCCCCGTCCTTTTTGGATCCAGTTGATCGTAGGGCGGAATCTGTGTCCCGTTCCATATTCTCCCTGGCAGGGTCGGCCTTAAGGCCAGTGTTTACCATTGCTCTGGTTTCAGAAACGTTGACGGAATGGGCCAAGCTGTTACGCCATGACCTGGAGGGGAGAAGTCTCCCCCCTGCCGTGATGGATTTGCTGCAGCAGATGGTGCAGGGGCTACAGTTTTTGTGACGCCGCACTGGACGCTGCTCCATTGCTAGGGCGTGTGTCGATCTCCGCGGTGGTCCTCCGGCGCATGCTATGGTTGAAGTGCTGGTCGGTGGATCAGGCTTCCAAAAAAGCCTTTACTGATCTCCCTTTTCAGGGGGATCGCCTGTTTGGTGCTACCTTGGATGAGATTATCAAAGATCTCACTGGGGGCAAGAGCACCTTTCTACCACAGGCTAATAAGGGTAAGGAACCTCGTCGCAGACAGGGACCTTCCTTTTCAGCTCACAAGAAGTTTTTTCGCTCTTCCGGGGCGGGCGACAAGGCAAAGTCCTCCAAAGTGCCCCCGGGGGGTTTCAAGAGACCCTGGTCTGGTAAGCAAAAATACGGTTCATTCCAGACCTGAGGATAAGACCGCTTCAGCCTGAAGGTGCGCCCCCACCCATATCAGGGGTAGGGGGGTGTCTTCCCCGGTTCCTGGACCCGTGGCTCTCCAGGATTCAAGACAAATGGGTTCACGAGGTCATACGGTCGGGATACAAGATCCAGTTTCGATCGCTTCCACCGGTGCGGTTCTTCCCTTCCAATATGCGACAGTCCCCGTATCGCCTAACGGCTCTGTTGGGGGCAGTGCAGGACTTGATGCAACAAGGAGTGGAGGCCATTCGCACAGTGGTGACCTCCCTGCATCAGGGGGATTTTCTGGCGTCCATAGACATCAAGGATGCCTATCTTCATGTTCCCATTTACGCAGGATATCAGCGGTTTCTGCGCTTTGCTGTGGGAGAGGACCATTTATCAGTTTGTGCCGTTACCTTTTGGTCTCGCTTCTGCTCCCCGGGTTTACACAAAGGTTTTGGCCCCAGTTCTGGTGCTGTTGCGGCAGCGGGGTATATCAGTCCTGGACGACCTCCTCCTCTGTGCGGAGTCTCCGCAGGCTCCGTGTCATACGCGGACTCTCCAAAAGGAGATTCTTCTCAAATGGAACCGGAATCCCGATTCCCTGGACAATTGGATCCGGCTGAGCGAGCGGACCAGGGAGTCTCTGGTTTGGTGGCTTCGGTCTCCGATGCTCAGTCAGGGGAAGTCCTTTCTTCCAATCTATTGGACGATTGTCACCACGCATGCCAGTCTATCCGGATGGGGAGGGATTCTCGGCAGGCTGTCTGCTCAGGGGCTCTGGTCCCTGGAAGAATCCAGGTGGCCGATAAATGTGTTGGAACTGAGAGCGATCAGGTTTTGCCTGGTTCACTGGACCGAGCATCTTCAGGGCTGCCCCGGCTCGGATTCAGTTGGAAAATGCCACGGGTTGGGGCACCCCGGATGTGTATCTGTTGGCATCTCGGCTCAACAGGAAGGTGCAGAGGTTTGTAGCCCGCCCCCGCGATCCTCTGGCGGACGCCACAGACGCACTGGTTGCTCCGTGGGGGCAGTATCAGCTGCTGTATGCTTTTCCTCCTCTCAAGTTGCTGCTGAAACTTCTTCGTAGAATAGAGGCGGAGGGAATTTGAGTCAGCCTTGTGGCTCCGGAATGGCCTCGTCGGGCCGGGTACGCCGACTTGGTCAGGCTGGTCGCGGACGCTCTCTGGCTACTTCCTCTCAGGGAGGATCTGCTGTCTCAGGGACCGATCTTCCATCCTGCTTTACGATTGATGGCTTTGACGGCTTGGCTGTTGAGAGCCAGGTGCTGAAGGACAGGGGTTTGTCTGTTTCAGTTATTCCTACTCTAATTAAAGCAAGGAAAGCGACTTCCAGAAAGATTTATCGCACATGGAAGTCTTATATCGCGTGGTGTGAGTCCCTCAGGGTTCCTCCACGTTCTTACTCGGTGGCTCGGATATTGGCCTTCCTGCAACGGGGGGTTTAGCAGAAGCTGGCCTTGAGCACTATCAGGGGTCAGGTTTCAGCATTGGCGATCTTCTTCCAGAGGCCACTGGCTACTCATTCTTTGGTGCGGAATTTCATCCAGGGGGTGCGGCACCTGGCTCCTCCGGTGCGCACGCCCTTGCCGCCCTGGGATCTTAATTTGGTGTTGTCGGTTCTCCAGAAACCTCCCTTTGAAAATATTAGGGAGATTCCCTTGCTTACCTTATCCCAGAAGGTGGCCTTTTTGGTGGCTATCACTTCTGGTCGGAACTGGCTGCGTTGTCCTGTCGTTCCCCCTATCTGGTGGTTCATAGGGAATAAGGTGGTTCTTCGTCCGAATCCAGCCTTCCTTCCTAAGGTGGTTTCCGACTTTCACTTGAATGAGGATATTGTGTTACCTTCCCTGTGTCCTAAGCCCAGTCATCCTCGGGAGTTTGCGTTACATTCCTTGGATGTGGTTCGGGCGATCAGGGTGTATTTGGCTACTACTGACTCTTTTCGTAAGGCTGATTCACTTTTTGTGATCACAGATGGCCCTAGAAAGGGGTTGCCTGCGTCTGCCGCGACTATCTTCAGATGGATCAGACAGAAGGTGGTGCAGGCTTATTCTATTAAGGGTCGGGTTCCTCCGTTCCCTGTTAAGGCGCACTCTACTCGGGCTCTTAGTGCTTCCTGGGCCTTCCGCCATCAGGCGTCGGTGCTTCAGGTTTGCAAGGCGGCTACCTGGTCGTCGGTTCATAACTTTACAAAATTTTATAAGGTCGATGTGCTGGCATCGGCGGATGCCTCTTCCGGCCGCAAGGTTTTGCAGGCCGCTGTTTGAGGGGACCTTTGGTCTAACTCGGGGGTTTTGTTATTTCAGGTGGGTCTCATCTGCTTGGTTCAATGAGTCCTCTGTTCTTCTGGTTGGCTCTGTATTGGCCTTCTGGATTGGATTTTATTTCTATTATCCCACCCCTCATTTATGGCACTGCTTTGGGACATCCCTACGGATATCAAGATATCAGTCCTGCGTCTGTCAATGAGCGACAGAGAACTGGATTTCTCTGTCGCTCATTGACAGACGTAGTCCTCGTTGATTAATAACAACTCGGGTTATACTGCCCTCTGTAGGACTAGACAGGAAAGAAAAAATGTTCTGGCCACACCCTAGGGGCAGTCCCAGAGGGTATATCCTCTCACTTCCTGCTACAGCAAATCAGTTTTTTTCTGTCTAGTTAGGAGTAAGGACCTAGATGCCTTGCTAGGATCTTCGGTCCTGGCAGGATTTTTTTTTTTTTCTTAGAAAGATTTTTAGACAGCTTTTTTCTCCAGTGTTCCTGTGAGATCTTCAAGCAAGAAAGCTGGAACTGGGCGACGGGCTGGATGTTGAGATCCAGTGGTCACCCCAGTTCAGCCTACGAGCGCGTGCAGGCCATAGCTCCGCGCTGGGTCGGCCGCGACAGTCCCACTGGACAGGGACTGACCCTGTGAGTTAAACGTCTCGCTTAAACGCCAATGACCATGAGTCACGGCGTCTGTATTGGTCGACAGCCCTCCCACCCCGGTGGAGAGGGGTACTGTCAGGAGTTGGCGCCCGCCTGGTTCCGGTATGGTGAGTAGTATGTTCCCCCTTTTCCCCCTGACGGGTTTGTGGTGAACGCGGGCCCCTCTCTGAAATGGTAAGGATGGGTCTCCCCTCTATCCTATAACATGTCACAGATCCCCCTATTTGAGTGTGATTTTTGTGAACAAGAAACCAGGAGGCTTGGTTTGGGAGCTGACAATCTAATGTCATTTCAAAACTGTAAAGATGACTGAAGTCAGTGGCAGTACTAGAATATTACTGTGGTAGCATAAGGTATCCTACCTGTCAGAGGTGTTCACAGGGCGATGTCTATGCATGTATAACTGCAGTCCAGATCGCATTCCTCCAGCAAGGGCAGAGGGCTGCCTTCCGACGGCCCACGGACCGCATGCGGCCCGCCAGGGTCCGGTACCGCCGGCCAGGCTGATCACCATCCAGGGTGAAGTTTGGGGGGCCGATGCACTCCCGCAGGCCGCTGCTAAGCCGCCGCTATCCTAACAGGCCGCCGCCATTGTCTTGCAGAGCACACGAGGCCGCCATATTGGCGTAGCCTCGTGTCTCCAGCATGGGGGCGGCCATGTTTGAGTTGACCAAACACCTCGTGGAGCCAGGGGGAGGCGCCGGAAGGTGTGTTAAGGGGTGGAGCCGCCTCCTTTACCCAGGAAAAAGGGCCAAAGACTTCCTGTCTGTAACAGGACAGCACTGAGCAAGCTGATGAAAACTTCTGTGCATCAGGGATGAGCCTTGGGGTCTCTCTCTCTCTCTGTGGGGTCCAAAAAGGCAGGTAACACTGAGGGGCGCTGTTGCAACTGGGGGATACAAAAAAAAAAAAAATAATAATTTTTTACTTTGCCATTTTTTGTCGCTGGCAAATGTCTTGTATAATCATTGACCCTGCCGCATAGGTATCCCCACCTGATCCCCTCAAGGTGGCCGCAGGACCCTCCAGTACCCCACTTGTTTTTAATGCA
This sequence comes from Pelophylax lessonae, assembly GCF_965119305.1. Taxonomy (NCBI): domain Eukaryota; kingdom Metazoa; phylum Chordata; class Amphibia; order Anura; family Ranidae; genus Pelophylax; species Pelophylax lessonae. The sequence goes on from NC_138777.1 coordinate 129,425,049, forward strand.
TGTTTGGAGTCTTTGGTATCCCGGGTGGAGGTGGCCTGTCAGGGACGGTCAAGAAGCGACCCCCGCCTACCCCTATTTTTTATCTGATACTTCAGATACGGATTCGGAGCTGGTCAATGCAGCTGCAGGTCCCTCTTATGGGGCTGTTGTCTCAGGTAATGTCTCCTCAGCAGTGAGGAGAACGTTTCTGCCTCCGCCATAGCACAAGAGTGGTGGATGCACTAGTTGTGTCCGTCCGGGAAACCTTTAGTCTTGAGGTTACACCGGCAGAGGTAGCTGAGACTGAAATTCCTTTTTGGTACTTGTTAGCCTACCAAAAGGGCGAAGGATTTTCCTTTACCCAAATGGGGTCGTTTTGAAACGAACCCCTGTTATTTCCAAACGCAGGGCTAGGCGCTATCGGTTTGAGGAACCCCTCTTTAAAGGATAGACGGTACCACCTGCTGTCTTGCCACAGACTGTTAGGATAAGAAGGACCTCGTAACTAATGAGGACCTTCCTTTTCTGCTCACAAAGAGTTTGTGCGTTCCGCGAGGGCGGGCGATAAGGCGAAACCCTCCAAAGCCCCTTCAGAGGGTTTTCAAAGGGCGCTGGTCGGCTAAACAAAAAGTCCGGCTCAGCTAAGCCTGAAGAATACAGCCTGATGCGCCCCTAGCCATTTCTGGGGTTGGGGGATGTCTTCACCGGTTTCCGGATCCATGGCTTGCCAGAACCCCGGACTAAGGGGTTCGCGAGGTCATACGGTCAGGATACAGGATCGAGTTTCAATCACTTCCACCGGTGCGATTCTTCCCTTCTAACATTGAACGGTTTCAGGGGTTCTATTCGAACCTGTTCACAATGCCCAGGAAAGAGGGCAAGGTGCGTCCAATTTCTGGACTTGGGGAAAAATGGAGTCCATCCGAACAGTGGTGGCCTCCCTGCATCAGGGGGATTTCCTGGCGTCCATAGACATTTAGGATGCCTATCTTTATATCCCCATCATCGCAGGACATCAGCGTTTTCTTCGCTTTCCCAAAGATCATCCCTGGTTCCCACCAGGAGACTGAACTATCTGGGCCTAATGTTGGATACATCCTGGGCAAGAGGGTTTCTCCTTGAGGAGAAACTCCAGAAGGTTCAGTCAACGATTCGGATGTTGCTGTCCGTCTATCGGCTGGGACTGATGGTGGCCTTCTTAGAGGCAGTACCGTATACCCAGTCTCATACCCGAATTCTCCTGAAGGAGATTCTTTTCTTTGGAATCAGAATTCCGATTCCCTGGACAAGCGGATCCGGTTGAGCGAGCGGACCAGGGAGTCTCCGATGCTCAACCAGGGGAAGTCATTCCTTCCGATAGTATCCAGGTTACCAATAAGGGTATCGGAACTGAGAGCGATCAGATTTTGTCTGATTTTCTGGACCGAGCAGCTCTAGAGCAGCCCGATTCGGATCCAATCGCACTATGCCACGGTCGTGACTTATGTCAAGAAAGGGGCACTTAGTGTCCTGGTGGCCATCGAAACGACTAGCATCTTTCATTGGACGGAACGGTTTGTTCCGGATCTCCCCGCAGTGTTCACTCCGGGGGTGGGAAATCGGCAGGCAGATTATTTCAGCCGTCAGATTCTGGATCAAGGGGTATGGCCTCTTCATCCAGAGGTATTTCACTAGCTGTCCCTTCATTGGGGCACCCCGGATGTGGATCTGTTGGCACCTTGGCTCAACAGGAAGGTGCGGAGGTTTGTAGCTCGCACCCGCGATCCTCTAGCGGTCGCAGCAGAAACGCTGATCGCCCCATGGGGGCAGTATCAGCTACGGCATGCCTTCCATCCTCTCAAGTTACTGCAGGAACTTCTTCGCAGGATAGAGGTGGAGGGAATTCCAGTTATTCTGGAAATTCCGGACTGACCTCGTCGAGCCTGGTACGCCGACTTGGTGAGGCTAATCGCGGACGCTCCTTGGAGACTTTCTCTCAGGGAGGATGTGCGGTCTCAGGGACCGAGCTTCCATCTTGCTTTACAATCGCTGGCTTAATGGCCTGGCCATTGAGACTCAGGTACTGAAGGACAAGGGAGTGTCAGCTTCAGTTATTCCTACCTCTAGTTAAAGCAAGCAAAGCGACTTCCAGCACATGGAAGTCTTATATTGCGTGGTGTGAATCTCTTGGATTTCCCCCACATACCTATTCGGTGACCCGAATCTTGGTCTTTCTGCAACAAGGGGTTGAGCAGAAACTGTCCTTAAGCACTATCAAGGGTCAGGTTTCAGCGTTAGCAATCTTCTTTCAGAAAACTTTGGCTAATCATTCTTTGGTGCGGAATTTCATCCAGGGGGTGCGACATCTGGCTCCGCCAGTGCGTGCACCCTTACCGCCTGGGATCTTAATTTAGTGTTGTCGGTTCTTCAGAAACTTCTTTGAAGATATTAGGGAGATTCCCTTGCTTACATTATCCCAGAAGGTGGCCTTCTTGGTGGCCATTACTTCTGCACGCAGGGTGTCAGAACTGGCCGCATTATCTTGTCGTTCCCCATATCTGGTGGTTCATAGGGATAAGGTGGTTCTTCTTCCGAATCCATCCTTCCTTCCTAAAGTGGTTTTCAGAGTTTTCATCTGAATAAAGATATTGTGTTACCTTCCCCGTGTCCTAAGACTAGCCATCCTTGGGAGTTTGCATCCTTGGATGGGGTTCAGAAGGATACACTTGACTACTACGAACTTGTTTTCGTAAGACGGACTCACTTGTTGTGATCACGGATAGCCCTTGAAGGGGGTTGCCTGTGTCTGCCGCGACCATATCTAGATGGACCTGTTAGACTGTGGTACAGGCTTATTCTATTAAGGGTCGGAATCCTCCGTTCCCTGTTAAGGCGCACTCTACTCGGGTATCCTAGTGTCTCCTGGGTCTTCTGCCATCAGGCGTCAGCGATCCAGGTTTTCAAGGCGATGACGTGATCGTCGGTTCATACCTTTACAACATTTTATTAAGTTGATGTGATGGCATCGTCAGATGCCTCTTTTGGCCACAAGGTTCTGCAGGCCGCAATCTGAGGAGACTGTTGGTCTACCTCAAGGGTTTGTTGGGTGTTTCACTTAGGTCTCATCTTTTTGCTCGATAAGTCCTTGATGCTTCTGGTTGGCTCCGGTTGGGCCTTCTGGATTTTGATTTCGGTTATCCCACCCCTCATTTGTGGTACTGCTTTGGGACGTCCCGAGTTGTTATTAATCAACGAGGACTACGTCTGTCAATGAGCGACAGAGAAAAATGGATTTTTGTAAAATCTTACCGTAAAATCCTTTTCTCTTAAGCTCATTGACAGACGTAGTACCCGCCCCTCTGTTTTGGAGTTGGGTTAAATTCTCTAAACACTGCTTTGTGACATAACTGATTTGCTGTAGCAGGAAGTGAGAGGATATACCCTCTGGGACTGCCCCTAGGGTGTGGCCAGAATGTTTTCTTTCCTGTCTAGTCCTACTCCTGTAGAGGGCAGTATAACCCGAGTTATTAATCAACGAGGACTGTCTGTCAATGAGCTTAAGAGAAAAGGATTTTACGGTAAGATTTTACAAAAATCAATTTTTTTGACTTACCGTAAAATCCTTTTCTCTTAAGCTCATTAACAGATGCAGTACCTGCCCCTCTATTTTTGACTTGGGTTGGTATGAGTCTCTGACACTGCTTTGTTACATAACTGACATGCTATAGCCGGGAGAGAGAGGATATACCCCCTGGGATTGCCCATAGGTGTGGCCAGAACTTTTTTCCTGCCTAGTGTCCTACTCCTGTAGGAGGCAGTATAACCCTACGGATATCAAAATATCAGTCCTGCGTCTGTCAATGAGCTTAAGAGAAAAGGATTTTACGGTAAGTCAAAAATCCTGTTTTTTTTTCTCCAGCAAGAACTCATCTATGTGGTCTTTTATTAAACTCTCCAATATCTTCCCGACACACACGCATCATAGGTTGAACTGGATGGACTGATGTCTTTTTTCAACCTTACTAACTATGTAACTATGTAACTATGTAAGAAGATAAACTACCTATGCCTTCCCTCCAATGAAACTCTTGAAAAGCTTCTCCGCAGGGTGGCGGTGGAAGGAATTCTGGTCATTCTGGTGGCTCCAGGCTGGCCCCGTCGGTCTTGGCAAAAATCTGGCCTCGTCAGTGCCTAGTAAAAAATGGTCGCTGATCCCCTGTGGAAACTTCCTCTGAGGGAGAATCTGCTGTCCCAGGGACCGATCTTCCACCCTGCTTTATGGTCATTGGCTTTATTGGTATGGATGTTGAAGGCCAGGTGTTGAGAGAGACAGGTCTCTCTAAATCTGTGATTCCTACCCTGTTGAAGGCTAGGAAAGCGACTTTTAGGAAGATTTATCATTGTACGTATCGTTTTATGGTGTGAATCGCTACAGCTGCACCCTTGCTTGTTTTCTATAGCTAGGGTTTTGGCCTTTTTACAAAAAAGGCTTGAGCAGCGCTTGGCTTTGGGCACTATCAAGGGCCAGGTGTCGGCCTTGGCTATTTACTTCCAACGTCCGTTGGCTGCTAATGCTTTGATTTGCACTTTTAATCAGGGGTGCATCACCTGGCTTCCTGTTGCCTCAATCTTTTGCCCCTACCTGTGTGATCTCAATCTGGTTTTGTCTGTTCTTCAAAAGCCTCCTGAGAACATTAGGGAAATTTCTCTGCTTACTTTATCCAAGAAGGTTGTCTTTCTGGTGGTAATTACTTTGCCCGCATAGCGTCTGAGTTGGCAGCCCTGTCCTGTCCGCCTTATTTGGTGGTCAACAGAGATAAAGTGGTACGCCAACCTAAGCCGTCTTGTCTCCCTAAGGTGGTGTTGGATTTTCATCTCAATGAAGACATTGTTTTTCTCTGTCCTAATCCTAAGCATCCCAAGGAAATTGCTTTGCACTCTCTGGATGTGGTACGGGCGATCAGGGTTTACCTGACGGTCACTGAGTCTTTTTAGGAAATCAGATACTTTTTTTTTTTGTCCTTAATGAGGGATCTCTTAAAGGTATGGCTGCGTCTGCTGCAACTAGATTCAGATGGATAAGGCAGAATGGTGGTTCAGGCTTGTTAAAGGGTCAGGTTCCTCCTTTCCCTGTGAAGGCACATTCTACTAGAGCGCTGAGTGCCTCTTGGGCTTTTCGCCATCAGGCCTCAGTAGTGCAAGTTTGTAAGGCGGCGACTTGGTCCTCTGTCCACAAAATTCTACAAGGTTGTTGGCATCTTCGGATGCATCCTTTGGCTGCAAGGTTTTGCAGGCTACTATTTAAAGAGACTTGTTTCTCTTTAGGAGGATTTTGCTTTCATGGGTAAGCTCCTGTTGTTCCTGGTTGAGCTTCAAGTTACCCAGTTGGCTACATTTAGCTTTTGGAGTTTATGTTGACTATTTGGTTTGCATTTTTCCTACCCCTCAAGCCTACACTGCTATGGGAGGTCCCGATGGTCTAAGAAGCATAAGGCTGTGTCTGTCAATAGACGATAGAGAAAACAAGATTTTTGTAAGAACTTACCGTAAAATCCTTTTCTCTGAAGTCCATTGACAGACGCAGCACCCGCCCCTCTGATATGGGGATGGCTTGTGCCTGATCACTGCTTGCAACGAAACTGGTATGCTGGAGCAGGGTGTGTGGGGTTATGCCTATAGGGATAGCCCCCCGTAGGTGTGGTAAACTTTTTTTTTTTTTTTTCTTTCCTGCCTAATAGTACTCCAGTAGGGGGCAGCATAATCCAATGGTCTAAGAAGCATAAGGACTGCTTCTTTCATTGGACTTCAGAGAAAAGGATATTATGGTAAGTTCTTACAAAATTAAATTTTTTTTTTTTATTTTCTCCTGAATTCCAGCTCCCCTATGTTTCAATATAGCATTAATGTATTAGAAATAAAAACGCTTTCTATTAATCCTGCACCACATACTTTGGTGTCCAGCTTGTTTAACCACTTAAGCCCCGGAATATTTTACCCCCTTCCTGACCAGGGCCTGTTTTGCGATTCGGCACTGTGTGACTTTAACGGACAATTGCGTGGTCGTGCGACGCTGTACCTAAACAAATTTGACTTCCTTTTTTTCCCACAAAGAGATTTCTTTTGGTGGTGGTTGATCACCTGTGCGATTTTTTTTTTTTTTTTTTTTTTTTTTTTTGATCATGCGTTCTAAACAAAAAAATAGCGTCAATTTTGCAAAAATAACTATTTTTCACATTTTTTTATATGAAATTCCCCCCCAAAAAAAGTAAAAATCTAAATTTTTTAACATTTTAGGCCAATTAGTTTTATGCTACATATGTTTGGTAAAAAAAATAGCAAAAAGCGTATTTTGATTGGTATGCGCAAAAGTTATTGCGTTTACTAACGAAGGGAAAGATTTTTGTCATTTTTGTTGTTTTGTTTTTTTTTAACGAGTAATGGCGGCGATCTGCAATTTTTTTTTTTTTTTTTGCCGGACTGCGACATTGCGGCGGACAGATCGGACCCTTGACTGACATTTTTGACACTTGAGGTTACCAGTGACATTACTACAGTAATCAGTGCTATACATATGCATTGTTACTGTTAAAATCACACTGGCAGTGAAGGTTAATTTTTTTTTTTTTTTTTTTAGAATGAGGGGTTAAGTGTGTCCCTAGGGGCGTGATTCTAACTGTGATTGGATGTGGCTACTGGTCCTACATAGCAGAACCGTATGATCTCCATTCTTACACAGGGAAGAATGACAGGCGGCTTTGTTTACATTAGCCGCCTGCCTTTCTTCTGGTGTAACGGACAATCGCGAGTGCCCGGCGGACATCGGGGGTTCTGTGACCGAGCGGGAGCGTGCCTCTGGCGGCGCGCGCTCGCTCCCTGGAGCCTCACAGGCTAGCGACATAGCCCTACGTCGCTTTGCCTGCGAGGGGCTGACCACCGCAGTTAATAGTCGTGCAGCGGTCGGCAAGCGGTTAACCACTTCTGGACCGGAACAATTTGCCCCCTCAATGACCAGGACATTTTTTGCAATTTACACTGCTTGACTTTTAACTGAACGGTCATGCAATGCTTTACCCAAAGGAAAATTTACATCCTTTTTTCCCCCTACAAATAGAGCTTTCTTTTGGTGGTATTTGATCACCTCTGCAGTTTTTATTTTTTTGCGATATAATCAAGGAGCAAAAAGTTTGAGGGAAAAAATTACCTTTTTTCTATTTTTTTTTTGTTTAAACAATATTCAATAAACTCAATTTTTGTTGTACATTTAGGCCAAAATGTATTCAGCTATATATCTTTGATTAAAAAAACTCAATAAGCGTATTTTTATTCGCCTGCGCAAAAGTTGCAGCTTCTACATACTATGGTGTATATACTGGAATTTAAGCAGCTTTTACTTTGACTGCCTATCTCATTTCTTGAAGTGCTAAAATGGCAGGGCAGTACACCCAACCCCCCCCCCCCCAAAATTTACCCCTTTTTAGAAAGTACACATCCCAAGGAATTTCCTGAGAGGCATGTTGAGCCCATGAATATTCAATTTTTTTGTCACAGAAATTTTTTTTTTTTTACAGAAAGTTGTAATTTAAACAATATATTGCTCACGCATACCATGGGTATATATGGAATTACACCCCAAAATACATTCCGCTGCTTCTCCTTAGTATGGGGGTACCCCATGTGTGAGACTTGGCAGTCTAGTGCCTAAAGGACCCCGAAAACCAATCGCTGCCTTCAGGCTTTCTAAGGGTGTAAATTGTTGATTTCGCTCTTCACTACCCATCAGTTTCGGAGGCCATGAAATGCCAAGACAGCACAGAATCCTCCCAAATTAACAATTTTCCGAAAGAACATGCCTCTCAGCAAATAGCTTAGGGTGTTTAGAGTGTTTTGCAGATCTCCCTTTTTTTCACAAAGTTTTGAAATTTGAAATAGAGAAACACTTTCTTTTCTTTTTTTTTATCGTTCATTGACGGACGCAGTTCTCTTTGATTCATATCAGTAGGGTAATACTGCCCCCTACAGGAGTAGGACAATAGGCAGAAAAAAGTTCTGGCTATGCCTATGGGCAGTCCCGGCGGGTACACCCTTTTCTCTTCCTGCTTAAGATGTCAGTTTTAATCTGCCTAGTCAGAAGTAAGGACGTAGTTACTTGCTGGGATCCTGGTCCTGGCATATAAAGTATTTTTTTTTTATGTAGTTTTGTTTTAGCTAGCCTTTCTTTCTCCAGAACTTTTTTCCTGTAAGATCTTCAAGCAATTATGCCGGACTGGGCGACAGACTGGAACCCCATATCCAGTAGTCACCCCAGTCTGGCCAGCGAGCGCGTGCAGACTGTAGCTCCTCACTGGGTCAGCCACGACATAGTCCCACTGGACGGGGACTTGCCCCACAAGTTAAATGTCTCGCCAGAACGCACACGACAGGGTCTAGGCTTATGTCGCAGCGTTCCTATTTGGCCGACAGCCCCCCTACTTCGGTGGCTTGGGGTCCTGTCAAGAGATGGCACCTGTCTGTATTCCCGGTATGGTGAGTAAATGTTCCACCCCTCTTCCTTCCCTGGCGGATTTTGGGGTGGACGTGGGCCCTCTACCTGGGATGGTCGGACCCTCACACTCCTGGGTTTCCCTCTGTCCTGTTGTGACCCCCCCCTCCTCTCCACCACTCCCCCCCTCCCACGTGGGGGACTGTTTGGGCCTACCTGAGGCTGGGGCCTAGTGTGCAGGCCGCATGGGGGGCCGGGGGAGTGCGCCGTCCGCAGCGCTCGACAAATCTTGTAGGAGGCGGCCTTGGTGGGGTTTTCTGCTGTGGATGGGTTTTTGGTGGGTCCCCCTGTGGGTCCTTATTCGCGCACGGGGCTGCCATTTTGTTGTAGCCTCTGTCTGCTTCTATAATGGCGGCCATCTTGGTACACCCATTTTCAGCCATTTTGCGGTCGATTTTTTGCTATGGAGGCCGTTGGGAGTGCTTGGAGGACAGTGATTCATGAGGGTGGTCTCTCCCTCTCTGTGGGGTCCGTTAGCACACGCCTGACCTCCAGGGGGCGCTGTGGAGCCTGCTTTTTTTTTTTTAAAGTAATTTTTGTCTTTTTTTTAATTTACTGGCGAGTACCTCAGGTTCAGTATGGACCCTGCAGGCCATTTGTTCCCACCTGACCCCCTCGCGGAGGCCGCAGGGCCTACTGGATCTCCACTGTCCGTCAATGCCTTTTCGGCAGTTCGGGAAGCATTTGGGCCCGGGTGGAGGTGGTAGGTGCGCTGAAACGTTTCTCCGCCTACCCCTGCCTCATCTGATGTCTCAGGGTCTGGCTCAGCCGCCACAGACATGGGTCTCCCTGCCGGATCTGTTACCTCGCCCCCTGTCTCTTCGGATGATGAGGATGACATTTCTGCCTCCCCTGCCGAGACAGGTGCTGGTGGATGCACTGGCTGTTTTTTCGGTGCCTGACACCCTGCAATTTGGAAGCTTATGCTACACATCACCCAATCTTCTAACCACTTGAAGACCAAGCCTTTTCTGTGACTTTTTGTTTACATGAAAAAAAAACTTTGAAGCCCCCAGACGTATAAATTTTTTTTTAAAAGCCGAGATCCTACAGAACTAAATGGTGGGTGTTGCAATGTTTTTTGTCACAGGATATTTGCGCAGAGATTTTCCAAACACAATTTTTGCAAGGGGAAAAAAAAAACCTTTTTTAAATTTAATTCACAAATACCCTATATATTTACAAATTGTATGGTAAAATTTAAAAGATGATCTTTTGCCGAGTACATAGATACCAAACATGACATGCTTTAAAATTGCGCACGCCCGTGCAGTGGCAAGAAACTACGTACATTTTTAAAAGCCTTTACAGGTTACCACTTTAGGCTAGGAGGAGGTCTACTGCAGGAATTACTGCCCTCGACCTGACATTCGTTGCATGCTGCAATTACTGTTTGACACTAGACCGACGATTGCGTGCGCCTTTGTGCACAAATACAGGAACAGGGGTGGTTGAATTTTTTTAATTTATTTATTTTTTTGACACCTTCCCTTTCTTTTTTCATTTTTATTATCACAGGGAATTTTAGATATCCCCTATGATAGCAATCTTTGTTAAAAAGTACTTTTTTTTTTTTTTTTAATTGGAGTCTATTAGACTCTAGATTTCTCCTCTGCCCTTAAAGCATCTGTCCACACCAAGATTGGGGTGATGAGATGCTTTCCCAATGGTGCTGTTTATATCTGTGTCATGAAATGCTCGTAGCTTCCGGTTTCTTCGGCCATAGAGATGATTGGATCCTTTTTCGTCTCCAATCAGCTCTATGGTCAGCTGACAGAACCACCGGCTGCAGTCTCGGGCTACCCGATGGGACAGGAAAGCCCGAGAAAACCGTGGAAGGCGGGGGTGGGGAGAGAGTCCAGTCTCCTTGTAAAAGCAGTCCAGCAGCTAATTGTCCGCTTGGATTGCTTTTACATGTAAGCCGACCGCTGGCTGTAAAATCCAGATATCAAGATGCCTAAATCTGCAGGCATCATCCTGGTATGACCACTCAAAGTCCAGCAATGTACCAATATGTATCTTGTCCTTGTTGGACATATATTGTAGGGTTCTTTTTTTTTTTCATGCAGCCTATGGGCTGAACGAAAAAAGTAAACCTAACCGATTCCTCCAGTCAGATCGATCGATATGGATGAAGAAATCTCTGCCAGAAAATGTGTGGTATGCCCACCATTAGACCTCCCAACATCCACCCACTTCTAATGATTGCCATACATGCAATGATCTTTTCTTCTTTTTTTTTTTTTTTTTTTTCATGCAGCCCATGGGCTGAAGGAAAAAAAAACATGGCAGATTCCTCAATTCGCATTGACCGACGTAGATGAAGAAATCTTTGCCAAGAAAAGTGTTAAATATATGGTGAAGCATATGGGAGATGCTCCCTCTGTGTCCACCCCCAACCCCTATTCTTTGCCATATATGCTCTTTTTTTTTTATATATATATATATATATATATATATATATATATATATATATATATATATATATATATATATATATATATATATATATATATATAAATGCGGTGGTGAAATCACCTACAGCGCTGCCATCCTAGATTTCCATATATGGTGAGACAGAGAAAGATGTACACCACTCAGGCAGTTTTGAACTTCACAGCCAGCCTTGGGTGTAGGACCTCAGATCGCCACCGCAGACAGGATACAAGAGAAATGGTCGCACACCAGACAATAGCTGACGATGAAAGGCTTTATTGAACAAGGATGCAAGGTACAGCAAAATGGATGGTAGACATGTTTCACAAGTGAACAAGCACGCTGTGAGTCGTGTGAAACATACCATCCATTTTGCTGTACCTTGCATCCTTGTTCAATAAAGCCTTTCATCCTTGTTAAATAAAGCCTTTCATCATGAGCTATTGCCTGGTGTGCGGCCATTTCTCTTGTATCATATATGCTGAGAGCAAATGCTGTTGCTGTCAGAATGTTAGTGCAGTAGCTCATGGGTGTACCTGCAAGGCAAACAATGGTTTAACAATAAAACATTACATTATAATAGCTAAGAATGGTGGTAACTGAAAAGCAAAAAATGGGTTAACAATGAAAAACAGTAACAATAAAACATTACAGTAGAACGCAATATATTATAAAGTACAGTAAAAGTAAAGTGGATTAAGAACTGAAAATTAACGCAATAAACGACAACTATTTTTGGCCTTTTTTTACACTTTTTTTTTATGTAACTTTAAAACGTTACAGGTTAGGGTCTCTCAAAATGCGATCACCATCGAACATCGATGCGGAGACTAGGTTGGCTAGGACAGGAGAGACAAAAATAGTGGGTGTCACGCCTATATCCACGTTTTCGACAGACAAGACATCATCTTTGTGGGTGTCTTTGGGTAGAGGTACTCGGGAGGACATTCGGAAAGTGCCTCTCATGCAGCTGGCTCACTGCATCTGGATTGTGAATTTGGGCCACAGCACCTCCTGGATACAGAAAGACTGTGCTCTCTTCCTGGAATTTTAGGAAGGATCCTCTTCGCCCTGACGCTTTGTATATCAGATAAGCGTTCAGAGCCAATTGAAATAAGTATACAGACACTTTTTTGTACCAGCGTCTGGCCTTACGGGCAATTAAGTACGGCGCCATCATCTGGTTATTGAAGTTCACCCCTCCCATTTTGAGGATGTATTCGTGGACACAGAGGGGCTTCCCAGCAACACCAGTCACAGTTGGAGTTTGGACTGTTGTATCTGCGTGAATGGAGGACAGAACGAAAACATTCTGTGTCCCTCCACTTCACTGCAAGCAATCTGTTAGACTTCAAGCAGGCTGTCCCCCCTTCTAAGTCAGGTATCTACAAGCTGTTGGGGGAAGCCCCGGTGATTAGGTCGCACGGTGCCACATGCGCTAATTGCAAATTCAGAAAGGTGACTAAAGCGGCACGCTTGTATAGAAGTTGTCCACGTATAAATGGTACCCTTTTCCGAATAAGGGTGACACCAAGTCCCAAACAACCTTGTGGCTGCTCCCCATGTGGTCTGGGCAGTTGGGGGGGGGGCTCCACATTGCTATTTTTGCCCTCGTAAACCCGAAAACTACATGTATATCCTGTTGCCCTGTCACAGAGCTTATACGTCTTGACCCTGTATCTGGCATGCTTGCTGGGGATAAACTGTTTGAAAGCAAGGCGGCCAGAAAACTTAATCAGGGAGTGGGACTCATCAACGCGCACACCTCGTTGGGGCGTATACAAGGCTGCAAACTTCTAGTTGAAGTGGTTTACGAAGGGCCGAATTTTGTGGAGCCGCTCATATCCAGGGTCACCCCGAAGACGACATAGTTCATTGTCACTGAAGTATATGAACCTGCAGGATTTGCACGTATCTCGTCCTGGCCGTGGCAGCAGAGAACACTGGCATATGGTGAATTGGGTCAGTGAACCAATATGACCGCAATTCACTCTTTTTAGTAATGCCCATGAGGAGAGATAGGCCCAGAAAGGTTTTAGATTTGGAAACAGTGATAAGTTGCCATGCAAATTCTCTGGCAAGGGACAAATTTGGATTTGTGGTGAATACTTGATCATCGTATAAATTGCTTTGGTCCACAGAAGATCTGTACAGATCTTCTGTGAAAAACAGCTCCTAAAAGTCAAGGGAAGTAAAATTGGCTGTTTCCACCTGAATTCCGGGTTGCACAGTGAATGGGGGAAGTACGGGCGCTGGAGAAGTGGTGGGCTCCCAAATAGGATTTGCCAGCGCGTCAGAAGGACACCATGGGCTCTACAGGCCTGTCTTCGAATTCTTGGTTGCTGTGGGACACTACTTGTGCTACCTTTGCACCAGCTTGAACTGCACTTTTGGGACTTGCCATGTCACCAAGTGTTACTGCAGTGCTGGTTTGACTATGACCAGGATGTACTACGCTGGTGCTTTCCAGTTCACCTGAGGGTTGAGTGGCACTATTACTGGCACTCTGCTACATAAGAGAACCCTGCGAATGCTGCACCTCAGCAACAGAAGAACGGGGTCGGGTACGCCTGACCTTAGTAGGGACCACTACTCTGTCAGGGCTATCTGTCAGGGTGCCGCTGCTCTCTACAGGTTCGTATCCTGAGCCTGATTCTGACAGTGAGGCTTCCCCATCGCTCTCATCTGTCATGCTCAGTATCCTGTAGGCCTCTTCACTAGTGTACCTTTCGTTTGACACATTTTGTCCAATAAATTTAGAGGTACCTAGTGTGACTCACAGGTAAAAAAGCACCTGGTTGTTGGACTATTTGAATCGCTACTGAAAAAAAAACTGCTAGTGCTAGCAGAGATCAGGCCAGACTCTTAACGATTCGGTTTTGTGTGGTTTGTATTGGAAATGACAGTAATCTGTTAATTACTGCATTTTTGGGATGGGCAGATGAGCTAAAAGCAGATGCTGACAAGTGTCATGGCCGATCCTGTTAACGCTGCGTTTTGGGAACACTGAACTGGGGGACACTAGTATAGTTCTGATCAGATCAAAGATATTGATCCGTTCAGACACTATACTAGTAATGAAGGTTTTTAGTGTGTGTATGTGTCACTGGCAATCAAGGGTTAAATTATATTACTCAATATGTGGCGGGGATCTGACGCTGTCCTAAATTTGATGCTAACTAGCGATAATGCTAACTGATGTCAACTGTGACACTAATGTAGTGATCAGAAAAAAGATCTGTACACTATAAAAGTGACACACTGACAGGGCAATGAAGGGGTTAACTGGGGGTGATCAGACTGTTAAATCTTTATTGGGGCGGGGATGGCAGGTACCCTAAACCTATTTGGGACAGAAACTAACGGTCTCTAACACTAACTGAAGACACAAGTGACACTATACAGTAAACCGTAAAAACTCTATATGCTGTATATAGTGTGCACTATGACAGAGTGAAAGGGTTAACGGGGGTGATCAAGGGGTTAAATGTGTGCCTATGTCTACTGGTGTCAGTGTATTGATTGTGTACTCATTGTTAGATGCTTTCTTCTCTCAAGCTGGAACCGAAAAGGGCTCCTCGAGGGAAGAGAGCATCATTGCCTGTGTTTACAAAACACAGGCACAGGATGGTCTGCCATTGGTCAGGACCGATCACCAAGTCCAAGCCAAAAATCATTGGCCTGGATCTGATGATTGATCGGTTCTGAACCGAATCAGACCATCACAGGGGCACATCACTCTCGCATGCCCATGAGCCCCGCGCGCGACCTATGTAAGGCTACGTCAGTTTGCGCTACGTCAGTTTGCGCTACGTCAGTTTGCGCTACGTCAGTTTGCGCTACGTCAGTTTGCGCTACGTCAGTTTGCGCTACGTCAGTTTGCGCTACGTCAGTTTGCGCTACGTCAGTTTGCGCTACGTCAGTTTGCGCTACGTCAGTTTGCGCTACGTCAGTTTGCGCTACGTCAGTTTGCGCTACGTCAGTTTGCGCTACGTCAGTTTGCGCTACGTCAGTTTGCGCTACGTCAGTTTGCGCTACGTCAGTTTGCGCTACGTCAGTTTGCGCTACGTCAGTTTGCGCTACGTCAGTTTGCGCTACGTCAGTTTGCGCTACGTCAGTTTGCGCTACGTCAGTTTGCGCTACGTCAGTTTGCGCTACGTCAGTTTGCGCTACGTCAGTTTGCGCTACGTCAGTTTGCGCTATGTCAGTTTGCGCTATGTCAGTTTGCGCTATGTCAGTTTGCGCTATGTCAGTTTGCGCTATGTCAGTTTGCGCTACGTCAGTTTGCGCTACGTCAGTTTGCGCTACGTCAGTTTGCGCAGGAGAGGAGAGCTAGGCTGCCGCAATTTAATCTGTGGCGGGTGGTCAGAAACCAGTTAAAACTTCATTACTTCCTGGATGGGTCTTAGGATGTAAAGTCTGTTAAGATACAGGAAGGCGTTCAGCTGAACTCATTAACACATCCTAAATGTGCCCTGCTACTCCAGGCTTTTCCTCCCACCAACCTTTGAAGGTGCATGTTTCTCTATCCATTGACAGATGCAGCTCCATATTCTTCTTAACCATTGGGTTATGCTGCCCCCTACAGGAGGAGCATAGGAGACACTAGGCAGGAAAAAACTTTACCTTGCCTATGGGGCAGTCCCTGAGTGCATACACCCACTCACACTGCTATAGGATCCAGTTTTTCTGTCTAGTTTAGGAGTAAGACCTAGTTCCTTGCTGGGACTTCGGTCTTAGCATGTTTTTTATTTGAAAGGGAACCTTTTGTTAATTTTATATTTTAGCCACCTCGGGGTGGACGTGGGCCTCTCCTTCAGATGGTCAGACCCCCGGGTACCTTTCTATTCTCCCCCAGTCCTAACAGTCGCAGTGGTCCTTTAGGCAAAAAATTTAGCCAGCGGCCTACTCACGGCTGTCCGGGTAACTGACCATGCTAAGCGAACTGTATTGTACACGGCTGGCTCGGGCTGGAAATTGAGGCCGCAGCCTACTTGCGGCTGTTCGGGTACCTGACCAAACTGTCCGAGTGCCTTACCAAGCTGACCGAGGCTTGATCAAGCTGCGCGGATGCCGACGGATCACTTCAGGCGGCCGGATCAGGCAAAAAATGTAAAAATACTTGTAGCTGATGGAGCTGGCTGTCCAAGCGACTGACCAGGCTGTCTGAGCTGCTGATCAAGCTAACAGAGCGGACTGGGGACCGAATCGGGCCTCAAATTTAGGCCGTGGCTTTGCGGCCTACTTGCAGCTTGGTTACCGAGCTGCTGGCAAAGGTGACTGAGCTGTTGACCAGGCTGTTTGAGACGCTGACTGGGGTGATAGAGCAGCGGATGGGCGCCCCCCCCCTTCCTTTAGGGGGGTGGACATATGGACTGCTTGGCGCCCCCCTTGAACTGGGGGCCCTCAATGGGGGCATTGTTGTGTGGGGGGTACTCTGCCTGTGCGTCTGTGTCACGGCGGGCCACCTCCTCCCTTTTCTAAGGGGCTATGTACTCTTCTTTTTCTATCCGCTAGGGCAAATCACCGCATAATAGACGGGGCCCTTATTCTTCACCACACAGGTAGCCACTTCGTGCCTCCGGCACGCAGGAGAAAGGACCTAAGCCATTTAGGTCATCTGGGGGTTCCAAGAAGACGTGGTCGAGTAAGCCGAGAACAGGACCCTCCAGATCTGCAGACAAATCTCCGTCTGCATGAAGGGACGCCCTAACCTGTATCTGGGGTGGGGGGACATCTTCGTTTTCTGTCCAGAACCAGGAACAGACCGCCTTCATTCAGGACAAATGGGCCTATGATCTATGCATTTCCTCCACTGAAACTTCTGCCGAGGCTTCTGCACAGGATAGAGGTGGATGGGATGGTATTCCGGTCATTCTGGTGGCCCCAGACTGGCCTCGCCGGTCTTGGTACACAGATCTAGTAAGGTTGTTCGCCGATGCTCCTTGGAGACTTCCTCTCAGGGAAGATCTGCTGTCTCAAGGGCCGTATCTTCCATCCTGCTTTACAGTTGCTGGCTTTAATGGCGTGGCTGTTGAAAGCCAGGCATTGAAGCATAGGGGTCTTTTTGACTCAGTGATAACTACGCTGTTGAAGGCTAGAAAATCTACCTCCAGGAAGATTTATCATATGCTTAAATCGTACATCTCATGGTGTTAATCGCTTAAGGTGCATCCATGCTTTTCAGGGGCCAGGATTTTGGCTTTTCTCCAAAGAGGGCTAGGTGTCTGGTTTGACGTTGTTTTTCCAATGCTATTTAGCTACGGATTTCTTGATTCACACTTTTATTCGAGGAGTTCGCCGTATAGCTCCTCCAATGCTTTCCCCATTACCTCCGTGGGACCTTAACTTGGTACTGTCTATTATTCAAATACCTCCCTTTGAAATAATTAGGGAGATTCCTCTGCTTACACAGTCACAGAAGGTAGCCTTTTTGGTGGCTATCTCTGAATTGGCGGTGCGCTATCCTACCGTTCACCCTATCTGATGGTCCACAGAGATAATGTGGTACTTTGACCTAATCAGTCGTTTCTTCCTAAGGTGGTTTCTGATTTCCTTTTGATTAAAGACATTGTGCTGCCTTCACCAGGCCCAAACCACATCCAAAGAATGCAAGTCAATTGGGATGCTTGGGCTTAGAAACCGCCAGGTCAACCCTAATTGTAGAGTCTTTCAGGAAGTCAAACTTTTTGTCCTCGCAGAAGGACATCGGAAGGGATCGGCTGTGTCTGCTGCGACCATATCCAGATGAATCAGGCAGAGGGTGGTACAGGCGTATTCACTTAAGGTTCAGGTTCCACCTTTCCCTATGAAGGCGCATTCTACTAGGGTGCTTGAGGGCCTCTTGGGCTTTCGCCCTTAGGCGCCAGTAATACAAGCTTGCAAGGCAGCAACTTGGTCATCTTGTGTGCAAGTTTACAAATTTCTACAAGTAGATGTGTTGGCATCCTCGGATGCTTTTTTTTGGCTGCAAGGGTTTACAGGCTGCTTTTAAAAAGGAAACAAAAAAATCTTTGAAGGCGTATGTTTCTTAGTTGAGCTCCAGTTCCTGCTTAAGCTCCATGTTACCTGGTTGGCTAAGTTTAATCTTTGGAAATTGCGTTTTCTCTGCGTTGTTTCCCCACCCCTCATGCAAATACTGCTTTGGGACGTCCCAATGGTTAAGAAGAATATGGAGCTGCGTCTGTCAATGAATGATAGATTCTCGATTTTTGACCTACCGTAAAATCATTTTCTCTGAAGTTCATTGACAGCAGCATCCGCCCCTCTATTTCTGAGTGGCTTGGAGTTTTTTTTCTTCTGACACTGCTTGCAACAAAACTGAATCCTATAGCAGAGTGAGTGGGTGTATGTTCTCAGGGACTGCCCCATAGGCATGGTAAAAATTTTTTTTTTTCCTGCTTAGTGTAGGGGGCAGCATAACCCAATGGTTAAGTAGAAAATGGAGCTGCATCTGTCATTTCTGTCAAATTTAGGGAAAAGGATTTTACGGTAAGTCAAAAATCAATTTTTTTTCCCACGCAAGCTGTGATCACTATTCTCACTAAAGTTACAGGCATCTATTTTTTTTTTTCTACCTTACTTTAATCTTGCATAGATTATTCATTTGGTAGTGTGCGCAGGAGCTGAGTGATCAGATATAACCGCCTATATAGATCAGAGCTGTAGTACTCAAAACAGGAGAAGTGTATCCTGGGTACTTAAAACTCACCACACACTATACAATTTGATTGCACAAACTTCTTTAGATCTATCATCAACTATGTAGTGCAAGGGATTGCCGGATTGGATCCAGAGTGATTAGATGGGTGGTGTCATCCTATTATATAGTTTTGGTATGTCTAAGGAGCTCCTTCAGAGATTGTACAATCAGATTCTATAGTGTGTGGCCTTTTTTATCCACCTACAATTAACTAGTTGCACATTTGGTGCCATTTATTGTCGAAGCAAACTCATTTTGACATGTGAAAAAAGAACACACAAGGCAGCAAAATGCACAGTAAAGTAAATGTCTCATGAGCAATTTTGCTATGTGTAGCACAGCCCATTGAAATCAACGAACTGCCCTACACGTGTCATGGGAAAAATTTGCCAAAAACGTGCGCTCCCAATACGCTGGTGGTGAATGGGGCCTGAAAGTGCAGTTGATGTGTTTACACAAGAACAATGAGTCTCCTTTTTACATTTGTGTGTTTCCAAACGCATGGCAAACTGCGTTAAAAATGCATGCTTTGCCGTGGGTTCCGGAATCTAGTGAGAAGAATCAGGGGTTCCAGTAGGAAACCAGAGAAGAGGAAGATTGAGGCTGCTCTGTGCAAAACCACTGCGCAGAGCAGGTAAGTGTAACTTATTTATTTATTTTTTTTAACTCTCACTTTAATATTGCTTTAAGAGAACGTTAGTTTTGGGTAAATTTTATTTATTTATGGAGTTGTTTTGTTTTTCTTTGTGTTTCCTAACACAGAGCCGCCCCCCCTGGATGACCACCGATAGGCCGTTTCCAGCTTTGCATGGTGCTCATCACTCTTTCCCTGCCCCTATGGGAGGTGCAGGAAATGGCCCACCCATCCAGCATAATCCCACTGCTCCTCATCCTCACTGGATGCAGCCACATCCTGGAGCCCATCCACCTGGTCACCATCACATGGGTAAGATTTTGGATAGTTGAAACATTTTAGATTTGATATTATCGGCATTACATTAATTTTTCTAATTGCAGGCCTCTTACACACTCACCCCATGGGTCTAATGCCACCACCTCCACCTCCACCACCTACTGGGCCAGCACCACCACCACCACCACCATCAGCTCCCACTTTGCCACCTTGGCAGCAACAAGCAACAGCTGCTCCTCCACAGCCAACAGCACCCCTTCCTTGGCAGCAAAGTAAGTATGAACTAATAAGTGTGCTTCTTAAAGTCTCTTCACTGCCTGTGTAACTTTGCCAACCCAGGAACTTTGCTTTCTTTTCTCTTATTTTGTTTTTTATTTCAGCTTCACAAGCCACATCTGCCTCTGCCTCCCTTCCTCCTTGGCAACAGCAGGGAGGAGCCACTGGGTCAACGGGGACAAGCATCCAGACAAGTTCTTCCTTGGTGCCGCCTCCTCCAGGTGTTCAGCCTCCACTTCCACCTAGTGCTCCACCACCTCCACCTCCCCCACCTCCAGGAACATCTGGCCTACTGTATGCCCCACCACCTCCTCCTCCACCTCCAATAGATCCTTCTAACTTTGTGACAATGATGGGTATGGGTGTTCCAGGTATACCTCCATTTTCTATGCCCCCTGCTCCTCCGCCACCACCTCCCCAAAATTAAGCTTGACACTTGTTAAATTTTCGACCAAGCAGACCTTTTTTTTTTTTTTTTTTTTTTTTTTTTCTCTTCATAACATATCTTTTCCACAGAGGATAAGATTTCTCTACAGAAAATTGTCAAATTACCCTTCAGTTTACTACAAACCTTTGCTTTTTTTTTTTCTTTTATGACTTGTTTAAGTGGGACTTATCACATGCTTAGCTGGCATTTGGGACTGGGGCATCTTTTAAACATCTAGAGGTTTTTTCCTAAACTATACATAATGGCATCCTTATGTTTGGTCTTAGGACTTATTGTGATTCTAAGAAATGTAATTTCATTTTATTTTGACTTGGGATGTTAGCAAGACGTCCAATAAGGCACACTATTATTACTTGCCAGTGGAATTTCATGTGTGTCAGCTTATGTTCGAAATCTCTGTGGAAACCCTTTCATGAATTGTATTATCTAAATAGTATGGGACACAGGCTCTCTAATCATAACAACTGGGTTATATGCAGCTACCCCCAGGTGGTTGGACACTAACCAAAGAGAAAAAAAAAAAAAAACCCATGGGACATTGCCTATATAAATCCCTCCCACGCAATTTCAGTTTTTTTGCTAGTGTCTTTAGGTAATGGTCCTTTTATCTCTGCTAAGTGAAGCTTACCTTCTTCCTATGGAGGTATTCCCCTCTAATTCCACAAAGCTGATTCTTGATCAAGATTTCTGCAGCACTATAGGCACTGTGGCTCCCACTGCATCTTCCAGGTAGGTTAAGTCCCCTCAGGCCCTTGGGTGACTGGACCCTGCCAAATTGACTAAGGAATGTTAAATATATGCACTGGTTTGAGCTATAGGTGTTCCCTTTGGCACATAGTGTAACGCATGCAGTTAGCTACAGCTGTAAATGGCCATAGTCTGACAGTGCTAGAGCTCTGTCATTTATGATTCTTTTGGGGGTTTGCCTGTAATGGAGGGTAAAACCAGGTAATAACTTTTGACATTTAGCCCTTTAAACACTTCAACAAGCCTAGGTTGCCACACAATTTTGATGCCATTTTTTAATTGCAAAGAATAACTTTATTGAAGAATAATAAAAAAAAATAAAAGATTGCAACATACAGAAAAAGTACACACAGTGGTATTGAAAACAAGCATACATGTAAAGAAAGGAGATGAGATTATCATAGAAGGCACAAAAAAGGCATCAAAAATACCTGTAGGAAGGAAGAACAATCGTGGGGAGAGGGGCACATGTACTCAGGCAATCAGGGGCACCACAGGGAAGGGGCACAAAAGGGGCGATGAAACCAATGGGGGAGGCCCAAAAAAAAAACATTACATGCTACGACCCTGTAGAAGGCTCTCAGAGCCATCTGTTCCATATTGTTTTGATGCCATTTTTACTGAAACTGCGCACCAGTGCCAGCACTATTGCACCTCCCATGCCTCTCCCTTTTAACGTCTAGTGCAGCTGCACAACCTGGGTACTTTTTCCAGTTGGTTTACTGTGGCTGTGTGACCTGCCTCTTCCTTTTTTTTTTTTTTTTTGTGCAACTTTGGACTGACAAAGCCTCCTGTCCCTTTTCTGGTAGCAGAGTATAGCGCTTGTTAACTGCACAGCATGAGATTAGTGATGGCAAGTGCTTGGCATTGAGACATTCCCCTCCCTTTCCACAGCTGTAGAGGTCATGAGTACCCCTCTTGGGATATTTCACAAGTATGGCCAATCTCAAATACAATGGAAAAGGGACAGATGGATTTTCTAGCTCTAGTGGGGCTGGTAGTATACCTCAGGGCCTTAGTAACCTTACTTTACTTGAATTGCCTGTAGAAGAGTGTTGACCCAAGCTTAATGATACTGTAAGCAACCTTTTCTCTTACGTCCTCTGACAGTTGCCGCTAGGGTTGCCACCTCATCCCTTTAAAACAGAACACATATTAATTACACAGGTTCTGTGGCTGATTTAGGTAATAATTAAACTCGGAGCCTTCTCTGCATTAAATTAGCCTCAGAACCTGTGTAATTAATTTGTGTTCTGTTTTAAAGGGATGAGGTGGCAACTCTAGTTGCCGCCCACTCATACAGTCTTCACTTATGGGTATTGACCTCTTATCCACAGGAGTAAGCTAGGCAGAAGATTTTGTTAGAAACAATTTCAAAACTTTGCATAGACACACCTACAGGGGGCTGTCCCTCTGGTCCAATACCCCCGGCTAGCCTCATTCCCAATTCAGTTTGTCTTTTGCCTAGCTTAGGAGTAGGCAGGCTTCCCTGTGCTGGGGCTACAGTCTCAGCCTTTTCTTCTGTTTTCTTACAATTTATTTTATGCTAAGTGTGTTTTCTTTGCACTGATAGCTTTTTATTTCTTCCTGCGCTTAGTCAGACTTCGAAAGACTACGGCGTTTGCGGAGCTGGGAATCGGACTGGTTGTACTAGAGCCTTACGAAATCCCAGCCTGCCATCGAGCGTTTAGCAGGCAATGTGTACGCCCAGGCCTCGCAAACGACCTGTCCCTGTCCTCGGGGACAAAGCCCGCAAAGTGGCCGCTTCGCTAGGATGCCTCAACTGCGGTATGCCGCGTGTTGCTAGAATCCTGTTTGATTGACGGTACTACCCCCTACCGGGGTGGGAGGCTTCCCGTCGCAGAGTGGCACCCACGATGTCGCATGGTTCGGTAAGTAACATGCTACCCCCTCTGTCTATGACATTGTATGTCCGGGGTGTGTGTGGGGCATCTCTCATGGGGATGGCAGTCTGTTTAGAGTCTGTTATCCCCCTCATGTCTGTGTGGTCCTCGTGTCTCCCTCACGGTCCCTGCTGGGTCATGCCGCGATGTGGGGGGTTTGCGGGGGTCCCTGAGTCCCTCGGGTGTGTTTTGTGTCACGTTGGGGGTACAGGCATGTTTGTGGGGCCCGCTGCAGTGTAAAAATTGTGGGGCCGCCATTTTGTGTGTGGGCAAGCTGTTCTGACTTAATGTTGTGGGCATCAGCAGCCATTTTCCCCTAGTGTATTCGCGCCCTTTCGGGCGCCATCTTTAGTGTGGCAATGTTGTTTATTCATGTGCTCGGCGGCCATTTTCCCGGAGCCTCCCCATTGACTTCCATTGACAACCATGTTTCCTTAGCTCAGTACTGCAGTTGGCC
This sequence comes from Pelophylax lessonae, assembly GCF_965119305.1. NCBI lineage: Eukaryota > Metazoa > Chordata > Amphibia > Anura > Ranidae > Pelophylax > Pelophylax lessonae. The sequence continues at coordinate 129,448,429 of NC_138777.1, forward strand.
TCTAGCGGCATGATATTCCCTTTTCCTGATGATCCGATCGTGCTGTGAGCGGTATTGTGCAGCTGCGCTTCTGGGGGGCTTTTATGCTGGGTTTTTTGGGGTACTCCCTTGCTGGCAGTATGACTGAGTTCTTTAGCACAAGGAGCTAGTCCTCATTGCGGTGGAACCCGCCGCTGTCACTTATTGGGCCAGCGCCATACATTTTTTTAAGTGTGATTATGGAGTCCCAGAACAGCAAATTCCACCCTGCTGCACTTGCGATTTAGCGTCAAAAGTGGATCTGTTGTCTGAGCGGGCTTCTAGGAAACAGCCCAGGCTTTCTCGATCTTCTGATTCAGAGCTAGATATGGTTGCCATGGACTGTGTGCCCGCTTATTAATTCTGTTAAGGACATGCTACACTTAGAGGATGAGCCCCACCCGCTGGGTAAGCGGTCTTCCTTTGGGACCCAAAAAACCCAGAAAGCGGCTCAGGTATTTCCCTGTCCCGCTGAGTTTCCCGAAACGGTGAACGAACAATGGCGCTATTTAAAGCGCAATTTTGTGGTACCCAAGCTGTTTCAGTGCCGTTATCCCTTTGCGTCTCCAACGGATTTGCGCTGGACTGTGGCCCCTAAGGTGGACCACACGGTATCCAGATTAAACAAGGCCACTCTGATGCCCACGGAGGCTTATCCGGTGCTTGGAGACCCGGCGGATAGGAGGGTGGAATCTCTTACCCGCCACTCCTATGTGGTGGCAGGTTCCTTGCTGAAGCCTGTGTTCGCCTCAGTAATGGTCTCTCAGGCTGTGGTGGAGTGGACTTAGGTGCTCAGACGCACCCACGTGGCTGATTCCGCCCCTCCTGCTACTTTGAGATGGAGGACCAAATTTATTCTGGCAAATTTTATGCCTGTGTGATGCGGCCTTGGATGAGGCTTTTAGTCTCCCGCTTATCTGCTGTCGCAGTGATAATCCGTCCCCTTGAGTAGCTATGGAGCTGGTCGGCCCAACCAGACTTCCAGGAAGACGGTGTCTGACGTCCCTGATGCAGGGAATCGCCTTTTTGGGGACTCCCTGGACGAGTTGGTTAAGGGGGTCACTGGGGGTAAAAGCACTCTGCTGCCCCATGTGTCCAAAGGTAGGTTTTTTTCCGCTGTAAGCCGGGCCCTTCCTCTAAACCTAACCAGGGGTCCTTTCGTGCCTTTAGGGCACAAGACGAGAGCAAATCCTTTGAGGCCTCTGGTGACCAGAAGAAGCCTTGGGCAAGCAAGTCTAAAAGCTTCCCACTCTGGCACGGCGGCCCGTCCACCATTCAGGACAGATGGGTTCAGGAACTAATTCGGTTGGGGTACAAGATCGAATTTTGATCGCGCCCAGCAGACAGATTCTTTCCCTCAAATCTTCATTTGACCCCAGATCGTTTCCAAGATCTCCAATGGGCGGTTCAGGATCTCCTCGCCCAGGGGGTGATCGTCCCGGTGCCACATCGGGACAGGTTTCGGGGGTTTTACTCGAATCTGTTCACGGTGTCCAGAAAGGAGGGCAACGTGCGTCCAATTCTGGACCTAAAGTTTCTAAACCGCTTTGTGTAGGTTCAAAAATTCCGTATGGAATCCCTCCGATCAGTGGTGGCCTCTCTGAGCCCGGGAGATTCCTGGCTTCAATCGACCTCAATGATGCGTATCTACACATCCCTATATTCGAGGGTCATCATAGGTACCTCCGATTCGCAATCGCGGAGGAGCACTATCAGTTTGTGGCGTTACCTTCCGTTCTCGCGTCAGCTCCATGGGTGTTTACCAAAGTTTTGGCTCCTGTTCTGGCCCTGTTGCGGGCGCAGGGGATCGCAATCCTTGGATATCTGGACGATCTTCTGTTCAGGTCGAGTTCCAGTCCAACTCTGTTGCGTGATCTGTCAACCACGGTTCAGACGCTCCAGGAGTTCGGGTGGGCCATCAACTTTCAGAAGTCGACATTGTCCCCTTCTGTTCGTCTTTCTTACCTGGGAATGGTCCTGGACTCTGACCATGCAAGAGTTTTCCTGCCGGAGGACATACTCCGGACTCTGCAGAACGAGGTCAGGTCCCTCAGAGGCAACGAATGCTCATCACTCAGGACCTGCATGCGGTCCCTAGGATTGATGGTGTCCACACGCGATCTCTGTAAGCGGAGATCCTAGCCAGGTGGAACAGGCATCCTCAGTCCTTGGAAAGGAGGATCTCTTTGAGTCACCGGGTCAGAGCGGACCTTCTGTAGTGGCTCCAGTCTCCGGCTCTGACGGAAGAGAAATCCTTCCAGCCGTTGTTTTGGACGGTGATCACCACGGACGCCAGCCTGTCGGGCTGGGGTGGCATTCTGGGCAAATTGTCTGCCCAGGGCACTTGGTTGGAGGAGGAATCCTCCCTACCGATAAATGTATTGGAACTGAGAGCGATCAGACTGTTTGCTCTGTTGGTGGGATCGTCTTCAAGGCCAACCTGTGCGGGTGCAGACGGACAACACCACTGCGGTGCCGTACATTAATCACCACGGGGGCACCAGGAGTGCCCGGGCAGCCAAGGAAGTGGCCAAAATTCTGTCTTGGGCCGAGACGCCAGTCTCGGCGCCTTCGGCAGTTCACATTCCGGGTGTGGAAAACTGGCAGACTGACTATCTGAGTCGCCAGATCCTGGACCAGGGGAAATGGTCCCTACACCCGGAGGTGTTTCAGATGCTGTGTGCGCGATGGCGCGCCTCCTCTAAACAACAAGGTGGGCAGGTTCGTGGAAAGAACACGCGATCCTCTGGCAGCCGCCTTGGAATCAGTATCGCCTGATTTATGCCTTCCCCCTGATTCCGTTGTCACGGATCCTTCGCAGGTTGGTCTCGGAAACCGCGATTGGTGGTCCTGGGGGCCCGGACTGGCCACGCCGGTCTTGGTACGCAGACATCATGCAAGTGGTCGTCGAGCCTCCCTGGCGGCTCCCCTTACGAGACGATCTGTGTCTCAGGGGCTGCTCTTCCATCCTGCTTTACAGTCGCTGGCTTTAACGGCGTGGCTGCTAAAAGCCAGGTCTTGAGAGATTAGGGTCTCTCGTCGGCGGTCATTCCTACCTTGCTTAGAGCTAATTTATTATCGTACCTGGAAGGCTTACTTCGCCTGGTGCGAGTCGCAGGGTTTCCATCCTCGCTCCTTTTCGGTGGCAAGGGTGTTAGTCCACACCGGATTGCAGGAAGGCTAACGTCTTGCGCTGACCACTATTAAGGGTCAGCTATCTGCGCTGGCCATTCTTTTTCCAGCGCCCCTTGGCGTCAAATTCCTTGATCCACACCTTTATTCAAGGGGTACGTCATCTGGCCCCCCTCGGGCGCCCTTACCCCCTTGGGACTTGAATTTAGTTCTGTCTGTTTTGCAACTTCCTCCCTTTGAGAACATCAGGGAGATTCCTCTGCCTGCGCTGTCACGTAAAGTCGCCCTTCTGGTGGCGATCACATCTGCTCGCAGAGTGTCGGAGTTGGCAGCCCTATCTTGCCGCTCCCTCTACCTGGTGGTTCATAGGGATAAGGTGGTCTTGCGACCTCATCAATCCTTGCGAAGGTGGTGTCGGAAATCTATTGCCATGAGGACATTGTTTTACCTTCGCTGTGTGCGAATCCTACGCATCCTAAGGAGTTTGCCTTGCATTCTTTGGATGTTGGGGCGATCAGGGTTTACCTGTCGTCCACCGAATCCTTCAGAAAGTCGGATTCTCTTTTTGTCCTTCCTGAGGGACCTCGGAAGGGTATGACTGCATCGCTAGGGAACGGGTTCCGCCCTTTCCTGTCACGGCGCACTCTTCCGAGCGGTGGGTGCGTCTTGGGCCTTTCGCCATCAGGCGTCGGTGTCCCCGGTGTGCAAGCGGCGACTTGGAGTCCGTGCACACCTTTACAAAATGTACAAACTTGATGTTTAGGCATCGGCAGATGCCTCCTTTGGCCGCAAAGTTCTGAGTGCGGCTGTACTTGGGGGGGAGACATGGCGTTTTTAGCCAGTCCCCTCCTGTTGGGGGTTTTTCCCCCTTGTTTATTTTGCCTTCCTGGGTTTGTTCGCTCCTGTTGAGCTTTCCTGTTACCCAGTGGGTTACCTATCTTGTTCAGATACGGTTCTTTTATCTGACCTTGGGTGCTTCGTTACCTTTTGATACGGTTGCGTTTCCCACCCCTCATGTCTACACTGCTTTGGGACATCCCATAAGTGAAGACTGTATGAGTGGGCGGCGACTGTCAGAGGACGTAAGAGAAAATAACATTTTTGTAAGAACTTACCGTAAAATTATTTTCTCTGAGTCCTCTGACAGTCGCCGCCCCTCACTCCTCTTTTGGGGTTCATGGACTATCTACTGCTTGCTACCAAACTGAATTGGGAATGAGGCTAGCCGGGGGTATTGGACCAGAGGGACAGCCCCCTGTAGGTGTCTATGCAAAGTTTTGTGAATGTTTCTAACAAAATCTTCTGCCTAGCTTACTCCTGTGGATAAGAGGTCAATACCCATAAGTGAAGACTGAGTGGGCGGTGACTGTCAGAGGACTCAGAGAAAATAATTTTACGGTAAGTTCTTACAAGAATTCAATTTTTTGTGCTGTAGGATTCTATTTAGCAATGGATCAGCCTGATTCTGCTCACTGCAAGCTTTTCAGCAGGAGGACCCTTAGGTTGGGTAAATGAGCGAAGTCTTTCACGGTCCACCTGCTGGTAGAGCCTGTTTGTATGGGATGTCTCTGCAACCTTTTTGCCAGCATCCAATCACCTGAATATTGCTGCATAGATTAGAGCCTGTATCCTGTACTGACTTACTGGCAAGTTAGAAATCCTATATCTTTAATCAAGTTTGTCGTACCTATAGTACTTGGCTTTCTTTGTGGCTACCTAACAATAATGGATACTTTTGCTTTAATGTGTCCTATTTATTACTTTGGAAAGGCTTGGTGACCCATGCCTGAAAGGCAGCAGTTGAAGCATTTTGGCTAAGGGACCTGATATTTAGACTGTTGCTTTTTACCTTTTAATCTGTTAAAAAAACAAAAAAAAAAACCCACAAAAACAAATATTTGCATTAAAGTGTCTTTATTTTTTTTTATTTTTAATCAACTTGTCCATGAAACTGTTTTAAATCAACATTTTTATTGTTAAGGTTATGTTTGCCTGTGTCATGTGCATCATGGGAAAACCAGTGAGAGCTTAAAGACCTAAATGCATTTCCAAAACCGTGGTGTAGGACGGATTTGGGTTTCTATATTATTGGGCTGACGTTAATTGAAGTATAACCTATATGCTTAATATGGTTTGCACCTACACTGGAAGGTATCCATTGTGCTAAGATAGACATTCATAAGATGATTAAAGATATGTCAAACTTTTCACTTTCCCCTCTAGGTGAGATCACGTGCCACACTCCAGTTAATCTCAGGTGCTGGCTTGGCTTGTCTCCACTGAAGCAGTCAATTGCACAAACAGGAATGTACACACCAAGATGCAAAATACACTTCCTTCTCTAAAATGTCAAAAAGGAAAAAGTTCTAATCTGACATGTTTCAGGCTAGGCACAGCACTTTCCTAAAGTGTTACTAAAGTACGTTTTTTATAATATATATTATATTCTATATAATATAAATGTAAAATAAATGCTATACTAACCTGCTCTGTACAGTGGTATTGCATGGAATGCCCCAATACTCCTCCTCTTGGGTCCCCTGGCAGCGATCCTGGCTCCTCCTCCCATGTTTTCCCATACCAAGCCGCTTGCTAGGGAGGCACACAGTGTCTGCGCAAACCTGAGCTGTGTGTCTGAGCCGCGCTCCGTAGACTTGCACAGCTGGACTTAGAAGAGGAAGCTAGAGGAGAAAAGATACAGCAAAGCACAGTGCTGGGTCTATTCTCCCCTCTTCCTCTTCACACGGGGGGGTTTGGGGCAGAGAAATAGAAAATGTTTTTCTCTATCATTGACAGACGCAGCTCCATATCTTGACCATTGGGTTATGCTGCCCCCTACAGGAGTAGGACACTAGGCAGAAAAAAAAACTTTACCACGCCCATGGGGCAGTCCCCACAGGCATACACCCAAACACACTGCTATAGCCCTCAGTTTGTTTCTGCCTAGTTGCTGGTATCCCCCGTGCCCCCCCCCCTCGGGGGTCCTGGAGACCGCATGGCGTGCTGTGGGGGGCTGCCATTTTGCTGTAGTCATTCTGCTCTGCGTCAATGTAATACGTTTTCTCATTGAAATGCATTTGTGGCCATGTTTTGGTAGTTCCCCATAGGAATGCATAGGGCGGCCATTTTCTTCAAGTTCACAGAATGTTCCTGAAGCATTCAGACTGTTTTGGTGGTATGTTCCTGGGGTCCCTGTAGGTATTCCTCACTCACCCTGCTGCAGGCTATGTTAGGGCTGGGACTTGTGGTACTGCTGGTGCAACGGTGTGGATTGCGTATTTTTTGCGACTTTTTAAGTGACACTGCTTTTTTTTTATTTATTCAGTGCTAATGGAGTCCCAGGACCAAATCTCACCTACAGACCCCCCTCAGTGCGGTTGCGGGACCCTTCGGGTCGCAGCCCATGTCTGCCTTTACAGCAGTTTTGGAAAGCCTGGTGTCAAAAGTGGATTTCGTTTTAAAAAAATGCCACTAGTCGAAAGCACCCTATTTATACACCTCCCTCTGCAGTATCCTCACGTTCTGAGGTAGATGTGGCCGCCGCGGACGCATACCATCCTGGTGGATCTGTGTCTTTGCATTCTGACAGCGAGGAGGACAATTCCTCGTCAGGTGCCGCGCGGGAAAGTGTGCTGGTGGAGGCACTTATAGTGTTGTTGGTGCGGGAAACCTTAAAAATGGTGGATGAGTCTATAGCGTCAGGGACGCAGGTGTCCTTTGGGACCCTAAAATCCCAGAAGTCAGGCAAGTGTCTCCCTGTCTAACTTTTTAACAACATTGTCAATGAACAGTGGGGGCGCATCAAACAAATGTTAGTGGTGCCTAAGCGCTTTAAAAGGCGTTACCCCTTTGCGGATGCGGTTTTCACTAGGTGGACCATCCGGTTTCCAGACTAAACAAGTCTACCGTGGTCCCGGTGGAGGAGTCCCCGGTATTTACAGACATCGTGGATAGACTGATAGTCTCTGCCCCGCCATTTGCATGTGTTAGCGAGCTCAATACTAAAACCGGTCTTTGTGACCACTCTGGTGGCGCAGACCATCACAGAATGGGCGAAGTTGCTAAAAGGTGACTTGGAAATGGAGCAGCTCTTACCTGGCCTGATAACGCTAATGGACCAAATGGTTCAAGCCCTTCTGTATATATGTGATGTGTCGCTGTCTGCGGTGGGGATTGCTATTCGACGCATGGTGTGGCTGAAAAGCTTGTCTGCGGACCAGGCTTCCAAAAAGGCTCTTTCTGACCTTCCCAGGGGACAGGTTGTTTGGATCCTCCTGGGTGAGTTGATCAAAGGCCTTATGGGTGGGAAGAGTACTCTTCTACCCCAATCTACCAAGGGCAAGGCACCGCGTAATAGACGGGGGCCTTTATTTACTGCTCATAGGCGGTCCTTTCGTGCCTCGTTCCAGGAGAAAGGAGCTAAGCCATTCAGGTCTTCTGGGGGTTCCAGGAAGACATGGTCAGGTGGGCCGAGAACAGGCCAATCTGAATCTGTGGACAAATCCTCATCTACAGGAAGGGATGCCCTCACCTCTTTCTGGGTTGGGGGGGACGTCTTTCGCTTCTTTCCAGAACCATGGACTTCCTTGATTCAGGAAAATGGGTCCACGAGCTGACCTGATCAGGCTATAAGATCGAATTCCAGGCCCTACTTTTGGACAGGTTCTTCCCGTCCAATCTACGCCCATCTCCAGACCAGTTAAGGCATCCAAGAGAGGCGGTACAAGATCTGCTGGTGTCGCAAAGGGTGATTGTGCCGATTTTTTTCTTTTCGGGAATGCTTTCAGGGGTTCTATTCAAACCTGTTTACTGTGTCCCAAGAGAGAAGGCAAAGTACATCCAATCCTGGACCTCAAGGTTCTGAACCACTTAGTGTGGGTGCAGAAGTTTTGAATGTAGTTAATTTACACAGTAGTGGCATTTTTACACCATGGAAACTTTTTGGCCTCCATAGATACCAAGGACACACATCTACACATCCCTATTTACGCTGGACACCAGCGTTTTCTTCACTTTGCTGTAGGAGAAGAGCATTATTAATTTTGTGGCGTTCTTTTGGTCTCGCCTCCGTCCTCAGGGTCTTCACCAAAGTGTTGTGGCTCCGGTGTTGGCATTATTGTGACAATAGGGGATTACGGTACTGGGGTACTTGGACGATCTCCTATTAAGAGCAGGCTCTCATTCAGCCCCGTTGGGCGACATGACAATTACTGTACGGACTCTGCAAGAGTTTGGTTGGAGCATCAATTTAAAAATATCGGCCCTGATACCATCCTTAAGACTGGATTATCTGGGCCTGACTCTGGACTCCGCTTCGATGAGGGTTTTTCTTCCCCCGGACAAGCTACAAAAGTTGCAGGGGGCGATTAGTTTGCTGTTAGCCAGCAATCTGTCCCCTCTGCCGACTTGCATGAGGGCCTTGATGGTGTCAACCTTTGAGGCGGTTCTGTTTTCCTATTTCCACATGAGACCCTTTACAAAGTGAGATTCTTGTCAAATGGAACAAAGATGTGAAAACCTTGGACACTAGGATTTGGTTGAGTCACAACACAAGGACTGCCCTATTATGATGGCTTCACCTGTTAGCACTTCGCCAGGGCAAGTCCTTCCTCCCACTGTATTTGACTGTGGTAACCACGGACGCCAGCCTGTCCGGCTGGGGAAGCGCTGCGTCCAGGGGTCCTGGACAGTAGGAGAGTTCAGACTTCTGATCAATATTCTGGAGCTCAGAGCAATAAAGCTTTGCCTGAGTTACTGGACTACTCATTTACAGGGTTTTCAGGTTTGGATTCAGTCGGACAATGCCACTGCTGTGGCTTACATCAATCATCAAGGGGCACCAAGATTTCCTTGGTGGCCCGAGTGGTGGCTGAGATCCTGGAATGGGTGTAAGTTTGTTGCAGCCCTTTCTGCAGTACACATACCAGGTGCGGAAAACTGGCAGGCGGATTACCTGAGTCAGGTGTTGGATCAGGGGGAGTGGTCCCTGCACTCGGAGGTGTTTCACCTCCTGTGTGTCCGGTGGGGGTCACCCGATGTCGACCTGTTTGCTTCTCGACTCAACAAGAAGGTTCCGAGGTTTGTAGCCAGGTCAAGGAATCTTCTGTCCAACGCCACACACACTGGTGGCTCCTTGAGGTCAGGATCGGCTTTACAGTCGCTTGGCTGTTGAAAGCCAAGTATTGAAGGACAGAGGTCTTAATGATTCTGTGATTCCTACACTGTTGAAGGCCAGAAAGTGTACTTCCAGGAAGATTTATCATCGTACATCTCATGGTCTGAATCGCTGAAGGGGCATCCTTGCCTGTTTTTGGTGGCAAGGATTTTGACCTTCAAAAAGGGGTCGAACGGCGGTTGGCTTTGGGCACTATCAAATTCCAAGTGTCGGCTTTGGCTGTATTCTTCCAATGCCCTTTAGCTACGCATGTCTAGATTCGCACTTTTATACAAGGGGTTTGCCTCCGAGGCAATCCCCGCTACCCCCGCGGGACCTTCATTTGGTATCATCTGTTCTTTAAAAACCTCCTTTTGAGAACATTAGGGAGATTCCTCTGCTTACGCTGTCACAGAAGGTTGCCTTTTTGGTGGCTATTACTTTTGCCTGCAGAGTATATGAATTGGCGGCACTGTCCTGCCGTTCACCTTATTTGGTGGTACACAGAGATAAAGTGGTACTTCAACCTCATCAGTCGTTTCTTCCAAAGGTGGTTTCTGATTTTTATCTGAATGAAGACATTGTGCTACCTTCACTGTGTCCTAAGCCCAAGCATCCCAAGGAAGTTGCTTTGCATTCTTTGGATGTGGTTCGGGCAGTTTACCTGGCGGCTACTAAATCTTTCAGCAAATCAGGCTTTGTCCTCACCGAAGGCCCTCCAAAAGGATTGGCTGCGACCATATCCAGATGGATCAGGCAGATGTTGGTTCAGGCTTATTCGCTGAAGGATCAGGTTCCTCCTTTCCTTGTCAAGGTGCATTCTCCTAGGGTGCTTGAGTGCCTCTTGGGCTTTTCGCCATCAGGCGTCAGTGATGCAAGTTTGCAAGGCAGCAACTTGGTCATCAGTGCACAGATTCACAAAATTCTACAAGGTGGATGTGTTGGCATCCACGGATGCCTCTCTTGGCCACCGCGGATGCCTCTTTTGGCCACAAGGTTTTGCAGGCTGCTGTTTAAAAGAGAAACCATTCTCTTGAGGAGGGTGTATGTTGTTTTTAGGTGAGCTCTGGTTGTTCCTGGTTGAGCTCCATGTTACCTGGTTGGCTAAGTTTAGCCTTTGGGGAATTACATTCTTTGTTTTTTCCCACCCCTCATGCAAATACAGCTTTGGAACTGGATTTTTGTTTACCGTAAAATCCTTTTCTCTGAAGTTCATTGACGGACGCAGCACCCGCCCCTCTATTTTTCTTCTAAACACTGCAACAAAACTGAGGGCTTGCCTAGTTTCCTTCTCCTGTAGGGGGCAGCATAACCCAATTGTCAAGATGATATGGAACTGCGTCTGTCAATGGACTTCAAAGAAAAGGATTTTATGGTAAAACAAACTGTCCATTGACATACGCAGCTCTTATGCTTCTTGTACCTTAGGGTTATGCTGCCTCCTACAGGAGTAGTACTATGCTGGAAAAAATTCACTGACACACCTACAGGGGCCGTCCTTCTTCTCAGCATAACCCCTCACACACTCTGCCACAAGCCAGTTTCTTGCTGCCTAGTGAAGGAGTAGGACCTAGGTTTTCTGCTGAGACTTGTCTGTTTTTTTGTTCTCTTAAGAACTTTTCTGTTTCTCTTTATTCATTAACGCTAGCTAGTGTCGGGGATCCTCCTGGTGAATTACAAGCGACCGCAGGCTGAGGTTTCGCACTGGATAATCTAGATCTTTACGGTCTCCCAGCCTAGTCAACAAGCGTGAGTAGGTCAGTCCTGCACTAGGCCTTACCACAACAGAGCCACTGTGGACGGGGATGAACCTGCGAGTGGATGTTTCACCGGGATGCATCGACCTGGAATGCCCTGGGTCGCAGCGTACCCCTCGGCTGGCAGCATCCCCCAGCCGAAGGGTACGCTGCGACCCAGGGCGTTCCAGGTCGATGCATCCCTGTGAAACATCCACTCGCAGGTTCATCCCCGTCAACAGTGGCACCGGGTAGGCTCCGCACCAGACAGACCACTAGGAAGTGGTCTGTCTGGTGCGGAGCCTACCCGGTGCCACTGTGGACGGGGATGAACTGAGCCCCCCCCCCCCCCCCATGTCCCTAGTGGCCTCTAGGGGGAAATGTGGGCCCTGTTTTCCTAAAAGATCCCCTTGGCCTATAAGGATCCCAACCCTGCGCTCCCGCACGGGGGGGGGGGGGGGGGGGTGTATATACACCGGGGTACTGTCAGAATGTTTATACTGCTCTGATAAACAGTGTCTATTCATGCAAATAAGCAAGGATCTGGAATTAAGGAGATTCTCAACGTATTTCCATAAATCAACAAAAACTGAAGATCGTTTATTGGTGCGAAGCTGATAGGAATACAATTTTGTGCAAAAATATATATATTAAAATCAATGCAGAATAAAGTAAATAAATATAACTGGTAATTAACACTAAATGCGGAACAAAAATCAATGATATGTATCACACAGGTAATGTGAGAAATGCAATCAAAGGATATTATTACAGAATATCGAAGTAACCAAAACCCATAACTTCTGAAATGTGATTAATGGCTTCTCATGAGCTCACAAAATATGAAAACAAAATAGACCTACTAATAGTCATACTGAAGTTAGAATGATCTAAGTTCAAATCTTGATGCTATATGGAAAAAAATGGTTCAGTCAGATGTATATGGCAAACAAATTGCCTATAGAAATGTATACTTTACCAAAAACTTCTATGTCTGTTGTCTGGGATGTCACTCTTGAATAGCCTGCCTCAGCTCTCCTATTAGTGTCAGAACCTCATCAGAGCATCCTACTTCCTTCTTGATCTTTTTCAAGTTCCCCTGTCTCTGACTTATACTAAACATTTATCCTATGGGAATGTGGGCGTGGATTGTTTACCACATGAAAATACATCCAATGGGGTCTCATCCACTATATGGCTCTACTTCGCCATTATCAATAGGGGGCACTGTTTGTCTAGCAATTTGGGGAAAATAGTTTATTTAAAATATTTTATCAAAGCTAACCTTTTGACCTAAGCCTTGGAGAAAAACTTAAATCCTAGTATGTTCTCTACTATGTCACTTCCTGTCAAGAATACCGTCTCTCCCCAGATATATATATATATATTACCTGGATAGGGTCTGGAACCACTGCAATTAACATTCCTTGTAAGTGAAGCAACTTAAAAAACAAAACAAAAATTGGAATCCATATACCACTCACTTCTTTACACACACAAAAAAAAAAAGTGTGTGTGTATATATGTATGTATATGTATGTGTGTGTGTATATATATATATATATATATGTGTGTATAATATATATATATATATATATATATATATATATATATATATATATATATATATATATATATATATATATAATATAGTTTATACCTACTATATTAATACACATATAATTCAAGGAGTACCTCCCCCCCAATATATAATGAATATCGGTTGAATATTGTAAAAGTAAATATATATATTTCTTACGTCCTCCGACAGTCGCCGCCTTCTCTGATGGGTATTGTCATCTGCTCCGCAGGAGTAGCTAGGCATATAGACTTAGTTAAAAACAAAAGGCATTTGCATGTGTACACCCCTGGGGGCTGTCCCATCTGGTCAATACCCCCCTGCAGTGACCACTCCCAACTCAGTTTTAATTTGCCTAGCATCAGGAGTAGTTAGGCTTTTCCCTGTGCTGGGGCTTCAGTCTCAGCCTATCTTTATTTTTTTTATTTGATTTCTTGAAAAATGTCAGTTTTTTTCTTTCTTTACTAGCTGTTTATTTTGTCAGCTTTAGTGTTAGTCGACTCTTCGGACGAAGATTGACATGCGGTGCTGGGATTCGGACTGGCCGCCCTGGTTCTCCAGGGCACAGAGGGTCAGATGGACCCCCAGCCCACCATCGAGCGTTCAGCTATGGTTCGCCCTGGCAATATGAACGACCCATCCCTGTTCGCAGCAGGGATGCAGCTGTGAGGTGGCTACTTCACTGGACGCATCTGCGACTCAGCAGTGCAATGTCCCTGGCAAACGGCATTCCCTGTCAGATGAGGACAGCGGCTTTCCATTCTGTGAGGCTCCCCACGCCATCGGGTACAGGTAAGTACTTCTGTGTGAGGCCTCTGTGTGGGGTGACAATCCTGGTTGCTGTGTGTTCCCCATGTCTGTGCCTTGTGTGGCTCCCTGTTGCGATCCCTGCGGGGATCGCTTGTACATGCGCTGCGGCGCTGTGTGTGTTGGGGGTCCCCTTCCCTGGGTCACTTCGGTGTTTGGGGGTGCAGACTGTGTATGGGCCGCGGCGGGGTGACACTGCGCGGTCCGCCATTTTTTTATACACTGGGCAGGCATGTGAGCTTCTCTATGGGCTAAACAACATGCTGATTCGGCGCCAATCGCCGCCATTTTTGCGGTGACCGAACGCTCGGTTCGGCCGCATGTCGGCGGCCATTTTGGTGGAGTCTCCCATACGTTTCTATGGGGCAGCCATTTTCCCTGGGTCAGGCAGCAGATTAGTTCAGCCTACTTTTGCAGCACTTCCTCTTTCCTCTGAAGCAGGACAGCGGTGGCAACACTCTGCGGGGCTCTGCAGGTTATTGCTCTCAATATATCTCTGTACTGTCGCTTCTGGCTCAGTTTTGTCTCCTTTCCTGTTTGGGGGTCTTTTTGTCTTTATAGCTGGAGTGGTGGGCTGCGCACTCGCAGCGCTTTTAAAGGGACAGCACCTAATTCTTGCACTGTCCTTTTTTTCTCACTTGAGCATGGATTCTCAGGATAGCAAATTTCCACCAGCCTTGGTGGGGGCCCCCAGTTCTCCTGTGGCCCCGCTGAGACCTGATTTGGCCGCTGTAGGCGACTTTGGTGTCCAATATAGAAATGCTGATGGCTGAACGTGCTGCTCGTAAGAGGCCCAGATTGTCCCTCTCCTCTGATTCAGATGGTGATATGGCTGCTGCTGTTGCGAGCGTGCCCTTTTCAGGGTCCCGCTCATCCTTGGACCTGCAGGGGTCTGAGGGGGAGGTGGAGGGGGTTGATACCACCTCTCCAGGGTCGCCCGAAGAGCCGGCGACCATGTATGAATTATTTCTGTGAAGGAAACTTTACATTTGGAGGATGAGCCCAGTCCTCCGGGCGTTGTGTCCTCCTTTTGGGACGCACAGGACCCGCAAGTCGGCGCAGGTTTTTCCCTGTCCCGCTGAATTTCATTACACTGTTAATGAACTGTGGTGCACGTTAAAACGTCCGTTCGTGGTGCCTAGTCGGTTCAAATTGCTTTATCCCTTTGCACCGGTTACGGAATCGCGCTGGTGTGTGCCTCCACAGGTGGATCACACGGTTGCAGTGTTGAACAAGGCTACCTTGGTTCCTACGGAGGATTCCCACGGTTTTCCGGGATCCAGCGGACCGGCGTTTGGAGTCTTTGGCCCGCCATTTCTATACGGTGGCGGGCTCTCTGCTCAAACCCATTTTCGCGTCCGTGTTAGTGGCGCAGGCGGTTGCTGATTGGACTAAGGTGCTTAGGAGCAACCTCGTGTCTGATGATGTTCCGTCTACCCGGCTGGAAATGGTGGATCAAATCCATCAAGGAATCGTGTATCTGTGTGATGCGGCCTTGAATGAGACCCCCTTGGTGGTGCGCCTCTCTAGCGTCTCAGTGCTTAACCGACGACTGATATGGATGAAGAGCTGGTCGGCTGACCAGTCCTCGCGGAAAACGGTTGCTGATTTTCCCTATGCTGGCTCTCGCCTTTTTGACGAGGCGTTGGATACCCTGGTGAAAGGCGTCACGGGGGGGCAAGAGTACTATGCTGCCCCAGAACCCAAAGCACAAGTCCTTCCGGGGTTCTGCGCCTAGATCCAATCAGGGTTACTTTCGGAACCAGGGGGGACAGAAGAAGCCCTGGGCGGGTAAGCAGAAGTCAGTTAATGCTGCTTCGGCGCGCCAGTCCACCTCTGCCTGAAGGGACGCCCTCACCCGTTTCAGGGGTCGGGGGACGTTTGCGCGGTTTCCTCCAACCTTGGCTGCTCCGGATTTCGGACAGGTGGGTTCAGGAAATCGTTCGGTCTGGATACAAGATCGAATTTCTTTCCCGGCCTCGAATCTTCATTTGCCTCCGGGGCGTCTGCAGGACCTGCACCGTGCGGTTCAGGGCCTCCTTGCTCAGGGAGTGATTGTCCCGGTACCTCACCGGGACAGGTTTCGGGGCTTTTATTCCAATCTGTTCACTGTGCCCAGAAAGGAGGGAAAAGTGCGTCCTATTCTGGACCTGAAAGCTCTGAACCGCTTTGTTCGAGTATGGAGTCTCTCCGATCGGTGGTGGCTTCCCTGAGCCCAGGAGAATTCCTGGCTTCGATAGACCTCAAGGATGCGTACCGGCATGTTCCCATCTTCGAGGGTCATCAGCGATACCTTCGGTTTGCCGTCGCGGAGGACCATTACCAGTTGTGGCGTTACCTTTCGGTCTCGCTTCGGGTCCAAAGGTCTTTACCAAGGTATTGGCGCCGGTTCTGGGCCTACTGAGGGCCTACTGAGGGCTCAGGGCATTGCGGTCTTGGGGTATCTGGACGATCTCCTCATAAGATCAAGTGTCAGTCAGGATCTGGTGCGTGATCTGTCCACCACGGTCCAGGCGCTTCAGGAGTTTGGATGGACCATCAACATTCAGAAATCATAGTTGTCCCCTTCGGTTCGTCTTCCCTACCTGGGGATGATTCTGGACTCCGCTCAGGCGAAGGTGTTCCTGCCGGAGGACAAGCTCCGAACATTGCGGGACGAGATCAGGTCCCTCAGGGACGTACCGGCCTCGTCTCTCAGGACCTGTATGCGGGTCCTGGGGTTAATGGTGTCGGCCTTCGAGGCTATACCCTTTGCTCAGTTTCACATGCGGGCTCTCCAAGCGGAGATCCTGGCCAAATGGGACGGACTGGCTCAGTCCCTGGATCTGCGTATCTCCTTGAGTCGTCAGACAAAATTGGCTCTTCTGTGGTGGCTCCAGTCCCCGTCGGTGACGGAGGGCAAGTCTTTCTGTCCGTTGGTTTGGACGGTGATCACCACGGATGCCAGCCTGTCAGGCTGGGGTGGGGTCCTGGCCACCCTGTCTGCCCAGGGCACTTGGTCGGAGGAGGAGTCCTCTCTTCCGATCAACGTCCTGGAATTGCGAGCGATAAAGCTCTGCCTCCAGTGGTCGGACCGTCTACAGGGTCGTCCTGTCCGGGTACAGACGGACAATGCTACCGCGGTGGCTTACATTAACCACCAAGGGGGCACCAGGAGTGTTCGGGCGGCCCGGGAGGTGACCGACATTCTGTCTTGGGCCGAGATTCATGGACCGGCAATCTCAGCAGTTCACATTCCGTGTGTGGAAAATTGGCAGGCCGACTATCTGACTTGCCAGACCCTGGACCAGGGGGAATGATCCTTACACCCGGAGGCCTTCCAAATGCTGTGTGCGAGGTGGGGACCCCTGGACGTGGATCTGTTCGCATCTCGGCTAAATCGAAAGGTGGGAAGGTTCGTGGCAAGAACGCGCGATCCGTTGGCGGACGACTCGGATGCGTTGGTGGCCCCTTGGCATCAGTATCGTGTGATGTATGCCTTTCCTCCGATTCAGTTGCTGTCCAGGTTCCTCCGCAGGCTAACCTCGGAACTGCACCTGGTGATTCTGGTGGCGCCGGACTGGCCTCGCCGGTCCTAGTACGCCGACGTTGTTCACCTGGCAGTGGCGCCTGTCTCAAGGACTGATCTTTCATCCTGCTTTACAGTCGCTGGCTTTAACGGCCTGGCTGCTGAGACCCAGGTCCTGAGGGACAAGGGTCTCTCCCCTGAGGTTATCCCTACTCTAATCAAGGCTAGGAAATCCTCCTCTGGTAAAATCTATTACCGTACCTGGAATGCTTATTTCGCCTGGTGTGAGTCCAGGGGGTTTTCCCCTCGCTCGTACTCGGTGTCAAGAGTGTTGGCTTTCCTCCAGTCTGGAGTGGATTAGCGCTTGGCGCTGGCCACGATAAAGGGTCAGGTGTCTGCTCTGGCTATCCTTTTCCAATGCCCTGTGGCGTCTAATTCCTTGATTCGCACCTTCATTCAAGGTGTGCGACATTTGGCTCCTCCCAGGAAGGAGCCTTTGCCTCCATGGGACTTGAACTTGGCTCTGTCCGTGTTACAGCGTGCTCCCTTTGAAAATATCAGGGAGATCTCTTTGCCTCTGTTGTCTAAGAAGGCCGCCTTTTTGGTGGCGATCACTTCGGCTCGCAGAGTGTCGGAGCTGGCGGCGTTGTCTTGCCGCTCCCCTTACTTAATAATCCACAAGGATAAGGTGGTGTTGAGAACACTCCCGTCTTTTCTTCCCAAGGTGGTTACTGAATTCCACCTTAATGAGGAAATTGTCCTGCCTTCGCTTTGCACGAAGCCGAAGCATCCGAAGGAGATTGCTTTGCATTCTTTGGATGTTGTCCGGGCGATCAGGGTTTACCTGTCTACAGAATCCTTTCGTAAGAAGGATTCCCTGTTTGTTCTTCCTGAGGGACCTCGGAAGGGCATGGCTGCGTCAGCAGCAACTATTGCCAAATGGATCAGACAGACCATTGAGCAGGCTTATGCTTTGAAGGAACGGGTTCCACCCTTTCCTGTTAAGGCGCACTCTACTAGATTTGTTAGTACGTCCTGGGCTTGTTGGCATCGGGCCTCGGCCCAGGTGTGCAAGGCTGCGACTTGGTCGTCGATGCACACTTTCTCATAATTCTACAAAGTAGATGTTCTGGCATCGGCTGATGCTTCCTTTGGCCGCAAAGTTCTCAGTGCGGCAGTGCGATGAAGGACCCTTGTTTTTTTATGGGTCCCTGGCTGTTGGTGTTTGCTTTCCTGGGCTGTTGCTCCTGTTGAGCATTGTTTTTTCGGTTGCCCAGAGGGTTCTCTTACTGTGCATGTAAGATTCCTTTCTCTGATGTGGGTACTGCGTTGCTTTGTTCTACGGTTGCGTCTCCCACCCCTCATGTCTATACTGCTTTGGGCCGTCCCATCAGTGATGTCTTAGAGGAGGCGGCGACTGTCTTAGGACGTAAGAGAAAACAGAATTTTTGTAAAATCTTACCTGTAAAATTCCTTTCTCTGAGTTCTCCGACAGTCGCTGCCCCCGCCCCTCTCTTGGGGTTCTTGTTACTTACTGCTATGCTACCAAACTGAGTTGGGAGTGGTCACTGCAGGGGGGTATTGACCAGATGGGACAGCCCCCAGGGGTGTACACATGCAAATGCCTTTTGTTTTTAACTAAGTCTATATGCCTAGCTACTCCTGCGGAGCAGATGACAATACCCATCAGTGATGACTTGGAGGAGGCGGCGACTGTCGGAGGACTCAGAGAAAGGAATTTTACAGGTAAGATTTTACAAAAATTTCTGTTATACACTAAGTGTTCTGTAAGTTCTCTTGGTCTGTTTAAAATTGATATATGTACACATATATTGTTTCACAATGATGGGGTCATTGTAGGCATATCAGTGAGTGAATAAATAAATGCTCATAATAAATTTGTGATGCGTAACAAAATAAATACAAATAGGTGACTAGGCTTGCCACATAAAAAAAATACTATGAACTGGCCAATCTATAACTCCAATTACGCAATTATTAACTATAATCAATGCGAGTGATAGATGAGCAGGTTATAGCATTATTTGTGCAAAAAGTGATGAAATTTGTGCAGTAAAAAAATGCACAATGTGCGACAATTATGACAATAAATTGTGAATACTAGTGACTATAGTCCGTGCAATATTTTAGCACATATAGAATATAAATAAATCTTCAATTTGGGTGCTCCACTTTGCTTTTGTGAATATGTGGTAATCAATCCTGCTTACCAGATAACCTCAGGTCACATAGCCCTTTGAGCCTTTTGATCCGTTTTCGATTAGGATGGATCAATGCTCCACTAATCTCCACATCATGATCACCTCTGGTTAATGCTCTCGATGGAAATAGAATATATAGCAGGAAAACAACCTCCACTTTGTTCCTCCTTATCTCCAGGTAATAAAGTGTTGGTCTCAGGCAGGTATATATGTATAAAGACCGTGGGAAGCCAAAATATAGTGTGATACCGTTTAAATGAATAAAATAAAGTAATAAAATTGTTTACATTTTATTGTGTCCACCTGGCACAAGGTAAAGGCGCTATTTGCTATGCAAGGGTGGTGGTACTTTTTCCTATATACCCCTCTGCACTATTCATATGTGTCTGTGCAGCCCTTGTAGCGTGGCAGCGGTCGGCGTGCGTTCCAACTGATAGGCGGAAGTGACGTCGCTGGCTCTGTTTCTGGGTATGGTCTAGACTCTAGACCACAATGCATTTCACTTTGAAGCGACTTGCTGATGGGCTGCACAGACACATGAATAGTGCAGAGGGGTATATAGGAAAAAGTACCACCACCCTTGCATAGCAAATAGCGCCTTTACCTTGTGCCAGGTGGGCACAATAAAATGTAAGCAGCCAATTTTATTTATTTTATTTGTTTAAACGGTATCACACTATATTTTGGTTTTCCACTGTCTTTATACATATTTACCTGCCTGAGACCAACACTTCATTACCTGGAGATGAGGAGGAGCGAAGCGGAGGTTGTTTTCCTGCTATATATTCTATTTCCATTGAGAGCATTAACCAGAGGTGATTTTGATGTGGAGGTTTGATCCATCCTAATCGAATACAGATCAAAAGGTTCAATAGGTCTATGTGACCTGAGGTTATCTGGTAAGCAGGATTGATTACCACAAAAGCACAAAGTGGAGCACCCGAATTGAAGATTTATTTATATTCTATATGTGCTAAAATATTGCACTGACTGTAGTCACTATTATTCACAATTTGTCATAATTGTCACACATTGTGTATTTTTGTACCGCACAAATTTCATCACTTTTTGCACAAATAATGCTATAAAATGCTCATCTCTAATTCGCATTGATTATAGTTGACAATCGCATAATTTGAATTATAGATTGGCCAGTTCGTTTTTTTTATGTGGCAAGCCTAGTCACCTATTTGTATTTATTTTGTTACACATCACACATTTGTGAGAATTTATTTACTCACTGATATATTGTTGTTTCACAATGATGGGGTCATTGTAGGCATATGTGTACATATATCCATTTTAAACAGACCCAGAGAACTTACATAACACTTATTAATTAGTACCAGCGCCTTCTTTATAAAAGTTTTTAATAGCAAATTTATTTGTGTCACACACAATAAAAAAGGGGCAGCAGGTACATACATATTACTGCCAGTATAAAAGAAACCAGGCCAAACATACACACACCGTTCCTAGAACTTATTCAATTAAGTAGGCCTATGTATATGCTTTATGTAATACGACATAATATTGTTGCTAATACAATTACTACAAATAACTGAGGGGGTCATTGGCAGCATTTAAGCATTACAAAGAGTGTAATAAGAAATGTAAAGATGAAATCAGGGCGGCTAAAATAGAACACGAGAGACATATAGCGGAGGAGAGTAAAAAGAACCCCAAGAAATTCTTTAAGTATATAAACCGTAAGAAAGCGAGGCCAGAACAGTTTGGCCCAATAAAATATGACAAAGGAAATATGGCCACTGAGGACAGAGAAAAGGTGGAAGTGTTAAATAATTTCTTCTCTTCAGTCTTCACAAAAGAATCGGGGGGTTACACGAACCCAGCTTGTAAGGCTGAACTAAACAACACACCTCAGGAAGTGCCGCCATTGCTAACAGAAGATAGACTTAAAACTAAACTAGAGAAACTTAACATAAATAAATCCCTGGGACCGGATGGCTTGCACCCGAGGGTTCTTAAAGAGCTCAGCCAGGTGATTGCCAGACCATTATTCTTGATCTTTAAGGATAGTTTACAGACGGGTATGGTGCCAGCTGATTGGAAAAAAGCCAACGTGGTACCAATATTTAAAAAGGGGCCAAGATATATCCCGGGTAACTATAGGCCAGTCAGCCTAACATCTGTAGTCTGCAGGATTTTGGAGGGGATGTTAAGGGACCACATACAAGACATTAGTAATGAAAATGGTATTATTAGTAGTAATCAGCATGGATTCATGAAAAATCGTTCTTGCCAAACCAATCTATTAACCTTCTACGATGAAGTGAGCTGCCACCTAGATAAAGGAAAGCCTGTGGATGTGGTGTATCTGGACTTTGCAAAGGCCTTTGACACCGTTCCCCACAAACGCTTACTGTACAAACTAAGGAAGGTAGGTATGGACCATAAGGTGAGTACCTGGATAGAGAACTGGCTCCAGGGGAGAGTCCAGAGGGTGATGACTAATGGGGAGTACTCGGATTGGGCGGGTGTGGAAAGTGGGGTCCCCCAGGGTTCTGTCCTGAGACCAATCCTGTTTAATTTATTCATAAATGATCTAGAGGAGGGCATATCTAGTACAATCTCAGTATGTGCAGATGATACTAAACTAGGCTTGCCAATATCTTCTATGCAGGATGTGGAAACCTTGCAAGCGGACCTGAACAAAATAACGGGGTGGGCAACTACATGGCAGATGAGGTTTAAGGTTGAAAAATGTAAAGTAATGCACTTGGGGGCCAGAAAGCAAGCTAGTCACTAGGGGGGGAACCTCTGGGTGCGTCTAGGATGGAAAAGGACCTGGGGGTACTGGTAGACAACAGGCTTGGCAGTGGCATGCAATGCCAAGCCGCTGCAAGCAAAGCCAACAGAATCCTGGGATGTATAAAAAGGGATTCACTCCAGAAATAAAGAGATTATTCTCCCGCTCTACAAGACTCTGGTCCGGCCACATCTGGAGTATGCTGTCCAGTTATGGGCACCGGTCCTCAGGAAGGATATGCTGGAACTGGAAAGAGTCCAGAGAAGGGCAACAAAAATAATTAGGGGAATGGAGGACATCGGCTATGAGGAAAGACTACAAGCACTGAACCTATTCTCTCTGGAGAAGAGACGATTGAGGGGGGATATAATATCAATGTACAAATACTGTACTGGCGACCCTAGCATAAGGAACAAACTATTCAGAGAAAGGGGATACAATAAGACACGTGGCCACTCACTAAAACTAGAGGAAAAGCGGTTTAACCTTAAAGTGCGTAAGGGGTTCTTCACTGTAAGAGCGGTAAGGATGTGGAATTCTCTTCCACAAACAGTCGTCTCAGCAGGGAGCATTGATAGTTTCAAAAAACTATTAGATGGGCACCTTAGAGACCACAACATAAAGGGGTATACTATGTACGGTTAAAAGCAAGCACACACACATCATAGGTTGAACTGGATGGACTGATGTCTTTTTTCAACCTCACTAACTATGTATTATAATAATGTTTCTCTTTCGTCCTCCGACAGTTGCCGCCTCCTCTAAGTCATCACTGTTGGGTATTGTCCTCTGCTCCGCAGGAGTAGCTAGGCATATAGACTTAGTTAAAAACAAAAGGCATTTGCATATACACACCCCTGGGGGCTGTCCCATCTGGTCAATACCCCCCCTGCAGTATCACTACCAACTCCTTTTTAATTTGCCTAGCGTCAGGAGTAGTTAGGCTTCCCTGTGCTGGGGCTTCATTCTCAGCCTATCTTATTTTTTATTTGATTTCCTTGAAAATGTCAGTTTTTTTCTTACTTTACTAGCCGTTAATTTTGTCAGCTTTAGTTTTTAGTCGACTCTTCGGACGAAGATGGATCATGCGGTGCTGGGATTCGGACTGGCCTCCCTGGTTCTCCAGGGCAGAGGGTCAGATGGACCCCCAGCCTGCCATCGAGCGTTCAGCTATGGTTCGCCCTGGCATTACGAACGACCCATCCCTGCTCGCAGCAGGGATGCAGCTGTGAGGTGGATCAGCAGTGCAATGTCCCTGGCAAACGGCATTCCCTGTCAGAAGAGGACAGCGGCTTTCCGTTCTGAGAGGGTCCCCGCGCCATCGGGTACAGGTAAGTACTTCTGTGTGGGGGTGGCAGTCCTGGTTGCTGAGTTTTTCCCCATGTCTGTGCCTTGTGTGACTCCCTGCTGCGATCCCTGCGGGGATCGATTGTGCATGCGCTGCGGCGCTGTGTGTGTTTGGGGGTCCCCTTCCCTGGGTCACTTCGGTGTTTGGGGGTGCAGGCTGTGTATGGACCGTGGCGGGGTGACACCGCGCGGTCCGCCATTTTTTACTACATTGGGCAGGCATGTGAGCTTCTCTGAGCTATACAGCATGCTGATTTGGCGCCATTCGCCGCCATCTTTGCGGTGGACGAGCGATCGGTTCGGCCGCATGTCGGCGCCCATTTTGGTGGAGCCTCTCATGCTTTCCTATGGGGCAGCCATTTTCCCTGGGTCAGGCAGCATATTAGTTCAGCCTACTTTTGCAGCACTTCCTCTTTCCTCTGAAGCAGGACAGCGGTGGCAACACTCTGCGGGCTCTGCAGGTTATTGCTCTCAATATCTCTCTGTACTATCGCTTCTGGCTCAGTTTTGTCTCCTTTCCTGTTTGGGGGTCTTTTGTCTTTATAGCTGTAGCGGTGGGCTGCGCACTCCGCAGTGCTTTTAAAGGGACCGCACCAAATTCTTGCACTATTCTTTTTTTCTCACTTGAGCATGGATTCTCAGGATAGCAAATTTCCACCAGCCTTGGTGGGGGCCCCCAGTTCTCCTGTGGCCCCTCTGAGACCTGATTTGGCCGCTGTAGTGGCGACTTTGGTGTCCAATATGGAAATGCTGATGGCTGAACGTGCTGCTCGTAAGGGGCCCAGATTGTCCCTCTCCTCTGATTCAGATGGTGATATGGCTGCTGCTGCGAGCGTGCCCTTTTCAGGGTCCCGCTCTTCCTTGGACCCGCTGGGGTCTGAGGGGGAGGTGGAGGGGGTTGATACCTCCTCTCCGGGGTCGCCTGAAGAGCGGGCGACCATGGATGAATTAATTGTTTCTGTGAAGGAAACCTTGCATTTGGAGGATGAGCCCTGTCCTCCGGGTGTTGTGTCCTCATTTGGGACGCACAGGACCCGCAAATCGGCGCAGGTTTTTCCCTGTCCCGCTGAGTTTCAGTACACTGTTAATGAACTGTGGCGCACGTTAAAACGTCCGTTCGTGGTGCCTAGTCGGTTCAAATTGCTTTATCCCTTTGCACCGGCTACGGAATCGCGATGGTGTATGCCTCCACAGGTGGATCACACGGTTGCTGTGTTGAACAAGGCCACCTTGGTTCCTACGGAAGGTTTTCCGGGATCCGATGGACCGGCGTTTGGAGTCTTTGGCCCGCCATTCCTATACGGTGACGGGCTCTCTGCTCAAACCCGTTTTCGCGTCCGTGTTGGCGCAGGCGGTTGCTGATTGGACTAAGGTGCTTAGGAGCAACCTCGTGTCTGATGATGTTCCGTCTGCCTGGCTGGAAATGGTGGATCAAATCCATCAAGGAATCATGTAGCTGTGTGATGCGGCCTTGAATGAGGCCCCCTTAGTGGTACGCCTGTCTAGTGTCTCGGTACTTAACCGATGACTGATATGGCTGAAGAGCTGGTCGGCTGACCAGTCCTCACGGAAAACGGTTGCTGATTTTCCCTATGCTGGCTCTCGCCTCTTTGGCAAGGCGTTGGATACCCTGGTGAAAGGCGTTACGGGGGGCAAGGGCACTATGCTGCCCCAGAACCCGAAGCACAAGTCCTTTTCGAGGCAATCGGGGTTCTGCGCCTAGATCTAATCAGGGATCCTTTCGTGCCTTTCGGAACCAATCCAAGGGCAAGCCCTTCAAGGCCCTGGGCAACCAGAAGAAGCCCTGGGCGGGTAAGCAGAAATCAGGCAATGCCGGTGCGGCGAGTCAGTCCACCTCTGCCTGAAGGGGCGCCCTCACCCGTTTCTGGGGTGGGGGGACGTTTGCGCGGTTTCCACAGACCCCTGCTGCTCCGGATATCGGACAAGTGGGTTCAGGAAATCATTCGATCGGGATACAAGATCGAATTTCTTTCCTGGCCAGCGAACAGATTCTTCCCCTCTAATCTTCATTTGCCGCCGGGGCATCTGCAGGACCTGCACCGAGCGGTTCAGGACCTTCTTGCCCAGGGGGTGATTGTCCCGGTGCCTCATCGGGACAGGTTTCGGGGGTTTTATTCCAATCTGTTCACAGTGCCCAGAAAGGAGGGCAAAGTGCGTCCTATTCTGGACCTAAAAGCGCTGAACCACTTTGTGCTCGTTCGGAAGTTCCGTATGGAGTCTCTCCGCTCAGTGGTGGCTTCCCTGAGTCCGGGGGAATTCCTGGCCTCGATAGATCTCAAGGATGCGTACCTGCACATCCCCATTTTCGAGGGTCATCAGCGGTACCTTCGGTTTGCGATCGCAGAGGACCACTACCAGTTTGTGGCGTTACCTTTCGGTCTCGCTTCGGCTCCAAGGGTTTTTACCAAAGTGTTGGCGCCGGTTCTGGGCCTGCTGAGAGCTCAGGGCGTTGCGGTCTTGGGGTATCTGGACGATCTCCTCATAAGATCGAGTGTCAGCCAGGACCTAGTGCGCGATCTGTCCACCACGGTACAGACACTCCGGGAGTTCGGATGGACCATCAACGTTCAAAAATCGACGTCTCCTTCGGTTCGCCTTCGGTTCGCCTTCGGTTCGTCTTCCCTATCTGGGAATGATTCTGGACTCTGCTCAAGCAAAGGTGTTCTTGCCGGAGTACAAGCTCCGGACCTTACAGGATGAGATCGGGTCCCTCAGGGACAACCCGTCCTCGTCACTCAGAACCTGTATGCGGTGTCTGGGGTTAATGGTGTCAGCCTTCGAGGCGATACCCTTTGCTCAGTTTCACACGCGGGCTCTCCAAGCGGAGATCCTGGCCAAGTGGGACGGACTGCCTCAGTCCCTGGATCTGTGTGTCTCCTTGAGTCGTCAGACCAGATTAGCTCTTCTGTGGTGGCTCCGGTCCCCGTCGGTGGCGGAGGGCAAGTCTTTCCATCCGTTGGTGTGGACAGTGATTACCACGGATGCCAGCCTGTCAGGCTGGGGTGGGGTTCTGGGCAACTTGTCTGCCCAGGGCACTTGGTCGGAGGAGGAATCCTCCCTCCCGATAAATGTACTGGAATTACGGGCGATAAAACTCTCTTCCAGTGGTCGGACCATCTTCTGGGTCGTCCTGTCCGGGTACAGATGGACAATGCTACCGCGGTGGCCTACATCAACCACCAAGGGGGCACCAGGAGTGCTCGGGCGGCCCGGGAGGTGACCGACATTCTGTCTTGGGTCGAGACTCATGTCCCGGCGATTTCAGCAGTTCACATTCCGGGTATGGAAAATTGGCAGGCCGACTATCTGAGCCGCCAGACCCTGGACCAGGGGGAATGGTCCCTGCACCCGGAGGTCTTCCAAATGCTGTGTGCGAGGTGGGGATCCCGGGACGTGGATCTGTTCGCATCTCGGCTAAACCGAAAGTCGGAAAGGTTCGTGGCAAGAACACGCGATCCGCTGGCGGACGCCTCGGATGCGTTAGTGGCCCCTTGGCATCAGTATCGTCTGATGTATGCCTTTCCTCCGATTCAGTTGCTGTCCAGGTTCCTCTGCAGGTTAGTCTCGGAACCGCACCTGGTGATTCTGGTGGCACCGGACTGGCCTCGCCGGTCCTGGTACCCCGACGTTGTGCACCTGGCAGTGGCGCCTGCCAATGTGGGAAGATCTGCTGTCCCAGGGACCGATATTCCATCCTGCTTTACAGTCGCTGGCTTTAACGGCCTGGCTGTTGAGACCCAGGTCCTGAGGGACAAGGGTCTCTCCCCTGAGGTCATTCCTAGGCTAGGAAATCCTCCTCTGGTAAAATCTATTACCGTACCTGGAAGGCTTATTTCGCCTGGTGTGAGTCCAGGGGGTTCTCTCCTCGCTCTTACTCGGTGTCGAGAGTGTTGGCCTTCCTCCAGTTTGGAGTGGACCAGCGTCTGGCGCTGGCCACAATCAAGGGCCAGGTGTCTGCACTGGCTATCCTTTTCCAACGCCCTTTGGCGTCTCATTCCTTGATTCGCACCTTCATTCAAGGTGTGCGACATTTGGCTCCTCCCAGGAAGGAGCCTTTACCTCCGTGGGACTTGAACTTGGTTCTGTCCGTGCTACAGCGTTATAACGCTCCTGCGTTTTTATATGGTGTGGATTTTCAGCTGCAGAAATAGTTCCACGTCAGCAGTCATGTAAGAGATATGCTGAGATACCATTCCCAACCTCAATGACTCATCATGTGTGGAAGGTCTTATTTCAGCCAGTAAATACACACAATTAGCAGGCTGGTTCTTAGAGTGACTTTATGCATGTGGTAACACAATGATGAAGGTTGAGGGATAGGTTGAGTGGAGGTGGTAGGTGATAGACACTTGAAGGTGAGACAGTAGCAGATGGATGCAGGAAGGTTTAACAATGTTGTATGATAGCAGATGATAGAATAGCAGGTGGACATACAAAAGAGATCAACCCAGTGCAGAAAAGTAGCAGTAGTCTCAAGAGCTAGCAATCTAGTTTATGCAGATGTGATAAACAGTCTCTACTATGCAGAGCTAGATAGTGTAAGCTTAGTATAAGTTTATCGAGAATTCCCCTGCGGGGTACTTAGCACTATTAGCGATACAGCCGAAGGGTGGTTCAGGAGAGGCGGATGATCCAGTAGCGGGATACAGGGATCAGTGCAGCGAGGTTCCGTCAGCGAAGTAAGCTTGCAAGCATGGAAGCTTCAAGCAAGATTAGTATCCAGGTACTGGTGTTTGAACGAACACATGTGAGTGAGAACCGACGCCCTAAATAGCCATCTAGTCCGGCGCTGGGTGATGACAGCTTCAGCCTTAAAGGGAAACACACCTATATGTGTTTCTTCTGTCTAGGTAGATGGAAATCACCCGGAATAAATGTGATAGGAGGCACTGAGAGTGCCAGAACCTTACAAGCGTGCTCCCTTTGAGAACATCAGGGAGATATCGTTGCCTCTGCTGTCAAAAAAGGTTGCCTTTTTAGTGGCGATCACTTCGGCTTGCAGAGTGTCGGAGCTGGCGGTGTTGTCTTGCCACTCCCCTTACTTGATAATTCACAAGGATAAGGTGGTGTTGCGACCACCCCCGTCTTTTCTTCCCAAGGTGATCACTCAGTTCCACCGCCTAAACATCCGAAGGAGATTGCCTTGCATTCCTTGGATGTTGTCAGGGCGATCAGGGTTTACCTGTCGTCTACGGAATCCTTTGCGGATGACGGATTCCCTCTTTGTCCTTCCTGCGGGATCTCGGAAGGGCATGTCTGCGTCTGCAGCAACTATTGCCAAATGGATCAGACAGACCATTGAGCAGCCTTATGCTTTGAAGGAACAGGTTCCACCCTTCCCTGTTAAGGCGCACTCTACCAGATCTTTGAGTGCGTCCTGGGCCTATTGGCATCGGGCCTCGGTGACCCAGGTGTGCAAGGCTGCGACTTGGTCGTCGGTGCACACCTTTTCCAAGTTCTACAAAGTAGATGTTCTGGCATCAGCTGATGCTTCCTTTGGCCGCAAGGTTTTCAGTGCGGCAGTGCCATGAAGGACCCTTAAATTTTTTTCTGGGTCCCTGGCTGTTGGTATTTGCTTTCCTGGGCTGTTGCTCCTGTTGAGCATTGTTTTTTTTATGTTGCCCAGTTGATTCTCTTACGGTGTATGTAAGATTCCTTTCTGTGATGTGGGTACTGCGTTGCCTTTTCTACGGTTGCGTCTCCCACCCCTCATGTCTATACTGCTTTGGGACATCCCAACAGTGATGACTTAGAGGAGGCGGCGACTGTCGGAGGACGTAAGAGAAAATGGAATTTTTGTAAAATCCTACCTGTAAAATTCCTTTCTCTGAGTCCTCCGACAGTCGCCGCCCTCACCCCTCTTTTGGGGTTCTTATTACCTACTGCTATGTTACCAAACTGAGTTGGGAGTGATACTGCAGGGGGGTATTGACCAGATGGGACAGCCCCCAGGGGTGTGTATATGCAAATGCCTTTTCTTTTTAACTAAGTCTATATGCATAGCTACTCCTGTGGAGCAGAGGACAATACCCAACAGTGATGACTTAGAGGAGGCTGCGACTGTCGGAGGACTCAGAGAAAGGAATTTTACAGGTAAGATTTTACAAAAATTCCATTTTCCTCAAGCAGATTTTTAAATGAGCCCTTAAAAATAAAATGAAACATTGTGATCTCTTGTTCATTGTTGAAATCGAGACAAGAATGACAGCACTCTCATTATAACCCATCCTGGCACCATGGCTGTTCCTTATCTTGGCGTGTTGTCTGGGCCCCTTAAATTTATTGGCCTGAGAAGGTCTTTCCTAAGACTCTTAAGATTTTCTGTAAGGGGGGTGCATGCGCGAAGCGAAGCTGGGCGGCTGCTAGTGTCTCAGCTCCGCCCGAGAGGAGGGAGAAAGGCAACTTCCTCTGGGCCAGATCGTCAGATTTTCAGATATTTTTATCCTGCGCCCCCGCATAAAAACTCCGTGCATGCCATCAGCTAAAAAAACACCAGGGCCGCCCGCCGCAGCACTCCCTAACAACTTACTTTGCACCAAGGAAGTCACCAAGATGACCAAAGATGGCGCCCGGTCTCAATCCACGCTGCCTGCAGAGTCCTCTTCACCGCCTTCATCCTCCACTACTCCCATTGGGGATCGTGAGTATACTCAAAATATTACTAAGGCTGACTTGGATGCAGGGTTTGCAGCCATTTATAAGAAGTTGGCTGATAAAATTCAGACTGAAATTCATAAATCTACAAACACCCTGACACAGGAGATTGCTGCACTGGGAGGCCGCACAGATTTACTTGAGACAAAACATGATCAACTCTCACTAGCTCATAACGATCTCAGGAAAGATTTTGAGCTGTTGTCTGATAATTACAACCTGCTCCAGTCTCAGGTGGAGGATTTGGACAACAGCAACCGCAGGAATAATCTGCGTCTCAGGGGAATTCCTGAATCAATAGCTGAGCTCTTTCCTGCTGTTTCAAAGCTCTTCAGGGATCTATTACCTGACAGACCAGAAGCTGCCTTCATTTGTGATAGGATCCACAGAGCCCTGCGTACTAAGCCCCCCAGGGATGTGATTTTGTGCCTCAAGTACTTTCTAGTCAAGGAAGATATTCTGCGTGCTTCCAGAAACACCTCAAACATCATGTTGGAGGGAAATAGGATCCAGATTTTCTCAGGCCACATTAGAAAAACGTTGTAGAATGAAAGAGATCACTTCAGTACTGCAAGCTGCTCGGATCAGATATAGATGGGTTTTCCCCTTTAAGCTTACTGTCCCGCATAATGGCTCAGTTTATGTGGTCTATAATGTCGCTGAGGGGAAAGAACTGCTCATTAAGCTAGGCCTCTTGGATGCCGAACCAGAAGCTCGCCAGCAAGTGACCCCTAGACCTTCACCTATCTGGGCTACACCTGCGACAAGACGTGATCAACGCAGATGGCGTAACCCTTTCAGAGACGGTTCATTCTGATCTTTAACCTATTTGGTCTCTCTCTGTTTTTGAAGTGCCTACACAAGTTGTGCATTTAGCACCATAGTTGGTTTGTGGAGGGGCCCCCGTTCCTGCATGGCCGCCCTGCTTTTTGGTGGGGTGGGCATGCTGTGACGGCTGTGCCCACCCGGGTTGCTGCTCATTGTGGGGGTTCACTGCCCCGGTGGATGAGCTATAAGTTTTTTTTTTTTTTTTCTTTTTTGCACAAATTATATCCTAACCATAATACCTCATACGGTGTGTATTGTACCTAAGTGTTTCATGCTTCTCTCTCTCCCCTCCCGCTGGTTTGTCCCTATTGGGCCGGTTCGTGATGGTTCGCACTTTGGCCGTATATCGGATCACTAGTGAGCTGGTGTCCTTTGGCAGGCGGGGTTCGGATCCCCACGAACGACTTTTGGACGTTTATGTCCATGGGTCAGTTGTTTACTGGATGGGATTTCATTTTTTGCCCATCCCCCGTGAAAGTTTTATCTTTCTAAAAATTTTGGTTATGTTCTCGTGCATGGTTTTGTTTTGTTTTTTCACAAAAAGGAATAGAAAAAAGCAAGTCATGTACTCAGATTCCCACATTGGTATTTAATTTATTATGGATGTGTTGCTGGCCTCTGGCTTTTGGGTCAGAGACCGGCTCAGGTTTTGCTTCCGTATACCATACTATTTATAACTTCACAGGGCTGATTCCCCCCCTCAGATCAGGTTTCTTTAATGAATACACTATTATCAATGAAGCGAGTAAGCCATTCTTTGTGTCTACATTTTTTACAACAGATTATCAGATATGGTATTTACACCCCATCCATTAACCATGGGACTTAAAATTCTTTCACACAACGTACAGGGGGTTTAACTCCCCTAAGGCCTTTAAACAATACAGGGAGTGCAGAATTATTAGGCAAATTAGTATTTTGACCACAGCATCCTCTTTATGCATGTTGTCTTACTCCAAGCTGTATAGGCTCGAAAGCCTACTACCAATTAAGCATATTAGGTGATGTGCATCTCTGTAATGAGAAGGGGTGTGGTCTAATGACATCAACACCCTATATCAGGTGTGCATAATTATTAGGCAACTTCCTTTCCTTGGGCAAAATGGGTCAAAAGAAGGACTTGACAGGCTCAGAAAAGTCAAAAATAGTGAGATATCTTGCAGAGGGATGCAGCACTCTTAAAATTGCAAAGCTTCTGAAGCGTGATCATCGAACAATCAAGCATTTCATTCAAAATAGTCAACAGGGTCGCAAGAAGCGTGTGGAAAAACCAAGGCGCAAAATAACAGCCCATGAACTGAGCAAAGTCAAGCGTGCAGCTGCCAAGATGCCACTTGCCACCAGTTTGGCCATATTTCAGAGCTGCAACATCACTGGAGTGCCCAAAAGCACAAGGTGTGCAATACTCTGAGACATGGCCAAGGTAAGAAAGGCTGAAAGACGACCACCACTGAACAAGACACACAAGCTGAAATGTCAAGACTGGGCCAAGAAATATCTCAAGACTGATTTTTCAAAGGTTTTATGGACTGATGAAATGAGTGAGTCTTGATGGGCCAGATGGATGGGCCCGTGGCTGGATTGGTATAGGGCAGAGAGCTCCAGTCCGACTCAGACGCCAGCGAGGTGGAGTACTGGTTTGGGCTGGTATCATCAAAGATGAGCTTGTGGGGCCTTTTCGGGTTGAGGATGGAGTCAAGCTCAACTCCCAGTCCTACTGCCAGTTTCTGGAAGACACCTTCTTCAAGCAGTGGTACAGGAAGATGTCTGCATCCTTCAAGAAAAACATGATTTACATGCAGGACAATGCTCCATCACAAGCGTCCAAGTACTCCACAGCGTGGCTGGCAAGAAAGGGTATAAAAGAAGAAAAGCTAATGACATGGCCTCCTTGTTCACCTGATCTGAACCCCATTGAGAACCTGTGGTCCATCATCAAATGTGAGATTTACAAGGAGGGAAAACGGTACACCTCTCTGAACAGTGTCTGTGAGGCTGTGGTTGCTGCTGCACGCAGTGTTGATGGTGAACAGATCAAAACACTGACAGAATCCATGGATGGCAGGCTTTTGAGTGTCCTTGCAAAGAAAGGTGCCTATATTGGTCACTGATTTGTTTTTGTTTTGTTTTTGAATGTCAGAAATGTTTATTTGTGAATGTTGAGATGTTATATTGGTTTCACTGGTAAAAAAAAAATAATTGAAATGGGTATACTATACATTTGATTTTTGTTAAGTCGCCTAATAATTATGCACAGTAATAGTCACCTGCACACACAGATATCCCCCTAAAATAGCTAAAACTAAAAAGTACTTCCAAAAATAGTCAGCTTTGATATTAATGAGTTTTTGGGTTCATTGAGAACATGGTTGTTGTTCAATAATAAAATTAATCCTCAAAAATACTAATTTGCCTAATAATTCTGCACTCCCTGTATAAACGGTCGGGTGCGGATATAATACTTCTGCAAGAAACTAATTTTGCCACAGATAAACATCCTACATTTTTTAATAAATCCTTTCAACAATTTAGGTGTTCATCTTTTATTAATAAAATGAGGGGTGTAGCCATTTTCATCTGCAATAATATCATGTTCGCTGTATCTTCCACATATTGTGACCCAGAAAGTAGGTTTTTGATTCTCAAGGGTAGCATTTGTGGTAAATTGATCACGTTAGCGTCTTTGTATGCTCATAACGATGCTCAAGCTGCGTTCTTTAAACATTTTTTGAATACCCTCATATGATAGTTGGGGGGGACTTTAATCTGTCAGCTCACCCTCTTCTCGATAGGAGTAGGGTGGTAGCTTCATCTAAGGCGTTCCCTAAGAGCTTGACCTGTACGCTCAGTGACTTGCAGTTTTTTGATGCATGGCGGGCTCATAATGTTGGAGTTAGGGCATACACTTATTATTCACACCCTCATTATATGTAAAAAAGGTGTCTGAAGATAAAATCTGCATGTACCCACCCAGCGCTAGTGGTCTCAGAATTTTTTAAAAGATAATCTATAAAATATTAAATGTGTATAACACCTCAGTGTACATTAGCAGCCACTGTAAAATTAGTATATCATATAAAAAAAAATGCGATCTCTCCTAAACACAATTAAAACAGCATTAATCACATTCAGCAGCGCTTGAATCCAACTATTCAAATGACCTAAAAATAGTCCATACAATATTTCATCCAATATTGTGAATAAATATCCAGAGTGTCCATGTATGGGTATGGGTCTCTCAAGCTATACAACACCAGTGTTCCTTAGGCAAATTGTTCAATAGCCATCACCACACCTTCGGTGCTCCCCTTAGAAATGGACACTCACCAGATTTTTAATTTACTCTGAGCCTGTATGCATCGGCTGCATGAGCCCTTTCCCCCACGATATCCAGCCAATCCTAATATTTTAAAGCCAGGACACCTCATAAGCTTCCTCCAATGCCAGGGTCAGGGACGACAGGTCTGCACTAAGATGCAAGCAGACAAATAGGGACATGGATAGTGTAATATTGCTTTAACTTTATTCACCCAACATATACATCTCCCCAAACCCCCTTCAATCAATCTGCTTACATTTATATCAAAAAGTCATAGCTCAAAGTATGGGGACCGAGTGTACCGCTGCTTGCCGTCCACGAGCTGAACCACTTCCGCACGCTAAACAGAGATATGTCAGGCTGCGGCGAGTTCCGGAACATCAGCTGGTAGCATCAACGGTCTCCAAGGCAGCAACGTACGTGCGTCCTCTGCATGTGTATTCTAATCTGATATTTTGTTCATTGATATTCAAGTGTTCCATGAAGTTTATCAATGTTTCCGTGCCGGCCCAGATAAAAATAGATCATCTATATATCTTTTATAGATTAAAAGTTGCTCTCTGTGATGGGCATATATGTTCCTGTCCTCCCACTCCCCCATGAAGAGGTTTGCGAGGCTGGGTGCAAATTTTGCGCCCATCGCAACTCTTTTTTGTGTGAAATATTGCCCCCCCATACCAAAAATAGTTATGGGAGAGGCAAAATTCCATAACCATTCCCAGGTACTTCTTCTGTATGTGGGGTAGATCCTCCCTTTTGCTGAGTGCCCAATTTAGGGCCAGGAGTGCATTGTCGTGTTGAATAATTGTGTACAGCGATGCAACATCTGCGGTCACCAAATAGATCTCTGATACATCAGGTAAAATCAGGCTTTCCAACATACATAATAAATCTTTAGTGTCCTTTAAATATGCCTTTAATTGGACCACACTTTTTTGCAAGAAACAGTCCAAATACTCTAGCTGTTACCGACCCGATACTGTTTACTATTGGTCTGGCTGGGGGGTTGGACTGATTCTTGTGTACCTTAGGCAGAGTGTATTTTGTTGGAACACGACTAAAAGTAGGAAATAAATACTTTTTTTCTTTTGATGTTAAAATCCTTTTGTTAAAACCAAAGTCAATAAGGTGATTGAGATCTTTTCTATATATGGCAGTAGGATCCCTTTCTAAAATTTTATAGGTGCTAGGATCATTTAACATTTCCATTAATTGTTCATGATAAAACTTTTTCTCCAATATCGCCACGCCCCCACCCTTGTCCGCGGGTCTAATCACAACATCCTTCCTATTTTCCAGGGATACAATTAGAGATGTGCCGGTTTTCGGTAATTCGATATATCGTGGTATTGCATACCCACGGTATTGTTCTCTGCTCTCCAAGAATTGATACATTTCAGTGAGCTGGATGACTCACTCACTCCCACCGCCATCCCTCTGCTCTGTGTCATCCCATGACCATCCATCCCACCGCCATCCCTCTGCTCTGCCTCATCACATGACCATCCATCAATTAATCCCACCGCCATCCCTCTGCTCTGCCTCGTCCCATGACCATCCGTCCATCCCTCCCACCGCCATCTCTCTGCCTCATGCCCTCAATCCATCCCTCTGCCTCATGCCCTCAATCTATCCCTCCCACCGCCATCCCTCTGCCTCATCCCATGACCATCCCTCCCACCGCCATCCCTCTGCCTCATGCCGTCAATCCATCCCTCTGCTCTACATAGTTACATAGTTAGTGAGGCTGAAAAAAGACACAAGTCCATCCAGTTCAACCTATGTGTGTGTGTGTGTTTGCTTTTAACCGTACATTGTATACCCCTGTATGTTGTGGTCTTTAAGGTGTCCATCCAATAGTTTTTTGAAACTATCAATGCTCCCCGCTGATACGACTGCTTGTGGAAGAGAATTCCACATCCTTACCGCTCTTACAGTGAAGAACCCCTTACGCACTTTAAGGTTAAACCGCCTTTCCTCAAGTTTTAGTGAGTGGCCACGTGTCTTATTGTATCTCCTTTCTCTGAATAGTTTGTTCCTTATGCTAGGGTCGCCAGTACAGTATTTGTACATTGATATCATATCCCCCCTCAATCGTCTCTTCTCCAGAGAGAATAGGTTCAGTGCTTGTAGTCTTTCCTCATAGCTGATGTCCTCCATTCCCCTAATTATTTTTGTTGCCCTTCTCTGGACTTTCTCCAGTTCCAGCACATCCTTCCTGAGGACCGGTGCCCAGAACTGGACAGCATACTCCAGATGTGGCCGGACCAGAGTCTTGTAGAGTGGAAGAATAATCTCTTTATTTCTGGAGTGAATCCCCTTTTTTATACAACCCAGTATTCTGTTGGCTTTGCTTGCGGCGGCTTGACATTGCATGCCACTGCCAAGCCTGTTGTCTACCAGTACCCCCAGGTCCCTTTCCATCCTAGACTCACCCAGAGGTTCCCCCCCTAGTGAGTAGCTTGCTTTCTGGTTTCTGGCCCCCAAGTGCATTACTTTACATTTTTCTACATTAAATCTCATCTGCCATGTAGTTGCCCACCCCGTTATTTTGTTCAGGTCTGCTTGCAAGATTTCCACATCCTGCATAGAAGATATTGGCATGCCTAATTTAGTATCATCTGCAAATACTGAGATTGTACTAGATATCCCCTCCTCTAGATCATTTATGAATAAATTAAACAGGATTGGTCCCAGGACAGAACCCTGGGGACCCCACTTTCCACACCCGCCCAATCCGAGTACTCCCCATTAATCACCACCCTCTGTACTCTCCCCTGGAGCCAGTTCTCTATCCAGGTACTCACCTTATGGTCCATACCTACCTTCCTTAGTTTGTACAGTAAGCGTTTGTGGGGAACGGTGTCAAAGGCCTTTGCAAAGTCCAGATACACCACATCCACAGGCTTACCTTTAAGTGGCAGCTCACTTCATCGTAGAAGGTTAATAGATTGGTTTGCTCTGCCTCATCCCATGACCATCCCTCCAACCGCCATCCCTCTGCCTCATCTCATGACCATCCCTCCCACCGCCATCCCTCTGCCTCATCCCATGACCATCCCTCTCACCGCCATCCCTCTGCCTCATCCCATGACCATCCCTCCCACCGCCACCCCTCTGCCTCATGCCGTCAATCCATCCCTCTGCTCTGCCTCATCCCATGGCCATCCCTCTGCCTCATCCCATGACCATCCCTCCCACCGCCATCCCTCTGCTCTGCCTCATCCCATGACCATCCCTCCCACCGCCATCCCTCTCTGCCTCATGCCCTCATCCCTCCCACCGCCATCCCTCTGCCTGATCCCATCTCTCCCACTGCCATCCCTCTGCCTGATCCCATCTCTCCCACTGCCATCCCTCTGAATGATCCAATCTCTCCCACCGCCATCCCTCTGCCTGATCCCATCTCTCTCCCCTCCATCCCTCTGCCTGATCTCATCCCTCCCACCGCCTGATCCCATCTCTCCCACCTCCATCCCTCTGCCTGATCCCATCTCTCCCACCACCATCCCTCTGCCTTATCCCATCTCTCCCACCACCATCCCTCTGCCTGATCCCATCTCTCCCATCGCCATCCCTCTGCCTGATCCCATCTCTCTCACCTCCATTCCTCTGCCTAATCTCATCCCTCCCACCGCCTGATCCCATCCTGCCCACCTCCATCCCACTGCTTGATCCCATCCCTCCCACCACCATCCCTCTGCCTTATCGCATCTCTCCCACCACCATCCCTCTGCCTGATCCCATCTCTCCCACCACCATCCCTCTGCCTGATCCCATCTCTCCCACCGTCATCCCTCTGCCTGATCCCATCTCTCCCACCGTCATCCCTCTGCCTGATCCCATCTCTCCCACCGCCATCCCTCTGCCTGATCCCATCTCTCTCACCTCCATCCCTCTGCCTAATCTCATCCCTCCCACCGCCTGATCCCATCCTGCCCACCTCCATCCCACCGCCTGATCCCATCCTGCCCACCTCCATCCCACCGCCTGATCCCATCCCTCCCACCACCATCCCTCTGCCTTATCGCATCTCTCCCACCACCATCCCTCTGCCTGATCCCATCTCTCCCACCACCACCCCTCTGCCTGATCCCATCTCTCCCACCACCACCCCTCTGCCTGATCCCATCTCTCCCACCACCACCCCTCTGCCTGATCCCATCTCTCCCAACACCATCCCTCTGCCTGATCCCATCTCTCCCAACACCATCCCTCTGCCTGATCCCATCTCTCCCACCACCATCCCTCTGCCTGATCTCATCCCTCCCACCGCCTGATCCCATCCCGTCCACCTCCATCCCACCGCCTGATCCCATCTCTCCCACCACCATCCCTCTGCCTGATCCCATTTCTCCCACCACCATCCCTCTGCCTGATCCCATCTCTCTCCCCTCCATCCCTCTGCCTGATCTCATCCCTCCCACCGCCTGATCCCATCCTGCCCACCTCCATCCCACCGCCTGATCCCATCCCTCCCACCACCATCCCTCTGCCTTATCGCATCTCTCCCACCACCATCCCTCTGCCTGATCCCATTTCTCCCACCACCATCCCTCTGCCTGATGCCATCTCTCCCACCGCCATCCCTCTGCCTGATGCCATCTCTCCCACCGCCATCCCTCTGCCTGATCCCATCTCTCCCACCGCCATCCCTCTGCCTGATCCCATCTCTCCCACCGCCATCCCTCTGCCTGATCCCATCTCTCTCACCACCATCCCTCTGCCTGATCCCATCTCTCCCAACACCATCCCTCTGCCTGATCCCATCTCTCCCACCACCATCCCTCTGCCTGATCCCATCTCTCCCAACACCATCCCTCTGCCTGATCCCATCTCTCCCACCACCATCCCTCTGCCTGATCTCATCCCTCCCACCGCCTGATCCCATCCCGTCCACCTCCATCCCACCGCCTGATCCCATCTCTCCCACCTCCATCCCTCTGCCTGATCCCATCTCTCCCACCACCATCCCTCTGCCTGATCCCATTTCTCCCACCACCATCCCTCTGCCTGATCCCATCTCTCCCACTGCCATACCTCTGCAGGGGGCCTGTATGCTTGTCACTGCATTGAAAGGGGGCCTGTATACTGGTCACTACATTGAAAGGGGAATGTACGCTGGTCACTACATTGAAAAGGGGCCTGTATACTGGTCACTACATTGAAAGGGGGCATGTACGCTGGTCACTACATTGAAAGGGGGCCTGTATACTGGTCACTACATTGAAAGGGGGCATGTACGCTGGTCACTACATTGAAAGGGGGAATGTACGCTTGTCACTGTATTGAAAGGGGCCTGTATACTGGTCACTACATTGAAAGGGGAATGTACGCTGGTCACTACATTGAAAGGGGGCCTGTATATTGGTCACTACATTGAAAGGGGGCATGTACACTGGTCACTACATTGAAAGGGGGCATGTACACTGGTCACTACATTGAAAGGGGGCATGTACTGTGGGGTTTGTGCTAGGGGGTCTGTACTGTGGGGTTTGTGCTAGGGGGCCTGTACTGTGGGGTTTGTGCTAGGGGGCCTGTACTGTGGGGTTTGTGCTAAGGGGCCTGTACTGTGGGGTTTGTGCCACTCTCAGTCAGTGTATCCCATAATAGGGTGTCTCTCACAGTATATCCCATAATAGGGCCCCTGCTCCCTATTATGGGATATACTAGTACTGATGGACCCCTTAATATGTGATATATTGGGAGAATTTGTTCACGCAAGCAAAATACAGGGGACAAAATGGGTGGAGTCTATAAGGGGTGGGGCTTCTGATAAATGGGAGGAGTCAAAATAGAAGGGCGGGGTCTTGCTCCCCCCCCATCTTAAAACTTCACCAGCCGCCACTGATACTGACAGAAGCAAACAAGCACACTGTGGGTCGATTCTGTCACCCCCCTTACCTTAGTGTATTCACTCTGTGGAAGGTGGTCTCTGGTCACAAGAGTGTCCCCCCACATCAGAGTTCCTGGCATTCCCCTTTACATCATAGTCTTCAGAATTCCTCCTTACAGTTACAGTTCAAGGGGTAACTCTGCGGACCCTGATGTAAGTGGGAACCCTGATGTAAAGGAGAACACAGTGGACTCTGATAGAAGGTGGTCTGTGGTCACCAGAGTTCCCCCCCTTAGATCATGATCTGCAGTGTTCCCCTTTACATAAAAGTTCCCTTTTTACTGTAAGGGGGATTCCTGCAGACTCTGATGTAAGGAGGAACTCTGTGCTGACTGCGTTATAGTAACCTGACCTTTATGTAAATAGGAAATATAGTTTCTCTGTCGCTCATTGACAGACGTAGTCCTCGTTGATTAATAACAACTCGGGTTATACTGCCCTCTACAGGAGTAGGACTAGACAGGAAAGAAAACCTTCTGGCCACACCCTAGGGGCAGTCCCAGAGGGTATATCCTCTCTCTCTGCTACAGCAAATCAGTTTTCTCTGTCGCTCATTGACAGACGTAGTCCTCGTTGATTAATAATAACTCGGGTTATACTGCCCTCTACAGGAGTAGGACTAGACAGGAAAGAAAACATTCTGGCCACACCCTAGGGGCAGTCCCAGAGGGTATATCCTCTCTCTCTCTGCTACAGCAAATCAGTTTTCTCTGTCGCTCATTGACAGACGTAGTCCTCGTTGATTAATAACAACTCGGGTTATACTGCCCTCTACAGGAGTAGGACTAGACAGGAAAGAAAACATTCTGGCCACACCTTAGGGGCAGTCCCAGAGGGTATATCCTCTCTCTCTCTCTGCTACAGCAAATCAGTTTTTTTCTGTCTAGTTAGGAGTAAGGACCTAGATGCCTTGCTAGGATCTTCGGTCCTGGCAGGATTTTTTTCCTTAGAAAGATTTTTTTAGACAGCTTTTTTTCTCCAGTTTTCCTGTGAGATCTTCAAGCAAGCAAGCTGTAACTGGGCAACGGGCTGGATGTTGAGATCCAGTGGTCACCCCAGTTCAGCCTACGAGCGCGTGCAGACCATAGCTCTGCGCTGGGTCGGCCGCGACATAGTCCCACTGGACGGGGACTGACCCTGCGAGTTAAACGTCTCGCTTGAACGCCAATGACCAAGAGTCACGGCGTCCGTACTGGTCGACAGCCCCCCCACCCCGGTGGAGAGGGGTTCTGTCAGGAGTGGCGCCCGCCTGGTTCCGGTATGGTGAGTAGTATGTTCTCCCTTTTCCTCCTGATGGGTTTGTGGTGAACGCGGGCCCCTCTCTGAGATGGTAAGGATGGGTCTCCCCTTTATCCTATAACAGGTCACAAATCCCCCTATTTGAGTGTGATTTTTGTGAACAAGAAACCAGGAGGGTCTCGGGTGGAGACGGCCTGTCAGGAACGGGGGTCAAGAAAGCGACCCCCGCCTACCCCTATATCATCTGATACTTCAGATTCTGAGATGGTCATTGCAGCTGAAGGTCCCTCTGCAGGGGCTGTTGTCTCAGGTAAAGTTCCCTCAGACAGTGAGGAGGACGTTCTTGCTTCCGCCATAGCACAAGAAGAAGCATTGGTGGACGCACTAGTTGTGGCGGTTCAGGAGACCTTTAAGACTTGAGGTTTTACCGGCAGAGGCAACTGAAATGGAAATTCCCTTTGGTACTAGCAAACCTACCAAGACGGTGAAGGTTTTTCCTTTACCCAAATGTTTTGGTAATAAGATCAAAGAGGAATGGGATCATTCAAAGCATACCTTTACTATTTCCAAGCGCATTGCTAGACGCTATCCGTTTGAGGAATCCCTCATTATGAAATGGACGGTACCACCAGTGGTGGATCCACCTATTTTCAGACTGAATAAAGCCACTGTTATCCCGTTGGAGGACGCTCCGTCCTTTAAGGATCCGGTGGATCGGAAGATGGAAGCGGAGTCCCGCACTATCTTTTCCCTGATAGGGTCAGCCTTTAGACCAGTAATTGTCATTGGTTTAGTTTCACAGACATTAACAGAATGGGCGAGATTGGTGCGCCAGGACCTGAAGGGGAAAGGTATCCCCCAGGCAACATCTGATTTGATGGAACAGATTATACAAGGACTACAGTTCGTCTGTGACGCAGCCTTGGATGCCACCCCCTTATTAGGGCATGCATCTATGTCAGCGGTAATTCTCAGACGTGTGCTGTGGTTAAAATGCTGGTCAGTGGACCTAGGTTCCAAAAAGACCTTGGCGAATCTCCCCTTTCAGGGGAATCGCCTATTTGGGGCCACCCTAGATGAGATCATTAAGGATGTCACTGGGGGCAAAAGCACTTTTTTGCCGCAGGCTGCTAAAGCTAAAGGACCTCGTAACAAGCGTGGACCTTTCTTTGCCGCTCATAAAGGGTTTGTTCGCTCTGCTGAAGCGAGCGGAAAAGGCAAAACCCCTCTAGGAGGGTTCAAGAAGCGCTGGTCGGACAAACAAAAGACCGACTCAGCCAAACCTGAAGGTGCGCCCCCACCCGGCTTGAGGGTGGGGGGACGTCTTCACCGGTATTCAGAGCACTAGATCAAGCATTGATCACTGCTACCGGTGCGATTCTTCCCTTCCAACATTTAAGTACTACAGGGAGCGGTAGTTACCGTTCCCTGAACAGATCATTTTCTTTACCTTTTCCAAAGATTAGTCTCAGTTCCCCACAGGAATCGGATCCGGTTGAGCAGACAGACCAAGGAGCCTCTAGTCGGGTGACTTCGGTCTCCAATGCTCAACCAGGAGAAATCATCACTCCTGATAGGAATCAGGTGTCTGATAAATGTGTGGGAACAGAGAGCGATCAGACTTTGTCGGATTGCCTGGGCCAGGTAGCTCTAGGGCAGCCTGGTTCGGATCCAGTCAGACAATATCAGGGTGATGACTTAGGTCGATCACCAAGGATTTCACCATCTGTGTCTTCTTCAGAGCATCCCGGAGGCGCGGAGGTTGGTAACGCGCGCCCACGATCCTCTAGCGGACGCAGCAGACGCGCTGAACGGCCTGTAAAGGCAGTGTCAACTATTAGATGTATTCCCTCATCTCAGATTACTGCTGAGATTTCTCCGCAGGATAGAGATGGAGGGAACTCCAGTTATCCTGGAAATTCTAGGCTAGCCTCGTCAAGCCGGTCAGGCCGGCTTGGACATGCTAGTTGCGAACGCTCCTTGGAGACTTCCTCTCAGGGAGGATCTGCGGTCTCAAGGACCGATCTTCCATTGTGCTTTACAGTCGCTGGTTTTAATGGCCTGGCCATTGAGACCCAGGTACTGAAGGACAGAGGGTTGTCATCTTCAGTTATTCCTACTCTAATTAAGGCAAGGAAAGCGACTTCCAGCAAGGTCAATTATCGCACATGGAAGACTTATATCGCGTGGTGTGAATCTTTGGGATTTCCTCCACGTACCTATTCGGTGACCCGAATCTTGGCTTTTCTGCAAAAGGGGGTTGAGCAGAAACTATCCTTGAGCACCATCAAGGGTCAGGTTTCAGCATTAGCAATCTTCTTTCAGAAGCCCTTGGCTAGTCATTCCTTGGTGCGGAATTTCATTCAGGGGGTGCGGCACCTGACTCCACCAGTCCGCGCGCCCTTACCGCCCTGGGATCTTAATTTGGTTTTGTCGGTTCTGCAGTAACCTCCCTTTGAAAATATCAGGGAGATTCCCTTGCTTACATTATCCCAGAAGGTGGCCTTCTTGGTGGCTATCACTTTTGCACGCAGGGTGTCAGAACTGGCTGCATTATCATGCCAGTCCCCATATTTAGCGGTTCATAGGGATAAGGTAGTTCTTCATCCGAAGCCATCCTTTCTTCCTAAGGTGGTTTCAGACTTTCATCTGAATGAAGATATTGTGCTACCTTCCTTGTGTCCTCAGCCCAATCATCATTGGGAACATGCGTTGCATTCCTTGGATGGGGTTCGGGCAATCAGGGTATACCTGAAGGCTACGGAATCGTTCCATAAAACTGATTCACTTTTTGTGATAACGAATGGCCCCAGAAAGGGGTTGCCTGCATCTGCCGCGACTATCTCCAAATGGATTAGACAGACGGTGGTACAGGCTTATTCTATTAAGGGTTGGAATCCTCCGTTCCCTGTTAAGGCGCACTCCACTCGAGCGCTCAGCACTTCCTGGGCCTATCGCCATCAGGCGTCAGTGGTCCAGGTGTGCAAGGCAGCCACCTGGTCGTCGGTACATACCTTTACAAAATTTTATAAAGTTGATGTGATGGCATCGGCGGATGCCTCATTTGGCCGCAAGGTTTTGCAGGCCGCAATTTGAGGAGACCGGTGGTCTACCTCGGGGGTTTTTTTCCGTTGGAATTTCTGTTGAGTCTCCTCTTTGATTGATGAGCCTTTAGAACTTCTAGTTGGCACCGGTTGGGCTTTCTAGATTGGATTTTGATTTCCATTTTCCCACCCCTCATTTGTGGTACTGCTTTGGGACGTCCCGAGTTGTTATTAATCAACGAGGACTATGTCTGTCAATGCGCGACAGAGAAAAATGGATTTTTGTAAAATCTTACCGTAAAATCCTTTTCTCTGTCGCTCATTGACAGACGTGGTCCGCGTTGATTACTAACAACTCGGGTTATGCTGCCCTCTTCAGGAGTAGGACTAGACAGGAAAGAAAACATTCTGGCCACACCTTAGGGGCAGTCCCAGAGGGTATATCCTCTCTCTCTCTCTGCTACAGCAAATCCGTTTTTTTCTGTCTAGTTAGGAGTAAGGACCTAGATGCCTTGCTAGGATCTTCGGTCCTGGCAGGATTTTTTTTCTTAGATTTTTTAGACAGCTTTTTTCTCCAGTGTTCCTGTGAGATCTTCAAGCAAGAAAGCTGGAACTGGGCGA
The DNA here is from genome assembly GCF_965119305.1 of Pelophylax lessonae. Classification (NCBI taxonomy): domain Eukaryota; kingdom Metazoa; phylum Chordata; class Amphibia; order Anura; family Ranidae; genus Pelophylax; species Pelophylax lessonae. The sequence continues at coordinate 129,493,324 of NC_138777.1, forward strand.
CGGGCTGGATGTTGAGATCCAGTGGTCTCCCCAGTTCAGCCTACGAGCGCGTGCAGGCCATAGCTCCGCGCTGGGTCGGCCGCGACATAGTCCCACTGGACGGGGACTGACCCTGCGAGTTAAACGTCTCGCTTAAACGCCAATGACCATGAGTCACGGCGTCCGTATTGGTTGACAGCCCTCCCACCCCGGTGGAGAGGGGTACTGTCAGGAGTTGGCGCCCGCCTGGTTCAGGTATGGTGAGTAGTATGTTCCCCTTTTCCCCCTGACGGGTTTGTGGTGAACGCGGGCCCCTCTCTGAAATGGTAAGGATGGGTCTCCCCTCTATCCTATAACATGTCACAGATCCCCCTATTTGAGTGTGATTTTTGTGAACAAGAAACCAGGAGGCTTGGTTTGGGAGCTGACAATCTAATGTCATTTCAAAACTGTAAAGATGACTGAAGTCAGTGTCAGTACTAGAATATTACTGTAGTAGCATAAGGTATCCTACCTGTCAGAGGTGTTCACAGGGCGATGTCTATGCATGTATAACTGCAGTCCAGATCGCGTTCCTCCAGCAAGGGCAGGCTGCCTTCCGACGGCCCACGGACCACATGCGGCCCGCCAGGGTCCGGTACCGCCGGCCAGGCTGATCACCATTCGGGTGAAGGTTTGTGGGGCCGAGATACTCCCGCAGGCCGCCAGACACACCTTTATCCAGTACAGGCCGCCGCCATTGTCTGGCAGATCGCACGAGGCCGCCATATTGGCGTAGCCTCGTGTCTCCAGCATGGGGGCGGCCATGTTTGAGGTGACCAAAACACCTCGTGGAGCTAGGGGAGGCATCGGAAGGCGTGCAAAGGGGCGGAGCCGCCTCCTTTTTACCCGGGAAGCCAGCCAAAGACTTCCTGTCTGTTATAGACAGTGCTGAAACAAGTTGCATTTGAAACTCAGACCCCAAGGCTCACCACTTGATGCTCAATCTCTCTCTCTCGCTCTGTAGGGGTCCCTAAGCAGGTAACACTGAGGGGCATTGTGGCGCTGGGGGTCTGAAAAAAAAAAAGTTTTTTTTTTTTTTTTTGGCAATTGATTTTTTTCCGGGTAGTGTCTGGAATTATCATGGACCCTGCCATACAGGTACCCCCACCTGTTTCCCTCGAGGTGGCCGCGGGACCCGCCAGTGCACAGAGTATGGATGCATTTACAGCAGTTTTGGAGTCTTTGGTGGCTCGGGTGGAGACGGCCTGTCAGGAACGGGGGTCAAGAAAGCGACCCCCGCCTACCCCTATATCATCTGATACTTCAAATTCTGAGATGGTCATTGCAGCTGCAGGTCCCTCTGCAGGGGCTGTTGTCTCAGGTAAAGTTCCCTCAGACAGTGAGGAGGACGTTCTTGCTTCCGCCATAGCACAAGAAGAAGCATTGGTGGACGCACTAGTTGTGGCGGTTCGGGAAACCTTAAGACTTGAGGTTTTACCGGCAGAGGCAACTGAAATGGAAATTCCCTTTGGTACTAGCAAACCTACCAAGATGGTGAAGGTTTTTCCTTTACCCAAATGTTTTGGTAATAAGATTAAAGAGGAATGGGATCATTCAAAGCGTACCTTTACTATTTCCAAGCGCATTGCTAGACGCTATCCGTTTGAGGAATCCCTCGTTAAGAAATGGACGGTACCACCAGTGGTGGATCCACCTATTTCCAGACTGAATAAAGCCACGGTTATTCCGGTGGAGGACGCTTCGTCCTTTAAGGATTCGGTGGATCGGAAGATAGAAGCGGAGTCCCGCACTATCTTTTCCCTGATAGGGTCAGCCTTTAGACCAGTAATTGTCATTGGTCTAGTTTCTCAGACATTAACGGAATGGGCGAGATTGGTGCGCCAGGACCTGAAGGGGAAAGGTATCCCCCAGGCAACATCTGATTTGATGGAACAGATTATACAAGGACTACAGTTTGTCTGTGACGCAGCCTTGGACGCCACCCCCCTATTAGGGCATGCATCTATGTCAGCGGTAATCCTCAGACGTGTGCTGTGGTTAAAATGCTGGTCAGCGGACCTAGGTTCCAAAAAGACCTTGGCGAATCTCCCCTTTCAGGGGAATCGCCTATTTGGGGCCACCCTAGATGAGATCATTAAGGATGTCACTGGGGGCAAAAGCACTTTTTTGCCACAGGCTGCTAAAGCTAAAGGACCTCGTAAGAAGCGTGGACCTTTCTTTGCCGCTCATAAAGGGTTCGTTCGCTCTGCTGGAGCGAGCGGGAAATGCAAAACCCCTCTAGGGACTCGACTCAGCCAAACCTGAAGCTAAGGCTTACACAGCCTGTAGGTGCGCCCCCACCCGGCTTGAGGGTGGGGGGACGTCTTCACCGGTATTCAGAGCACTAGATCGAGCATCGATCACTGCTACCGGTGCGATTCTTCCCTTCCAACATTTAAGTATTACAGGGAGCGGTAGTTGAACACATCATTTTCTTTACCTTTTCCAAAGATTAGTCTCAGTTCCCCACAGGAATCGGATCCGGTTGAGCAGACAGACCAAGGAGCCTCTAGCCGGGTGACTTCGGTCTCTAATGTTCAACCAGGAGAAATCATCACTCCTGATAGGAATCAGGTGTCTGATAAATGTGTGGGAACAGAGAACGATCAGACTTTGTCGGATTGCCTGGGCCAGGTAGCTCTAGGGCAGCCTGGTTCGGATCCAGTCAGACAATATCAGGGTGATGACTTAAGTCGATCACCAAGGATTTCACCATCTGTGTCTTCTTCAGAGCATCCCGGAGGCGCGGAGATTGGTAAGCGCGCCCACGATCCTCCAGCGGACGCAGCAGACGCGCTGAACGGCCTGTTAAGGCAGTGTCAGCTATTAGATGTATTCCCTCCTCTCAGATTGCTGCTGAGATTTCTCCGCAGGATGGAGATGGAGGGAACTCCAGTTATCCTGGAAATTCTAGGCTAGCCTCGTCAGGCCGACCTGGACATGCTAGTTGCGAACGCTCCTTGGAGACTTCCTCTCAGGGAGAGTCTGCGGTCTCAAGGACCGATCTTCCATTGTGCTTGACAGTCGCTGGTTTTAATGGCCTGGCCATTGAGACCCAGGTACTGAAGGACAGAGGATTGTCCGCTTCAGTTATTCTTACTCTAATTAAGGCAAGGAAAGCGACTTCCAGCAAGGTCTATTATCGCACATGGAAGACTTATATCGCGTGGTGTGAATCTTTGGGATTTCCTCCACGTACCTATTCGGTGACCCGGATCTTGGCTTTTCTGCAAAAGGGGGTTGAGCAGAAACTATCCTTGAGCACCATCAAGGGTCAGGTTTCAGCATTCGCAATCTTCTTTCAGAAGCCCTTGGCTACTCATTCCTTGGTGTGGAATTTCATTCAGGGGGTGCGGCACCTGGCTCCACCAGTCCGCGCGCCCTTACCGCCCTGGGATCTTAATTGGTTTTGTCGGTTCTGCAGAAACCTCCCTTTGAAACCATCAGGGAGATTCCCTTGCTTACTTTATCCCAGAAGGTGGCCTTCTTGGTGGCTATCACTTCTGCACGCAGGGTGTCAGAACTGGCTGCATTATCATGCCAGTCCCCATATTTAGTGGTTCATAGGGATAAGGTAGTTCTTCATCCAAAGCCATCCTTTCTTCCTAAGGTGGTTTCAGACTTTCATCTGAATGAAGATATTGTGCTACCTTCCTTGTGTCCTCAGCCCAATCATCATCGGGAACATGCGTTGCATTCCTTGGATGTGGTTCGGGCAATCAGGGTATACCTGAAGGCTACGGAATTGTTCCGTAAAACTGATTCACTTTTTGTGATAACGGATGGCCCCAGAAAGGGGTTGCCTGCATCTGCCGCTACTATCTCCAAATGGATTAGACAGACGGTGGTACAGGCTTATTCTATTAAGGGTCGGAATCCTCCGTTCCCTGTTAAGGCGCACTCCACTCGAGCGATCAGTACTTCCTGGGCCTACCGCCATCAGGCGTCAGTGGTCCAGGTGTGTAAGGCGGCCACTTGGTCGTCGGTACATACCTTTACAAAATTTTATAAAATTGATGTGATGGCATCGGCGGATGCCTCATTTGGCCGCAAGGTTTTGCAGGCCGCAATTTGAGGAGACCGGTGGTCTACCTCGAGGTTTTTTTTCCGTTGGAATTTCTGTTGAGTCTCATCTTTGATTGATTAGCCTTTAGAACTACTAGTTGGTACCGGTTGGGCCTTCTAGATTGGATTTTGATTTCCATTTTCCCACCCCTCATTTGTGGTACTGCTTTGGGACGTCCCGAGTTGTTAGTAATCAACGAGGACTACGTCTGTCAATGAGCGACAGAGAAAAATGGATTTTTGTAAAATCTTACCGTAAAATCCTTTTCTCTTAAGCTCATTGACAGACGTAGTACCCGCCCCTCTGTTTTGAGTTGGGTTGGGTTAAATTCTCTAAACACTGATTTGCTGTAGCAGAGAGAGAGAGGATATACCCTCTGGGACTGCCCCTAAGGTGTGGCCAGAATGTTTTCTTTCCTGTCTAGTCCTACTCCTGTAGAGGGCAGTATAACCCGAGTTGTTATTAATCAACGAGGACTACGTCTGTCAATGAGCTTAAGAGAAAAGGATTTTACGGTAAGATTTTACAAAAATCCATTTTTTTTCTGTCTAGTTAGGAGTAAGGACCTAGATGCCTTGCTAGGATCTTCGGTCCTGGCAGGAATTTTTCTTAGACAGCTTTTTTCTCCAGTGTTCCTGTGAGATCTTCAAGCAAGAAAGCTGTAACTGGGCGACGGGCTGGATGTTGAGATCCAGTGGTCACCCCAGTTCAGCCTACGAGCGCGTGCAGGCCATAGCTCCGCGCTGGGTCGGCCGCGACATAGTCCCACTAGGACGGGGACTGACCCTGCGAGTTAAACGTCACGGCGTCCATATTGGTCGACAGCCCCCCCACCCCGGTGGAGAGGGGGTCCTGTCAGGAGTGGCGCCCGCCTGGTTCCGGTATTGTGAGTAGTATGTTCCCCCTCCCCCCCTGTCGGGTTTGTGGTGGACGCGGGCCCCTCTCTGGAATGGTAGGATGGGTCTCCCCTCTATCCTATAACAGGTCACAGATCCCCCAATTTGAGTGTGATTTTTGTGAACAAAAACAAGGAGGCTTGGTTTGGGAGCTGACTATCTAAGGTTATTGCAAAACTGTAAGGGTGACTGTAGTCAGTGGCAGTACATAAGGGGCATTACTATTGTAGTAAAAGGTATCCTACCTGTCAGAGGTGTACACAGGCCGATGCCTATGCCTGAGTCACTGCAGTCCAGATCGCCATTCCTCCAGCAAAGGGTCATTTCGGAAGGACAGAGGGCTGCCTCCCGACGGCCCACGGACCGCATGCGGCCCGCCAGGGTCCTGTACCGTCGGCCAGGCTTATCACCCGTCAGGGTGAAGGTTGTGGGGCCGAGATACTCCCGCAGGCCGCCAGGCCGAACATAAACATCCCGCAGGCCGCTGCTACCCGCCGCTATCCTATACAGGCCGCCGCCATTTTCTTGCAGATCGCACGAGGCCACCATATTGGCGTAGCCTCGTGTCTCCAGCATGGGGGCGGCCATGTTTGAGGTGACCAAATACCTCGAGGAGCTAAGGGGAGGCGCCGGAAGGCGTGCAAAGGGGCGGAGCCGCCTCCTTTTACCCCGGAAAGCCAGCCAAAGACTTCCTGTCTGTAATAGACAGTGCTGGAACAGGTTGTATTGAAACTCTGTGCATCAAGTGGTGAGCCTTGGGGTCTCTCTCTCGCTCTGTAGGGGTCCCTAAGCAGGTAACACTGAGGGGCGCTGTGGCGCTGGGGGTCTAAAAAAAAAAAGTTTTATTTTTTTTGGCTAATTAAGTTTTTCCGGCAAGTGTCTGGAATAATCATGGACCCTGCCACACAGGTACCCCCACCTGTTTCCTTTGAGGTGGCCGCAGGACCCTCCAGTTCAGAGTATGGATGCACTCACAGCAGTTTTGGAGTCTTTGGTGTCTCGGGTGGAGACGGCCTGTCAGGGACGGGGGTCAAGAAAGCGACCCCCGCCTACCCCTATGTCATCGGATACTTCAGATTCAGATTCTGAGATGGTCATTGCAGCTGCAGGTCCCTCTGCAGGGGCTGTTGTCTCAGGTAAAGTTCCCTCAGATAGTGAGGAGGACGTTCCTGCCTCCGCCATAGCACAAGAAGAATCATTGGTGGACGCACTTGTTGTGGCGGTACGGGAAACCTTAAGACTTGAGGTTTTACCGGCAGAAGCAACTGAGATGGAAATTCCCTTTGGTACTAGTAAACCTACCAAGACGGCGAAGGTTTTTCCCTTACCCAAATGTTTTGGTAATAAAATTAAAGCGGAATGCGATCATTCAAAACGTACCTTTACTGTTTCCAAGCGCATTGCTAGACGCTATCCGTTTGAGGAATCCCTCATTAAGAAATGGACGGTACCACCAGTGGTGGATCCACCTATTTCCAGACTGAATAAAGCCACTGTTATCCCGTTGGAGGACGCTCCGTTCTTTAAGGATCCGGTGGATCGGAAGATGGAAGCGGAGTCCCGCACTATTTTTTCCCTGATAGGGTCAGCCTTTAGACCAGTAATTGTCATTGGTTTAGTTTCACAGACATTAACGGAATGGGCAAGATTGGTACGCCATGACCTAAAGGGGAAAGGCATCCCCCAGGCAGCATCTGATTTGATATAACAAATTATACAAGGACTGCAGTTCGTCTGTGACGCAGCCCTGGATGCCACCCCCTTATTAGGGCATGCATCTATGTCAGCGGTAATCCTCAGATGTGTGCTGTGGTTAAAGTGCTGGTCAGCGGATCTAGGTTCCAAAAAAGCCTTGGCAAATCTCCCCTTTCAGGGGAATCGCCTATTTGGGGCCACCCTAGATGAGATCATTAAGGATGTCACTGGGGCAAGAGCACTCTTCTGCCGCAGGCTGCTAAAGCTAAAGGACCTCGTAACAAGCGTGGACCTTTCTTTGCTGCTCATAAAGGGTTTGTTCGCTCCGCTGGGGCGAGCGGGAAAGGCAAAGCCTCTCTAGGAGGGTTCAAGAGGCGCTGGTCGGGCAAACAAAAGGCCGACTCAGCCAAACCTGAAGTTAAGGCTAATACAGCCTGAAGGTGCGCCCCCACCCGGCTTAGGGGTGGGGGGACGTCTTCACCGGTGTTCAGATCTAGGGCTTTCCTGAATCCCGGGCTAAGGGGTTCAGGAGATCATACGATCAGGATACAAGATCGAGTGTCGATCACTGCTACCGGTGCGATTCTTCCCTTCCAGCATTTAGGTGCTACAGGGAGCGGTAGTTACCGTTCCCTGAACAGATCATTTTCTTTACCTTTTCCAAAGGTTAATTTCAGTTCCCTACAGGAATCGGATCCGGTTGAGCAAACAGACCAAGGAGCCTCTAGTCTGGTGACTTCGGTCTCTAAGGCTCAACCAGGAGAAATAATCACATAAGAATCAAGTTTCTGATAAATGTGTGGGAACAGAGAGCGATCAGACGTCGGATTGCCTGGACCAAGCAGCTCTAGGGCAGCCTGGTTCGGATCCAGTCAGACAAGATCAGGGTGATGACTTAGGTCGATCACCAAGGATTTCACCATCTGTGTCTTCATCAGAGCATCCCGGAGGTGGATCTGTTGGCATATCGGCTCAACAGGAAGGCGCGGAGGTTGGTAACGCGCGCCTGCGATCCTCTAGCGGACGCAGAGCAGACGCGCTGAACGGCCTACTAAGGCAGTATCAGCTACTAGACGTCTTCCCCCCTCTCAAGTTGCTGCTGAGACTTCTCCGCAGGATAGAGATGGAGGGAACTCCAGTTATCCTGGAAATTCAAGGCTAGTCTCGTCAGGCCGGTCAGGCCGACTTGGACATGCTAGTCGTGAACGCTCCTTGGAGACCTCCTCTCAGGGAGGATCTGCGGTCTCAAGGACCGATCTTCCATCGTGCTTTACAGTCGCTGGTTTTAATGGCCTGGCCATTGAGACCCAGGTACTGAAGGACAGAGGGTTGTCAGCTTCAGTTATTCCTACTCTAATTAAAGCAAGGAAAGCGACTTCCAGCAAAGTCTATTATCGCACATGGAAGACTTATATTGCGTGGTGTGAATCTTTGGGATTTCCCCCATGTACCTATTCGGTGACCCGAATCTTGGCTTTTCTGTAAAAGGGGGTTGAGCAGAAACTATCCTTGAGCACCATCAAGGGTCAGGTTTCAGCATTAGCAATCTTCTTTCAGAAGCCTTTGGCCACTCATTCCTTGGTGCGGAATTTCATCCAGGGGGTGCGGCACTTGGCTCCGCCAATCCGCGCACCCTTACCACCTTGGGATCTTAATTTGGTTTTGTCGGTTCTGCAGAAACCTCCCTTTGAAAACATCAGGGAGATTCCCTTGCTTACATTATCTCAGAAGGTGGCCTTCTTGGTGGCTATCACTTCTGCACGCAGGGTGTCAGAACTGGCTGCATTATCATGCCATTCCCCATATCTAGTGGTTCATAGGGATAAGGTAGTTCTTCATCCGAAGCCATCCTTTCTTCCTAAGGTGGTTTCAGACTTTCATCTGAATGAAGATATTGTGCTACCTTCCTTGTGTCCTCAGCCCAATCATCCTCGGGAATATGCGTTGCATTCCTTGGATGTGGTTCGGGCAATCAGGGTATACCTGAAGACTACGGAAATGTTCCGTAAGACGGATTCACTTTTTGTGATCACGGATGGCCCCAGAAAGGGGTTGCCTGCATCTGCCGCGACTATCTCCAAATGGATTAGACAGACGCTGGTACAGGCTTATTCTATTAAGGGTCGGAATCCTCCGTTCCCTGTTAAGGCGCACTCCACTCGAGCGCTCAGTACTTCCTGGGCCTACCGCCATCAGGCGTCAGTGGTCCAGGTGTGCAAGGTGGCCACCTGGTCGTAGGTGCATACCTTTACAAAATTTTATAAAGTTGATGTGATGGCATCGGCGGATGCCTCATTTGGCCGCAAGGTTTTGCAGGCCGCAATTTGAGGAGACCGGTGGTCTACCTCGAGGGTTTTTTTCCGTTGGAATTTCAGTTGAGTCTCATCGTTTGATTGATGAGCCTTTAAAACTTCTAGTTGGCACCGGTTGGGCCTTCTAGATTGGATTTTGATTTCCATTTTTCCACCCCTCATTTGTGGTACTGCTTTGGGACGTCCCGAGTTGTTATTAATCAACGAGGACTACGTCTGTCAATGAGTGACAGAGAAAAATGGATTTTTGTAAAATCTTACCATAAAATCCTTTTCTCTTAAGCTCATTGACAGACGTAGTACCCGCCCCTCTGTTTTTGAGTTGGGTTGGGTTAAATTCTCTAAACACTGCTTTGTGACATAACTGATTTGCTGTAGCAGAGAGAGAGAGGATATACCCTCTGGGACTGCCCCTAGGGTGTGGCCAGAATGTTTTCTTTCCTGTCTAGTCCTACTCCTGTAGAAGGCAGTATAACCCGAGTTGTTATTAATCAACGAGGACTACGTCTGTCAATGAGCTTAAGAGAAAATGATTTTACGGTAAGATTTTACAAAAATCAATTTTCTCTATCGCTCATTGACAGACGTAGTCCTCGGTGATACAGCACCTTCGGGTTATGTTGCCTCCACAGGAGCAGGACTAGACAGGAAATTAAAAAGCTCTGGCCACACCCTAGGGGCAGTCCCAGAGGGTATATCCTCTCTCTCTCTGCCTCAGCAAATCAGTTATTTTCTGTCTAGTTAGGAGTAAGGACCTAGATACCTTGCTGGGATCTTCGGTCCTGGCAAGATTTTTTTCTTAAGATTTTTTAGACAGCTTTTTTTCTCCAGTGTTCCTGTGAGATCTTCAAGCAAGAAAGCTGAACTGGGCGACGGGCTGGATGTTGAGATCCGGTGGTCACCCCAGTTCAGCCTACGAGCGCGTGCAGGCCATAGCTCCGCGCTGGGTCGGCCGCGACAAAGTCCCATTAAGGGACTGACCCCGCGAGTTAAACGTCTCGCTGAAACGCCAAAGACCATGAGTCACGGCGTCCATATCGGTCGACAGCCCTCCCGCCCCGGTGGAGAGGGGTACTGTCAGGAGTTGGTGCCCGCCTGGTTCCGGTATGGTGAGTAGTATGTTCCCCCTTTTCCCCTGACGGGTCTTGTGGTGAACGCGGGCCCCTCTCTGTATGGTAAGATAGAGTCCCCCTCTATCCTATAACATGACACAGATCCCCCTACTTTGAGTGTGATTTTATGTGCAAGAAGCCAGTAGGCTTGGTTTGGGAGCTAACAATCTAATTGTATACATGTTTAAAAGATTGTAATCAGTGGCATTCTGGGAATCTTACTGTGATAAGAATAAGGTACCTACCAGTCAGAAGCCAAGGACATGTAGACTGCCTTCCTAAATCAGATCTCCAGCTATAAGCAGGCCTCCCGAACGGCCATGCGGTCCGCCAGGGCCGGTACCGCCAACCGCGCCAAATCCCCATGCAGAGAGAGTGTTGTGTGCCCTGCAGCACACCGCTATTCAGTACAGGCCGCCGCCATTTTTTTTGCTGGATCGCACGAGCCGCCATTTTGGCGTAGCCTCGTGTCTCCAGCATGGGGGCGGCCATGTTTGAGGTGATCAAAACACCTCGTGGAGATAGGGGAGGCGCCGGAAGGCGTGCAGAGGGGCGGAGCCGCCTCCTTTCTTCCTGGGCAGCCAGCCAAAAGACTTCCTGTTTGTCAAGACAGCGCTGTAACCTGTTGCAGTTAAACTCTGAGCATCAAGTGGTGAGCCTGGGGGTCTATCTCTCTCTCTCTCTCTCGATCGATAGGGATCCCTAGCAGGTAACACTAAGGGGCTTTTGTGGCGCTGGGGGTCTGAAAAAAAAAAAAAAAAAGTTTTTTATTTTTGAATTATATTATCCAGGAAGTGACTGGAATTATCATGGACCCTGCCACACATATTCCCCCACCTGTTTCCCTCGAGGGGGCCACGGGACCCGCCGGTGCACAGAGTGTAGAGGCATTTACAGCAATTTTGGAGTCTATTGTGGCTCGGGTGGAGGCGGCCTGTCAGGGACGGTGGTCAAGGAAGCGACCCCCGCCTACCCCTATGTTATCTGACACCTCTGACTCAGATTCAGAGATGGTCACTGCAGTTGCAGGTCCCTCTGCAAGGGCTGTTACCTCAGGTAAAGCTCCCTCAGACAGTGAGGAGGACGTTTCTTCTCCTGCTATAATTCAGGAAGAAGCATTGGTGGACGCACTAGTTGTGGCAGTGCAGGAAACCTTAAAACTTGAGGTTTTACCGGCAGAGGCAACTGAAACAGAGATTCCTTTTGGTACTAACAAGCCCATCAAAACGGTGAAGGTTTTTCCTGTACCCAAGTGTTTTGGTAATAAGATTAAAGGAGAATGGGAGCATTCTAAACGTACCTTTACTATTTCCAAGCGCATTGCTAGACGCTATCCGTTTGAGGAATCCATCATTAAGAAATGGACGGTACCACCAGTGGTGGATCCACCTATTTCCAGGCTGAATAAAGCCACGGTTATCCCAGTGGAGGACACTTCGTCCTTTAAGGATCCGGTGGATCGAAAGATGGAAGCAGAGTCCCGCACCATCTTCTCTCTGATAGGGTCAGCATTTAGACCAGTAATTGTTATTGGTCTAGTTTCCCAGACTCTTACGGAATGGGCGAGAATGGTACGCCAAGACCTAAGGGGAAAAGATATTCCCCAGGAGACATCTGATTTGATGGAACAGATTATACAAGGGCTACAGTTTATCTGTGACGCAGCCTTGGACACTACTCCCCTATTAGGGCATGCATCTATGTCAGCGGTCATCCTCAGACGTGTGCTGTGGTTAAAATGCTGGTCAGCGGACCTAGGTTCCAAAAAGACCTTGACAAATCTCCCCTTTCAGGGGAATCGTCTATTTGGGGCCAACCTAGATGAAATCATTAAGGATGCCACTGGGGGCAAGAGCACTTTTTTGCCACAGGCTGCTAAAGCTAAGGGACCTCGCAACTAGCGAGGACCTTTCTTTACCGCCCATAAAGGGCGCCCGGCTGGAACAAGCGGGAAAGGCAAGACTCCTCCAGGAGGGTTCAAGAAGGGCTGGTCGGACAAACAGAGGACCAACCCAGCCAAACCCGAAGCAAAGGAGTACACAGCCTGAAGGTGCGCCCCCACCCGGTTTCAGGGTGGGGGGACGTTTTCACCGGTATTCAGGACATTAGATCGAGCTTCAACCACTACTACCGGTGCGATTCTTCCCTTCCAACATTTAAGTACTACAGGAAGCGGTAGTTACCGTTCCCTGAATAGATCTTTTCCTTTACCTTTTCCTAAGATTAGTCCCTATGCCTCACAGGAATCGGATCTGGTTGACCAGACAGGCCAAGAAGCCTCTAGTCGGGTGACTTCGGTCCCTGAGGTTCAACCAGAAAAGATCACCCTTCCTGATAACAATCAGGTATCTGATAAATGTGTGGGAACAGAAAACGACCAGACTTTCTCGGATGGTCGGGGCCAGATACCTCTAGGGACGCCTGGTTCAGATCCAATCAGCGCCAGTGGTCCTAGAAATTCTAGGCTGGCCTCGTCAAGCCGGCCTGGCCGACTTGGACATGCTAGTCGCAGACGTTCCGTGGGAACTTCGTCTCAGGGAGTGTCTGTGGTCTCAAGGACCAATTTACCATCGTGCTTTACAGTCGCTGGTTTTAATGGCCTGGCCATTGAGACCCAAGTACTGAAGGACAGAGGTTTGTCTACTTCAGTCATTCCTACCCTTATTAAAGCAAGGAAAGCGACTTCCAGCAAGGTCTATTATCATACATGGAAGACTTATATTGCATGGTGCGAATCTTTAGGATTTTCTCCACGTACCTATTCGGTGACTCGAATATTGGCTTTTTTGCAACAAGGGGTTGAGCAGAAGCTAGCCTTGAGCACCATCAAGGGTCAAGTTTCAGCATTAGCAATCTTCTTTCAGAAACCTTTAGCTACCAAGTCCTTGGTGCGGAATTTCATCCAGGGGGTGCGGCACCTGGCTCCACCAGTCCGCGCGCCCTTACCGCCCTGGGATCTTAATTTGGTTTTGTCGGTTCTACAGAAACCTCCCTTTGAAAACATCAGGGAGATTCCCTTGCTTACTTTATCCCAGAAGGTGGCCTTCTTGGTGGCTATCACTTCTGCACGCAGGGTGTCAGAACTGGCTGCTTTATCATGCCAGTCCCCATACCTAGTGATTCATAGGGATAAGGTAGTACTTCACCCTAAGCCATCTTTTCTTCCTAAGGTGGTTTCAGATTTTCATCTGAATGAAGATATTGTACTACCTTCCTTGTGTCCTCAGCCCAAGCATCATCGGGAACATGCGTTGCATTCCTTAGATGTGGTTTGGGCAATCAGGGTATACCTGAAAGCTACGGAATCATTCCGTAAGACGGATTCACTTTTTGTGATCACGGATGGCCCCAGAAAGGGTTTGCCTGCATCTGCCGCGACCATTGCCAAATGGATTAGACAGACGGTGGTACAGGCTTATTCTATTAAGGGTCAGAGTCCTCCGTTCCCTGTTAGGGCGCACTCCACTCGAGCGCTCAGTACTTCCTGGGCCTTTCGCCATCAGGCGTCAGTGGTCCAGGTATGTAAGGCGGCCACCTGGTCGTCGGTACATACCTTTACAAAATTCTATAAAATTGATGTGACGGCATCGGCGGATGCCTCATTTGGCCGCAAGGTTTTGCAGGCCTCAATTTGAGGAGACCGGTGGTCTACCTCGAGGGTTTTTTTCTATTTGAGAAAAAAAAAAAAAAAAAATTTCTTTTTTGTTGAGTCTCATCATTAAGGATGAGCATTGTAAACTTCTAGTTGGCACCGGTTGGGCCTTCTAGATTGGGATTTGATTTTCATTTTCCCACCCCTCATTTGTGATACTGCTCTGGGACGTCCCGAAGGTGCTGTATCACCGAGGACTACGTCTGTCAATGAGCGATAGAGAAAAATGGATTTTTGTAAAATCTTACCGTAAAATCCTTTTCTCTTAGCTCATTGACAGACGTAGTCCCCGCCCCTCTGTTTTTTGAGTTGGGTTGGGTAAAAATCTCTAAAGACTGCTTTTTGATATAACTGATTTGCTGAGGCAGAGAGAGAGAGGATATACCCTCTGGGACTGCCCCTAGGGTGTGGCCAGAGCTTTTTAATTTCCTGTCTAGTCCTGCTCCTGTGGAGGCAACATAACCCGAAGGTGCTGTATCACCGAGGACTACGTCTGTCAATGAGCTAAGAGAAAAGGATTTTACGGTAAGATTTTACAAAAATCCATTTTTTTTTACTTGTTTTAACTTAAATAGATTGATAATAGAGTTAGCTATATGTTTATGGTTAAATTGATTGACATTTGCACGGTTTAGCAAGGAAAATTGTCATTTTAGGTACTTTTTTCCAGTGTCAGTTAAAAATGCGGTTCTGTCAGTAAATTTCAGGATTTTTGCCAGTAAAAAAAATGGTGCCGTTTGTAAATTTTGTTGTCCTGCCAGTAAATTTCACTTCAGGGGGTTGGCAGCACTGAAGTTAGGTAATGCCCCAGATATCAGTTAAGTGAAGGGCTGCCGCTACCTTTGGTAGAAGATGATCTAAAGGATGCAACTTTTCTTTTTCTGGAAAGAAACCATATGCATTTCTGGTGCTCCAAGAGCTTTAATCTTGGACATCCTTCTGCCTGAAAGTATTGCAATAGATATGGCTTTGAGGGTATTGTCCCAACCGAACGCTGCTCTGTTGGAGCAAACGGTTGAACTGACAGGAAACCCAGCCACACTGACAGATCTGACTTGGGAAAGACTCTCCCTCTTGGTGGACGAATCCTCATAACTACCTCCAAAAATTGTACAAACGAAATGATCTTTGGCCAATTAAACTTTGTTATTGCCGACAATTCAACCTCAATGAGTATAGGTTAAGGCCCTAGTCCAATCCAGCTTAGAGGAAGCCCAGAACAGCTGCCAATGGAGGTGCAGCATGATCAAAGCCCTGCCCTGCCAAGAAAAAAAAAAGCAAATTGTTTCAGACTTCGGCACAGACGACATCAGCAGAGAGTCCTCTAGCATTGAACAAAGTAGAGATCCCTCTGGAGCAACCCAGGTTCTCCAGCCTCCCTCAGCCCCAGTCCGCACATACATGGAGGGGAATCAGCCTCCACATCCTGAGGTAAATGTTCAGGGGAAAAAAGTCTTTGCGACCAACATGGGGTAATGACCATGACTACCCTGCTTTCTCTCTCAACAGCCTCAAGAGGAATCCCATTATGAGAGATATTGGGGGAAATATATAGGTGGATTGCAGTTCCAGGAGAGAGCAGAGCGTCTCCCCTCTGCTTGGATTTTGAAGTTTGTGATTGCTGTGGGAAGCGAAGAGGTCTGTCTGTTTTCACTCAGAAACCTGTACAATTTTCTGCCCAGACGCCTGCAAAGTGCGCCAGTCTGGTTCCTACGCTCTGAGGAAGGTTGCCTGTGTGCCCCTCCAACCACTGCCTGGCATGACGGGTGAATCTTGAATCTCTGGACCTGGAGGAATGGAACCTGCTGGATAAAGGCTTTGACCCTCTTTGTTCCTTGCCCTGTGGGAGCATACCAGATTTGTGCCCTGACACTCTTGAAGCAGTCTCCATCTTACTACTGAAGAGGAATTTGTCATTGGAATGTATCTTTCACCAATTCTGTTTTGAAGATGCATCTGGGAAGCTTGCATGATAGTCAGTCTGCCTATGTCTTCAAATTCCCTGGGAAGTAAACTGCTTTCAGAATTTGTAGGTGATTTTCTGTCCCAGACATTATGGGTTTCACCTCTCTCAATAACAAATTGCTGTGAGTTCCTTCCTGGTGCTGAATATAGGCAACTGCTGCCCTGTTGTCCAACTGCAGAGAGACTGGTCTTCCCTAGATTCTGTGTAGCAAGGCAAAAAGTGATAAAAAAAAGGCTGTTTGAACTTCCAGCGCATTTGAGGCCATCCCTTTTGGTTGGGAAACTCCCCTTGCCTGAAACCAACAGTCCCTCGCAGTGCGTTCTCCAGTCTGTCTTGCCGACATGATTCGCAACAGCAATCTGGTCTAACGGGACGTGACTTCCTCAAGATCTCTCTCTTTGGCCACCGCTGCAGACTCCTACTCAAACTGAGTGACACTATTAACTGTGCTAGATTCTGTTTCCTCCATTGAGTTAAGAGTCCTAGCTGAAAACTGGTGCAGGTGCCAGTGTGCCCAAGGGATCATCGGTATGCATGATGAAATTGTGCCCTAAAGATTAAGACACTGAGAAGCTGTCAAACAAGCGGAGGTTTCTGTCTTCAGAAATCTCCTCTTGACTGTCACCAGTGGAAGCAAAACAGAGGAATTAGCAGAGCACCCCTGTCAGGAAGGTTCTGCCAGAGGACAAGTTGGTAACTGCAGGAAAGCCCCTGTCCCTCGAATCTCCCAAGGGAGAGGTGCGTTAGCACAGGCTAGTGCGCGCTAATTTGGCGCATGGGCAAATGCATAGGCGCCGGGATGCGAATGGAAGTGCGCATGCATGCGAAAATGTGCGCGGCGCATCTTTTGACGGTTTAGGCGTCAAACGGGCTATTTAAGCTGGATCTGCTCCTAAGATAAGTGCTGTCTCGTCTACAGCGTTCTGTGATTGTCCTGCTCCCTGTTACCTGCATTTGCTCCTGAAATACTGACCCTGACTATTCCTGCTCTTTGCCTCCATCGACCCCGGCCTGTTCCTTGACCATTCTCCAGTCTCCCCACCTGTACCTGACCTGATCGCTCTGTGTATCAGTACCCCTTGAAGCTACCAAGTTGCTGCATTGGTCCATCTGTTTCCGGGACATCTGCCTCCTTCTGGTGCACTACTCTGCCAGCAATTGAAAAGTAAGATGGGATAAATGAAGGTGTGTGAAAAACAGCCGGTCCTTAGTTTGAAATACTTACCCACCAGTCTGCTAACAAACCAAAATAAACCTGTCTAACAATATAAGTTAAAAACAGGAGTTTAGTACTTTTGGTGGCCGGGATGTAGACGGCGCCGGACGTGTGTTAGCAGAGCTCTCCACCATCCTGACCTTATCCGGCTCCATCCACGGCCCCTGTGCTTCGGATCGCGGCGGTTTTGCCCTCCTCCGCATCGGGCACAGGTGGGGCACGGATGCCGGGGAGAAAATCCTGGGTTTCAGCACCGAACCCACGGCCTAAACGAGCGGTCCCGCCGCGAGGCGCGAAAGCGGCCGCCGCCATCTTGCAGGTCCAGGCCTCATCTTCTTCCTCTGCAGCCACAGGCGCCCAGGCCTTCTTGAAGTCGGGAAAGATGTCTGCGGGGGCCGGGAACCCTCCTCTGGCACAGCCTATGGACTCGGGTACCGAGGGGTCACTGCTGGGGACCGCTGGACAGACTGGGGGGTCGCATGGAGGGGGGGATATTACTGCTCCCATACTGGCTGCTATAGACGCCTCAAAAACGGCCCTGATGCTCCGGATTGACCACCTGGCCTCTGAATGTACCCTAATCCGCCATGATCTGGATAAAATCAGGGGGCGCCTGACTGAGACTGAGGGCCGGGTTTCTGAGGTGGAGGATGTTACCGCTTCCCATTCGGCACAAATCATTGCCATGCAGGCCCAGGTGAATGCTTTGGCGGACAAGATGGAGGATGCTGAGAACCGACAGCGTCGCAACAATATCAGGGTGGTCGGCTTGCCAGAGAAGGCTGAGGGATCTAATTCTACATTGTTTGCTGAGAAGTTCTTTTGTGATCTAC
The DNA here is from genome assembly GCF_965119305.1 of Pelophylax lessonae. Lineage (NCBI taxonomy): Eukaryota > Metazoa > Chordata > Amphibia > Anura > Ranidae > Pelophylax > Pelophylax lessonae. The sequence continues at coordinate 129,511,093 of NC_138777.1, forward strand.
TCAAATTGCCTCCCCCTCCCCCGACATATGTGGTGGAAAGGGCCCATAGGGTTCCCACGGTACCTCGGCCACCCGGGGCCCCCCCGCGCCCGTTGCTGGTCCGCTTTTTGAACTTCCGTGACAGGGATCGTATCCTCTCTGAGGCCAGGAAACAGGAGGAATTGCAGTTTGAGAACAGCAAGATAATGTTATTTCCTGACTTCTCTGTGGAAACGCAGAAAAAACGCAGATCCTTTACTGAAGTGCGCAAACTCCTGAGAACCAAGGGCCTGAAATATGGCATGATGTACCCGAGCCGCTTGCGTGTGGATTACAAGGGATCTGTCCTTTTCTTCAATTCGGCGGGGGAGGCTGCTGACTGGTTGGAATCCATTTAATTTCCTCTGATGCACCTGCTCTCTTGGATGATATGGGGCTCTTGGGGCCCTGCTGCACTGTACTCCCTATTTGCAGCTCCTGTCTACGCACGGTCTGCCTCCTCAATTGCTGATGGGGGGACATCTATGGTTCCTGTATTGCTGATCCTGCCCTGAAGTTTCCTGGGTTGCCCTGGGCTGGATCCATGCTTCTATTCCTGGGGCTGTGGAGTGGTCTACAGATCATTGGAGCTCTGTGTGCTACATGTTGTTGAACTAACAATTTTTTTTCTTTTTTTGTTTTGACTCTATTTTTCCTCCCTTTAGGTTTTTTCCTTTTTTGAGGAATGACTATCTAACGGCCCCCCCTTTTTTGGGGCTGCCTTTGGTGGACACGAGTAACGCCGGCTGCGGTTTTTATGTTGCAGCCATGCCTTTAAAATTTTTGCTGGGTTTTGGGATTAGGCTGGGTACCCTGTTGCACTTTTTTTTGTTCCAGGTTTGGGTATCACAGCAGGGATGTTTTTTTGTTCTTGGCTCCAGGCTCCATCCGGTGGTCACTGTTCTTTTTTACTTATGTGTCTGTATTGCTGAATGTCTGGATGGAGTTGGGGGATCGGGTTGGTCCTCGGGCTGTGCTTGGTCTTCCGGCTCCCTCCTGCTATGTGTCCCTCTGCTGTTCTATGGCTGAGCTACTTAAAATCATGTCATGGAATGTGCGGGGTCTCAATGACAAGGTGAAACGCACAGCCATTTTTAGGTATATTAAATTTGTTCAACCGCATGTTATCCTCCTCCAGGAGACGCATTTGGATGGGAGCAGGGTGCTTGCCTTGAAGAGGCCTTGGATTCAGAGGATCTTCAATGCCACATACTCCACGTATGCCCGTGGGGTGTCTATTTTGCTGGGTAGAAATGCACCCTGCTCGATTCAAAAGGTAATTACGGATCCTGGCGGACGGTATGTTATTGTTCTCCTGGAGATTTTTCACCGGCAGGTGGTACTGGTGAGTGTCTACTTACCTCCCCCGTTCCACTCTCAGATTCTGGTGGATCTCCTGGTGACCTTGGCCCCTTATATGCACCTTCCTCTAATTATGGCGGGGGATTTCAATGCTGTTCTGGACGGCGGACTGGACTCCTCTAACCCGGGTAGACTGTCGTCTCCTGAACTGGTGTCCTGGTCTTCTGCGGCTCAGCTTACGGAGCTGTGGCGCTGGAAAAACCCTGGGGTACGTGGCTACTCCTGTTGGTCTGGGGTGCACAGAACGGCGTCCAGGATAGATCTGGCTTTTGCTAATGGGCCTTGTCTTGCTTTGGTCCAGGATGCTACATATTTGGCGGGTGGAACTAGGGGTGCATGGCGCCTTTCGCCAGGTTGGCTGCAAACTGACAAGGTGATGCAGCAGGTAGAGCCCCAGATATCTACATATTGGGTAGATAATGCCTCGTCCACGGCAGGGGTAGTCCTGTGGGATGCTTTCAAAGCGGTTATGCGGGGTCATTACATCTCTGCGATTAAGGCATCTCGTAGGGAGGCTAATGCTGACAGAGAAGCTGTTCTGCTGGAGGTCCGTAGGTTGGAAGATGAATACTCGGCCGCTCCGGGACCGGCGGCCTATGCGGCCCTGGAGGAGGCCAGGAGGCGTTTGGCTTTGTTGGATACTGATTTTGCGCATGCCAACCTTAAACATAGAGCGGAGTCACTTTTTGAGAAGGGAGACAAGAATGGTAAGCTTTTGGCCTTTTTGGTGGCAGATCAGAGGGCTTCGGTAAGTGTTCCGTGCATCAAGTCTAGTTCAGGGGAACTGGTTAGGGACCTGGGGGAGATCTCCCGGGTCTTTATGGATTACTACTCTGACACCTATTCCCCCCTGCCTGCATATGACCTGGAGGAGTTGGAGCGCCTTTTATCTGGCTTGCCGGTTCCGGTCTTGGAGGGTGAGGACAGTGCGTGGCTGGACAATGACATCACGTTGAAGGAAATAGAGAGAGCCATCTCATCCTTTCCCTCCAATAAATCACCGGGCCCTGATGGGTTCCCGGTGGAATGGTATCGGCAGTACTCAGACTCCCTGGCTCCCAGGCTCCAGGCATTGTATGCTGCGTGTTTCGATCAGGGGGCCCTGCCGGGTTCCATGCTCGAGGCGTATGTTGTTCTCCTGCCCAAGCCGGGGAAGGATCACACCCTGTGTTCCTCCTACCGCCCCATTGCCTTACTCAATGTGGATCTCAAGATACTCACGAAGGTCTTGGCTACTAGGCTGGCGGTGGTCTTGCCTTCCCTGGTGGACATTGATCAGACCGGGTTTATGCCGGGCAAGTCCACGGACACCAACCTTCGACGTCTGTTTACTCATTTGCAGGTGTCCCATGCCTCGGTTGGCACTAGGGTGGTGGTGTCCTTGGACATTGCCAAGGCCTTCGACGCGGTGGATTGGGGGTACATGGGGGTGGTGCTGAGGCGCATGGGGTTTGGTCCTAAATTTTGCAAGTGGATTTCCCTCTTGTACTCCTCCCCGCGTATGGCGTTGAAGATTGGATCCTCCCTGTCTCCCTTTTTTGCAGTGGGTAGGGGGACTAGGCAGGGCTGCCCTCTTTCACCCTTTTTGTTCTCTCTGATGATTGAACCCTTGGCTATTGCATTGCGTGCATCTCCGGAGGTGGGGGCTCTGGAAGTGGGCTCCATTAAGGAGTGCCTGGCACTTTATGCGGATGATATGCTTTTATTTTTGAAGGATCCCAATGCTTCCCTGCGGGCGGTATTCAATATCCTGGACACTTTTGCAAAGTTTTCCGGCCTAAGGGTAAATTGGGATAAATCCACTATGCTCCCTATTGATCCTGGTGCCATTGCTGCAGCTGATGGGTGGCTGCCATTGAAATGGGTGACTGAGTTCACCTACCTGGGAGTCAGGGTGTCGGCGAGGGTGGCGGATTATCTTACTCTGAATCTTAACCCATTGCTGGAGGTCTTTAAACGCAGGGCGGAGGTGTGGCGCGACTTACCTTTGTCGGTTCTGGGGCGCATTAACTTGGTGAAAATGAAACTTCTCCCTGTCTTTCTGTATTTCCTTAGAAATTCCCCGGTGTGGGTCCCGCGTTCTTTCTTCCGCCGCGTTCATGGCCTGATAGGTTCCTTTATTTGGGGTACCTCTCCTCCTAGAATTGGTCTGCAGGTGTTGCAGGAGCCCTGGGGTCAGGGGGGATTGGCTTTACCTGATCTTTATAAATATTTCCTGGCTGGGCAGGGAGTGGTGGCGCGACGCTGGCTTGCGGGGGACGATGGGGACTCCGCCACGGTGCTGGAGGCGGCTGTTTTGGGCTCCTACGAGAGTCTTCGCCTTTTACTGCATCGAGGGTCCAGGGCTACATTTAAGCTGACAGGAATGATGCGTTCTACCATCAAAGCCTGGGAACAGATGCAGGTGCTGGTGGAGCCAGGAGCCACTGGTGTTTCCCCGGCCTCCCCATTGTGGTGGAACCCCAAGTTTCCTCATTTTGCCTCGATCCCTGATCCTACCATCTGGGCCGTTAAGGGGGTGAAGTTGCTGGGGGATATTGTCTCTGGTGGGGAGCTGTGCACCTTTGATGCCCTGAAGGCGCGTTATGATCTTCCAAATGGGTATTTTTTTCGCTATCTTCAACTTCGCCATGCGTTTGTGGCACAATTCGGTTCCTCTCGGGTTGTGATTAAAGCTTCAGCTCTTGAAACGGCGATACAAGCGGCGGATATGCGGAAGCCTCTCTCAGAATTGTACAGGGAATTGTTCGCTATCACTCCACCTGCTGTACGTAGGTGTCGGGAACGCTGGGTGGAGGAGGTGCCTGACCTGGATGGTGATGACTGGGATGATATGTGGAGTTCACCCTTCGCCTACCTGGTCTCTGCGAGGGACCGTCTGATTCACTTTAAATTTCTGCATCGGATTTATTACACGCCGGCGAGGCTGGCACGTATTTATCAGACGGCCTCGGCGGAGTGCTGGCGTTGTTCCCATTCGCCGGCGGACTTCAGTCACATCTTCTGGGGGTGCCCGGTGGTCAAGGACTATTGGGCATCCGTCTTAGCTTGTATTGTGGAGGTGGTTAAGATTCCGGTCCCCAGCTCCGTGGAGGTTTGCCTCTTTGGGTTGGTGGATGGCTTGGCCCCTGCGAGGGCCGTTCGTACTCTGGTCAGCTTACTGCTTTTCTATGCTCGCAAGGCTCTGCTCTTACACTGGAAGAGTCCCTTGGCTCCCACGATCCTTTTCTGGAAAGGCTTGGTTAATAAAGTGACTCCGCTCTATAAGGCCGTGTATCTCAGTAGGGGATGCCCCCGCAAGTTTGATAAAGTATGGAAAACATGGATAGACTCTCCGGCCTCGACCTCCGTTGATCAGCTTTAGAGTTCTGTGTGCTACTGTTCGGGATTGTCTGGGGGGGGGGGGGGGATGGACATGCCGGTCGGTGATATTTTCATGTTCATTGTGTTCTTACTGCATGTATAGAAGTCTCTCTATTTTTTGACTAAGCCATGGGGTTACTGCTTGTGGGCTCTGTGCTGGACTAATCTATATGTTCTATGACCTTACTACTGGATAATTGGAGCAGACTTGAGGGGTATCTTTATTACTGATGGAAGCTTTGTTTTTGTGCTGGAAGGAGCCTGGAGTGGGGGGGTGGGGGTGGGTGGGGGGCCAGGTATGGGAGGGGTTTGACCTGTTGTCACTGTTTATGCTTGTTGCCCTGCGTGGCATTGTCTTGTCTGTTTTCTTGTGCAAAAATTCAATAAAAACAAATTTTCAAAAAAAAAAAACAGGAGTTTAGTTAACACACACTTGCAAATGCATGCGGAAGCTGCAAGGCCAACAACAAGGCATCCTGTGTTTCTTGCAGAACCTAACACTAAATAACACTACTCAACCTGAGTGTCCAAGTGTCTTCACAAAAGGAAGTACATGCTTGCTAATGGATGGATGGGAAACAGATGGGATTGGAGACCGCCCAATCCTCCCCCACCTGCTCCAATCCATGACTGGCAATGAAAAATGCATGGCTGTATAAAAAACCATGGGGTGCAAACTAAATGTGATCAGCTGGGAAACACACACCCCCATCCCTTTAGTAAAGATGTTATAGGCATGCAGCCAGTTCTGCAGCCTGCACATCCACCGGCACTCGTGCGACTCTGCACTCTTGCGCCTCCTGTTTACTCTATCAGGGGCTCCGAGTCAGAGGTGTAAGAGAGGCCTTCCTCCGCACACTCAGGCTCTACTCCCCAGGTACGTGACAACCCCAGGTACATAAACTGTTGGGTTAGAAAGAGTTGGCATTCTACATTTTTTTTAATTGATGACCCAGCCATTTCTCTGCAGGGTGTAAATGAAGAACTTTTGGTGCGACCAATTGTTCCAGACCTCTGGCTAGAGGAAGAAAGAAAACCAAAAATTTTGAAAGAGAGGTAGGCATCCTGAAGATCCAGTAACTCCTTTAGCTGTCTGGCTGCCCTGCTTGAATTGACTCCATCTTGAAGATCCCTAAGAGGGTAAAAAAGTTCAACCTTCAGATCTGCAACTGGCCACCATCCCCTGCAAACTACTAACAGGGTTGAATAGAAAACCTGTATACTTTTCTGTGAATAGAACTGGGATGACAACCCCCTGGGTCAGAAGTGTCTGTATGTGTCATAGCAGCCCACCTGTTTTTGTGGTCAATCTGGGAGCTTAGTTTGAGAGAGGTGGTCTGGAGGAGGAGGAGGAGCAGTAAGGAATCTCCTGAAATTACCATGGGTCCCTGATATTTCCACCCAAGAATCTGTACCACATGCTGTCCAAATACCTGTGAAGTACGCCAATTCTGGCTCTTACCTCAAAGTCTGGGCATGCACTCCTCTAAAGGGCTTAGTGGATACCTGCGGTGTATCCAAGGTTTTTTACTTATAGGTCGTGGGAAAGGTTGCCTGATATAGCTGTCTCTGATTTCCTACCAAACAGAAATTTTCTATCATAAGGTATCCTACACCAATTTCATGCTCAGAGGAAGCAAACACAGCCATAGGGCCCCCTTAGGGCTATACTGAGTAGAGTATAGCATAGCCGGGCACCTGGCTGAGTCCATTGCCGCTTCTCCAATAAAGTTTGCCGACATATTTATTTTGGCTAGGGCCCAAATGATATTCGATTTATGGAATTCCTCTTCAACCGCTGTCTCTATATTTTGAGACCAGAAACATAAAGCACTAGCCACCAAGGTAAGGGTCACTGCCAGATAGCAGGGCCCCCCCCCCCCCTTTTAGTAGACTACAGCTGCATCTACAGGCATGGATTTAAGTGATGCTATATCCGACCTCTGCCAAGGATAACACTTGTATAGACAATCGAAGGAGAATCTCTCTTCGGACTTTTGCCATTCCTCGCTTTTAATTTCTTCCACAAAACGGGAAAAGGGATTGCCATTTTGAAGAAAGGGCAAATATGACTTGTCTTTTTACCCATGTAATGGCATGGTTGATTGCCTGGACACATGGTTCCATTAAGGAAAACCTGAAATCAAGCAGCTTGGGGTCTTCCTCTGTTGAAGAGGAGCTACCATTGTCTGCAGGCTGCCCACTCGCCAGGGTAACAGAACTAAGAGGTTGAGTGGCACCTGCCAAGGTGCCAGGTTGCTCTTTTAGTCGCTTGACTGGCAACTCGGCTGCCTGGTCGGGATAATTGAAATTTATTCAAAATAAAATCTCGCGCCACTCTCATTAATAAAAAATTATATTTGGGTGTTATCTGTTAACTGCAAACTTCTCACCAGCCTACTTGATATAGGCACTGCGCCACAGGTCCTGCAGGACTTTTGCTGGGGTGCTGGTGTTGCTCTGGGGAAGAGGATATAAGACATCTTCCTTGGAACTTTTCCCTTGAGCGGGAGTGGCATCTCGGGCTATTTCCCCTGAAGAATGTCCACCTTCCCTGGCTCTTGACCTTTGAGAGTTTAAGCATGCAGGGCTGAAAGGCATCAAAGCAATCCTCATAAGGAGGCACTCTTTTTTCCTGAAAACTTATCAATACGGTGATCCCGAACCTTTGTATTTGAGGATCTTTTAACACAAGCCGTGACTGACTCATGGCTTGAGGACAAATAGGACCGCCAGCTGAAAAGAGGATAGCCGGAAAGGAAAATAGTGCTAGCGAGAGAAGAACTTTAGACATGAAAGAATGAGAAAAAAATATACATTCTTAATAAAAAGCAGGAAATAACGTTTTTTTTTTTTTTTTTTTTCGTACAAAAAGTCCAAGGGAAATAGGTAAATGAATATATAGGCATGCACATACACCTTTGATGGCCAAAGGGAAGCCTGCCTGTCCCAGGAACAAATGAAGAATGATCCAGATCCAGGTAAAGGAGGCCTCGTCCCACCAGGTATCAAAGGTTGTCAGCCCCCGAATTGTGTCGGGAGAGCAAGAGGTCTCCGCCAGGATTCCATCCATCATTGCTGGCAAGAAGGCAGTTTTGGCCCACAAACAAGTTGGCGGTCGGCACTCCTGCTGTCCAGCGCACATGCGCCGTCTGGTGTGGCCCGATGATATCATCAAGAGTGCTTCTGGCAAAGACAAACAGCACCAGGCAGCCGCTCCCACCCCATAGGGAGCCTGGGGACGTCGCAGGCAGCGTGGCCAAGACCCCCACCTGGGCAGGCAAGCAAATACTGATAAAAACTGAGACATGGAAAGCACAAAAAAGAGAGGGAGAACACATATGGGGTGACAGAAAACCTTAGTTAGACTTACCAGTGACGGTATTTCAGGACAGCACGTGGAGATAGAGTGGCTCCACCCAACTTCACAGGAAACACTGCAACCTTTAAAGTCCCTCTTCTTCCACCATGCCTTCAGTTATCAGAGTAGCCTCTGACATGCTGGAAAATAGAACACATAATAACAAACAACCCACTCAGACAGTTAATTGAGACATTAAGAAAAAACTTGGGAGGGTAATAGGCTGCTGTCCTGAAAGGCTCTTAGAAATACTGTCACCGGTAAGTCTAACTAAAGTTTTCTCCAATCGCGTTTCAGGACAGCACCTGGAGATAACCGAGTAACTTACCCTAGGGCGGGACCACTGCCTGCAGTACCTTCCTATGAAAGGCCTGATCTGCAGCTGACAGCAGATCCAACCTATAATGCTAAAGGAAAGTAGAGAAACTGGACCAAGTAGCCGCCTTACAGATTTGTTCAGGCGAAGCACTGGCTCTTTTGGCCCAGGAAGCAGCCACTGACCTTGTAGAGTGGGCTGCAATACCAACAGGCGGGTCTTCCCCCTGAGCTATGTAGGCTTCTTTGATAGCCCACCTAAGCCACCTTCCTAAAGTACTTTTGGATGCCTTTTCACCTTTGCAGGATCCCGTGAAGATTATAAAGAGTGCGTTAGATTTCCTGAAATCTTTAGTCACTGATAGATAGCATAACAGACATCTTCTCACATCTAAAGTATGGAAGATCTCCTCCTTGGCATTAGCTAGAGCCGAGGAAAAGGTAGGTAGTACTATTTCTTGAGTACGATGAAAAGATGTAGAAATCTTAGGAAGAAAGGCTGAATCTGTTCTGAAAACTACCCGGTCTGGAAATATAACCAAAATATCTGCGACTGACAGGGCCTAAAATTCACTGATTCTTCGGGCCGATGTGATCGCTACCACAAAATTGTTTTCAAAACCAAATTCTTCAGAGATGCTTCCTCTAAAGGTTCAATATAAGTTTTGTTCAAACCTTGTAACACAAGAGACAAATCCCTTTTGGGAAAAGTTTTAAGGGCTATAGGTCTATTTTGCGCTAATGCCCTGAAAAATCTAATAATCAATGCTTCCTCTGATAATGTTTTCTCAAAAAATAAAATAAAAGAGCCGCCACTTAGGTTTTTAGGGTGCTGGCTGCCAGCCCCTTCTCCATTCCTTCATGAAGAAATTCCAAAACTGAAATTACATTTTTAATTTTTTTGCAAGAACACCAAGAATTATTTTTCTTCCACACCTTCATGACCTTCATCTCTGGTCACCTTTTTCCTACTAGAAAGAAGGGTGGCAATACGTTTTTATGAAAGACCCCTGGCTTTCAACAGGTCTTCTTCAGAAACCAGGCTGCCAGCTCTAGACAATCCACTTCCGGATGGTTCAGGATACCTTGCATTAGAATGTCCCTCCTGAATGGAAGTTTCCAGGGGGGCCTCATGGCTAGATTCAGAAGTGGAGCAAACCATGGCCTTTTTGGCGAAAAGGGAGTGATCAAGATTAAGTCTGTGGATTCTGCCTTGAACTTTCTGAGGACCAACGGTATTAGTTGGAAGGGGGGGGAACACATAACACAAAGGGAAGTCCCACGGAAAAGCAAGGACGTCTAGACACCAAACTTGATCCTCTCTGTGAAGAGAGAAGAATATTGGAAATTTTACGTTCTGCTGGCTCGCAAATAAATCTACCTGAGGATAGCCCCAAACTTCTGTGATCATCAGAAAGACCTCCTGGTTTAGACTCCATTCTGCTTCTACTATCTTTCTTCTGCTTAGGAGATCTGCCAGGAGATTTTGAGAACCTTTCAGGTAAACTGCTTTTAGCGAAGCCAGATTTCGCTCCGCCCAGGCAAGTAGCTGCAAAGCTAGATTCGAGAGGCTCCTGCTCCTGGTTCCCCCCTATTTCAATACATAAGCTACAGCCGTCAGGTTGTCCAACAGGACCTGAACATGTTGGCCCTGTTAAAAGGACAGAAGACCCATAAAGATGGCCTTCAGCTCCCACTAGTTGGATGGCCTCCAGGCCTCTGCCTTGGACCATGAACCCTGTGCAGTTCTGTCATCTAGATGGGCCCCCCAGCCCCATGCACTTGCATCCGTGGTAAACCGCTTGTTTAGTGGAAAAGACCATGTCAGGCCTTTTGTTAGATTGCCCGGATTTCTCCACCACCAAAGAGCCCTCTTTACCTTCCAGGTGATCCTGATCGTTTTTTTCTAGAGATTCTAGATGTAACCATTTCCTGGAGAATATCCATCTGAAGGGGGCAGGAATGCAACCTGGCCACTGTACACTTGGAATGGATGCAGTAAGCAGGCCCAGTACTGCCATTGACATCCAAACTGTTACCTTGAGGTTGGTCTAAATCTGACCCACTGCAGACTGGACTTTTACTATCTTTCCTCGAGGGAGAAAGACTTTCTGATGCACTGAATCTATTGTGTAACCCAGGGGTGGGGAACCTTTTTTTCTGCCAAAGGCCATTTGGGTATTTATAAAATCATTCGGGGGCCGTACAAAATTATCAACTTAAAAATGCGCCTATTTTATTGAATTAACTCATCCCTATTGTGATGGCTGCAACTGCTTCTCTTTATTGAGGTATGTGATGTTAGCTGGTATTGATGATGTTGCTACTGGCAACTGGTTTTCCAGGTTTGCGTCGGTCAGTCTTGAGCGCAGTCGACGCTTTGTGGTGGTAAGTTTTGAAAAAAACTGCTGGCGGGTACAGCTGGCTGGTACTGCTGGCTGGTACTGCTGTGGGTACTGCTGGCTCAGGCTGGAACTGTGCTGTGGGTACTGCTGGCTGGTACTGCTGGCTCAGGCTGGTACTGCTGTGGGTATTGCTGATTCAGGCTGGTACTGTGCTGTAGATACTGCTGGCTGGTACTGCTGTGGCTACTGCTGGCTCAGGCTGGTTCTGCTGGCTGATACTGTGCTGTATTTACTGCTGGCTGGTACTGCTGTGGGTATTGCTGGCTCTGGCTGGTACTGCTGGATCTTAGTGCCCCCTTAATGCAGAGTGATTAGTGCCCCCCCTTAATGCAGAGTGATTGGTGCCCCCCTTAATGCAGAGTGATTGGTGGCCCCCTTAATGCAATGCAGAGTGATTAGTGCCCCCTTAATGCAGAGTGATTGGTGCCCCCCCCTTAATGCAGAGTGATTGGTGGTCCCCTTAATGCAGAGTGATTGGTGGTCCCCTTAATGCAGAGTGATTGGTGGCCCCCTTAATGCAGAGTGATTGGTGGCCCCCTTAATGCAGAGTGATTAGTGGCCCCCTTAATGCAGAGTGATTAGTGCCCCCTTAATGCAGAGTGATTAATGCCCACCACACTACACTGCCCACCACACTGCCCATTACCCTACAATGCCCACTGCACTACACTGCCCACTACACTACACTGCCCACTACACTATACTGCCCACTGCACTACACTACACTGCCCACTGCACTACACTGCCCACTACACTACATTGCCCACTGCACTACACTGCCTACTGCACTACACTGCCCACTGTGCTACACTACACTGCCCACTACACTACACTGCCCCCCACACTACACTGCCCCCTACACTAAACTGCCCCCTGCACTAAACTGCCCCCTGCACTACACTGCCCACCACACTACACTGCCCTACACTACACTGCCCACTGCACTACACTGCCCACTACACTACACTGCCCACCACACTGCACTACACTGCCTACTACACTACACTGCCCACTGCACTACACTGCCAACTGCCCACCACACTGCCCACTGCACTACACTGCCCACTACACTACACTGCCCACCACACTGCACTACACTGCCCACTGCACTACACTGCCCACTACACTAGCTATTACAGTACACTGTCCTACCTACAGTATTCCTATACTGACCCTAACTGCTCTCCCCTAACTCACTCTGTCTGGCTGTGTGGCTGGCTGCTGACTTACCTGAGATCCTGCTGGAGGAGAGGAGGAGAAGAGACGTTCGTGGTTCAGAGGCGGAGGCGGGACTCCAGGAGCATCCTGTGCGCATGTGCCACCCGGGATCTGAGAAAGGCCAGGCCCCCTGCTGCTGCACATGACCCTCTTCACCCAATAACAGGGCGCAGCCTGACAGGGGACATGGCGGCCTGGAGTGTGGGGACACCAGCGGCTCGGGAGTGACACGGCGGCGCAAGATTTCGCCCACCTAAATTTTGCAACGCACCCCCCATGCTACACCACTCACTGATGGTAGGGCTGACCCTGGGCGCCCCCGCCCAGTATCGGCCATGCAAAGAGGGGACAGTGTCCTCAGTCTGGGGGCCGGATCAGAGGACTTCGCGGGCCGCATACGGCCCGCTGGAAGTAGGTTCCCCACCCCTGGTGTAACCCAAAAAGGGAATTTCCTGCGTTGAAGTCAAATTGGATTTTTCCAAGTTTAGGAGCCAACCCAAAGTCCTGAGATGAGACTGTGTTGCCTGTAGGTCTGCTGACATCCGTCTTTTTGAATCTGTAAAGAGCAAGAGGTCGTCTAGATAAGGGACGATGGATATCCCCTTTAATCTCAGCGGTTCCAGACCTTCTGTCATCACCTTTGTGAACACTCTGGGAGAAGATGACAGACCGAAAGGAAGAGCCCTGAATTGCAGATGCCATATAGTTTTTCCCAGGTTGACAGCAAACCGGAGAAACTTTTGACATTGTTGGGCTATTGGGATGTGTAAATAGGCATCCCTCAGATCCAAGGACATCATGAAACACCCTGGGGACAAAAGCTTTGTTACAGAGTAGATAGTGTCCATCCGGAAGTGTTTGTATCAAATTGATTTGTTTAAAATTTTTAAGTTTAGAATCATGCGAAACTTGCCTGAGGGTTTCTTTACCAGAAAGATGTGCAAATAAAAGCCCCGGCCTTCCTGTTCCCTGGGGACCTGAGTTACCACTTCCTGCTGTATCAATTCCTGGAAAAGCGACATCCTTGCGGAAGCTTTCTCTTTGCCCCGTGGGAGAGGGGTGACATAAAACCTGCTTGGAGGTGCTGCCGAGAACTCCAGGTTGTAACCATGGGCTGTGATATTCCTGACAAACGGACTTGAGTTTATCTGCTCCCATTGTGGGAGGAAACTCTATAATCTTCCTCCCACCTGGGGAAGGCCGTCATTTACTTTTGGCGGCCTGCTCCGGAGGTCTTAACAGCACCCCACCTCTACCTTTGCCCCGGAGAGAGGACCAGGGCCTTGTTTTGTGGTCCTGGTCTCTATTTTTCTGGGACTGCAAAAAAGGATGAAAATTTTCTTGAGAGGTGGTTTCTTTTTGGATGGAAAGGCTTTTTTCTTATCTGCCGTTCTATCTAGGACTGATTCCAACTCCGGACCAAATAGGAGATCCACCGAAAATGGAATTCCACATAATTTGGTTTCAGAAGCTGAGTCCCCAGACCAAGTTTTGAGCCAAATAGCGCATCTAGCAGAATTGACTAATGAAGACCTAACAGCCATCTTAATTGATTTTGCAGAGGTGTCTGCCATAAACTTGACTGCTTTAAGCAGTAAAGGGAAGGACTTGAGTCAATTTTTCCTCGATGTTCCCGCTTCCACATGCTCTTTAAGCTGTTCTAACCAGCATTCCAAATTTCTGGCGATTACTGTGGATGTCAAATGCCAAATCTGTGCAGCGAGAGACCTGAGAGAAAGCCGCATCCACTCTAGGCCTTTTATTCCATACATGGGCCTCATCTTGCTCAAAGGGAAACCTTCTCTTGAGAGACTTGGAGAAGAGAGGAGCCCTCTCAGGATCTTTCCATTCCCTTATAATTGTTTCTGACAGGACTTTATGCACTGGGAATACCCTATGCTAGGACTCATCCATCCCCTGATACATCCTGTCATGTACAGAGAGCTGGATTTTTTTCCTCCTGGATCTCAAGGGTAGTATAGATGGCTTTAGGCAGATCATCTACTTCCTCCAAAGACAATTTGTAACCAGAAACTTTGGGAATATCCTCTTCTTCCTCCTCATCAGAGTCTTTGAGGGAAAGAAGTGTACTTGCTCCTTCACCCTCACTGGCCACTGCCGACTTTGAGGTGGATGCCAAGGAGCTGGACAAAGTACTTTGCTGGGAGTCTGTCTTGGTTGCTGGCACTTTCCCTAACAATGAACGGACTGAACTCAGTGTGTCTGTTAACTCTCTAACAGAAGAAAACAAATCTTTACATTGCTCCAAAGATTCCTCTTTAACAAGATCTGCTATGCACACTTTGCAAAGCGGCTTTGACCATGACTCTTTCAGGTATTTTTTGCAAGAAGGACATTTTTTCTGAGCTAAGGGAGGACTTTGAGCTTTAACTGTGGTTTTAACCTAAAGAAACATAAATAATCCACAATCCACCTATGAGGACCACCTGTGCCAGCGCACAAAAAAAAAAAAAAATGACAGACACCCCGCTTGACTGGAAAAGCTGAGAACCATATGCCCAACAGATACAGTGCAGGCTCCTGCTACAGGAGGTTACAGAAAAAACACACAGTAAGGCCTAATAGTAAAGAAAGGGCACCACTGCACCCTTCTTACCTGGGCCTAGCCGGTGCTGAAGGCGCCTGCCTCCGCCGATGCTGCAGCTTTCTCCTCCATGTTATGCAGAGCGTGCAGCTGAAGAGGACAGAACGCTGTCCATCTAAAATCCCCGCTTCCTAGCGTCTCACTACCTGCGAGACATGAAGTAGAAGCACCGACCAAAGGACCTGCCCCCTGACCGTTGCGTTCCAGCAGTCGGAACTACAGCTGCCATGCCCCCACTAGAAGTCCTGCCTACCGGAACTGACGCACTCGCCGTCCGGGACCCAGGACCATCATTGGGGGATGCCGAATGAAACCTGCGGACCCTGGGCACCCAGGCAGGACTTCCTGACGCTGCCTTTACTCCCCTGAGCTGGAAGAGCCGGGGACCCCGGATCACCTCTCCCCTTCTCGGAAAGGTGTTGGGATGGTCTCCTAAGAAGCCTAGAGATAAGCCTACCTCCCTCCACCTGGAGAGTACGCAGCTCCCCCCAACTGGTTCCTAGCAGCACTTCCACCATGTCGGAGAAAACACAACTGAAGGCATGGTGGAAGAGGAGGGACTTTAAAGGTTGCAGTGTTTCCTGTAAAGTTGGGTGGAGCTACGCTATCTCCAGGTGCTGTGCAGAAAGGCGATTGGAGAAAAGAGAAAAAGGGAAAGGAAAGCCCTGTATGGTATAAGGGACCAAAGAAAAAAAAAAAGAGAAGGAATGATATAGCTGCCCCCACCCCCAAGCCTCAGCCTGCAAACACTCACATGATGGCAGATTTCGTTCCTAAAGAGGAAACACTGAAGGGCCCCATCAAGATCCACGGAAGGGGTTCCCAGGCTATTTAGCAGCCTGAGCACTGGGACTTCGCACTGGAAGAGGCTGAACCCAGACGGACACTGCGCTGAGGCAAAGGTGGGCACATAATACTGCTTACTCTTCACTGATGCAAGTGACAAAGGGGTGGATCTACTAAAGGCTAATCCCTGTGCACTACAAGTGCACTATTATTATTATTATATAGGATTTATATAGCGCTGACAGTTTACGCAGCGCTTTACAACTTGAGGGTAGACAGTACAAATACAATACACTTTAATACAGTATGAATCAGAGGGCCCTGCTCATTAGAGCTTACAATCTAAGAGGGAGGGTGTTATAATACTAGTAGGAGTCTGTCGTGTAGAGGAAGGCCTACCAATTGCCAGTGGGCGGAGCTTGGATGGGAACCCCCGAGGTGAGTAGCACATGCTAACCTGAGGTGCGGAATCTAAGTATCCACCGGTCTTCACCAGAGCCTCTGATGGTGAGGATGGATTTGGCTGCGGGTGAATACCAGGTCGCGGCCCCCAGGGTCGCACCACCCAGGGAGGACTGGTCAAGGTCCGAAAGGCAGGTGAGCAGACAAGGAGGATCCAAGAGAATAGTCAAACGAGCCGGGGTCAGGACGGGCAGCAAGCAAATGAAGTCAGGGACGAGCCAAAGGTCAACAGGAATCAGGCAGGGATCAACAGGACGCAGGTTCAGGAACATGTCGTAGCTGAAGACAAGACAGCAAAGGCACAGTGCTGCTGAGGTGTTTAAATAAGGCAGCCTGTTGCCAATTGCTGCAATTAGCCTGCACTAGGTTAACCCTTTGGATGACAGACAGCACATCAGTCTGCTCAGGGAGCATTCCTAACATTGCCCCCCCTTAAGGGCAACCTCCGGGTGCCCAACAAACTGCTTTTCTGGGGATGGGCAAGAAAAAAACATTTGGATCAGGTCTGCGGCATGAATGTTCCTCTCGGGTTCCCAGGAATTCTCTTCCGGCCCATAACCCTTCCACTTAATAAGGAACTGAAGCTGGTTACCTCTTTTCCGGCAATCAAGTACAGCCTCAACTTCGTACTCCATGTCGCCATCCACCATCACTGGTTCCGGAGGTCCAGAGTTTCTGCCGGGGAAGGTGTCGGGAACCATGGGTTTTAAAAGAGCGACATGGAACACAGAATGGATCCGTAGGGTATCAGGTAAGGATAACTCAAAGGACACGGCATTGAGTCTTCTTTTAACGGGGAATGGGCCGATAAACCTGGGAGCCAACTTCTTGGATGGGCAGGCCAAGCAGAGGTTAGCTGTGGATAAAAAGACCTGGTCACCTGGTTGGAGGATCAGCTCTCCCCTCTTCCTCCCATCAAAGACTTTCTTGGACGCCACCTGAGCCTTGGTCAAGGTTTCCTGCAGGAGATTGTTGTTACAAGTGAAGAAGTCGATGGTAGCCTGGACTGCGGGAACTCCGGAATCAGAAGGAATGTCGGGCAGAAAGGAAGGATGGAACCCATAATTGGCAAAGAAGGGAGATTGCCCGGTGACAAAATGTTTTGAATTATTATAGGCAAATTCTGCGAACGGTAATAAGGTTACCCAGTCGTCCTGAACGAAGGTGGTAAAGCACCGGAGGTATTGTTCTAAGGTCTGGTTCGTCCTCTCGGTTTGACCATTGGTCTGTGGATGATAGGCAGAGGACATAGCTAGGTAGATCTTCAGAAGCCCACATAACGCCTTCCAGAAACGGGATGTGAATTGTACCCCTCTGTCGGAGATGATGCTTTTGGGTACCCCATGTAGTCTCACTATCTCTTTAAGAAAGATGTCCGCAGTTTCTTTTGCGGTGGGGGTACCCTTGAGGGGTAAAAAGTGGGCCATCTTGGAGAGCCGGTCTATGACCACAAAGATAGCGGAGCACCCTGCTGAGGGAGGGAGCTCAATAATAAAGTCCATGGCTATGGTCTGCCAGGGCTGGTCAGGGATTGGGAGTGGTCTGAGAAGACCCCAAGCCTTACTCCTCGCGGTCTTACTTTGGGAACAGATAGTGCATGAAAGAATATAGTTCTGGCAATTCTTTTCCATGTTGGGCCACCAAAAAGAGCGTTGCAGCAGGTCGAAGGTCCTCTGGATACCAAAATGACCGGCCAGGGGGTGATCATGACAGGTACCCAGAATTGCCATCCTGACGTCCTCTGGAATGAAAATCTTGTCCCCGGTCCACAACAAGCCGTCCCTGCGTGACAGGTGTGTTCCTGGCGGACTCGAAACATTAGCTGAAGCTTGTTCGAGACGGGTCCTCAGCCCTGTTAATGGAAGCAAAAAGATATTTTTGGACAAAATGGTGTCCAGTACCGGAACTTCCTTGGGGTTGTCAAACATCCGGGACAAGGCATCGGGTTTGATATTTTTAGACCCGGGTCGATAGGTAATGTGGAATGAAAACCTTGAGAAAAACAGTACCCATCGTGCCTGACGGGGTCTCAGACGCTTAGCGGATCTCAGGTACTCGAGATTTTTGTGGTCAGTAAAAATGAGAATGGGGTGTGCAGCACCTTTGAGCAGATATCGCCATTCTTCCAGTGCGGCTTTAATGGCCAGGAGTTCCAGATCTCCCACGTCATAATTCCTCTCCGCCGTGGAGAATTTTTGGGAAAAGAAGGCTATTGGGTGCATCAGGTCCTTGACTCCCTGTCTTTGGGAGATGACTGCCCCTATAACGACCTCTGAAGCATCTACTTCAAGGAGGTAGGGTAAGGTGGGATCTGGATGGCTCAAGATAGGGGCCGAGGTAAAAAGATTCTTTAGCACCATGAAGGCGGATTGGGCATCAGGAAACCATGAGAAACGGGCGTTTTTCTTAGTGAGCTGAGTGATTGGAACGATGATATTAGAGAATCCCTTTATGAACCTCCTATAGAAGTTTGCAAAGCCTATAAAGCGCTGTACTTCCTTTTTATCAGATGGCGGAGGCCAGTCCAGAATATCGGAGACTTTCTGGGGGTCCATTTTTATTCCCTCTGTGGAAATTATCAACCCCAGAAATGGAATGCTGCTTTGCTCAAAGTCGCATTTTTTAGCTTTTACATAGAGACCATGCTGGCGGAGACGGCCGAGAACATTTTGGACATGCTCGCGGTGTTGCTCAAGGGATGCCGAAAAGATCAGGATGTCATCCAGGTATACAATGAGAAAAATGTCCAGTCAGTCCCTGAAAATGTCGTTCACAAAATGTTGGAATGTAGCAGGAGCATTACAGAGGCCGAACGACATCACTAGATATTTGAAATGTCCGAATCGGGTGCGGAAAGCCATCTTCCACTCATCCCCCTCTCGGGTGCGGACTAGGTTATAGTCCCCGCAAAGATCCAATTTTGTAAACAGGGTGGCAGACCTGAGCCTCTGAAAAAGCTCAGGAACCAGAGGAAGGGGGTAGCGGTTCTTAATGGTGATCTTGTTTAGATAATCATACAAAAATGTGATGCGCCAGAAATACACAATTAATAAAGGTGATAAGACATAAATAATTGTGAAAAATCAAGTCCATAAGGCACACAATGGTGCTCGTGCTCAGAATCAATATATAGTGTCCCAGTGTTCAATAAAGAAATCGTATAGTGACAAATAATAGCAAATTGTGAACACCACTCCGTGAATCCCTCCACCAGATGGAATGGCCTCTCACCTTCCTGCAAGACCCAAACGGGCCAGCAAA
The DNA here is from genome assembly GCF_965119305.1 of Pelophylax lessonae. NCBI lineage: Eukaryota > Metazoa > Chordata > Amphibia > Anura > Ranidae > Pelophylax > Pelophylax lessonae. Next base: position 129,530,249 of record NC_138777.1, read on the forward strand.
TGCATATAACCAAGATTATAAGACTCCAGGAAAGGACCTCCCTGCTTGTCACCTCCGGGGATCACGGGACATAGATGGGGAAAAAGATATGGCAAAATCTAGTGCTCTCTGTTTGGTAGTTTGAATGGGCTTTATTAAAGAAAAATCATTAATTCAACTCACATTTATGAGGCACGCAGCCGTGCCTGCTGTATTGGCAAGATCGTAGTACACCAGAGAGAAGGTCTGCGTCGGTCACGCACGCTCCGCCCCCCCTATACGCGTTACGTCGAGCGTGATGCTCCACTGACTTCCTCGGTAGGGGTGGCTTGTGCGTGTCAAGCCTCGCTTTAAGTAAGTAAGCTCCGAGGTGGATTGGCCAGCGGGTCTCTGTACCTCCCCTTGCTCCTAGCACTATGCGGGACACCGGAACCACCGAACCAGGCAACTATTCGTCGGTGTCACTGGCTAGTATAACTAATGGGGCAATTTATTCCATAGATGTGCAATAATTAGTTTGCGGAGATCGCGTGGCGACGCTGACCTCTCTCGGGTTTACAGTACATATGCTAAAAAGTAAAAAAAGTAAAATTTTTTAAAAAAGCAGAAATTTTTTTAAAAACCAGTAAAAATACCATCAATATTTTATAAAATCATGAATTTACTAAAATAGTAAGTAAAAAATATAAAAAAATGATATATAAATATGACCTCAGATAAAAATATTATTATTAACTTTTAACCTCAGATCAAGATGTTAAAAAATGGGGTATTATTTATTACTAATGAAACAGTTAAGATCGAAGTCCTTATTAAGACCCCTGGGTGCCAATACCTTGGCTTCGTAAACCCAGAAGGATTCCCTTCTACTTAACTGACGAATGTAGTTTCCTCCTCCAATGTGGTTGGACGTGTTCTATTCCCCAGAATTTAAGGGAATGGGGTTTCTTATCATGGACTTCTTTAAAGTGCTTAGATACGTTATGTGAAACCTCCCCCTTTTTTATATTTGCAACATGTTCCCCTATTCTCACGTTCAGGGGTCTGGAGGTACGCCCTACATATTGGAGTCCACACCCACATTCCATCATGTAAACAACCCTAATGGTAGTGCATGTTATTAGGTCTTTAATCTGGTATTCTTTGCCTGTGCTGTTACATAGGAAGGTTTTCCTTTTCTTTATATTATTTCTTGTCTGCCGGCAAACCCCACATTTGCCGCATGCGTGAAAGCCAGATAAGAACTGAAAGATCGTATTCAATAATAATTGAATACGATCAATTTTTTTATATTTTTTACTTACTATTTTAGTAAATTCATGATTTTATAAAATATTGATGGTATTTTTACTGTTTTTAAAAAAATTTCTGCTTTTTTAAAAAATTTCTGCTTTTTAAAAAAAAAAATAATTTTATAATATGTTTTTATCTGTTTGGCATTTTATGTAATTATATACTTTTTAGCGTATGTACTGTAAACCCGAGAGAGGTCAGCGTCGCCACACGATCTCCGCAAACTAATTATTGCACATCTATGGAATAAATTGCCCCATTAGTTATACTAGCCAGTGACACCGACGAATAGTTGCCTGGTTCGGTGGTTCCGGTGTCCCGCATAGTGCTAGGAGCAAGGGGAGGTACAGAGACCCGCTGGCCAATCCACCTCGGAGCTTACTTACTTAAAGCGAGGCTTGACACGCACAAGCCACCCCTACCGAGGAAGTCAGAGGAGCATCACGCTCGACGTAACGCGTATAGGGGGGGCGGAGCGTGCGTGACCGACGCAGACCTTCTCTCTGGTGTACTACGATCTTGCCAATACAGCAGGCACGGCTGCGTGCCTCATAAATGTGAGTTGAATGAATGATTTTTCTTTAATAAAGCCCATTCAAACTACCAAACAGAGAGCACTAGATTTTGCCATATCTTTTTCCCCATCTATGTCCCGTGATCCCCGGAGGTGACAAGCAGGGAGGTCCTTTCCTGGAGTCTTATAATCTTGGTTATATGCATTTGCTGGCCCGTTTGGGTCTTGCAGGAAGGTGAGAGGCCATTCCATCTGGTGGAGGGATTCACGGAGTGGTGTTCACAATTTGCTATTATTTGTCACTATACGATTTCTTTATTGAACACTGGGACACTATATATTGATTCTGAGCACGAGCACCATTGTGTGCCTTATGGACTTGATTTTTCACAATTATTTATGTCTTATCACCTTTATTAATTGTGTATTTCTGGCGCGTCACATTTTTGTATGATTATCAGTTTATTGTGATTTGTGAACACGATTGGTGTATGCAGCCGGATATTATTATTTTTACACGTTGATGTTTTATATTTATGCACTTTATTCACGCACAGTGATTTTGTGTTGAGTTTACATCACTTATTTGATTTGCGCTGATAGTTTTTGGTTTTAATATTAGATCTTGTTTAGATCCCTGTAGTCGATGCAGGGCCAGAGGGAGTGGTCCTTTTTTTCTACAAAGAAAATACCTGCCCCTGCCGGGGAAGTGGATGGACGATTGAAGCCATTCCTTAGACTTTCATCCACATAATCCTTCAGCACCTCCAACTCACGTTCGGATAAAGGATAAATCCAACCGAACGGGATTTCAGCCCCAGGAAGCAGTTAGATAGGGCAATCGTATGGACGATGAGGGGGCAAGGTCTCAGCTCCCCGCTTACTGAAAACGTCCAAAAAGTCGTGGTAGGCTTGGGGCACAATAGAGCGTAGGTCAGGCTCAGATTCGAGTAAAGTTTTGGAAAACTTAGGTGGTCTGGGTAGGCAGGAGTTCCTACAGTATGGTGATGGGAACTTGATGGTTCCTGTGGTCCAATTAACTTGTGGGTTGTGTGCCCACAAACATGGTAAGCCCAGGATAATGGGGAATAACGGGGATGCAATAACATCTAGGCTTATCAACTCTGTGTGGCCACAAGAGAATACCATAGGGAGAGGAGGAGTTTCCTGGATCACGGGTCTGGATTTGATGTGTGATCCATCGGCCAAAAAGATGGTAAGGCCTTGGGTCTTAGGCTTGAGAGGTATGCCTTGTTGGGCAGCGAAGGTACAGTCAATGAAGCAGCTGCAGGCTCCTGAATCAACGATCGCTGTAACCTGGACGGGACCTTCCGAAAGCTGTAACGACACAGGGAAAACTAAGTGGGAGATATTGACAACAGCTGCCACACAACTGGGTGGAGGTACAGGAAGAGACTTACAGAACTTGGCAGGGCAGGATCGCACATAATGGCCGGGCTCTCCACAATAAAGGCAAAGGTTACCTATCTGCCGACGGCGCCTCTCTTCTGGAGACAGGGCTGGACGCATGATCCCAATCTGCATGGGTTCGGGCACATCTGGAGTGGTACCGGCAGGAGCGGGACTGGCAGGAACTGGCCCAGCGGAGGAAAAATGTGCCGGAGGTGTTACCCTTGGCAGCATCCAGGTTGGCCAGGACTGTTGTGGAGACCGTTCTGCGCGGCGTTCCCGGAGCCGACGGTCAATCTGAATGGCCTGAGAAATCCGATCCTCCAGAGCATCAGGTATACCGACTCGAGACAGCTCATCCTTTAGTCCTTCAGACAGGCCTAGGCGGAATTTATACCGCAGTGCCGCCTCGTTCCAGGAGGTTTCAGAACTCAGGCGGGGGAAGTATGTGACATAGTCCTCGACTGGCCTGCGACCCTGCTGGAGAACATGAAGCACAGCTTCGGCAGTGGAGGCCCGCTGCGGATCATCATACAGTTGGGCCATGGCTGTAAAAAATTACGATAAGGAGTTCAGGTGGAAACTGGCCTCCTCAAGGAGCCGATGGGCCCAGGACTGAGGTTCGCCTAGGAGCAGCGAGATGACAAACCCCACCTTGGTGGCCTCCAGGGAGAAGGTCTGCGGTTGCAAGGAAAAGTACAGCTGGCAAGCATTGCGAAAGGCTCGAAATTTGCACGATCTCCGAATAATTTTTCTGGGTTCGGGACCCGTGGTTCTGGTGGCAGCATCACTACGGTGGGACTAGGAGCGACTCCTGTGGACGCTGCAGTAGCGGAAGGAGCAGATAACACCGGAGGATTCCCTGGAAGAGTTGCAGAATATACTGCTTACTCTTCACTGATGCAAGTGACAAAGGGGTGGATCTACTAAAGGCAAATCCCTGTGCACTACAAGTGCACTATTATTATTATTATTATTATTATTATATAGGATTTATATAGCGCTGACAGTTTACGCAGCGCTTTACAACTTGAGGGTAGACAGTACAAATACAATACACTTTAATACAGTATGAATCAGAGGGCCCTGCTCATTAGAGCTTACAATCTAAGAGGGAGGGTGTTATAATACTAGTAGGAGTCTGTCGTGTAGAGGAAGGCCTACCAATTGCCAGTGGGCGGAGCTTGGATGGGAACCCCCGAGGTGAGTAGCACATGCTAACCTGAGGTGCGGAATCTAAGTATCCACCGGTCTTCACCAGAGCCTCTGATGGTGAGGATGGATTTGGCTGCGGGTGAAAACCAGGTTGCGGTCCCCAGGGTCGCCCCACCAGGGGAGGAATGGTCAAGGTCCGAAGGCAGATGAGCAGACAAGGAGGATCCAAGAGAATAGTCAAACCAGCCGGGGACAGGACGGGCAGCAAGCAAACAAAGTCAGGGACGAGCCAAAGGTCAACAGGAATCAGGCAGGGATCAACAGGACGCAGTTTCAGGAACATGGAGAAGCTGAAGACAAGACAGCAAAGGCACAGTGCTGCTGAGGTGTTTAAATAAGGCAGCCTGTTGCCAATTGCTGCAATTAGCCTGCACTAGGTTAACCCTTTGGATGACAGACAGCACATCAGTGTGCTCAGGGAGCGTTCCTAACAGAGGGTCAAGAGGTAATAACTGTGGGGGATGGGCTGATGGAGAAAATAAAAGTACAGTTGTTAGGTGGATGCCAGATAGGTTTCTCTGAAGAGATGCGTTTTCAGGGATCGTCTGAAAGTAGACAAAGTAGGAGATAGTCGGACAGATGGGGGTAGAGCATTCCAGAGGATGGAAGAAGCTCGGGAGAAGTCCTGGAGGCGAGCATGGGAAGTAAAAAACAAAAAGTGACCAGCGCTATGGTGTGTACAAATATGGTTTACAGGTATAAGCTGCCACCAACCTACCCTTGTAAAACAAGGGTAAAAAAAATGGGAAAGAAGGGGAAAAAAGTTGGTAAAAGGCGCTACCTGTTAAAGGGAATTGAGGTGGGAAAAATAGTATATGGTGCAAACCTTAAACATAAATCTCCATCATAATACAAAAATAATCCTCAATATTGTTATCAAACATGCAATAAATAAAATATAGTAAAATATAATATTGTTTGGTTGCTTGGTAAAGGTGCACATGCTAATTAAATGCTAATTGTTCATATGCTGACGCTCATATAAGGTGCTCAGTGCCGAGGTTTATTATTCAAAACTATAAATAAATAAAAAAATGTTGTGCCCAATGTGTGGTAAGAATTTATTATCTTATAAAGTGCTTATAGTGGTTTTATACGTGAAAGTAGTACCAGTGTTGATAGTACTAATTGTTGCTGCCTTTAGTGCGATGTGTAAAATGACAGTGCTCTCAAAGGGTAAAAATAACACATAAATATATATATAAATAAAGTAACATGGGTAGGGAGATCTCTCCCTATAATATACAATAAGTTAGTGCAAGTGGATGAGTCCAGTGTGCTTTAACAAATAGTGGTGTTGGTGATTCTCGTGCCTATACCCGTGGTCCCCACTAGGTATTGCACTCACCCCTTTCTTCAAACCCTTGAGGCAGGGTTGTTTTTGCTGATGTTTTTTGTAGCTCCAAAAAGGCAGTCCTAGGCGTCCTTAGTGTCTGAGGATGAGTGGGCTGAGATATGCCTCCAAGATGTTCTCACAATCTAAATAGCTCAAAACACAGACAAAAAGTGCCCCATGGTGTAGTATATAATATTACTGATAAATTAGTGTAGATAGACTCACAATTTGGATAATCACGATCAGCGAGAGACACCTGGATACTTCCGCGTTCCACGGCTTCAGCTCTCCAAACCGGAAGTGATGTTGACGTACAGAAACTCCGCCCTACACGTTTCCTCATACAGACGTCATCTGGAGCAGCCAGAGCATGGGAAGTGGTTACAAGGGAGCAAGAGAGCAGGAGGTCCTGGGAGGAACGAAGAGAAAGAGTTGATCAGTATTTTGAGACCAGATTAGTGATGTAGCTGGGCGTCAAGTTATGGATGGCTTTGTAAGTTATGGTTAGTAACTTGAATTTAATTTGTTGGTTGAGTGGCAGTCAATGGAGGGATTGGCAAAGAGGGGTAGCAGACACAGAGCGGTTTGCAAGGTGGATGAGCCTGGCAGCAGCATTCATGATGGACTGAAGGGTGGATAGTCTTTTTAAAGGTAAGCCAATGAGAAGGGAGTTGCAGTAATCGAGACGAGAGATGACCAGGGAGTGGATTAGAAGCTTTGTGGTATCATTGGTTAGGAAGGGACGTATCTTGGAGATGTTGCAGAGGTTGAGGCGGCAAGCTTTGGACGGTGACTGGATGTGTGGCCGAAAAGATAGTTCAGAGTCCAGGATTATACCTAGGACCTTGGCATGGGTGGACGGGTTGATAGTTGTGCTGTTGATGTTGACAAAGAAATCAGGGGAGGAGGACCGTGGGGGAGGAAATATGAGCTCGCTTGTGGATAGGTTGAGTTTGAGGAAGTGATGTGACATCCAGGCTGATTTGTCTGTTAGTAAGCTGGTGATGCGTGAGGAGACTGATGGAGTGAGCTGAGGGGTGGAGAGATTGATTTGGGTGTCATCAGCGTAGAGATGATATTAAAAGCCATGGGAGGCAATCAGCTGACCCAGGGAGGAGGTGTAGATTGAGAAAAGGAGTGGTCCAAGGACAGAACCTTGGGGGACCCCGACAGAGAAAGGAAGATGAGAGGAGGTAGTAGAGTTGTAAGTAGCACTGAAGGTGCGTTGGGATAGGTAGGAGGAGAACCAGTGAAGAGTACGGTCACGGAGGCCAAAGGAGTGGAGTTTTTTGAGGAGGAGGGGGTGGTCTACTGTGTCAAAGGCAGCGGAGTAGTAGTAGTACAGAATAGTGTCCATTGGTGTTTGCTGTTAGTAGGTCGTTTGTGAGTTTAAGTAGAGCAGTTTCAGTGGAATGTTGAGGACGAAAACAGGACTGAAGGGGATCAAGAAGATTGTTCTTAGTCATATGGTCACTCGGGTTGGTTGTAGACCAATCGTTCGAGGAGTTTGGAAGAGAAGGGGAGTAAGGAGATGGGGCGTAGATTGTGAAAGTTGGTGGGGTCCAGTGAGGGCTTTTTAAGGATGGGAGTGACTAGCACGTGTTTTAGAGAATTAGGGAAGATGCCAGAAGAGAGGGAGAGGTTGAAGATGTAAGTAGAGAGCGTAGAATAGAGTAAGAGGGTGAGAGTAGGCATGTGTGAGGCAGCAACCTTGTTAATACTAGTAGGGTGGAACGAGGGAAGTAATGATTGTACTTGTGGATATGGGTTGTTAAGTGGGGGAGGTTTTTGCACATTGAAAATCTCCTCGCAAATTGTATCAATCTTATTTTTGAAGTGATTGGCGATCTCCTGGGCAGTGAGCGAGTTAGAGGGCAGAGTTGGTGGAGGACAGAGTAGAGAGTTAAAGGTAGAGAAGAAATGACGGGGACTAAAAGAGAATGTTTGGATGAGCATGATAAAATAGGTTTGTTTGGCAGTGAGGAGGCAGGAATAGTATTTTAGAAAGGCAGATTTATATTGGTTGAAGTCTTCCGGGGACTTAGTCTTACGCCACAGGCGCTCAAGAGCGCGGCTACATTTTCTGAGACTTATGGTGTCGTCTGTTTGCCAGGGTTGTAGGGGTCGGTACCGAATTCTGTCCGAGTGCAGACTCGAAGTGCAGTCTCTGTAGATCTGAGGGGGAAAATCTGCTGATTTCTATTAGTGATCGACCGATATAGTTTTTTTCGTTGCCGATACCGATATTTTGCCGATCGCATATCGGTATCGGCCGATATTTGCCGATATTTTCAGACATGTAAAATTTACCCAAAAAAAACACAAAATTCGACACAAATCTCTTAACAAACATGTTAATCTTTATTTATTAACATTTTTAACAAGTGCTCGTTTTTCACACCTTAAGTGCATAAAAAATGATAGGAAAACGTCAATTGCAGGGACATTTGCTTTGCATTTCACATCATCTGATTGTGCATTAATGCATAATAAAGTGCTGCAGTAGTGGAATCACTCACTGAAATATGTTACTGCAGTACAGTCAGTGCAAAACTGCTAGAAAAAGAGCAAGGCAACAGCTACACATGTCACAGTGGATTGGACTGGAGCCAGTGGAGGACTACCTCTGTCTGCAGTATGTCACTCACTGCAACTACAGCAGTCAGTGCAAAACTGTTAGAAAAAAAGCTAGGCAACAGCTAGACATTGGTTTGGAGTCAGTGGACTACCTCTGCAGTAGGGCACTCACTTCAACTACAGCAGTCAGTGCAAAACTGCTAGAAAAAACAGTTAGGCAACAGCAAGAAAGTGGATTGGAGTCAGTGGACTACCTCTGCAGTATGGCACTCACTGCAACTACTGCAGTCAGTGCAAAACTGCTAGAAAAAAAGCTAGTCAACAGCTAGACAGTGGATTGGATTGGAATCAGTGGACTACCTCTGCAGTAGGGCACTCACTGCAACTACAGCAGTCAGTGCAAAACTGCTAGAAAAGAAGCTAGGCAACAGCTAGACAGTGGATTGGACTCTTAGCAGTAGGGCACTCACTGCAAATACAGCAGTCAGTGCAAAACTGCTAGAAAAAAACAGCTTCATATTGGATTGGACTACCTCTGCAGTAGGGCACTCACTGCAACTACAGCAGTCATTGCAAAACTGCTAGAAAAAACAGCTAGGCAACAGCAAGACAGTGGATTGGAGTCAGTGGACTACGTCTGCAGTGGGGCACTCACTGCAACTACAGCAGTCAGTGTAAAACTGCAAGAAAAAAAGCTAGGCAACAGCTAGATAGTGGATTGGACTCTTAGCAGTAGGGAACTCACTGCAACTAAAGCAGTCAGTGCAAAACTGACAGAAAAAAACGGTAGGCAACAGCATTGGAGTGGAGTCACTGGAGTGGACGCTTCTCTTTTCAATACTCCCAGTTAAGTAGAACAATATTATACTGCAGAAAGCAGAACATTTCAGCATGTCCATGGTCACCTGTTAAAGGTCTTCTGAAGAGGATGACTTCTTCTGTCAATTACTGTTTCTTTCAAATTACATAGTTACATAGTTAGTGAGGTTGAAAAAAGACATCCGTCCATCCAGTTCAACCTATAATGTGTGTATGTTTGCTGTTAACCGTAAATTGTATACCCCTCTATGTTGTGGTCTTTAAGGTGCCCATCTAACAGTTTTTTAAACTATCGATGTTCCCTGCTGATACGACTGCTTGTGGAAGAGAATTTCACATCCTTATTGCTCTTACAGTGAAGAACCCCCTACGTATTTTAAGGTTAAACCGCCTTTCCTCTAGTTTTAGTGAGTGGCCACGTGTCTTATTGTATTCCCTTTCTCTGAATAGTTTGTTCCTTATGCTAGGGTCGCCAGTACAGTATTTGTACATTGATATCATATCCCCCCTCAATCGTCTAGAGATGAAGTTCATTATTCAGGCTCATAGTTGCACATTCAGAAGAAATTGAATCCTCCGCATGAGGCCCCAATAAAACACTGAAAATGTCCTGATAAATTTGACCACGATGAAGAAGATTCTCTTCTGGTCATTGACGTATTTTCAAACATTTGTCTGTTTTTGCAGCATGCTGCTCTTCATAAAAATAGTGTTCTGGACTTGTCTTTTCAGCAGGAACCTCCTGCACCTCCTGTTGAATATCTTCTGTCAGCCATTGTTTCGCCTTAGCCAATACATCATCAGAAGAGAAAGCATGGTTCTTGTATCAAGGATTCAAAAGACTTGCAAGCACAACATTTTCTCTTCATGCTTCTCAAAACATATATCAATCAAAGCTCTTTGGTTTGACACACCAACATTTGAAAGTTGGAGGGTGTTGTGTGCCATGATGACACAGAGGTCTGACGTATCAGTAAGCCTCATTCCTTTAGGCATGTTTGCTCCACTGTCTCGAAGTTGCGCAAGCATCACTCGTCCTTTGTTGATTCCCCATTCTTCAAGCATGCCTAGAAACATTTCTCTACTGTACTCAGCTGTGTGTGATCCTTGCATCACTTTTGTATTCAACAGCAATTGCCTTTTTGTCCATCTGCCGTCAATGGCATGTAAGAATCAGTAGTGACTCTGACTCTGTTTGTGACCAGCAGTTAGTCGTGAATGAGAGTGAGTTGCCAGCATTCTCTGGTTGCAGCATAGCCTTTACTTTGTCAACTACCTTTTGGTGTAGCTTTGCCTGCATTTTGGTTTGATAATACTGCTCACTCTTCAGTGTGTAGCTTGGCTCAAGCATGGACATCAACCGCTTAAATCCTGAGTCAGACACCATTGTAAATGACTGGTTATCAGTGACAATCATCTCTGTGATTACTGTGTCCAGCAGTTGGGATCTTCCATCTGAATCTAGACCGTGACATGTGTTTTTTTCACAAACATACAGTATCTGTTATTGTTGCCTGGGATAGTGGAGGAGGTATTGAATCAAAATCACATTGATATTCATTTTGTTTTTTCTGTGCTGCATGATGCAATTCAATATGATGAACTCTTAGATGGGCCCAAATATTTGACGTATTTCTGTTTTTCGCAGGTACTGATGCCATGCTTATGTTGTTTGTACATGTGTTGCACACTGCTGCTTTTCCTGGAGATGGTTGAGACGAGAAATAGTCCCAGACCACACTTTTACACTTTCTCTCCTCATCCATCTTCATTTCAAATTGAAAGACACAAAACATTTTAAAGAAATGGCTTGCTGAAGCTGAAGTTGCTGCTGATGCTGGCACCCTGTTGTGGGTTGGTGGCTGATGCCTGGCAGTGTGGCTGGCTTGGTGTCACCCTGTTGTGGGTGGCTTGCTTGCTGGCACAATGTGGTGGCTGGCTGGCGTCACCCTTTTTTGGGTGGCTGGCTTGCAGGAACACCGTGGTGGCACTGGCTGGTTGGCTTGGTGTCACCCTTTTATGGGTGGCTGGCTTGCAGGAACTCTGTGGTGGCGCTGGCTTGGTGGCCAGCTTGCAGGAACACTTGTTTAGGCTGGGTGGCTTGGTGTCACCCTGTTATGGGTGGCTGGCTGGCTTGGTGACTGCTGTCACCTTGTTATTGGTGGCTGGCTTTCAGGAACAGTCTGTGGTGGCTGGTTGAATGGCTTGGTGTCACCCTGTTATGGGTGGTTGTCTTGCAGGAACACTGTGGTGGCTGGCTGGCTTGGTGTCACCCTGTTATGGGTGGCTGGCTTTCAGGAACAGTCTCTGTGGTGCCTGGTTGGCTTGCTTGGTGTCACCCTGTTATGGGTGGCTGGCTTTCAGGAACAGTCTCTGTGGCGCCTGGTTGGCTGGCTTGGTGTCACCCTGTTATGGGTGGCTGACTTGCAGGAACACTGTGGTGGTGTCTGGCTTGCAGGAACACTGTGGTGGCTGGCTGGCTTGGTGTCACCCTGTTATGGGTGGCTGGCTGGCTTGGTGTGCCCCTGTTATGGGTGTCTGGCTTGCAGGAACACTGTGGTGTGTGGCTGGCTTGGTGTCACTCTGTTATGGGTGGCTGGCTTGCAGGAACACTGTGGTGGCTAGCTGGCTTGGTGTCACCCTGTTATGGGTGGCTGGCTTGCAGGAATACTGTGATGCTGGCTGGCTTGGTGTCATCCTGTTATGGGTGGCTGGCTTGCAGGAAAACTTCGGTGGCTGGCTGGCTTGGTGTAACCCTGTTATGGGTGGCTGGCTTGCAGGAAGTGGAACACTATGGTGGCTGGCTGGCTTGCATTGGTGTCACCCTGTTATGGGTGGCTGGCTTGCAGGAACACTGTGGTGGGTGGGTGGCTGGCTTGCAGGAACACTGTGGTGGCTGGCTTGCTGGAACACTGGCGGGGGGATGGCTTTGGGTCACCCTGTTGTGTGGGTGGCTGGCTTAGTGTCACTCACTCACCCTGGCCTGTTGTGGCGGGTAGCTGCCGCCGGCTTGCTGGAACTCTGGTCATGGTAGTGGCGGGAGGCTGGCTTGGTGTCATCTGGGTAGCTGGTTGCTTGCTCGCTGGGCTGGCACCCTGTTGTGGTGGGTGGCTTGAGGCCAGGGCCTGTGGATGGATGGCTGGCAGCGTAACCGGACCGGACTGCAGCTGGCTGGAACACAATGCTGTGTGAGGCGTGGTAGGCAGTCTTAAGTACAGCGCGCGGTGAAATGGTGTCACGTATGGGCCACGCAGGCGTGGGAGGCGGTAATAGAAGGCAGAACATGAGTGCGCAACATACGGAATGACGTCATGACGTCATGACAGCAGTATTTGCGGATGATACTAAACTAAGCATGCCAATATCTTCTATGCAGGATGTGAAAACCTTACAAGCGGACCTGAACAAAATAATGGGGTGGGCAACTACATGGCAGATGAGGTTTAATGTTGAAAAATGTAAAGTAATGCACTTGGGTGCCAGAAACCAGAAAGCAAGCTACTCACTAGGGGAGGGGAACCTCTTGGTAAGTCTAGGATGGAAAAGGACCTGGGGGTACTGGTAGACAACAGGCTTGGCAGTGGCATGCAATGCCAAGCCACTGCAAGCAAAGCCAACAGAATACTGGGATGTTTAAAAAAGGGGATTCACTCCAGAAATAAAGAGATTATTCTCCCTCTCTACAAGACTCTGGTCCGGCCACATCTTGAGTATGCTGTCCAGTTCTGTGCACCGGTCCTCAGGAAGGATGTGCTGGAACTGGAGAGAGTCCAGAGAAGGGCAACAAAAATAATTAGGGGAATGGAGGACATCAGCTATGAGGAAAGACTACAAGCACTGAACTTATTCCCTCTGGATAAGAGACGATTGAGGGGGGATATGATATCAATGTACAAATACTGTACTGGCGACCCTAGCATAAGGAACAAACTATTCAGAGAAAGGGAATACAATATGACACATGGCCACTCACTAAAACTAGAGGAAAGGCGGGTTAACCTTAAAATACGTAGGGGGTTCTTCACTGTAAGAGCAGTAAGAATGAATTCTCTTCCGCAAACAGTCGTATCAGCAGGGAGCATCGATAGTTTAAAAAAACTGTTAGATGGACACCTTAAAGACCACAATATACAGGGGTATACAATGTACGGTTAACAACAAACACACGCACACATCATAGGTTGAACTAGATGGACTGATGTCTTTTTTTAACCTCACAAACTATGTAACTATGTAACTATAAAAATATCAGCAATATCGGTAAATCCCAACGCCGATACAGATATATCGGGGAAAGTGCATATCGGCACCCAATATATCGGTTCTGCCGATAATCGGTCGATCTCTAATTTCTATCATCCAATCATGTGCAAGCAAAAATTCATTTTTTGTTTTCCTTGCATGTTGTCCTCCTCAGCTCTACAGCAACTGCACTTCCAAGTGCACTTACAGTGCACTTGTAGTGCGCAGTGAATTTGCCTTTAGTAAATAAACCCAATATCTAATAAATAAATGTTGCAGCCAGCCATTGCCATGTGTTCCTTTTTCACATTTGTCACATGATGACAGGTTTGGAAGATACATCTCCCCACCACATATTGTTCATCCACCCACCATGGATCCCCCTCTCTGGTCTGCCAATCCTTTAGGACCCTTCAGCTCCCGGGTGAGACACGATGTGCCGCCTTTCCACACTAGCCAATCTTTTCCAATCAAGTTTTCTCTATCGCTCATTGACAGACGTAGTCCTCGGTGATACAGCACCTTCGGGTTATGTTGCCTCCACAGGAGCAGGACTAGACAGGAAATTAAAAAGCTCTGGCCACACCCTAGGGGCAGTCCCAGAGGGTATATCCTCTCTCTCTCTGCCTCAGCAAATCAGTTATTTTCTGTCTAGTTAGGAGTAAGGACCTAGATACCTTGCTGGGATCTTCGGTCCTGGCAAGATTTTTTTCTTAAAAGATTTTTTAGACAGCTTTTTTTCTCCAGTGTTCCTGTGAGATCTTCAAGCAAGAAAGCTGAACTGGGCGACGGGCTGGATGTTGAGATCCGGTGGTCACCCCAGTTCAGCCTACGAGCGCGTGCAGGCCATAGCTCCGCGCTGGGTCGGCCGCGACAAAGTCCCATTAAGGGACTGACCCCGCGAGTTAAACGTCTCGCTGAAACGCCAAAGACCATGACGGGTCTTGTGGTGAACGCGGGCCCCTCTCTGTATGGTAAGATAGAGTCCCCCTCTATCCTATAACATGACACAGATCCCCCTACTTTGAGTGTGATTTTATGTGCAAAAAGCCAGGAGGCTTGGTTTGGGAGCTAACAATCTAATTGTATACATGTTTAAAAGATTGTAATCAGTGGCATTCTGGGAATCTTACTGTGATAAGAATAAGGTACCTACCAGTCAGAAGCCACGGACATGTAGACTGCCTTCCTAAATCAGATCTCCAGCTATAAGCAGGCCTCCCGAACGGCCATGCGGTCCGCCAGGGCCGGTACCGCCAACCACGCCAAATCCCCATGCAGAGAGAGTGTTGTGTGCCCTGCAGCACACCGCTATTCAGTACAGGCCGCCGCCATTTTTTTTGCTGGATTGCACGAGCCGCCATTTTGGCGTAGCCTCGTGTCTCCAGCATGGGGGCGGCCATGTTTGAGGTGATCCAAACACCTCGTGGAGCTAGGGGAGGCGCCGGAAGGCGTGCAGAGGGGCGGAGCCGCCTCCTTTCTTCCTGGGCAGCCAGCCAAAAGACTTCCTGTTTGTGAAGACAGCGCTGTAACCTGTTGCAGTGAACTCTGAGCATCAAGTGGTGAGCCTGGGGGTCTATCTCTCTCTCTCTCGATCGATAGGGATCCCTAGCAGGTAACACTAAGGGGTTTTTGTGGCGCTGGGGGTCTGAAAAAAAAAAAAAAAAAAGTTTTTTATTTTTGAATTATATTATCCAGGAAGTGACTGGAATTATCATGGACCCTGCCACACAAATTCCCCCACCTGTTTCCCTCGAGGGGGCCACGGGACCCGCCGGTGCACAGAGTGTAGAGGCATTTACAGCAATTTTGGAGTCTATGGTGGCTCGGGTGGAGGCGGCCTGTCAGGGACGGGGGTCAAGGAAGCGACCCCCGCCTACCCCTATACTATCTGACACCTCTGACTCAGATTCAGAGATGGTCACTGCAGTTGCAGGTCCCTCTGCAAGGGCTGTTACCTCAGGTAAAGCTCCCTCAGACAGTGAGGAGGACGTTTCTTCTCCCGCTATAATTCAGGAAGAAGCATTGGTGGACGCACTAGTTGTGGCAGTGCAGGAAACCTTAAAACTTGAGGTTTTACCAGCAGAGGCAACTGAAACAGAGATTCCTTTTGGTACTAACAAGCCCATCAAAACGGTGAAGGTTTTTCCTGTACCCAAGTGTTTTGGTAATGAGATTAAAGGAGAATGGGAGCATTCTAAACGTACCTTTACTATTTCCAAGCGTATTGCTAGACGCTATCCGTTTGAGGAATCCATCATTAAGAAATGGACGGTACCACCAGTGGTGGATCCACCTATTTCCAGGCTGAATAAAGCCACGGTTATCCCAGTGGAGGACACTTCGTCCTTTAAGGATCCGGTGGATCGAAAGATGGAAGCAGAGTCCCGCACCATCTTCTCTCTGATAGGGTCAGCATTTAGACCAGTAATTGTTATTGGTCTAGTTTCCCAGACACTTACGGAATGGGCGAGAATGGTACGCCAAGACCTTAGGGGAAAAGAGATTCCCCAGGAGACATCTGATTTGATGGAACAGATTATACAAGGGCTACAGTTTATCTGTGACGCAGCCTTGGACACTACTCCCCTATTAGGGCATGCATCTATGTCAGCGGTTATCCTCAGACGTGTGCTGTGGTTAAAATGCTGGTCAGCTGACCTAGGTTCCAAAAAGACCTTGACAAATTTCCCCTTTCAGGGGAATCGTCTATTTGGGGCCACCCTAGATGAAATCATCAAGGATGCCACTGGGGGCAAGAGCACTTTTTTGCCACAGGCTGCTAAAGCTAAGGGACCTCGCAACAAGCGAGGACCTTTCTTTACCGCCCATAAAGGGCGCCCGGCTGGAACAAGCGGGAAAGGCAAGACTCCTCCAGGAGGGTTCAAGAAGGGCTGGTCGGACAAACAGAGGACCAACCCAGCCAAACCCGAAGCAAAGGAGTACACAGCCTGAAGGTGCGCCCCCACCCGGTTTCAGGGTGGGGGGACGTTTTCACCGGTATTCAGGACATTAGATCGAGCATCAACCACTACTACCGGTGCGATTCTTCCCTTCCAACATTTAAGTACTACAGGCAGCGGTAGTTACCGTTCCCTGAATAGATCTTTTCCTTTACCTTTTCCTAAGATTAGTCCCTATGCCTCACAGGAATCGGATCTGGTTGACCAGACAGGCCAAGAAGCCTCTAGTCGGGTGACTTCGGTCCCTGAGGTTCAACCAGAAAAGATCACCCTTCCTGATAACAATCAGGTATCTGATAAATGTGTGGGAACAGAAAACGACCAGACTTTCTCGGATGGTCGGGGCCAGATACCTCTAGGGACGCCTGGTTCAGATCCAATCAGCGCCAGTGGTCCTAGAAATTCTAGGCTGGCCTCGTCAAGCCGGCCTGGCCGACTTGGACATACTAGTGGCAGACGTTCCGTGGGAACTTCGTCTCAGGGAGTGTCTGTGGTCTCAAGGACCAATTTACCATCGTGCTTTACAGTCGCTGGTTTTAATGGCCTGGCCATTGAGACCCAAGTAAGGAAGGACAGAGGTTTGTCTACTTCAGTCATTCCTACCCTTATTAAAGCAAGGAAAGCGACTTCCAGCAAGGTCTATTATCACACATGGAAGACTTATATTGCGTGGTGCGAATCTTTAGGATTTCCTCCACGTACCTATTCGGTGACTCGAATATTGGCTTTTTTGCAACAAGGGGTTGAGCAGAAGCTAGCCTTGAGCACCATCAAGGGTCAAGTTTCAGCATTAGCAATCTTCTTTCAGAAACCTTTAGCTACCAAGTCCTTGGTGCGGAATTTCATCCAGGGGGTGCGGCACCTGGCTCCACCAGTCCGCGCGCCCTTACCGCCCTGGGATCTTAATTTGGTTTTGTCGGTTCTACAGAAACCTCCTTTTGAAAACATCAGGGAGATTCCCTTGCTTACTTTATCCCAGAAGGTGGCCTTCTTGGTGGCTATCACTTCTGCTCGCAGGGTGTCAGAACTGGCTGCATTATCATGCCAGTCCCCATACCTAGTGATTCATAGGGATAAGGTAGTACTTCATCCTAAGCCATCTTTTCTTCCTAAGGTGGTTTCAGATTTTCATCTGAATGAAGATATTGTACTACCTTCCTTGTGTCCTCAGCCCAAGCATCATCGGGAACATGCGTTGCATTCCTTAGATGTGGTTCGGGCAATCAGGGTATACCTGAAAGCTACGGAATCATTCCGTAAGACGGATTCACTTTTTGTGATCACGGATGGCCCCAGAAAGGGTTTGCCTGCATCTGCCGCGACCATTGCCAAATGGATTAGACAGACGGTGGTACAGGCTTATTCTATTAAGGGTCAGAGTCCTCCGTTCCCTGTTAGGGCGCACTCCACTCGAGCGCTCAGTACTTCCTGGGCCTTTCGCCATCAGGCGTCAGTGGTCCAGGTATGTAAGGCGGCCACCTGGTCGTTGGTACATACCTTTACAAAATTCTATAAAATTGATGTGACGGCATCGGCGGATGCCTCATTTGGCCGCAAGGTTTTGCAGGCCGCAATTTGAGGAGACCGGTGGTCTACCTCGAGGGTTTTTTTCTGTTTGAAAAAAAAAAATTTTCTTTTTTGTTGAGTCTCATCATTAAGGATGAGCATTGTAAACTTCTAGTTGGCACCGGTTGGGCCTTCTAGATTGGGATTTGATTTTCGTTTTCCCACCCCTCATTTGTGATACTGCTCTGGGACGTCCCGAAGGTGCTGTATCACCGAGGACTACGTCTGTCAATGAGCGATAGAGAAAAATGGATTTTTGTAAAAATCTTACCGTAAAATCCTTTTCTCTTAGCTCATTGACAGACGTAGTCCCCGCCCCTCTGTTTTTTTGAGTTGGGTTGGGTTAAAATAAACAAGCAAAAAATTGGGGGAGCAGACCCTGAACATGTATATCTAAAGCCGGTGCAGCTATGGACCAAGCAACATGTATATTAAAAAAGAATAGCGCAACCATGCAAAAGAAATGACTATCAAATATGGAGACCTGCCATAAATAAAAATGGGGATTTAGTTCCACCATATTGCCATATCGTGCTCAAGCCCACCACTGCGTCAAAGTACCCCATTATCGGTGGGTCCTACACTATCCATAAAAAAGGGGTGAATCCAGCCTCTCTTACCCTTGGAGACAACGCTCCTTGCTGGGAAGGTGTGCTAATGCACTGCAGGGGACTCCTCCTATATCTACTTGATAGAGGACACCAATAGAGTACAGGTGTGTGTCGGGATGGGATGCTCAACCTCATAAGTCTGGTCGACCGAATACATAATAAACAAGCAAAAAATTGGGGGAGCAGACCCTGAACATGTATATCTAAAGCCGGTGCAGCTATGGACCAAGCAACATGTATATTAAAAAAGAATAGCGCAACCATGCAAAAGAAATGACTATCAAATATGGAGACCTGCCATAAATAAAAATGGGGATTTAGTTCCACCATATGGCCATATCGTGCTCAAGCCCACCACTGCGTCAAAGTACCCCATTATCGGTGGGTCCTACACTATCCATAAAAAAGGGGTGAATCCAGCCTCTCTTACCCTTGGAGACAACGCTCCTTGCTGGGAAGGTGTGCTAATGCACTGCAGGGGACTCCTCCTATATCTACTTGATAGAGGACACCAATAGAGTACAGGTGTGTGTCGGGGATGGGATGCTCAACCTCATAAGTCTGGTCAGACCGAATACATAATAAACAAGCAAAAAATTGGGGGAGCAGACCCTGAACATGTATATCTAAAGCCGGTGCAGCTATGGACCAAGCAACATGTATATTAAAAAAGAATAGCGCAACCATGCAAAAGAAATGACTATCAAATATGGAGACCTGCCATAAATAAAAATGGGGATTTAGTTCCACCATATGGCCATATCGTGCTCAAGCCCACCACTGCGTCAAAGTACCCTATTATCGGTGGGTCCTACACTATCCATAAAAAAGGGGTGAATCCAGCCTCTCTTACCCTTGGAGACAACGCTCCTTGCTGGGAAGGTGTGCTAATGCACTGCAGGGGACTCCTCCTATATCTACTTGATAGAGGACACCAATAGAGTACAGGTGTGTGTCGGGGATGGGATGCTCAGTCCTCATAAGTTGGGTTAAAATCTCTAAAGACTGCTTTTTGACATAACTGATTTGCTGAGGCAGAGAGAGAGAGGATATACCCTCTGGGACTGCCCCTAGGGTGTGGCCAGAGCTTTTTAATTTCCTGTCTAGTCCTGCTCCTGTGGAGGCAACATAACCCGAAGGTGCTGTATCACCGAGGACTACGTCTGTCAATGAGCTAAGAGAAAAGGATTTTACGGTAAGATTTTACAAAAATCCATTTTTATTTACCCGTGAGTATTGAGCACTCTTTGGAGTCCTCATTATTGGATTGAAAAGTCTTTCTACTCAAAATGTTCTTTATTCTATACTGCATACACCAATATTTTATTTATTTTCTTGTAGATATATTTTGAATCAAATTGATCTCTGAAGAAGGGAGATACTGCTCCCGAAACGCGTCAGAGATCATGATGTCATATATCCTACTCTTATGGAATTTCCCTGTATATCATTCAGGCTATCTATGTAATCAAGTGGCTACACCAAGATATTTACTATGATGTGATGGAATATTGTTCATGTTGTATATTATGCATATGCTAGCTACAAAGCTATATCATGTGCTATCGGTAGTACATGTTATTAATTTTACTCATACAACTTGTCCATTTATGCAATAAAAATCCATTATTGTTTTACTCATGCATTATGTATTCTTTGATCTCCAGCCACTAAGCACAACCTCATCTAAAGTCCCGCGGGCCAGTTCTCTTTGTTTCTACTGCCATGTGTTCCTACACCACAAATCACAATTAAATACAAAAAAGCGCAGCGCAACAAGTAATAAATCAATAAATGAAAATAAAACAATGTAAGCCTAAAAGGTCAAAAACCTATATAAATATATGTTCAATTCATAATGTGTCAATTCATAATGTGTCAAAACATACATCAAATATATATAAACACCAGTCCTTAAAATTATGTAGTGATAAGCATGGTGATGTTACCTGAGTGTAGGTCATACCTTTTGAGGCAGCAGAGACAGGTGGTGGGAAACAGTGGTGGAGCACAGTTGGTATTTGGAGCACTGTGATGCATAGACACTTTTAATAATATTTTGCACTAATATTTAGAGGAGAATTACTTGCTGATAAAGATATATATCGCTACATCATATCAAGGACTGGTGTTGATATATACTATATATTTGATGTATGTTTTGACACATTATGAATCAAACATATATTTATACACATTATGAATTGACACATTATGAATTAAACATATATTTATATAGGTTTATGACCTTTTAGGTTTGCATTGTTTTATTTCCATTTTTTTTTTTTATATTTGTTGTGCTGCATTTTCTGATATTTATATCCCCATGCTTCCTTGCATATATTTAGTCTAAATTTCATTTATCATGTGTGCTTCCACTGTTATTTATAATGTTTTATGAACCTATTTCTCTAAATGCCAATAGTATTTGTACAGTTGACATAGAGCAACCTTTATTGGGATGCACTTGGTTTTGTCCCAGGAGTCACCTCTGACCTTTTATTAGTAGCAGCTTCACTTGTCAGTCACAATCTCCTCAATCTCTCACTTCCAGCCTTACTGGGTATTTATAGAAAAAGTCATGTAGTCCAAAGCAGCTGTCATGTCATGTATAACTGCACAACTTATATGGGTCAGTCTATAAGACAAACTGTGTTAAAAATGTTTTTTTGTTTCCCATATTCCCCTTAATGTTTTGAGCTCACATTTTCTTTTATTTCTAATCAAACTCTTTATTCTTATGTACACTAATGCCATCTAAAATAAACCTTAGCTTTCTTTCTACAACAGCTGTTGCCTCATAATTTCTTTGCTCTCTCCTTCCCATACAAGGTGTCACTTCTCTCCTCTCAGTGACCTTTGAAGAAGCAAATTATCTGCATACCAAGTAGGTCACTGCAACCCCTACAGAAGAATGGAAGTTGAAGTCCTGGAAAAGAAGGGTTATATTACAATACTGTAGATTGCAACACAAGTATAAAGGGTCCAGTTAAGGGATGCCAAATGAATAATGCTTGTAAACTATTGAAAGTTACTGGAGGAAGGTAATATTACATGAATACTATATGACAAAAAATGCATTCCAGTCTCAGAGAGCAAAGTACAAAAGCAATTTTAAAAATTTAGTTTTGGCCCTAGGCACAAATGAGTTAAAGTTATTGTAAAGTCTCATTTTTTTTTTTTTAATAAACTTGTTATACTTACCTTCTCTATGCAGTTGGTTTTGCACAAAGCAGCCTGGATCCTCCTCTTCTCAGGTCTCTCTTTGGCTCTCCTGGCCCCTTCTAGTTGAGTGCCCCCACAGCAAGCAGCTTGCTATGGGGGCACCCGAGCCGAGTCACAGCTCCCTGTTTCCATTCAGACACGGAGCCATGACCCGGCCCCGCCCCCTCTCTCTCCTCATTGACAGCAGCGGGAGCCAATTGCACCGTGCTGCTGTCTTAGCCAGTGAGGAGGGGAGTCTCAGGTAGATAAGAAACCCCTACATATCTGGATAAAGATGGGCTCAGGTAAGTATTAAGGGGGCTGAGGGGGGCTGCTGAACAGAGAAGATTTTTTATCTTAATGAATAGAATGTGATAAGAAAAAAAAAAACCTTCTGCCTTTAGAATCCCTTTACCCACAAATAGATATGACATTCAGGTTAGCTGCTACAATGGGTTCTCAGCAAATCCTAGGTGTTCCAGGTTCACAGATTGGGTGAAATATTTAAATAATGTGTAAATTCACGACAGTAATCATAATGTTATGCCTGACCTTTGAACCTAGGTCATTTGGCTTAGAGTGACCAATAATAGGGCTTCTGGATAAGCCCCCACTTTACCAGAAGCCATATTGACAATGTACTGTAGTTTAGGCTGTGATGGTGACAGCATAGAGCAGGGGTGTCAAACTCTAATTTAATCGCGGGCCGCATCAGCATTATGATTGCCCTCAAAAGAGCCGGTTGTATCTGTAAGACTAGATGTCAAGAGCATCCCCTACCCTTACATAAGACGTCAAGAGCCTCTCCCCCATCAAAAGTTGAGTCCCCCACCCTCCCTTACATCACAGTGCACCTCCCTTAGCTTGTGGTGCTGCTGGGAAAAATCTGGAGGCATTGCTGGAAAGCGAAAAGTATAAGATCTGGAGGAGGACTGGAGCTCTCCTGCAGCTACAGGAGAGGTGCGAGGGCCACATAAAATGGCCTGGAGGGCCGGTGTTCCGTGAAAAAACCATACCCGTGAGAAAACCATACCCTCGTCACTTCCGGTGCACCTACGGAGGGTATGGATTTCTCACGGTACTTAAACTTGCTGCGGTTACATTAAAACAGCTCCTCTGCATCATGGCTCATATCCGCTCCTTCCCCTCTCACTTCTCTGATCTCGGGTAATAAATATAAAAGCGGATCACGGAGCCGCGATCGCCGTCATTTACATCTCATACACCCGCCGCCACTTTTATATTTATTAGGCGAAATCAGGGAAGTGACAGGGACAGGAGAGGAAATGATTGATGTTGCAGCCGAAGTGTTTTTATTTAACCGCCGCAAGCATAAAATTACACACAGTACCGTGAGAAGTTCATTCCCTTCGAGCATGCGCACTTCTCAAATTCTTTGCTCTTCAATTACGTTTCCGGGGCTCTGAGCATGCGCACTGCTCAGCTGTTTCAGACAGGATGTGACGACGGTATGGAATTCTAACGTTACACCGGATTCGGCCCGCGGGCCTTGTGTTTGACACCTGTGGCATAGAGAGTGCTTGTTATGGATGATATGTTTCTTTAAATGCAACTCTATGGTGCATCTCTGTTGTACTACTTCCTGTGTGGTGTTTCCTGTTCCTGTTTGCTTAGTTCAGTAAAGCACAGCTTGTGTACAGTAATGGCTTGTGCTGTCTCCTTGCATATATCACATGAAACATGGTGTCAGAAGATTTCTGGATCCATACTCCTTCTACACATTTGATGCTGAGAGCCTGCTAGCCTTGATGTGAGTGTTCTTAGAACTGATTGTGCTTTCTAACAATTGCAGTCCTGTCCTGGATACTGAGTATTTGCAGCAAGGAGAACAGCATGATGGCAGCTAACAGTATTTCACTGCCTGAGGCAATGAGGGTGAGTGGAGATGTCAGCAGTAACTGGGACAATTTTAGGGCTGAATTTGAGGACTACTCCCACAGGGTTAAATGAGAAGCCTGCAGCAGTGCAAGCAGCCACGCTGAGGAGGGTGATGGGCAGTGAATGCCTCCATGTGTACAAGCATAATCTGAACCTCCCAGAGGAGGAAAAGAGTGACACCAAAACCATTCTGGATGCATTGGAAGCTTTCTTCAGACCCTCTAAAAATGTCATATATGAAAGATATATATTTGGCTGCTGTGACCAAGAAGACTGTGAATCAATAGACAGGTTTGTCAAATGGCTAAGAGAAAAAGCTGCAAGCTGTGAGTATGGCTCTTTGAGAGATGAACTTATTCGTGATAAAGTAGTTTTGGGTATCACCAGTGAAAGCACACATCGCCACCTGTTGAGGAAACATGATTTAGATCTACATACAGCAATTGAGATATGTCGCACTGCAGAAATTACTGACAAACATATGAAAGCTATGGTGCAGGGTAAACTGATTGACAATATCAATGCAGCCTCTAAACAACAGCAAAGCTTCAGAAACCACCAGCATAAGTTTCAGCACAAGGGTCACCTACACAACTCACCTGGGAGAAAGCCTGCATCATGCAAGTATTGCGGCAATGTGCATGTACGAGAGAAAGAAAAGTGTCCTACATATGGGAAAATCTGTACTGCATGTGGTAAACCAAATCACTTTGCAAGAGTGTGTCTTTCCAGTAAAATGCAAGCAAGGAAGCTGCACACAATTGAGCAAATGTCAGATCTGGAGGACGCACACCTGCTTAGCACTGATATGGTTTACTCCTCAGAATGCATTGGTGCTGTAAACACAAAGGGCAAAAAATGGTTTGTAAACCTCAGATTAAACAATATAATCCAACCCTGCCAGCTGGACTAGGGTGCAACGTGTGATGTCATGAGTATAAAGGACAAAATTAAACTG
This sequence comes from Pelophylax lessonae, assembly GCF_965119305.1. Classification (NCBI taxonomy): domain Eukaryota; kingdom Metazoa; phylum Chordata; class Amphibia; order Anura; family Ranidae; genus Pelophylax; species Pelophylax lessonae. Next base: position 129,554,835 of record NC_138777.1, read on the forward strand.
GCACCCAGAACGCCCCTTCAGCCTAGTAGCACCAAACTAAAGTTGTATTCAGGGGACATAATGGAATCATTGGGGCTATTCCAAACAGAATGCAGCATACGTGATTGTATACACAAACTGACGTGGATCAGCAACCTCTATTATCGGGTTCAACATGTGAGTGCCTTGGACTGATGCTGTTCACCATTCCTGCTGAGCTACATAATGTTGATAATCAGCCTGCAAAATCTCCGACTAGGCCACTGACAAAACAGCAAATTCTTCACGCCTACAGTGATGTGTTTGAGGGCCCGATAGTCTCTGTTCCAGGAGAGGTTTGTTTTGAACTTGATCCTACCATTCAATCTGTACAATGTGCCCGTCGCAATGTGCCTATCGCCATTAAGCCACAGGTTAAAGCTCAATTAGATAAATATGAAGCTGAAGGACATCTAACTTTAGTATCAGAGCCTACAGAAAGCCTGAAAAGATCAGAATATGCATTGATCCCAAGTTTCTGAAACGGTCACACTATTTAATGCCAACACTCGATGATATTTTGCACAAACTACCTAGAGCACATGTCTTCATACTTGTTGATGCTAGAGATGCCTTTTTGCAGTGCAACACGTTCTGGACTCCTTGGGGCAGTAAGAGATGGCTCAAACTACCATTTGGAGTCTCTGGAGCACAATAGCTGATGACATTCTTATAGTTGGCTGCAGTAATACTGATAAGGAGGCTGAGCATTACCATAATGAAAAGTTGATAGCGCTACTGGATCCTTGTAGGCAGGTGATGCTGAGGCTTATGGGCCATACACACTATAAGATTTTCTGAAGACTTTTTCCTTTAGACTTACCAAAACCATATAATATGAGGTCAAACCTAAACACTTTCAATTTGTATGCAATCTGGCAGGCCCTTGCACTACATAGAAAAGGTAAATCTGAAGGAAATCTAACCACAAAAGTTGGATATTGTGTATCCAGCTTTAGTGTAAAGAAATTGCAATTCAAGGTGGGAGAAGTTCGTTTCCATGGACGTATCCTGTCTTCACAAGGCTTAAAAGCTGACCCGGATAAGATTAAAGCCATTGTGGACATGCCACTGCCTGCTGATGCCAAAGCGGTATAGAGATTTATTGGCTTTGTTACATACCTAGCAAAATTCCTCCCACACTTATCTGGACAAAGATGCCGTTTGGCACTGGCTTCCCAAGCATGACCGGGCAGTAGAAGACATAAAACGCTTGGTCACCTCTGCCCCAGTGTTGAAATACTATGATGTTGCAAAGCCTGTTACGATACAAAGTGACTCCAGTAAAAATGGTCTAGGTTGTTGCCTTTTGCAGAAAGGTCAGCCAGTTGCATATGCATCCAAAGCTCTTTAATCAGCTGAGCAAAATTATGCTCAAATTGAGAAGGAATGTTTAAGCATTGTATTTGCTTGCCAGCGTTTCCATCATTATCTTTATGGAAGGGATTCAATTACAGCAGAAAATGATCACAAACCTCTAATAGCCATATTTAAAAAGCCCCTTTTGTGTGCTCCCAAGCCTTTGCAGAGCATGATGCTTACATTGCAGCATTACAACCTCAATGTTGTCTACAAGCCAGGATGTGATATGTATATCAGCGATACCCTGAGCAGAGCAACGTCTGATGATGTGGCATCTGGAGGTGAACATGAGCATTGTACAATTTGTCTGCTGCAACAGGAACAAAATTTCTTTGCTGATATCAATCAAGCGGACTATCTTAATGTCACAGATCAGCGATTACACCAACTCATTCAGCACACTGACAGTGATGCAACTTTACAAGTTTCAAGTCTGTTATTTTGAGTGGGTGGCCGGATGTAAAAGAGGCAGTACCTGGAATTGTAAGGAAATATTGGTCCTTTAGAGATCAGCATACAAAATGGTATCTTGTACAAAGGTCCAAGAGTCATCGTGCCGAAGTCACTGCGAGCAGAGATGTTTTTGCACATACACTCCAGCCATATTGGTGGCGAAGCATGTTACCGACAAGATCGTGATACTCTTTACTGGCCCAACATGCATGGTGAAATCAAAGACTTTGTCAGTAATTGTCCCACCTGCAATGAATATGCCCACTTAGAACAAAAAGAAACCATGATGTCACATGAGATACCTACGCTTCCATGGCAGATTATCAGTATGGACTTATTCAACTACGCAGGCAAGGAATATCTGCTATTAGTTGATCATTATTTAGACTTCTGGGAAATAGACCTTCTTCCTGACTTATCCACTGAAGCTACAATTAAGAGGTGCAATGCTCAGTTTGCACGTCATGGCCAACCAGATACAGTGATCTCCGACAATGGCCCTCAATTTGCAAGCCTACAATTCAGAAAATTTGCTACTGAATGGGAGTTTGAGCATGTTATTTCCTCACCCTGTCATCCACAGGCTAATGGCAAAGCTGAATCAGCTGTGAAGATTGTTAAAAATGTATGCAAGAAAGCACAGTGATGGTAAAGACCCATGGAAAGCCATTTTACATTGGAGAAACACTCCAACTGAAGGCATGGATAGTAGTCCGGCACAAAGACTGATGTAAAAAAGATTAAAGACCTCCTTACCAGTAGCAAATAGGCTACTTGAACCCTCTGTCATACAAGGTGTTCCAGACAAGTTAAGGATTAAGAGACAAGTGTCAAAGGCACGATATGACACATCAGCCAGAGATTTGCCAGAATTTAATATGGGGGAACAAATCTGTATGAAACCATTGCCTGGTGATCATACAGGCCGTTGGAGAATAGGCACTTGTCTGCGAAAGGTGGCACCACACTCCTATCTGGTGGACGTTGATGGAACTCGCTATCGCCGCAATCTAGTGGATTTGAGAGTGGCAGAGCAGCCCGAATCTCATTATCCCGTTGATAGATCAGACTCGCCCAGTATCACAAGGACATACTCTCCCATTGACAGTGAGGAGTGTACAGAGGCACAGCCTCATACCAACGGCAATGACAGTTCTGGGCAAGCAAGTATTCCAGACAGCAGTCAAGCGCAGAGCATGCCAGTAGGTGATGAGAGAAGCCCAGTAGCTTCAGAGAGGGCTAAAGGAATCCTTGCACAAGGACCAGTCTTCACTCGTAGTGGTAGATGTTCAAAACCACCTATGAGACTTAACCTATAGAAGGTGTTATTGCTGTATCTCTATCGAATTTCACATGTTCATTTATTAATACTAAAAGGGGGAGATGTTATGGATGATATGTTTCTTTAAATGCAACTCTATGGTGCATCTCTGTTGTACTACTTCCTGTGTTGTGTTTCCTGTTCCTGTTTGCTTAGTTCAGTAAAGCACAGCTCGTGTACAGTAATGGCATGTGCTGTCTCCATGCATATATCACATCAAACAGTGCTGTTGATAAAGTGCAGAGGGAGAGATTAGTGCAAAGGCTTGCAGGCACAGGCAGGCCTATTAAAGCACATTTAAACCCTTAGGTAGCAAAATTCTGTATATCTTCGGAGATGTTGTTGGTGGGTGAAGGAAGGATTTTTCTTATTTTTTCTTATTTTTTCATCCTTTGTTACATGTTAAAGTATACATAAGTCAAAAGCTTTTTTTTTTTTTTATGGATAGAGTGGAGGGGGATTAGAACACCTGTCTGTTTTATTATTGCGATCTGTCCCTCTCTATCAGTCGTGTTTACCATTATCAATGAAAGTGAAAGTAAAAGAAAATCACAAAATGTAGGTTATCCCCAGAACAGGAATAGTGGTGATATATTCCAATAACAGCATTAGTTCTGGTGACCCTGGTGACAACAAGTGATTACCTCACATTAGAGGTATTTTCTCTTACTTCCTGTTTTAATTATGGGACAGGAAGTGAAGGAAAATCTCCTCAATGGAACACAGATGGAAAAAATAAACCTTACAGGGGTTATAACCTTTGCTTACTCTATCTATCTAAAATTAAAAATGTTGGGATCTTCTGCCCTCTACTATCGAAATTAGTAAATGGCAGTAAATATTTTATGGATGTGTAGCCCTGTGAAGTTACACAGGCTGTATTATCTGAAATGCCCAGTAGATGGCAGATGGACTCAGTATGCTGTTAATAAAACATTGAGCATGGATCACAGGACTTGCTGCCTTTTCAGTCACATGGTTGTGACATCATCGCAGGTCCTGGAAGTTCTAGAGCTTAGCTCATTGCTGAGCCAGAGAAAGGACATGCTACTAGCTGGGAGAGACTGCAGCACAGAGATAGAATCCTGCTGAGAGAACTTGCTTCACCGAAGACCACACCAGCTGAGAGAGGGACCCTGGCAAAGGCAAGCACTGAGTCCAGACGTCTGGTGAATCCAGTGAGAGGAGACTGCAGTGGACTGACCTGGTTAATTGCGTTGTGAGGGTAAGCCAAGCCTCTCCTTGTATCACCACAGGGCACCTGTCTCCTCACTCACAGTAAAGACTCTGAGGATCAGAGTGGACATTGCACAGCTCAGGCTGCTTCAGTGACCCTGCGGAGCAGGACTTATAAGGGCCCCAACTCTCCTATGTGCACCAACGGCCACTAGGGCAAAGATAAGGGGGTGGGACGCAGGTGTGCTAGTGGGTGGGTGAGGAAAATCCACATTGCATTATTATCTGTGTTACTCTATTGTATTTTCCTATGTATGTTGGTTCATTTGCTACTTACTATATAAAGTCAGTTCCAGTTAGGCTGTGTCAGTCTCATTGCACCAAGTATGTTTTCAGTGGGACCCCACATCCCTACCCCGGATGCCCCACTGGGTGGAGGCACTGCCGCAGACATGTACCCCAGCTCCCATATAGCGGAGGCTCAGGATCCGCCTGTCAGGCATAGTGAGTTAACTAGGTTCAGGGACCCCAAAGACACTAGGGGGCGCACTCAAAACCCTGTTACATATGGAGGCACTGCTGAGATTTATTGGGGTACAACCAGTGAGAATAGGTTAAGTCCTCAGGCCACTCCCTCCTTTGCAAAAGAGTGGGCCCAGCAAAGAAATGTACCATTACAGCAAGCTGTGATGTTATGCAAAGTCCCCTCCTGCTGTGAGATGAATCACGTCATCTTGTGTATAGAAGTTCGACTGGGAATAGAAATGGCGACCATCAGGGATATCCTGCAGGATTCTGAAGGCCAAACTTACATGTTAATATATTGTCATACGGACTTGGGAGACCATGAGATGCCTACCAACGTTCATTTATATGGAGCCCCGGATGAAGGATGCTCCTTAGTGTACGCTCTCCTTGGTAAGAAAGAAAGGGTCTCACTGCAACCACCCTTTAAATTAGAACAGAAAGACTATGTCACAGAAAATTATTCTAAGCTCCTGACTCCCATCTCCGGAAAGGCCGGAGCCATTCCTAAACAAGCTGCCCATCCTATTATAGGACAGGGGATGATTACTCCTAAAGCAGAACATCATCCATCTACAGCATTACTGAAACCAGACAACCCTGAAGTACGCACCCTGCCTACAGGAGGTAGTGATGTATCGGACATACGGCAAACCACACCCATAGTGACGGCAAACCACACCCATAGTTACCGCAAACTAAAGGTGTTTTCTGGGAATCAGCCTGTTCCTGCAGGAGAAGAGCCTTTTGAGGTCTGGAAGGATAATGCTATGCAGTTGTTGGAGGAATGGTCTTGTACGGATACCATAAAGAAACAGCAGTTGGTAGAGAGTCTTCGTTTTCCCGCTACAGACATGATAAGACTGTACAAGGGAGTAAATGGGCAGGCTACTGTGCACGACTATCTACAAGTCTTACAGGATGCTTATGGGAAATCAGAAGATTTGGATGATCTGTTGGTTAAGTTCCTAGCCAATAAGCAGAAGGAGCATGAAAAAGCCACTGACTATATCAACTGGTTACAGCTATCGCTAGGAAAGTTATTCCATAAAGGAGCAGTCACTGCCTCTGAGTTGGATGCTCGGCTATCTAAGCAAATTCAGAGAGGTGGTTTGACCAATAATCCAGTCATGATTCTGCTGAGAGCCAAGTTGGATGATAAAGTTCTGCCTTATTCCACATTAATAAATACAGCCAGGAGATTGGAAGACCAGACGTGTCCACCCCTACAGAAGGAGAAAGAGGATACAGAACTGTCAGCTCTTAGGAAGAAGGTGGCTGAATTGGAGCTCTTATGCAAATCACCACCAGAGAGAGCAGATCCTCCCCCTGGAAGTGGCGGGCAACACAGGAAGACTCAGAAAAAGCTGTTTCCTGAGGATTCACCCCGCCGAGGGGACTGCTTTAAATGTGGAAAGTCAGGACATTTTCAGCGGGAGTGCCCTGTGAATTCCATGGAGGTTGATGTGGAGGTGCTGGCAACCGAGCTCGAGGAGACTCAAATGACCAGGTCTTACAAGCGAAGGAAGACCCGGCCTACATATAGTCTATCTGTTGGGGCCAAGATTGGGCCTAAATCTTTGATACACGTGCAAGAAGAAGGAATTCATGCTTCAGCGTTGCTAGATACAGGTTCTCAAGTCACCATTATCTACAGAGACTTCTATGAACGTCATTTGAAACACATTCCTATGGAACCTGCAGGAGAGTTTCAGCTATGGGGCGTTGGGTCTCAAGCTCAACCTGTTAAACACCAGGATGATATGTCCTATGGAGCTGGAAGCTTTGATATGCCCTGCAGCCAAGAAAGTGTGTGCCCCAATAATATTGGGTACTAATGCAAAGATGGTACAGGATGTATTCAGGGCCTATCTGACAGAAGTGGGAGATGTCTCCTTAGACCGATTGATGGAGGTCAGCCCTGTCCTAGGAAAAGAGTGTCAACGACTAGCCCTTGAAACAAAACCAGGGTTGTGCCACTATTCAGGAACAGAACCTGCATTTGTGAAGCCTGGTGAGACCAAAACTTTACGAGCCATAGCCTCAATGCACCATGAAATGTTGGGGGGAACTGGACAATACCTTATTGAGTCTCTGCCTGAAGAGGATCAGAAGAAGGGCTGGACTCTCATACCTGAGGTAAAAGATTGGCGAAAAAGGTGGTGTCGGAGCTTTCCTGTGATGGTACAGAATTTAACCCCCACAGAAATCCGGATTGATCGTCATCAGAAGATTGGGGTGATACACCTTTTAGATCAAGTTTTGTCTATCATGTCTGTGAGTGCAGAACAGAAGGATCATGTGAAAACACCTTTAGATTTTGATCTAGAAGATTCTCCTGTACCACAACAGTGGAAAGACAGCCTTCGTTCAAAACTGGCCACCCGAGAGGGAGTGTTCTCCAGAGCAGAGATGGACATGGGGTGTTCTAAGAGTGCCAACCATGCTATAAGTCTTTCTGATTCTACTCCTTTCAGAGAAAGGTCAAGAAGAATACCCCCTCGAGATGTGGAAGATGTCCGGGACATACTCCAGGAGATGGAAGGAGCAGGCATCATCACAGAGTCCCGGAGCCCCTATGCCTCACCTATTGTGGTAGTGAGGAAAAAGAATGGTTCAGTTCGGCTATGTGTGGACTACCGTACTCTGAACAAGAGGACTGTGCCAGATCAGTACACTTTGCCCCAGATAGAGGATCTCCTGAACGCCCTATCTGGCAGCCAGTGGTTCAGTGTGCTTGACTTGAGGTCTGGATATTATCAGGCACCCATGAAGAAGGAGGATCAGGAAAAGACAGCTTTCATCTGCCCTTTGGGGTTCTTCCAGTTTACCAGAATGCCACAGGGAGTCACAGGAGCTCCTGCTACTTTTCAGAGGCTGATGGAGAAAACTGTGGGGGATATGAATCCCAAAGAGTGTCTAGTGTATCTAGATGACCTAATTGTTTTCGGGAAGACGCCAGAGGAGCATGAACAAAGGTTGCTAAAGGTGTTGGATCGACTTCAAGCTGAAGGCCTGAAGCTATCAGTGGACAAATGCCGATTTGCCCAAAACTCTGTCACTTATGTGGGGCACATAGTCTCCGCTGAAGGAGTAGCCACAAATCCTGCTAAAATTGAAGCAGTGTTGAATTGGCCAAGACCAAATAACATCAGTGAGTTGCGGTCCTTTCTCGGATTCTGTGGTTACTACCGAAGGTTCGTGAAAGACTACTCAAAGATTGCTCGAGAGTTACATGACCTGCTGAAGATTACCTCTGACGTAAGGGGTGCTAAGGCACCATATCCTAAAGACCCCTTTGGAGAGAAATGGACTTCAGAATGTGAAGATGCCTTTCTGACATTGAAGAAGAGACTTACAAAAGCTCCTGTCTTAGCCTATGCAGACCCTGAGAAACCATATATCCTCCATGTGGATGCCAGTATGGAAGGCCTAGGGGGTGTACTGCACCAAAGTTATCCAGAAGGATTGAGGCCGGTGGCTTACATAAGTAGAAGTCTTACAGGTACAGAGAAGAACTATCCAGTTCATAAATTGGAATTTCTGGCACTCAAGTGGGCCATCATGGATAAGCTGCATGACTATTTGTATGGAGCAACATTCGAAGTCAGGACTGACAACAATCCACTTACCTACATACAGACTACAGCTAAGCTGGATGCCACAGGACATAGGTGGTTGGCTGCCTTGTCAAGCTACAGTTTCAGCCTGAAGTACAAGCCTGGGCCCAAGAATGTCAGCGCAGATGCCCTGTCCCGCAGACCTAGACTCCCTCCTCACCGAGAAGAAGAGGAGTGGGAAGAGATCCCTGGGCCGGGGGTAGGAGCCTTTTGTCAGATGTATGTGGTGGCCGAGAGTCAAGAAGAATTTGCCGAGCTAAGAGGGATAGACTCCATTAGCCACTCTCCGGAGGCTGTGCCTGAGTTGTTCCATGCTCCAGTCATGCTTCAACAGTGGTCCAGTATAACCACAGAAGACAAGAGGAAGGCTCAAGTGCAGGACTGGTATATTTGGGATAGTTATCAGAGCAATAAAGACTAAGAATCCCAAATTGCTGACTTCTTTACCTGTGAGTCAAAGAGAATTATACCGAAGAGAATGGAGCCGACTACATCTCGAAGATGGAGTACTCTATAGGGTCGTGAAGTATCATGATCACCCTGACAGAAAACAATTGGTACTACCGCACAGATACCGTGGCATGGTCCTGAGAGCTCTCCACGATCAACATGGGCATCTCGGGGTGGACAAGACCTATGTCCTAGTACAAGATCGGTTCTATTGGCCTCGCATGAGGGAACATGTCGAGCAACATGTACAGACATGCAGGAGGTGTATCCAGAGGAAGACCCTGCCTGTGAGAGCTGCCCCTATGGGTCATCTGAAAAGTACGGGACCCATGGATCTTGTGTGCATGGACTATCTCTGCATTGAGAACGATACAGCGGGAATTGGAAATGTGCTGGTGGTAACGGACCATTTCACCAGATATGCTCAAGCCTTCCCCACTAAAGATCAAAAGGCTGTGACTGTAGCCAAAGTCCTTTGGCAGAAGTATTTCATTCACTATGGACTACCCAATCGGATACACTCTGATCAAGGTAGAGACTTTGAGAGTAAGTTGATCAAGGAGCTTTTGGACATGTTGCAGATGCAGAAGTCCAGAACCACACCTTATCATCCGGAGGGCGATGCACAGCCAGAACGGTTCAATAGGACCCTCCTAGATATGCTAGGGACTCTCAAGCAAGTCGAGAAGCGGTCTTGGAGTAAACATGTGGAAGCCATGGTCCACGCATACAACTGTACAAGGCATGAATCTACAGGGTTCTCACCCTATTTCCTAATGTTCGGAAGAGAAGCTTGATTGCCGATAGATGTCCGTTTGGGAGTGTCTCCTGATGGAACAGATTCAACTTCACACTTTCAATATGTGAGGAACCTCAAACAAAACCTTCATCGAGCCTATGAGTTGGCCACCCAAGCTGCAGTAAAAATGGAAGAACGGAACAAAAGAAGGTATGATGCTAAGGTCAGATATCGGGAGATTCAAGCAGGGGATAAAGTTCTTCTCCGGAATCTAGGTGTGCCTGGAAAACACAAACTGGCTGACAGATGGAAAGATACCCTGTTTGAGGTTGTGTCCAAACTGGAAGGGCTGCCAGTGTACAACATTAGGGGCCCGGAGTGCCGAATAAAGGCTTGGCATAGAAACCATCTGCTTCCAGTTGTGTATGCTGATGAAGAGGAGGAGAGTAGTGAAGAACTGAGGGAAAACCCAGCAGAGAGTCCTGGAAATGGGGCAGAGGAGACCCCGGGAACTCCCAGTGCAGAGGATTAGTGGTGGTCATCACCCGCTGAAGAAACACAGCAATTGCCTCCTTTAACTCCTGTGGTTTCACAAAGTTCTCCAAGGTTGAATCCAGAAAGTCCATGTTTTGTGCCTGGAACTTCCCTTAGAGACTCTAGTTCGAGGGCAGGATTCGAAGTTCCACAGTTGATGTCCCAAGATCCTCTTCCACAGCGAGAACTGAGACACAGCACCAGAGTGCGGCAACCCCCTAGGGCCCTAGTTTATGATAATATAGGAGAGCCCAGTTATGCCCCGCTGACACAAGCGGCATCTAAAATGGCCACTTTCCTACATGCACTAGCTGAAGTGGTAAATGTTAGTGACTCTTTACCCTAGATAACTAGCTAGCTAGGATGTTACTGTGCTAACTGTACTGTATGTATGCTAAACCTTTTTCTGTTGCATTTTTGTTAAGCCCCCTGGCTAGGACTTGCCAGTGGAAGGCAAGTATTTTTCAAGGGGGAGCATGTAGCCCTGTGAAGTTACACAGGCTGTATTATCTGAAATGCCCAGTAGATGGCAGATGGACTCAGTATGCTGTTAATAAAACATTGAGCATGGATCACAGGACTTGCTGCCTTTTCAGTCACATGGTTGTGACCTCATCGCAGGTCCTGGAAGTTCTAGAGGTTACCTCATTGCTGAGCCAGAGAAAGGACATGCTACTAGCTGGGAGAGACTGCAGCACAGAGATAGAATCCTGCTGAGAGAACTTGCTTCACCGAAGACCACACCAGCTGAGAGAGGGACCCTGGCAAAGGCAAGCACTGAGTCCAGACGTCTGGTGAATCCAGTGAGAGGAGACTGCAGTGGACTGACCTGGTTAATTGCGTTGTGAGGGTAAGCCAAGCCTCTCCCTGTATCACCACAGGGCACCTGTCTCCTCACTCACAGTAAAGACTCTGAGGATCAGAGTGGACATTGCACAGCTCAGGCTGCTTCAGTGACCCTGCGGAGCAGGACTTATAAGGGCCCCAACTCTCCTATGTGCACCAACGGCCACTAGGGCAAAGATAGGGGGGTGGGACGCAGGTGTGCTAGTGGGTGGGTGAGGAAAATCCACATTGCATTATTATCTGTGTTACTCTATTGTATTTTCCTTTGTATGTTGGTTCATTTGCTACTTACTATATAAAGTCAGTTCCAGTTAGGCTGTGTCAGTCTCATTGCACCAAGTATGTTCTCAGTGGGACCCCACATCCCTACCCCGGATGCCCCACTGGGTGGAGGCACTGCCGCAGACATGTACCCCAGCTCCCATATAGCGGAGGCTCAGGATCCGCCTGTCCGGCATAGTGAGTTAACTAGGTTCAGGGACCCTAAAGACACTAGGGGGCGCCCTCAAAACCCTGTTACAGATGCATTTTCTGTCCCTAGGCTATTGGCTTTGACACCCCATAAGAAGGAAATGAAGAGACAGATAAAGTTTCAGCCACATGTCCTCATACATATAGTAATCTGGTACATTAAGTGATGTACCTCACATTCCTAATAATCTATATCTGTCATCTCCTGACAACGTGGTTTTACTATCAATAAAATGGATTGTTGGTGTGCAGCCATCCATACTTTTCTTTGCACATACATTACAGCATGTGAGCTGGGCTAGCACCTGATTGGAGGCAGTTTGTGTTGGGATCAGCCTAGAGTGAACTTGCCTGGGAGCAGTGCCTTGTACACAGACTCCCTAATAATCTAGTTTTATGCAGGCACCCATGTTACAAACAACCATTGGAAATGGTACTATGTGTACCAAAATTAAAAATATGCAAAATAAGTGTGCAAAATGTGACAATGAATTAAAGTGTTTGTTCACCAATGCCAGATTTCTGGCAAGCAAAATAGGTGAGTTGGAAGCTCTGGTGCATGAGGAGAACTATGATTTAATTGGTATTGCTGAAGCTTGGCTTCATTCTTCACATGACTGGGCTATTAATATTCCTGGCTATGCTCTCTTTCGGAAAGACAGGGTAAAATGGATGGGTGGTGGTGTCTGTCTCTATGTGAGAAGTGATCTCAAAGTGAGGGTGAAAGATGAGTTGATGGAGAGTGTGCTGAGTCTGAAGCAGTATGGGTTGAAATGTACATGGGTGTGCGTAATACAAAGATTATCATTGGAGTTTGTTATAGACCTCCCAGTATTAATAAGGAGGTGGAGACTCAGCTCCTGGCACAGATAGAAAGGGCTGCAAGGGCTTGGACAGTGTTAATAATGGGGGGATTTTAACTGCCCATACATTGACTGGAGTAATGGCACTGCTGGAATTGTTAAAGGGCCAAAATGTATAAAACTATTACAAGACAATTCTATGGTGCAGTTTATTGAGGCCCCCACTAGAAATTATGCTCTGTTGGACCTGGTAATCTCAAACCATGCAGAGCTTATTAATAATTTTCATATAAAAGAACATCTGTAACGCTCCTGCGTTTTTGTAGTAGGCTGGATTTGCAGCTGCAGAATCTCCACTCAGTAGTCATGTAGAGATGTGTTGAATAACCAGATCCAACTCTCCAGACTCATCACTGTGGGCCTGTCAGCTTCAGCATACAGATATACACACTCAATAAGATGTTCCTGGAGTGATAGGATGTATATGTTAGTATGAAGATGATGTGCTGAAGGGACAGGTGTGAACAGTGACAGAGATGGTAAGCACTTGATAGAAATGTTCAGGAGAGTATTAGATGGTATTAGGTAGAATGCAGATAGGTTAGTAATCGAGTATGGTAACAGGTGGTAAGGACAGCAGATGACAAATACAGGATAGACTAACCCAGTGCAAGGATAGATGGTAGTAGACTCAAGAGCTAGCAATCTATGTAACAGGGCAGATGATAGAATTAGTATGCATAGATAGTAACAGTCCTTAATGTGCAGAGGTAGATAGTGTAAGTAAGGTTATGGAGGATTCCCCTGTGGGGTACTTATCACTAGTAAGGTTAGTAGTAGAAGGGTCCAGTAATGAAGGAGTGATCCAGTAGCGAGATACAGGGATCAGTAGCGAGGTTCTGGTCTGTTTCCAAGTAAGAGAGAATAGCTGGAGGTTCCGGTAGCAAGACAAGCTTGTAAGCATGTGGACACACAGGCAGGGACAGGGATAGAGAGTGAAAGCAGTAAGCCAAGAGTGATCCGGTAGCGAGATACGGGATCAGTAATGAAACTAGTTCAGGTAGCGAGATACAGGAGCGAGTGACATCAAGTATGGCTGCTTCCCAGACGGCTTGAACGAACTAACCAGGCGGTTAGAACGAACAATGTGAGAGAGAACGCCGCGGTTGAAATAGCCGCTCTGCGGCGCTCGGCGATGACGTCATCCGTCTTAAAGGTGTATGCGTACCACCTAATTAGAAAGGTGGGACGCATATTTGAAAAGAAAATGGAAAATAAGGGTACCAGAGGTACCAGAATCTTACAGTACCCCCCCCCTTAAGGTCGGCTCCGGAAGGCCTATAGCACTGGTTTCTCCGGGTATTTCGAGTGAAACCTTCGTATAAGCCTAGGTGCGTGAACATCAGTGGTATCCAACCAGGTGTCGTCTTGGGGTCCATAGTTCTTCCATCTTATGAGATACTGGAGTCTTCCTCTGTGGATACGAGAATCCAAAATCTCCTTAATCTCATATTCTTCTCCGCCTTCAACTTGTACTGGAGGTGGAGGCAAGATGGTAGGCCTTATTCCTTGATTAGGAACATGGGGTTTCAGTAGCGACACATGGAAGATGGGTTGGATCTTGAGATCTGCTGGTAAGGTGAGCTGTACTGCAGCTTTTCCAATAAGTTTCTTAATTGGGAAGGGTCCCAGAAATAAAGGTCCAAGCTTTTTGCTAGCGATCTTTAATCTTAAATTTCTTGTCGATAACCAAACGAGGTCCCCAATAGCATACTGAGGAGAAGGTCTTCTACGTAGGTCGTAGTACCTTTTTTGTTGGCTGTGGGCGTGTGAGATAGTGGTATTAAGTAAACCCAGAGAGTCCTTTATTTGGGTAAGATAGTCTGAGGCTACTGGGTTACTTGATGGTAGGATGCGTGGTGGAAGAAGTGTGGGATGAAACCCATAGTTCAAGTAGAACGGACTTTGCTTAGTAGTACTGTGGGTTGCGTTGTTATAAGCAAATTCCACCAGAGGGAGAAGGTCCACCCAATCATCCTGTAGGTATGATGTGTAGCAACGCAGATATTGTTCTATACACTGGTTGACTCTTTCAGTCTGTCCGTTGGTCTGAGGGTGGTAGGGAGAAGTGAGCTTTCGCTCAATCCGTAATATTTGACAAAGAGCTTGCCAAAATTTGGAGATGAACTGTGAACCACGGTCGGATAAAAGAGTCTTTGGAATTCCGTGTAACTTGAACACATGTTTCATCAGTAGTTCCGCTGTTTGTTTAGATGAAGGTAGTCTACGGATAGCGATGAAATGTGCCATCTTTGTCAGGTGGTCCACTGACACTAGAATGGTATTAAATCCTTTAGAAGGTGGTAGTTCTACTATAAAGTCTAAGGACACAACTTCCCATGGAACCTGGGGTATTGGTAGACTGCAGAGTAGACCAGATGGTTTTGTAGTGTCAATTTTGGACCTTGCACAGATGTCACATGAAGATACAAATTTTTGTACAGACGTCTTCATATCAGGCCACCAGAACTGCCTAGTAAGCAAATTAAGGGTTTTCGTCATACCCATATGTCCTGCCATGGGCACATCATGTGATAACTCCAAGATCTTGGTACGCATAGTAAGGGGTATGTAGAGTTTGTCGTTGTAGTAGAGGAAGCCTTCTGCATCAGTACTTAGTTGTGGTGGAGGTGAATCCAATCTTATACTGTGCAAAATCTCTTCCTTCAGGGAACGAACAACCCCAATAATACGTTCATAGGGTATTATAGGGATAGAAGGGATTTCAGCGCAGTTATCTTCGGTTAATCGTGATAGCGCATCCGCTTTTTTATTTTTGTCTGCAGGCGTGTAGGTCAATAAGAAGTTGAATCTTAGGAAAAATAATGACCATCGTACCTGCCGGTGGGAGAGAGTTTTGTTAGTCTGGAGGTATTGAAGGTTTTTGTGATCTGTATATATTAGTATTGGTAACCGGGTACCCTCAAGTAGATGTCGCCAATTCTCCAGTGCCAGTTTTATGGCAAGCAACTCCTTTTCACCCACTGGGTAATTCACCTCTGGGCTGCTTAATGATTTTGAAAAGAAAGCAACTGGGTGGAGTGGTGAAGTATTTGTTGGTCGTTGGGAGAGAACTGCTCCTACTTCCATATTTGACGCATCTACCTCCAGAATATATTGGAGGGATGGGTCTGGATGGCGTAGTATGGGAGCAGAAGTAAAGCTTGATTTTAACAAGCAGAAAGCTTGATTTGCTTCTTCTGACCATTTGAATGGTTTCTTTATACTTGTCAGTTGTGTGAGAGGTCTCGCAATGGCAGAAAAGTTCTTGATGAACTTCCTATAGAAGTTTGAAAATCCAAGGAATCGCTGTAATGCCTTGCGAGTTGTTGGTATAGGCCAGTCCAAAATACAGGATATCTTGCACATATCCATCTTAATTCCGGTTTTGGATATGATGTATCCTAGGAATAATATTTCTTCTTTATGAAATAGGCATTTTTTTAATTTCACGTATAGATTGTGTGCGAGTAATCTGGATAACACAAGTCTTACATGTTTTATATGTTCAGAGAGAGATCGAGAATAGATAAGTATATCGTCCAGATATACTAAAAACACAGACATCAAGTAAGTCTCTAAAGATGTAGTTTATGAACCTTTGGAAGGCTGCGTTAGCATTACACAACCCGAATGGCATCACAAGATTTTCGAATAATCCGTATCTGGTTCTGAATGCTGTTTTCCACTCATCTCCGTCACGGATTCGGATTAGGTTGTATGCCCCTTTCAGGTCTAATTTAGAGAAGTAAGTCGCCCCACGCACTTGTTCAATGAGTTCAGGGATGAGCGGTAAGGGATAGCGATCCTTTATTGTAATCGTATTTAATTGCCTATAATCGATAATAGGCCTAAGACTTGAATCCTTATTGCGGACAAAAAAAAGTCCTGCAGCTGTGGAAGAAGTAGAGGGTCTGATGAACCCTTTTGTCAAATTCTCATCCAAGTATTCCTTGAGATGAGAAAGTTCATCCTGTGAAAGAGGATAAACATGACCGAAAGGCAATTTGCTGTTAGGGAGTAGATCGATAGTGCAATCATAATCCCTATGGGGAGGCAACATTTGAGCATTTTTTTCAAGGAATACTTCGGACAGATCCTGATAGCATAGTGGTGCAATCTCACCTGACACCACAGACAGGATCTTTCCATAAGATGGGAGGTTACACGTAATCTCACAATAGTGAGAAGGGAAAGACAAAGTCAGTTTTTTCCAATCTATGATTGGTTGATGTGTGTGTAACCAGGGGAGTCCCAAAATAATAGAAAAATGGGGTGAAGATAGTATATCAAAAGTGGTGGTCTCCATATGAGACTCGTTAGTAGTGACGAGGAGTGCTTGTGTCTGGTTGGTGATTGGACCAGAAGATAGTGGGATACCGTTAATGAAACTAACAGAAACAGGTTTAGGTTTTGAAATAATAGGTATTTTATTTAAGGTAACAAAACATGTATCAATATAGTTTCCACAAGATCCGGTGTCGATCATAGCCTTGGTGGTAATCCTAGTCTGGTCCCACTGTAATGTCAAATGAACAAAGAGATAGGGGTTAGAAAAGGAAGTCGTTAATCCTCCTAGCAAAACATGTGAACACTCACCCTCTTTTTTGCGGACAAGGGGACAGACGCTTATCAAATGATCCGGGGATGCGCAGTACATGCAGAGGTTTCTGGATCTTCTTCTGGCTCGTTCAGTAGTTGATAAAGGTGGGCGTATGGTTCCTACCTCCATGGGAGTAGGGTCAATGGCCGAAATCCGAGAAGGACTAGACAATGGCATTCCCATTTTCTCAGCCCTCCTTTCACGCAGTCGCCTGTCGATGTTGATACTGAGTTGTATTAAGGCATCCAAGGTGCCAGGTAAATCCGCTCGGGCGAGCTCGTCTTTAACAGCTTCTGACAACCCGAGTCTGAATTGAGTTCGCAGAGATGTATCATTCCACCCTGAATCAAGGGTCCATCTTTTGAACTCAGCTACAAAGTCTTCTACAGGTCTCCTTCCTTGTTTTAAAGCCCTCAATTGAATATCAACAGTACTCTGCCTGTTGGGGTCATCATATAAACTAGCGAGTTCCGCTAGGAATAAAGAATAGGAGTTCAGAAGCTGATCATTTTTCTCAAAGAGAGAGTCTGCCCAGGCCCGTGGATCACCCATTAAGTACGAGATAACGGTACAGACTTTAATTTGATCAGTAGGGTATGTACGAGGTTTTAACAAAAAAAGCAATTGACATGCGTTTTTGAATTCACAAAATTTTTTCCGATCACCTGTAAACACTAGAGGAGGGTTTATTTTAGGTTCAGGGGGTTGAGCAGCAGTGAGCCGTGAAAGACGGGTTACCTGCTGTATCAGAGTCTGATTTTCTTCTTTTACTTCAGTAAGAGCAAGCATTAATGCATTTACTTGTTGTGTTAATTGTGTCACTTGAGTGGGTAATTCTGCTGAATCCATTTTTTAGGTTCGTTCAATCTGTAACGCTCCTGCGTTTTTGTAGTAGGCTGGATTTGCAGCTGCAGAATCTCCACTCAGTAGTCATGTAGAGATGTGTTGAATAACCAGATCCAACTCTCCAGACTCATCACTGTGGGACTGTCAGCTTCAGCATACAGATATACACACTCAATAAGATGTTCCTGGAGTGATAGGATGTATATGTTAGTATGAAGATGATGTGCTGAAGGGACAGGTGTGAACAGTGACAGAGATGGTAAGCACTTGATAGAAATGTTCAGGAGAGTATTAGATGGTATTAGGTAGTATGCAGATAGGTTAGTAATCGAGTATGGTAACAGGTGGTAAGGACAGCAGATGACAAATACAGGATAGACTAACCCAGTGCAAGGATAGATGGTAGTAGACTCAAGAGCTAGCAATCTATGTAACAGTGCAGATGATAGAATTAGTATGCATAGATAGTAACAGTCCTTAATGTGCAGAGGTAGATAGTGTAAGTAAGGTTATGGAGGATTCCCCTGTGGGGTACTTATCACTAGTAAGGTTAGTAGTAGAAGGGTCCAGTAATGGAGTGATCCAGTAGCGAGATACAGGGATCAGTAGCGAGGTTCCGGTCTGTTTCCAAGTAAGAGAGAATAGCTGGAGGTTCCGGTAGCAAGACAAGCTTGTAAGCATGTGGACACACAGGCAGGGACAGGGATAGAGAGTGAAAGCAGTATGCCAAGAGTGATCCGGTAGCGAGATACGGGATCAGTAATGAAACTAGTTCAGGTAGCGAGATACAGGAGCGAGTGACATCAAGTATGGCTGCTTCCCAGACGGCTTGAACGAACTAACCAGGTGGTTAGAACGAACAATGTGAGAGAGAACGCCGGCGGTTGAAATGGCCGCTCTGCGGCGCTCGGCGATGACGTCATCCGTCTTAAAGGTGTATGCGTACCACCTAATTAGAAAGGGGGGACGCATATTTGAAAAGAAAATGGAAAATAAGGGTACCAGAGGTACCAGAATCTTACAACATCTGGGTAGCAGTGACCATAATATGATTTCATTTATTGTTAGCTGTAAGCAAAAAACGCATACAGGAAATACAAAAACACTTAAATTTAAGAGAGCAAATTTTCCAAGGATGAGGGTTGCTCTCCAGGATTTAGACTGGGAGGGATTATTGGCATTGATGAGCACAGAACAGAAATGGGAAATTTTCAAAAAGACTTTATGCAAACTCACTGCAAAGTATATTCCCATGGGTAATATGTTTAAAAGGCTAAAAATAAAACCTATGTGGCTCACGGCCAAAGTTAAAAAAAGCTATAAATAAAAAGAAAAGAGCTTTTAAAAAATAGAAAAAATGAAGGAACACTATTATTGTTTAATTGTTACAAAGAATATAACAGAATATGTAAAAAGGAAATCAAGGACGCAAAAATTCAAAATGAACGACAGATTGCAAAAGATAGAAGGACAAACCCCAAACAATTCTTCAAATATATCAATAGTAAAAATGTTAGGTCTGAGCATGTAGGCTCTTTACAAACTAATCAGGAGTGGGTGACTGGGGACAAAGAGAAGGCAAATTTATTAAATACTTTATTTTTATTTAATAAAGCTCTGTGTATACAAAGAAGCATGGGGAAGTTCATGACCATAATGAGGGTGGTATTGACATAGCCCCAAATGATCCACAATAGCGCAAAGGTGATATGGTCCAGAAATATTTAGGCAGAATAAGGGTGGATAAAACCCCTGGACCAGATGGCATCCACCCACGCATCCTAAAAGATTTGAGCGCTTTAATTTCAAAGCCTTTTTTTTCTAATTTTTAGGGACTCGTTAAGGACTGGAATAGTACCACTGGATTGGCGTAAGGCCAATGTGGTGCCTATATTTGCCAAGTAACTATAGACCTGTTAGTTTAACTTCTATAGTCTGGAAGATACTGGAGAGTTTAATAAAAGACCACGTAGATGAGTTCTTGCTGGAAAAAAAATATTTTAAGCATCAGACAGCATGGATTCATGAAAGAAAGAAGTTGTCAAACAAACCTGATTGGAGGTAAGTAAAACCTTGGACAGGTGGCTGTGGTCGTGGACGTAGTATACTTGGATTTTGCAAAAAGTGTTTGACACAGTTCCCCATACACGGCTAATGTGTAAGGTAAAGTCTACAGGCTTGGAAAGATCAGTTTGCAAATGGATAGAAAATTGACTAAAAGATAGAATTCAAAGAGTAGTGGTTAATGATTCTTACTCTGAATGGTCTAAGGTTATCAGTGGTGTACCCCAAGGATCAGTGTTGGGATCCTTACTTTTTAATATCTTTATAAATGATATAGGGTCTGGGATTAAATGTACCATTTCAGTCTTTGCAGAGGACACCAAGCTTTACAGTGGAATAACTTCTTTACAGGATGTCTCCAACTTACAAGCTGACCTCAATGCACTTTTTCATTGGGCAACTATGTGGCAAATGAGGTTTAATGTTGATAAATGTAAAGTTATGCAATTGGGGGCTAAGAATATACATTCAGCATACATACTAGGCGGAGTAGAACTGGGGGAATCCATAGTGGAGAAGGATATGGGTGTTCTGGTAGATCATAAGCTTAATAATAACATGCAATGCCAAGCTGCTCTTTCCAAAGCAAGCAAAGTCCTTTCTTGTATTAACAGAGGCATGGACTCCAGAGAGAGCGATATCATTTTGCCCCTGTACAAATCATTAGTAAGACCTCATCTGCAATATGCAGTTCAGTTTTGGGCACCAGTTCTTAAAAAGGATATTGGGGAACTGGAGAAAGTGCAGAGAAGGGCAACCAAACTGGTAAGGAGCATGGAGGATCTCAGCTATGAGAAAAAATTAGAGCAGGGATCCTCAAACTGCAGCCCTCCAGCTGTTGCGGAACTACACATCCCATGAGGCATTGTAAAACTCTGGCATTCACAGACAGAACTAGGCATGATGGGAATTGTAGTTCCTAAACAACTGGAGGGCCATAGTTTGAAGTCCCCTGGATTAGAGGAACTGAATTTATTCTCTCTTGAGAAGAGCAGATTAAGGGGGTATATGATCAAAGTGTATAAATACATAAGGAGTCCATATAGTGAACTTGGTGTTGAGTTGTTCACTTTAAGGTTAACACAGAGGACAATGGGGCACTCTTTACGTCTAGAGGAAAACAGATTTAGTCTCCAAATACGGAAAGTTTTCTTCACCGTAAGAGCTGTGAAAATGTTAAATAGACTCCCTCCAGAGGTGGTTCTGGCTAGCTCACTAGATTGCTTTAAAAAAAGGCCTGGATTCTTTCCTGGGTGTACTTAATATAAGTGGGTACTAATATTTATAGGTAAAGTTGATCCAGGGAATATCAGATTGCCTCTCGGGGGATCAGAAAGGAATTTTTTTCCCCTGCTGTAGCAAATTGGATCATGCTTTTGCTGGGGTTTTTTCACCTTCCTCTGGATCAACTGCGGGTATAGGATTGTATATTTGGGATTGTATGGTTGGGTTTTCATTACTTTTTTTTTTTTTTATCGTTTGAGCCAGAAGGACTTGTGTCGTTTTTCAACCTGACTAACTATGTAACTATATGCAATTATTTATATGATCTAATCGTTTAAAATCGGGTGTTGCGTGTATAACACAAGCAAACAAAAGATTTTCCACCACACCTACCAGCCAGCCTGCAAAGCAACCAAACTGACCCTGTCTAAGGCCGCATGCACACTGCTGATGTAAAACTCATGTTTTTGTGAGTTTGGGCATTTTTTTCAACTGCCCTTAAACTTTCCTCAATGTTATCCTATATGCCCATGCATACATGGACATTTTTAGCAGTTTATTAGCAGGGAAGTTTATGGGCTGTTGTCTGAATGCCCAAAAATAATGTTCAAGAGCAGTTCTTTTGACCACAAAAAACGCTGAATCCTGAAAAACGCTCATAAACACGCATATGCGCTCAAACATGGTGAGTCGAGTTAATGCTAAAGAGCTCAATCTTATCTGACCACATCACTTTCTCCCAATCCTCCTACAAATCATTTAGATGTTCATTGGCATGTACATATGTGCCTTCTTGAGTAGAGGGACTCACCATTTTTGGAGAAAGAAAAATGCTGACTATGACCCTAGAACACCATCCCTACAGTCAACAAGCATG
This sequence comes from Pelophylax lessonae, assembly GCF_965119305.1. Lineage (NCBI taxonomy): Eukaryota > Metazoa > Chordata > Amphibia > Anura > Ranidae > Pelophylax > Pelophylax lessonae. Next base: position 129,576,827 of record NC_138777.1, read on the forward strand.
GAGGTAGGAACATTATGCTTTGCGGCTGTTTCTCTGCTAAAGGTACAGACTCACTTTGCCACATTAAGGGGGCCAATAGATGGGGCCATGTTTTGTAAAATCTTGGATGAGAACCTTGTTCCCTCAGCCAGAACATTGAAGATGGATCATAGATGGGTCTTTCAGCATGACAATGACCCAAAACATACTGCCAAGGTAACAAAGGAGTGGCTCAAGAACAAGCACTATAAGGTCATGGACTATCTTCAGACGTTAATCTTATAGAAAATTTATGGAGGGAGCTGAAATTTTCGAGTTGCCAAGCAGCGACAACCGAGAAACCTTTGGGATTTAGAGAGGATCTGTGAAGAAGAGGGAACAAAAATTCCTCCACAGATGTATGCAAACCTGGTCACTAACTAAAAGAAACATGCTTGCCAACAAGAGTTTCTCCACCAAGTACAAAGTCATGTTTTGCCTAGGTATCAAATAAATATTTTACTCACTGAACTGCAAATCAATTTATAACATTTGTTTTATGTGTTTTTTTTCTGGATTTTTGGTTGATATTCTATCTCTATGATTTAAAATACACCTACAATAAAAAAAAAATTGATAGACCCTTAATTTCTTTGTAAGTGGGCAAACTTACAAAATCTGCCACTGTAAACTAGAGGCACATTAGGCACTTCAGTGTTTATTTATTTCACTGGCCATAATACATTTAAATTCTGGCCAATGAAATAAATAAACACACAAACTCTGTTAAACTTGGTTGGTTGAAATTAATGCAGGAACACACTGGATGCCTTCGCTGCCATTGTGCTTTTGCTGGGCGTCACATATGTCCTTGTGCCTTTTAAGGAGGGGTAGGCTCCCTCTAGGCACACCTGCCTTTATTCTATTCATTCCTAATTATGTTCCTACTATGGAGACCCTGAAAATTTAGCGTTAGGACCACAGTATCTACAGAGGTTCCTTGACATGGGCACTGTGGCTTACTTGCAAATGTTTACAAACAAAACCCTCTGTTTTTAATGTAACCTGTTAGACAGGGTCAGTTTGGTTGTTTTGCAGGCTGCTAAATGTGCTGGGAAAGCTTTTGTATGTTTGTGAGATGCTTTTCCCTTCCATGTGCACCTTGCTGCCAGATATACAGTATATCACAAAAGTGAGTACACCACTCACGTTTTTGTAAATATTTTACTATATTTTTTCATGTGACAACACTGAAGAAATTACACTTTGCTACAATGTAAAGTAGTCAGTGTACAGCTTGTATAACAGTGTAAATTTGCTGTCCCCTCAAAATAACTCAACACACAGTCAATAATGCCTCAAACACTGGCAACAAAAGTGAGTACACCCCTAAGGTAAAATGTCCAAATTGGGCCCAAAGTGTCAATATTTTGTGTGGCCACCATTTTTTTTCCAGCACTGCCTGAACCCTCTTGGGCATGGAGTTCACCAGAGCTTTACAGGTTGCCACTGGAGTCCTCTTCCACTCCTGGTGGATTTTAGAAACCTTGCGTCCTCCACCTTCCGTTTGCCCCACAGATGCTCAATAGGGTTTAGGTATGGATACATGCTTGGCCCATCCATCACCTTTACCCTCAGCTTCTTTAACAAGGCAGTGGTCGTCTTGGAGTTATGTTTGCGGTCCTTATCATGTTGGAAAATTGCCCTGCGGAACAGTCTCTTAAGGGAGGAGCTCATGCTCTGCTTCAGTATGTCACAGTACATGTTGGCATAATGTGATACAAACTTAAAACAGCACTAAACACATAAAAGGAGAAAAATTGTCAAAAATGGTCCTTTTGTAGAAAATAATAATATATCATAAATATCATATCAAATTGAGTGTAAGTATAGTGCAGCTGCTGTGCATCCAAACAAGTATTCGGAAAGAATGTGTATACAAAGTTAAAACAGCGCTAGCAATAAAACAAAAATGAGTAAATATCTCAAAGTGCAAAGTGATCTGTGCAAAATAGCTATTGGTATTGCATCTAAAAATCAAAATAGCCACCAATATATATAAAGTCCTTAGTGCAGATGGCTATAAACATATAATATAAAGTGCTCAAGTGCAAGACGATTGATCCAATCAATTGGTGCTCCAGTGAGTGTCCTGATCCGCTAGGTCCCCTACTCACCACAAATATGGTCTTTAAGCTCCAGTGTATGATACCATGAGAAAAGCCTTAATGGGATCACTCCAGTATGTAAACATACTACACTATTGGCCCCATTCTTTCTCTTCCATATATTTGGATACCTCGGATACTTTCTTGGAGTGATCCCATTAAGGCTTTTCTCATGGTATCATACACTGGAGCTCGGTGACCATAACTGATCCCTTCAGGCGCTTAAAGACCATATAGGGGGACCTAGGGGTAGGGGACACTCACTGGAGCACCAATTGATTGTATCAATCGTCTTGCACTTGAGCACTTTATATTATATGTTTATAGCCATCTGCACTAAGGACTAAGGACTTTATATATATTGGTGGCTATTTTGATGTTTAGATGCAATACCAATAGCTATTTTGCACAGATCACTTTGCACTTTGAGATATTTACTCATTTTTGTTTTATTGCTAGCGCTGTTTTAACTTTGTATACACATGTTGGCATAATGATTTCGTCCATGAACTGTAGCTCCCCAGTGCCAGCAGCACTCATGCAGCCCGAGACCATGACACTCCCACCACCATGCTTGACTGTAGGCAAGACACACTTGTCTTTGTACTCCTCACCTGGTTGCCGCTACACATGCTTGACACCATCTGAACCAAATATGTTTCTCTTGGTCTCATCAGACCACAGGACCTGGTTCCTTTAATCCATGTCCTTAGTCTGCTTGTCTTCAGCAAACTGCTTACTGGCTTTCTTGTGGATCATCTTTAGAAGAGGCTTCTTTCTGGGACAAAAGTCATGCAGACTAATTGTATGCAGTGTGCGGCGTATGGTCTGAGCACTGACAGACTGACCCCCCACCCCTTCAACTTCTGCAGCAATGCTGGCAGCACTCATAAGTCTATTTCCCAAAGACAACCTCTGGATATGACGCCGAGCATGTGCACTCATCTTCTTTGGTCAACCATGGCGAGGCCTGTTCTGAGTGGAACCAGTCCTATTAAACCACTGAATGGTCTTGGCCACCATGCTGCAGCTCAGTTTCAGGGTCTTGGCAGTCTTCTTATAGCCTAGGTCATCTTTATTTAGAGCAAAAATTATTTTTTTCAGATCCTCAGAGAGTTCTTAGCCATGAGGTACCATGTTGAACTTCCAGTGACCAGTATGAGAGAGTGAGAGTGAGAGTGATAATACCAAATTTAACACACCTGCTCCCCATTCACATCTGAGACCTTGTAACACTAACGAGTCAGATGACACTGGGGAGGGAAAATGGCTAATTGGGCCCAATTTGGACATTTTAACTTAGGGGTGTACCCACTTTTGTTGCCAGCGGTTTAGACATTATTGGCTGTGTGTTGAGTTTTTTTTGAGGAGACAGCAAATTGACACTGTTATACAAGCTGTACACTTACTACTTTACATTGTAGCAAAGTGTAATGTTCTTCAGTGTTGTCACATCAAAAGATATAAAAAAAATATTTACAAAAATGTGAAGGGTGTACTCACTTTTGTGAGATACTGTAGGTTAGGGTGGTTGCCACTTTTTTGTACAGTTGGTTGAAGTGGATGCAGTGACGCACTGGATGCCTATGCTGCCATTGTCCTTTTGCTGGATGTTACGTACGCCCCTGTGCCTTTAAGAAGGGGTGAGCTCCCTCCAGGCACACCTACTCTTAATCTATCGATTCTTACAGTATTTGTGCTCCTACTATGTGCATCTTGCTGCAAAAGCCAGTTTTAGTTATGGGTGGTTGCCACTTTTTTGTACAGCTGCTGAGTGTCAGATAACTAAGTCTTTGGTGCTTTATATGCTGGCTATTCTCAAAGAATGGATAATGTTAGTGAACACCCTAGTGACGATTCAATTGGTACTTTAGCTAAATTTAAATGTTAGCACAGAGTTTATAGGCAGCACATTACAGGAAGTTAATAGTGTTTTCTGGTAATGTCCCTTTGTTACAAGGAGAAAAAAGTTTCAAAGTCTGAAATGAGCACACTCTCCAATATCCAAGGGAGTAGTCCTGTTTAGCAGAAGGCAAGCGAAAGCATTTTTGCTGAAAGTCTGCAGTTTGCAAGTCTGCAAGAAGATCACCTTGGCGGATAAGCAGGCTCAACTGAGATGCAGGGTTCTAAGCACTAACCGTTATTCACCAGAGCTCCTGATGGTGGAGATGGGTTTTGCTGTGTTTTAGTACCAGGATTGCCCCACCAAGAGGTGAGCAAGCCGGGGTCCAGTAGCAGATTAGCAGGTAAGGATCAAACAGAAGAGTTGTCAGTAAACAAGCCAAAGGTCAGTAACGAGTAGTTCCAGGTTGGGATCAGGCAGAAGTATAGTCGAGGAACAAGCAAAGGGTTGATAACGAGTGGTAGCAAAATATGGAAGGCATCATGGGGATACTGGCTGAAGCGAGCACATGGATGCAGGAAGTGCATGGGAGGAGCAAAGAGTTCAAGGTTCAGCAGAAGTTAAGGCACAAGGCAGGGTTGTCCAAAAGACCAGATTGGGTTCTGTCCGGTAGCTCAGTGAGAAGAGTCATTGCCAGATGCAGAGCAGAGGTCCTGTGCTCAAACACCTGCAAAATGATATAATTGTTAAAAATGTAATTAAATTATTTTAGAAAAAATGCAAATGACAACTAAGTGGAAAAACCCTGTATATATATATATATATATATATATATATATATATAAGGCTATCATTTAAAGCAAATTAAATAGAAAAAACTGTAGGGGCAGGTCTTCTCGATAGTTTTGAATGAGAATGACTATAATCTCAAATTTATCATATCTTACAGTTGGAATACTGTTACGTTTACACATATAACCGAGGAACACAGTAGACACCTTACCAGCAGCCTGTTTCGAAAAAACACAGCGGGCAATACCATCTTACATGCCTCTAGTTTTCACCCTCATGCACTGATTATCTCAATACCATATAGTCAGCATCTCAGACTGTGACGTATTTGTTCACAGAAATCCACCTTCAAAGAAAAAGAAAATAATATTAGAAAATAGGTTGCTGGAGAGAGGTTATACAAAACCTGTCTCCATAAAGCTTACACTCAAGCTATCTAATATTCCCCTGATCATTTGCTATTTAAGAATAAAATGCTTCCACATAAGAAGGAGCTATGTGGGTCATTTTATGTTATACATACCAGCATACAGAAATTAAGAAAAATATAAATAGATATTGGTTCATTCTAGTGGATGGCCTTGTTATAATCCAATTTGTTAGTGCAACACCAGCTATTATATTTTAGAGAGCCACTTCCCTGAAGCAAACTAAAAGAGTGTATAAGTGTTATAATATATGCCACAATATAGCTGCACTGGGTACAGTGTACCAACGCTTATAGAACCAGTGTACCAATATGCATCAACAAAGTTATAGATAAACATATAGATAAACATATACATAAAGCTTAAATAAACTATTTATAACGTGACCATATTGAGTGTCCATGTGTTCATGTACAGTAATATGCAGTAGTTAGCACTTCAATAAAGCATATAAGCATTAAGCCTGTAAACCCAATTTATAAAGTGTTTATTTTAAAATAGTGGTTCATAAATACATGTGGTATCAGTGCTTAGTGCTTCACTAAATTCTTCAATAAATCACATACTCTTCAGTGGAATCAAACCACCCTTGTGCCACCACCAATAACACTCAAGCTACTTACCGCATCACCATGACCCTCTAGTGTGCAGTGGGTCATGTGGCGCTTTTCCTCTTTTAAGGGAGGGTACACCCAAACCAGAATCTCTCACTCCTCCATAGCAAATCTATCTGTCTCTCCTAGTGCAGGATTTACCAAAAAGGTAAAAAAGAATTTCACATAGTGTAAAATCCTTTTATTAAAAAACGTTATTATTTATTAAAAACAATTTACACACTATACTGTGGATTGCCTTGCACCCAGGTTACAGCACTATATCCGGTAAATAAGGGTGACCAGACATCCCTGGTTTCGTCACGTTTAGCTTTGGGCATACAATTTGAGCCGAGCAAAAGTTCAGCCCAAAACATTGGCTATTTGCCCGTTCGACAAACAACTTTACATGCAGGGCGCTCAGCGGGATGTTTACCTGCCGAGCACCCCACAATGTACTGCGCAACCCACAGTGCATTCTAGGGCCCTGATTGGCTGAAGCAATGCACCTGACCGCTGGTCATGTGCAAGTTTTGCCCAATCAGGGCACAAGAGCACTGTCAGTGCCCAGATTGGATAAAGTCATGATGACTTTGCCCAATCACGACTCAGTGCTTATAGTCCCACCCCCACACCATAAAAGGTTCCTTCTCACTGGAACCTTTTGCAGTGTGTTGTTGGAGATAGATAGAGCAGGGCTCAGTGATAGCTAGTCAGTGTTATTGTGACGAGTGTCAGTGTAGTGTGATTATAGTGTGAGTATGGTGTAGTGTCAGTGTAGTGTGATTATAGTGTAGTGTGAGTATAGTGTAGTGTCAGTGTAGTTTGATTATAGTGTAGTGTGAGTATAGTGTAGTGTGTATTGCAGTGTTTAATAGTATTACATTACATTTAGTGCTGTATACACATTTTTTATTTCTGCGTCTTCGGGTCTGGTATGAATTTTAAGCACTTCAGCTCCGGAAGGTTTTACCCCCTTAATGACCAGGCCATTTTTTGCGATTCGGCACTGCATTATTTTAACGAAAAATTGTGTGGTCATGCGACGCTGTACCCAAATACAATTGATGTCCTTTTTTTCCCCCACAAATAGAGCTTTCTTTTGGTGATATTTGATCACCTCTGCGGTTTTTAGATTTTGCGCTATAAACAAAAAAAGAGCAACAATTTTGAAAAAAACACAAATTTTATTTTTTTTCCATAAACATTTTATTGAAGATTAATGAACACAACAGAACAGCAAGATAACACTAGCAACAGTGTACATAGGAATAATAGAATAGCATACAGATACAACAGTAGGCTTGGCTATACAGCGAATCGAGGAGAGGCATGGAAATGTGGAAATCCGTAGCTAGGTATCTAAAAAATGCAGGCATGAATTTGTGGTCAAAGAAGCACTAAGTGTCATGGTTCTCGCCGTGGCTTTCAGACAGTCAGGTGTGGTCACTGTTGAGTGCCTGACATGGGATTTGAACCTGTGTGCTTTGACATTCTGTCCTGTTAACCTGCCTCTGAGCCACACTTCAGCTCACATGGATCCAGTCTTGTTAATCTGGTATTCCCTTCAGCACTAGGGGGCTGGACTTCACCTGAGTGTGCTCTTGTCTATCAATGTCCACCTGAAGCTAATTGCTCAATTAACCACTTCCCGCCCGCCCTATTACAAATTGACGGCGGGAATGTGGTTGAGTTATCCTGACCGGACGTCATATGACGGCGGCAGGATAACACCGCTCTGGGCGCCCCCCGGGGGCGCGCAGAGCGGCGATCGGTGATGCGAGGTGTCAGTCTGACACCCTGCATCTCCGATCTCGGTAAAGAGCCTCTGCCGGAGGCTCTTTACCATGTGATCAGCCGTGTCCAATCACGGCTGGTCACATAGTAAAACAGGAACAGCAGTTGATCGGCTTTCCTTAGTTCGTGCCTGACAGGCACAAGTAAAGAAGCGCCGATCGGCGGCTCCCCTGACGGGGGGGGGGGGGTCGGCACTTGTAATCAGATCATTGATTACCAGTGCAGACCCTCGGGGGGGGGGGGGTGCCACTAGATCCACCAGGGATGCCCACTATGACCCCAGGGATGCCCACTATGACCCCAGGGATGCCCACTATGGCCACCAGGGATGGCGATCAGGGCTCAGGGAGCCCCCCATTGCCCTCCCCATCAGTGATGCCCACTAGTGTCCTCCCTATCAGTGCTGCCTACAAGTGCCCATCATTGCCATCCTTTAGTGTCGCCCACCAGTGCCCATTATTGCCCACCAGTGCCGCCTATCAGTGCCCATTAGTGCCCATCAGTGCCGCCCGTCAGCACTGATGCTGCATATCAGTGCTACCTATCAGTGCCGCCTATCAGTGCCACCCCATCAGTGCCACCCCATCAGTGCCACCCCATCATTGCCTCCTCATCAGTGCCTGTCAGTGCAGTCTCATCAGTGCTCATCAGTGCAGGAAAAAACTTATTTATTTACAAAATTGTATAACATAAACAAAAAAACATTTTTTTTTTTCAAACTTTTCTGTCTTTTTTTATTTGTTTAGCAAAAAGTAAAAATCCCACAGGTGATCAAATACCACCAAAAGAAAGCTCTATTTGTGGGGGGAAAATGACATAAATTTGGTGTAAGTACAGTGTTGCATGACCGCGCAATTGTCATTCAAAATGCAACAGCGCTAAAAGGGGAAAATTGGCCTGGGCGGGAAGGGAGGGAAGTGCCCTGTATTAAAGTGGTTAAGCAAGCTATAAAACACTGTCTCTCACTGAGAGCATTGTCAGTTCATTGCTGATCCTTCCTTGTTCCTGTGTTGCTGATCTATGTTCCAGATAGTTCCTGTTTGACAGACTTTGTTCCTGTTTCCTAAGTGTGTGTTCCAGACTGACCCCGGCTTCCATCCTTACCTTGGTTCCTTGTTGTTCCTGCGCTCCCTATCCGGACTCGTGTCATCCAGTGACTACAGTTATTCCTGGACTTCCCTTCCCATTGTATTCCTGCCGGTCCTGTTTATTGGAGCACCTTCCCTGCCAAGCCCCCGTGCACAAATTCAAAGCACCAGGTGGCTTTCTTACCTGGTCACCCTGGACTGTGAATATCTGCAAGGGTGAGCGTACATCTCTGCGTTAGACTCCAACAAAGATAAGCCCCGTGACATAATGAACTGACCATATGGAGTCCGCAGAGATGTGCAAGCAGCTCACCCAGCAGGTGTCCAGCCTGGCCCAGACTGTGGCTGAATTGCAGCAAGAAGTGCTGATACTTAAAGGCACAGTACGCCCAGCCCTGGAACCTGCACATCCAGAACCCTATGTCCTGTTACCTGACAGATTTGATGGTTCCCGTTCCTCATTTACAACCTTACGGATGGATTGTGAGCTCCTGTTTGTCCTTAAGCCCAGGACCCATTACAGTGACTTTATCAAGGTTCATTCCGCTATTAATCTGCTTTCCGGAAGGATGAAGACATGGGCATACCAAATGCTGCAGGAGAAAAGTCCTATCTTGGACAATTGGCAGTCATTTTTAACTGCTATGGACTCTCAGTGCCTTACCTCCCAGAAAGCTACTTCCAAGCCTGCACCCGGTTCCCGCAGACCTCGAGTACCTAGAGAAAAAGCAAACCCATACCAATATGACTCTGCCTGGTCACAGTACAAGCCTGCCTGCACCAGCTGGCCTTGTCACCCTGACACTAATCCAGTATGTCTTGATCCTCCAGAGGTTAAAGAGGAGCCCATGGAGATTGGTGCCGTGTGCACCAGGCTGTCTTCCAAAGAAAGAGACCGTAGGAGAAACAGTGGGCTTTGTTTCTATTGTGGCGAGAGGGGACATTTTATCACATTTTGCCCAACTCGTCCATCCAGGCCTAAGGCTCTCCCAGTGGATACCATGCAGGTCCGTCCTGTCTTCCCTGAAAAACAGCCTGGAAACTGCCAAGGTTGTTGCCAGCCCTGTCCCCGTTCTGTGTCTGAAAAGGGCACCCAGACTTTGGCAATCGTTGAAACCAATAACCCTGTGGAAGCCCCTCCTCCAGTAACGTCTGTACCTCTTTCCAAAGAAACTCCTGTTCTAGCAAGCGCCTTCATTACTTCCTGCCCTGACAACGAAGTTCTTTCACCTGACTGCACATATGCTTCTAATGGCACTGTGGTACGTAAGGAGGATCTGAAGTTGTTTGAGGAAGTATTAAAAGCTGCAAATGCCTATCCTGTGGAAGACCTCTGCAAAGAACCTGTTCCTGTCCGGAGGGTACTGTCACAGTTCTCACCGTGGCTTTCAGACAGTCAGGCATGGTCACCGTTGAGTGCCTGACATGGGATTTGAACCTGTGTGCTTTGACATTCTGTCCTGTTAACCTGCCTCTGAGCCACACTTCAGCTCACATGGATCCAGTCTTGTTAATCTGGTATTCCCTTCAGCACTAGGGGGCTGGACTTCACCTGAGTGTGCTCTTGTCTATCAATGTCCACCTGAAGCTAATTGCTCAATTAAGCAAGCTATAAAACACTGTCTCTCACTGAGAGCATTGTCAGTTCATTGCTGATCCTTCCTTGTTGCTGATCTATGTTCCAGATCTATGTTCCAGATAGTTCCTGTTTGACAGACTTTGTTCCTGTTTCCTAAGTGTGTGTTCCAGACTGACCCCGGCTTCTATCCTTACCTTGGTTCCTTGTTGTTCCTGCGCTCCCTATCCGGACTCGTGTCATCCAGTGACTACAGTTATTCCTGGACTTCCCTTCCCATTGTATTCCTGCCGGTCCTGTTTATTGGAGCACCTTCCCTGCCAAGCCCCCGTGCACAAATTCACAGCACCAGGTGGCTTTCTTACCTGGTCACCCTGGACTGTGAATATCTGCAAGGGTGAGCGTACATCTCTGCGTTACAGACTCCAACAAAGGTAAGCCCCGTGACACTAAGCATTCACCTTGGCATAGCTGAGCAGGATTATCGCGGCACAGGAAACAGGCGAGAGTTAGCCAGGTTGATTTGATCAGGAATCATAGAAGTAATTGACAGCAAGCATGAGCGGGCATGATTAAAGCTTTCAGCCTGGAATGTGTATAGCCAGAGGGTGCGTCCAGAAGGAAGGAGGTGCCTCAGTCAGAGAGAAAAATACAGGAAAGGAGAGGTCGGAGGAAGAGTTGGAGAAGAGAAGAAGAGAGCATAGGTCAGGAAGAGAAGAGAAGAAAAAAGGGGGGGGGGGGTGCGGGGGCAAGCGGGCCAACTAAAAGTGTGTGCGTCTGTCTTTCAGCCGGGAGACATAGTCGCAGTGTAGAGGTCCGATTCCTTGAACCGGATCCAGTCATACCAGGTGGAGACAAATTTGGAGAAGGTGTCGTGAGCAATGCTAATCATTTCCTCCATCTGTTCAATACAATTTAGCCTGTGGAACCACTCTTTGATCGAGGGAATAGTGGAAGCTCTCCAGTGACATGGCACACAGAGCTTTGCCACGTTCACCAAATGCATGGCCAAAGATCTTTTGTAGGAGCGGCGTTGGTTCGGAGCAAAATGCAGTAAGTATTGTTGTGGGTTAAAGTTAAGCTCAGCGGAGGTGACCTTTTTGACAATATCATGCACCTCCGTCCAGAAGGGTTGGAGTGCCGGACAGGTTCACCAAATGGGGAGCATTGTGCCCTGGCCAATGTTGCATCTCCAGCAGGTGTGTGGAACGGAGGGATAGAATTTATGAATGTGGTCTGGGGTCCAAAACCAGCGCGTAAGGATTTTGTATCCATTTTCCTGAATAGGAACACTAGTTGAAGACTGGTGAATTGTGCGGCATATGTACTCCCAATCAGCATCTGAGAAAGTTCCAGGTCTCTAGCCCAGGCCTGGGCAAATGTGAACGAGGATGCCGACGGGGCCCCAAGCAGAGGAGATATAGTTCAGAGATTACATGACATTGGGGTCTGGCCCGTTTGCAAATTGCCTCAATCCCAGTCGGAGGTCTTGTCCACGCATCCTAGGATCTGTGGAAAGATAGGAAGTGGCTTATCTGGAAGAACGACCAGAGAGCTAAGGTATAAGGGCTCAGTTTAGAGCTTCCCAGGACAACGGAGAGCCCTTGTGGAAGAAATGTTAGGCCAGATACCGCGAAGCAAGGAGGCAGACATCCCCGGGGGGAAATCTGGGTTAAGGCGGAGGGTCGTCAAAGGCCCATTGTGAGGGTTAATCTTTATGGCTTTACGCCAAGCATAGTTTAGCTTTAGGGGGGGTCCGATAAGCGGGTCCCCCTTAAGATCCTCTGGGACCGCTGTCAGGGGAATCCAGGAAAGCAGGTGTAGGGGGATTCGGGAAAGGGAGTTTTCCAGTGCCACTACTGCTTTCAAGGACGAATGTAGGTTCCAGTCAATTAGCCTGTTTAGAATGCAGGCCTTGTAGTATGTGTAGAGATCAGGAAAACCCAGGCCTCCTTGGGGGCCATAAGTCGCGTGTGCTTGATCCTGGGCCGTTTTGTCTCCCCATATAAACTTCAGGGTCTGCAACTTGAACGTAGCGAAAAAAGAGGGGGGAAGGTGTACCGGGACCGTCTGGAAAAGATACAGGAGTCTGGGGAGGACAATCATCTTAACCAGAGCAGCCCTACCAAACCAATATCCAGAGAGACCTCCAGGCACGAAGGTCAGTGCAAACAGCAGACGGTACAGGCTGGTAGTTCACGCTGTATAAGTCGGATAGTCTGTGCGGGATGAAGATGCCTAAATACGGCATTAACTTAAATTGTGTTCGTGTCCATCTGAAAGGAAAATTGAGTTGGCACCGGTCCACCTCGGTTTGAGAGAGGGAAACGTTCAGGGCCATAGATTTGGAATAATTGATCTGTAAATTCGACAAGGATTTGAAGTGTTCAAGCTCATGTAATAGATTGGAAAGAGAGATGAGGTTGCGATAGGAAAAGTAGCATATCATCAGCAAAGGCCGCAACTTTATACTCACAATCCCCGATTCAAACACAATGTTTTTTACTTTCTGCTATAAAACCTTCCCAATAAAAAAAATCAAATCTCTTTATCAGTTTAGGCCAATTTGTATTCTGCTACATATTTTTGGTAAAAAAAATTCCCAAAAGGTGTATTTTAATTGGTTTGCGCAAAAGTTATAGCGTTTACAAACTACGATAGATTTTTGGACTTTTTATTTTTATTAGTAATGGCGACGATCTGTGATTTTTAGCAGGACTGCGACATTGGGGCAGACAGATCGGACCCCTAAATTACAATTTTGACACTTTTTGGGGACCAGTGACATTAATACAGTAATCAGTGCTAAATAATATGCACTGTTACTGTATAAATGACACTGGCTGGGAAGGGGTTAACACTGGGGGTGATCAAAGGGGTAATGTATGCCTAAATATTCTTACTGACTGTGCGGGGGAATGGCTCTGTGACAGGCACAGAGAGATCGGGGTTTCATCTTAGCTGAAACTCCTGATCACTCCCTTCCTGTCTGACAGAAGACTCGCCAACTTTGTTTACATAAACAGGTGGGTCTTCTGTCAGTTTCTCTGACAACCGCGGGAGGCCGGCGACAATCACCGCCGCTCCTCCCGCAGCATGGCTCTGGCGGCGCACACTGAGATCGCATGCACGAAATCCACGTAGATATACATGATTTTTCTCAGCCGAGCTGCCCTGCCCATCTGCGGGGGGCGGTCAGCAACTGGTTAAGGGAAACCCCACGCCAAAATTAAAAAAAAAAAAAAAGCATGGCTTCCCTCTCCAAATCAATATGGATTTTGAGGGGAACCCCCACAACACAAAAAAAATCCATACCAAGATCCCCCCCAAAATCCATACCAGACCCTTATCCGAGCATGCAGGCTGTCAGGCTGGGAAAAGAGGGGGGGGGGGGGACAAGCGAGCCCCCCCTTCTTCCCTCCTAATCCATACCAGGCCCGTTGAGTCTGGTATGGACTTTAAGGGGAACCCCATGCCAAAATGTAAAAAAAAAATGCTTGGGATCCCCCCCAAATCCATACCAGACCCTTAGGTCTGATATGGAGTTGGGGGGGGGGGGGGCACAAGAGAAGACTGACAGCACTCTGAATAAAAGGCAAATAGGATGTTTATTTAAGAAAAGTATCCAAAATAGCAGACATCATGGACAAACAGGCAGCAAGATGGTTAACGCTTTCATGAAAAGATTTGCTTAGTCATAACCTATTTGGGGGAAACCCCCACACCACAGTAAAAAAATGACGTGGGGTCCCCCACAAAATCTATACCAGACTCTTGTCCGAGCATGCAGCCTGGCAGGCCAAGAAAAAAGGGGGGGGGGGGAGAGCAGCCCCCTTCCCTTCTGAACCATACCAGGCCGCATGCCCTCAACATGGGAGTGTGGGTGCTTTGGTGCTCTGCCTCCCCACCCCAAAACACCTTGTCCCCATGTTGATGAGGACAAGGGTCTTTTCCCCACAACCCTGTGCCGTGGTTGTGGGGATCTGCAGGCAGGGGGCCTATTGGAATCTGTAAGCCCCCTTTAACAAGGGGGCCCCCGTATATGAATGAGTAGGGGTACATTGTACCCTTACACATTCATCAAAAAAAAGTGTCAAAATGAAATAAAAACAGTTTTTAAATAGGTAAGGGGTGGAGCCACCAGTGCATGCTGGGTCAGTGATGTCACAAGGGGGCAGTGCCACCAGGTGACATCGCCAGGGGGTCCCTGACCCGTCGTGGGTAGAGCTTTTTTTTTTTTTTTTTTTCTTTTTTCAGGCATCATGATTAATGATGGATCTACATGAAGGGACATTGTTTTTTTATTTTTAAGAAAGGTATTGTCAAAAACTGTGTGTAATGGAACCGCGACCCACACTGTGTTTGTGAGCTTCTGTCAGTATAAGGCTTCCTTCAGTCTTGAACATAGATATCAAATATTCCAGCCGCCGCCATACATAGCTAGCTGACCACTTAGCTTGTATGCATCTGAAAACAACTAACTCCTTTATTGAACAAGAAACAGACTTTTTATAAACTTGAGAAGTAGTCTGACTGTGTGAAGCCTTATTGGCAATAGGCAGCTAGGCCTAGAGTCCCAGAGTCTTCATATATTCTTTTGAAAAATATTGTTGACAAATATTACTGTCTCATTTGAGTAATCCAAACCATATTCTCAGTGTCCATTAAGTAGCTATCCATCATTTTCTTGGCCACCCTGTGCCCCTAATAGACACAGGGTGACTTGCACATAAGAGGGGCATAGGGAGCTGAGACAGGGATTTCCCAACCTCTCTAAGGTAAGCTGGGTTCCACAGGCCCCCCAACCAAAGTGACTCCCATCAAACTGTGTGTGTGTGTTTTTATTTCATTTTAACAAATTTTTGGGTGAATGAGTAGGGATACAATGTACAATTCACATAGGGGGGCGGGATCTATGGGCCCCATTGTTAAAGAGGGCTTCCAGATTCAAATAAGCCTTCTGCCCACAGACCCCCACAACCACCGCCCAGAGATGTGGAGAAGAGGCCCTTGTCCCTATCAACATGGGGACAAGGTGCTTTGGAGCCCCCCACCTTAAAATAACCCCCAATGTTGAGGGCATGTGCCTGGTATGGTTCAGGAGGGGGGTACTTGCTTGCATGCTCGGATAAAGGTCTGGTATGAATTTCTGGGGGAACCCAGATCATTTTTTAAAAATATTTTGGCATGAAATTTCCCTTAAAATCTATACCAGACCCAATTGACCTGGTATGAATTGGAGGGGACCCCCACACCCTTTTTATTTTTTTTGCCGGCAAAGGTTTGAAAGCTTGCAGCCAGGAAAATCAATTTAAATGTCATTTTTTTTTTTCTTTATATATGTCAGTTTTGCTGCAGCAGGTTCCATACACGGTACCGATGCGCCACTTTACAGGCAGACTAAGGGGACCCGCCAGGCACTATATTTAAAGGAATTTTCTACTTTTATTGTTTTACTTTAAGCATAAATAAAATCACTGCTTGGTCAAAAATTAGCTTTTGTAAGTACCCAGGCCCCCATACCCTTTTTATGGCCAATACCTTGCATATAAGCCTTCAAAATGGGCACATTTTTTTTAGTTCGGGTCCCATGGACTTTATTAGGTATCGCAGTTCGCGTTAGTTACGTTATGATTTGTTAATATATGCTTTATTGATATGTTTATCTATATCTTTATTTATACCTTTGTTGACACATATTGGTACACTGGTTTTATAAGAGTTGGTACACTGTACCTAGCTCAGCTCTATTGAGGCCAACAAACAGACAGCCCAATCCAGCAAAGAAACGGCCCTCTTCAGCAAAGAGACAGTCCTCTATCCAGCAAAGATACATCCCTATATCCGGCAAAGAGACATCCCTATATCCAGAAGAGTGACATCCCTATATCCAGCAAATATTCATCCCCCATATTCAGCAAAGAGACAGCCCCCATGTCTAGCAAAGAGAAATTCCCCTTTGCAACTAAGAGACATCCCCCAAATACAGAAAATAGACATTCCCCATATCCAGCAAAGAAGCATCCCCATCCAGCAAAGAGACAGCCCCACTCAGCAAAGAGACAGCTCGATCCAGAAAACAGACAGTACCACTCAAAAAAGAGACAGCCCAACCTAGCAAAAAGACAGCCCTACTCAGCAAAGAGATAGTCCTATATCCAGAAAAGAGTCATCCCCCATATGCAGCAAAGAGACAGCACCATCTAGCATAGAAATAGCCAAATCTAGCAGAGAAAGCCCCATCCAGCAAAGAGAAATCCTCATTCAGCAAAGAGGCAGCCCCATATCCAGCAGTCACCCCCCATATTGAGGAAAGAGACATCCCACATATCCTGCAAAGAGACATCTACATCCAGCAAAGCAACATCCACATCCAGCAAGGAGATAGACCCATATCTAGCAAAGAGATATCTCCCATTTTCTGCAAAGAGACAGCCCCATCCAGCAAAGACGCTGGATATGGGATGCTGGATAGGGGCTGTCTATTTGCTGGATTTGGGGGATGTCTCTTTGCTAGATATGGGGCTATATCTTTGCTGTAGGGGGATGTCTCTTTGCTGTCTCTTGGATTGGACTGTGTGATTCTTGGATGGGGCTGCCTGTTTGCGGAATTGGGCAGTCTCTTTGCTGGATTAAGATGTCTCTTTGCTGGATGAGGATGTCTGTTTGTTTTCTGGATATGGGGGCTGTCTGTTTTGCTGGATTTGGGTTTGTCTCCTTGCTGGATATGGGGGATTTCTCTGATGTGAGAAACAGGGAGAGAAGCAGAAAAGATACATATGACAAGAATGTTGAATTTGTCTGGAAGTGCCTCTGAGCTTACTTTGGTAAGCGCTGAATACTTCTAATGTTTTTTACATTTTATTTCATTGAACAAATTCTATACAAATTTCATGTATAGCGCCCAAATTTTACTTGGTTCCCTGTTCTCTGAAGGGGTGGTACTAGGAGGTGTGTAGGGGTGGACACAAGAGTTCTAGGGGGAGGTTCGGGGCAGAGACAAACATGACTTAGGGGAGGGGAAAAGCCCAGGCCTCAATATAGCTAAGCTAGGTACAGTATACCAACTCTTAGCAAAAAGACATCCCCATCAAGCAAAGAGACAGCCCAATCCAGCAAAGAGACAGCCCCATATCCAGCAAGGCGACATCCCCCATATCTAGCAAAGAGACAGCCACATGCAGCAAAGATACAGCCCAATCTAGCAAAGAGAAAGCCCCATTAAAGAGACAGGCCCAGTCAGCAAAGAGGCATTCCCCATATCCAGCAAAGAGGCATTCCCCATATCCAGCAAAGTGTAACGCTCTGGGTTTTGATTTTGTGAACTGGATTTGCAGCTGCAGAATTTCCACTCAGTAGTCGTGTAGAGATGTGTTGAATCACCTTATCCAACTCTCTTGACTCATCATGGTGGTTTAGCCTGCTTCAGTATGCACACACAAACATTCAGAGATGATGTTGTTGGAGTGATAGAGATCTATGCAATAGTAGTGAGGTGATATACTGAAGAGATAGGCTTGAGTAGTGATGGCAAATAATAATAAGCACTCGGGTAGTAATGTTGCAGGAGTGATAGCAGATGGTGATAGATAGTATGCAGGAGAGATAGCAATCATGTACAGGTATTAGGTGATAACAGATGAAGTGTACAGGATATGCTAAGCAAACACAAGGATATAGGTTACAGGTGGTAGTAGGTTCAAGAGCTAACACTCTAGGTAGCGATGCAGGTGAGAGCATGTATCTTAGAGCTTAGTAACAGTTCTTATTATGCAGAAAGATATAGCAAGTGGTTTGGTAGGAAGGGATCCCCTGCGGGGTACTTATCACAGGCTGGTGAGCGAGGTAAAGGATCAGGTAGCGAGGTAAAGGATCAGGTAGCGAGGTAAAGGATCAAGTAGCGAGGCTCCGGTCAGTCCAGGTATAGGGAAGATAGCTGGAGGATACGGCAGCGTCAGTCAGGCTTGTATTATGAGCGGTTGCACGAACACCTTGTGAGTGCAGACCGTCGGTTGAAATAGCCGCTCAGAGCGGCGCCTAGTGATGACGTCATCAGTTGTTAAAGAGACATGCAGCTATATGCGTTCCATCTACCTGAATGGTGGAACGCAACCCGGAAGTAAGAGGCTAGAAGGTACTGAAAGTACCAGGATCTTACACAGAGGCATTCCCCATATCCAGCAAAGAGACAACCCACATATCCAGGAAAGAGACATCCCCTTCCAGCAAAGAGACAGCCCTATTCAGCAAAGAGACAGTCCCCATATCCAGTAAAGAGACATTTTCTATATCCCGCAAGGAGACAGCCCCATCCAGCAAAGAGAAAGCCCCTTCCAGGAAAGAGACAGCCCCTTCCAGCAAAGTAAAAGTCGAATCCAGCAAAGAGACTGCCACAGGCCCACATCCAAGCAGCAATAACAGATACAGCCCCATCCAGCAACATTGTCAATTTACCAACTGTCTTCTCCAAAGCACAGTAAGCACTGAGCAGCCAGGACAGGCTACCTGCATTGGCTCTTCAACAAAATGCCAAAATGAGCATCTTGTCTGCAGGGGGAGGTGGAGTGCACATGATATCACTCCGCCTTCTGCTTTCAGCCGGAACTATCTATGTTGTATTGGCCTATGCGGCCAGCTCACTCTGCAACTGCCCTGCTAAGCCATATGGAAACTGCTTCACCCCCTCAGTCTTTTCTTTTTGAATCCAAAGTTTATTAATAAGGTCATACAAAAATATAATATCAGCACAGTTTACCATGTACAAAATAAACAAACATTTATGATCGGGTACAAAAGAATCAAAGGGGTCATATTTAATACAACCGCATTTATAGCAAAAACTAGATCTCTAGAGGATGCCTCTGGGCTAGAGAATATAAACAGTAGGTAATCTGCATATATATATATGTTAAGGCTTGTTGTGGAAATTAATGGGGTTTGGAGCATAGAAACTTGCTTGGTGCGCTGAAAACTTTACTGTGCTGAAAAGCGCACTTGTAGATATCAATACGCGCCAAGCGCCCTTAATCCCTCGTACTGAGAAGTACAATGTACAGCTCTTTTGTAAAAAGTTATCCTAGCGTGCTTGGCAACAAACAGACAGACACACGCTGTATTACGGCCGATGTCCATAGTAGCAGTCATGCTTAAAGGCAGCGTTCTTTTTTATTTATAGTCCGATAACAAAAGGGGTTTACAGGGGTGGTGGCGTCAACGCAACCAATCACAGACATGTATACATTCAAAATATCAATATCAATAGAAAGGTGAATGTATGTACATGCACCATTACTACAATGAAACCCACATGTAGGGAAAAATGCCAGCCGAACACTATGCAATGGAACTAGCGTGTATCTCATGAACGTTGCCGCGCTAATACATGCGCATGCACTCCCATCATAACCTGTTAGAGGGAATCCTATATAAAATAGTTCATAAAAAAACATATATGATAGTGATCATGCTACTGTGAATGAGACTTTATCTGCAAAGGACAATAGCAGCAGTATTTCAATCATGCGGATCAAGCATAACAGAAAGCTACCAGCCATTAATCCTGGCAAAAGGGCAGAAATTATCAAAACCATAAGAATTCCACATAAAAAAACATATCTCCGTCAGTGAATACAGGGGCCCCGGCTGGTTGATATACATTTGTGAGTGGAGTTTGCCTTGCACTGCCATAGATTCGGACCACTGCCATAGATTCCACACAAATATTAATACAATTTTCACAACAGGCTACAAAATAGACATTTTTATCGTACAGAAAAGGAAAGGTAAAAACTAACAAGTGTTCATAAGTCGTGTTGAGTGAACCTGGACTGTATTGTTCGGATTCGTACCGGACTTTTGGGTATTCGGTACCCGGACCCGAAACAGAACATTTTACTGTATGTTCGGGTAGTGTCCGTTGTTTGGTAACGTTATTTGATGCTTTGGCGCGGTTTTAATGGCGCGGTTTCAACAGGTGAAAGGCAGCCAATCAGCAAGCGTTTAACTAGTGTGCCCTAGAAGCCATCACAGCCATGCCTACTGTAACGGAACCGTCGACCCACACCGTGCTTGTGGTCTTCCGTCAGTATAAGGCTTCCTCCAGTCTGGACATATAGAGATATTCCAGCCACCCCCCATACAAGAACTAGCCTGAACTTAGCTTGTATGTGTCTGGAAACAACTAACTCCTTTATTAAAACAAGCAGTAGACTTTTATACACTTGAGAAGCATGACAGTCACCACACGAACAATGGCCTGAACATTTACATAAGCATCACATAATGAATAGATAACGAGGTAGAGCTGACTCATGGCTAATCCCATCTAGACAAGGTTATCATTTACATGCTAATTAGCTCAGCGTACTTAAGTCAGCCTGGAAGCCCAGACTGCCGGCACCAAACGTAAAACAGATACAAATACACATATTATAGTGTAAATACTGAGAACCCACAGTAAACAATAGATGATCAAATCAACATGATTTACAATCCATGGAAGACAGGTGTTTGGGCTGATGACATGCATCTGTTAAAAGTCTGATCAACTTAAGTAGTCCAAATCATCAATTTATCTGTCACATAGTTTTTTTCAGTCTCAGTGACGGCGAGTACCGTCACACCTACTAATGGCATGGCTGTGATTGGCCAGTGCAGCATGTGACCCAGAGTCTATATAAGCTGGATTCACACAGTGCTGCGCATCATTCTGCTATAACTATACTAGGGAGAGGTTCCTGAGATTTCTGCTGAGGGAGAGATAGATTACTGTAGGGTCAGGCTGGAGATTGCTTTGAGGGAAAGCATAGGAACAATCTTCAATAATCATACAGCGATCTACATTGATTTGATTGTGTGGGGGTGCAGTGCATGATCTTTTTGCCCGGAGGGAGAGATGGGAGATTACTGTAGGGTCAGGCTGGAGATTGCTTTGAGGGAAAGCATAGATAGGAACAATCTTCTTTAATCAGACAGCGATCTACATTGATTGTATAGTGTGGGGGTGCTGTAATGTCTCGGCTGTGTGTTGCTTGAGGTACACAGCTTCACATCAAGTAATAACCAAATCTCAATGAAAGAAGCACTGGTTTCTTTAATTGATGCAACCTTTACTGAGATATAATCCATACATGTGCCTTTACATATGAATAAGCAGATATGTGGTGGACATGAGGACATAAAAGTATGGTAAAACTGTAAAACAAACATATGAAAGACAGGTATAAGTATGGCTATTCAACATCATACATTATACATAGTTATGCAGAAGATAGGAACTAACTAACATGTGCTTACTACATACTGGAACACATATTATCTATACAAAGGTTTAACATCCCTCTATACAGGCTAAACTAGCAAATCCTTTAGAAAAAATGCAAAAAAGTTGGACCCGGCGCTACCACTTTAAATCGTGCATGTGCAAATTAGAAAAGTGCATATAGTGCTAAAGTGCACCCAATAAAATATAAAATATAAAATATATGTATAGTATATAAAGTGCTACGTGCTATTTATGGGCTGTGCTTAGTGTGCCACATTGTAAACATCATATGTTGTACATATAAAGTGCCGAGTGCTGATAAAGCCAAGAACCACGTGTAGTGATTAAGGAGACAAATAAACAAGCAAAGTTATGGCGTTGGTGGATGCCCCACCAAAAACACCGCTGCTTACCGCACTCTCTCGGCCAATGCCTCGACACTTCCTGGTCACTAGAATAAAGGATAAGCCTCCATTGCGTAGCATATGTTATGTCAACCAATAGCGCTCCAGATGACGTCGTATGACGAAACGCGTAGGGCGTGGTTTGTGTACGTCAATACGTCACTTCCGGGAACGGTGGTTTGAGCCGGTGGAACGCGGAAGCGGTCCGGCGAACACCTCTCAAGCTGAAAGTGAACTCCCTAACTGTGAGTGGATGCTACGTTATTTTGGTTGACATAACATATGCTACGCAATGGAGGCTTATCCTTTATTCTAGTGACCAGGAAGTGTCGAGGCATTGGCCGAGAGAGTGCGGTAAGCAGCGGTGTTTTTAGTGGGGCATCCACCAACGCCATAACTTTGCTTGTTTATTTGTCTCCTTAATCACTACACGTGGTTCTTGGCTTTATCAGCACTCGGCACTTTATATGTACAACATATGATGTTTACAATGTGGCACACTAAGCACAGCCCATAAATAGCACGTAGCACTTTATATACTATACATATATTTTATATTTTATATTTTATTGGGTGCACTTTAGCACTATATGCACTTTTCTAATTTGCACATGCACGATTTAAAGTGGTAGCGCCGGGTCCAACTTTTTTGCATTTTTTCTATTTTACTGCCTCAGAGGTAGGTTGGAGGCAGCTTACACCACCATTTGAGCCTGATTCAGTACAACTCCATAGCGCTGGTATACAATCCCTTTTATTAGCAAATCCTTTACTTGCAGGCTTTTGGTGTTCATCAGATTTGCAATAGATTAGCTTCAGAGGTCCTAAGGGTCTGTTCCTATAGTGGTTCAAGCTGGAATGGATAGACAAGTTTAGACTTGCCCAAGGCAGTAGGGAGAAGACCCGCCCCTAGGCTACAAGAAAATGGAGGGTCTTAAAGGGACAGACACTGCTGAGTGCCAAGTACATGAAATATAGTGCGAAGGCAGCACAGGTGCAGTGCACGATCTTTATACACTGACCTGTGCCCAGTGAGGAGGAGGAGGGAGAAAAAAAACCTTTTATCAGTCTGTTAGGTGGGTGGCGTGTGGTGCTGCACATTTAATGTAAGCTCAGTGCATATGTGTATGCTTAATCTGCATTTAACCACTTGTCTACAGTGCACTTTCACCCCCTTCCTGCCCAGAATGGCTTTCAGCGCTCTCACACTTTGAATGACAATTACTCAGTCATGCAACACTATACCCATAAAAAATGTGTGTCCTTTTTTTCACACAAATAGAGCTTTCTTTTGATGGTATTTAATCACTACTGGGTTTTTTATTTTTTGTGCTATAAATAAAAAAAAAATACTGAAAATATTGTGAAAAAACACATTTATCTTTGTTTCTGTCATAAAATTTTGCAAACTAGTAATTTTTCTTCACAAATTTTGGCCAAAATTTATACTGCTACTTATCTTTTGTAAAAAATAACCAAAATAAGTGTATATTATTTGGTCTTAGTGAAAGTTAGAGTCCACAAATGATGGCGCTAATCCATGAAAATTTATCACACTTGATCACACCTGATGTACTGAAGGCCTATCTCATTTCTTGAGACACTAAAAAGTCGGGAAAGTACAAATACCCCCAAATGACCCCTTTTTGGAAAGTAGACATTCCAAGGTATTTAATAAAGGGCATGGTGAGTTTTTTGAATTTGTAGTTTTTTCCCACAATTCCTTGCAAAATGAAGATCTTTTTTTGTTTTTTTACAAATTGACGTATTAACAGGTTATTTCTCTCACACAGCATATGTATACTTGCAACTACACCCCAAAACACATTCTATTACTCCTCCTGAGTATGGCGATACCACATGTGTGAGACTTTTTCACAGCCTAGCCACATACAGAGGCCTAACATCCAAGTAGCACCGTCCGGCATTCTAGGAGCATAAATTACACACATAATTTCCTGACAACCTATCGCATTTTTGAAAGCCCTGGAGCACCAGGACAATGGAAACCCCCTTAAATGACCCAATTTTGAAAAGAAAACACCCCAACGTATATTTTTTGAGGCATAATGAGTCTTTTGAACGTGTCATTTTTTTCCACAAGTTTTTGAAAACTGTGGAAAGAAAATGAAGATGCATTTTTTTTTTTACACAAAGTTGTCCATTTATGAAATATTTCCAACACATAGCATGTACATAACAAAAATTGCACCCCAAAATACATTCTGCTATTCCTCCTGAGTATGACGATACCACATGTGTAACACTTTTTTACACAGCCTAGCCACATACAGAGGCCCAACATCCAAGTAGCACTTTACACAAAGTTGTCCATTTATCCATTTTAAGACTGGGTCTATTTTTGATTGGTGTTTACAAGCTAAAATCTTTTTTTTTTTTTGCTAGAAAACTACTTAGAACCCCCAAACATTATATATTTTTTTTAGCAGAGACCCTAGAGAATAAAATGGAGATCATTGCAAAATTTTTTATCACACCATATTTGCGCAGCAGTCTTCCAAATGCAATTTGTTTGAAAAAAAATGCACTTTTTTGAATTAAAAAATAAGAAAACAGTAAATTTAGCCCAATTTTTTTACATAATGTGAAAGATAATGTTACGCCGAGTAATTAGATACCCAACATGTCATGATTCAAAATTGCGCACGCTCGCAGAATAGCGCCAAACATTGGTACTTAAAAATCCCCATAGGCAACATTTTAAACATTTCTACAGGTTACCAGCTTAGAGTTTCAGAGGAGTTTTAGAGCGAACGGGGACAGGACGCTTTTAATTAATTTTTTTTTCCTATTTTATTTTATTAATTTTTTTTAGTTTTTTAAAAAAAATGTTTTGATCATTTTTATTCCTATTACAAGGAATATAAACATCCCTTGTAATAGAAATTGGCATGACAGGTCTTCTTTATTGTGAGATCTGGGGTCAAAAAGACCTCACAACTACACTAAAAAAGAAAAAAAAAATTGTTGAAAAACAAAACAAAAAAAAAAAACGGCCCTTTAAACCGGTTGTTAGGCAACGACTTGTGACGTAGCTCCGGTCCTCCAAGACCATAGAGTCGAGTGAGGGCCATCTTGCCCTCACTCGAATTCCTGTCTCTGAGGATCCGGGACCGGATAGTTTTCCCCGCTGCCGGCTGGTCCGGTAAGCTGGGAAAACATCTTGGGCGCAGCGGGAGGGGGAACCTCTTCCTCTGCACCGTAAGAATAATTCTGCGGCGAATCCATCATTGGGACCACCCTTATCTGAAAGCCGACCGCCCTCCGTTTAAAAAAAATACCAGGGTTATGGCAGCTCTCTGCTGCCATAACCGCAGTATTTAGCTTTAAATGGCCGACGTATATAGTCGTTAGGCGGTCGATAATTGTTTGCATGTATATAGCAAAAATTGCACCCCAAAATACATTCTGCTACTCCTCCTAAGTATGGCAATACCACAGGTGTGAGACTTTTTTACATGACCACATACAGAGGCCCAACATTCAAGTAGCACTGTCAGGCATTCTGAGAATATAAAATACACCTCTAATTTCCTGACAACCTATCATTTTTGAAGGCCCCTCATCTTTCTAACACGTAGCATGTACATACCAAGAATTACACTACAAAATACATTCTATAAAGGAAAGTGTATGGGAATAGGATGATTGGGGGTTATTTACAATAAACTGCTGGGCATAGAGATTTGTTTGGTCCACGATGAATTGCAGAAAATCGTTGGGCAAAAATAAATGGAGAAAATCAATTAATGCGAAATTCTCGGTATTGGCCTGCACACCTGGCTGTGCGGTGAAAGGGGGAATACTTGCTGATCCCGAGTTGGAGGGCAGCCATCTTGGGTTGGCAAGAGCATCTGGGAGGTGGGTAGTAGCCCTGGCTCTTGGGGGATGTGACACTCCAGTGCTGGTAGTAGGGGGATTTGAAATTGGGAGTGATACTGCTGCGCTAGTGCTGGGCCTGGGCATCTGCTCCTGGGGTGTATCGCTGGTGGCAGTGCTGGTACTGGGCCTGGGCATAGGATTCTGGGGTGTACTGCTGGTACTGGGCCTGGCATAGGATCCTGGGGTGTATCCCTTGTGGCTGCCTGGTTTCCAGAGCGCAGTGCCCTTTTAGGAGGGATCCATTCTTCCTCCGAGTCCATCTCCGATCCGCTACTATTAGCAATTTAAAATTCAGAATCTGATTCGGAATTGGATTCGGATCCTGATGAGAGCTCTCCGGTGCTCTCATCAGTCATGGAGAGGACCTGAAGCACCTCCTCGCTGCTGTACATCCTTTTTGACATGCTGGCTGTGATGGGCTGTGCGACGGTTGACAGTTGACTGTGGATGATCACTGATGGGTGGAAGGTACCTGATAGGTGGCAGGTGGCGGTCACTGATGGGGTGACAGATGACGATGACTGATGGGTTGACAGATGACGATGACTGATGGGTTGACAGATGACGATGACTGATGGGTTGACAGATGACGATGACTGATGGGTTGACAGATGACGATGACTGATGGGTTGACAGATGACGATGACTGATGGGGTGACAGATGACGATGATTGATGGGGTGACAGATGACGATGATTGATGGGGTGACAGATGACGATCACTGATGGGGTGACAAGTGACGGTGATTGATGGGGTGACAGGTTACGGGCGATGGTCACCGATGGGTGACAGGTGACTGGGCGATGGTGCCCGGCGGTACTGATGGCAGTCTCTGGTGTCAGGTGCACTTTATGGGTGGCAATTTCTGGGCACTGATGAGGTGACTGTTGGGTGACAGGTGCAATTGGGGGGGGGGCTGAGGACTGTATGAGGACAGGTTTATTGGTGTGCTACTGTGCTTGTACACTGACAGATCAGTAACTCATTGTTTTTTGGCTCTGCTCCTCTCACACTGGAAACAGTGTGTGAGGGGAGAAGAGCTAGTAACAGTGAGTTACTGCTCTGTATTTACACTTGTGAACAGCTGTGAATGGATTCACAGCTGATCACGTAGTAAACAGCCACTGTCAGTGGCTGTTTACTACTGCCAGTGACTAGCTGTGTTCCTAGGGAACACAGCGCCACTAACATGACTGTGCAGCGCGCTTCCGATCGCGCAGCTTCCTTGCTTCCATTTTACTGGAAAGACACACCCTTGCAAAGTGATTTGGTTTACCACATGCAGTACAGATTTTCCCATATGTAGGACACTTTTCTTTCTCTCGTACATGCACATTGCCGCAATACTTGCATGATGCAGGCTTTCTCCCAGGTGAGTTGTGTAGGTGACCCTTGTGCTGAAACTTATGCTGGTGGTTTCTGAAGCTTTGCTGTTGTTTAGAGGCTGCATTGATATTGTCAATCAGTTTACCCTGCACCATAGCTTTCATATGTTTGTCAGTAATTTCTGCAGTGCGACATATCTCAATTGCTGTATGTAGATCTAAATCCTGTTTCCTCAACAGGTGGCGATGTGTGCTTTCACTGGTGATACCCAAAACTACTTTATCACGAATAAGTTCATCTCTCAAAGCCATACTCACAGCTTGCAGCTTTTTCTCTTAGCCGTGTGACAAACCTGTCTATTGATTCACAGTCTTCTTGGTCACAGCAGCCAAATATATATCTTTCATATATGACATTTTTAGAGGGTCTGAAGAAAGCTTCCAATGCATCCAGAATGGTTTTGGTGTCACTCTTTTCCTTCTCTGGGGTATATTGAAATTCCTTTCTTACTTCCCAACTGTGACGAGACCAACCTCGCCACATTGCATTGGAGGAGCCTGTTTGCCCGCCTGCTGCCTTTGGATTATGGACCGGCGGCTAAAGGGTTAATTTTACGGTGCAGAAGGATTTATTTCTCCCTTTCTGCACAGCCGTTCGGTAGATTCTATCTACCGAACAAACAGCCCCTGGTTCTAATTCGTATGGATTTGGTGAATGCAGGGTGACCAGGAGGGTCTTGAACACTGAAAATATGGTTTGGACTACTACAAATGGGACAGTCATATTCAGGAAAAATGTCTCCCTTGTAATATGAAGATTTTTGTTCCCATTTGCCATGAGGTCTCTGAACAGGAAGTCAACTCCTAATATGGTCATTACAGGAAGTTCTGAGGAGACGGGCTGTCTGAGGTGGCTCTCCATTCACCTATTGTCAGGTGTGCTAATGACCTCACCTGTTGTCTGCTAAGGGATGTATTGACACTCAGAGTAATGTGTATTGAGGGCTCGTTAGGGAACCATTGTTCTGTATCTGACCAATCCCTGTTGACTCATTTTCAAGTCCTCATTTGCATGGCAGTCCTTCTGGTCAAGTTATCTGACCAATCACTGCTGACTCATTTTCAAGCCTTCATTTGCATGGCTGGAGAGGACCTTATTGGGAACTGCAGGTACTGTGCAATTGACCAATGGGAAAGCGGTTGTTGGGGGAAGGATGTTCCAAATTCTGTATAAAAGTGTGCAGTGTTCTTCCAATAAATGTTGTTCCTGTTTTACCCCCAACTCGGAGCTTTGTCTCGTTCTTGGGGGGATTCACTGTATGCTGTTGGAGACTGATTGCTAGGGGTGTAAGCTGATGTATGCTTTTCCTGTTCGTCTGCTAGCAGCTATTCGTGAGGTTCCAGGTTGGAGTGCTATTTTGTATCCAGTTCGAGAGTTTGGTGTTCTGCAGTAGCTGTGCCTGTCTTTAGAAAGGGGGATATCGCCTAAACGGATTTTAACCCCTTGTCTGCTGAAACGGTCCGTTACACCAACCAAAAGGAATATTATTATAAATATGAAAAAGAAAAGAGTGAGGATGATAAAAAAAGACCAGTTGCAAGATCATTCAATAATTGGCTGCAAGCCTTCGCTATTTTCTCAAGTATTATGTGTGAAAAGTTTCCTGAAAATAGCACAGGATTATTTCAACACATTGACATCATATTGGAGGCGTACAAACATTTTGGTGGGCTTTCGTAGTATTTTTATGACGAAGCCTTTAGGCAAAATATGGCTGTGAATATAAATATTAGATGGGGAAGCAAGGACGTGGGCCTCTGCTTGAACCTATTTGTTCCTCAGAGACCCCCTCCCCCTCGGTTGAATAGCTCAGTAGCTAATAGTCAAGTTGGCAATTATAAGAAAGGGGTTTGTTTTTCCTTTAATGATGCCCAGTGCAAGTGGCCTAATTCATGAAGTTTTCGGCATGAATGTGCGTTCTGTTCAGGACCTCACCCTATAAGTAAGTGTTTTAAAAAGTCAACGCAGCAGGTGAGTAAGGATATTTTTCTTAAAAGCCAGCACGCCAGTGAAGGTGGAAAACATGGAGCCGTGGCTACAGCAGTACCCAGACCAAGTGACTGCACGGTTAATTAGGAAAGGTTTCATGAAAGGTTTAAAACTGACAATTTTTGAAGGCACAGGGTGTAAGTTTGTACATAATTTAAAATCCGTGGATGAACTTGCTGAAGTAGTTAGAGATAAGCTGTTTAAAGAATGGAAAGAGGGTAGAATAGAAGGTCCTTTTGAATCCCTCCCATTTGCAAATTTCCTGTTATCCCCATTAGGAATTATCCCCCAAAAAGACCAAGGCAGCTTTAGGCTTATACACCACTTATCTTACCCGCATAAGAGCTCGCTGAATGATCAATGCAGTGAGGATTTATGCTCGGTCTCATATGCTTCGTTTAAAGAAGGTATTGTAAAGTTACAAAAGATAGGCCGAGCAGCATTATTGGCTAAGGCTGATATAAAATCAGCTTTTAGACTGCTTCCTATTAACCTGGCAAGTTTCAATTCGATTGGTTTTCAATTTGATGGTAAATACTTTTTTGACAAATGTTTCCCAATGGGATGCTCAATTTCTTGCTTCTATTTTGAGAGTTTTGCATCTTTCTTAGAATGGGTAGTCGCTAAGGAGGCAAAGTCTAATAATTTATTACACTACCTAGATAATTACTTATTTTTTGGTAAGTCAGGTTCAAGAGATTGTGAGAACTTACTCCTAAAATTTTTTGAAGTATGCAGAAGGTTCGGCATCCCATTGGCGGCAGACAAGACAGTTTTTCCATCAAATTGTATTGAGTTTCTGGGTATAACTATAGACTCCATAGCTATGGAGTTTAGACTTCCTCGTGAAAAAATTGAACATATCTGCTGTCTTGTTTTGAAGCTGGCACGCCTCAAGAAAGTATCCGTCAAAATAATGCAGCAATTATTAGGATCCTTGGCCTTCGCTACGAGGGTTCTTCCCTTACGTAGAAAATATTTGGCGATTGCCGTTTATAAGAACCCTTACGCCCATGTCAGGGTGACATTGGACATAAAGGAGGACCTATTGATTTGGTATAAATTTCTTGAGGAATTTAATGGCATTTAAGAGTTTGTTATAGATAGTGATTTCAAATTATATTCAGATGCTGCAGGATCTTTGGGCTTTGGAGTCATATGGAGGACCCACTGGTGTGCTGCTAAATGGCCAAACATTTGGAGAGTTAGCGGTCTGGTAAGAAACATAGTGTTATTGGAATTATTCCCAATTGTGGTTGCCATTGAGTTATGGGGATCACAATTCAGGAATAGGAGAATTTTATGTTCAACAGATAATAAGGGTGTATTATACGCATTAAATTGCTTGTCCTCCAAATCTGGGCCAGTGATACGCTTATTTGGGTATCTGGTCTATAAGTGTTTGTGTCTAAATTTATGGATTAAAGCTGAATATATAAAAGGTAAGAGTAATGTAATAGCAGATTCTTTATCCAGATTTCAAATGGATAGTTTTTTTCCAGTTGTTTCCAGAAGCAGACGTGAGAGGATCTTCATGCCCCCGGCAACTAAGGGAAATAGTATGATCACGGATAATATTATAAAATCGTTGGCACCGGCGACATGGTCAGGATACAGGGCAGCATGGTTGTTATGGTTGACCTTCTTGAACGTGCATAATCTTGGTATTTTTGAGTGTTCAGAGAATCTGGGGTTGCTATTCCTGAACTCTTTAATGGAGAAGGGTTACTCCTGGTCACACGTTAATAAGGTGTTATTCCTTTTTCTTAAAATTGCACTCATTCCCATCTTTGTTATATTTTTTTCTCAATAAAGCAAGCGCTAAAGGGATATAAGAAGGCTAACTTCGCCCTGGATAAGAGACGTCCTATCAATTTGCGGATGTTGTGCGAGCTATGTAATAGTCTAAAAGATGTTTGTTATTCTGTTTACGAAACATTATTGTTTAATGCAGCTTTTTCTGTTTGCTTTTTCGCTGCATTAAGAGTCTCCGAATTGGCCCCAAAAAGAGTCGATAGCAAGACAGGGTTGATGTTTGGGGATATCCGGGCCTCGGAAAAGAATGTAAAAAATTTTCTAAAGCTTTCAAAGACAGACCAGTTCGGGAAAGGCTCTTGGATAACGATATATATGCGTGCTCCAATAAATTAGCGGCCACGGAAGCGGCAAGATTAGGGCTCAATGGTAACAGGATAAAGCAAATAGGTAGATGGAAATCAGATTCTTTTAAAATATATGTGAGACCTAATTCTGTCTTCTAACCCATTTAGTTGTCCATCGGATAGTATGGATAATCGGCCACTCATATATATTTTGGGCGCAAAGAAGAGCAAAAGCCAGAATCTATACGGAAACCCTTGGTTTGAACAATAAACTTTTTACAATTTGCTGGCATGGTAAGAGAGGTATGGTTTTAGGAGATCTACTAGCTGTGTTGGGTATTATGGCATCTATTCATCCCCAGTCGGATGTAATTATTGTGCACGGGGGTGGGAATGACATAGGGAAGCGGAAAACTTTAGACCTAATGTTTCAATAAAAGAATTATATTAGGACTATTAAGGCAATATATCCTGACTCGGTGGTGGTTTTCTCCGAAATCATACCTAGGTTGAGATGGGTAGGTCCAACGGCATTCCGGGCACATGAAAAAAATCAGAAAAAGAATTAACAGAGTTATGGAAAAATTCTTAAGGTTGGGTTTCGGCTTTTCTTTTCGGCATTTGGAGTTGGAGGGTATTGTGGAAGGGATATATAGAGGTGGATGAGTGCATTTATCCGACATCGGGTTAGACATATTCAATAAAAACCTCCAGACATGCATTGAGAAGGCCGCGGGGCGGGAGTAGACAGGAGTTGTGCCAAGGGCACAACCCCTGTCTGGTTGGGGGACAGTTAATTTATTTAATATTGAAATGTGGTAATTCAACTCGAGCTGTAATAGCTGAGTTGAAAATGGTATGGAAAGTAAAGTTATAAGTGGTATCGTTGTTCGTATGAAGTTGAAGTCTAAATAAGTATACTTTGAAACCAATTAATAAAGGCCGCGGCCATAAGATTTTGCCAATAAGAAGTTGTTGTGTTATTTATTATGCATGTCTGGAGGTTGTTTGGTTATGAATGCTGCGTGTGGTACCATGAAATAATATAAATATGTGCTGCGCAAACTTGTGTAGCTTATATTAATAATAAATTAATTTAAAAAAATAATGAAATTTGTAGTGAAAAATTTGTATCACTCTGTGTAGAAAATATATATATATATATATGTGTATATATCAACAGTTGTGCACTGATTTAATCCAATATAACCGTACAATGAATATTCAAACACCTATAAATCATGCAAAGTGATGTAGTGAATTAGTGTCCAATTCCTTATGCCTGGTATCCAAATTATAAGTGTCCAAACAAAGTATGCTCCTCTGTATGGAGATTAAAATCCCAATCACCAGTGCTCAAATATGGTCGTGAACAAACTTGATTTCACCTCCAATCTCTGTGCTCCCCCCCCCCCCCCTCAGGTGGGTGCCTCACCTTTTTATGCCTGTGACCTTGCACTTAAGCTTGGTCAATAATGGCCTTGTGCTCAATCCAATAGTGTATCGACACAGGGCTCTTGGGTGTCCTCATTAGGGGGAAAATTATGATGATGACACACAAGAGCCCTGTGTCGATACGCGTGGGGGAGGGGCCATACGTCGGAGTGTGAGTACAGCTGAGAGCATTTTCACAGCTCACTGAGCGGATAAACCAGAACAGTTGGAGACCCCCGCCTGAGCTTCTGGGCCAATATTTGCAAAATAATCATCATAGTGTGGTGCGCTGCAAGCACCAATTAAATGTAAGTGCAATACGCTTATTTTTAATAAAGTCCGTTTACAAGACGTTACTTGCACCATGTATATCTTTCTTCCTATCCATGTGAGCCATCCAAGAGGGATAGGAGCACCCTGACAGCATTTAAGAAAAAGCAACCAATCTCTGTGCATCCATATCTATTGGATTGAGCACAAGGCCATTACTGACCAAGCTTAAGTGCGAGGTCACAGGCATAAAGGTTAGGCACCCACCTGAAGTGGGGGGTGGGGGAGCACAGAGATTGGCGGTGAAATCAAGTTTACTCACGACCATATTTGAGCATTGGTGATTGGGATTTAATCTCCATACAAAGGAGCATACTTTGTTTGGACACTTATAATTTGGATACCAGGCATAAGGAATTGGAAACTAATGCACTACATCACTTTGCATGATTTATATGTGTTTGAATATTCATTATATGGTTATATTGGATTTAATCAGTGCACAACTGTTGATATATACACATATATATATATATTTTTTTCTACACAGAGTGATACAAAATTTTCACTACAAAATTATTATTTGTTTAAATTAATTTATTATTAATATAAGCTTTGCGCAGCACATATTTATATTATTACATTTGCAATTCACATGAAGACACATGGAAATTGGGTTCACATCCGGTCTCTAATTTTGATCTCCTTCCTGTTATAAAATACCTTTTTAACCCCTGCTTCCCACAAACCACATTCCTCACCATGATACTCACACAGAAAGCTCCATCCCCATGGCTTTTCAAATTCCTCTTCCACCTTGCGATTCAGTTCACACATGCCAGTTGGATCTGGGTTTCAACACATCTAATTTGTCTGACAGAAGAGTGTGAATGGCTATCACATTGTTGACGTTTGGTAAGTGTAAGTTTCCCTCATGTGCTTTTGGCTTGCAAATGTTTTTCCTGATGTTTGGTCTTGCTTTTCAGACTACAGTTGGCCTTTGCCCCCCTGCCCCCCCCCCCCAATAAGTGGCTCGCGATTATTTTGTTGCTAGTTTTGGTAAGTGTGGGTTCTATAATTGCACTTTTGCATTTCTAATTCTGCAACTTACATTGTTTTGTCTCTTTCCTTTGCAGATTGTTCCCTTTGGAGAATTTGCTGCTGCTAGACAGCCAGACTACCTGCCCACCTGGTCCTCCCATGGCACGCCCCCGATCTCCTAGGGGAAGGGGAGAAGCTAGGGGGGTCCAGTTGGGTACGTTGTCTGGCTCGAGTGTGGGGGAGGCTCCAGTTGTGTCTGGAAGGGTGCTTGCTTCCTCCAGCCCGGGGGAAGCTGGGGGGGGGTGTTCCCCTACCAAGTGGGCATGCTGCTTCTCCCCCTTCCAGCCCTTGAAAGAGGGCCCTTCGGGGAGAAGCAGCATGTCCACTGCCTCCTGGCTTCCCCATTTCACCCGCGGGCAGAACCGGGTCCTGGTCCAGGCCTATCTGTCGCGGTACGCCCAGATTGCAGGGGCCAGGGCCCATATAACATCGGCTACAGAAAGGTAACATCTTTCGGGTTAAATCCGGGATGCGGTAAATGCAGTGGGTGGGACTGTATGCCACTCCACCCAGAATGTATCCAAGAGGATGAATGATATGCATGGGGCCATCCGAAAAAAACAGAGCATGGGCTGCAGAGTGGCATGTCACTCACGAACATGGTGTGGATCGGAACCACGTGTCACTCCTGTCAGACTACGAACAACAAGTCCTGCCAATCATCAGTCTGGACACCATCTTGGGCATAACCACACGTGGGGATACTGATGATTGGGAGAGTGGTAAGTAACTAACTTGGATCTTACTTGTGTGAGTTGTTGTGAAATTAGTAACTAGTATCCTATCAGTGAAATTACTGTACTTTTATACTTGGCCTGAAAATCCCCCCCCCCATTCTGTCCTCTACAGCAGGAGCGGCACCCCCTCCGGAGCCCATGCATGACAGTGAGGAGGATGGCACCCACGGATTGGAGATGGTCTGGGACAGTCCTGGTAAGTCAAAAATGGGAATGTGCTAAGAAATGTAGAAGACTGGTCTCTTCTCTAAAAATGCTAACTCACATGGCAATGTCTTATTTTCAGAAGAACATCAGCAGGAGGAGAAGCAGCCACCCCCACTGCAGCAGCTGGAGGAAGGTGTTGGTATGTATTGCTAATGTGCTTTTAGAAATCTTATTGTGACTCCAGATTAAGCAATTTTCATTTGTTTGGAAAGAGTGTTGCTCTGAATATGTGTAACTCTAAAAAGACAGGACAAGTCATTAATGGGTGTCCTATTTTAGATTCATACCATGCCTTCTTAGCCTTTGGGAGTGTGCTAGCAAGTGTCCTATTAGCCCTGTGAAACAGTTTGGAATGTTTTGACTTAGTGCTTAATCCATTAAATCATGTTGGAAAATGGCAAAGAATCCATACAGCCTAACGTTGGTTCCTAAGATTTTTCTTGTTTTTTTTTTTAGAACATCAGGCCCTTCGTGAAGGAGCAGCTGGAGCTGGCGAGGATTCTGCATCCAATGCTGGGGTATGTGATCTAAGTTAACAAGGTGGAAATGTTCCATGAAAATGTTAGCTATGTTGCTTGGATGTGGCCTACACTGTCTGCTTTGCATTTGTGCAAGGACATTCAGGTGCTGCACCTGCAGCACAAGCAGCTGAGCCTGAACGTCAGGTAAGAATTGTATCTTTTCTAGGCCCCAAAAAGGTTCAGACAAATCAAGGCCATTTCCATTCCTGGCAGACTTGGATTTGCAAAGGCATACTTCATGTGTGCCTTGTCTTTTTGTGTAATGGAGCATTTCTTGGGCCATATTTTACAGTAGTTAGTTGAATGTTGCAAGTCAGTGGAGTAGTAGGACACTTTGTTGAAATCTGAAGAATGAAGCTACCAGACTAGGGCAGTGTTTGAACTGTTTAATGTACAAGCTGTTTAGCCATTGTAATGTTTGCAACCCTCCTATAATGTGTACACATTATCAGAAGTGTTCCTAGCTTAGCTAGCATTACTATGGGCAAGTGCTTATTGGAAGTACATCCAACTGTTCTAATGTATATTAAAAAAGAATAGCGCACACATGCAAAATATGGAGACAATCCATAAATAAAAATGGGGATTTGGTCCCACCATATGGCCATATCGTGCGCAAGCCCACGACTACGTCAAAGTACCCAATTATCAGTGGGTCCTACACTATCCATAAAAAAGGGATGAATTCTTTTTTAATATACATGTCGCTTGGTTCATAGCTGCACCGGCTTTAGATATACATGTTCAGGGTTTGCTCCCCCATTTTTTTGCTTGTTCTAATGTATACTTGTGGTGTTTATGCTGTGTAACTAATCTTTAAGTCTTTTCTAATTATGTTTTTTTTTTTTTTCTTTTAGCCAGCATTGGATGTAGCTGCATCTCTTGTAAATGTGGCAGAGAGACTGGATGAGATCCTAAATGAGCCAAGGAGGCCTGCTGAATCAAGTGAATTAGTACATTTGCTGGGGCTCTAGCAGGAATCTGTATCACTGTTGACAAGAAATCAGAACATCTTGATGTTCTAAACACAATCTTCACATAAGGAAATCCTAAAAGGTGTCCCTTCTAATTCTTCTCAAATTAATTTCTCAGGGAGAACACAAATCAAATCCCACACGCAACCAATTCCTGCCCCCACCACTCTGAATCAGTTGTGTGTTGTATTTGGTTTGTAGTTTCTAGGGGGACAACACACAACCTAGTTTCTTTTGTAACAAATATATTTATTTATAAAAGTATAAAAATAACACATTAAAAAAAAAATTATAACTGGGCACAGTCCCGAACAAAGGGGGTCATCAGGAGCAGGATCAACCCCCGCCAGTTGCTCCAAGTGGGGAATTAGGACACTGCGCCACCTCAGTGCTCGGAGCGCAATAGGCAGGGTTATGTCTGTCACCCCTGGGGAGAAAGATACAAGATAATTACCTTGAGGCAAAATGATGAAACCAAGGATTGACAAAACCAAGACATGAAAAACTAGGCATAGGAGTGTATTTGCTGAGTTTTCTCTGCATTCTTGCTCAAACATGATAGATTGCTTGTCTGCATAATTACACTCAAATGCCTAATCCACAAACATGTTTTAAGGTGAATTCCTTGGCCATCAAGAAGACATTTTGAACTTCAACCTCTATGGATATATCTTTGTTGGGAATGCTGTCCAATTTGATCCACACAGGATCACAGCTTCCTATTGGCCTGATGGTTTCAGTAATCCGATGTGTTGTAAAGGAGGAGGCCCAGCTCCTTGTAAGTTGAGGTGTGGTGTTTCATCTCTTAGCATTGAAGCCTGAAGATGGTAGAGATCACAGTGGAGGAAGCCCTTGGTTCGGGTTAACAGGTAAATCCTAGATGCTCCAGCTTTAACCACTTGCCGACCGCCGCACGACTATCTACGTGGGCGGTCAGCCCCTCACAGGCAAAGTGACGTAGGTCTACGTCGCTCGCCTGTGAGGGTTTAGGGAGCGAGCGCGCGCCGCCGGAGGCGCGCTCCCGCGTGGTCACGGACCCCCCCGCGCGTGTGACCGGCGGACCCGATCGCCGCCGGCCACTCTGCGATCGGCGGGGGAGAGGGAGAAAGTCAGGCAGCTTGTGTAAACAAGCTGCCTGTCATTCTCCTCTCTGTATGAGAGATGATCACATGGATCTACTATGTAGATCCATTGATTACTCTGCATACAGTTGAAGCCCCAGCCAATCACAGTTAGAAGCACGCCCCTAGGGACACACACAGCCCCTCCCTCTCAAATAAAGTTAACCCCTTCACTACCAGTGTATTTTTACAGTAACAGTGCATATATATAGCACTGATTACTGTAGAAATGTCACTGGTAACCCCAAAAGTGTCAAAAATGTCAGTCAAGGGTCCGATCTGTCCGCCGCAATGTCGCAGTACAGCAAAAAAAATCGCAGATCGCC
This sequence comes from Pelophylax lessonae, assembly GCF_965119305.1. NCBI lineage: Eukaryota > Metazoa > Chordata > Amphibia > Anura > Ranidae > Pelophylax > Pelophylax lessonae. The sequence goes on from NC_138777.1 coordinate 129,614,808, forward strand.
GCCATTACGCGTTAAAAAAAAAAAACAACAAAAACAACAAAAATGACAAAAATCTTTCCCTTTGTTAGTAAACGCAATAACTTTTGCGCAAACCAATCAAAATACGCTTTTTGCGATTTTTTTTTTTTACCAAACATAGGTAGCATAAAACAAATTGGCCGAAAATATTAAAAAATTTTGATTTTTACATTTATTTTTGGGGGAATTTCATATAAAAAAAAGGGAAAAATATTGCTATTTTTGCAAAATTTACGCTCTTTTTTTGTTTATAGCGCGTGATCAAAAAATCGCACAGGTGATCAAATACCGCCAAAAGAAAGGTCTGTTTGTGGGAAAAAAAGGACGCCAAATTCGTTTAGGTACAGCGTCGCACGACCGCGCAATTGTCCGTTAAAGTCACGCAGTGCCGAATCGCAAAATACCCCCTGGTCAGGAAGGGGGTAAAATCTTCCGGGGCTTAAGTGGTTAAGGGGCCATAAGCCTAGAAATAAAACTTCCAGGGGAAAGTGTTCTAAAGGTTCAACAAGATGACTTTTGATTTTAGTAGACGTTCAACCAAAGCTATATAAAAGGCTTGCCATGTCGCCCTCAATAAGTCAAGACAAACAAACATTTGTAACAATGTTATGTGTTGAGTTCAATTGCTTCTCAGGGTACATGTGCACACATCTCTCTCTACCCTAAACAAAATGTAGATTGAGTTCTCTCTCCCTCTCGCTATCTAGAGATCTAAAGAGACACATTGTAGAGACTCCCAACTTGGTAGACGGAGGAAGACATTGCTCGGGGGTTGGTCCCTCTCCTGACCAGCCCCACTTCTGTCTGTCGAAACTGTGTGAAGAGAGATAGAAAAAAGATTAGCAATTAATTTCACCAAACAAAATGGAGGTTAGGCAGTCATGAAAAACCTCAAACCCCCACTCTTCTCATCTATACAGTGGGTACGGAAAGTATTCAGACCCCCTTAAACTTTTCACTCTTTGTTATATTGCAGCCATTTGCTAAAATCATTTAAGTTCATTCTTCTTCCTCATGAATGTACACATAGCACCCCATACTGACAGAAAAACACAGAATTGTTGACATTGTTGCAGATTTATTAAAAAAGAAAAACTGAAATATCACATGGTCCTAAGTATTCAGACCCTTTGCTCAGTATTTAGTAGAAGCCCCCTTTTGATCTAATACAGCCAGGAGTCTTTTTGGGAAAGATGCAACAAGTCTTTCACACCTGGATTTGGGGATCCTCTGCCATTCCTCCTTGCAGATCCTCTGCAGTTCTGTCATGTTGGATGGTAAACGTTGGTGGACAGCCATTTTTAGGTCTCTCCAGATATGCTCAATTGGGTTTAAGTCAGGGCTCTGGCTGGGCCATTCAAGAACAGTCACGGAGTTGTTGTGAAGCCACTCCTTCGTTATTTTAGCTTTGTGCTTAGGGTCATTGTCTTGTTGGAAGGTAAACCTTCGGCCCAGAGCACTCTGGAGAAGGTTTTTGTCCAGGATATCCCTGTACTTGGCCGCATTCATCTTTCCCTCGATTGCAACCTGTCCCTGCAGCTGAAAAACACCCCCACAGCATGATGCTGCCACCACCATGCTTCACTGTTGGGACTGTATTGGACAGGTGATGAGCAGTGCCTGGTTTTCTCCACACATACCGCTTAGAATTAAGGCCAAAAAGTTCTATTTTGGTCTCATCAGACCAGAGAATCTTATTTCTCACCATCTTGGAGTCCTTTAGGTGTTTTTTTAGCAAACTCCATGCGGGCTTTCATGTGTCTTACACTGAGGAGAGGCTTCTGTCGGGCCACTCTGCCATAAAGCCCTGACTGGTTGAGGGCTGCAGTGATGGTTGACTTTCTACAACTTTCTCCCATCTCCTGACTGCATCTCTGGAGCTCAGCCACAGTCATCTTTGGGTTCTTCTTTACCTCTCTCACCAAGGCTCTTCTCCCCCGATAGCTCAGTTTGGCCGGACGGCCAGCTCTAGGAAGGGTTCTGGTCGTCCCAAACGTCTTCCATTTGAGGATTATGGAGGCCACTGTGCTCTTAGGAACCTTAAGTGCAGCAGAAATCTTTTTGTAACCTTGGCCAGATCTGTGCCTTGCCACAATTCTGTCTCTGAGCTCTTCAGGCAGTTCCTTTGACCTCATGATTCTCATTTGCTCTGACATGCATTGTGATCTGGAAGGTCTTATATAGACAGGTGTGTGGCTTTCCTAATCAAGTCCAATCAGTATAATCAAACACAGCTGGACTCAAATGAAGGTGTAGAACCATCTCAAGGATGATCAGAAGAAATGGAAAGCACCTGAGTTAAATATATGAGTGTCACAGCAAAGGGTCTGAATACTTAGGACCATGTGATATTTCAGTTTTTCTTTTTTAATAAATCTGCAATAATGTCAACAATTCTGTGTTTTTCTGTCAGTATGGGGTGCTATGTGTACATTCATGAGGAAGAAGAATGAACTTAAATGATTTTAGCAAATGGCTGCAATATAACAAAAAGTGAAAAATTTAAGGGGGTCTGAATACTTTCCGTACCCACTGTATCCCCACCATCTCCACCCTGTCTCCTTCCTCCTCCACCCTCCCCTGAAAGGGTGCTTTTTGCACCTTTTCAGTGCTGAAGCTGATTTCTACACTGCAAGCTTCCTGCTTCAGGGAGAAGCATGTAGCCTTAAAGATATGTACTCCATGCTTCTATGCTGAAGGTGGTTCTCTGAAAAGGTATGGCTGAGGCACCAACAAAATCAAAGTGACCATCTCCTTTTTTAATGCTTCTAAAAAACAATCAGGTTAGACTTACCCGCTGTTGCCTGTTTAGTGGTTTTGCACAGAGCAGTCCTGATCCACCTCTTTATAGGTCCCTCTCCACCCCTCTGGGCACCTCCCTCCATTTGAGTGCCCCCACAGCAGGCAGCTTGCTATGGAGGCAACTGAGATAAAGCCAAGCTTCCTGTGTCCATTCAGGCACTAAGCTGTGAGCCGGCCCGGCTACTTTAAGTCTGCTCTGCCCCATACACATTTAGACTTTCTACCTTAACAAATTTTGGACATTACAGGAAAAGCATAAAAACATAAAAAAATGTGAACTCCAATTTGTTAGATTCCAGGGGTTAAGCATTTGTAAATTTAAGAAAAACACACACAACGTTGAAGCCAAGCCACCCCCATTTTGAATGTTGTAAACACCAGGACAAGATGAGGTTAACATGGCCAAAAAGAAAATATAGTTACAAAGAACATCTTAGGGAAACCAACCAAAAATTAGAGGAGGGTGACCTCAGAAACCGACTAAAGACTAAAATGTCCAGTAATGTTCCCCACTACCACCTTCCAATCGGGAAAGTTAACCACTTCTCTCTCCACACTGATTGTGTTGCCCAAAATAAACTTGAAATTAGTGGTCATTGTTAGAAGATCCTAAAAAATCCAGGATGGCCAGCCTTACATTGGACCTCATGGGATATTCTCTATCCTTGACCTTCACGATCCTTCATGTCAAAGTCCACTTCAACCTTCTGTCACATCTAGCTAAAATACACTGGATATTCCACAAACTTACATTTGCACATATACACATCACTCTAGCACACACATTACAGGTGAGAATACCATTGAATGTACTTACAGTGTGCTTGAGGGGAGCCTGCCGCCGCCTCCTCCTCCTCCTCCTCCCCCCGCACAGGATGACCACGTGACAGATACGAAAAAATACAATCATTTAATAACAGCAATTTTGAAAAGGGACACTGAAAGTAGGCCAACCCATTGAAGGTACTTACAGTGGGCTGGGGATGCAGCCTACCCTCTTCCCCTGTCCTCCCCAACATCATAGATGTGTGCTGCTACATAAACCAAAACCAAGACAACAAGAAATATTGCAGCCCTTACAATTAAAACAGGGACCCAGAGAAGACCCAAACACATGGAGGGTACTTACATTCACCTTGAGGGCAGTTGTCCTCCTCTCCCCTCTCTGGACCTGTGTCCTCCTCCCTCATCTCCGCTGCCTCCTCCTGTGCCTCATCACCCTCCTCCTCCTCGCCCTCCTCCTCCTCACCTCTCGCTGAAGCTACATAAACCGCAAAAGAGAAAAAATACACCAAAAATGCAGTCCTTCAAGTTAGAACAAAGACACAGAACACATTCATAGGCAAAGTACTTACAGTGGGCCTGAGAGGGCTGAGCCTCCAGCTCCTTATTGCTGGTTTCTACAAAAAAAGAACAGCACAAGTTAGACACAATTTGAGGACACAAATATCCAGCTACTTATCCACATGCGAGCAATTTACTCAATGCCCCTACATTTGAGCACATACAGTAGCAATGAAATCAATGAGATTCATTGGCCATGTTTAGAACCAGGAGGTCACTGTCCATCCACAATGGGGCACACCCTCCATACCCATCCCCCCACACTAAAGAATGTAGTGTCTCCTACTTTCAGGTCACTTGAAGCAGCCTAAATATCATGTGATCACTATGCAGTCACATTAGTCCGAGCTCCACAAAGCTGATCTGAAAGCATATTATTCTGAACAGGTTTTTAAACATTTTCCAGTGAACTGTGTTTTGTGCCCAGCTAGCAAATGCTTCCTGGCCAAATCACACCACTTTTTACAGTACCATACAATTCAGAGTAGTTCAAAACATTGCTAGTACACCTCCCCTCCAGAGTAGTTGACTGTTACCATTGTAGGAGTAAAAGGGTTAAACTATTTTCTTGTTCTTCCATATTCTCTCAAATATCAAACAGCATATTCATTCTGCTATCACAAGTTTCTACACTCAGCACTGGCTAGTGTTTACAGAGAGGTCATGATAACCTGGTTCTGATGATATTTAATGATTAGATAATAATTAACGTTTCTAATGTTGATCAGAATATTCATGCTAAACTTTGATTATCACAAGTTTTGAACATCTCATGATATATGTAATGATGGGAGGTGATGTATCTTTCATGCTCTGATTGGATATTATGGAAGGTGGTATCGTATGTAATGTTCTGATTGGTTGAGAACTCCTCATACACCCATGTTTTATCATTCATATAAACCTCAGACGCTATCATAAAGATGGACACACTTTGAACCAATAGGTCTGCGTCTTGTCTCTTCATTGTGTGACCCCAATATCGTAAGAGGGTCTCACTGGTCATCCAAGGAATGAACATAATTAGGATTATTAGGATATATTCAACCATATTGCTCCCAAACTGTTCAGACAGAAGTGTTTGGAGCCAAAGGAGCCAAATTTAGAAACCAAAACTACAAAAACATTATTTAGGCTCCACAATACCCCAAAGTGATTTCAAATTAACATCTATAAAATTAAAATGCTTTTGCTTACCATCAATAAATCAGAGCCGCTCCAGTGGCTCACTCCCTGGGACCACATACTCAAGCATTGCAGTCCTCCTCCTCCCCTCCTTCACCAAGCAGACCACCGCTTGGCCCCATCAGCTGTGTCTAGAACTAGAAGTTAAAGAGGATATAATTCAATGACAATTTCTAAAGGTAGTTCAAAACAAAAGGCTGTGAACACACACACACACACACACACACACACACACACGGGGGGGGGGCAGTTGATGGAGGCGGAGGGTATTCCAGGCAGTTCATGGGGGGGGGGGGGGTATTTTGGCACACACACCTACACACACACAAACACGCACACATTTTTGGGCATATTTAATCCAAATATTGACTTACCAGAGATTCTCTCCGCTGCCTTCTTCAGCACTCTTGGAGCACGCCTCTTAATGTCGTTTCAAGAGTGCTGAAGATCTTGCACACATGTGCGGAGTTTGAATCTCCTCCACAGCTTCATCCGGAGGCCCCGAATGATGGTCTGCTTGGTGAAGAGCTTGATATTACTATCATAGCATCGGAGGAGGAAGGTCTGTGGAAACAGAAATGTATGTTTTACTAAAAGACCATAAAAATGCGTTAACAAAGCTCAAAACATACATAAGAAACATTTTGAGATTTGTGACCAATGATTACCGTTTCTGGTGATACACATACATCTATGTACACATCTATCTCCATGCCCTATGTTACCACACATGGATGGTCAAGCCCCCTTTACAAGGTGTCACCCATATCCTAAAACCCACCCACCCAACCCCTATGTGTAATAACTCCTTTAGTTAACTGTTGCTTAACACAACCCATACTCATTCACAGGAGGGAGGGGCTATGATCTGGGAGCACACTTGTTAAAGGAGGCATTCAGACATCCCAAAGTCTTCTGGGCACAGTGCTAATATAACCACTGCCCTGGCTTCTAGGGAAGAGGCCTATGTCTCCATCAACATATGGACAAGGTGCTTTGGGGTAGTGATGGCAGGTCTGTTCTGGTTTTGGGGGGGGGGGCACTCATGACATTGTTTTAGGCTACCTTTTGGCATGGGTTTTTCCTTAAAAGCTAGACAAGCAACAAAGTCCACCATCTTCATTGGTGGGGGTAGGGGGTTTGAGAGAGATTTTTGTTTTTCCTACTGTCATGAAAAAGCCACTGTTTCAAAATAAGGAATGTCTACCTATGCAATTTGGTTGCCGCATGGTAAAGATACAGTAGCATTTTCTAAGCAGACTAATGCCCCGTACACACGTGCAGATTATCTGAAGACTTTTGTCTGTAGACTTACCAAAACCATATAATATGAGGTCAAACCTAAACACTTTCATTTTGTATGCAATCCGGCAGGCCCTTGCACTACATAGAAAAGGTAAATCTGAAGACAAAAGTCTTCAGATAATCTGCACGTGTGTACGGGGCATTAGGCTTTTCTGTTTTGACTTAGCGCCTCTTGACACAGGCTACCAATGTCCCTTTAAGGGGTTTGCTCTGGTTGGCATCACATCCCTATAAAAACATCCACATATTAATGACACAGTTTCTGTGGCAAATTCCTGTGTTAATGAAACGTCTTTGATGCAGGATCTGCAATCAATTTTCCTCCGAGCGGGTGTAATTGCTATGTTTTTAGCAGTGGTTCTCAACTCCGATCCTCAGGACCCACTAACAGGCCAGGTTTGCAAGATAACTGAAATACACCCCAGATGATATCATTTGCTGCTCAGTGATTGCAGTACTTAAGGTAATACTTAAAATCTGGCCTGTTAGTGGGTCCTGAGGACTGGGGTTGGGAACCACTGTTTTAAGGGATGAGGTGACCACCTTAGGAGTGCCTCTTCTGGGAGGCGGGGCTTATGAACATGTGCCCAGCATGATTGGCCATCTAATATATATATATATATATATATATATAAATTTATTATTTTCATATATATATTATATATATTTATGCCGAAAAAAATATATATATATATATGTGTGTATATGTATGTATATATGTACATAAATTTCAACAAAGATATATATATATATATATATATATATATATAGATAGATTTATATATTTAATTTAGATATATATATATATTGTAAGGGGTTGGCTCGGTAGCAGGTGTGGGTGACCCCTTGGGTGGGTTCGTTACACAGAGAGACAGCCGAGGAGTGGTTGAAAACATTGGTCTATGGTTTATTCTTCCAATTTGCTGGAAACAAGTGCAAGCATCCAAACAGCATAAAACAAACATAAAATAAACCCTGGCCACTTGGGGCGTCTACACACTTGTATAAAGTACTCGAAACCCATACTCGAGTAAAAGTACAAGTGCTCGATCAAAAAGTGACTTGAGTAGAAGTGGAAGTGCTCTATCAAAAAGTCAAAAAGTGACTTGAGTAGAAGTACTAAAGTATTCAACATTTTTTGTACATAAGCATTGCAAGTAGTTTTTTTTACATTTTGCTACTCAAGTACTGAAAGTAAAAGTACCATTAGTTTTTTTTTAAAAAAAATTGCTACTCAAGTACTGAAAGTAAAAGTACAAGTACTGTGTTATGTAGTTATTAAAGAAAGAAGTCAAAAGTTTGAACATCATATTGTTTTTTATTATTTCAAATGATTAACCTAAAGGACAATCACAATTCCTTTGGCTGTAACTTTTTGTAAACAAAAACAGATAAATTATGTCCCTCCCTTCCCCCTTTAAAGCATCCCTCCTTCTCTTCCCTGCGTGTTTTTTTTCTCCACAGCTTATTGGTGCGCAAAATCATATATTAACCAATGTGATATACAACAATATATTCCAATAATGAAATAAAGGAAGAGTGTATGAAATCAAAGTCAATAAAAAGTCCATATATATATATAATGCCATAATACCATATACGGTATATGTGACAAAACAAGATGAATATATTTTCAAAGGTGCAGGAATCAAACAGGTGCTATTCCAAATAGTAGGTGCAGACTCCCACCACCTTGTGGATTTCCCCCTTACCCAGCGGATGAAGGTAAGTGCAAAATGATATCCAAATAGACTCTTCCAGTGAAACAAAACTGCAAAACCTGTGCTCTCAACTTCCAGTGAAAAAAGCAAAATCATCAGTGGGTCCTACACTATCCATAAAAAAGGGGTGAATCCAGCCTCTCTAACCCTTGGAGACAACACTCCTTGCTGGGATAGATGTGCTAATGCACTACAAAGGACTCCTCCTATATCTACTTGATAGTGGACTCTGATAGAGTACAGGTGTGTGTGGGGGGTGGGATGCTAACCTCAGAAGTCTGGTCAGACCGAATACATAATAAACAAGCAAAAAATTGGGGGAGCAAACCCTGAACATGTATATCTAAAGCCGGTGCAGCTATGGACCAAGCAACATGTATATTAAAAAAGAATAGCGCACACATGGAGGAGTCCTTTGTAGTGCATTATCACATCTATCCCAGCAAGGAGTGTTGTCTCCAAGGGTTAGAGAGGCTGGATTCACCCCTTTTTTATGGCTAGTGTAGGACCCACTGATAATGGGGTACTTTGACGCAGTGGTGAGCTTGAGCACGATATGGCCATATGGTGGGACTAAATCCCCATTTTTATTTATGGATTGTCTCCATATTTGATAGTCATTTCTTTTGCATGTGTGCGCTATTCTTTTTTAATATACATGTTGCTTGGTCCATAGCTGCACCGGCTTTAGATATACATGTTCAGGGTTTGCTCCCCCAATTTTTTGCTTGTTTATTATGTATTCGGTCTGACCAGACTTCTGAGGTTGAGCATCCCACCCCCCACACACACCTGTACTCTATCAGAGTCCACTATCAAGTAGATATAGGAGGAGTCCTTTGTAGTGCATTAGCACATCTATCCCAGCAAGGAGTGTTGTCTCCAAGGGTTAGAGAGGCTGGATTCACCCCTTTTTTATGGATAGTGTAGGACCCACTGATAATGGGGTACTTTGACGCAGTGGTGGGCTTGAGCACGATATGGCCATATGGTGGGACTAAATCCCCATTTTTATTTATGGATTGTCTTGTTAGACTTTCAGTACGAAATAGAAATACATTTTTTATTATTACAGGTCAAAAATTGTGAACTTTGAGACCTCAATTGACCTTGTTACAGTTTGAGCAAAACCCATTCAGTTTGAAACACACATTGCATCCATTGTTTTATTTACATATACTTTGAGATGAGAAGCTATGTCATCTGCCCCCAAGAGGAGCTGTGTTTGACAAACGTTTAAATACAATGCTCAGGAAGGCAGGTAACTAAATTGCTTATCCCAGGTGGAACGGCCTTTGGGGGGAAGGTTTACATAAGACATTCTTTCCCTGGCCATGAGACGTTTTATCACACAATGGCCGAAACTCAAATTCAGGATGACACCTGTGTTCACCCATCCACCAGCAGATAAGCTATTGTCTAAATCATGAGAAGACAAACAAACGGAAACGGACAAAGACTAGAATCTATCATTCAATTACCTACAAACCAACAGGGGGGTAGAGTTGTGGGAATCTACATGGTGTCAAGTAAACATTGTCACTTAGACTGATGAGAACTGCAAATCTCAAAATGAATTTCATAAAATCATAAACTGATACAACATCTTTGCCCCATCATATACAAAAGGTGTTATGGAACTATGATGTTATGACAACCTCCTACTGAGAAGTACATTATATCTATCATATAGTAGTGTCAAATGGTCAGAAATTTCGCCCATATTTTATCATCCAGTCCCAAATCATGAATGTACTGTTGTTAACATAATAACCCCTTAAGGGATAATATTCTGATCGGAAATAACCCATGTGTAGAAAAGTTTACATATACAAGCTGTTGTGTATCAATATATATAACTGTATATGTATCTATATAATTCTTACTGCTACTAAATGTAAAGTATATGGGTAAATCAGTAATTTCCAATCAATATATATATATTGTATTAGTAATCTTCTTAATTCAATGGTATTACCAGGTCCAATTACCAGGTCCAATCTTTACTTCATGGTGGATATTAGATGGATACGTAAAGAGGATGAGAGCATGGATAAATTATTATGTTGTTAGTTATGATAATCTTAAATGGAGAAATCTTTATTTAATTTTAATATACTGGTTGACCAAGAGGTGTCACTCTATGACATCACCAGTTAATGAATAAGATGTTCCAACCAATGATGATCATGTTACTCCCTCTGGGTTTAACTTATGGTAATTTTAATAGTCCTTTGTTCTATACCATATAAAAGCCCAGATGAGAGATACACAAGACATCACATTTTGCCCAATATACATCACACTTACAACATACACACTACTACAACCATGCACAGACTCATCTACACAGACTCCATCTTGGTCCACCATGTATCTGAACCTTTGAGGGACGCCAAGCGAAACTCCTCCCTAATTGGCCACCATCTTGGAAAAGCAGCCATCTTAAGGAACCTGGTAACTACCATTCTAAGCTAAGCGGCCATCTTAATTATGGTAAATATACCTTGCTAATTATTTGATTGTTATTTACTATCATTTCTTTTCTTCCTTACCCGGCGGATGAAGGTAAGTGCAAAATGATATCCAAATAGACACTTCCAGTGAAACAAAACTGCAAAACCTGTGCTCTCAACTTCCAGTGAAAAAAGCAAAATCATCAGTGGGTCCTACACTATCCATAAAAAAGGGGTGAATCCAGCCTCTCTAACCCTTGGAGACAACACTCCTTGCTGGGATAGATGTGCTAATGCACTACAAAGGACTCCTCCTATATCTACTTGATAGTGGACTCTGATAGAGTACAGGTGTGTGTGGGGGGTGGGATGCTCAACCTCAGAAGTCTGGTCAGACCGAATACATAATAAACAAGCAAAAATTGGGGGAGCAAACCCTGAACATGTATATCTAAAGCCGGTGCAGCTATGGACCAAGCAACATGTATATTAAAAAAAGAATAGCGCACACATGCAAAAGAAATGACTATCAAATATGGAGACAATCCATAAATAAAAATGGGGATTTAGTCCCACCATATAGCCATATCGTGCTCAAGCCCACCACTGCGTCAAAGTAGTATGAAGAAAGGGGACAGCTAACAAATTGAGAATAGATCGAGAAGTACAAGTATCCACGTCCCAATTGAATGTAGAAAGGGAAGACGAATGGGCCAGGGGGGCTTTTAGAGGGATACTGTCATCAGGACAAATAGGAAAAAATCAAACATATATGTAAAAAATAAACAAATTTTATTATACAAAACCAAAAAGAAGGAAGGGAAACATTAAAAGTAATTATTATCGTGTTGACAAAACACCAATAATATTACAGCATACAGAGCAATTGAAAATAGTCATACAGTACATACAACATACAAGCTCAGGAGAGCCAAATATCCACGGAGGGCTGGTGTAGATCACGCTGTCCAATGCAGACCTGTGCCAGAGATGGTAAGACTGGTGGGTCTGGTGTGTTGGACCTGGGTGTCTATACCTAAACCCAGCCCGACATGTTTCGCGGGTAACCGCTTCCTCAGGGGCAAATAACGTGGGTATGTGTATCAACAATTGCTACTACAATATTAAGAAAGAACAGAATCAGTACATATCTATTTAGAAAACATATCACACAGTAAATCTGATAATAGTAGGTCAAAACAGAGGTGAGCGCCAACTAACATATGACCCACCTGTGTAGCCGGTTCTAAAAGCAAATAGAGACCTAGGGGATCACGACTGGGACAAGTACCCCCACGGCGGACATGGGAGCAGTCCAAGCCAGATAGGGGTCCAAACCAAAACGTTTGAGATGACTGTATTCTGGATAATGAAAATACATAATCAAAATTGGATAATTGGATTAGATGCTTGTATATGTCAACTCCATGGTAGAAGGAGGACTTACCAAAATAGCAGTATACTTATATACATCCCCTGTAATGTCTCATGACAGAGCTAGGGGGTGGCTGCTGGAATAGCCAGGACTGGTGAATGGAAGATTGGGTCGATATCAGGACCAACAGACCCTGTGTCCATAAGGAAAACAGAAAACGCAGTGTTTAAGTGTTTAATTAAGAACCAATGCGTGAACGCAAAAGAGGAAATAGAAAGAAGGATGAACCCATCTCGGTGATTAGAGGATATCATATAAGCACGTCATGCTGCAAGTGAGCCAGCAAACAAACACCAAAACCAAGTACACACATCACCAAAAGTGAATAAATAAGAAAAGGAAGTGAGGGCAAAATGGTTACAAAAAAGTGGCATGAAGCAGTAATGGAAGTCAGAAAATGGAAATGTGAGAGAGGAGTATGGACGGCGAAGACAAACCAGAGGGGTGAATACCAAGAGCCTGGACATTTCAAAGGGTGGTGGTAGTTGAATCAATTAGGCAATGGAGAGTGCAATGAGTAGAGCAAAATAGAGCTTAGTGCTATACTTACCTAACACTCAGAACAGTCCGGTGACCCGTAGCCGTGTGAGTGTCTCGATAGGGATGGCGCCTATATGAGGAACCGCTCCACCCCAAACACAGCTGGGTCGGTAATTAGCCGGCCAGGTCATAGCCGTGTTCGGGGCAGACGCTCCGAATGCGCTTGTACACAGACGGCTCATCAAGATGCGCCGGATGTGACGTACTGCGCATAGCCAATGGGTGTGTCCACGGCGCCGACGCAGACAGATCACCGGATATCCAGTAACTGTCAGCAGAGTCAGCACCCGAACACTACACCATGGCTCAGGGACACATACCAGATGTGTACCCAGACGGGCGTCTCATGCCCGCCATAGGGGACACCCAGCAGGATCCTCCCACCTGTGGGTGGTGATGAAATTGGTCCGGGTTGCTGATCAGAGGGTAACCAGGGGGGAAAAATTGCCAGGATGGCGCTGCACCTCTATGACCGTAACCAACAAGTATTTATTAAACACAGAATGCCATAAATAAGAGATAAAAAGTTAATCTGATGCAATGTCAATGCTCCGCCTTTTATGTAGGCAAAACCATCCGTGAACTAGGACAAAGAATAGGGGACCATGTCTACTATTCAGAGGGTGGCAAGATACTGACTCCTGTCACACGTCACATAGGCCTTAGACATAGATACAACAACACATGTGTATCCTTCAGAGTTCTAGAAATAATTCCCCCAGACCCCAGAGGGGGTAACTGGGACCGTCGCATTCTCCAACGAGAAACACTTTGGATTGAGAGGCTCAATGCCCTCTCATATCCAGGCTTGAATGAGGCACATTCCTACAAATCATTTCTATAGATTTATGGTTGATAGCCTGAATATATCCTTTCTTTTCTTTTTCATTTCGTTGTTCCTCTCCTTCATTGTTTGTATCTTTTCTTTTCCCCCCCCTTTCCCCCCCCCTTTCTTCACTTTTCCTGTCCTACCCTGTCCCTTCAATCGATCCAATATCCATGATACCCAGGAGCTTGATCCCGAACATGGGAGTTATCAGGCTCCTTACTTGGGAGCTAGCTTCTCCCAGAATGTCATATAATTGTTCATAACACTTTATCATGTGAATCAATGCTTATGATAACTATGTTGTTTTGTTTTCCATATGTTGTCAGCATTATTTCTTCATATGATCCTTATGTACACATGTATATATCTTGTATTTTATATTTTTTTTTATTTTTTATCTCTTATTTATGGCATTCTGTGTTTAATAAATACTTGTTGGTTACGGTCACAGAGGTGCAGCGCCATCCTGGCAATTTTTCCCCCCTGGTTACCCTCTGATCAGCAACCCGGACCAATTTCATCACCACCCACAGGTGGGAGGATCCTGCTGGGTGTCCCCTATGGCGGGCATGAGACGCCCGTCTGGGTACACATCTGGTATGTGTCCCTGAGCCATGGTGTAGTGTTCGGGTGCTGACTCTGCTGACAGTTACTGGATATCCGGTGATCTGTCTGCGTCGGCGCCGTGGACACACCCATTGGCTATGCGCAGTACGTCACATCCGGCGCATCTTGATGAGCCGTCTGTGTACAAGCGCATTCGGAGCGTCTGCCCCGAACACGGCTATGACCTGGCCGGCTAATTACCGACCCAGCTGTGTTTGGGGTGGAGCGGTTCCTCATATAGGCGCCATCCCTATCGAGACACTCACACGGCTACGGGTCACCGGACTGTTCTGAGTGTTAGGTAAGTATAGCACTAAGCTCTATTTTGCTCTACTCATTGCACTCTCCATTGCCTAATTGATTCAACTACCACCACCCTTTGAGATGTCCAGGCTCTTGGTATTCACCCCTCTGGTTTGTCTTCTCCGTCCATACTCCTCTCTCACATTTCCATTTTCTGACTTCCATTACTGCTTCATGCCACTTTTTTGTAACCATTTTGCCCTCACTTCCTTTTCTTATTTATTCACTTTTGGTGATGTGTGTACTTGGTTTTGGTGTTTGTTTGCTGGCTCACTTGCAGCATGACGTGCTTATATGATATCCTCTAATCACCGAGATGGGTTCATCCTTCTTTCTATTTCCTCTTTTGCGTTCACGCATTGGTTCTTAATTAAACACTTAAACACTGCGTTTTCTGTTTTCCTTATGGACACAGGGTCTGTTGGTCCTGATATCGACCCAATCTTCCATTCACCAGTCCTGGCTATTCCAGCAGCCACCCCCCTAGCTCTGTCATGAGACATTACAGGGGATGTATATAAGTATACTGCTATTTTGGTAAGTCCTCCTTCTACCATGGAGTTGACATATACAAGCATCTAATCCAATTATCCAATTTTGATTATGTATTTTCATTATCCAGAATACAGTCATCTCAAACGTTTTGGTTTGGACCCCTATCTGGCTTGGACTGCTCCCATGTCCGCCGTGGGGGTACTTGTCCCAGTCGTGATCCCCTAGGTCTCTATTTGCTTTTAGAACCGGCTACACAGGTGGGTCATATGTTAGTTGGCGCTCACCTCTGTTTTGACCTACTATTATCAGATTTACTGTGTGATATGTTTTCTAAATAGATATGTACTGATTCTGTTCTTTCTTAATATTGTAGTAGCAATTGTTGATACACATACCCACGTTATTTGCCCCTGAGGAAGCGGTTACCCGCGAAACATGTCGGGCTGGGTTTAGGTATAGACACCCAGGTCCAACACACCAGACCCACCAGTCTTACCATCTCTGGCACAGGTCTGCAGTGGACAGCGTGATCTACACCAGCCCTCCGTGGATATTTGGCTCTCCTGAGCTTGTATGTTGTATGTACTGTATGACTATTTTCAATTGCTCTGTATGCTGTAATATTATTGGTGTTTTGTCAACACGATAATAATTACTTTTAATGTTTCCCTTCCTTCTTCTTTTTGGTTTTGTATAATAAAATTTGTTTATTTTTTACATATATGTTTGATTTTTTCCTATTTGTCCTGATGACAGTATCCCTCTAAAAGTCCCCCTGGCCCATTCGTCTTCCCTTTATACTGCGTCAAAGTACCCCATTATCAGTGGGTCCTACACTATTCATAAAAAAGGGGTGAATCCAGCCTCTCTAACCCTTGGAGACAACACTCCTTGCTGGGATAGATGTGCTAATGCACTACAAAGGACTCCTCCTATATCTACTTGATAGTGGACTCTGATAGAGTACAGGTGTGTGTGGGGGGTGGGATGCTCAACCCCAGAAGTCTGGTCAGACCGAATACATAATAAACAAGCAAAAAATTGGGGGAGCAAACCCTGAACATGTATATCTAAAGCCGGTGCAGCTATGGACCAAGCAACATGTATATTAAAAAAGAATAGCGCACACATGGAGGAGTCCTTTGTAGTGCATTATCACATCTATCCCAGCAAGGAGTGTTGTCTCCAAGGGTTAGAGAGGCTGGATTCACCCCTTTTTTATGGATAATGTAGGACCCACTGATAATGGGGTACTTTGACGCAGTGGTGGGCTTGAGCACGATATGGCCATATGATGGGACTAAATCCCCATTTTTATTTATGGATTGTCTCCATATTTGATAGTCATTTCTTTTGCATGTGTGCGCTATTCTTTTTTAATATACATGTTGCTTGGTCCATAGCTGCACCGGCTTTAGATATACATGTTCAGGGTTTGCTCCCCCAATTTTTTGCTTGTTTAAAAAAGCAAAATCAGCCTCTTACCAGAAAAAAGGTCTATGTACGCTTGTGACTCTGCTTGGTTGGGGGAGGTTCTCTTTCCCCTTAACAGCAGATATGTAGACCATTTTATTTATACATACAGAAGCATTTATTTTCGTATGCGATGATTTATAATTGTAACGAGTAACTATGCAGCACAAAAAAACAATATCGGAGTAGAAGTATTGAAATCATCGAAAACATGTAGTGAAGTAAAAGTGGAAGTAGGAGAAAAAAATTCTACTCCAGGAAAGTACAGATACCGCCTTTCGGTACTTAAGTACAGTAGTGAAGTAGTTCTACTTAGTTACTATACATCTCTGGGCATCTATCTTCACAACACAGGAACCTACCTATGGTGCCTGTCCCAACCTACTGCTGGGCAGACACTGCTGGTCATACAGCAGAAAACCAATAGTCTATTTGTTTTCTTTTCACACAGAAAAAGTCAACACCACCTCACCTTCAGAAGTCTCTCAGCTCACTGCTCTCCTTAACGCACAAAGCCTCAGGATGCAGCAATCAGTAGTCATCCTCTGGATAACATATAGAGGCCTTAATTGCCTCATTCTGAATAGCTGAAGCTTTCAAACGTCCTTAAACCTTTCTGGCTACCTCTGCAGCCGACACCTGATAGTAATTGGTGAATTGTCTAAACAAGGCAGAAATGTATCTCCTGTCTGTGACAACACCCACAGATTTACCTGACTTCCTGTCACATACCCCCCCCCTCTTGTTTCAACCCTAGGGTTGGGACACAGGTTGCCAGGCACGCATGCACTCGGGACAAACCATCTGCATTCCCCATTTTAACACCGGGGCGATGCGTTACCACAAAACTAAATTCCTGAAGGGCCAGGAACTACCTATTTATTCTCCTATTGGTCTCCTTGTTCTGTGCCATCCACTTCAATGGGGCATGATCCGTCACTAGGGTTGAGCGGACACCTAGATGTCCGTGTTCGACGGGTTCGGCCGAACTTTAAAAAAAAGTCCGGGTCCGTGTCCCGGACTTTTACCGAACTTTTCCCGGACACCGAACCCCATTGAAGTCAATGGGGACCCGAACTTTAAGGCACTAAAATGGCTCTAAAACACCAAAGGAAAGGGCTAGAGTGCTGCAAATGGCAGCAAAACGTAATTAAGAGCATGGCAAGTGCTCTGCAAACAAATGTGGATAGGGAAATAACTTAAAACAACAAAAAAAAACAGAAAAATAAAACAATGTTCTTCTTCATCTCTGAAGGACGAGGCCCATATGGAGTAGGAGGGAGGTTGAGGTGGTGGTGGATGTGGCGGTGACATAGGCGTGCGCACAGGGTGTGCTGGGTGTGCCTGGGCACACCCTAATCACCTAGGGCACATAGCATTGCCAGTGAGGAGATGGGAAAGATCTCCCTGGGACCTGCTCTGCTCTATTTCTCCTTGCCTACAGGTACATGGCCCCGATACATTACTCTCCCTGCTGGCAAACACATGCATGTGTATTTCAACTTTGGGGTGCACACCTTAATGCAATAGGCTGCGCACACCTATGGGCGGTGTAGGTGGAAGCGGCGGTGGAGGAGGACCAGGGCCGGATTAACAGCATCATGGGCTTGGTGCTGAGGATTTTGAAGGGCCTTAGGGCCGTGCCTTGCCATGCACCCAGAGGAGGAAGGGTGCAGCCATGCATGCCTAATTCAACATGGGATGCTGTCTCTGAAGCCCATAAACACATCCATGCATCGCCAACTGTCCCTCCTTGTCCGGCCTTCACGCTGTGTGGGGAGGTTCTGAGGGTGCTGCCTGGGGAAGCGAGCATAGAAGCCAGACTTCTGTGTTTACAAGTGACAGAAGAGCGGTAACAGTGAATATGGCCAACCCGGGGCCTATATAAAAGGTAGGGGCCTGGAGCTGCAGCTCCAATAGCCCCTACATTAATCTGGCCCTGAGGAGGAGGACGAGGTAGCCAACACTGCTTCTTTTCACAAATTTTAAATGAGGGTACACCCCAAAAGAGTGAGAAAGAGCAAAAATGGAACAATGGGTGGATAAGGTCGGTATCCATTGCTATTCTGCACAAGGTACGGAAAAGTCCCGTGGGATCCATGCCTGGTTCATTTTAATGAACGTGAGCTTGTCCACATTGTCTCTGGACAGGCGGCTGCGCTTGTCTGTTATAACGCCCCCAGCCGTGCTAAATACCCGTTCAGATAATACACTGGCTGCAGGGCACGCCAGCACCTCCAAGGCGTAAAGGGCAAGCTCAGGCCATGTGCCCAATTTGGAGACCCAGAAGTTGAAGGGGGCAGACCCGTCATTCACTACATGTAGGCGTGTGCACACATACTGCTCCACCATGTTGGTAAAATGCTGCCTCCTGCTAAGACGTTCCATCTGAGCTGCTGGTGCTGCTGTTTGTTGTGGCGTGCTGACAAAGCTTTTCCACATTTCGGCCATGCTAACCCTGCCTTCTGAGGTGCTGGCGGTGCCCTGGTTGCGTTGGCGACCTCCTCCTCCTCCTCCTCTGCCTTGTGCTTCCACTGTGGCCCCGCTGTCAGATGGGAATGCCAGCAGCATGGCGTCTACCAGCGTGCGCTTGTACTCGCGCATCTTGCGATCGCGCTCCAGTGAGTGAATTAAGGACGGTACGTTGTCCTTGTAACGGGGATCCAGCAGCGTGGCCACCCAGTAATCAGCACAAGTTAGAATGTGGGCAACTCGGCGGTCGTTGTGGAGACACTGCAGCATGTAATCGCTCATGTGTGCCAGGCTGCCCAGAGGCAACGAAAGGCTGTCCTCTGTGGGAGGTGTATGGTCCGTGTCCTCTGTATCCCCCCAGCCACGCACCAGTGATGGCCATGAGCTGGCCTGGGTGCCACCCTGCTGTGAACATGGTTCCATCTCCTCCTCCAGCTCCTCCTCCTCCTCCTCATCCTCCTCATCCTCCAGAACTGTGCCCCTGCTGGACAATTGCGTCCCTGGCGTTTGCGTGTGCAGGAACCCACCCTTGGAGCCCCTTGCGAATGACTGCCCTGAAAGCCTTGGAAATGTTACCTCTTCATCCTCCTCCTCCTCCTCATCCTGTGCCACATCCTCTTCCATCATCGCCCGAATTGTTTTTTCAAGGAGGCATAGAAGTGGGATAGTTAAGCTGAGAACGGCGTCATTGCCACTGGCCATGTTGGTGGAGTACTCAAAACAGCGCAACAAGGCACACAGGTCTCGCATGGAGGCCCAGTTATTGGTGGTGAAGTGGTGCTGTTCCGCAGAGCGACTCACGCGTGCGTGCTGCAGCTGAAACTCCACTATGGCCTGCTGCTGCTCGCACAGTCTTTCCAGCATGTGCAAGGTGGAGTTCCACCTTGTGGGCACGTCACATATGAGGCGGTGAGCGGGAAGGCCGAAGTTACGCTGCAGCGCTGCCAGGCGAGCAGCAGCAGGGTGAGAACGCCGAAAGTGCGCACAAACGGCCCGCACTTTCTGCAGCAGCTCTGACATATCGGGGTAGTTTTTAAGGAACCTCTGCACCACCAAATTCAGCACATGCGCCAGGCAAGGGATGTGCGTCAAACCGGCTAGGCCCAGAGCTGCTATGAGATTTCGCCCGTTATCGCACACCACCAGGCCGGGCTTGAGGCTCGCTGGCAGCAACCACTCATTTGTCTGCTGTTCCATGCTCCTCCACAACTCCTGCGCGGTGTGTGGTTTGTCCCCCAAACAGGCAAGTTGTAAAACTGCCTGCTGTCGTTTACCCCTGGCCGTGCTGAAGTTGGTGGTGAAGGTGTTACGCTGTCCGGATGAGGAGGCGGTAGAGGATGAGGAAGCGGAGTAGGAGGAGTTAGGAACAGGAGGCAAACTGAAGCGCCCTGCAATCCTCGGTGGTGGAAGGACATGCGCCAAATTGCTATCCGCCTCAGGCCCATCCGCCACTGCATTTACCCAGTGTGCCGTTAGGGAGATATAACGCCCCTGACCGTGCTTACTGGTCCACGTATCCGTAGTTAGGTGGACCTTGGCACAGATGGCGTTGCGCAGTGCACACCTGATTTTTTCCCCCACTTGGTTGTGCAGGGAAGGGATGGCTTGCCTGGAAAAGTAGTGGCGGCTGGGCACGACGTACTGTGGGACAGCCACCGACATAAGGTTTTTAAAACTGTGCGTCTCCACCAGACGGAATGACAGCATTTCAAAGGCCAATAATTTTGAAATGCTGGCATTCAGGGCCAGGGATCGCGGGTGGGTAGGGGGGTACTTCCTCTTCCTCTCAAGTGTTTGGGAGATGGAAAGCTGAACGCTTCCACGGGACATTGTGGAGATGGTTGTTGGTGACCCAGGTGGTGGTGTTGCTGACAGATCGTCTGTTTGCGGGGTGGCAGGTGCCGGTATCACTACAGATGTGGCTGGAGCGGCCGAGACTGCAGCAGAAGAGGAAGCAGGATGAGCCAGAGACGTTTCTTGGTTTTGAAGGTGTGTACTCCACTGCAGCTCGTGCTTTGCACTTAGATGCCTGATCATGCAGGTTGTGCTCAGGTTGAGAAGGTTCATGCCTCGCTTCAAGCTCTGATTGCACAGGGTGCAAACCACTCGTGTCCTGTCATCAGCACATTTTCTAAAGAACTTCCACGCTAGAGAACTCCTTTGAGCTGACTTTGGTGCGCTCGTTCCCTTGCTGCGTTGGGCAGTAGCGGGCGTAGTGTCTAGGGCACGGCCGCTCCGCTTCTGCACCCTGCTCCCTCTTCTGCTGTGCTGGTGGCTCTGTGCGACCACCGCCTCTTCCTCCAAACTACTCAGTTCACCTGCATGACGTTCATTCCATGTGGGGTCGAGGACCTCATCGTCCTCCACATCATCTTCCACCCAGTCTTCACCCCTGCCCTCCTTGTCGGTCTCCACAATGCTGAACGCCGCAGCAGTTGGCACCTGCGTTTCGTCATCATCGGAGACGTGCTGCGATGATCCTTGCATGTACTCATCTTGAGGAATAAGTGGTTGGGCATCGCTGCACTCAATCTCTTCCACTTCTGGGGCAGGGCTAGGTGGATGGCCCTGGGAAACCCTGCTGACAGAGTCCTCAAAAAGAATAAGAGACTGCTGTATGGCTTGGGGCTCAGACTGCTGGCCTGATTTGCAAGGGGGTGAGGTGAAAGACGGTTGGACATTGGCTGCAGGTGCCAACTCTGACCTTTCTGCAGTAGACTGGGTGGGAGACAATGTGAAGGAACTGGAGGCACTGTCAGCAGCAAACCAATCTACTATCGCCTCAACTTGTTCTGGCCTCATCACTTCTAGGGGCGTTTGATGCCCTACCAAATACTGATGCAGGTTCTGTCGCCTACTCACACTTGAGGAAGGTGTTTCACTTGTGCGTGTAGCTGGCACAGATCGACCATGTCCTCTCCTTGCAACAGGAGCTCTACCAGCAGCACCACGACCCAGGCCACGGCCCTTATTTGACGGTCTCCTCATATTTCTGTAATTTAAGATCTTGCCCTAGAAAGGTTTTTATTGAATAGCGGAATAGAAAATATGATCCAAAAAAAGTGTATGTATATCACACGTACACAACCACACTAGGCCCCAATTACTATTGTTTGTACCCCTAAAAGGCTAGATGAGGAGTAGGGGGAGTATGGAACAGGCAGCACCCTCAAACCTTCAGAAGTATGAGATGAACCCCAACAACTTGGAAAGGTGGATCTCTCTCACACGTACCGACACAGACTATCCCGCAATTCAATTGATCCTCAAAGGTTTTTATTGAATAGCGGAATAGGAAATATGATCAAAAAAAGTGTATGTATCTCGCACGTACACAACCACACTAGGCCCCAATTACTATTGTTTGTACCCCTAAAAGGCTAGATGAGGAGTAGGGGGGGTATGGAACAGGCAGCACCCTCAAACCTTCAGAAGTATGAGATGAACCCCAACAACTTGGAAAGGTGGATCTCTCTCACACGTACCGACACAGACTATCCCGCAATTCAATTGATCCTCAAAGGTTTTTATTGAATAGCGGAATAGGAAATATGATCAAAAAAAGTGTATGTATCTCGCACGTACACAACCACACTAGGCCCCAATTACTATTGTTTGTACCCCTAAAAGGCTAGATGAGGAGTAGGGGGGGTATGGAACAGGCAGCACCCTCAAACCTTCAGAAGTATGAGATGAACCCCAACAACTTGGAAAGGTGGATCTCTCTCACACGTACCGACACAGACTATCCCGCAATTCAATTGATCCTCAAAGGTTTTTATTGAATAGCGGAATAGGAAATATGATCAAAAAAAGTGTATGTATCTCGCACGTACACAACCACACTAGGCCCCAATTACTATTGTTTGTACCCCTAAAAGGCTAGATGAGGAGTAGGGGGGGTATGGAACAGGCAGCACCCTCAAACCTTCAGAAGTATGAGATGAACCCCAACAACTTGGAAAGGTGGATCTCTCTCACACGTACCGACACAGACTATCCCGCAATTCAATTGATCCTCAAAGGTTTTTATTGAATAGCGGAATAGGAAATATGATCAAAAAAAGTGTATGTATCTCGCACGTACACAACCACACTAGGCCCCAATTACTATTGTTTGTACCCCTAAAAGGCTAGATGAGGAGTAGGGGGGGTATGGAACAGGCAGCACCCTCAAACCTTCAGAAGTATGAGATGAACCCCAACAACTTGGAAAGGTGGATCTCTCTCACACGTACCGACACAGACTATCCCGCAATTCAATTGATCCTCAAAGGTTTTTATTGAATAGCGGAATAGGAAATATGATCAAAAAAAGTGTATGTATCTCGCACGTACACAACCACACTAGGCCCCAATTACTATTGTTTGTACCCCTAAAAGGCTAGATGAGGAGTAGGGGGGGTATGGAACAGGCAGCACCCTCAAACCTTCAGAAGTATGAGATGAACCCCAACAACTTGGAAAGGTGGATCTCTCTCACACGTACCAACACAGACTATCCCCCAATTTAACTGATCCCCAAAGGTTTTTGATTAAATAGCGGAATAGAAAATATGATCCCAAAAAAGTGTATGTATATCACACGTACACAACCACACTAGGCCCCAATTACTATTGTTTGTACCCCTAAAAGGCTAGGAGTAGGGGGAGTATGGAACAGGCAGCACCCTCAAACCTTCAGAAGTATGAGATGAACCCCAACAACTTGGAAAGGTGGATCTCTCTCACACGTACCAACACAGACTATCCCCCAATTTAACTGATCCCCAAAGGTTTTTGATTAAATAGCGGAATAGAAAATATGATCCCAAAAAAGTGTATGTATATCACACGTACACAACCACACTAGGCCCCAATTACTATTGTTTGTACCCCTAAAAGGCTAGGAGTAGGGGGAGTATGGAACAGGCAGCACCCTCAAACCTTCAGAAGTATGAGATGAACCTCAACAACTTGGAAAGGTGGATCTCTCTCACACGTACCAACACAGACTATCCCCCAATTTAACTGATCCCCAAAGGTTTTTGATTAAATAGCGGAATAGAAAATATGATCCCAAAAAAGTGTATGTATATCACACGTACACAACCACACTAGGCCCCAATTACTATTGTTTGTACCCCTAAAAGGCTAGGAGTAGGGGGAGTATGGAACAGGCAGCACCCTCAAACCTTCAGAAGTATGAGATGAACCCCAACAACTTGGAAAGGTGGATCTCTCTCACACGTACCAACACAGACTATCCCCCAATTTAACTGATCCCCAAAGGTTTTTGATTAAATAGCGGAATAGAAAATATGATCCCAAAAAAGTGTATGTATATCACACGTACACAACCACACTAGGCCCCAATTACTATTGTTTGTACCCCTAAAAGGCTAGGAGTAGGGGGAGTATGGAACAGGCAGCACCCTCAAACCTTCAGAAGTATGAGATGAACCCCAACAACTTGGAAAGGTGGATCTCTCTCACACGTACCAACACAGACTATCCCCCAATTTAACTGATCCCCAAAGGTTTTTGATTAAATAGCGGAATAGAAAATATGATCCCAAAAAAGTGTATGTATATCACACGTACACAACCACACTAGGCCCCAATTACTATTGTTTGTACCCCTAAAAGGCTAGGAGTAGGGGGAGTATGGAACAGGCAGCACCCTCAAACCTTCAGAAGTATGAGATGAACCCCAACAACTTGGAAAGGTGGATCTCTCTCACACGTACCAACACAGACTATCCCCCAATTTAACTGATCCCCAAAGGTTTTTGATTAAATAGCGGAATAGAAAATATGATCCCAAAAAAGTGTATGTATATCACACGTACACAACCACACTAGGCCCCAATTACTATTGTTTGTACCCCTAAAAGGCTAGGAGTAGGGGGAGTATGGAACAGGCAGCACCCTCAAACCTTCAGAAGTATGAGATGAACCCCAACAACTTGGAAAGGTGGATCTCTCTCACACGTACCAACACAGACTATCCCCCAATTTAACTGATCCCCAAAGGTTTTTGATTAAATAGCGGAATAGAAAATATGATCCCAAAAAAGTGTATGTATATCACACGTACACAACCACACTAGGCCCCAATTACTATTGTTTGTACCCCTAAAAGGCTAGGAGTAGGGGGAGTATGGAACAGGCAGCACCCTCAAACCTTCAGAAGTATGAGATGAACCCCAACAACTTGGAAAGGTGGATCTCTCTCACACGTACCAACACAGACTATCCCCCAATTTAACTGATCCCCAAAGGTTTTTGATTAAATAGCGGAATAGAAAATATGATCCCAAAAAAGTGTATGTATATCACACGTACACAACCACACTAGGCCCCAATTACTATTGTTTGTACCCCTAAAAGGCTAGGAGTAGGGGGAGTATGGAACAGGCAGCACCCTCAAACCTTCAGAAGTATGAGATGAACCCCAACAACTTGGAAAGGTGGATCTCTCTCACACGTACCAACACAGACTATCCCCCAATTTAACTGATCCCCAAAGGTTTTTGATTAAATAGCGGAATAGAAAATATGATCCCAAAAAAGTGTATGTATATCACACGTACACAACCACACTAGGCCCCAATTACTATTGTTTGTACCCCTAAAAGGCTAGGAGTAGGGGGAGTATGGAACAGGCAGCACCCTCAAACCTTCAGAAGTATGAGATGAACCCCAACAACTTGGAAAGGTGGATCTCTCTCACACGTACCAACACAGACTATCCCCCAATTTAACTGATCCCCAAAGGTTTTTGATTAAATAGCGGAATAGAAAATATGATCCCAAAAAAGTGTATGTATATCACACGTACACAACCACACTAGGCCCCAATTACTATTGTTTGTACCCCTAAAAGGCTAGGAGTAGGGGGAGTATGGAACAGGCAGCACCCTCAAACCTTCAGAAGTATGAGATGAACCCCAACAACTTGGAAAGGTGGATCTCTCTCACACGTACCAACACAGACTATCCCCCAATTTAACTGATCCCCAAAGGTTTTTGATTAAATAGCGGAATAGAAAATATGATCCCAAAAAAGTGTATGTATATCACACGTACACAACCACACTAGGCCCCAATTACTATTGTTTGTACCCCTAAAAGGCTAGGAGTAGGGGGAGTATGGAACAGGCAGCACCCTCAAACCTTCAGAAGTATGAGATGAACCCCAACAACTTGGAAAGGTGGATCTCTCTCACACGTACCAACACAGACTATCCCCCAATTTAACTGATCCCCAAAGGTTTTTGATTAAATAGCGGAATAGAAAATATGATCCCAAAAAAGTGTATGTATATCACACGTACACAACCACACTAGGCCCCAATTACTATTGTTTGTACCCCTAAAAGGCTAGATGAGGAGTAGGGGGAGTATGGAACAGGCAGCACCCTCAAACCTTCAGTATGAGATTGTGTTCACTGTACCCCACAAAGATTGAGTTCACTGCACCCCACAATGATTGTGTTCACTGCACCCCACAAAGATTGTGTTCACTGCACCTCACAAAGATTGTGTTCACTGTACCCCCCAAAGATTGTGTTCACTGCACCCCACAAAGATTCTGTTCACTGTACCCCACAAAGATTGTGTTCACTGCACCCCAAAAAGATTGTGTTCACTGCACCCCAAAAAGGATGTTGTTCACTGCACCCCAAAAAGGATGTTGTTCACTCCACCCCAAAAAGATTGTGTTCACTGCACCCCACAAAGATTGTGTTCACTGCACCCCAAAAAGATTGTGTTCACTGCACCCCAAAAATGATTTTGTTCACTGCACCCCAAAAAGGATTTTGTTCACTGCACCCCAAAAAGGATGTTGTTCACTCCACCCCAAAAAGATTGTGTTCACTGCACCCCAAAAAGATTGTGTTCACTGCACCCCACAAAGGATTTTGTTCACTGCACCCCAAAAAGATTGTGTTCACTGCACCCCAAAAAGGATGTTGTTCACTGCACCCCAAAAAGGATTTTGTTCACTGCACCCCAAAAAGATTGTGTTCACTGCACCCCACAAAGGATTTTGTTCACTGCACCCCACAAAGATTGTGTTCACTGCACACCAAAAAGGATTGTGTTCACTGCACCCCAAAAAGATTTTGTTCACTGCACCCCAAAAAGATTGTGTTCACTGCAGCCCAAAAAGATTGTGTTCACTGCAGCCCAAAAAGATTGTGTTCACTGCAGCTCACACACAGAAAAATGGATGTGGATCACTGACACCTGCCTATCTCCAATCCCACACCACACAGCAATATCGATTGTAGTTTGTAGAACACAGTTTCCCTAAAATTCAGCAGACTCTGTCCCTAACAGGATTGAGAAGAGATCGTAGATCAGGATTGAGTGCAGACCCCACCCCCCACACAGCAATATCGATTGTAGTTTGTAGAAGACACTGACCCTATATAATTCAGCAGACTCTATCCCTAAAATGCCTACAACTCGCCCTGCCTAAACACTCCGACCTGTCCCTCAATTCTATCCGGACACAAATGGTTTTTTCCTGCCTATCTTTCCCTAATCAGCAGCCAGCACGTTGATGTGTGCTCTGTCCCTGAATCTAAGCAGCATAATGACGCCGCTGCGGCTGCCTCGAACTTATAAAGACTTGGTCACATGCTTCAGACGGCCAATCACAGCTACTGAGACATTTGCAGGCATGGCTGGGATGGCTTAAGGCACACCAGTTAAACGATTGTTGATTGGCTGTTGAAAGCCCGCCATGAAAAGAGCGCCAAAGCATGCAAAACCCGGAAATAAAACGACCGAACACGGATTTTTACCCGAACATACAGTAAAGTGTCCGTGTCCGTGTTCGGGTACAAAAAATCCAATTATTCGGTACGAACACGAATAATACAGTCCGTGTTCGCTCAACACTATCCGTCACCAGTTCAAACTGTCTACCCAGGAGGTAGTACCGGATAGAATCCAAAGCCCATTTTACCGCCAAACACTCTTTCTCAATGGTGGCATAATTCTCCTCATGGGCCTTCAACTTTCGGCTGAGGTACATAACAGGGTGTTCTTCCCCCTTGATAATCTGGGGCAGTACAGCTCCTAAACCCACATTTGACGCATCTGTCTGAACCACAAAGTCCCGTGAAAAATCAGGCGAATTTAAAACTGGCTGACTACATAAGGCCTGTTTTAAAGCCTGAAAAGCTGTTTCTGCTTAGGGAGTCCATTTGATCATGACAGACTCCTTCCCTTTGGTCAAATTGGTCAGGGAAGCAGCCTGTGAGGCAAAATGGGGAATAAAACGGCGATAATAACCTGCGATCCCCAAAAATGCACGAACCTGTTTCTTGTTGGTGGGACGTGGCCAATCCTGAATAGCCTCAACTTTGTTTATTTGGGGCTTGATTAGACCTCTTCCAATGGTATACCCCAGATACTTCGCCTCTTCTAGCCCAATGATACATTTTTTTGGATTGGCTGTAAACCCGGCTTTTCAGATGGAATCCAACACAGCCTGAACTTTAGGTAAGTGTGAGTCCCAATCCTCACTGTGGATGACCACGTCATCGAGGTATGCAGCAGCATAGGCTCGATGAGGCCGAAGGGTCTTATCCATGGTGCGTTGAAATGTGGCGGGAGCATTCTGTAACCCAAAAGGCATCCTCCGATATTGGAAAGATCCATCTGGAGTTACAAATGCTGTTTTTTCCCTGGCCGACCCAGAGAGAAGAATTTGCCAATAACCCTTGGTCAGGTCTAACGACGTCATGTACCGGGCAGTGCCTAGGCGATCAATCAGTTCATCTATGCGTGTAATAGGATAGGTGTCAAACTTAGTTATTTTATTCAGGCGGCGAAAGTCATTACAAAAGCGCCAACTTCCATCTGGTTTGGGCACTAAGACAATGGGACTGGACCAATCAGTATTTGACTCTTCTATCACCCCCAACTCTCGCCGGGCTTCTGGAATTCTATAAGGCTTTAACTTGACCTTATCCCCTGGTGTGGTGATAATGTCATGTTTAACTCCGGAGACCCAACCTGGCAGGTCTGAAAACTTCTCCCTATTACGGAGCACAAATTCTTTAACCTCCTGTTGCTGAGTTTTGGACAGAGTCTCCGCTATCCCAACTTCAGGGACAGCCAGGTTAAATGGATCAGAAAATCGGGTAGTCTCAGCGACCAAGGACTCTCTATCCTTCCATGGTTTTAACAAGTTCACGTGATAGAGCTGCTCAGGTTTTCGTCTTCCCGGTTGGCTAATTTTATAATTCAGCACCCCCATTCTCTCCAACACTTCATAGGGACCCTGCCATTTGGCTAGGAATTTACTTTCGACCGTGGGGACCAGCACCAACACCCTATCACCAGGTGCAAAAGAACGGACCTGGGCCCCACGATTGTAAATCCTTTGTTGAGCCAACTGGGCTTGGGCTAAATATACCTTCACAAATCAGCATCACTTGGGCAATTCTATCTTGCATTTGTGCCACATGTTCAATCACACTTCGATGAGGGGAACTCTCACTCTCCCATGTTTCCCTGGCAATGTCCAGTAGGCCCCGGGGGTGCCTCCCATACAGCAGCTCGAACGGAGAGAACCCCGTGGATGATTGGGGAACCTCTCTTATGGCAAACATCAGATAAGGGAGCAGATAATCCCAATTCTTTCTGTCTTTATCCACCACCTTCCTCAACATTTGTTTTAAAGTTTTACTAAACCTCTCCACTAACCCGTCTGTTTGAGGGTGATATACTGATGTACCTAATTGGGTCACTTTCAGGAGTTTACACAGTTCTCTGGTCACCTTAGACATAAACGGGGTGCCCTGGTCAGTTAGGACTTCCTTAGGAAGACCCACACGGCTGAAAACCTGAAATAACTCCTTGGCAATGGTTTTAGCAGAGGTATTTCGGAGAAGAATCGCTTCTGGGTAACGGGTGGCATAGTCCATTTTTACCAAGATGTGCTGGTGCCCTCTAGTGGACTTCAGTAAGGGGCCAACCAAGTCCATGGCTATCCTCTCAAAAGGGACCTCAACAATGGGCAGGGGTACCAACGGACTGCAGAAATGTGGCGTGGGTGCAGTAATCTGACACACTGGACAGGAAGAGCAGTACAATTCCACTTTCTTAGTGATCCCAGGCAAATAAAACCTCTGGGTGATTCTCTCCCGGGATTTTTCTGCTCCCAATTGTCCCCCAAGAATGTGCCCATGGGCCAGTTCCAAAACCATCTTGCGGTACAGTTTAGGCACTACCAGTTGCTCAAGGGTGTCCTCTATCCTCTGTGACACTCGATATAACAGGTCCCTTTCAATAATGAAGTAAGGGAGGGCAATCCTCTCGTCAGGGTTAACTAACTCCCCATCTATCTTCACTACATTCTCCCGGGCTCTTAGCAAAGTGGGGTCCCTCAATTGCTCAGTGATAAAACTTTCTCGGTGCACCTCAAGGTCATCAAACCCTATCAGCCGCTGTTCCTCTTCTGAGGTAGCAGGCTCCTCCCTAGGGACTGGTGTTTCCCCTGCTAAGACTGAGAACGGAAACTCAGGAGAATCCTCCCAGTTAGAGGATTCTGGAGTAGATGTTTCAGGCTCAGAAGAACCACCTACTGGGGAATCTGGGCAATCCCAGAGTTCCCATAACTTTTGGAAATCCCTTCCCATAATGGCGTCATGTGGCAGTTTGGGAACTAAACCCACTTGGTGACACAAGTTACCGAGGGAGGTTTCAAAGGAAACCGTAGTCACCGGATATTCTGGAGTGTCCCCATGTACACAAACTACAGCCATTTTCCTAGGATGTAAGGTTTTTCCCACCACTAGATCACTTTTCACTAAGGTGACCAGGCTACCTGAATACAACAATACCACAACATCTTTACCATCTAAGCACATTCTATAAAAAGGTTTCTCATTCCCCTTTACTTCAGTGCATGTGGTTGCAATAAGGGACTGTCGTCTCTCTGTCAGAAAATCACACTGCATGGGTTCATCACCCGCTGGGCAAACCGCTGCTACATATCCCTCTTCCTGGCAATGGTAACAAATCAACCTTCTGGTCCTCTCCTGTGGGATGGGTCTTCCAGGCCGCTCTCGCCAAACATTAGCAGTAGTCCCGATAATACCTCTAGTTGCTCTTTGGTCCCTCTCTCCACCCCCATCCCTTCATGCAGTCTTATCCATAGGTGGGGAGGGTCTGGTCTTGGGGTGAAAAGTCTGTGCGTCTCTGGGGAAAGAGGTCAAATTCTCTGTTGTTAGGTACCTTTCAACCAGGTCTACTAGTTTGTCTGCGGTTTCCAGACCACCATGGCTCACCCATTTCTGCAGGGTGTTAGGTAGAGACCTAAGAAATTTGTCCATGACTACCCGTTCCAACATTTATGGTCCGGACAGAATTTCTGGCTGCAGCCATTTCTTAGCCAAATGGATGAGGTCATACATCTGCGACCGAAGTGGCTTCCTCAGCTGATAACTCCAATTGTGGACCCGCTGAGCACGGACATCCAAGGTTACCCCAAAACGTGCCAATATTTCCTCTTTTAATCGATCATAGTGTTTTGCATCTGCAAGCTCCAAATCAAAATATGCCTTTTGGGCTTCTCCAGATAATAGGGGGGGGCACTTGTCCAGCCCACTGTTCTTTAGGCCAACTCTCTTTCTCCGCTGTTCTTTCAAACGTGGTCAGAAACCTCTCAGGGTCATCATCTGCAGTCATCTTTGGCAATAAATGGCTTACCCGAAAAGTCGGTATGTTACTGGCCTGACTCCCAGCCTCGGTCTGCTGTCTCTGAAGCTGTTTCACGATGGCCTCCATTTGCTGCTGGTGTCTCTGTTCGAGGCCTGCAATGCTCTCTTGGTGAGCCTGTTGTTGAGCTGCAAGGCTCCGCTGAAAACCCATATTTGTCTGCTGTTGATTTGCATTTGCCTGCTGTTGATTTGCATTTGCTTGCTGTTGATTTGCATTTGCTTGCTATTGATTTGCATTTGCTATAGCAAGTTGTTTCAGTATCTCCTCCATTTTGGGTTTACTTTAACTGCCACTCCAACATGTGTAAGGGGTTGGCTCGGTAGCGGGTGTGGGTGACCCCTTGGGTGGGTTCGTTACACAGAGAGACAGCCGAGGAGTGGTTGAAAACAACGGTCTATGGTTTATTCTTCCAATTTGCTGGAAACAAGGGCAAGCATCCAAACAGCATAAATCAAACAAACATAAAATAAACCCTGGCCACTTGGGGCGTCTACCTTCACAACACAGGAACCTACCTATGGTGTCTGTCCCAACCTACTGCTGGGCAGACACTGCTGGTCATACAGCAGGAAACCAATGGTCTATTTGTTTTCTTTTCACACAGAAAAAGTCAACTCCACCTCACCTTCAGAAGTCTCTCAGCTCACTGCTCTTCTTAACGCACAAAGCCTCAGGATGCAGCAATCAGTAGTCATCCTCTGGATAACTTATAGAGGCCTTAATTGCCTCATTCTGAATAGCTGAAGCTTTCCAATGGCCTTAAACCTTTCTGGCTACCTCTGCACTCGACACCTGATAGTATTTGGGGGATTGTCTAAACAAGGCAGAAATGTATCTCCCGTCTGTGACAACACCCACAAATTTACCTGACTTCCTGTCACAATTTATTTATATATATATATATATATATATATATATATATATATATATATATATATATATATACATAGAGAGAGAGAGAGAGATCTATCTATATATCCTGGAACATGTTCACATGTAGGAAGAGTAATGTGGCTACAATTAGGAACTGACGTGTGGGCTAGGCAGGAAGTGCATGTGTGGTGAGGTGCACTGAAAGACATTCCAACTTCCCCCACCACCTGACAGATTCCCCCGATGCCTAAGGGACAAAATTACCCCTCCCTGACTTACGCTGGAACGTGTGCACACTCGAATAGTGTAGTTTCTGGTTGCCTAGGGCGATCGCGCATTCTCGAGAAGGCCGCAAAATGGATAAAGTTCAAAATACACAATACACAACCAAAATACACAATTACATATAGACAAAGAAAAAAAAGCATGAGCTGTGTGGAAACAAATAAGCTTTATTGAACATGTATAGACATCATGAATCACTGCCCCACCCCCACCCCCCCCCATCAAGTATTCTTTATTCAAATTACAGTGCAAAGATAAACGTTTGCTACATGGATACATGGATATAGAGCTTACAATCTACAAGGGTCAGCCCCAAGAAGTTGTACACACCTTAGCATTAAGCCTAATACATACCTAACATACATTTATGGTTAGTGTTTGCATGAACCTGCCTTTCCATTTAAAACAATATAAAAAAACTAGAAGATACAGCTACACAGAGGCATGAAAATAAAAAACACATGTACAGATTTGAGAAAAACACACACTTTGAAAAAACAAGACAAAACCTTTAGAGAGTGAAAAGTATTCATCCAAAAAATGCCTTACTGGGGTATGGGTCCTTAGGCATGCCAGCAAACACCTCAGTCCCCCCCCCACCTCCCAAAATAAAAATCCAAATCCAAAAAAGCCAATTCAGACAGAAAGACATGGTCACAGGCAAACCAATCTAGTCTAGACCATGCCTTTATATAACATAGGTTATCCTACACCCACCCAGTAAAGGAAACGACCAGCAGAGTAATTAACTGTGTCTGTTCGTGGCTAATGTGAACAAACCAGTTGACTAATGAATGAAAGTGTTTGTAAAAAAAAGGAAAACAGACAACAGCAATATCTGTCTTTGTGCAAGTAGAACCACAGAGAAAGTTTTAGGTAGGTAGGGGATTCAAACCCACAACGCCAGTGCTGAAAGGCAGAATTTCTAACCACTTAGCCACTTGTTGGTCATGACATTTTTGATTGGATTAGTGATGTTAGTAGACTTGGTGTAGTACATTTTGAAAAGAAAACTGTGAAAAATGGCAAAGTGTTTGAGCATATGCAGTTGAACCCAAGAACTGTTTAATTAAAAATAATATATAATAATATATATAATATATATATATATATATATATATATGTGTGTAACAGAATCCGATGATCCACACTGTACTTGTGGTCTTCCGTCAGTATACGGCTTCCTCCCAGTCATGAACATAGATATCAAATCCCAGCCGCTATCATACAAAACTAGCCTGACACTTAGTTTATATACTGTAAACAACTAACTCTTTTATTGAACAAGAAACAGACTTTTATACACTTGAGAAGTAGGTCAGTCACTACATGATTATTTACCCAAAACATCACACAATGGTTAGATAACGAGGTACAGCTGACTCATAGCTAATCCCAATTAACATGCTAATTAACTCAGTACACTTAAGCCAGCCTGGAAGACCAGACTGCCGTCACCAAAGCAAAAGCAAGATACAATACACATATTATGGTGTAAATACTGAGAACCGACCGTAA
The DNA here is from genome assembly GCF_965119305.1 of Pelophylax lessonae. Classification (NCBI taxonomy): domain Eukaryota; kingdom Metazoa; phylum Chordata; class Amphibia; order Anura; family Ranidae; genus Pelophylax; species Pelophylax lessonae. Next base: position 129,649,197 of record NC_138777.1, read on the forward strand.
ACAATAGGTGAGCAATTCAGCATAATTTACAATGCATAGAAGACAGGTGTTTGAGCTGATGACCGGCATCTGTTTCAACATTTCAACATGCAAGTGTCGGCCAGTATAGGCCCCAAAAATTAGCCCACATGGGTTTACCTGAAAGCTAAGAACGTAGTATTTGGTGGCTGGAGGTACATTAGGCATTCACAGGATAAAGAAGTAAGTGTCGGCCAGAATAGGCCCTAAAAATTAGCCCACATGGGTTTACCTGACAGCTAAGAATGTAGTATTTGGTGGCTGGAGGTACATTAGGCATTCACAGGATAAAGAAGTAAGTGTCGGCCAGTATAGGCCCCAAAAATTAGCCCACATGGGTTTACCTAACAGCTAAGAACGTAGTATTTGGTGGCTGGAGGTACATTAGGCATTCACAGGTTACAGAAGTAAGTGTCGGCCAGTATAGGCCCCCAAAATTAGCCCACATGGGTTTACCTAGCAGCTAAGAACGTAGTATTTGATGGCTGGAGGTACATTAGGCATTCACAGGAAAAAGAAGTAAGTGTCTGCCAGTATAGGCCCCAAAAATTAGCCCACATGGGTTTACCTGACAGCTAAGAACGTAGTATTTGGTGGCTGGATGTACATTAGGCATTCACAGGATAAAGAAGTAAGTGTCGGCCAGAATAGGCCCCAAAAATTAGCCCACATGGGTTTACCTGACAGCTAAGAACGTAGTATTTGGTAACTGGAGGTACATTAGGCATTCACAGGATAAAGAAGTAAGTATCGGCCAGTATAGGCCCCAAAAATTAGCCCACATGGGTTTACCTGACAGCTAAGAACGTAGTATTTGGTGGCTGGAGGTACATTAGGCATTCACAGGATACAAAAGTAAGTATCGGCCAGAATAGGCCCCAAGAATTAGACCACGTGGGTTTACCTGACAGCTAAGACGTAGTATTTGGTGGCTGGAGGTACATTAGGCATTCACAGGATAAAGAAGTAAGTGTAGGCCAGTATAGGCCCCAAAAATTAGCCCACATGGGTTTACCTGACAGCTAAGAACGTAGTATTTGGTGGCTGGAGATACATTAGGCATTCACAGGAAAAAGAAGTAAGTGTCTGCCAGTAAAGGCCCCAAAAATTAGCCCACATGGGTTTATCTGACAGCTAAGAACGTAGAATTTGGTGGCTGGAGGTACATTAGGCATTCACAGGATAAAGAAGTAAGTGTCGGCCAGATAAGGCCCCAAAAATTAGCCCATATGGGTTTACCTGACAGCTAAGAACATAGTATTTGGTGGCTGGAGGTACATTAGGCATTCACAGGATAAAGAAGTAAGTGTCGGCCAGTATAGGCCCCAAAAATTACCCCACATGGGTTTACCTAACAGCTAAGAACGTAGTATTTGGTGGCTGGAGGTACATTAGGCATTCACAGGATAAAGAAGTAAGTGTCGGCCAGTATAGGCCCCAAAAATTAGCCCACATGGGTTTACCTGACAGCTAAGAACGTAGTATTTGGTGGCTGGAGATACATTAGGCATTCACAGGAAAAAGAAGTAAGTGTCTGCCAGTAAAGGCCCCAAAAATTAGCCCACATGGGTTTATCTGACAGCTAAGAATGTAGAATTTGGTGGCTGGAGGTACATTAGGCATTCACAGGATAAAGAAGTAAGTGTCGGCCAGATAAGGCCCCAAAAATTAGCCCATATGGGTTTACCTGACAGCTAAGAACATAGTATTTGGTGGCTGGAGGTACATTAGGCATTCACAGGATAAAGAAGTAAGTGTCGGCCAGTATAGGCCCCAAAAATTACCCCACATGGGTTTACCTAACAGCTAAGAACGTAGTATTTGGTGGCTGGAGGTACATTAGGCATTCACAGGAAAAAGAAGTAAGTGTCTGCCAGTATAGGCCCCAAAATTTAGCCCACATGGGTTTACCTGGCAGCTAAGAACGTAGTATTTGGTGGCTGGAGGTACATTAGGCATTCACAGGAAAAAGAAGTAAGTGTCTGCCAGTATAGGCCCCAAAAATTAGCCCACATGGGTTTACCTAGCAGCTAAGAACGTAGTATTTGGTGGCTGGAGGTACATTAGGCATTCACAGGAAAAAGAAGTAAGTGTCTGATAGTATAGGCCCCAAAAATTAGCCCACATGGGTTTACCTGACAGCTAAGAACGTAGAATTTGGTGGCTGGAGGTACATTAGGCATTCACAGGATAAAGAAGTAAGTGTCGGCCAGAAAAGGCCCCAAAAATTAGCCCATATGGGTTTACCTGACAGCTAAGAACGTAGAATTTGGTGACTGGAGGTACATTAGGCATTCACAGGATAAAGAAGTAAGTGTCGGCCAGAAAAGGACCCAAAAATTAGACCACGTGGGTTTACCTGACAGGTAAGAACGTAGCATTTGGAAGCTGGAGGCACATTAGGCATTCCCAGGATAAAGAAGTAAGTGTCGGCCAGTATAGGCCCCAAAAATTAGCCCACATGGGTTTACCTGACAGCTAAGAACGTAGTATTTGGTGGCTGGAGGTACATTAGGCATTCACAGGATACAGAAGTAAGTATCGGCCAGAATAGGCCCCAAGAATTAGACCACGTGGGTTTACCTGACAGCTAAGACATAGTATTTGGTGGCTGGAGGTACATTAGGCATTCACAGGATAAAGAAGTAAGTGTCGGCCAGTATAGGCCCCAAAAATTAGCCCCCATGGGTTTACCTGACAGCTAAGAATGTAGTATTTGGTGGCTGGAGATACATTAGGCATTCACAGGATAAAGAAGTAAGTGTCGGCCAGTATAGGCCCCAAAAATTACCCCACATGGGTTTACCTTACAGCTAAGAATGTAGTATTTGGTGGCTGGAGGTACATTAGGCATTCACAGGAAAAAGAAGTAAGTGTCTGCCAGTAAAGGCCCCAAAAATTTGCCCACATGGGTTTACCTGACAGCTAAGAACGTAGAATTTGGTGGCTGGAGATACATTAGGCATTCACAGGATAAAGAAGTGTCGGCCAGAAAAGGCCCCAAAAATTAGCCCATATGGGTTTACCTGACAGCTAAGAACATAGTATTTGGTGGCTGGAGGTACATTAGGTATTCACAGGATAAAGAAGTAAGTGTCGGCCAGTATAGGCCCCAAAAATTACCCCACATGGGTTTACCTAACAGCTAAGAACGTAGTATTTGGTGGCTGGAGGTACATTAGGCATTCACAGGAAAAAGAAGTAAGTGTCTGCCAGTATAGGCCCCAAAAATTAGCCCACATGGGTTTACCTGGCAGCTAAGAACGTAGTATTTGGTGGCTGGAGGTACATTAGGCATTCACAGGAAAAAGAAGTAAGTGTCTGATAGTATAGGCCCCAAAAATTAGCCCACATGGGTTTACCTGACAGCTTAGAATGTAGAATTTGGTGGCTGGAGGTACATTAGACATTCACAGGATAAAGAAGTAAGTGTCGGCCAGAAAAGGCCCCAAAAATTAGCCCACATGGGTTTACCTGACAGCTAAGAACATAGTATTTGGTGACTGGAGGTACATTAGGCATTCACAGGATAAAGAAGTAAGTGTCGGCCAGTATAGGCCCCAAAAATTAGACCACGTAGGTTTACCTGACAGGTAAGAACTTAGCATTTGGAAGCTGGAGGCACATTAGGCATTCACAGGATAAAGAAGTAAGTGTCGGCCAGTATAGGCCCCACAAATTAGCCCTCATGGGATTACCTGACAGCTAAGAACGTAGTATTTGATGGCTGGAGGTACATTAGGCATTCACAGGATAAAGAAGTAAGTGTCGGCCAGTATAGGCCCCAAAAATTAGCCCACATGGGTTTACCTGACAGCTAAGAACGTAGTATTCTGTGGCTGAAGGTACATTAGGCATTCACAGGATACAGAAGTAAGTGTCGGCCAGTATAGGCCCCAAAAATTAGCCCACATGGGTTTACCTGACAGCTAGGAACGTAGTTTTTGGTGGCTGGAAGTACATTAGGCATTCACAGGATACAGAAGTAAGTGTCGGCCTGTATTGGCCCCAGAAATGAGCCCACATGGGTTTACCTGAAAGCTAAGAACATAGTATTTGGTGGCTGGAGGTACATTAGGCATTCACAGGATAAAGAAGGAAGGGTCAGACAGAATAGGCCCTAAAAATTAGCCCACATGGGTTAACCTGACAGCTAAGAACATAGTATTTGGTGGCTGGAGGTACATTAGGCATTCACAGGATAAAGAAGTAAGTGTCGGCCAGTTTAGGCCCCAAAAATTAGACACATTGGTTTTACCTGACAGGTAAGAACGTAGTATTTGGTGGCTGGAGGGGTACATTAGGCATTCACAGGATACAGAAGTAAGTGTCGGCCAGTATAGGCCCCAGAAATTAGCCCACATGGGTTTACCTGACAGCTAAGAACTTAGTATTCTGTGGCTGAAGGTACATTAGGCATTCACAGGATACAGAAGTAAGTGTCGGCCTGTATAGGCCCCAAAAATTAGCCCACATGGGTTTACCTGACAGCTAAGAACATAGTATTTGGTGGCTGGAGGTACATTAGGCATTCACAGGATAAAGAAGTAAGTGTCGGCCAGTATAGGCCCAAATAATTTGCCCACATGGGTTAAACTGACAGCTTAGAACGTAGTATTCTGTGGCTTAAAGTACATTAGGCATTCACAGGATACAGAAGTAAGTGTCGGCCAGTATAGGCCCCAAAAATTATCCCACATCGGTTTACCTGATAGCTAAGAACGTAGTATTGGGTGGCTGGAGGTACATTAGGCATTCACAGGATAAAGAAGTAAGTGTCGGCCAGTATAGGCCCCAAAAATTAGACCACGTGGGTATACCTGACAGCTAATAAAGTAGTATTCTGTGGCTCAAGGTACATTAGGCATTCACAGGATAAAGAAGTAAGTGTTGGCCGGTATAGGCCCCAAAAATTAGCCCACATGGGTTTACCTGACAGCTAAGAACGTAGAATTTGGTGGCTGGAGATACATTAGGCATTCACAGGATAAAGAAGTGTCGGCCAGAAAAGGCCCCAAAAATTAGCCCATATGGGTTTACCTGACAGCTAAGAACATAGTATTTGGTGGCTGGAGGTACATTAGGTATTCACAGGATAAAGAAGTAAATGTCGGCCAGTATAGGCCCCAAAAATTACCCCACATGGGTTTACCTAACAGCTAAGAACGTAGTATTTGGTGGCTGGAGGTACATTAGGCATTCACAGGAAAAAGAAGTAAGTGTCTGCCAGTATAGGCCCCAAAAATTAGCCCACATGGGTTTACCTGGCAGCTAAGAACGTAGTATTTGGTGGCTGGAGGTACATTAGGCATTCACAGGAAAAAGAAGTAAGTGTCTGATAGTATAGGCCCCAAAAATTAGCCCACATGGGTTTACCTGACAGCTTAGAATGTAGAATTTGGTGGCTGGAGGTACATTAGGCATTCACAGGATAAAGAAGTAAGTGTCGGCCAGAAAAGGCCCCAAAAATTAGCCCATATGGGTTTACCTGACAGCTAAGAACATAGTATTTGGTGACTGGAGGTACATTAGGCATTCACAGGATAAAGAAGTAAGTGTCGGCCAGTATAGGCCCCAAAAATTAGACCACGTAGGTTTACCTGACAGGTAAGAACTTAGCATTTGGAAGCTGGAGGCACATTAGGCATTCACAGGATAAAGAAGTAAGTGTCGGCCAGTATAGGCCCCACAAATTAGCCCTCATGGGATTACCTGACAGCTAAGAACGTAGTATTTGATGGCTGGAGGTACATTAGGCATTCACAGGATAAAGAAGTAAGTGTCGGCCAGTATAGGCCCCAAAAATTAGCCCACATGGGTTTACCTGACAGCTAAGAACGTAGTATTCTGTGGCTGAAGGTACATTAGGCATTCACAGGATACAGAAGTAAGTGTCGGCCAGTATAGGCCCCAAAAATTAGCCCACATGGGTTTACCTGACAGCTAGGAACGTAGTTTTTGGTGGCTGGAAGTACATTAGGCATTCACAGGATACAGAAGTAAGTGTCGGCCTGTATTGGCCCCAGAAATGAGCCCACATGGGTTTACCTGAAAGCTAAGAACATAGTATTTGGTGGCTGGAGGTACATTAGGCATTCACAGGATAAAGAAGGAAGGGTCAGACAGAATAGGCCCTAAAAATTAGCCCACATGGGTTAACCTGACAGCTAAGAACATAGTATTTGGTGGCTGGAGGTACATTAGGCATTCACAGGATAAAGAAGTAAGTGTCGGCCAGTTTAGGCCCCAAAAATTAGACCCATTGGTTTTACCTGACAGGTAAGAACGTAGTATTTGGTGGCTGGAGGGGTACATTAGGCATTCACAGGATACAGAAGTAAGTGTCGGCCAGTATAGGCCCCAGAAATTAGCCCACATGGGTTTACCTGACAGCTAAGAACTTAGTATTCTGTGGCTGAAGGTACATTAGGCATTCACAGGATACAGAAGTAAGTGTCGGCCTGTATAGGCCCCAAAAATTAGCCCACATGGGTTTACCTGACAGCTAAGAACATAGTATTTGGTGGCTGGAGGTACATTAGGCATTCACAGGATAAAGAAGTAAGTGTCGGCCAGTATAGGCCCAAATAATTTGCCCACATGGGTTAAACTGACAGCTTAGAACGTAGTATTCTGTGGCTTAAAGTACATTAGGCATTCACAGGATACAGAAGTAAGTGTCGGCCAGTATAGGCCCCAAAAATTATCCCACATCGGTTTACCTGATAGCTAAGAACGTAGTATTGGGTGGCTGGAGGTACATTAGGCATTCACAGGATAAAGAAGTAAGTGTCGGCCAGTATAGGCCCCAAAAATTAGACCACGTGGGTATACCTGACAGCTAATAAAGTAGTATTCTGTGGCTCAAGGTACATTAGGCATTCACAGGATAAAGAAGTAAGTGTTGGCCGGTATAGGCCCCAAAAATTAGCCCACATGGGTTTACCTGACAGCTAAGAACGTAGAATTTGGTGGCTGGAGATACATTAGGCATTCACAGGATAAAGAAGTGTCGGCCAGAAAAGGCCCCAAAAATTAGCCCATATGGGTTTACCTGACAGCTAAGAACATAGTATTTGGTGGCTGGAGGTACATTAGGTATTCACAGGATAAAGAAGTAAGTGTCGGCCAGTATAGGCCCCAAAAATTACCCCACATGGGTTTACCTAACAGCTAAGAACGTAGTATTTGGTGGCTGGAGGTACATTAGGCATTCACAGGAAAAAGAAGTAAGTGTCTGCCAGTATAGGCCCCAAAAATTAGCCCACATGGGTTTCCCTGGCAGCTAAGAACGTAGTATTTGGTGGCTGGAGGTACATTAGGCATTCACAGGAAAAAGAAGTAAGTGTCTGATAGTATAGGCCCCAAAAATTAGCCCACATGGGTTTACCTGACAGCTTAGAATGTAGAATTTGGTGGCTGGAGGTACATTAGGCATTCACAGGATAAAGAAGTAAGTGTCGGCCAGAAAAGGCCCCAAAAATTAGCCCATATGGGTTTACCTGACAGCTAAGAACATAGTATTTGGTGACTGGAGGTACATTAGGCATTCACAGGATAAAGAAGTAAGTGTCGGCCAGTATAGGCCCCAAAAATTAGACCACGTAGGTTTACCTGACAGGTAAGAACTTAGCATTTGGAAGCTGGAGGCACATTAGGCATTCACAGGATAAAGAAGTAAGTGTCGGCCAGTATAGGCCCCACAAATTAGCCCTCATGGGATTACCTGACAGCTAAGAACGTAGTATTTGATGGCTGGAGGTACATTAGGCATTCACAGGATAAAGAAGTAAGTGTCGGCCAGTATAGGCCCCAAAAATTAGCCCACATGGGTTTACCTGACAGCTAAGAACGTAGTATTCTGTGGCTGAAGGTACATTAGGCATTCACAGGATACAGAAGTAAGTGTCGGCCAGTATAGGCCCCAAAAATTAGCCCACATGGGTTTACCTGACAGCTAGGAACGTAGTTTTTGGTGGCTGGAAGTACATTAGGCATTCACAGGATACAGAAGTAAGTGTCGGCCTGTATTGGCCCCAGAAATGAGCCCACATGGGTTTACCTGAAAGCTAAGAACATAGTATTTGGTGGCTGGAGGTACATTAGGCATTCACAGGATAAAGAAGGAAGGGTCAGACAGAATAGGCCCCAAAAATTAGCCCACATGGGTTAACCTGACAGCTAAGAACATAGTATTTGGTGGCTGGAGGTACATTAGGCATTCACAGGATAAAGAAGTAAGTGTCGGCCAGTTTAGGCCCCAAAAAATAGACCCATTGGTTTTACCTGACAGGTAAGAACGTAGTATTTGGTGGCTGGAGGGGTACATTAGGCATTCACAGGATACAGAAGTAAGTGTCGGCCAGTATAGGCCCCAGAAATTAGCCCACATGGGTTTACCTGACAGCTAAGAACTTAGTATTCTGTGGCTGAAGGTACATTAGGCATTCACAGGATACAGAAGTAAGTGTCGGCCTGTATAGGCCCCAAAAATTAGCCCACATGGGTTTACCTGACAGCTAAGAACATAGTATTTGGTGACTGGAGGTACATTAGGCATTCACAGGATAAAGAAGTAAGTGTCGGCCAGTATAGGCCCAAATAATTTGCCCACATGGGTTAAACTAACAGCTTAGAACGTAGTATTCTGTGGCTTAAAGTACATTAGGCATTCACAGGATACAGAAGTAAGTGTCGGCCAGTATAGGCCCCAAAAATTATCCCACATCGGTTTACCTGATAGCTAAGAATGTAGTATTGGGTGGCTGGAGGTACATTAGGCATTCACAGGATAAAGAAGTAAGTGTCGGCCAGTATAGGCCCCAAAGATTAGACCACGTGGGTATACCTGACAGCTAATAAAGTAGTATTCTGTGGCTCAAGGTACATTAGGCATTCACAGGATAAAGAAGTAAGTGTTGGCCGGTATAGGCCCCAAAAATTAGCCCACATGGGTTTACCTGACAGCTAAGAACATAGTATTTGGTGGCTGGAGGTACATTAGGCATTTACAGGATACAGAAGTAAGTGTCGGCCAGTATAGGCCCCAAAAATTAGACCACGTGGGTTTACCTGACAGGTAAGAACGTAGTATTTGGTGGCTGGAGGTACATTAGGCATTCACAGGATAAAGAAGTAAGGTTCGGCCAGTATAGGCCCCAAAAATTCGCCCACATGGGATTACCTGACAGCTAAGAACATAGTATTTGGTTGCTGGAGGTACATTAAGCATTCACAGGACAAAGAAGTAAGTGTTGGCCAGTATAGGCTCCAAAAACTAGCCCACATGGGTTTACCTGACAGCTAAGAACATAGTATTTGGTGGCTGGAGGTACATTAGGCATTCACAGGATACAGAAGTAAGCGTCGGCCAGAATAGGCCCCAAAAATTAGCACACATGGGTTAACCTGACAGCTAAGAACATAGTATTTGGTGGCTGGAGGTACATTAGGCATTCACAGGATAAAGAAGTAAGTGTCGGCCAGCATAGGTGTAACACCGAGTGCTCCGGGTCCCTTGGCTTCCCCGGAGCACTCGAGGCGTTCCGCAGGCTGCAGCGCTCCGGTCATCGTCCCCGCAGCTGAGGTACTTACCCGCCGGGTCCCGCTATCTCTGCCTCCCGGCGCACGCCGGGTTTCGTCCTCCTCCCGGCGAGCGCGGCCCGGCTCCCTAGGGCGCGCGCGCGCCGCTGCACTGAAATTTAAAGGGCCAGTGCACCACTAATTGGTGCCTGGTCCAATCAGTCCAAACCCTATAAAAACCCACTTCCCCTTCCTGTCCTTGCCGGATCTTGTTGCCTTTGGTGCCTTGAGAAAGCTTTTGGTGTATCCTTCCCTGCCTGTGTATCTGACCTTCTGCTGTTGCCCCTGACTACGAACCTTGCCGCCTGCCTTGACCTTTTGCTCCGTCTGACCTTGCCTTTGCCTTGTCCTTCTGTACCGCGCCTGAATCAGCTGTCTTTGAGGTTGAGCCGTTACCGGAGGATACGACCTGGTTGCTACCGCCGCAGCAAGTCCATCCCGCCTTGCGGCGGGCTCTGGTGAAAACCGGTAGTAACTTAGAACCCGTCCCCTGGTACGGTCCACGCCAATCCCTCACTGACACAGAGGATCCACCTCCAGTGCAATCACCTCCCGCCAGTCCGGACCCTGACAGTAGATCCGGCCATGGATCCCGCTGATGTGCCCCTGCCTAGTCTCTCTGACATCTCTACCATGGTTGCCCAGCAGTCCCAGCAGATTGCTCAGCAAGGTCAACAGTTGGCACAGCTGACCGCCGTGCTGCAACAGCTTCTTCCCGCACGGCAGCAGCCGCCTGCTTCTGCTTCCGCTCCACCTCCGCAGCCGGTGGCCGCCACCTCCGCTAGAATCCGTTTGTCTCTCCCGGACAAGTTTGATGGGGATTCTAAGATGTGCCGGGGATTCTTGTCCCAATGTTCCCTGCACCTGGAGATGTTGGCCGACCAGTTTCCTACGGAACGATCTAAGGTGGCCTTCATGGTCAGCTTATTGTCTGGGAAGGCCTTGGCCTGGGCCACGCCGCTCTGGGACCGCAACGATCCTGCCACTGCCTCCGTCCAGTCCTTCGTTTCTGAAGTCCGCAGTGTCTTCGAGGAACCTGCCCGTGGCTCGTCAGCAGAAACGGCCTTGCTAAACCTCGTCCAAGGAGACGCTACAGTAGGCGAATATGCCATACAATTTCGCACACTGGCCTCCGAACTGACTTGGAACAACGACGCCCTCTGCGCAACTTTTAAAAAAGGTTTATCCAGCCATATCAAGGATTCTCTGGCCGCACGAGAGATACCTGACTCCCTGACGGAACTCATCCAGCTGGCTACTCGCATAGATATGCGTTTCATTGAAAGACATCAGGAACTTCGCCAAGAAAAGAATCTGGTTCGCAACAGGCAATTTTCCACGCCTGGCACCTCTCTTCCAGCAACCTTTGCAGCCGGTTACTCTGCCTTCCACCGAGGAGGCCATGCAAGTGGATCGGGCTCGCCTGACCCAGCAAGAAAGGTCTCGCCGGAGGAACGAGAATTTATGCCTATACTGTGGGAGTTCCGAACACTTCTTAAAGGATTGTCCGGTTCGTCCACAGCGTCAGGGAAACGCTCGCACCTAGTGAACGTGGGAGAGGCGTCGCTGGGTGTAAAGTCTTCCTCTCCACGCTTGATTGTTCCAGTACGGATTTCTTCTGCCGCTAAAGTCTCCTTCCCTGCAGAGGCCTTCTTGGACTCTGGTTCTGCAGGAAACTTCATTAAAGCCTCCTTCATAAACCGCTTTAGCATTCCTGTGATCCGTCTCGTCAAGCCTTTCTTCATTACTACAGTTAACTGTGAGAATCTAAACTGTACCGTACGTTATCGCACAGAACCTTTGCTCATGACCATAGGAGTCCTCCACCAAGAGACCATTGAATTTTTTGTTCTACCGAACTGCACCTCTGACGTCCTTCTTGGCCTGCCCTGGCTCCAGCGCCACTCTCCTACCCTCGACTGGACCTCTGGGGACATTAAATCATGGGGGCCTACCTGCCACACTCGTTGCCTCAAGTCGGTACCTACTAGACAAGTCTCCGTCTCCTCACCATTGCTCGGCCTTCCTAAGGCTTATCAGGACTTCACTGACGTCTTTTGCAAGAAACAGGCGGAGGTCTTACCACCACATAGACCCTATGATTGTCCCATTGATTTGCTTCCTGGTACCACGCCACCCCGTGGCAGGATTTACCCTCTTTCCATCCCTGAAACCAAGGCCATGTCAGAATACGTTCAGGAGAACCTCAAGAAAGGTTTTATCAGGAAATCCTCTTCTCCTGCCGGAGCAGGATTTTTCTTTGTTGCCAAAAAGGATGGGTCACTACGCCCATGTATTGACTACCGCGGTCTTAACAAAATCACGGTAAAAAATCGCTACCCTTTGCCTCTCATCTCGGAGCTCTTTGACCGTCTGCGCGGAGCAAGGGTCTTCACTAAGCTTGACCTCAGGGGCGCTTATAATCTCATCAGAATCCGTGATGGAGATGAGTGGAAAACCGCTTTTAATACCAGAGATGGCCACTTTGAGTATCTCGTCATGCCGTTCGGCCTGTGCAACGCTCCTGCAGTCTTTCAAGACTTTGTCAACGAGATCTTCCGGGACATGTTGTATACTTGTGTAGTGGTCTATCTCGACGACATTCTAATCTTCTCCTCCACCCTGGAGGAACACCGTCGCCATGTTCGTCAAATGCTCCAGCGCCTTCGTGTCAACCATCTTTACGCCAAAATGGAAAAATGTCTTTTTGAACGTAGCTGTCTGCCGTTTCTGGGATACCTAGTTTCTGGACAAGGTCTTCAAATGGACCCCGACAAACTCTCTGCAGTCTTGGATTGGCCACGCCCCTCAGGCCTTCGCTCTATTCAGCGCTTCCTTGGATGCGCCAACTATTACTGCCAGTTTGTTCCCCACTTCTCCACTATCGTGGCGCCTATTGTGGCCCTAACCAAGAAAGAAGCGAATCCGAAATCCTGGCCTCCCCAAGCTGAAGAAGCCTTTACTCGCCTTAAAGCCGCCTTCGCCTCCGCTCCAGTCTTGAATAGGCCCGATCCGCTGAAACCATTCTTCCTGGAGGTAGATGCCTCCTCTGTTGGAGCCGGAGCGGTTCTTCTTCAAAAATCTGCTAAAGGAAAAAACGTCACCTGCGGCTTCTTCTCAAAAACTTTTTCCCCTCCTGAAAAGAACTATGCCATCGGAGATCGTGAACTACTAGCCATTAAGTTGGCACTAGAAGAATGGAGACACCTTCTGGAAAGATCCCCTCATCCGATCACCATCTATACTGACCACAAAAATCTCTTGTACCTTCAGTCTGCCCAGCGCCTTAATCCACGCCAGGCCAGGTGGTCATTGTTCTTTGCCCGATTCACTTTCCAAATCCATTTTCGTCCTGCTGATAAGAACATTAGGGCGGATGCCCTATCACGCTCCACCGATGCCTCCGAGGATTGAAACCGTTCCTCAACACATCATCCCTCCTGACTGTCTAATTTCAACTGCCCCTGCTTCACTGGTACCAGTTCCTTCAGGGAAAACATTTGTTCCTCCACGTCTTCGCCTACGGACTCTCAAATGGGGTCACTCCTCTCACCTGGCGGGTCACGCTGGAATTAAAAAGACGACTCAGCTAATTGCCAGACACTATTGGTGGCCTTCCTTTGAGAAAGAGGTAACGGAGTTTGTTCGGGCCTGTACTGTCTGTGCACATGATAAAACTCCCCGCCAGAAGCCTGCAGGTCTTCTTCTCCCTCTGCCAGTGCCTGAACAGCCTTGGTCCCACATAGCAATGGACTTCGTCACGGATCTTCCTGTATCCCATGGCAACACAGTCATATGGGTGGTTGTCGACAGGTTTTCTAAAATGGCACATTTTGTCCCGCTTCCTGGTCTCCCTTCTGCGCCACAGCTGGCGAAGCAATTCTTTTTGCACATTTTTCGTCTCCATGGTCTTCCAACACACATCGTCTCCGATAGAGGCGTCCAGTTTATCTCAAAGTTTTGGAGAGCTCTCTGCACCCAATTAAAGATCAAATTGAACTTTTCTTCTGCCTACCACCCTCAGTCCAATGGACAAGTAGAGAGGGTTAACCAGGTCCTGGGTGACTATCTGCGACACTTCGTCTCCTCCCGTCAGGGTGATTGGGTCGACTTGTTGCCCTGGGCCGAATTTTCCTATAACTTTAGAGACTCTGAGTCATCCACCAAATCTCAGTTTTTTGTGGTGTACTGCCATCACCCGTTGCCCCCCCTCCCCATTCCCACCTCTTCTGGAGTTCCTGCCGTTGATGATCTGACCCTGGACTTCTCCTCCATCTGGAAAGAGACTCAAGAGTCACTCACCCTGGCTGCCTCTCGCATGAAGAAACATGCAGATAAAAAAAGAACTCCTCCTGTTTTTTCCCCTGGGGACAGAGTGTGGCTCTCTGCCAAATACATCCGGTTTCGGATCCCTAGCTACAAACTGGGTCCACGTTATCTCGGGCCTTTTAAAGTCAAAAGCCAAATTAATGCTGTCTCGTACAAACTCCATCTTCCTCCCTCTCTCCGTATTCCTAACTCCTTTCATGTATCCCTTCTCGAACCCCTCATTTTTAACCGATTTTCCCCCAAGGTCACCGCTTCTGCTCCTGTCTCTGGGTCCTCTGACGTCTTCTCAGTAAAAGAGATCCTCGCCTCCAAGGTTGTCAGAGGTAAAAGATTTTTTCTGGTTGACTGGGAGAATTGTGGTCCTGAGGAGAGGTCATGGGAGCCCGAGTCCAATATTCTCGACAAAGAGCTCATCCACAGGTACCTGGGCTCCAAAAAGAGGGGGAGACCTAAGGGGGGGGGTACTGTAACGCCGAGTGCTCCGGGTCCCTTGGCTTCCCCGGAGCACTCGAGGTGTTCCGCAGGCTGCAGCGCTCCGGTCATCGTCCCCGACCGTGAGCGCTGTTCCCCCGCAGCTTACCCGCCGGGTCCCTCCATCTCTGCCTCCCGGCGCACGCCGGGTTCCGTCCTCCTCCCCGTGCGCGCGGCCTCGCTCCCTAGGGCGCGCGCGCGCCGCTGCACTGTAATTTAAAGGGCCAGTGCACCACTAATTGGTGCCTGGTCCAATCAGACCAAACCCTATAAAAACCCACTTCCCCTTCCTGTCCTTGCCGAATCTTGTTGCCTTTGGTGCCTTGAGAAAGCTTTTGGTGTATCTTTCCCTGCCTGTGTATCTGACCTTCTGCTGTTGCCCCTGACTACGAACCTTGCCGCCTGCCTTGACCTTTTGCTCCGTCTGACCTTGCCTTTGCCTTGTCCTTCTGTACCGCGCCTGAATCAGCCTTCTTTGAGGTTGAGCCGTTACCGGAGGATACGACCTGGTTGCTACCGCCGTAAGTCCATCCCGCCTTGCGGCAGGCTCTGGTGAAAACCGGTAGTAACTTAGAACCGGTCCCCTGGTACGGTCCACGCCAATCCCTCACTGACACAGAGGATCCACCTCCAGTGCAATCACCTGCCGCCAGTCCGGACCCTGACAATAGGCCCCAAAAATTAGACCACGTGGGTTTACCTGACAGGTAAGAACGTAGCATTTGGTGGCTGGAGGTACATTAGGCATTCACAGGATAAAGAAGTAAGTGTCGGCCAGTATAGGCCCCAAAAATAAGCCCTCATGGGATTACCTGAAAGCTAAGAACGTAGTATTTGGTGGCTGGAGGTACATTAGGCATTCACAGGATAAAGAAGTAAGTGTCGGCCAGTATAGGCCCCAAAAATTAGCCCACATGGGTTTACCTGACAGCTAAGAACGTAGTATTCTGTGGCTGAAGGTACATTAGGAATTAACAGGATACAGAAGTAAGTGTCGGGCAGTATAGGCCCCAAAAATTAGCCCACATTGGATTTCCTGACAGCTAAGAACGTAGTATTTGGTGGCTGGAGGTACATTAGGCATTCACAGGACAAAGAAGTAAGTGTCGGCCAGTATAGGCCCCAAAAGTTAGCCCACATGGATTTACCTGACAGCTAAGAACGTAGTATTCTGTGGCTGAAGGTAAATTAGGCATTCACAGGATACAGAAGTAAGTGTTGGCCTGTATAGGCCCCAAAAATTAGCCCTCATGGGATTACCTGACAGCTAAGAACGTAGTATTTGGTGGCTGGAGGTACATTAGGCATTCAAAGGCTAAAGAAGTAAGTGTCAGCCAGAATAAGCCCCAAAAATGAGCCCTCATGGGATTACCTGACAGCTAAGAACGTAGTATTTGGTGGCTGGAGGTACATTAGGCATTCACAGGATAAAGAAGTAAGTGTCGGCCAGTATAGGCCCCAAAAAATAGCCCACATGGGTTTACCTGACAGCTAAGAATGTAGTATTCTGTGGCTGAAGGTACATTAGGAATTAACAGGATACAGAAGTAAGTGTCGGCCAGTATAGGCCCCAAAAATTAGCCCACATGGGATTTCCTGACAGCTAAGAACGTAGTACTTGGTGGCTGGAGGTACATAAGGCATTCACAGGATACAGAAGTAAGTGTCGGCCAGTATTGGCCCCAAAAATTAGCCCACATGGCTTTACCTAACAGCTAAGAATGTAGTATTCTGTGGCTGAAGGTACATTAGGCATTCACAGGATACAGAAGTAAGTGTCGGCCTGTATAGGCCCCAAAAATTAGGCCACATGGGTTTACCTGACACCTAGGAACATAGTATTTGGTGGCTGGAGGTAGATTAGGCATTCACAGGATACAGAAGTAAGTGTCGGCCAGTATAGGCCCCAAAAATTAGCCCACATGGGTTTACCTGACAGCTAAGAACGTAGTATTTGGTGGCTGGAGGTACATTAGGCATTTATAGGATACAGAAGTAAGTGTCGGCCAGTAAAAGCCACAAAAATTAGCCCACATGGGTTTACCTGACAGCTAAGAACGTAGTATTTGGTGGCTGGAGGTACATTAGGCATTCACAGGAAAAAGAAGTAAGTGTCGGCCAGAATAGGCCCCAAAAATTAGCCCATATGGGTTTACCTGACAGCTAAGAACATAGTATTCTGTGGATGGAGGTACATTAGGCATTCACAGGATAAAGAAGTAAGTGTCAGCCAGTATAGGCCCCAAAAATTAGACCACCTGGGTTTACCTGACAGCTAAGAACGTAGTATTCTGTGGATGAAGGTACATTAGGCATTCACAGGATACAGAAGTAAGTGTCAGCCTGTATAGGCCCCAAAAATTAGCCCACATGGGTTTACCTGACAGCTAAGAACATAGTATTTGGTGGCTGGAGGTACATTAGGCATTCACATGATACAGAAGTAAGTGTCGGCCAGTAAAGGCCCCAAATATTAGCCCACATGGGTTTACCTGACAGCTAATAACGTAGTATTTGGTGGCTGGAGGTACATTAGGCATTCACAGGATAAAGAAATAAGTGTCGGCCAGAATAGGCCCCAAAAATTAGCCCACATGGGTTTACCTGACAGCTAAGAACATAGTATTCTGTGGCTGGAGGTATATTAAGCATTCACAGGATAAAGAAGTAAGTGTCGGCCAGTATAGGCCCCAAAAATTAGACCACGTGGGTTTACCTGACAGCTAAGAATGTAGTATTCTGTGGCTGAAGGTACATTAAGCATTCACAGGATACAGAAGTAAGTGTCGGCCTTTATAGGCCCCAAAAATTAGCCCACATGGGTTTACCTGACAACTAAGAACGTAGTATTTGGTGGCTGGAGGTACATTAAGCATTCACAGGATAAAGAAGTAAGTGTCGGCCAGTATAGGCCCAAAAAATTAGACCACGTGGGTTTTCCTGACAGCTAAGAACGTAGTATTCTGTGGCTGAAGGTACATTAGGCATTCACAGGATACAGAAGTAAGTGTCGGCCAGTTTAGGCCCCAAATATTAGCCCACATGGGTTTACCTGACAGCTAAGAACGTAGTATTTGGTGGCTGGAGGTACATTAGGCATTCAAAGGATAAAGAAGTAAGTGTCGGCCAGAATTGGCCCAAAAAATTAGCCCACATGGGTTTACCTGACAGCTAAGAACATAGTATTCTGTGGCTGGAGGTACATTAGGCATTCACAGGATAAAGAAGTATGTGTCGGCCAGTATAGGCCCTAAAATTAGACCACATGGGTTTACCTGACAGCTAAGAAAATAGTTTTCTGTGGCTGAAGGTACATTAGGCATTCACAGGATACAGAAGTAAGTGTCGGCCTGTATCGGCCCCTAAAATTAGCCCACATGGGATTACCTGACAGCTAAGAACGTAGTATTTGGTGGATGGAGGTACATTAGGCATTCACAGGACAAAGAAGTAAGATTCGGCCAGTATAGGCCCCAAAAATTAGCCCACATGGGTTTACCTAACAGCTAAGAATGTGGTATTCTGTGGCTGAAGGTACATTAGGCATTCACAGGACACAGAAGTAAGTGTCGGCCTGTATAGGCCCCAAAAATTAGGCCACATGGGTTTACCTGACAGCTAAGAACGTAGTATTTGGGGGCTGGAGGTACATTAGGCATTCACAGGATAAAGAAGTAAGTGTCGGCCAGAATAGGCCCCAAAAATTAGCCCACATGGGTTTACCTGACAGCTAAGAATGTAGTATTCTGTGGCTGAAGGTACATTAGGAATTAACAGGATACAGAAGTAAGTGTCGGCAAGTATAGGCCCCAAAAATTAGCCCACATGGGATTTCCTGACAGCTAAGAACGTAGTATTTGGAGGCTGGAGGTACATTAGGCATTCACAGGATACAGAAGTAAGTGTCGGCCAGTATTGGCCCCAAAAATTAGCCCACATGGCTTTACCTAACAGCTAAGAACGTAGTATTTGGTGGCTGGAGGTACATTAGGCATTCACAGGATAAAGAAGTAAGTGTCGACCAGAATAGGCCCCAAAAATTAGCCCACATGGGTTTACCTGACAGATAAGAACATCGTATTTTGTGGCTGGAGGTACATTAGGCATTCACAGGATAAAGAAGTAAGTGTCGGCCAGAAAAGGCCCCAAAAATTAGCCCACATGGGTTTACCTGACAGGTAAGAACGTAGTATTTGGTGGCTGTAGGTACATTAGGCATTCACAGGATAAAGAAGTGTCGGCCAGTATAGGCCCCAAAAATTAGCCCTCATGGGAATTACCTGACAGCTAAGAACCTAGTATTTGGTGGCTGGAGGAACATTAGTTATTCACAGCATAAAGAAGTAAGTGTTGGCCAGTATAGGCCCCAAAAAATAGCCCACATGGGATTACCTGACAGCAAACAACGTAGTATTCTTTGGCTGAAGGTACATTAGGCATTCACAGGATACAGAAGTAAGTGTCGGCCAGTATAGGCCCCAAAAATTCGCCCACATGGGATTACCTGACAGCTAAGAACGTAGTATTTGGTGGCTGGAGGTACATTAGGCATTCACAGGACAAAGAAGTAAGTGTCGGCCAGTATAGGCCCCAAAAATTAGCCCACATGGGTTTACCTGACAGCTAAGAATGTAGTATTCTGTGGCTGAAGGTACATTAGGCATTCAAAGGATACAGAAGTAAGTGTCGGCCTGTATAGGCCCCAAAAATTAGGCCACATGGGTTTACCTGACAGCTAAGAACGTAGTATTTGGTGGCTGGAGGTAGATTAGGCATTCACAGGATAAAGAAGTAAGTGTCAGCCAGTATAGGCCCCAAAAATTAGCCCACATGGGTTTACCTGACAGCTAAGAACGTAGTATTTGGTGGCTGGAGGTACATTAGGCATTCATAGGATACAGAAGTAAGTGTCGGCCAGTATAAGCCCCAAAAATTAGCCCACATGGGTTTACCTGACAGCTAAGAACGTAGTATTTGGAGGCTGGAGGTACATTAGACATTCACAGGATACAGAAGTAAGTGTCGGCCAGTATTGGCCCCAAAAATTAGCCCACATGGCTTTACCTAACAGCTAAGAACGTAGTATTTGGTGGCTGGAGGTACATTAGGCATTCACAGGATAAAGAAGTAAGTGTCGGCCAGAATAGGCCCCAAAAATTAGCCCACATGGGTTTACCTGACAGATAAGAACATAGTATTTTGTGGCTGGAGGTACATTAGGCATTCACAGGATAAAGAAGTAAGTGTCGGCCAGAAAAGGCCCCAAAAATTAGCCCACATGGGTTTACCTGACAGGTAAGAACGTAGTATTTGGTGGCTGTAGGTACATTAGGCATTCACAGGATAAAGAAGTGTCGGCCAGTATAGGCCCCAAAAATTAGCCCTCATGGGAATTACCTGACAGCTAAGAACCTAGTATTTGGTGGCTGGAGGTACATTAGTTATTCACAGCATAAAGAAGTAAGTGTTGGCCAGTATAGGCCCCAAAAAATAGCCCACATGGCTTTACCTGACAGCAAAGAACGTAGTATTCTTTGGCTGAAGGTACATTAGGCATTCACAGGATACAGAAGTAAGTGTCGGCCAGTATAAGCCCCAAAAATTAGCCCACATGGGTTTACCTGACAGCTAAGAACGTAGTATTTGGAGGCTGGAGGTACATTAGACATTCACAGGATACAGAAGTAAGTGTCGGCCAGTATTGGCCCCAAAAATTAGCCCACATGGCTTTACCTAACAGCTAAGAACGTAGTATTTGGTGGCTGGAGGTACATTAGGCATTCACAGGATAAAGAAGTAAGTGTCGGCCAGAATAGGCCCCAAAAATTAGCCCACATGGGTTTACCTGACAGATAAGAACATAGTATTTTGTGGCTGGAGGTACATTAGGCATTCACAGGATAAAGAAGTAAGTGTCGGCCAGAAAAGGCCCCAAAAATTAGCCCACATGGGTTTACCTGACAGGTAAGAACGTAGTATTTGGTGGCTGGAGGTACATTAGGCATTCACAGGATAAAGAGGTAAGTGTCGGCCAGAATAGGCCCCAAAAATTAGCCCACATGGGTTTACCTGACAGCTAAGAATGTAGTATTCTGTGGCTGAAGGTACATTAGGAATTAACAGGATACAGAAGTAAGTGTCGGCAAGTATAGGCCCCAAAAATTAGCCCACATGGGATTTCCTGACAGCTAAGAACGTAGTATTTGGAGGCTGGAGGTACATTAGGCATTCACAGGATACAGAAGTAAGTGTCGGCCAGTATTGGCCCCAAAAATTAGCCCACATGGCTTTACCTAACAGCTAAGAACGTAGTATTTGGTGGCTGGAGGTACATTAGGCATTCACAGGATAAAGAAGTAAGTGTCGGCCAGAAAAGGCCCCAAAAATTAGCCCACATGGGTTTACCTGACAGATAAGAACATAGTATTTTGTGGCTGGAGGTACATTAGGCATTCACAGGATAAAGAAGTAAGTGTCGGCCAGAAAAGGCCCCAAAAATTAGCCCACATGGGTTTACCTGACAGGTAAGAACGTAGTATTTGGTGGCTGTAGGTACATTAGGCATTCACAGGATAAAGAAGTTTCGGCCAGTATAGGCCCCAAAAATTAGCCCTCATGGGAATTACCTGACAGCTAAGAACCTAGTATTTGGTGGCTGGAGGTACATTAGTTATTCACAGCATAAAGAAGTAAGTGTTGGCCAGTATAGGCCCCAAAAAATAGCCCACATGGCTTTACCTGACAGCAAAGAACGTAGTATTCTTTGGATGAAGGTACATTAGGCATTCACAGGATACAGAAGTAAGTGTCGGCCAGTATAGGCCCCAAAAATTCGCCCACATGGGATTACCTGACAGCTAAGAACGTAGTATTTGGTGGCTGGAGGTACATTAGGCATTCACAGGACAAAGAAGTAAGTGTCGGCCAGTATAGGCCCCAAAAATTAGCCCACATGGGTTTACCTGACAGCTAAGAATGTAGTATTCTGTGGCTGAAGGTACATTAGGCATTCACAGGATACAGAAGTAAGTGTCGGCCTGTATAGGCCCCAAAAATTAGGCCACATGGGTTTACCTGACAGCTAAGAACGTAGTATTTGGTGGCTGGAGGTAGATTAGGCATTCACAGGATAAAGAAGTAAGTGTCAGCCAGTATAGGCCCCAAAAATTAGCCCGCATGGGTTTACCTGACAGCTAAGAACGTAGTATTTGTTGGCTGGAGGTACATTAGGCATTCATAGGATACAGAAGTAAGTGTCGGCCAGTATAAGCCCCAAAAATTAGCCCACATGGGTTTACCTGACAGCTAAGAACGTAGTATTTGGAGGCTGGAGGTACATTAGACATTCACAGGATACAGAAGTAAGTGTCGGCCAGTATTGGCCCCAAAAATTAGCCCACATGGCTTTACCTGACAGCTAAGAACGTAGTATTTGGTGGCTGGAGGTACATTAGGCATTCACAGGATAAAGAAGTAAGTGTCGGCCAGAATAGGCCCCAAAAATTAGCCCACATGGGTTTACCTGACAGATAAGAACATAGTATTTTGTGGCTGGAGGTACATTAGGCATTCACAGGATAAAGAAGTAAGTGTCGGCCAGAAAAGGCCCCAAAAATTAGCCCACATGGGTTTACCTGACAGGTAAGAACGTAGTATTTGGTGGCTGGAGGTACATTAGGCATTCACAGGATAAAGAAGTGTCGGCCAGTATAGGCCCCAAAAATTAGCCCTCATGGGAATTACCTGACAGCTAAGAACCTAGTATTTGGTGGCTGGAGGTACATTAGTTATTCACAGCATAAAGAAGTAAGTGTTGGCCAGTATAGGCCCCAAAAAATAGCCCACATGGCTTTACCTGACAGCAAAGAACGTAGTATTCTTTGGCTGAAGGTACATTAGGCATTCACAGGATACAGAAGTAAGTGTCGGCCAGTATAGGCCCAAAAAATTCGCCCACATGGGATTACCTGACAGCTAAGAACGTAGTATTTGGTGGCTGGAGGTACATTAGGCATTCACAGGACAAAGAAGTAAGTGTCGGCCAGTATAGGCCCCAAAAATTAGCCCACATGGGTTTACCTGACAGCTAAGAATGTAGTATTCTGTGGCTGAAGGTACATTAGGCATTCACAGGATACAGAAGTAAGTGTCGGCCTGTATAGGCCCCAAAAATTAGGCCACATGGGTTTACCTGACAGCTAAGAACGTAGTATTTGGTGGCGGGAGGTAGATTAGGCATTCACAGGATAAAGAAGTAAGTGTCGGCCAGTATAGGCCCCAAAAATTAGCCCACATGGGTTTACCTGACAGCTAAGAACGTAGTATTTGGTGGCTGGAGGTACATTAGGCATTCATAGGATACAGAAGTAAGTGTCGGCCAGTATAAGCCCCAAAAATTTGCCCACATGGGTTTTCCTGACAACTAATAGCGTAGTATTTGGTGGCTGGAGGTACATTAGGCATTCACAGGATAAAGAAGTAAGTGTCAGCCAGTATAGGCCCCAAAAATTAGACCACGTGGGTTTTCCTGACAGCTGAGAACGTAGTATACTGTGGCTGAAGGTACATCAGGCATTCACAGGATACAGAAGTAAGTGTCGGCCTGTATAGGCCCCAAAAATTAGCCCACATGGGTTTACCTGACAGCTAAGAACGTAGTATTTGGTGGCTGGAGGTACATTAGGCATTCACAGGATACAGAAGTAAGTGTTGGCCAGTATAGGCCCCAAATATTAGCCCACATGGGTTTACCTGACAGCTAATAACGTAGTATTTGGTGGCTGGAGGTACATTAGGCATTCACAGGATAAAGAAATAAGTGTCGGCCAGAATAGGCCCCAAAAATTAGCCCACATGGGTTTACCTGACAGCTAAGAACATAGTATTCTGTGGCTGGAGGTATATTAAGCATTCACAGGATAAAGAAGTAAGTGTCGGCCAGTATAGGCCCCAAAAATTAGACCATTTGGGTTTACCTGACAACTAAGAATGTAGTATTCTGTGGCTGAAGGTACATTAGGCATTCACAGGATACAGAAGTAAGTGTCGGCCTTTATAGGCCCCAAAAATTAGCTCACATGGGTTCACCTGACAACTAAGAACGTAGTATTTGGTGGCTGGAGGTACATTAGGCATTCATAGGATACAGAAGTAAGTGTCGGCCAGTATAGGCCCCAAAAATTAGCCCACATGGGTTTACCTGACAGCTAAGAACGTAGTATTTGGTGGCTGGAGGTACATTAGGCATTCACAGGATAAAGAAGTAAGTGTCGGCCAGTGTAGGCCCAAAAAATTAGACCACGTGGGTTTTCCTGACAGCTAAGAACATAGTATTCTGTGGCTGAAGGTACATTAGGCATTCACAGGATACAGAAGTAAGTGTCTGCCTGTATAGCCCCCAAAAATTAGCCCACATGGGTTTACCTGACAGCTAAGAACGTAGTATTCTGTGGCTGAAGGTACATTAGGCATTCACAGGAAGCAGAAGTAAGTGTCGGCCTGTATAGGCCCTAAATATTAGCCCACATGGATTTTTCCTGACAGCTAAGAACGTAGTATTTGGTGGCTGGAGGTACATTAGGCATTCATAGGATACAGAAGTAAGTGTCGGCCAGTAAAGGCCCCACATATTAGCCCACATGGGTTTACCTGACAGCTAAGAATGTAGTATTTGGTGGCTGGAGGTACATTAGGCATTCAAAGGATAAAGAAGTAAGTGTCGGCCAGAATTGGCCCAAAAAATTTGCCCACATGGGTTTACCTGACAGCTAAGAACATAGTATTCTGTGGCTGGAGGTACATTAGGCATTCATAGGATAAAGAAGTAAGTGTCGGCCAGTATAGGCCCTAAAATTAGACCACGTGGGTTTACCTGACAGCTAAGAAAATAGTTTTCTGTGGCTGAAGGTACATTAGGCATTCACAGGATACAGAAGTAAGTGTCGGCCTGTATCGGCCCCAAAAATTAGCCCACATGGGATTTCCTGACAGCTAAGAATGTAGTATTTGGTGGCTTGAGGTACATTAGGCATTCACAGGATACAGAAGTAAGTGTCGGCCAGTATTGGCCCCAAAAATTAGCCCACATGGCTTTACCTAACAGCTAAGAACGTAGTATTTGGTGGCTGGAGGTACATTAGGCATTCACAGGATAAAGAAGTAAGTGTCGGCCAGAATAGGCCCCAAAAATTAGCCCACATGGGTTTACCTGACAGCTAAGAACATAGTATTTCGTGGCTGGAGGTACATTAGGCATTCACAGGATAAAGAAGTAAGTGTCGGCCAGAAAAGGCCCCAAAAATTAGCCCACATGGGTTTACCTGACAGGTAAGAACGTAGTATTTGGTGGCTGGAGGTACATTAGGCATTCACAGGATAAAGAAGTAAGTGTCGGCCAGAAGAGGCCCCAAAATTTAGCCCTCATGGGAATTACCTGACAGCTAAGAACGTAGTATTTGGTGGCTGGAGGTACATTAGTTGTTCACAGGATAAAGAAGTAAGTGTCGGCCAGTATAGGCCCCAAAAAATAGCCCACATGGCTTTACCTGACAGCTAAGAATGTAGTATTCTGTGGCTGAAGGTACATTAGGCATTCACAGGATACATCAGTAAGTGTCGGCCAGTATAGGCCCCAAAAATTAGCCCACATGGGTTTACCTGACAGCTAAGAACGTAGTATTTGGTGTCTGGAGGTACATTAGGCATTCATAGGATACAGAAGTAAGTGTCGGCCAGTATAAGCCCCGAAAATTAGCCCACATGGGTTTACCTGACAGCTAAGAACGTAGTATTTGGTGGCTGGAGGTACATTAGGCATTCACAGGAAAAAGAAGTAAATGTCGGCCAGAATAGGCCCCAAAAATTTGCCCATATGGGTTTACCTGACAGCTATGAACATAGTATTCTGTGGATGGAGGTACATTAGGCATTCACAGGATAAAGAAGTAAGTGTCAGCCAGTATAGGCCCCAAAAATTAGACCACGTGGGTTTACCTGACAGCTAAGAACGTAGTATTCTGTGGCTGAAGGTACATTAGGCATTCACAGGATACAGAAGTAAGTGTCGGCCTGTATAGGCCCCAAAAATTAGCCCACATGGGTTTACCTGACAGCTAAGAACGTAGTATTTGGTGGCTGGAGGTACATTAGGCATTCACAGGATACAGAAGTAAGTGTCGGCCAGTATAGGCCCCAAATTTAAGCCCACATGGGTTTACCTGACAGCTAATAACGTAGTATTTGGTGGCTGGAGGTACATTAGGCATTCACAGGATAAAGAAAAAAGTGTCGGCCAGAATAGGCCCCAAAAATTAGCCCACATGGGATTACCTGACAGCTAAGAACATAGTATTCTGTGGCTGGAGGTATATTAACCATTCACAGGATAAAGAAGTAAGTGTCGGCCAGTATAGGCCCCAAAAATTAGACCACGTGGGTTTACCTGACAGCTAAGAATGTAGTATTCTGTGGCTGAAGGTACATTAGGCATTCACAGGATACAGAAGTAAGTGTCGGCCTTTATAGGCCCCAAAAATTAGCCCACATGGGTTTACCTGACAACTAAGAACGTAGTATTTGGTGGCTGGAGGTACATTAGGCATTTATAGGATACAGAAGTAAGTGTCGGCCAGTATAGGCCCCAAAAATTAGCCCACATGGGTTTACCTGACAGCTAAGAATGTAGTATTCTGTGGCTGAAGGTACATTAGGCATTCACAGGATACAGCAGTAAGTGTCGGCCAGTATAGGCCCCAAAAATTAGCCCATATGGGTTTACCTGACAGCTAAGAACGTAGTATTTGGTGGCTGGAGGTACATTAGGCATTCATAGGATACAGAAGTAAGTGTCGGCCAGTATAAGCCCCAAAAATTAGCCCACATGGGTTTACCTGACAGCTAAGAATGTAGTATTCTGTGGCTGAAGGTACATTAGGCATTCACAGGATACAGCAGTAAGTGTCGGCCAGTATAGGCCCCAAAAATTAGCCCATATGGGTTTACCTGACAGCTAAGAACGTAGTATTTGGTGGCTGGAGGTACATTAGGCATTCACAGGAAAAAGAAGTAAGTGTCGGCCAGAATAGGCCCCAAAAATTTGCCCATATGGGTTTACCTGACAGCTATGAACATAGTATTCTGTGGATGGAGGTACATTAGGCATTCACAGGATAAAGAAGTAAGTGTCAGCCAGTATAGGCCCCAAAAAATTAGACCACGTGGGTTTACCTGACAGCTAAGAACGTAGTATTTGGTGGCTGGAGGTACATTAGGCATTCACAGGATACAGAAGTAAGTGTCGGCCAGTATAGGCCCCAAATTTTAGCCCACATGGGTTTACCTGACAGCTAATAACGTAGTATTTGGTGGCTGGAGGTACATTAGGCATTCACAGGATAAAGAAAAAAGTGTCGGCCAGAATAGGCCCCAAAAATTAGCCCACATGGGTTTACCTGACAGCTAAGAACATAGTATTCTGTGGCTGGAGGTATATTAACCATTCACAGGATAAAGAAGTAAGTGTCGGCCAGTATAGGCCCCAAAAATTAGACCACGTGGGTTTACCTGACAGCTAAGAATGTAGTATTCTGTGGCTGAAGGTACATTAGGCATTCACAGGATACAGAAGTAAGTGTCGGCCTTTATAGGCCCCAAAAATTAGCCCACATGGGTTTACCTGACAACTAAGAACGTAGTATTTGGTGGCTGGAGGTACATTAGGCATTTATAGGATACAGAAGTAAGTGTCGGCCAGTATAGGCCCCAAAAATTAGCCCACATGGGTTTACCTGACAGCTAAGAATGTAGTATTCTGTGGCTGAAGGTACATTAGGCATTCACAGGATAAAGAAGTTTCGGCCAGTATAGGCCCCAAAAATTAGCCCTCATGGGAATTACCTGACAGCTAAGAACCTAGTATTTGGTGGCTGGAGGTACATTAGTTATTCACAGCATAAAGAAGTAAGTGTTGGCCAGTATAGGCCCCAAAAAATAGCCCACATGGCTTTACCTGACAGCAAAGAACGTAGTATTCTTTGGATGAAGGTACATTAGGCATTCACAGGATACAGAAGTAAGTGTCGGCCAGTATAGGCCCCAAAAATTCGCCCACATGGGATTACCTGACAGCTAAGAACGTAGTATTTGGTGGCTGGAGGTACATTAGGCATTCACAGGACAAAGAAGTAAGTGTCGGCCAGTATAGGCCCCAAAAATTAGCCCACATGGGTTTACCTGACAGCTAAGAATGTAGTATTCTGTGGCTGAAGGTACATTAGGCATTCACAGGATACAGAAGTAAGTGTCGGCCTGTATAGGCCCCAAAAATTAGGCCACATGGGTTTACCTGACAGCTAAGAACGTAGTATTTGGTGGCTGGAGGTAGATTAGGCATTCACAGGATAAAGAAGTAAGTGTCAGCCAGTATAGGCCCCAAAAATTAGCCCGCATGGGTTTACCTGACAGCTAAGAACGTAGTATTTGTTGGCTGGAGGTACATTAGGCATTCATAGGATACAGAAGTAAGTGTCGGCCAGTATAAGCCCCAAAAATTAGCCCACATGGGTTTACCTGACAGCTAAGAACGTAGTATTTGGAGGCTGGAGGTGCATTAGACATTCACAGGATACAGAAGTAAGTGTCGGCCAGTATTGGCCCCAAAAATTAGCCCACATGGCTGTACTTAACAGCTAAGAACGTAGTATTTGGTGGCTGGAGGTACATTAGGCATTCACAGGATAAAGAAGTAAGTGTCGGCCAGAATAGGCCCCAAAAATTAGCCCACATGGGTTTACCTGACAGATAAGAACATAGTATTTTGTGGCTGGAGGTACATTAGGCATTCACAGGATAAAGAAGTAAGTGTCGGCCAGAAAAGGCCCCAAAAATTAGCCCACATGGGTTTACCTGACAGGTAAGAACGTAGTATTTGGTGGCTGGAGGTACATTAGGCATTTATAGGATACAGAAGTAAGTGTCGGCCAGTATAGGCCCCAAAAATTAGCCCACATGGGTTTACCTGACAGCTAAGAATGTAGTATTCTGTGGCTGAAGGTACATTAGGCATTCACAGGATACAGAAGTAAGTGTCGGCCTTTATAGGCCCCAAAAATTAGCCCACATGGGTTTACCTGACAACTAAGAACGTAGTATTTGGTGGCTGGAGGTACATTAGGCATTTATAGGATACAGAAGTAAGTGTCGGCCAGTATAGGCCCCAAAAATTAGCCCACATGGGTTTACCTGACAGCTAAGAATGTAGTATTCTGTGGCTGAAGGTACATTAGGCATTCACAGGATAAAGAAGTTTCGGCCAGTATAGGCCCCAAAAATTAGCCCTCATGGGAATTACCTGACAGCTAAGAACCTAGTATTTGGTGGCTGGAGGTACATTAGTTATTCACAGCATAAAGAAGTAAGTGTTGGCCAGTATAGGCCCCAAAAAATAGCCCACATGGCTTTACCTGACAGCAAAGAA
This sequence comes from Pelophylax lessonae, assembly GCF_965119305.1. NCBI lineage: Eukaryota > Metazoa > Chordata > Amphibia > Anura > Ranidae > Pelophylax > Pelophylax lessonae. Next base: position 129,678,070 of record NC_138777.1, read on the forward strand.
CGTAGTATTCTTTGGATGAAGGTACATTAGGCATTCACAGGATACAGAAGTAAGTGTCGGCCAGTATAGGCCCCAAAAATTCGCCCACATGGGATTACCTGACAGCTAAGAACGTAGTATTTGGTGGCTGGAGGTACATTAGGCATTCACAGGACAAAGAAGTAAGTGTCGGCCAGTATAGGCCCCAAAAATTAGCCCACATGGGTTTACCTGACAGCTAAGAATGTAGTATTCTGTGGCTGAAGGTACATTAGGCATTCACAGGATACAGAAGTAAGTGTCGGCCTGTATAGGCCCCAAAAATTAGGCCACATGGGTTTACCTGACAGCTAAGAACGTAGTATTTGGTGGCTGGAGGTAGATTAGGCATTCACAGGATAAAGAAGTAAGTGTCAGCCAGTATAGGCCCCAAAAATTAGCCCGCATGGGTTTACCTGACAGCTAAGAACGTAGTATTTGTTGGCTGGAGGTACATTAGGCATTCATAGGATACAGAAGTAAGTGTCGGCCAGTATAAGCCCCAAAAATTAGCCCACATGGGTTTACCTGACAGCTAAGAACGTAGTATTTGGAGGCTGGAGGTACATTAGACATTCACAGGATACAGAAGTAAGTGTCGGCCAGTATTGGCCCCAAAAATTAGCCCACATGGCTTTACTTAACAGCTAAGAACGTAGTATTTGGTGGCTGGAGGTACATTAGGCATTCACAGGATAAAGAAGTAAGTGTCGGCCAGAATAGGCCCCAAAAATTAGCCCACATGGGTTTACCTGACAGATAAGAACATAGTATTTTGTGGCTGGAGGTACATTAGGCATTCACAGGATAAAGAAGTAAGTGTCGGCCAGAAAAGGCCCCAAAAATTAGCCCACATGGGTTTACCTGACAGGTAAGAACGTAGTATTTGGTGGCTGGAGGTACATTAGGCATTCACAGGATAAAGAAGTGTCGGCCAGTATAGGCCCCAAAAATTAGCCCTCATGGGAATTACCTGACAGCTAAGAACCTAGTATTTGGTGGCTGGAGGTACATTAGTTATTCACAGCATAAAGAAGTAAGTGTTGGCCAGTATAGGCCCCAAAAAATAGCCCACATGGCTTTACCTGACAGCAAAGAACGTAGTATTCTTTGGCTGAAGGTACATTAGGCATTCACAGGATACAGAAGTAAGTGTCGGCCAGTATAGGCCCAAAAAATTCGCCCACATGGGATTACCTGACAGCTAAGAACGTAGTATTTGGTGGCTGGAGGTACATTAGGCATTCACAGGATAAAGAAGTAAGTGTCAGCCAGTATAGGCCCCAAAAATTAGACCACGTGGGTTTTCCTGACAGCTGAGAACGTAGTATTCTGTGGCTGAAGGTACATCAGGCATTCACAGGATACAGAAGTAAGTGTCGGCCTGTATAGGCCCCAAAAATTAGCCCACATGGGTTTACCTGACAGCTAAGAACGTAGTATTTGGTGGCTGGAGGTACATTAGGCATTCACAGGATACAGAAGTAAGTGTTGGCCAGTATAGGCCCCAAATATTAGCCCACATGGGTTTACCTGACAGCTAATAACGTAGTATTTGGTGGCTGGAGGTACATTAGGCATTCACAGGATAAAGAAATAAGTGTCGGCCAGAATAGGCCCCAAAAATTAGCCCACATGGGTTTACCTGACAGCTGAGAACATAGTATTCTGTGGCTGGAGGTATATTAAGCATTCACAGGATAAAGAAGTAAGTGTCGGCCAGAATAGGCCCCAAAAATTAGACCATTTGGGTTTACCTGACAACTAAGAATGTAGTATTCTGTGGCTGAAGGTACATTAGGCATTCACAGGATACAGAAGTAAGTGTCGGCCTTTATAGGCCCCAAAAATTAGCCCACATGGGTTCACCTGACAACTAAGAACGTAGTATTTGGTGGCTGGAGGTACATTAGGCATTCATAGGATACAGAAGTAAGTGTCGGCCAGTATAGGCCCCAAAAATTAGCCCACATGGGTTTACCTGACAGCTAAGAACGTAGTATTTGGTGGCTGGAGGTACATTAGGCATTCACAGGATAAAGAAGTAAGTGTCGGCCAGTGTAGGCCCAAAAAATTAGACCACGTGGGTTTTCCTGACAGCTAAGAACATAGTATTCTGTGGCTGAAGGTACATTAGGCATTCACAGGATACAGAAGTAAGTGTCTGCCTGTATAGCCCCCAAAAATTAGCCCACATGGGTTTACCTGACAGCTAAGAACGTAGTATTCTGTGGCTGAAGGTACATTAGGCATTCACAGGAAGCAGAAGTAAGTGTCGGCCTGTATAGGCCCTAAATATTAGCCCACATGGATTTTTCCTGACAGCTAAGAACGTAGTATTTGGTGGCTGGAGGTACATTAGGCATTCATAGGATACAGAAGTAAGTGTCGGCCAGTAAAGGCCCCACATATTAGCCCACATGGGTTTACCTGACAGCTAAGAATGTAGTATTTGGTGGCTGGAGGTACATTAGGCATTCAAAGGATAAAGAAGTAAGTGTCGGCCAGAATTGGCCCAAAAAATTTGCCCACATGGGTTTACCTGACAGCTAAGAACATAGTATTCTGTGGCTGGAGGTACATTAGGCATTCATAGGATAAAGAAGTAAGTGTCGGCCAGTATAGGCCCTAAAATTAGACCACGTGGGTTTACCTGACAGCTAAGAAAATAGTTTTCTGTGGCTGAAGGTACATTAGGCATTCACAGGATACAGAAGTAAGTGTCGGCCTGTATCGGCCCCAAAAATTATCCCACATGGGTTTACCTGACAGCTAAGAACGTAGTATTTGGTGGCTGGAGGTAGATTAGGCATTCACAGGATACAGAAGTAAGTGTCGGCCAGTATAGGCCCTAAAAATTAGCCCACATGGGTTTACCTGATAGCTAAGAATGTAGTATTCTGTGGCTGAAGGTACATTAGGAATTAACAGGATACAGAAGTAAGTGTCAAAAAGTATAGGCCCCAAAAATTAGCCCACATGGGATTTCCTGACAGCTAAGAATGTAGTATTTGGTGGCTTGAGGTACATTAGGCATTCACAGGATACAGAAGTAAGTGTCGGCCAGTATTGGCCCCAAAAATTAGCCCACATGGCTTTACCTAACAGCTAAGAACGTAGTATTTGGTGGCTGGAGGTACATTAGGCATTCACAGGATAAAGAAGTAAGTGTCGGCCAGAATAGGCCCCAAAAATTAGCCCACATGGGTTTACCTGACAGCTAAGAACATAGTATTTCGTGGCTGGAGGTACATTAGGCATTCACAGGATAAAGAAGTAAGTGTCGGCCAGAAAAGGCCCCAAAAATTAGCCCACATGGGTTTACCTGACAGGTAAGAACGTAGTATTTGGTGGCTGGAGGTACATTAGGCATTCACAGGATAAAGAAGTAAGTGTCGGCCAGTATAGGCCCCAAAATTTAGCCCTCATGGGAATTACCTGACAGCTAAGAACGTAGTATTTGGTGGCTGGAGGTACATTAGTTATTCACAGGATAAAGAAGTAAGTGTCGGCCAGTATAGGCCCCAAAAAATAGCCCACATGGCTTTTCCTGACAGCTAAGAATGTAGTATTCTGTGGCTGAAGGTACATTAGGCATTCACAGGATACATCAGTAAGTGTCGGCCAGTATAGGCCCCAAAAATTAGCCCACATGGGTTTACCTGACAGCTAAGAACGTAGTATTTGGTGTCTGGAGGTACATTAGGCATTCATAGGATACAGAAGTAAGTGTCGGCCAGTATAAGCCCCGAAAATTAGCCCACATGGGTTTACCTGACAGCTAAGAACGTAGTATTTGGTGGCTGGAGGTACATTAGGCATTCACAGGAAAAAGAAGTAAATGTCGGCCAGAATAGGCCCCAAAAATTTGCCCATATGGGTTTACCTGACAGCTATGAACATTGTATTCTGTGGATGGAGGTACATTAGGCATTCACAGGATAAAGAAGTAAGTGTCAGCCAGTATAGGCCCCAAAAATTAGACCACGTGGGTTTACCTGACAGCTAAGAACGTAGTATTCTGTGGCTGAAGGTACATTAGGCATTCACAGGATACAGAAGTAAGTGTCGGCCTGTATAGGCCCCAAAAATTAGCCCACATGGGTTTACCTGACAGCTAAGAACGTAGTATTTGGTGGCTGGAGGTACATTAGGCATTCACAGGATACAGAAGTAAGTGTCGGCCAGTATAGGCCCCAAATTTAAGCCCACATGGGTTTACCTGACAGCTAATAACGTAGTATTTGGTGGCTGGAGGTACATTAGGCATTCACAGGATAAAGAAAAAAGTGTCGGCCAGAATAGGCCCCAAAAATTAGCCCACATGGGATTACCTGACAGCTAAGAACATAGTATTCTGTGGCTGGAGGTATATTAACCATTCACAGGATAAAGAAGTAAGTGTCGGCCAGTATAGGCCCCAAAAATTAGACCACGTGGGTTTACCTGACAGCTAAGAATGTAGTATTCTGTGGCTGAAGGTACATTAGGCATTCACAGGATACAGAAGTAAGTGTCGGCCTTTATAGGCCCCAAAAATTAGCCCACATGGGTTTACCTGACAACTAAGAACGTAGTATTTGGTGGCTGGAGGTACATTAGGCATTTATAGGATACAGAAGTAAGTGTCGGCCAGTATAGGCCCCAAAAATTAGCCCACATGGGTTTACCTGACAGCTAAGAATGTAGTATTCTGTGGCTGAAGGTACATTAGGCATTCACAGGATACAGCAGTAAGTGTCGGCCAGTATAGGCCCCAAAAATTAGCCCATATGGGTTTACCTGACAGCTAAGAACGTAGTATTTGGTGGCTGGAGGTACATTAGGCATTCATAGGATACAGAAGTAAGTGTCGGCCAGTATAAGCCCCAAAAATTAGCCCACATGGGTTTACCTGACAGCTAAGAATGTAGTATTCTGTGGCTGAAGGTACATTAGGCATTCACAGGATACAGCAGTAAGTGTCGGCCAGTATAGGCCCCAAAAATTAGCCCATATGGGTTTACCTGACAGCTAAGAACGTAGTATTTGGTGGCTGGAGGTACATTAGGCATTCACAGGAAAAAGAAGTAAGTGTCGGCCAGAATAGGCCCCAAAAATTTGCCCATATGGGTTTACCTGACAGCTATGAACATAGTATTCTGTGGATGGAGGTACATTAGGCATTCACAGGATAAAGAAGTAAGTGTCAGCCAGTATAGGCCCCAAAAAATTAGACCACGTGGGTTTACCTGACAGCTAAGAACGTAGTATTTGGTGGCTGGAGGTACATTAGGCATTCACAGGATACAGAAGTAAGTGTCGGCCAGTATAGGCCCCAAATTTTAGCCCACATGGGTTTACCTGACAGCTAATAACGTAGTATTTGGTGGCTGGAGGTACATTAGGCATTCACAGGATAAAGAAAAAAGTGTCGGCCAGAATAGGCCCCAAAAATTAGCCCACATGGGTTTACCTGACAGCTAAGAACATAGTATTCTGTGGCTGGAGGTATATTAAGCATTCACAGGATAAAGAAGTAAGTGTCGGCCAGAATAGGCCCCAAAAATTAGACCATTTGGGTTTACCTGACAACTAAGAATGTAGTATTCTGTGGCTGAAGGTACATTAGGCATTCACAGGATACAGAAGTAAGTGTCGGCCTTTATAGGCCCCAAAAATTAGCCCACATGGGTTCACCTGACAACTAAGAACGTAGTATTTGGTGGCTGGAGGTACATTAGGCATTCATAGGATACAGAAGTAAGTGTCGGCCAGTATAGGCCCCAAAAATTAGCCCACATGGGTTTACCTGACAGCTAAGAACGTAGTATTTGGTGGCTGGAGGTACATTAGGCATTCACAGGATAAAGAAGTAAGTGTCGGCCAGTGTAGGCCCAAAAAATTAGACCACGTGGGTTTTCCTGACAGCTAAGAACATAGTATTCTGTGGCTGAAGGTACATTAGGCATTCACAGGATACAGAAGTAAGTGTCTGCCTGTATAGCCCCCAAAAATTAGCCCACATGGGTTTACCTGACAGCTAAGAACGTAGTATTCTGTGGCTGAAGGTACATTAGGCATTCACAGGAAGCAGAAGTAAGTGTCGGCCTGTATAGGCCCTAAATATTAGCCCACATGGATTTTTCCTGACAGCTAAGAACGTAGTATTTGGTGGCTGGAGGTACATTAGGCATTCATAGGATACAGAAGTAAGTGTCGGCCAGTAAAGGCCCCACATATTAGCCCACATGGGTTTACCTGACAGCTAAGAATGTAGTATTTGGTGGCTGGAGGTACATTAGGCATTCAAAGGATAAAGAAGTAAGTGTCGGCCAGAATTGGCCCAAAAAATTTGCCCACATGGGTTTACCTGACAGCTAAGAACATAGTATTCTGTGGCTGGAGGTACATTAGGCATTCATAGGATAAAGAAGTAAGTGTCGGCCAGTATAGGCCCTAAAATTAGACCACGTGGGTTTACCTGACAGCTAAGAAAATAGTTTTCTGTGGCTGAAGGTACATTAGGCATTCACAGGATACAGAAGTAAGTGTCGGCCTGTATCGGCCCCAAAAATTATCCCACATGGGTTTACCTGACAGCTAAGAACGTAGTATTTGGTGGCTGGAGGTAGATTAGGCATTCACAGGATACAGAAGTAAGTGTCGGCCAGTATAGGCCCTAAAAATTAGCCCACATGGGTTTACCTGATAGCTAAGAATGTAGTATTCTGTGGCTGAAGGTACATTAGGAATTAACAGGATACAGAAGTAAGTGTCAAAAAGTATAGGCCCCAAAAATTAGCCCACATGGGATTTCCTGACAGCTAAGAATGTAGTATTTGGTGGCTTGAGGTACATTAGGCATTCACAGGATACAGAAGTAAGTGTCGGCCAGTATTGGCCCCAAAAATTAGCCCACATGGCTTTACCTAACAGCTAAGAACGTAGTATTTGGTGGCTGGAGGTACATTAGGCATTCACAGGATAAAGAAGTAAGTGTCGGCCAGAATAGGCCCCAAAAATTAGCCCACATGGGTTTACCTGACAGCTAAGAACATAGTATTTCGTGGCTGGAGGTACATTAGGCATTCACAGGATAAAGAAGTAAGTGTCGGCCAGAAAAGGCCCCAAAAATTAGCCCACATGGGTTTACCTGACAGGTAAGAACGTAGTATTTGGTGGCTGGAGGTACATTAGGCATTCACAGGATAAAGAAGTAAGTGTCGGCCAGTATAGGCCCCAAAATTTAGCCCTCATGGGAATTACCTGACAGCTAAGAACGTAGTATTTGGTGGCTGGAGGTACATTAGTTATTCACAGGATAAAGAAGTAAGTGTCGGCCAGTATAGGCCCTAAAAAATAGCCCACATGGCTTTACCTGACAGCTAAGAATGTAGTATTCTGTGGCTGAAGGTACATTAGGCATTCACAGGATACATCAGTAAGTGTCGGCCAGTATAGGCCCCAAAAATTAGCCCACATGGGTTTACCTGACAGCTAAGAACGTAGTATTTGGTGTCTGGAGGTACATTAGGCATTCATAGGATACAGAAGTAAGTGTCGGCCAGTATAAGCCCCGAAAATTAGCCCACATGGGTTTACCTGACAGCTAAGAACGTAGTATTTGGTGGCTGGAGGTACATTAGGCATTCACAGGAAAAAGAAGTAAATGTCGGCCAGAATAGGCCCCAAAAATTTGCCCATATGGGTTTACCTGACAGCTATGAACATAGTATTCTGTGGATGGAGGTACATTAGGCATTCACAGGATAAAGAAGTAAGTGTCAGCCAGTATAGGCCCCAAAAATTAGACCACGTGGGTTTACCTGACAGCTAAGAACGTAGTATTCTGTGGCTGAAGGTACATTAGGCATTCACAGGATACAGAAGTAAGTGTCGGCCTGTATAGGCCCCAAAAATTAGCCCACATGGGTTTACCTGACAGCTAAGAACGTAGTATTTGGTGGCTGGAGGTACATTAGGCATTCACAGGATACAGAAGTAAGTGTCGGCCAGTATAGGCCCCAAATTTAAGCCCACATGGGTTTACCTGACAGCTAATAACGTAGTATTTGGTGGCTGGAGGTACATTAGGCATTCACAGGATAAAGAAAAAAGTGTCGGCCAGAATAGGCCCCAAAAATTAGCCCACATGGGATTACCTGACAGCTAAGAACATAGTATTCTGTGGCTGGAGGTATATTAACCATTCACAGGATAAAGAAGTAAGTGTCGGCCAGTATAGGCCCCAAAAATTAGACCACGTGGGTTTACCTGACAGCTAAGAATGTAGTATTCTGTGGCTGAAGGTACATTAGGCATTCACAGGATACAGAAGTAAGTGTCGGCCTTTATAGGCCCCAAAAATTAGCCCACATGGGTTTACCTGACAACTAAGAACGTAGTATTTGGTGGCTGGAGGTACATTAGGCATTTATAGGATACAGAAGTAAGTGTCGGCCAGTATAGGCCCCAAAAATTAGCCCACATGGGTTTACCTGACAGCTAAGAATGTAGTATTCTGTGGCTGAAGGTACATTAGGCATTCACAGGATACAGCAGTAAGTGTCGGCCAGTATAGGCCCCAAAAATTAGCCCATATGGGTTTACCTGACAGCTAAGAACGTAGTATTTGGTGGCTGGAGGTACATTAGGCATTCATAGGATACAGAAGTAAGTGTCGGCCAGTATAAGCCCCAAAAATTAGCCCACATGGGTTTACCTGACAGCTAAGAATGTAGTATTCTGTGGCTGAAGGTACATTAGGCATTCACAGGATACAGCAGTAAGTGTCGGCCAGTATAGGCCCCAAAAATTAGCCCATATGGGTTTACCTGACAGCTAAGAACGTAGTATTTGGTGGCTGGAGGTACATTAGGCATTCACAGGAAAAAGAAGTAAGTGTCGGCCAGAATAGGCCCCAAAAATTTGCCCATATGGGTTTACCTGACAGCTATGAACATAGTATTCTGTGGATGGAGGTACATTAGGCATTCACAGGATAAAGAAGTAAGTGTCAGCCAGTATAGGCCCCAAAAAATTAGACCACGTGGGTTTACCTGACAGCTAAGAACGTAGTATTTGGTGGCTGGAGGTACATTAGGCATTCACAGGATACAGAAGTAAGTGTCGGCCAGTATAGGCCCCAAATTTTAGCCCACATGGGTTTACCTGACAGCTAATAACGTAGTATTTGGTGGCTGGAGGTACATTAGGCATTCACAGGATAAAGAAAAAAGTGTCGGCCAGAATAGGCCCCAAAAATTAGCCCACATGGGTTTACCTGACAGCTAAGAACATAGTATTCTGTGGCTGGAGGTATATTAACCATTCACAGGATAAAGAAGTAAGTGTCGGCCAGTATAGGCCCCAAAAATTAGACCACGTGGGTTTACCTGACAGCTAAGAATGTAGTATTCTGTGGCTGAAGGTACATTAGGCATTCACAGGATACAGAAGTAAGTGTCGGCCTTTATAGGCCCCAAAAATTAGCCCACATGGGTTTACCTGACAACTAAGAACGTAGTATTTGGTGGCTGGAGGTACATTAGGCATTTATAGGATACAGAAGTAAGTGTCGGCCAGTATAGGCCCCAAAAATTAGCCCACATGGGTTTACCTGACAGCTAAGAATGTAGTATTCTGTGGCTGAAGGTACATTAGGCATTCACAGGATAAAGAAGTTTCGGCCAGTATAGGCCCCAAAAATTAGCCCTCATGGGAATTACCTGACAGCTAAGAACCTAGTATTTGGTGGCTGGAGGTACATTAGTTATTCACAGCATAAAGAAGTAAGTGTTGGCCAGTATAGGCCCCAAAAAATAGCCCACATGGCTTTACCTGACAGCAAAGAACGTAGTATTCTTTGGATGAAGGTACATTAGGCATTCACAGGATACAGAAGTAAGTGTCGGCCAGTATAGGCCCCAAAAATTCGCCCACATGGGATTACCTGACAGCTAAGAACGTAGTATTTGGTGGCTGGAGGTACATTAGGCATTCACAGGACAAAGAAGTAAGTGTCGGCCAGTATAGGCCCCAAAAATTAGCCCACATGGGTTTACCTGACAGCTAAGAATGTAGTATTCTGTGGCTGAAGGTACATTAGGCATTCACAGGATACAGAAGTAAGTGTCGGCCTGTATAGGCCCCAAAAATTAGGCCACATGGGTTTACCTGACAGCTAAGAACGTAGTATTTGGTGGCTGGAGGTAGATTAGGCATTCACAGGATAAAGAAGTAAGTGTCAGCCAGTATAGGCCCCAAAAATTAGCCCGCATGGGTTTACCTGACAGCTAAGAACGTAGTATTTGTTGGCTGGAGGTACATTAGGCATTCATAGGATACAGAAGTAAGTGTCGGCCAGTATAAGCCCCAAAAATTAGCCCACATGGGTTTACCTGACAGCTAAGAACGTAGTATTTGGAGGCTGGAGGTACATTAGACATTCACAGGATACAGAAGTAAGTGTCGGCCAGTATTGGCCCCAAAAATTAGCCCACATGGCTTTACTTAACAGCTAAGAACGTAGTATTTGGTGGCTGGAGGTACATTAGGCATTCACAGGATAAAGAAGTAAGTGTCGGCCAGAATAGGCCCCAAAAATTAGCCCACATGGGTTTACCTGACAGATAAGAACATAGTATTTTGTGGCTGGAGGTACATTAGGCATTCACAGGATAAAGAAGTAAGTGTCGGCCAGAAAAGGCCCCAAAAATTAGCCCACATGGGTTTACCTGACAGGTAAGAACGTAGTATTTGGTGGCTGGAGGTACATTAGGCATTCACAGGATAAAGAAGTGTCGGCCAGTATAGGCCCCAAAAATTAGCCCTCATGGGAATTACCTGACAGCTAAGAACCTAGTATTTGGTGGCTGGAGGTACATTAGTTATTCACAGCATAAAGAAGTAAGTGTTGGCCAGTATAGGCCCCAAAAAATAGCCCACATGGCTTTACCTGACAGCAAAGAACGTAGTATTCTTTGGCTGAAGGTACATTAGGCATTCACAGGATACAGAAGTAAGTGTCGGCCAGTATAGGCCCAAAAAATTCGCCCACATGGGATTACCTGACAGCTAAGAACGTAGTATTTGGTGGCTGGAGGTACATTAGGCATTCACAGGATAAAGAAGTAAGTGTCAGCCAGTATAGGCCCCAAAAATTAGACCACGTGGGTTTTCCTGACAGCTGAGAACGTAGTATTCTGTGGCTGAAGGTACATCAGGCATTCACAGGATACAGAAGTAAGTGTCGGCCTGTATAGGCCCCAAAAATTAGCCCACATGGGTTTACCTGACAGCTAAGAACGTAGTATTTGGTGGCTGGAGGTACATTAGGCATTCACAGGATACAGAAGTAAGTGTTGGCCAGTATAGGCCCCAAATATTAGCCCACATGGGTTTACCTGACAGCTAATAACGTAGTATTTGGTGGCTGGAGGTACATTAGGCATTCACAGGATAAAGAAATAAGTGTCGGCCAGAATAGGCCCCAAAAATTAGCCCACATGGGTTTACCTGACAGCTGAGAACATAGTATTCTGTGGCTGGAGGTATATTAAGCATTCACAGGATAAAGAAGTAAGTGTCGGCCAGAATAGGCCCCAAAAATTAGACCATTTGGGTTTACCTGACAACTAAGAATGTAGTATTCTGTGGCTGAAGGTACATTAGGCATTCACAGGATACAGAAGTAAGTGTCGGCCTTTATAGGCCCCAAAAATTAGCCCACATGGGTTCACCTGACAACTAAGAACGTAGTATTTGGTGGCTGGAGGTACATTAGGCATTCATAGGATACAGAAGTAAGTGTCGGCCAGTATAGGCCCCAAAAATTAGCCCACATGGGTTTACCTGACAGCTAAGAACGTAGTATTTGGTGGCTGGAGGTACATTAGGCATTCACAGGATAAAGAAGTAAGTGTCGGCCAGTGTAGGCCCAAAAAATTAGACCACGTGGGTTTTCCTGACAGCTAAGAACATAGTATTCTGTGGCTGAAGGTACATTAGGCATTCACAGGATACAGAAGTAAGTGTCTGCCTGTATAGCCCCCAAAAATTAGCCCACATGGGTTTACCTGACAGCTAAGAACGTAGTATTCTGTGGCTGAAGGTACATTAGGCATTCACAGGAAGCAGAAGTAAGTGTCGGCCTGTATAGGCCCTAAATATTAGCCCACATGGATTTTTCCTGACAGCTAAGAACGTAGTATTTGGTGGCTGGAGGTACATTAGGCATTCATAGGATACAGAAGTAAGTGTCGGCCAGTAAAGGCCCCAAATATTAGCCCACATGGGTTTACCTGACAGCTAAGAATGTAGTATTTGGTGGCTGGAGGTACATTAGGCATTCAAAGGATAAAGAAGTAAGTGTCGGCCAGAATTGGCCCAAAAAATTTGCCCACATGGGTTTACCTGACAGCTAAGAACATAGTATTCTGTGGCTGGAGGTACATTAGGCATTCATAGGATAAAGAAGTAAGTGTCGGCCAGTATAGGCCCTAAAATTAGACCACGTGGGTTTACCTGACAGCTAAGATAATAGTTTTCTGTGGCTGAAGGTACATTAGGCATTCACAGGATACAGAAGTAAGTGTCGGCCTGTATCGGCCCCAAAAATTATCCCACATGGGTTTACCTGACAGCTAAGAACGTAGTATTTGGTGGCTGGAGGTAGATTAGGCATTCACAGGATACAGAAGTAAGTGTCGGCCAGTATAGGCCCTAAAAATTAGCCCACATGGGTTTACCTGATAGCTAAGAATGTAGTATTCTGTGGCTGAAGGTACATTAGGAATTAACAGGATACAGAAGTAAGTGTCAAAAAGTATAGGCCCCAAAAATTAGCCCACATGGGATTTCCTGACAGCTAAGAATGTAGTATTTGGTGGCTGGAGGTACATTAGGCATTCACAGGATACAGAAGTAAGTGTCGGCCAGTATTGGCCCCAAAAATTAGCCCACATGGCTTTACCTAACAGCTAAGAACGTAGTATTTGGTGGCTGGAGGTACATTAGGCATTCACAGGATAAAGAAGTAAGTGTCGGCCAGAATAGGCCCCAAAAATTAGCCCACATGGGTTTACCTGACAGCTAAGAACATAGTATTTCGTGGCTGGAGGTACATTAGGCATTCACAGGATAAAGAAGTAAGTGTCGGCCAGAAAAGGCCCCAAAAATTAGCCCACATGGGTTTACCTGACAGGTAAGAACGTAGTATTTGGTGGCTGGAGGTACATTAGGCATTCACAGGATAAAGAAGTAAGTGTCGGCCAGTATAGGCCCCAAAATTTAGCCCTCATGGGAATTACCTGACAGCTAAGAACGTAGTATTTGGTGGCTGGAGGTACATTAGTTATTCACAGGATAAAGAAGTAAGTGTCGGCCAGTATAGGCCCCAAAAAATAGCCCACATGGCTTTACCTGACAGCTAAGAATGTAGTATTCTGTGGCTGAAGGTACATTAGGCATTCACAGGATACATCAGTAAGTGTCGGCCAGTATAGGCCCCAAAAATTAGCCCACATGGGTTTACCTGACAGCTAAGAACGTAGTATTTGGTGTCTGGAGGTACATTAGGCATTCATAGGATACAGAAGTAAGTGTCGGCCAGTATAAGCCCCGAAAATTAGCCCACATGGGTTTACCTGACAGCTAAGAACGTAGTATTTTGTGGCTGGAGGTACATTAGGCATTCACAGGAAAAAGAAGTAAGTGTCGGCCAGAATAGGCCCCAAAAATTTGCCCATATGGGTTTACCTGACAGCTATGAACATAGTATTCTGTGGATGGAGGTACATTAGGCATTCACAGGATAAAGAAGTAAGTGTCTGCCAGTATAGGCCCCAAAAATTAGACCACGTGGGTTTACCTGACAGCTAAGAACGTAGTATTCTGTGGCTGAAGGTACATTAGGCATTCACAGGATACAGAAGTAAGTGTCAGCCAGTATAGGCCCCAAATATTAGCCCACATGGGTTTACCTGACAGCTAATAACGTAGTATTTGGTGGCTGGACGTACATTAGGCATTCACAGGATAAAGAAATAAGTGTCGGCCAGAATAGGCCCCAAAAATTAGCCCACATGGGTTTACCTGACAGCAAAGAACATAGTATTCTGTGGCTGGAGGTATATTAAGCATTCACAGGATAAAGAAGTAAGTGTCGGCTAGTATAGGCCCCAAAAATTAGACCACGTGGGTTTACCTGACAGCTAAGAATGTAGTATTCTGTGGCTGAAGGTACATTAGGCATTCACAGGATACAGAAGTAAGTGTCGGCCTTTATAGGCCCCAAAAATTAGCCCACATGGGTTTACCTGACAACTAAGAACGTAGTATTTGGTGGCTGGAGGTACATTAGGCATTCATAGGATACAGAAGTAAGTGTCGGCCAGTATAGGCCCCAAAAATTAGCCCACATGGGTTTACCTGACAGCTAAGAACGTAGTATTTGGTGGCTGGAGGTACATTAGGCATTCACAGGATAAAGAAGTAAGTGTCGGCCAGAATAGGCCCCAAAAATTAGCCCACATGGGTTTACCTGACAGCTAAGAACATAGTATTTGTGGCTGGAGGTACATTAGGCATTCACAGGATAAAGAAGTAAGTGTCGGCCAGTATAGGCCCAAAAAATTAGACCACGTGGGTTTATCTGACAGCTAAGAACGTAGTATTCTGTGGCTGAAGGTACATTAGGCATTCACAGGATACAGAAGTAAGTGTCTGCCTGTATAGCCCCCAAAAATTAGCCCACATGGGTTTACCTGACAGCTAAGAACGTAGTATTCTGTGGCTGAAGGTACATTACGCATTCACAGGATACAGAAATAAGTGTTGGCCAGTATAGGCCCCAAAATTAGCCCACATGGGATTACCTGACAGCTAAGAACATAGTATTTGGTGGCTGGAGGTACATTAGGCATTCACAGGAAAAAGAAGTAAGTGTCGGCCAGTATAGGCCCCAAAAATTAGCCCACATGGGTGTACCTGACAGCTAAGATCGTAGTATTCTGTGGCTGAAGGTACATTAGGCATTCACAGGATGCAGAAGTAAGTGTCGGACTGTATTGGCCCCAAATATTAGCCCACATGGGTTTACCTGACAGCTAAGAACGTAGTATTTGGTGGCTGGAGGTACATTAGGCATTCATAGGATACAGAAGTAAGTGTCGGCCTGTATCGGCCCCAAAAATTAGCCCACATGGGTTTACCTGACAGCTAAGAAAATAGTTTTCTGTGGCTGAAGGTACATTAGGCATTCACAGGATACAGAAGTAAGTGTCGGCCTGTATCGGCCCCAAAAATTAGCCCACATGGGTTTACCTGACAGCTAAGAACGTAGTATTTGGTGGCTGGAGGTACATTAGGCATTCACAGGATACAGAAGTAAGTGTCGGCCAGTATAGGCCCCAAAAATTAGCCCACATGGGTTTACCTGACAGCTAAGAACGTAGTATTTGGTGGCTGGAGGTACATTAGGCATTCACAGGATAAAGAAGTAAGTGTCAGCCAGAATAGGCCCCAAAAAATAGCCCACATGGGTTTACCTAACAGCTAAGAACATAGTATTCTGTGGTTGGAGGTACATTAGGCATTCACAGGATAAAGAAGTAAGTGTCGGCCAGTATAGGCCCCAAAAATTAGACCACGTGGGTTTACCTGACAGCTAAGAAAGTAGTATTCTGTGGCTGAAGGTACATTAGGCATTCACAGGATACAGAAGTAAGTGTCGGCCTGTATCGGCCCCAAAAATTAGCCCACATGGGTTTACCTGACAGTTAAGAACGTAGTATTTGGTGGCTGGAGGTACATTAGGCATTCACAGGATACAGAAGTAACTGTCGGCCAGTATCGGCCCCAAAAATTAGCCCACATGGGTTTACCTGACAGCTAAGAACTTAGTATTTGGTGGCTGGAGGTACATTAGGCATTCATAGGATAGAGAAGTAAGTGTCGGCCAGTATAGGCCCCAAAAATTAGACCACATGGGTTTACCTGGCAGCTAGGAACTTAGTATTTGATGGCTGGAGGTACATTAGGCATTCACAGGATAAAGAAGTAAGTATCGGCCAGTATAGACCCCAAAATTAGCCCACATTGGTTTACCTAACAGCTGAGAATGTAGTATTTGGTGGCTGGAAGTACATTAGGCATTCACAGGATACAGAAGTGTTGGCCAGTATAGGCCCCAAAAATTAGCCCACATGGGTTTACCTGGCAGCTAAGAACGTAGTATTTGGTGGCTGGAGGTACATTAGGCATTCACAGGATAAAGAAGTAAGTATCGGCCAGTATAGGCCCCAAAATTAGCCCACATTGGTTTACCTAACAGCTAAGAACGTAGTATTTGGTGGCTGGAGGTACATTAGGCATTCACAGGATACAGAAGTAAGTGACGACCAGTATAGGCCCCAAAAGTTAGCCCACATGGGTTTACCTGGCAGCTAAGAACGTAGTATTTGGTGGCTGGAGGTACATTAGGCATTCACGGGAAAAAGAAGTAAGTGTCTGCCAGTATAGGCCCCAAAAATTAGCCCACATGGGTTTACCTGACAGCTAAGAACATAGTATTCTGTGGATGGAGGTACATTAGGCATTCACAGGATAAAGAAGGAAGTGTCGGCCAGTATAGGCCCCAAAAATTAGACCACGTGGGTTTACCTGACAACTAAGAACGTAGTATTCTGTGGCTAAAGGAACATTAGGCATTCACAGGATACAGAAGTAGGTGTCGGCCTGTATAGTCCCCAAAAATTAGTCCACATGGGTTTACCTGACAGCTAAGAACGTAGTATTTGGTGGCTGGAGGTACATTAGGCATTCACAGGATACAGAAGTAAGTGTCGGCCAGTATCGGCCCCAAAAATTAGCCCACATGGGTTTACCTGACAGCTAAGAACTTAGTATTTGGTGGCTGGAGGTACATTAGGCATTCATAGGATAGAGAAGTAAGTGTCGGCCAGTATAGGCCCCAAAAATTAGACCACATGGGTATACCTGGCAGCTAGGAAAGTAGTATTTGGTGGCTGGAGGTACATTAGGCATTCACAGGATAAAGAAGTAAGTATCAGCCAGTATAGGCCCCAAAATTAGCCCACATTGGTTTACCTAACAGCTGAGAACGTAGTATTTGGTGTCTGGAAGTACATTAGGCATTCACAGAATACAGAAGTGTTGGCCAGTATAGGCCCCAAAAATTAGCCCACATGGGTTTACCTGGCAGCTAAGAACGTAGTATTTGGTGGCTGGAGGTACAATAGGCATTCACAGGAAAAAGAAGTAAGTGTCTGCCAGTATAGGCCCCAAAAATTAGCCCACATGGGTTTACCTGACAGCTAAGAACATAGTATTCTGTGGCTGGAGGTACATTAGGCATTCACTGGTTAAAGAAGGAAGTGTCGGCCAGTATAGGCCCCAAAAATTAGACCACCTGGGTTTACCTGACAGCTAAGAACGTAGTATTCTGTGGCTGAAGGTACATTAGGCATTCACAGGATACAGAAGTAGGTGTCGGCCTGTATAGGCCCCAAAAATTAGCCCACATGGGTTTACCTGACAGCTAAGAACGTAGAATTTAGTGGCTGGAGGTACATTAGGCATTCATAGGATAGAGAAGTAAGTGTCGGCCAGTATAGGCCCCAAAAATTAGACCACATTGGTTTACCTGGCAGCTAAGAACCTAGTATTTGGTGGCTGGAGGTACATTAGGAATTCACAGGATACAGACGTAAGTGTCGGCCAGTATTGGCCCCAAAAATTAGCCCTCATGGGATTACCTGACAGCTAAGAACATAGTATTTGGTGGCTGGAGGTACATTAGGCATTCACAGGATAAAGAAGTAAGTGTCGCCAAGAATAGGCCCCAAATATTAGCCCACATGGGTTTACCTGACAGCTAAGAACATAGTATTTCGTGGCTGGAGGTACATTAGGCATTCGCAGGAAAAAGAAGTAAGTGTCGGCCAGAATAGGCCGCCAAAAATTAGCCCTCATGGGATTACCTGACAGCTAAGAACGTAGTATTTGGTGGCTGGAGGTAGATTAGGCATTCACAGGATACAGAAGTAAGTGTCGGCCAGTATAGGCCCCGAAAATTAGCTCACATGGGTTTACCTGACAGCTAAGAACATAGTATTTGGTGGCTGGAGGTACATTAGGCATTCACCGGATAAAGAAGTAAGTGTCGGCCAGAAAAGGCCCCATAAATTAGACCACGTGGGTTTACCTGACAGCTAAGAACGTAGTATTCTGTGGCTGAAGGTACATTAGGCATTAACAGGATACAGAAGTAAGTGTCGGCCAGTATAGGCCCCAAAAATTAAACCACGTGGGTTTACCTGACAGGTAAGAATGTAGCATTTGGTGGCTGGAGGTACATAAGGCATTCACAGGATAAAGAAGTAAGTGTCGGCCAGATTAGGCCCCAAAAATTAGCCCACATGGGTTTACCTGACAGCTAAGAACGTAGTATTTCGTGGCTGGAGGTACATTAGGCATTCACAGGATAAAGAAGTAAGTGTCAGCCAGTTTAGGCCCCAAAAATTAGACCACGTGGGTTTACCTGACAGCTAAGAACGTAGTATTTGGTGGCTGGAGGTACATTAGGCATTCACAGGATAAAGAAGTAAGTGTCGGCCAGTATAGGCCCCAAAAATTAGCCCTCATGGGATTACCTGACAGCTAAGAACGTAGTATTTGGTGGCTGGAGGTACATTAGGCATTCACAGGATACAGAAGTAAGTGTCGGCCTGTATAGGCCCCAAAAATTAGCCCACATGGGTTTACCTGACAGCTAAGAACATAGTATTTGATGGCTGGAGGTACATTAGGCATTCACAGGATAAAGAAGTAAGTGTCGGCCAGTATAGGCCCAAATAATTTGCCCACATGGCATTACCTGACAGCTAAGAACGTAGTATTTGGTGGCTGGAGGTACTTTAGGCATTCACAGGATACAGAAGTAAGTGTCGGCCTGTATAGGCCCCAAAAATTAGCCCACATGGGTTTACCTGACAGCTAAGAACGTAGTATTTGGTGGCTGGAGGTAGATTAGGCATTCACAGGATACAGAAGTAAGTGTCGGCCAGTATAGGCCCCGAAAATTAGCCCACATGGGTTTACCTGACAGCTAAGAACGTAGTATTTGGTGGCTGGAGGTACATTAGGAATTCACAGGATACAGACGTAAGTGTCGGCCAGTATTGGCCCCAAAATTAGCTCACGTGGGTTTACCTGACAGCTAAGAACATAGTATTTGGTGGCTGGAGGTACATTAGGCATTCACAGGATAAAGAAGTAAGTGTCGGCCAGAAAAGGCCCCATAAATTAGACCACGTGGGTTTACCTGACAGCTAAGAACGTAGTATTCTGTGGCTGAAGGTACATTAGGCATTAACAGGATACAGAAGTAAGTGTCGGCCAGTATAGGCCCCAAAAATTAGCCCACATGGGTTTACCTGACAGCTAAGAACGTAGTATTTGGTGGCTGGAAGTACATTAGACATTCACAGGATACAGAAGTAAGTGTCGGCCAGTATTGGCCCCAGAAATTAGCCCATATGGGTTTACCTGAAAGCTAAGAACGTAGAATTTGGTGGCTGGAGGTACATTAGGCATTCACAGGATAAAGAAGGAAGGGTCAGACAGAATAGGCCCTAAAAATTAGCCCACATGGGTTAACCTGACAGCTAAGAACATAGTATTTGGTGGCAGGAGGCACATTAGGCATTCACAGGATAAAGAAGTAAGTGTTGGCCAGTATAGGCCCCAAAAATTAGACCACGTGGGTTTACCTGACAGGTAAGAATGTAACATTGGTGGCTGGAGGTACATAAGGCATTCACAGGATAAAGAAGTAAGTGTCGGCCAGATTAGGCCCCAAAAATTAGCCCACATGGGTTTACCTGACAGCTAAGAACGTAGTATTTCGTGGCTGGAGGTACATTAGGCATTCACAGGATAAAGAAGTAAGTGTCAGCCAGTTTAGGCCCCAAAAATTAGACCACGTGGGTTTACCTGACAGCTAAGAACGTAGTATTTGGTGGCTGGAGGTACATTAGGCATTCACAGGATACAGAAGTAAGTGTCGGCCAGTATAGGCCCCAAAAATTAGCCTCTCTGGGTTTACCTGACAGCTATTAACGTAGTATTTGGTGGCTGGAGGTACATTAGGCATTCACAGGATAAAGAAGTAAGTATCGGCCAGTATAGGCCCCAAAATTAGCCCACATTGGTTTACCTAACAGCTAAGAACGTAGTATTTGGTGGCTGGAGGTACATTAGGCATTCACAGGATACAGAAGTAAGTGACGACCAGTATAGGCCCCAAAAATTAGCCCACATGGGTTTACCTGGCAGCTAAGAACGTAGTATTTGGTGGCTGGAGGTACATTAGGCATTCACGGGAAAAAGAAGTAAGTGTCTGCCAGTATAGGCCCCAAAAATTAGCCCACATGGGTTTACCTGACAGCTAAGAACATAGTATTCTGTGGATGGAGGTACATTAGGCATTCACAGGATAAAGAAGGAAGTGTCGGCCAGTAAAGGGCCCCAAAAATTAGACCACGTGGGTTTACCTGACAACTAAGAACGTAGTATGCTGTGGCTAAAGGAACATTAGGCATTCACAGGATACAGAAGTAGGTGTCGGCCTGTATAGGCCCCAAAAATTAGTCCACATGGGTTTACCTGACAGCTAAGAACGTAGTATTTGGTGGCTGGAGGTACATTAGGCATTCACAGGATACAGAAGTAAGTGTCGGCCAGTATCGGTCCCAAAAATTAGCCCACATGGGTTTACCTGACAGCTAAGAACTTAGTATTTGGTGGCTGGAGGTACATTAGGCATTCATAGGATAGAGAAGTAAGTGTCGGCCAGTATAGGCCCCAAAAATTAGACCACATGGGTATACCTGGCAGCTAGGAACGTAGTATTTGGTGGCTGGAGGTACATTAGGCATTCACAGGATAAAGAAGTAAGTATCGGCCAGTATAGGCCCCAAAATTAGCCCACATTGGTTTACCTAACAGCTAAGAACGTAGTATTTGGTGGCTGGAAGTACATTAGGCATTCACAGGATACAGAAGTGTTGGCCAGTATAGGCCCCAAAAATTAGCCCACATGGGTTTACCTGGCAGCTAAGAACGTAGTATTTGGTGGCTGGAGGTACAATAGGCATTCACAGGAAAAAGAAGTAAGTGTCTGCCAGTATAGGCCCCAAAAATTAGCCCACATGGGTTTACCTGACAGCTAAGAACATAGTATTCTGTGGCTGGAGGTACATTAGGCATTCACTGGGTAAAGAAGGAAGTGTCGGCCAGTATAGGCCCCAAAAATTAGACCACGTGGGTTTACCTGACAGCTAAGAACGTAGTATTCTGTGGCTGAATGTACATTAGGCATTCACAGGATACAGAAGTAGGTGTCGGCCTGTATAGGCCCCAAAAATTAGCCCACATGGGTTTACCTGACAGCTAAGAACGTAGAATTTAGTGGCTGGAGGTACATTAGGCATTCATAGGATAGAGAAGTAAGTGTCGGCCAGTATAGGCCCCAAAAATTAGACCACATGGGTTTACCTGGCAGCTAAGAACCTAGTATTTGGTGGCTGGAGGTACATTAGGAATTCACAGGATACAGACGTAAGTGTCGGCCAGTATTGGCCCCAAAAATTAGCCCTCATGGGATTACCTGACAGCTAAGAACATAGTATTTGGTGGCTGGAGGTACATTAGGCATTCACAGGATAAAGAAGTAAGTGTCGGCAAGAATAGGCCCCAAATATTAGCCCACATGGGTTTACCTGACAGCTAAGAACATAGTATTTCGTGGCTGGAGGTACATTAGGCATTCGCAGGATAAAGAAGGAAGGGTCAGAAAGAATAGGCCTCAAAAATTAGCCCACATGGGTTTACCTGACAGCTAAGAACGTAGTATTTGGTGGCTGGAAGTACATTAGGCATTCACAGGATACAGAAGTTAGTGTCGGCCAGTATTGGCCCCAGAAATTAGCCCACATGGGTTTACCTGAAAGCTAAGAACGTAGTATTTGGTGGCTGCAGGTACATTAGGCATTCACAGGATAAAGAAGTAAGTGTTTGCCAGTATAGGCCCCAAAAATTAGACCACGTGGGTTTACCTGACAGGTAAGAATGTAGCATTTGGTGGCTGGAGGTACATAAGGCATTCACAGGATAAAGAAGTAAGTGTTGGCCAGAATAGGCCCCAAAAATTAGCCCACATGGGTTTACCTGACAGCTAAGAACGTAGTATTTCGTGGCTGGAGGTACATTAGGCATTCACAGGATAAAGAAGTAAGTGTCGGCCAGTTTAGGCCCCAAAAATTAGACCACGTGGGTTTACCTGACAGGTAAGAACGTAGTATTTGGTGGCTGGAGGTACATTAGGTATTTACAGGATAAAGAAGTAAGTGTCGGCCAGTATAGGCCGCCAAAAATTAGCCCTCATGGGATTACCTGACAGCAAAGAACGTAGTATTTGGTGGCTGGAGGTACATTAGGCATTCACAGGATAAAGCAGTAAGTGTTGGCCAGTATAGGCCCCAAAAATTAGCCCACATGGGTTTACCTAAAAGCAAAGAACATAGTATTTGGTGGCTGGAGGTACATTAGGGATTCACAGGACAAAGAAGTAAGGTTCGGCCAGTATACGCCCCAAAAATTACCCACGTGGGTTTACCTGACAGCTAAGAACGTAGTATTTGGTGGCTGGAGGTACATTAGGCATTCACAGGACAAAGAAGTAAGTGTCGGACAGTATAGGCCCCAAAAACTAGCCCACATGGGTTTACCTGACAGCTAAGAACGTAGTATTCTGTGGCTGAAGGTACCTTGGGCATTCACAGGATACAGAAGTAAGTGTCGGCCTGTATAGGCCCCAAAAATTAGCCCACATGGGTTTACCTGACAGCTAAGAACGTAGTATTTGGTGGCTGAAGGTACATTATGCATTCACAGGATACAGAAGTAAGTGTCGGCCAGTATAGGCCCCAAAAATTAGCCCACATGGGGTTACCTGACAGCTAAGATTGTAGTATTTGTTGGCTGGAGGTACATTAGGCATTCACAGGATACAGAAGTAAGTATCGGCCAGTATAGGCCCCAAAAATTAGCCCACATGGGTTTACCTGACAGCTAAGAACGTAGTATTTGGTGGCTGGAGGTACATTAGGCATTCACAGGATACAGAAGTGTTGGCCAGTATAGGCCCCAAAAATTTGACCACCTGGGTTTACATGACAGATAAGAATGTAGTATTTGGTGGCTGGAGGTACATTAGGCATTCACAGGATAAAGAAGTAAGTGTCGGCCAGTATAGGCCCCAAAAATTAGCCCACATGGGATTACCTGACAGCTAACAACGTAGTAATTGGTGGCTGGAGGTACATTAGGCATTCACAGGATAAAGAAGTAAGTGTCGGCCAGTATAGGCCCTCAAAAGTTAGCCCACATGGGCTTACCTGACAGCTAAGAACGTAATATTCTGTGGCTGAAGATACATTAGGCATTCACAGGATATAGAATTAAGTGTCGGCCAGTATAGGCCCCGAAAATTAGCCACATGGGATTACCTGACAGCTAAGAACGTAGTATTTGGTGGCTGGAGGTACATTAGGCATTCACAGGATACAGAAGTAAGTGTCGGCCTGTATAGGCCCCAAAAATTAGCCCATATGGGTTTACCTGACAGCTAAGAACGTAGTATTTGGTGGCTGGAGGTACATTAGGCATTCACAGGACAAAGAAGTAAGTGTCAGCCAGTATAGGCCCCAGAAATTAGCCCACATGGGTTTACCTGACAGCTAAGAACGTAGTATTCTGTGGTTGAAGGTACATTAGGCATTCACAGGATACAGAAGTAAGTGTTGGCCTGTATAGGCCCCAAAAATTAGCCCACATGGGTTTACCTGACAGCTAAGAACGTAGTATTTGGTGGCTGGAGGTACATTAGGCATTCACAGGATACAGAAGTAAGTGTCAGCCAGTATAGGCCCCAAAAAATAGCCCACATGGGTTTACCTGACAGCTAAGAACATAGTATTTCGTGGCTGGAGGTACATTAGGCATTCACAGGATAAAGAAGTAAGTGTCGGCCAGTATAGGCCCAAAAAATTAGCCCACATGGGTTTAACTGACAGCTGAGAACGTAGTATTCTGTGGCTTGAAGTACATTAGGCATTCACAGGATACAGAAGTAAGTGTTGGCCTGTATAGGCCCCAAAAATTTAACCAACATGGGTTTACCTGACAACTAAGAACGTAGTATTTGGTGGCTGGAGGTACATTAGGCATTCACAGGATACAGAAGTAAGTGTCGGCCAGTATAAGCCCCAAAAATTAGCCCACATGGGATTACCTGACAGCTAACAACGTAGTATTTGGTGGCTGGAGGTACATTAGGCATTCACAAAATAAAGAAGTAAGTGTCGGTCAGTATAGAACCCAAAAATTAGCCCACATGGGCTTACCTGACAGCTAAGAACGTACTATTCTGTGGCTGAAGTTACATTAGGCATTCACAGGATATAGAAGTAAGTGTCGGCCAGTATAGGCCCCGAAAATTAGCCCACATGGGATTACCTGACAGCTAAGAATGTAGTATTTGGTGGCTGGAGGTACATTAGGCATTCACAGGATACAGAAGTAAGTGTCGGCCTGTATAGGCCCCAAAAATTAGCCCATATGGGTTTACCTGACAGCTAAGAACGTAGTATTTGGTGGCTGGAGGTACATTAGGCATTCACAGGACAAAGAAGTAAGTGTCAGCCAGGTACATTAGGCATTCACAGGACAAAGAAGTAAGTGTCAGCCAGTATAGGCCCCAGAAATTAGCCCACATGGGTTTACCTGACAGCTAAGAACGTAGTATTCTGTGGTTGAAGGTAAATTAGGCATTCACAGGATACAGAAGTAAGTGTTGGCCTGTATAGGCCCCAAAAATTAGCCCACATGGGTTTACCTGACAGCTAAGAACGTAGTATTTGGTGGCTGGAGGTACATTAGGCATTCACAGGATACAGAAGTAAGTGTCAGCCAGTATAGGCCCCAAAAATTAGCCCACATGGGTTTACCTGACAGCTAAGAACATAGTATTTCGTGGCTGGAGGTACATTAGGCATTCACAGGATAAAGAAGTAAGTATCGGCCAGTATAGGCCCAAAAAATTAGCCCACATGGGTTTAACTGACAGCTAAGAACGTAGTATTCTGTGGCTTAAAGTACATTAGGCATTCAAAGGATACAGAAGTAAGTGTTGGCCTGTATAGGCCCCAAAAATTTAACCAACATGGGTTTACCTGACAGCTAAGAACGTAGTATTTGGTGGCTGGAGGTACATTAGGCATTCACAGGATACAGAAGTAAGTGTCGGCCAGTATAAGCCCCAAAAATTAGCCCACATGGGATTACCTGACAGCTAACAACGTAGTATTTGGTGGCTGGAGGTACATTAGGCATTCACAAAATAAAGAAGTAAGTGTCGGCCAGTATAGGCCCCAAAAATTAGCCCACATGGGCTTACCTGACAGCTAAGAACGTAGTATTCTGTGGTTGAAGGTACATTAGGCATTCACAGGATACAGAAGTAAGTGTCGGCCAGTATAGGCCCCAAAAATTAGCCCACGTGGGTTTACCTGACAGCTAAGAACATAGTATTTCGTGGCTGGAGGTACATTAGGCATTCACAGGATAAAGAAGTAAGTGTCGGCCAGTATAGACCCAAAAAATTATCCCACATGGGTTTAACTGACAGCTAAGAAAGTAGTATTCTGTGGCTTAAAGTACATTAGGCATTCACAGGATACAGAAGTAAGTGTCGGCCTGTATAGGCCCCAAAAATTAGCCCACATGGGTTTACCTGACAGCTAAGAACATAGTATTTGGTGGCTGGAGGTACATTAGGCATTCACAGGATACAGAAGTAAGTGTCGGCCAGTATAGGCCCCAAAAATTAGCCCACATGGGTTTACCTGACAGCTAAGAACGTAGTATTCTGTGGCTTAAAGTACATTAGGCATTCACAGGATACAGAAGTAAGTGTCGGCCAGTATAGGCCCAAAAAATTAGCCCACATGGGTTTAACTGACAGCTAAGAACGTAGTATTCTGTGGCTTGAAGTACATTAGGCATTCACAGGATACAGAAGTAAGTGTTGGCCTGTATAGGCCCCAAAAATTTAACCAAAAGGTAAAAGTATCCCACATGGGTTTTCCTGATAGCTAAGAACGTAGTATTGGGTGGCTGGAGGTACATTAGGCATTCACAGGATAAAGAAGTAAGTGTCGGCCAGTATAGGCCCCAAAAATTATCCCACATAGGTTTTACCTGACAGCTAAGAACATAGTATTTGGTGGCTGGAGGTACATTAGGCATTCACAGGATAAGGAAGTAAGTGTCGGCCAGTATAGGCCCCAAAAATTAGACCACGTGGGTTTACCTGACAGGTAAGAACGTAGTATTTGGTGGCTGGAGGTATATTAGGCATTCACAGGATAAAGAAGTAAGGTTCGGCCAGTATAGGCCCTAAAAATTCGCCCACATGGGATTACCTGACAACTAAGAACGTAGTATTTGGTGGCTGGAGGGACATTAGGCATTCACAGGACAAAGAAGTAAGTGTCGGCCAGTATAGGCCCAAGAACATAGTATTTGGTGGCTGGAGGTACATTAGGCATTCACAGGATAAGGAAGTAAGTGTCGGCCAGTATAGGCCCCAAAAATTAGACCACGTGGGTTTACCTGACAGGTAGGAACGTAGTATTTGGTGGCTGGAGGTACATTAGGCATTCACAGGATAAAGAAGTAAGGTTCGGCCAGTATAGGCCCTAAAAATTCGCCCACATGGGATTACCTGACAGCTAAGAACGTAGTATTTGGGGGCTTGAGGTACATTAGGCATTCACAGGACAAATAAGTAAGTGTCGGCCAGTATAGGCCCCAAAAACTAGCCCACATGGGTTTACCTGACAGCTAAGAACGTAGTATTTGGTGGCTGAAGGTACATTAGGCATTCACAGGATACAGAAGTAAGTGTCGGCCTGTATAGGCCCCAAAAATTAGCCCACATGGGTTTACCTGACAGCTAAGAACGTAGTATTTGGTGGCTGGAGGTACATTAGGCATTCACAGGATACAGAAGTGTCGGCCAGTATAGGCCCCAAAAATTAGCCCACATGGGCTTACCTGACAGCTAAGAATGTAGTATTTGGTGGCTGGAGGTACATTAGGCATTCACAGGATATAGAAGTAAGTGTCGGCCAGTATAGGCCCCAAAAATTAGACCACGTGCGTATACCTGACAGCTAAGAACGTAGTTTTTGGTGGCTGGAGGTCCATTGAGCATTCACAGGATAAAGAAGTTAGTGTCGGCCTGTATAGGCCCCAAAAATTAGCCCACATGGGTTTACCTGACAGCTAAGAACGTAGTATTTGGTGGCTGAAGGTATATTAGGCATTCACAGGATAAAGAAGTAAGTGTCGGCCAGTATAGGCCCCAAAAATTAGCCCACATGGGTTTACCTGACAGCTAAGAACATAGTGTTTGGTGGCTGGAGGTACATTAGGCATTCACAGGATAAAGAAGTAAGTGTCAGCCAGTATAGGCCCCAAAAATTAGCCCACATGGGTTTACCTGACAGCTAAGAACGTAGTATTCTGTGGCTGGAGGTACATTAGGCATTTACAGGATAAAGAAGTAAGTGTCGGCCAGTATAGGCCCCAAAAATTAGCCAACATGGGCTTACCCGACAGCTAAGAATGTAGTATTCTGTGGCTGAAGTTACATTAGGCATTCACAGGATACAGAAGTAAGTGTTGGCCAGTATAGGCCCCGAAAGTTTGCCCACATGGGATTACCTGACAGCTAAGAACATAGTATTTGGTGGCTGGAGGTACATTAGGCATTCACAGGATACAGAAGTAAGTGTCGGCCTGTATAGGCCCCAAAAATTAGCCCACATGGGTTTACCTGACAGCTAAGAATGTAGTATTTGGTGGCTGGAGGTACATTAGGCATTCACAAGATACAGAAGTAAGTTTCGGCCAGTATAGGCCCGAAAAATTAGCCCACATGGGTTTACCTGACAGCTAAGAACGTAGTATTTGGTGGCTGGAGGTACATAAGGCATTCATAGGATACAGAAGTAAGTGTCGGCCAGTATAGGCCCCAAAAATTAGACCACGTGGGTTTACCTGACAGCTAAGAATGTATTATTTGGTGGCTGGAAGTACATTAGGCATTCACAGGATAAAGAAGTAAGTGTCGGCCAGCATAGGCCCCACAAATTAGCACACATGGGTTTAACTGACAGCTAAGAACTTAGTATTCTGTGGCTTATGGTTCATTAGGCATTCACAGGATACAGAAGTAAGTGTCGGCCTGTATAGGCCCCCAAAATTTGCCCACATGGGTTTATCTGACAGCTAAGAACGTAGTATTTGGTGGCTGGAGGTACATTAGGCATTCATAGGATACAGAAGTAAGTGTCGGCCAGTATAGGCCCCAAAAATTAGACCACGTGGGTTTACCTGACAGCTAAGAATGTATTATTTGGTGGCTGGAAGTACATTAGGCATTCACAGGATAAAGAAGTAAGTGTCGGCCAGCATAGGCCCCACAAATTAGCCCACATGGGTTTAACTGACAGCTAAGAACTTAGTATTCTGTGGCTTATGGTTCATTAGGCATTCACAGGATACAGAAGTAAGTGTCGGCCTGTATAGGCCCCAAAAATTTGCCCACATGGGTTTACCTGACAGCTAAGAACGTAGTATTTGGTGGCTGGAGGTACATTAGGCATTCATAGGATACAGAAGTAAGTGTCGGCCAGTATAGGCCCCAAAAATTAGACCACGTGGGTTTACCTGACAGCTAAGAACGTATTATTTGGTGGCTGGAAGTACATTAGGCATTCACAGGATAAAGAAGTAAGTGTCGGCCAGTATAGGCCCCACAAATTAGCCCACATGGGTTTAATTGACAGCTAAGAACGTAGTATTTGGTGGCTGGAGGTACATTAGGCATTCACAGGATACAGAAGTGTCGGCCAGTATAGGCCCCAAAAATTAGCCCACATGGGTTTACCTGACAGCTAAGAATGTAGTATTTGGTGGCTGGAGGTACATTAGGCATTCACAGGATATAGAAGTAAGTGTCGGCCAGTATAGGCCCCAAAAAGTAGACCACGTGCGTATACCTGACAGCTAAGAACATAGTTTTTGGTGGCTGGAGGTCCATTGAGCATTCACAGGATAAAGAAGTTAGTGTTGGCCAGTATAGGCCCCAAAAATTAGCCCACATGGGTTTAACTGACAGCTAAGAACGTAGTATTCTGTGGCTTAAAGTACATTAGGCATTCACAGGATACAGAAGTAAGTGTCGGCCTGTATAGGCCCCAGAAATTAGCCCACATGGGCTTACCTGACAGCTAAGAACGTAGTATTTGGTGGCTGAAGGTACATTAGGCATTCACAGGATAAAGAAGTAAGTGTCGGCCAGTATAGGCCCCAAAAATTAGCCCACATGGGTTTACCTGACAGCTAAGAACATAGTGTTTGGTGGCTGGAGGTACATTAGGCATTCACAGGATAAAGAAGTAAGTGTCGGCCAGTATAGGCCCCAAAAATTAGCCCACATGGGTTTACCTGACAGCTAAGAACGTAGTATTCTGTGGCTGGAGGTACATTAGGCATTTACAGGATAAAGAAGTAAGTGTCGGCCAGTATAGGCCCCAAAAATTAGCCCACATGGGCTTACCTGACAGCTAAGAACGTAGTATTCTGTGGCTGGAGGTACATTAGGCATTCACAAGATACAGAAGTAAGTGTCGGCCAGTATAGGCCCGAAAAATTAGCCCACATGGGTTTACCTGACAGCTAAGAACGTAGTATTTGGTGGCTGGAGATACATTAGGCATTCATAGGATACAGGAGTAAGTGTCGGCCAGTATAGGCCCCAAAAATTAGCCCACATGGGTTTACCTGACAGCTAAGAACGTAGTATTTGGTGGCTGGAGATACATTAGGCATTCACCGGATAAAGAAGTAAGTGTCGGCCAGAAAAAGGGCCCCAAAAATTAGCCCACATGGGTTTACCTGACAGGTAAGAACGTAGTATTTGGTGGCTGGAGGTACATTAGGCATTCACAGGATAAAGAAGTAAGTGTCGGCCAGTATAGGCCCCAAAAATTAGCCCTCATGGGAATTACCTGACAGCTAAGAACGTAGTATTTGGTTGCTGGAGGTACATTAGTTATTCACAGGATAAAGAAGTAAGTGTCGGCCAGTATAGGCCCCACAAATTAGCCCACATGGGTTTAACTGACAGCTAAGAACGTAGTATTCTGTGGCTTAAAGTACATTAGACATTCACAGGATACAAAAGTAAGTGTCGGCCTGTATAGGCCCCAAAAATTTGCCCACATGGGTTTACCTGACAGCTAAGAACGTAGTATTTGGTGGCTGGAGGTACATTAGGCATTCACAGGATACAGAAGTAAGTGTCGGCCAGTATAGGCCCCAAAAATTAGCCCACATGGGTTTACCTGACAGCTAAGAACATAGTATTTGGTGGCTGGAGGTACATTAGGCATTCACAGGATAAAGAAGTAAGTGTCGGCCAGTATAGGCCCCAGAAATTCGCCCACATGGGTTTACCTGACAGCTAAGAACGTAGTATTCTGTGGTTGAAGGTACATTAGGCATTCAAAGGATACAGAAGTAAGTGTCGGCCAGTATAGGCCCCAAAAATTAGCCCACGTGGGTTTACCTGACAGCTAAGAACATAGTATTTCGTGGTAGGAGATACATTAGGCATTCACAGGATAAAGAAGTAAGTGTCGGCCAGTATAGACCCAAAAAATTAGCCAACATGGGTTTAACTGACAGCTAAGAACGTAGTATTCTGTGGCTTAAAGTACATCAGGCATTCACAGGATACAGAAGTAAGTGTCAGCCTGTATAGGCCCCAAAAATTAGCCCACATGGGTTTACCTGACAGCTAAGAACGTAGTATTTGGTGGCTGGAGGTACATTAGGCATTCACAGGATACAAAAGTAAGTGTCGGCCAGTATAGGCCCCAAAAATTAGCCCACATGGGTTTACCTGACAGCTAAGAACATAGTATTTGGTGGCTGGAGGTACATTAGGCATTCACAGGATAAAGAAGTAAGTGTCGGCCAGTATAGGCCCAAAAAATTAGCCCACATGGGCAGTGCCATCTTAAGAGCCTTATAGGCCCCTGGGCAATGCATTGCACTGGGGCCCCCTGCCTACTCTGGGCGGAGCAGCGATAGCCCGGCGGCCAATGGGAGGGACGCCTGGAGGAAGAGGGCAGGGCGGAGAGGAGTCCGGAGGAGGTGAGCGAGGACATGCATTCATCATGGCAAGAGAGCACAACTACCTGGAGTATATACCTTACTATATACATATTACATGGACCAATATATACTGCAAGAGAGTACAACTAGGCTGGAGAATATACCTTACTATATACTTATTACAGGGAACACTATATACTACAAGAGTCTCTTATAGTATATAGTGTTCCATGTAATATGTATATAGTAAGGTATATACTCCAGGTAGTTAGTTGTACTCTCTTGTAGTATATATTGGTCCCTGTAATATGTATATAGTAAGGTATATACTCCAGGTAGTTAGTTGTACTCTCTTGTAGTATATATTGGTCCCTGTAATATGTATATAGTAAGATATATATATACTGCAGGTAGTAGTTGTTCTCTCTTGTAGTACATAGTGTTCCCTGTAATATGTATATAGACTATATACACATTACAGGGAACACTATATACTACAAGAGAGTACAACTACTATCTGGAGTAAATATATCTTACTATATACATATTACAGGGACCAATATATAGTAAGGTATATCCTCCAGGTACTAGTTGTCTCTTGTATGGATGGAGAGAGAGAGTGAAAAAAAATAAATAAAATCAAGCAGCCTGGCAGCTGGGCTGACTGCCTTACCTTTTACAACGGCTGCACATGAAGGGAGAAGTTGGGTGGAGGCGGAGCCAGTCTTCTAGGCGCATAGAGGAGGACGAGCCGACCGACGAGGAGCTGTGCATCATGGGTCCAGTGCCAGGATAAGGCCATCTAGCGCCCAGGGGCGGAGACGCCAAACTGCGCCCCCCCCAAGATGTAGGTGCATAATGCGCAGTGCAAGGACAAGGTCACCCAGCAAAGATGGCAAACTGCACCCTCAATCCCCCCCACCCACCCCCATGTGTACAGTTCACACCTCAGAGTGGCACCCACTGGGAATGAAGGCGGCTGCTACATTTTTTCCTCTCTGGTCATGCGATATGTCTTTAACCCACTGTTGCCTGAAAATGGGTCACAGGAGTGTGTGACTAAATGCACTCCTGTGATCCCCAGGAGAAGTATAGCTGAAATAGCTTTGGCTAACCTTCTCCTTTAAAGAGGAGCAATGGGGGGGAGGTAAAAATGATGCTCAGCTGCATGTTTTGCTGCCCCCAACCGCCCGTGTAAACCAGCCCTAGTAGTTGGCTACAGCCAGGAAACATGGTGCTTAGTGGAAAACAGCAGTACATAATGACACTGTACCTGTACTCAGTGTTTTCTGGGATTAGGCAAGGCAAGTCAGCTTCTGTCCCCTCCGGCCAGCCCATCCACCACCTCTAAGGATTCAGCATTTTTAGATATGCACGAGTCTAGCCCCGGCATTTTCTGCATCTTCTGTCTGCTTTTGTCCCCGCCTCCCGGCCCGCCCACCTCCTATCAGACCTATAGAACAAAGGCTAGAAAAGTGTCACAGGTGTTGGGTGGGCGGGCCAGCTAGTGAGTGGGCGGGTCAGCCGGCGGGGATAGAAGTCGAGGGAAATGCCTGGACTGACACAGGCAGATCAATACTAAAGCCTTACAGGAGGTGGGCTGGCCGGGAGGCGGGCACAGACGCTGACTGACAGGAGATGTGGAAAATGCCGGCGGGAGACTCGTACGTACGGGGGGCGGCGTGGCCCGGCTGACAATGGGGGGGGGCCCTAGACCACCAGGTAAACAAAGTAATCTGGAGGATCCTGGCCAGACTGGCCTGTTGACAGTTTGCCACCATGCGTGTGGGCTGTGGGGCCCCTTGGCAAGTGGGGCCCCCGGGCAACCGCTGGGTATGCCCAATGGAAAAGACGGCCCTGCACATGGGTTTAACTGACAGCTAAGAACATAGTATTCTGTGGCTTAAAGTACATTAGGCATTCACAGGATACAGAAGTAAGTGTCGGCCAGTATAGGCCCCAAAAAGTATCCCACATGGGTTTACCTGATAGCTAAGAACGTAGTATTGGGTGGCTGGAGGTACATTAGGCATTCACAGGATAAAGAAGTAAGTGTCGGCCAGTATAGGCCCCAAAAATTAGCCCACATGGGTTTTACCTGACAGCTAAGAACATAGTATTTGGTGGCTGGAGGTACATTAGGCATTCACAGGATAAGGAAGTAAGTGTCGGCCAGTATAGGCCCCAAAAATTAGACCACGTGGGTTTACCTGACAGGTAAGAACGTAGTATTTGGTGGCTGGAGGTACATTAGGCATTCACAGGATAAAGAAGTAAGGTTCGGCCAGTATAGGCCCTAAAAATTCGCCCACATGGGATTACCTGACAGCTAAGAACGTAGTATTTGGTGGCTGGAGGTACATTAGGCATTCACAGGACAAAGAAGTAAGTGTCGGCCAGTATAGGCCCCAAAAACTAGTCCACATGGGTTTACCGACCGCTAAGAACGTAGTATTTGGTGGCTGAAGGTACATTAGGCATTTACAGGATACAGAAGTAAGTGTCGGCCTGTATAGGCCCCAAAAATTAGCCCACATGGGTTTACCTGACAGCTAAGAACGTAGTATTTGGTGGCTGGAGGTACATTAGGCATTCACAGGATACAGAAGTGTCGGCCAGTATAGGCCCCAAAAATTAGCCCACATGGGCTTACCTGACAGCTAAGAATGTAGTATTTGGTGGCTGGAGGTACATTAGGCATTCACAGGATATAGAAGTAAGTGTCGGCCAGTATAGGCCCCAAAAATTAGACCACGTGCGTATACCTGACAGCTAAGAACGTAGTTTTTGGTGGCTGGAGGTCCATTGAGCATTCACAGCATAAAGAAGTTAGTGTTAGCCAGTATAGGCCCCAAAAATTAGCCCACATGGGTTTAACTGACAGCTAAGAACGTAGTATTCTGTGGCTTAAAGTACATTAGGCATTCACAGGATACAGAAGTAAGTGTCGGCCTGTATAGGCCCCAAAAATTAGCCCACATGGGTTTACCTGACAGCTAAGAACGTAGTATTTGGTGGCTGAAGGTATATTAGGCATTCACAGGATAAAGAAGTAAGTGTCGGCCAGTATAGGCCCCAAAAATTAGCCCACATGGGTTTACCTGACAGCTAAGAACATAGTGTTTGGTGGCTGGAGGTACATTAGGCATTCACAGGATAAAGAAGTAAGTGTCGGCCAGTATAGGCCCCAAAAATTAGCCCACATGGGTTTACCTGACAGCTAAGAATGTAGTATTTGGTGGCTGGAGGTACATTAGGCATTCACAAGATACAGAAGTAAGTGTCGGCCAGTATAGGCCCAAAAAATTAGCCCACATGGGTTTACCGGACAGCTAAGAACGTAGTATTTGGTGGCTGGAGGTACATAAGGCCTTCATAGGATACAGAAGTAAGTGTCGGCCAGTATAGGCCCCAAAAATTAGTCCACGTGGGTTTACCTGACAGCTAAGAATGTACTATTTGGTGGCTGGAAGTACATTAGGCATTCACAGGATAAAGAAGTAAGTGTCGGCCAGCATAGGCCCCACAAATTAGCCCACATGGGTTTAACTGACAGCTAAGAACTTAGTATTCTGTGGCTTATGGTTCATTAGGCATTCACAGGATACAGAAGTAAGTGTCGGCCTGTATAGGCCCCAAAAATTTGCCCACATGGGTTTACCTGACAGCTAAGAACGTAGTATTTGGTGGCTGGAGGTACATTAGGCATTCATAGGATACAGAAGTAAGTGTCGGCCAGTATAGGCCCCAAAAATTAGACCACGTGGGTTTACCTGACAGCTAAGAACGTATTATTTGGTGGCTGGAAGTACATTAGGCATTCACAGGATAAAGAAGTAAGTGTCGGCCAGCATAGGCCCCACAAATTAGCCCACAT
This sequence comes from Pelophylax lessonae, assembly GCF_965119305.1. Taxonomy (NCBI): domain Eukaryota; kingdom Metazoa; phylum Chordata; class Amphibia; order Anura; family Ranidae; genus Pelophylax; species Pelophylax lessonae. The sequence goes on from NC_138777.1 coordinate 129,713,282, forward strand.
GGGTTTAACTGACAGCTAAGAGCTTAGTATTCTGTGGCTTATGGTTCATTAGGCATTCACAGGATACAGAAGTAAGTGTCGGCCTGTATAGGCCCCAACAATTTGCCCACATGGGTTTACCTGACAGCTAAGAATGTAGTATTTGGTGGCTGGAGGTACATTAGGCATTCATAGGATACAGAAGTAAGTGTCGGCCAGTATAGGCCCCAAAAATTAGACCACGTGGGTTTACCTGACAGCTAAGAACGTATTATTTGGTGGCTGGAAGTACATTAGGCATTCACAGGATAAAGAAGTAAGTGTCGGCCAGTATAGGCCCCACAAATTAGCCCACATGGGTTTAACTGACAGCTAAGAACGTAGTATTTGGTGGCTGGAGGTACATTAGGCATTCACAGGATACAGAAGTGTCGGCCAGTATAGGCCCCAAAAATTAGCCCACATGGGTTTACCTAACAGCTAAGAATGTAGTATTTGGTGGCTGGAGGTACATTAGGCATTCACAGGATATAGAAGTAAGTGTCGGCCAGTATAGGCCCCAAAAATTAGACCACGTGCGTATACCTGACAGCTAAGAACATAGTTTTTGGTGGCTGGAGGTCCATTGAGCATTCACAGGATAAAGAAGTTAGTGTTGGCCAGTATAGGCCCCAAAAATTAGCCCACATGGGTTTAACTGACAGCTAAGAACGTAGTATTCTGTGGCTTAAAGTACATTAGGCATTCACAGGATACAGAAGTAAGTGTCGGCCTGTATAGGCCCCAAAAATTAGCCCACATGGGTTTACCTGACAGCTAAGAACGTAGTATTCTGTGGCTGGAGGTACATTAGGCATTTACAGAGAATTACAGCGTGCACTAGAACGCAGAGCTAGCCTCTTCTGGCACATAAAATATTTTCAGAAATATATTTTGGAAGAATTAAACCCTAAAGGACTACGGATCCAGGTGTTTCCTAACATCTGGCAGATTAGTCCAGAATTTAAAATTCTATGGGAAAATAATCTAAAAGCTTGTTCACGTAAAATGATGGAACTATTAATAGGATACTATCAAGACGAACAGACAACCATCAATGAGGAAATAAAAGCGATGCAACTAGAATACAAAGATATTTTTGCAAGAGCCACCTTCAAAGAAAAGGAAAAAGAAACGAAGGAACAGTTAGATATATTTACGAAGGAGTTAATTCAAAAAAAAGAACAAAAGTTTTCTAGAGATAAACTAGCCTTCGGGGCAGGGACAGCCTATGCATGGCCACAACATAGAAATAATTTTACAAAAAATTGGAGAGGACAGAGAAATAATAATAGAAGGAGAAATTATAATGACAGTGAATCTGACTCTAATATTTCACAATTGTCTATTTCCTCACGCACTTCGGAACACGCACGACCAAGGAATCGCACTTTAAGGAAGAGATCCAAGGCATCTGAAGAACACGGTGGTGTTGAAAAGAGAAGACTCGTGGAGGACACCACAGTCTCTCATTCTCTCTATAATCTTGGTGATGGTTCTGTTCACTCTTCCTCTACTATCTCACCTTTACTTCCCCAACCTACACCTATGGAAACAGGTAATATGAAACTTCGTGCAAGAACACAAGGAACAAATGATGGCACCATAGGTACACAACAAGCATTAATAACATCCTACGCAGGAGCGACAAATAATACCAATTTGGGTGCCACACCCAAACACACAAAAAGACAATGACTTGAAAAAGGAACACATTCACAGACACCTGATATAGAATCCACTGCCGAGTCGGCCTTCTCCATTATTAACCTGTCCTCTTATACCCCCACCCAGGACGAACTTGAGGTCCTGCGTCGGGGTCTTAGTTTTTGCCCCGATAGCAACACAACACACTTTGACATTGTCAAGGATGTACAGTTGTTCGCTAGAAAACTAACTTATCGTTATATTTTTTGATAAAGAAAGACAGCAACTTAAAAAAGACAAAGAATTATCGGATCTATGGAAAGATTTCTCAGTTAAAGATTTTAGAGCATTAAAGGATCTTATCCAACTACTAGACGAGAATGATCCCTCCATTCCTTCAGACACAGAGGGAACCACAGTTGAAATAGAGTATGACGATATAGAGATAGAAGGGATACAAACATCTACTTATCAACATATGGACATGATCCAGACCCCTTCAATAAAGAAAAAATCTAATAGGTTTCCCCCTTTACAGACCAACTCAAACATATTAGCCTTCGTGAATAAGACCACAGCAGATATTAATCGTTTAAAAATTCGCAATTTTGGGAGAGATAATCTAAATGAGCACCTCCAACAAGCTCTTGAGTCACTCAGAAAAAATCCCCAGATTATAATAAAGCCCTCCGACAAGGGGGGCAATATTGTAATTATGGATCATTTACAATATCGCAATATGTGCTGGGACATCCTGAAAAATAGGGAGTGGTACAGGCCTATCAATGAGGAAAAGATGCTGTCTGCCCAAAACAAATATGGAGTATTGATTTGTGAAGCATATAATAATGGCGTAATTAACAAGGACACATACGAAGCAATAAAAATTAACTCACCTCGAGTGCCCACATTTTATGCATTGCCAAAAACACATAAAAATCAGCTAAATCCTCCAGGACGCCCAATAATATCGGGAATTGGGTCCTATACGGAACCCTTGAGTAAAATAGTGGATCAGTACCTCAAACCCCATGTAACTAGTTTGCCTTCTTTTATCCAGGATACACCAGACTTGTTAAGGGTGTTATATGATCAGGTAATGCCCCCAGGATGTATCATGATTGCGTTGGATATCGAGGCTCTGTATTCCTCGATTCCACATGCACTCGGTCTACAGACAATTCAAAAGTTCCTAAATGAACGGGGTCCCCAAGCAAAAAGGTACAATCAATTCATTCTGGATGGGTTGGCACATATTTTGGAAAACAATGTTTTCACTTTTGACGGTTCCCATTTCATCCAGGTGCAGGGCGTGGCTATGGGCACATGTTGTGCCCCGGCCTACGCCAACCTGCACCTGGGTGGATGGGAACGAAACATTTTCAGTGATGAGGCCCTCTCTATGTACCTGGGCCACGTAGTTACGTGGCTCAGGTACATAGATGATGTCCTCATCATTTGGGATGGGGAGCTCGAACTATTTGAAAACTTTTTTGAAAGGTTGCAAATTAACTCCTTTAATCTAAAATTCACTATGTCCTGGAGCAGACAGCAAATTGACTTCCTTGATACCACCCTCTATTTCGAAGAGGATGGAAGTATCGGATCAACGTTATTTCGCAAACCGACAGCAGGGAACACAATACTACATAATGATAGCTCTCACCCTAAAACCCTCATCAAAAGTATTCCCTACTCCCAATACCTCAGATTGAGGCGAAATTGTTCTAAAGATACGAATTTCAAAAGGGAGGCAGATAAATTAAAAATAAGACTGTTACAGAGAGGTTATAGTGCAACAACACTGAGGAAAGCATACAACAAAGCCAAAGCTAACACTAGGCATGACCTACTCTTCAAGGGAAAAAATAATAAAAAAACAAATGACAAGGTCAGATTGATCTCCACATACTCTAGGCAGCACAATGAAGTTCGTAGTATCTTACAAAAAAACTGGGAGATCCTGACGAGTGACCCAATCCTGAAAAAATACTTGGACGATTATCCCAACATTACGTATAAAAGAGCCAAATCCATAAGAGATGGTTTAGTTACTAGTCACTATCGGAGACCAACTGAAATGTCACGGAGCAAAGGCCTTTATAAATGCGGGTCATGTGATTTTTGCCCATACATCTTGGAAGGTGAATCCTTTGTGATGCCCAATGGTCATAAAAGATACATCAATCAGACAGTCACCTGCCAAACAAAGGCAGTAGTATATATTATGTTATGCCCATGTGGGGCGTTCTACGTGGGCAAAACAATAAGACCCCTGTGGAAAAGAATCTCAGATCATATTTCGTATATCAATAATGGCCAAATTAACACCCCTATAGGTGGCCATATTGGATTAAAACACAAATATGATTGCAGTATCGTCAAATTTACTGTATTAGATGTTATCCCCGAAGATACAAGGGGAGGTGACATTGACAAAAAAGTTCTGGCACGTGAGGCCAGATGGATATACGATTTAAGAGCGACTGTATACCCAGGTCTGAACGATGTGATTAGTTACAAACCTTTTTTATAGGAGACCTATCGTTTGGAACACCCCCTCCCAAACAATAACAATGGAAAACTGTATCTCCTCTTTCCCCGGCTTTCCCTTATCCCTACAGAATATCCCCCCATGCACCAGAATGGGTTAATTAAATAATTATATGTGAAATAGGGACGACAATTATTTATCTTTATTTCTATATGTTTTTGCTATTTAAACACAAAATGTTCAAAAAAATGTGATTTTGCCTCTATGCAAAATACAGTATATATGTATATGCTTTGTATTCTTATATGATAGGTGACTGGAGAGGCGACACGGCTGTGGCGGAGGCTGAATGAGTAAATTCGAGTATACTGTTAAAAGTTTATACCCATAAAGAGGTAAACTATTGAACGAGGATTAGACAGTTATGATATTATTTTATATCTTAATTCCGATGGATGATTTCCTGTATGATGGTAGTGAGTAGGAATATATCCATGTCTGTGACGCTGACCCACCAGGGGGAGCCCGCCGCAAGAGTGTTATGTCTAAGATCAGATGATATCTGATTACAGAAGGAGGTCTGAGAGGGCGGGGACGAGCAAAGCAGTGATAGGTCCCTAGTTGTTACGATGGTCATCACTTCCGGCGCGGCTTCGTCGCGGCCGGAAGTGACACGATGAGGCAACGCCACAGTCCACCAACGAGTCCGTCTATAATACCAAGGTCGTCACTTCCGGTGCGACTTTGTCGCAGCCGGAAGCGACGCTAGGAGGTAATATTATCACTGATTGGAACCCCAGTGGGGAAGTGTGCTATCCCGGACTCCGGAATGACCGGAAGTGATGTGGCCACATCGCGCCACCACCGACCACAATCACAAACAATTACCATCACTTGGAAAATATGTTTGAGCGCCAAAACGAACAAAGAGGGTGGATCCCCTCCCCCCCCCCCCTCCTTCCTCCTATATATACTCCGGACAAAACACACAACAGGTAGGCAGGTGGTAATACGTACGGTGATACAGAGGTAAGTGACAGGGGCTCCATATTAATAGAAGGGATTATTGGTCATCTGTTTGGACATTTGGAACAAGAACATCATGACTAATTCTACGCTCCTTATCCACATTTTGTAGGGCGTGGACAGCCCAGGACCCTGGGTCCATTTAACTGAAATATATGTTTATATAGGTCCTATTTCCCTGCCTGGAGCACCTTTTAGTTTTGGAGAGGTAGGTATAAGGATACTCCTTCCCTCCCCCTTTCTTTTTTTCCCCCCCTTTCCCCCCCCCCCTCCCCCCCTTTCCCCTTCCCCCCTGTTTCCTCCCTCCCCTTTTCCTCCCCTTTTTCCCTTTCCCCCCCCCCCCTCCTTTCTCCCCCCCTTTTCTTTTTCTGTTTTCCCCTCCCTATTTTTTCTTTTTTCCCCCTTCCTTTTTTTTTTTCTTTTTCCCCCTCTTCCCCCCCCCCCTTCCCCCTCCCTTCCAATATGTAATATATGTCCTCACAGATCTTGACTCTCTACCATAGTTATAACAATAACCCCTTATGTACCCCACCCCTCTCTAGGTCAACCCTACTGCCACCTAGGACAAGTAAATTGGGGATATTTTCCCTACAAACTGCATAGAGGTCTCTAAAACCTGGCTCAAACGAGTGCAATAGTGACACTAAGTGAGTATTTATACGCTTTGTTTTAATCTCCCGACATAACTAACAACTAGTCCTTCAGTATCCCCTCTACTTACCCAGATATGACTCTCAGGATATTCCCCATTGTCCAATGATTAATCTCATGGAATGGAGATCTTATGATTGTTATATGTGGCCAATAATACATAATATATATACTCACATTTCTAGATGGAATGTACCTGAGGGTCATTGCATATATGGATAAACAATCCAGGAAGAGGACAATTATCTGCTAAGACTGGAGCTATTTATAGCAGGTTGGTTATAAAATTATGAAATTTAAAAAATAGAGATTATATTAAAATCACTGGCGTCAGTATTGCAGACTTGGATGTATACCTATTGGCTCTCTTATTCACAGCCTTGACCTTGATGATACAACTACAATTCAACACATCGGATATAATACAAAAGTGTTTTACGTGACACCTATATAAATTCTGTATGGTAAATATGGAGATATTATCTTCCGAACATTATATGTACCGCCACAGCCCTGCCGCCCACACAAGTCACTGTTAAAAAGGGTCAGTATAAAATTAGAACCAAATATATACAAAGACTAGTCATACATCCTGTATTATCAAATGTATAAATTGTTGTATATTTACTTATATTTATGTTACTCATAGAAACATCGGTCTGTTAGGGTCTCTCAGGCCCTGAGGAAGCCTTAAGCGAAACGCGTCGGCTTGCTGGGGACCTATCGTGACCGAATCCAGCTTGAGACCTACCTTCCACCTATACAGGCTTTGTTTTTTCTGCTTCTAAACCCTTATGGGATATGTTTCTATAATCACAGTGACACTATATTTTAATTATTGTATGTTGTAATTGTTCGTTAATATACATGCATGGTCATCCATGCTTGTTTTTTATACTTTGAGAAACCAATAAAATGTAATTTTGATTTTACTACTGGTTCTATTTTCTGATCCTTCCACTCCCACAGGCCCGTAAAGCCCCGTCTTTCTCTGTCCCAAAATTTGTTTTTGAACCCTCAATAGGGGTAAGGGCCAATGTGGCACGGTAACTTTTTGTTTACTAAGAACGTAGTTTTTGGTGGCTGGAGGTCCATTGAGCATTCACAGGATAAAGAAGTTAGTGTTAGCCAGTATAGGCCCCAAAAATTAGCCCACATGGGTTTAACTGACAGCTAAGAACGTAGTATTTTGTGGCTTAAAGTACATTAGGCATTCACAGGATACAGAAGTAAGTGTCGGCCTGTATAGGCCCCAAAAATTAGCCCACATGGGTTTACCTGACAGCTAAGAACGTAGTATTCTGTGGCTGGAGGTATATTAGGCATTCACAGGATAAAGAAGTAAGTGTCGGCCAGTATAGGCCCCAAAAATTAGCCCACATGGGTTTACCTGACAGCTAAGAACATAGTGTTTGGTGGCTGGAGGTACATTAGGCATTCACAGGATAAAGAAGTAAGTGTCGGCCAGTATAGGCCCCAAAAATTAGCCCACATGGGTTTACCTGACAGCTAAGAACGTAGTATTCTGTGGCTGGAGGTACATTAGGCATTTACAGGATAAAGAAGTAAGTGTCGGCCAGTATAGGCCCCAAAAATTAGCCAACATGGGCTTACCCGACAGCTAAGAATGTAGTATTCTGTGGCTGAAGTTACATTAGGCATTCACACGATACAGAAGTAAGTGTTGGCCAGTATAGGCCCCGAAAGTTTGCCCACATGGGATTACCTGACAGCTAAGAACATAGTATTTGGTGGCTGGAGGTACATTAGGCATTCACAGGATACAGAAGTAAGTGTCGGCCTGTATAGGCCCCAAAAATTAGCCCACATGGGTTTACCTGACAGCTAAGAATGTAGTATTTGGTGGCTGGAGGTACATTAGGCATTCACAAGATACAGAAGTAAGTGTCGGCCAGTATAGGCCCGAAAAATTAGCCCACATGGGTTTACCAGACAGCTAAGAACGTAGTATTTGAGGATGGAGGTACATAAGGCATTCATAGGATACAGAAGTAAGTGTCGGCCAGTATAGGCCCCAAAAATTAGCCCACATGGGTTTACCTGACAGCTAAGAACATAGTATTTGGTGGCTGGAGGTACATTAGGCATTCACAGGATATAGAAGTAAGTGTCGGCCAGTATAGGCCCCAAAAATTAGACCACGTGCGTATACCTGACAGCTAAGAACATAGTTTTTGGTGGCTGGAGGTCCATTGAGCATTCACAGGATAAAGAAGTTAGTGTTGGCCAGTATAGGCCCCAAAAATTAGCCCACATGGGTTTAACTGACAGCTAAGAACGTAGTATTCTGTGGCTTAAAGTACATTAGGCATTCACAGGATAAAGAAGTAAGTGTCGGCCTGTATAGGCCCCAAAAATTAGCCCACATGGGTTTACCTGACAGCTAAGAACGTAGTATTCTGTGGCTGAAGTTACATTAGGCATTCACAGGATACAGAAGTAAGTGTCGGCCAGTATAGGCCCCGAACGTTTGTCCACATGGGATTACCTGACAGCTAAGAACATAGTATTTGGTGGCTGGAGGTACATTAAGCATTCACAGGATACAGAAGTAAGTGTCGGCCTGTATAGCCCCCAAAAATTAGCCCACATGGGTTTACCTGACAGCTAAGAATGTAGTATTTGGTGGCTGGAGGTACATTAGGCATTCACAAGATACAGAAGTAAGTGTCGGCCAGTATAGGCCCGAAAAATTAGCCCACATGGGTTTACCTGACAGCTAAGAACGTAGTATTTGGTGGCTGGAGATACATTAGGCATTCACAGGACAAAGAAGTAAGTGTCGGCCAGTATAGGCCCCAAAAATTAGACCACGTGGGTTTACCTGACATTTAAGAACGTAGTATTTGGTGGCTGGAGGTACATTAGGCATTCACAGGATAAAGAAGTAAGGTTCGGCCAGTATAGGCCCTAAAAATTCGCCCACATGGGATTACCTGACAGCTAAGAACGTAGTATTTGGTGGCTGGAGGTACATTAGGCATTCACAGGACAAAGAAGTAAGTGTCGGCCAGTATAGGCCCCAAAAACTAGCCCACATGGGTTTACCTGACAGCTAAGAACATAGTATTTGGTGGCTGGAGGTACATTAGGCATTCACAGGATAAGGAAGTAAGTGTCGGCCAGTATAGGCCCCAAAAATTAGACCACGTGGGTTTACCTGACAGCTAATAACGTAGTATTTGGTGGCTGGATGTACATTAGGCATTCACAGGACAAAGAAGTAAGTGTCGGCCAGTATAGGCCCCAAAAACTAGCCGACATGGGTTTACCTGACAGCTAAGAACGTAGTATTTGGTGGCTGAAGGTACATTAGGCAATCACAGGATACAGAAGTAAGTGTCGGCCTGTATAGGCCCCAAAAATTAGCCCACATGGGTTTACCTGACAGCTAAGAACGTAGTATTTGGTGGCTGGAAGTACATTAGGCATTCACAGGATACAGAAGTGTCGGCCAGTATAGGCCCCAAAAATTAGCCCACATGGGCTTACCTGACAGCTAAGAATGTAGTATTTGGTGGCTGGAGGTACATTAGGCATTCACAGGATATAGAAGTAAGTGTCGGCCAGTATAGGCCCCAAAAATTAGACCACGTGCGTATACCTGACAGCTAAGAACGTAGTTTTTGGTGGCTGGAGGTCCATTGAGCATTCACAGGATAAAGAAGTTAGTGTTAGCCAGTATAGGCCCCAAAAATTAGCCCACATGGGTTTAACTGACAGCTAAGAACGTAGTATTCTGTGGCTTAAAGTACATTAGGCATTCACAGGATACAGAAGTAAGTGTCGGCCTGTATAGGCCCCAAAAATTAGCCCACATGGGTTTACCTGACAGCTAAGAACATAGTGTTTGGTGGCTGGAGGTACATTAGGCATTCACAGGATAAAGAAGTAAGTGTCGGCCAGTATAGGCCCCAAAAATTAGCCAACATGGGCTTACCCGACAGCTAAGAATGTAGTATTCTGTGGCTGAAGTTACATTAGGCATTCACAGGATACAGAAGTAAGTGTTGGCCAGTATAGGCCCCGAAAGTTTGCCCACATGGGATTACCTGACAGCTAAGAACATAGTATTTGGTGGCTGGAGGTACATTAGGCATTCACAGGATACAGAATTAAGTGTCGGCCTGTATAGGCCCCAAACATTAGCCCACATGGGTTTACCTGACAGCTAAGAATGTAGTATTTGGTGGCTGGAGGTACATTAGGCATTCACAAGATACAGAAGTAAGTGTCGGCCAGTATAGGCCCGAAAAATTAGCCCACATGGGTTTACCGGACAGCTAAGAACGTAGTATTTGGTGGATGGAGGTACATAAGGCATTCATAGGATACAGAAGTAAGTGTCGGCCAGTATAGGCCCCAAAAATTAGACCACGTGGGTTTACCTGACAGCTAAGAATGTATTATTTGGTGGCTGGAAGTACATTAGGCATTCACAGGATAAAGAAGTAAGTGTCGGCCAGCATAGGCCCCACAAATTAGCCCACATGGGTTTAACTGACAGCTAAGAACTTAGTATTCTGTGGCTTATGGTTCATTAGGCATTCACAGGATACAGAAGTAAGTGTCGGCCTGTATAGGCCCCAAAAATTTGCCCACATGGGTTTACCTGACAGCTAAGAACGTAGTATTTGGTGGCTGGGGGTACATTAGGCATTCATAGGATACAGAAGTAAGTGTCGGCCAGTATAGGCCCCAAAAATTAGACCACGTGGGTTTACCTGACAGCTAAGAACGTATTATTTGGTGGCTGGAAGTACATTAGGCATTCACAGGATAAAGAAGTAAGTGTCGGCCAGTATAGGCCCCAAAAATTAGCCCACATGGGTTTACCTGACAGCTAAGAACGTAGTATTCTGTGGCTGGAGGTACATTAGGCATTTACAGGATAAAGAAGTAAGTGTCGGCCAGTATAGGCCCCAAAAATTAGCCCACATGGGCTTACCTGACAGCTAAGAACGTAGTATTCTGTGGCTGAAGTTACATTAGGCATTCACAGGATACAGAAGTAAGTGTCGGCCAGTATAGGCCCCGAACGTTTGCCCACATGGGATTACCTGACAGCTAAGAACATAGTATTTGGTGGCTGGAGGTACATTAAGCATTCACAGGATACAGAAATAAGTGTCGGCCTGTATAGCCCCCAAAAAATAGCCCACATGGGTTTACCTGACAGCTAAGAATGTAGTATTTGGTGGCTGGAGGTACATTAGGCATTCACAAGATACAGAAGTAAGTGTCGGCCAGTATAGGCCCGAAAAATTAGCCCACATGGGTTTACCTGACAGCTAAGAACGTAGTATTTGGTGGCTGGAGATACATTAGGCATTCACAGGACAAAGAAGTAAGTGTCGGCCAGTATAGGCCCCAAAAATTAGACCACGTGGGTTTACCTGACAGGTAAGAACGTAGTATTTGGTGGCTGGAGGTACATTAGGCATTCACAGGATAAAGAAGTAAGGTTCGGCCAGTATAGGCCCTAAAAATTCGCCCACATGGGATTACCTGACAGCTAAGAACGTAGTATTTGGTAACTGGAGGTACATTAGGCATTCACAGGACAAAGAAGTAAGTGTCGGCCAGTATAGGCCCCAAAAACTAGCCCACATGGGTTTACCTGACAGCTAAGAACATAGTATTTGGTGGCTGGAGGTACATTAGGCATTCACAGGATAAGGAAGTAAGTGTCGGCCAGTATAGGCCCCAAAAATTAGACCACGTGGGTTTACCTGACAGCTAAGAACATAGTATTTGGTGGCTGGAGGTACATTAGGCATTCACAGGACAAAGAAGTAAGTGTCGGCCAGTATAGGCCCCAAAAACTAGCCCACATGGGTTTACCTGACAGCTAAGAACGTAGTATTTGGTGGCTGAAGTTACATTAGGCATTCACAGGATACAGAAGTAAGTGTCGGCCTGTATAGGCCCCAAAAATTAGCCCACATGGGTTTACCTGACAGCTAAGAACGTAGTATTTGGTGGCTGGAGGTACATTAGGCATTCACAGGATACAGAAGTGTCGGCCAGTATAGGCCCCAAAAATTAGCCCACATGGGCTTACCTGACAGCTAAGAATGTAGTATTTGGTGGCTGGAGGTACATTAGGCATTCACAGGATATAGAAGTAAGTGTCGGCCAGTATAGGCCCCAAAAATTAGACCACGTGCGTATACCTGACAGCTAAGAACGTAGTTTTTGGTGGCTGGAGGTCCATTGAGCATTCACAGGATAAAGAAGATAGTGTTAGCCAGTATAGGCCCCAAAAATTAGCCCACATGGGTTTAACTGACAGCTAAGAACGTAGTATTCTGTGGCTTAAAGTACATTAGGCATTCACAGGATACAGAAGTAAGTGTTGGCCAGTATAGGCCCCGAAAGTTTGCCCACATGGGATTACCTGACAGCTAAGAACGTAGTATTTGGTGGCTGAAGGTATATTAGGCATTCACAGGATAAAGAAGTAAGTGTCGGCCAGTATAGGCCCCAAAAATTAGCCCACATGGGTTTACCTTACAGCTAAGAACATAGTGTTTGGTGGCTGGAGGTACATTAGGCATTCACAGGTTAAAGAAGTAAGTGTCGGCCAGTATAGGCCCCAAAAATTAGCCCACATGGGTTTACCTGACAGCTAAGAACGTAGTATTCTGTGGCTGGAGGTACATTAGGCATTTACAGGATAAAGAAGTAAGTGTCGGCCAGTATAGGCCCCAAAAATTAGCCAACATGGGCTTACCCGACAGCTAAGAATGTAGCATTCTGTGGCTGAAGTTACATTAGGCATTCACAGGATACAGAAGTAAGTGTTGGCCAGTATAGGCCCCGAAAGTTTGCCCACATGGGATTACCTGACAGCTAAGAACATAGTATTTGGTGGCTGGAGGTACATTAGGCATTCACAGGATACAGAAGTAAGTGTCGGCCTGTATAGGCCCCAAAAATTAGCCGACATGGGTTTACCTGACAGCTAAGAATGTAGTATTTGGTGGCTGGAGGTACATTAGGCATTCACAAGATACAGAAGTAAGTGTCGGCCAGTATAGGCCCGAAAAATTAGCCCACATGGGTTTACCAGACAGCTAAGAACGTAGTATTTGGTGGATGGAGGTACATAAGGCATTCATAGGATACAGAAGTAAGTGTCGGCCAGTATAGGCCCCAAAAATTAGACCACGTGGGTTTACCTGACAGCTAAGAATGTATTATTTGGTGGCTGGAAGTACATTAGGCATTCACAGGATAAAGAAGTAAGTGTCGGCCAGCATAGGCCCCACAAATTAGCCCACATGGGTTTAACTGACAGCTAAGAACTTAGTATTCTGTGGCTTATGGTTCATTAGGCATTCACAGGATACAGAAGTAAGTGTCGGCCTGTATAGGCCCCAAAAATTTGCCCACATGGGTTTACCTGACAGCTAAGAACGTAGTATTTGGTGGCTGGAGGTACATTAGGCATTCATAGGATACAGAAGTAAGTGTCGGCCAGTATAGGCCCCAAAAATTAGACCACGTGGGTTTACCTGACAGCTAAGAACGTATTATTTGGTGGCTGGAAGTACATTAGGCATTCACAGGATAAAGAAGTAAGTGTCGGCCAGCATAGGCCCCACAAATTAGCCCACATGGGTTTAACTGACAGCTAAGAGCTTAGTATTCTGTGGCTTATGGTTCATTAGGCATTCACAGGATACAGAAGTAAGTGTCGGCCTGTATAGGCCCCAAAAATTTGCCCACATGGGTTTACCTGACAGCTAAGAACGTAGTATTTTGTGGCTGGAGGTACATTAGGCATTCATAGGATACAGAAGTAAGTGTCGGCCAGTATAGGCCCCAAAAATTAGACCACGTGGGTTTACCTGACAGCTAAGAACGTATTATTTGGTGGCTGGAAGTACATTAGGCATTCACAGGATAAAGAAGTAAGTGTCGGCCAGTATAGGCCCCACAAATTAGCCCACATGGGTTTAACTGACAGCTAAGAACGTAGTATTTGGTGGCTGGAGGTACATTAGGCATTCACAGGATACAGAAGTGTCAGCCAGTATAGGCCCCAAAAATTAGCCCACATGGGTTTACCTAACAGCTAAGAATGTAGTAATTGGTGGCTGGAGGTACATTAGGCATTTACAGGATATAGAAGTAAGTGTCGGCCAGTATAGGCCCCAAAAATTAGACCACGTGCGTATACCTGACAGCTAAGAACATAGTTTTTGGTGGCTGGAGGTCCATTGAGCATTCACAGGATAAAGAAGTTAGTGTTGGCCAGTATAGGCCCCAAAAATTAGCCCATATGGGTTTAACTGACAGCTAAGAACGTAGTATTCTGTGGCTTAAAGTACATTAGGCATTCACAGGATACAGAAGTAAGTGTCGGCCTGTATAGGCCCCAAAAATTAGCCCACATGGGTTTACCTGACAGCTAAGAACGTAGTATTTGGTGGCTGAAGGTACATTAGGCATTCACAGTATAAAGAAGTAAGTGTCGGCCAGTATAGGCCCCAAAAATTAGCCCACATGGGTTTACCTGACAGCTAAGAACATAGTGTTTGGTGGCTGGAGGTACATTAGGCATTCACAGGATAAAGAAGTAAGTGTCGGCCAGTATAGGCCCCAAAAATTAGCCCACATGGGTTTACCTGACAGCTAAGAACGTAGTATTCTGTGGCTGGAGGTACATTAGGCATTTACAGGATAAAGAAGTAAGTGTCGGCCAGTATAGGCCCCAAAAATTAGCCAACATGGGCTTACCCGACAGCTAAGAATGTAGTATTCTGTGGCTGAAGTTACATTAGGCATTCACAGGATACAGAAGTAAGTGTTGGCCAGTATAGGCCCCGAAAGTTTGCCCACATGGGATTACCTAACAGCTAAGAACATAGTATTTGGTGGTTGGAGGTACATTAGGCATTCACAGGATACAGAAGTAAGTGTCGGCCTGTATAGGCCCCAAAAATTAGCCCACATGGGTTTACCTGACAGCTAAGAACATAGTATTTGGTGGCTGGATGTACATTAGGCATTCACAGGATATAGAAGTAAGTGTCGGCCAGTATAGGCCCCAAAAATTAGACCACGTGCGTATACCTGACAGCTAAGAACATCGTTTTTGGTGGCTGGAGGTCCATTGAGCATTCACAGGATAAAGAAGTTAGTGTTGGCCAGTATAGGCCCCAAAAATTAGTCCACATGGGTTTAACTGACAGCTAAGAACGTAGTATTCTGTGGCTTAAAGTACATTAGGCATTCACAGGATACAGAAGTAAGTGTCGGCCTGTATAGGCCCCAAAAATTAGCCCACATGGGTTTACCTGACATCTAAGAACGTAGTATTTGGTGGCTGAAGGTACATTAGGCATTCACAGGATAAAGAAGTAAGTGTCGGCCAGTATAGGCCCCAAAAATTAGCCCACATGGGTTTACCTGACAGCTAAGAACATAGTGTTTGGTGGCTGGAGGTACATTAGGCATTCACAGGATAAAGAAGTAAGTGTCGGCCAATATAGGCCCCAAAAATTAGCCCACATGGGTTTACCTGACAGCTAAGAACGTAGTATTCTGTGGCTGGAGGTACATTAGGCATTTACAGGATAAAGAAGTAAGTGTCGGCCAGTATAGGCCCCAAAAATTAGCCCACATGGGCTTACCTGACAGCTAAGAACGTAGTATTCTGTGGCTGAAGTTACATTAGGCATTCACAGGATACAGAAGTAAGTGTCGGCCAGTATAGGCCCCGAACGTTTGCCCACATGGGATTACCTGACAGCTAAGAACATAGTATTTGGTGGCTGGAGGTACATTAAGCATTCACAGGATACAGAAGTAAGTGTCGGCCTGTATAGCCCCCAAAAATTAGCCCACATGGGTTTACCTGACAGCTAAGAATGTAGTATTTGGTGGCTGGAGGTATATTAGGCATTCACAAGATACAGAAGTAAGTGTCGGCCAGTATAGGCCCGAAAAATTAGCCCACATGGGTTTACCTGACAGCTAAGAACGTAGTATTTGGTGGCTGGAGATACATTAGGCATTCACAGGACAAAGAAGTAAGTGTCGGCCAGTATAGGCCCCAAAAATTAGACCACGTGGGTTTACCTGACAGGTAAGAACGTAGTATTTGGTGGCTGGAGGTACATTAGGCATTCAAAGGATAAAGAAGTAAGGTTCGGCCAGTATAGGCCCTAAAAATTCGCCCACATGGGATTACCTGACAGCTAAGAACGTAGTATTTGGTGGCTGGAGGTACATTAGGCATTCACAGGACAAAGAAGTAAGTGTCGGCCAGTATAGGCCCCAAAAACTAGCCCACATGGGTTTACCTGACAGCTAAGAACATAGTATTTGGTGGCTGGAGGTACATTAGGCATTCACAGGATAAGGAAGTAAGTGTCGGCCAGTATAGGCCCCAAAAATTAGACCACGTGGGTTTACCTGACAGCTAAGAACGTAGTATTTGGTGGCTGGAGGTACATTAGGCATTCACAGGACAAAGAAGTAAGTGTCGGCCAGTATAGGCCCCAAAAACCAGCCCACATGGGTTTACCTGACATCTAAGAACGTAGTATTTGGTGGCTGGAGGTACATTAGGCATTCACAGGATACAGAAGTGTCGGCCAGTATAGGCCCCAAAAATTAGCCCACATGGGCTTACCTGACAGCTAAGAATGTAGTATTTGGTGGCTGGAGGTACATTAGGCATTCACAGGATATAGAAGTAAGTGTCGGCCAGTATAGGCCCCAAAAATTAGACCACGTGCGTATACCTGACAGCTAAGAACGTAGTTTTTGGTGGCTGGAGGTCCATTGAGCATTCACAGGATAAAGAAGTTAGTGTTAGCCAGTATAGGCCCCAAAAATTAGCCCACATGGGTTTAACTGACAGCTAAGAACGTAGTATTCTGTTTCTTAAAGTACATTAGGCATTCACAGGATACAGAAGTAAGTGTCGGCCTGTATAGGCCCCAAAAATTAGCCCACATGGGTTTACCTGACAGCTAAGAACGTAGTATTTGGTGGCTGAAGGTATATTAGGCATTCACAGGATAAAGAAGTAAGTGTCGGCCAGTATAGGCCCCAATAATTAGCCCACATGGGTTTACCTGACAGCTAAGAACATAGTGTTTGGTGGCTGGAGGTACATTAGGCATTCACAGGATAAAGAAGTGTCGGCCAGTATAGGCCCCAAAAATTAGCCCACATGGGTTTACCTGACAGCTAAGAACGTAGTATTCTGTGGCTGGAGGTACATTAGGCATTTACAGGATAAAGAAGTAAGTGTCGGCCAGTATAGGCCCCAAAAATTAGCCAACATGGGCTTACCCGACAGCTAAGAATGTAGTATTCTGTGGCTGAAGTTACATTAGACATTCACAGGATACAGAAGTAAGTGTTGGCCAGTATAGGCCCCGAAAGTTTGCCCACATGGGATTACCTGACAGCTAAGAACATAGTATTTGGTGGCTGGAGGTACATTAGGCATTCACAGGATACAGAATTAAGTGTCGGCCTGTATAGGCCCCAAAAATTAGCCCACATGGGTTTACCTGACAGCTAAGAATGTAGTATTTGGTGGCTGGAGGTACATTAGGCATTCACAAGATACAGAAGTAAGTGTCGGCCAGTATAGGCCCGAAAAATTAGCCCACATGGGTTTACCTGACAGCTAAGAATGTATTATTTGGTGGCTGGAAGTACATTAGGCATTCACAGGATAAAGAAGTAAGTGTCGGCCAGCATAGGCCCCACAAATTAGCCCACATGGGTTTAACTGACAGCTAAGAACTTAGTATTCTGTGGCTTATGGTTCATTAGGCATTCACAGGATACAGAAGTAAGTGTCGGCCTGTATAGGCCCCAAAAATTTGCCCACATGGGTTTATCTGACAGCTAAGAACGTAGTATTTGGTGGCTGGGGGTACATTAGGCATTCATAGGATACAGAAGTAAGTGTCGACCAGTATAAGCCCCAAAAATTAGACCACGTGGGTTTACCTGACAGCTAAGAACGTATTATTTGGTGGCTGGAAGTACATTAGGCATTCACAGGATAAAGAAGTAAGTGTCGGCCAGCATAGGCCCCACAAATTAGCCCACATGGGTTTAACTGACAGCTAAGAGCTTAGTATTCTGTGGATTATGGTTCATTAGGCATTCACAGGATACAGAAGTAAGTGTCGGCCTGTATAGGCCCCAAAAATTTGCCCACATGGGTTTACCTGACAGCTAAGAACGTAGTATTTGGTGGCTGGAGGTACATTAGGCATTCACAGGATACAGAAGTAAGTGTCGGCCAGTATAGGCCCCAAAAATTAGACCACGTGGGTTTACCTGACAGCTAAGAACGTATTATTTGGTGGCTGGAAGTACATTAGGCATTCACAGGATAAAGAAGTAAGTGTCGGCCAGTATAGGCCCCAAAAATTAGCCCACATGGGTTTACCTGACAGCTAAGAACGTAGTATTCTGTGGCTGGAGGTACATTAGGCATTTACAGGATAAAGAAGTAAGTGTCGGCCAGTATAGGCCCCAAAAATTAGCCCACATGGGCTTACCTGACAGCTAAGAACGTAGTAATCTGTGGCTGAAGTTACATTAGGCATTCACAGGATACAGAAGTAAGTTTCGGCCAGTATAGGCCCCGAACGTTTGCCCACATGGGATTACCTGACAGCTAAGAACATAGTATTTGGTGGCTGGAGGTACATTAAGCATTCACAGGATACAGAAATAATTGTCGGCCTGTATAGCCCCCAAAAATTAGCCCACATGGCTTTACCTGACAGCTAAGAATGTAGTATTTGGTGGCTGGAGGTACATTAGGCATTCACAAGATACAGAAGTAAGTGTCGGCCAGTATAGGCCCCAAAAATTAGACCACGTGGGTTTACCTGACAGGTAAGAACGTAGTATTTGGTGGCTGGAGGTACATTAGGCATTTACAGGATAAAGAAGTAAGGTTCGGCCAGTATAGGCCCCCAAAAATTCGCCCACATGGGATTACCTGACAGCTAAGAACGTAGTATTTGGTGGCTGGAGGTACATTAGGCATTCACAGGACAAAGAAGTAAGTGTCGGCCAGTATAGGCCCCAAAAACTAGCCCACATGGGTTTACCTGACAGCTAAGAACATAGTATTTGGTGGCTGGAGGTACATTAGGCATTCACAGGATAAGGAAGTAAGTGTCGGCCAGTATAGGCCCCAAAAATTAGACCACGTGGGTTTACCTGACAGCTAAGAACGTAGTATTTGGTGGCTGGAGGTACATTAGGCATTCACAGGACAAAGAAGTAAGTGTCGGCCAGTATAGGCCCCAAAAACGAGCCCACATGGGTTTACCTGACAGCTAAGAACGTAGTATTTGGTGGCTGAAGTTACATTAGGCATTCACAGGATACAGAAGTAAGTGTCGGCCTGTATAGGCCCCAAAAATTAGCCTACATGGGTTTACCTGACAGCTAAGAACGTAGTATTTGGTGGCTGGAGGTACATTAGGCATTCACAGGATACAGAAGTGTCGGCCAGTATAGGCCCCAAAAATTAGCCCACATGGGCTTACCTGACAGCTAAGAATGTAGTATTTGGTGGCTGGAGGTACATTAGGCATTCACAGGATATAGAAGTAAGTGTCGGCCAGTATAGGCCCCAAAAATTAGACCACGTGCGTATACCTGACAGCTAAGAACGTAGTTTTTGGTGGCTGGAGGTCCATTGAGCATTCACAGGATAAAGAAGATAGTGTTAGCCAGTATAGGCCCCAAAAATTAGCCCACATGGGTTTAACTGACAGCTAAGAACGTAGTATTCTGTGGCTTAAAGTACATTAGGCATTCACAGGATACAGAAGTAAGTGTCGGCCTGTATAGGCCCCAAAAATTAGCCCACATGGGTTTACCTGACAGCTAAGAACGTAGTATTTGGTGGCTGAAGGTATATTAGGCATTCACAGGATAAAGAAGTAAGTGTCGGCCAGTATAGGCCCCAAAAATTAGCCCACATGGGTTTACCTTACAGCTAAGAACATAGTGTTTGGTGGCTGGAGGTACATTAGGCATTCACAGGATAAAGAAGTAAGTGTCGGCCAGTATAGGCCCCAAAAATTAGCCCACATGGGTTTACCTGACAGCTAAGAACGTAGTATTCTGTGGCTGGAGGTACATTAGGCATTTACAGGATAAAGAAGTAAGTGTCGGCCAGTATAGGCCCCAAAAATTAGCCAACATGGGCTTACCCGACAGCTACGAATGTAGTATTCTGTGGCTGAAGTTACATTAGGCATTCACAGGATACAGAAGTAAGTGTTGGCCAGTATAGGCCCCGAAAGTTTGCTCACATGGGATTACCTGACAGCTAAGAACATAGTATTTGGTGGCTGGAGGTACATTAGGCATTCACAGGATACAGAAGTAAGTGTCGGCCTGTATAGGCCCCAAAAATTAGCCCACATGGATTTACCTGACAGCGAAGAATGTAGTATTTGGTGGCTGGAGGTACATTAGGCATTCACAAGATACAGAAGTAAGTGTCGGCCAGTATAGGCCCGAAAAATTAGCCCACATGGGTTTACCGGACAGCTAAGAACGTAGTATTTGGTGGATGGAGGTACATAAGGCATTCATAGGATACAGAAGTAAGTGTCGGCCAGTATAGGCCCCAAAAATTAGACCACGTGGGTTTACCTGACAGCTAAGAATGTATTATTTGGTGGCTGGAAGTACATTAGGCATTCACAGGATAAAGAAGTAAGTGTCGGCCAGCATAGGCCCCACAAATTAGCCCACATGGGTTTAACTGACAGCTAAGAACTTAGTATTCTGTGGCTTATGGTTCATTAGGCATTCACAGGATACAGAAGTAAGTGTCGGCCTGTATAGGCCCCAAAAATTTGCCCACATGGGTTTACCTGACAGCTAAGAACGTAGTATTTGGTGGCTGGAGGTACATTAGGCATTCATAGGATACAGAAGTAAGTGTCGGCCAGTATAGGCCCCAAAAATTAGACCACGTGGGTTTACCTGACAGCTAAGAACGTATTATTTGGTGGCTGGAAGTACATTAGGCATTCACAGGATAAAGAAGTAAGTGTCGGCCAGCATAGGCCCCACAAATTAGCCCACATGGGTTTAACTGACAGCTAAGAGCTTAGTATTCTGTGGCTTATGGTTCATTAGGCATTCACAGGATACAGAAGTAAGTGTCGGCCTGTATAGGCCCCAAAAATTTGCCCACATGGGTTTACCTGACAGCTAAGAACGTAGTATTTGGTGGCTGGAGGTACATTAGGCATTCATAGGATACAGAAGTAAGTGTCGGCCAATATTGGCCCCAAAAATTAGACCACGTGGGTTTACCTGACAGCTAAGAACGTATTATTTGGTGGCTGGAAGTACATTAGGCATTCACAGGATAAAGAAGTAAGTGTCGGCCAGTATAGGCCCCACAAATTAGCCCACATGGGTTTAACTGACAGCTAAGAACGTAGTATTTGGTGGCTGGAGGTACATTAGGCATTCACAGGATACAGAAGTGTCGGCCAGTATAGGCCCAAAAAATTAGCCCACATGGGTTTACCTATCAGCTAAGAATGTAGTATTTGGTGGCTGGAGGTACATTAGGCATTTACAGGATATAGAAGTAAGTGTCGGCCAGTTTAGGCCCCAAAAATTAGACCACGTGCGTATACCTGACAGCTAAGAACATAGTTTTTGGTGGCAAGAGGTCCATTGAGCATTCACAGGATAAAGAAGTTAGTGTTGGCCAGTATAGGCCCCAAAAATTAGCTCACATGGGTTTAACTGACAGCTAAGAACGTAGTATTCTGTGGCTTAAAGTACATTAGGCATTCACAGGATACAGAAGTAAGTGTCGGCCTGTATAGGCCCCAAAAATTAGCCCACATGGGTTTACCTGACAGCTAAGAACGTAGTATTTGGTGGCTGAAGGTACATTAGGCATTCACAGGATAAAGAAGTAAGTGTCAGCCAGTATAGGCCCCAAAAATTAGCCCACATGGGTTTACCTGACAGCTAAGAACATAGTGTTTGGTGGCTGGAGGTACATTAGGCATTCACAGGATAAAGAAGTAAGTGTCGGCCAATATAGGCCCCAAAAATTAGCCCACATGGGTTTACCTGACAGCTAAGAACGTAGTATTCTGTGGCTGGAGGTACATTAGGCATTTACAGGATAAAGAAGTAAGTGTCGGCCAGTATAGGCCCCAAAAATTAGCCAACATGGGCTTACCCGACAGCTAAGAATGTAGTATTCTGTGGCTGAAGTTACATTAGGCATTCACAGGATACAGAAGTAAGTGTTGGCCAGTATAGGCCCCGAAAGTTTGCCCACATGGGATTACCTGACAGCTAAGAACATAGTATTTGGTGGCTGGAGGTACATTAGGCATTCACAGGATACAGAAGTAAGTGTCGGCCTGTATAGGCCCCAAAAATTAGCCCACATGGGTTTACCTGACAGCTAAGAATGTAGTATTTGGTGGCTGGAGGTACATTAGGCATTCACAAGATACAGAAGTAAGTGTCGGCCAGTATAGGCCCGAAAAATTAGCCCACATGGGTTTACCGGACAGCTAAGAACATAGTATTTGGTGGCTGGAGGTACATAAGGCATTCATAGGATACAGAAGTAAGTGTCGGCCAGTATAGGCCCCAAAAATTAGACCACGTGGGTTTACCTGACAGCTAAGAATGTATTATTTGGTGGCTGGAAGTACATTAGGCATTCACAGGATAAAGAAGTAAGTGTCGGCCAGCATAGGCCCCACAAATTAGCCCACATGGGTTTAACTGACAGCTAAGAACTTAGTATTCTGTGGCTTATGGTTCATTAGGCATTCACAGGATACAGAAGTAAGTGTCGGCCTGTATAGGCCCCAAAAATTTGCCCACATGGGTTTACCTGACAGCTAAGAACGTAGTATTTGGTGGCTGGAGGTACATTAGGCATTCATAGGATACAGAAGTAAGTGTCGGCCAGTATAGGCCCCAAAAATTAGACCACGTGGGTTTACCTGACAGCTAAGAACGTATTATTTGGTGGCTGGAAGTACATTAGGCATTCACAGGATAAAGAAGTAAGTGTCGGCCAGCATAGGCCCCACAAATTAGCCCACATGGGTTTAACTGACAGCTAAGAGCTTAGTATTCTGTGGCTTATGGTTCATTAGGCATTCACAGGATACAGAAGTAAGTGTCGGCCTGTATAGGCCCCAAAAATTTGCCCACATGGGTTTACCTGACAGCTAAGAACGTAGTATTTTGTGGCTGGAGGTACATTAGGCATTCATAGGATACAGAAGTAAGTGTCGGCCAGTATAGGCCCCAAAAATTAGACCACGTGGGTTTACCTGACAGCTAAGAACGTATTATTTGGTGGCTGGAAGTACATTAGGCATTCACAGGATAAAGAAGTAAGTGTCGGCCAGTATAGGCCCCACAAATTAGCCCACATGGGTTTAACTGACAGCTAAGAACGTAGTATTTGGTGGCTGGAGGTACATTAGGCATTCACAGGATACAGAAGTAAGTGTCGGCCAGTATAAGCCCCAAAAATTAGCCCACATGGGATTACCTGACAGCTAACAACGTAGTATTTGGTGGCTGGAGGTACATTAGGCATTCACAAAATAAAGAAGTAAGTGTCGGCCAGTATAGGCCCCAAAAATTAGACCACGTGGGTTTACCTGACAGCTAAGAACGTATTATTTGGTGGCTGGAAGTACATTAGGCATTCACAGGATAAAGAAGTAAGTGTCGGCCAGTATAGGCCCCACAAATTAGCCCACATGGGTTTAACTGACAGCTAAGAACGTAGTATTTGGTGGCTGGAGGTACATTAGGCATTCACAGGATACAGAAGTGTCAGCCAGTATAGGCCCCAAAAATTAGCCCACATGGGTTTACCTAACAGCTAAGAATGTAGTAATTGGTGGCTGGAGGTACATTAGGCATTTACAGGATATAGAAGTAAGTGTCGGCCAGTATAGGCCCCAAAAATTAGACCACGTGCGTATACCTGACAGCTAAGAACATAGTTTTTGGTGGCTGGAGGTCCATTGAGCATTCACAGGATAAAGAAGTTAGTGTTGGCCAGTATAGGCCCCAAAAATTAGCCCATATGGGTTTAACTGACAGCTAAGAACGTAGTATTCTGTGGCTTAAAGTACATTAGGCATTCACAGGATACAGAAGTAAGTGTCGGCCTGTATAGGCCCCAAAAATTAGCCCACATGGGTTTACCTGACAGCTAAGAACGTAGTATTTGGTGGCTGAAGGTACATTAGGCATTCACAGTATAAAGAAGTAAGTGTCGGCCAGTATAGGCCCCAAAAATTAGCCCACATGGGTTTACCTGACAGCTAAGAACATAGTGTTTGGTGGCTGGAGGTACATTAGGCATTCACAGGATAAAGAAGTAAGTGTCGGCCAGTATAGGCCCCAAAAATTAGCCCACATGGGTTTACCTGACAGCTAAGAACGTAGTATTCTGTGGCTGGAGGTACATTAGGCATTTACAGGATAAAGAAGTAAGTGTCGGCCAGTATAGGCCCCAAAAATTAGCCAACATGGGCTTACCCGACAGCTAAGAATGTAGTATTCTGTGGCTGAAGTTACATTAGGCATTCACAGGATACAGAAGTAAGTGTTGGCCAGTATAGGCCCCGAAAGTTTGCCCACATGGGATTACCTAACAGCTAAGAACATAGTATTTGGTGGTTGGAGGTACATTAGGCATTCACAGGATACAGAAGTAAGTGTCGGCCTGTATAGGCCCCAAAAATTAGCCCACATGGGTTTACCTGACAGCTAAGAACATAGTATTTGGTGGCTGGATGTACATTAGGCATTCACAGGATATAGAAGTAAGTGTCGGCCAGTATAGGCCCCAAAAATTAGACCACGTGCGTATACCTGACAGCTAAGAACATCGTTTTTGGTGGCTGGAGGTCCATTGAGCATTCACAGGATAAAGAAGTTAGTGTTGGCCAGTATAGGCCCCAAAAATTAGTCCACATGGGTTTAACTGACAGCTAAGAACGTAGTATTCTGTGGCTTAAAGTACATTAGGCATTCACAGGATACAGAAGTAAGTGTCGGCCTGTATAGGCCCCAAAAATTAGCCCACATGGGTTTACCTGACATCTAAGAACGTAGTATTTGGTGGCTGAAGGTACATTAGGCATTCACAGGATAAAGAAGTAAGTGTCGGCCAGTATAGGCCCCAAAAATTAGCCCACATGGGTTTACCTGACAGCTAAGAACGTATTATTTGGTGGCTGGAAGTACATTAGGCATTCACAGGATAAAGAAGTAAGTGTCGGCCAGTATAGGCCCCACAAATTAGCCCACATGGGTTTAACTGACAGCTAAGAACGTAGTATTTGGTGGCTGGAGGTACATTAGGCATTCACAGGATACAGAAGTGTCGGCCAGTATAGGCCCAAAAAATTAGCCCACATGGGTTTACCTATCAGCTAAGAATGTAGTATTTGGTGGCTGGAGGTACATTAGGCATTTACAGGATATAGAAGTAAGTGTCGGCCAGTTTAGGCCCCAAAAATTAGACCACGTGCGTATACCTGACAGCTAAGAACATAGTTTTTGGTGGCAAGAGGTCCATTGAGCATTCACAGGATAAAGAAGTTAGTGTTGGCCAGTATAGGCCCCAAAAATTAGCTCACATGGGTTTAACTGACAGCTAAGAACGTAGTATTCTGTGGCTTAAAGTACATTAGGCATTCACAGGATACAGAAGTAAGTGTCGGCCTGTATAGGCCCCAAAAATTAGCCCACATGGGTTTACCTGACAGCTAAGAACGTAGTATTTGGTGGCTGAAGGTACATTAGGCATTCACAGGATAAAGAAGTAAGTGTCAGCCAGTATAGGCCCCAAAAATTAGCCCACATGGGTTTACCTGACAGCTAAGAACATAGTGTTTGGTGGCTGGAGGTACATTAGGCATTCACAGGATAAAGAAGTAAGTGTCGGCCAATATAGGCCCCAAAAATTAGCCCACATGGGTTTACCTGACAGCTAAGAACGTAGTATTCTGTGGCTGGAGGTACATTAGGCATTTACAGGATAAAGAAGTAAGTGTCGGCCAGTATAGGCCCCAAAAATTAGCCAACATGGGCTTACCCGACAGCTAAGAATGTAGTATTCTGTGGCTGAAGTTACATTAGGCATTCACAGGATACAGAAGTAAGTGTTGGCCAGTATAGGCCCCGAAAGTTTGCCCACATGGGATTACCTGACAGCTAAGAACATAGTATTTGGTGGCTGGAGGTACATTAGGCATTCACAGGATACAGAAGTAAGTGTCGGCCTGTATAGGCCCCAAAAATTAGCCCACATGGGTTTACCTGACAGCTAAGAATGTAGTATTTGGTGGCTGGAGGTACATTAGGCATTCACAAGATACAGAAGTAAGTGTCGGCCAGTATAGGCCCGAAAAATTAGCCCACATGGGTTTACCGGACAGCTAAGAACATAGTATTTGGTGGCTGGAGGTACATAAGGCATTCATAGGATACAGAAGTAAGTGTCGGCCAGTATAGGCCCCAAAAATTAGACCACGTGGGTTTACCTGACAGCTAAGAATGTATTATTTGGTGGCTGGAAGTACATTAGGCATTCACAGGATAAAGAAGTAAGTGTCGGCCAGCATAGGCCCCACAAATTAGCCCACATGGGTTTAACTGACAGCTAAGAACTTAGTATTCTGTGGCTTATGGTTCATTAGGCATTCACAGGATACAGAAGTAAGTGTCGGCCTGTATAGGCCCCAAAAATTTGCCCACATGGGTTTACCTGACAGCTAAGAACGTAGTATTTGGTGGCTGGAGGTACATTAGGCATTCATAGGATACAGAAGTAAGTGTCGGCCAGTATAGGCCCCAAAAATTAGACCACGTGGGTTTACCTGACAGCTAAGAACGTATTATTTGGTGGCTGGAAGTACATTAGGCATTCACAGGATAAAGAAGTAAGTGTCGGCCAGCATAGGCCCCACAAATTAGCCCACATGGGTTTAACTGACAGCTAAGAGCTTAGTATTCTGTGGCTTATGGTTCATTAGGCATTCACAGGATACAGAAGTAAGTGTCGGCCTGTATAGGCCCCAAAAATTTGCCCACATGGGTTTACCTGACAGCTAAGAACGTAGTATTTTGTGGCTGGAGGTACATTAGGCATTCATAGGATACAGAAGTAAGTGTCGGCCAGTATAGGCCCCAAAAATTAGACCACGTGGGTTTACCTGACAGCTAAGAACGTATTATTTGGTGGCTGGAAGTACATTAGGCATTCACAGGATAAAGAAGTAAGTGTCGGCCAGTATAGGCCCCACAAATTAGCCCACATGGGTTTAACTGACAGCTAAGAACGTAGTATTTGGTGGCTGGAGGTACATTAGGCATTCACAGGATACAGAAGTAAGTGTCGGCCAGTATAAGCCCCAAAAATTAGCCCACATGGGATTACCTGACAGCTAACAACGTAGTATTTGGTGGCTGGAGGTACATTAGGCATTCACAAAATAAAGAAGTAAGTGTCGGCCAGTATAGGCCCCAAAAATTAGACCACGTGGGTTTACCTGACAGCTAAGAACGTATTATTTGGTGGCTGGAAGTACATTAGGCATTCACAGGATAAAGAAGTAAGTGTCGGCCAGTATAGGCCCCACAAATTAGCCCACATGGGTTTAACTGACAGCTAAGAACGTAGTATTTGGTGGCTGGAGGTACATTAGGCATTCACAGGATACAGAAGTGTCAGCCAGTATAGGCCCCAAAAATTAGCCCACATGGGTTTACCTAACAGCTAAGAATGTAGTAATTGGTGGCTGGAGGTACATTAGGCATTTACAGGATATAGAAGTAAGTGTCGGCCAGTATAGGCCCCAAAAATTAGACCACGTGCGTATACCTGACAGCTAAGAACATAGTTTTTGGTGGCTGGAGGTCCATTGAGCATTCACAGGATAAAGAAGTTAGTGTTGGCCAGTATAGGCCCCAAAAATTAGCCCATATGGGTTTAACTGACAGCTAAGAACGTAGTATTCTGTGGCTTAAAGTACATTAGGCATTCACAGGATACAGAAGTAAGTGTCGGCCTGTATAGGCCCCAAAAATTAGCCCACATGGGTTTACCTGACAGCTAAGAACGTAGTATTTGGTGGCTGAAGGTACATTAGGCATTCACAGTATAAAGAAGTAAGTGTCGGCCAGTATAGGCCCCAAAAATTAGCCCACATGGGTTTACCTGACAGCTAAGAACATAGTGTTTGGTGGCTGGAGGTACATTAGGCATTCACAGGATAAAGAAGTAAGTGTCGGCCAGTATAGGCCCCAAAAATTAGCCCACATGGGTTTACCTGACAGCTAAGAACGTAGTATTCTGTGGCTGGAGGTACATTAGGCATTTACAGGATAAAGAAGTAAGTGTCGGCCAGTATAGGCCCCAAAAATTAGCCAACATGGGCTTACCCGACAGCTAAGAATGTAGTATTCTGTGGCTGAAGTTACATTAGGCATTCACAGGATACAGAAGTAAGTGTTGGCCAGTATAGGCCCCGAAAGTTTGCCCACATGGGATTACCTAACAGCTAAGAACATAGTATTTGGTGGTTGGAGGTACATTAGGCATTCACAGGATACAGAAGTAAGTGTCGGCCTGTATAGGCCCCAAAAATTAGCCCACATGGGTTTACCTGACAGCTAAGAACATAGTATTTGGTGGCTGGATGTACATTAGGCATTCACAGGATATAGAAGTAAGTGTCGGCCAGTATAGGCCCCAAAAATTAGACCACGTGCGTATACCTGACAGCTAAGAACATCGTTTTTGGTGGCTGGAGGTCCATTGAGCATTCACAGGATAAAGAAGTTAGTGTTGGCCAGTATAGGCCCCAAAAATTAGTCCACATGGGTTTAACTGACAGCTAAGAACGTAGTATTCTGTGGCTTAAAGTACATTAGGCATTCACAGGATACAGAAGTAAGTGTCGGCCTGTATAGGCCCCAAAAATTAGCCCACATGGGTTTACCTGACATCTAAGAACGTAGTATTTGGTGGCTGAAGGTACATTAGGCATTCACAGGATAAAGAAGTAAGTGTCGGCCAGTATAGGCCCCAAAAATTAGCCCACATGGGTTTACCTGACAGCTAAGAACATAGTGTTTGGTGGCTGGAGGTACATTAGGCATTCACAGGATAAAGAAGTAAGTGTCGGCCAATATAGGCCCCAAAAATTAGCCCACATGGGTTTACCTGACAGCTAAGAACGTAGTATTCTGTGGCTGGAGGTACATTAGGCATTTACAGGATAAAGAAGTAAGTGTCGGCCAGTATAGGCCCCAAAAATTAGCCCACATGGGCTTACCTGACAGCTAAGAACGTAGTATTCTGTGGCTGAAGTTACATTAGGCATTCACAGGATACAGAAGTAAGTGTCGGCCAGTATAGGCCCCGAACGTTTGCCCACATGGGATTACCTGACAGCTAAGAACATAGTATTTGGTGGCTGGAGGTACATTAAGCATTCACAGGATACAGAAGTAAGTGTCGGCCTGTATAGCCCCCAAAAATTAGCCCACATGGGTTTACCTGACAGCTAAGAATGTAGTATTTGGTGGCTGGAGGTACATTAGGCATTCACAAGATACAGAAGTAAGTGTCGGCCAGTATAGGCCCGAAAAATTAGCCCACATGGGTTTACCTGACAGCTAAGAACGTAGTATTTGGTGGCTGGAGATACATTAGGCATTCACAGGACAAAGAAGTAAGTGTCGGCCAGTATAGGCCCCAAAAATTAGACCACGTGGGTTTACCTGACAGGTAAGAACGTAGTATTTGGTGGCTGGAGGTACATTAGGCATTCACAGGATAAAGAAGTAAGGTTCGGCCAGTATAGGCCCTAAAAATTCGCCCACATGGGATTACCTGACAGCTAAGAACGTAGTATTTGGTGGCTGGAGGTACATTAGGCATTCACAGGACAAAGAAGTAAGTGTCGGCCAGTATAGGCCCCAAAAACTAGCCCACATGGGTTTACCTGACAGCTAAGAACATAGTATTTGGTGGCTGGAGGTACATTAGGCATTCACAGGATAAGGAAGTAAGTGTCGGCCAGTATAGGCCCCAAAAATTAGACCACGTGGGTTTACCTGACAGCTAAGAACGTAGTATTTGGTGGCTGGAGGTACATTAGGCATTCACAGGACAAAGAAGTAAGTGTCGGCCAGTATAGGCCCCAAAAACCAGCCCACATGGGTTTACCTGACATCTAAGAACGTAGTATTTGGTGGCTGGAGGTACATTAGGCATTCACAGGATACAGAAGTGTCGGCCAGTATAGGCCCCAAAAATTAGCCCACATGGGCTTACCTGACAGCTAAGAATGTAGTATTTGGTGGCTGGAGGTACATTAGGCATTCACAGGATATAGAAGTAAGTGTCGGCCAGTATAGGCCCCAAAAATTAGACCACGTGCGTATACCTGACAGCTAAGAACGTAGTTTTTGGTGGCTGGAGGTCCATTGAGCATTCACAGGATAAAGAAGTTAGTGTTAGCCAGTATAGGCCCCAAAAATTAGCCCACATGGGTTTAACTGACAGCTAAGAACGTAGTATTCTGTTTCTTAAAGTACATTAGGCATTCACAGGATACAGAAGTAAGTGTCGGCCTGTATAGGCCCCAAAAATTAGCCCACATGGGTTTACCTGACAGCTAAGAACGTAGTATTTGGTGGCTGAAGGTATATTAGGCATTCACAGGATAAAGAAGTAAGTGTCGGCCAGTATAGGCCCCAATAATTAGCCCACATGGGTTTACCTGACAGCTAAGAACATAGTGTTTGGTGGCTGGAGGTACATTAGGCATTCACAGGATAAAGAAGTGTCGGCCAGTATAGGCCCCAAAAATTAGCCCACATGGGTTTACCTGACAGCTAAGAACGTAGTATTCTGTGGCTGGAGGTACATTAGGCATTTACAGGATAAAGAAGTAAGTGTCGGCCAGTATAGGCCCCAAAAATTAGCCAACATGGGCTTACCCGACAGCTAAGAATGTAGTATTCTGTGGCTGAAGTTACATTAGACATTCACAGGATACAGAAGTAAGTGTTGGCCAGTATAGGCCCCGAAAGTTTGCCCACATGGGATTACCTGACAGCTAAGAACATAGTATTTGGTGGCTGGAGGTACATTAGGCATTCACAGGATACAGAATTAAGTGTCGGCCTGTATAGGCCCCAAAAATTAGCCCACATGGGTTTACCTGACAGCTAAGAATGTAGTATTTGGTGGCTGGAGGTACATTAGGCATTCACAAGATACAGAAGTAAGTGTCGGCCAGTATAGGCCCGAAAAATTAGCCCACATGGGTTTACCTGACAGCTAAGAATGTATTATTTGGTGGCTGGAAGTACATTAGGCATTCACAGGATAAAGAAGTAAGTGTCGGCCAGCATAGGCCCCACAAATTAGCCCACATGGGTTTAACTGACAGCTAAGAACTTAGTATTCTGTGGCTTATGGTTCATTAGGCATTCACAGGATACAGAAGTAAGTGTCGGCCTGTATAGGCCCCAAAAATTTGCCCACATGGGTTTATCTGACAGCTAAGAACGTAGTATTTGGTGGCTGGGGGTACATTAGGCATTCATAGGATACAGAAGTAAGTGTCGACCAGTATAAGCCCCAAAAATTAGACCACGTGGGTTTACCTGACAGCTAAGAACGTATTATTTGGTGGCTGGAAGTACATTAGGCATTCACAGGATAAAGAAGTAAGTGTCGGCCAGCATAGGCCCCACAAATTAGCCCACATGGGTTTAACTGACAGCTAAGAGCTTAGTATTCTGTGGATTATGGTTCATTAGGCATTCACAGGATACAGAAGTAAGTGTCGGCCTGTATAGGCCCCAAAAATTTGCCCACATGGGTTTACCTGACAGCTAAGAACGTAGTATTTGGTGGCTGGAGGTACATTAGGCATTCACAGGATACAGAAGTAAGTGTCGGCCAGTATAGGCCCCAAAAATTAGACCACGTGGGTTTACCTGACAGCTAAGAACGTATTATTTGGTGGCTGGAAGTACATTAGGCATTCACAGGATAAAGAAGTAAGTGTCGGCCAGTATAGGCCCCAAAAATTAGCCCACATGGGTTTACCTGACAGCTAAGAACGTAGTATTCTGTGGCTGGAGGTACATTAGGCATTTACAGGATAAAGAAGTAAGTGTCGGCCAGTATAGGCCCCAAAAATTAGCCCACATGGGCTTACCTGACAGCTAAGAACGTAGTAATCTGTGGCTGAAGTTACATTAGGCATTCACAGGATACAGAAGTAAGTTTCGGCCAGTATAGGCCCCGAACGTTTGCCCACATGGGATTACCTGACAGCTAAGAACATAGTATTTGGTGGCTGGAGGTACATTAAGCATTCACAGGATACAGAAATAATTGTCGGCCTGTATAGCCCCCAAAAATTAGCCCACATGGCTTTACCTGACAGCTAAGAATGTAGTATTTGGTGGCTGGAGGTACATTAGGCATTCACAAGATACAGAAGTAAGTGTCGGCCAGTATAGGCCCCAAAAATTAGACCACGTGGGTTTACCTGACAGGTAAGAACGTAGTATTTGGTGGCTGGAGGTACATTAGGCATTTACAGGATAAAGAAGTAAGGTTCGGCCAGTATAGGCCCCCAAAAATTCGCCCACATGGGATTACCTGACAGCTAAGAACGTAGTATTTGGTGGCTGGAGGTACATTAGGCATTCACAGGACAAAGAAGTAAGTGTCGGCCAGTATAGGCCCCAAAAACTAGCCCACATGGGTTTACCTGACAGCTAAGAACATAGTATTTGGTGGCTGGAGGTACATTAGGCATTCACAGGATAAGGAAGTAAGTGTCGGCCAGTATAGGCCCCAAAAATTAGACCACGTGGGTTTACCTGACAGCTAAGAACGTAGTATTTGGTGGCTGGAGGTACATTAGGCATTCACAGGACAAAGAAGTAAGTGTCGGCCAGTATAGGCCCCAAAAACGAGCCCACATGGGTTTACCTGACAGCTAAGAACGTAGTATTTGGTGGCTGAAGTTACATTAGGCATTCACAGGATACAGAAGTAAGTGTCGGCCTGTATAGGCCCCAAAAATTAGCCTACATGGGTTTACCTGACAGCTAAGAACGTAGTATTTGGTGGCTGGAGGTACATTAGGCATTCACAGGATACAGAAGTGTCGGCCAGTATAGGCCCCAAAAATTAGCCCACATGGGCTTACCTGACAGCTAAGAATGTAGTATTTGGTGGCTGGAGGTACATTAGGCATTCACAGGATATAGAAGTAAGTGTCGGCCAGTATAGGCCCCAAAAATTAGACCACGTGCGTATACCTGACAGCTAAGAACGTAGTTTTTGGTGGCTGGAGGTCCATTGAGCATTCACAGGATAAAGAAGATAGTGTTAGCCAGTATAGGCCCCAAAAATTAGCCCACATGGGTTTAACTGACAGCTAAGAACGTAGTATTCTGTGGCTTAAAGTACATTAGGCATTCACAGGATACAGAAGTAAGTGTCGGCCTGTATAGGCCCCAAAAATTAGCCCACATGGGTTTACCTGACAGCTAAGAACGTAGTATTTGGTGGCTGAAGGTATATTAGGCATTCACAGGATAAAGAAGTAAGTGTCGGCCAGTATAGGCCCCAAAAATTAGCCCACATGGGTTTACCTTACAGCTAAGAACATAGTGTTTGGTGGCTGGAGGTACATTAGGCATTCACAGGATAAAGAAGTAAGTGTCGGCCAGTATAGGCCCCAAAAATTAGCCCACATGGGTTTACCTGACAGCTAAGAACGTAGTATTCTGTGGCTGGAGGTACATTAGGCATTTACAGGATAAAGAAGTAAGTGTCGGCCAGTATAGGCCCCAAAAATTAGCCAACATGGGCTTACCCGACAGCTACGAATGTAGTATTCTGTGGCTGAAGTTACATTAGGCATTCACAGGATACAGAAGTAAGTGTTGGCCAGTATAGGCCCCGAAAGTTTGCTCACATGGGATTACCTGACAGCTAAGAACATAGTATTTGGTGGCTGGAGGTACATTAGGCATTCACAGGATACAGAAGTAAGTGTCGGCCTGTATAGGCCCCAAAAATTAGCCCACATGGATTTACCTGACAGCGAAGAATGTAGTATTTGGTGGCTGGAGGTACATTAGGCATTCACAAGATACAGAAGTAAGTGTCGGCCAGTATAGGCCCGAAAAATTAGCCCACATGGGTTTACCGGACAGCTAAGAACGTAGTATTTGGTGGATGGAGGTACATAAGGCATTCATAGGATACAGAAGTAAGTGTCGGCCAGTATAGGCCCCAAAAATTAGACCACGTGGGTTTACCTGACAGCTAAGAATGTATTATTTGGTGGCTGGAAGTACATTAGGCATTCACAGGATAAAGAAGTAAGTGTCGGCCAGCATAGGCCCCACAAATTAGCCCACATGGGTTTAACTGACAGCTAAGAACTTAGTATTCTGTGGCTTATGGTTCATTAGGCATTCACAGGATACAGAAGTAAGTGTCGGCCTGTATAGGCCCCAAAAATTTGCCCACATGGGTTTACCTGACAGCTAAGAACGTAGTATTTGGTGGCTGGAGGTACATTAGGCATTCATAGGATACAGAAGTAAGTGTCGGCCAGTATAGGCCCCAAAAATTAGACCACGTGGGTTTACCTGACAGCTAAGAACGTATTATTTGGTGGCTGGAAGTACATTAGGCATTCACAGGATAAAGAAGTAAGTGTCGGCCAGCATAGGCCCCACAAATTAGCCCACATGGGTTTAACTGACAGCTAAGAGCTTAGTATTCTGTGGCTTATGGTTCATTAGGCATTCACAGGATACAGAAGTAAGTGTCGGCCTGTATAGGCCCCAAAAATTTGCCCACATGGGTTTACCTGACAGCTAAGAACGTAGTATTTGGTGGCTGGAGGTACATTAGGCATTCATAGGATACAGAAGTAAGTGTCGGCCAATATTGGCCCCAAAAATTAGACCACGTGGGTTTACCTGACAGCTAAGAACGTATTATTTGGTGGCTGGAAGTACATTAGGCATTCACAGGATAAAGAAGTAAGTGTCGGCCAGTATAGGCCCCACAAATTAGCCCACATGGGTTTAACTGACAGCTAAGAACGTAGTATTTGGTGGCTGGAGGTACATTAGGCATTCACAGGATACAGAAGTGTCGGCCAGTATAGGCCCAAAAAATTAGCCCACATGGGTTTACCTATCAGCTAAGAATGTAGTATTTGGTGGCTGGAGGTACATTAGGCATTTACAGGATATAGAAGTAAGTGTCGGCCAGTTTAGGCCCCAAAAATTAGACCACGTGCGTATACCTGACAGCTAAGAACATAGTTTTTGGTGGCAAGAGGTCCATTGAGCATTCACAGGATAAAGAAGTTAGTGTTGGCCAGTATAGGCCCCAAAAATTAGCTCACATGGGTTTAACTGACAGCTAAGAACGTAGTATTCTGTGGCTTAAAGTACATTAGGCATTCACAGGATACAGAAGTAAGTGTCGGCCTGTATAGGCCCCAAAAATTAGCCCACATGGGTTTACCTGACAGCTAAGAACGTAGT
Organism: Pelophylax lessonae; assembly: GCF_965119305.1. Lineage (NCBI taxonomy): Eukaryota > Metazoa > Chordata > Amphibia > Anura > Ranidae > Pelophylax > Pelophylax lessonae. The sequence goes on from NC_138777.1 coordinate 129,748,809, forward strand.
ATTTGGTGGCTGAAGGTACATTAGGCATTCACAGGATAAAGAAGTAAGTGTCAGCCAGTATAGGCCCCAAAAATTAGCCCACATGGGTTTACCTGACAGCTAAGAACATAGTGTTTGGTGGCTGGAGGTACATTAGGCATTCACAGGATAAAGAAGTAAGTGTCGGCCAATATAGGCCCCAAAAATTAGCCCACATGGGTTTACCTGACAGCTAAGAACGTAGTATTCTGTGGCTGGAGGTACATTAGGCATTTACAGGATAAAGAAGTAAGTGTCGGCCAGTATAGGCCCCAAAAATTAGCCAACATGGGCTTACCCGACAGCTAAGAATGTAGTATTCTGTGGCTGAAGTTACATTAGGCATTCACAGGATACAGAAGTAAGTGTTGGCCAGTATAGGCCCCGAAAGTTTGCCCACATGGGATTACCTGACAGCTAAGAACATAGTATTTGGTGGCTGGAGGTACATTAGGCATTCACAGGATACAGAAGTAAGTGTCGGCCTGTATAGGCCCCAAAAATTAGCCCACATGGGTTTACCTGACAGCTAAGAATGTAGTATTTGGTGGCTGGAGGTACATTAGGCATTCACAAGATACAGAAGTAAGTGTCGGCCAGTATAGGCCCGAAAAATTAGCCCACATGGGTTTACCGGACAGCTAAGAACATAGTATTTGGTGGCTGGAGGTACATAAGGCATTCATAGGATACAGAAGTAAGTGTCGGCCAGTATAGGCCCCAAAAATTAGACCACGTGGGTTTACCTGACAGCTAAGAATGTATTATTTGGTGGCTGGAAGTACATTAGGCATTCACAGGATAAAGAAGTAAGTGTCGGCCAGCATAGGCCCCACAAATTAGCCCACATGGGTTTAACTGACAGCTAAGAACTTAGTATTCTGTGGCTTATGGTTCATTAGGCATTCACAGGATACAGAAGTAAGTGTCGGCCTGTATAGGCCCCAAAAATTTGCCCACATGGGTTTACCTGACAGCTAAGAACGTAGTATTTGGTGGCTGGAGGTACATTAGGCATTCATAGGATACAGAAGTAAGTGTCGGCCAGTATAGGCCCCAAAAATTAGACCACGTGGGTTTACCTGACAGCTAAGAACGTATTATTTGGTGGCTGGAAGTACATTAGGCATTCACAGGATAAAGAAGTAAGTGTCGGCCAGCATAGGCCCCACAAATTAGCCCACATGGGTTTAACTGACAGCTAAGAGCTTAGTATTCTGTGGCTTATGGTTCATTAGGCATTCACAGGATACAGAAGTAAGTGTCGGCCTGTATAGGCCCCAAAAATTTGCCCACATGGGTTTACCTGACAGCTAAGAACGTAGTATTTTGTGGCTGGAGGTACATTAGGCATTCATAGGATACAGAAGTAAGTGTCGGCCAGTATAGGCCCCAAAAATTAGACCACGTGGGTTTACCTGACAGCTAAGAACGTATTATTTGGTGGCTGGAAGTACATTAGGCATTCACAGGATAAAGAAGTAAGTGTCGGCCAGTATAGGCCCCACAAATTAGCCCACATGGGTTTAACTGACAGCTAAGAACGTAGTATTTGGTGGCTGGAGGTACATTAGGCATTCACAGGATACAGAAGTAAGTGTCGGCCAGTATAAGCCCCAAAAATTAGCCCACATGGGATTACCTGACAGCTAACAACGTAGTATTTGGTGGCTGGAGGTACATTAGGCATTCACAAAATAAAGAAGTAAGTGTCGGTCAGTATAGGCCCCAAAAATTAGCCCACATGGGTTTAACTGACAGCTAAGAACGTAGTATTTGGTGGCTGGAGGTACATTAGGCATTCACAGGATACAGAAGTAAGTGTCGGCCAGTATAGGCCCCAAATATTAGACCACGTGCGTATACCTGACAGCTAAGAACATAGTTTTTGGTGGCTGGAGGTCCATTGAGCATTCACAGGATAAAGAAGTTAGTGTTGGCCAGTATAGGCCCCAAAAATTAGCCCACATGGGTTTAACTGACAGCTAAGAACGTAGTATTCTGTGGCTTAAAGTACATTAGGCATTCACAGAATACAGAAGTAAGTGTCGGCCTGTATAGGCCCCAAAAATTAGCCCACATGGGTTTACCTGACAGCTAAGAATGTAGTATTTGGTGGCTGAAGGTACATTAGGCATTCACAGGATAAAGAAGTAAGTGTCGGCCAGTATAGGCCCCAAAAATTAGACCACGTGGGTTTACCTGACAGCTAAGAACGTATTATTTGGTGGCTGGAAGTACATTAGGCATTCACAGGATAAAGAAGTAAGTGTCGGCCAGTATAGGCCCCACAAATTAGCCCACATGGGTTTACCTGACAGCTAAGAACATAGTGTTTGGTGGCTGGAGGTACATTAGGCATTCACAGGATAAAGAAGTAAGTGTCGGCTAGTATAGGCCCCAAAAATTAGCCCACATGGGTTTACCTGACAGCTAAGAACGTAGTATTCTGTGGCTGGAGGTACATTAGGCATTTACAGGATAAAGAAGTAAGTGTCAGCCAGTATAGGCCCCAAAAATTAGCCCACATGGGCTTACCTGACAGCTAAGAACGTAGTATTCTGTGGCTGAAGTTACATTAGGCATTCACAGGATACAGAAGTAAGTTTCGGCCAGTATAGGCCCCGAACGTTTGCCCACATGGGATTACCTGACAGCTAAGAACATAGTATTTGGTGGCTGGAGGTACATTAAGCATTCACAGGATACAGAAGTAAGTGTCGGCCTGTATAGCCCCCAAAAATTAGCCCACATGGGTTTACCTGACAGCTAAGAATGTAGTATTTGGTGGCTGGAGGTACATTAGGCATTCACAAGATACAGAAGTAAGTGTCGGCCAGTATAGGCCCGAAAAATTAGCCCACATGGGTTTACCTGACAGCTAAGAATGTAGTATTTGGTGGCTGGAGATACATTAGGCATTCACAGGACAAAGAAGTAAGTGTCGGCCAGCATAGGCCCCAAAAATTAGACCACGTGGGTTTACCTGACAGGTAAGAACGTAGTATTTGGTGGCTGGAGGTACATTAGGCATTCACAGGATAAAGAAGTAAGGTTCGGCCAGTATAGGCCCTAAAAATTCGCCCACATGGGATTACCTGACAGCTAAGAACGTAGTATTTGGTGGCTGGAGGTACATTAGGCATTCACAGGACAAAGAAGTAAGTGTCGGCCAGTATAGGCCCCAAAAACTAGCCCACATGGGTTTACCTGACAGCTAAGAACGTAGTCTTTGGTGGCTGAAGGTACATTAGGCATTCACAGGATACAGAAGTAAGTGTCGGCCTGTATAGGCCCCAAAAATTAGCCCACATGGGTTTACCTGACAGCTAAGAACGTAGTATTTGGTGGCTGTACGTACATTAGGCATTCACAGGATACAGAAGTGTCGGCCAGTATAGGCCCCAAAAATTAGCCCACATGGGCTTACCTGACAGCTAAGAATGTAGTATTTGGTGGCTGGAGGTACATTAGGCATTCACAGGATATAGAAGTAAGTGTCGGCCAGTATAGGCCCCAAAAATTAGACCACGTGCGTATACCTGACAGCTAAGAACGCAGTTTTTAGTGGCTGGAGGTCCATTGAGCATTCACAGGATAAAGAAGTTAGTGTTAGCCAGTATAGGCCCCAAAAATTAGCCCACATGGGTTTAACTGACAGCTAAGAACGTAGTATTTGGTGGCTGAAGGTATATTAGGCATTAACAGGATAAAGAAGTAAGTGTCGGCCAGTATAGGCCCCAAAAATTAGCCCACATGGGTTTACCTGACAGCTAAGAACATAGTGTTTGGTGGCTGGAGGTACATTAGGCATTCACAGGATAAAGAAGTAAGTGTCGGCCAGTATAGGCCCCAAAAATTAGCCCACATGGGTTTACCTGACAGCTAAGAACGTAGTATTCTGTGGCTGGAGGTACATTAGGCAGCCCTCAAATTTTCCACTCGCCTGGTCGCATTTTGCGAGTGGAAAATTCTGTTGGGCGAGCTCTGGGGAAGAGAGGAGAGGAAAGCCAGAGCTAATGTCAGAGCGGCGGATCATCCCGCTGTAATAGCTTCAATTGTAATTGCGGGGCGTTCGCTGACACACACAGTCCCGCCTCCTAGCCCGGCTTCTTTGATAGACAGAACACCTGGCCAACCAGGACGTGTGACGTCTATCAAAGGAGCCGGGCTAGGAGGCGGGACTGTGTATGTCACCGAGCGCCCGGCAATTACAATTGAAGCTATTACAGCGGGATGATCCGCCGCTCTGACCTTATCCGGCCGCATACCGATGGGGGGTGTCAAGCCGGCGTGAAAATCGATCTCCCAGAGCTACACCGGTACTCGCGCCGATCATCTCCTGTGAAGGCAGCTGCTCCCTCGGTCTGTGCTGCGCTGCTCACGGGTGCTGGAAGCAGGTGAGTGTCCAAGGATTTAGCAGCCTCCCTGTGTGACTGGATAGGAGGAGCGGTGGGGCGGCTGCATATAGAGGAATTGATCTTTCCAGCTGGATGCCTGATTCTCCTCTCTGCAGGCATTGAGCAGCTGCAGGAGGAATATGCAAAGATCAATTCCTCTATATGCAGCCGCCCCACCGCTCCTCCTATCCAACTTCTTTTTTTCTTTTGCTGGCCCCCCAGTGCTGTACAGCCCCTCCCTCTTCAGCCCTCCCAGTGCTCTTCAGCCCCCCCTCCAGCCCCCCAGTGCTCTTCAGTCCACCCCTCCAGCCCCCCCAGTGCTCTTCAGCCCACCCCTCCAGCCCCCCCAATGCTCTTCAGTCCACCCCTCCAGCCCCCCCAGTGCTCTTCAGCCCCCCCTCCAGCCCCCCAGTGCTCTTCAGTCCACCCCTCCAGCCCCCCCAGTGCTCTTCAGTCCACCCCTCCAGCCCCCCCAATGCTCTTCAGTCCACCCCTCCAGCCCCCCCAATGCTCTTCAGTCCACCCCTCCAGCCCCCCCAGTGCTCTTCAGCCCACCCCTCCAGCCCCCCAGTGCTCTTCAGCCCACCCCTCCAGCCCCCCAGTGCTCTTCAGCCCACCCCTCCAGCCCCCCCAGTGCTCTTCAGTCCACCCCTCCAGCCCCCCCCAGTGCTCTTCAGCCCACCCCTCCAGCTCCTTAGTGCTCTTCAGCCCACCCCTCCAGCCCCCCCAGTGCTCTTCAGCCCACCCCTCCAGCCCCTTAGTGCTCTTCAGTCCACCCCTCCAGTCCCTCCAGTGATCTTCAGTCCACCCCTCCAGTCCCCCCAGTGATCTTCAGTCCACCCCTCCAGCCCCCCCAGTGCTCTTCAGTCCACCCCTCCAGCCCCCCTAGTGCTCTTCAGCCCACCCCTCCAGCCCCCCCCCAGTGCTCTTCAGTCCACCCCTCCAGCCCCCCCCCCAGTGCTCTTCAGCCCACCCCTCCAGCCCCTTAGTGCTCTTCAGCCCACCCCTCCAGCCTCCCAGTGCTCTTCAGCCCACCCCTCCAGCCCCTTAGTGCTCTTCAGTCCACCCCTCCAGTCCGCCCAGTGATCTTCAGTCCACCCCTCCAGTCCCCCCAGTGATCTTCAGTCCACCCCTCCAGCCCCCCCAGTGCTTTTCAGCCCACCTCTCCAGCCCCCCAGTGCTTTTCAGACCACCCCTCAAGCCCATCCCTCCAGCCCCCCCAGTGCTCTTCAGCCCATCCCTCCAGCCCCCCCAGTGCTCTTCAGCCCATCCCTCCAGCCCCCCAGTGCTCTTCAGCCCATCCCTCCAGCCCCCCCAGTGCTCTTCAGCCCACCCCTCAAGCCCCTTAGTGCTCTTCAGCCCACCCCTCCAGCCCCCCCAGTGCTCTTCAGCCCACCCCTCCAGCCCCCCCAGTGCTCTTCAGCCCACCCCTCCAGCCCCTTAGTGCTCTTCAGTCCACCCCTCCAGTCCCCCCAGTGATCTTCAGTCCCCCCAGTGATCTTCAGTCCACCCCTCCAGCTCCCCCCCAGTGCTCTTCAGCCCACTCCTCCAGCCCCTTAGTGCTCTCAGCCCCCCAGTGCTCTTCAGCCCACTCCTCCAGCCCCTTAGTGCTCTCAGCCCCCCCAGCGCTCTTCAGCCCCCCTCCAGCCCCTTAGTGCTCTTCAGCCCCCCCCCAGTGCTCTTCAGCCCCCCACCCTCCAGACCCTTGATGGGCACTGATGAGGCTGCACTGATGGGCACTGAAAACGTTGTTATTAAAATCTATTTTTGTAACTTCTGCATTAATTCAAAAACATTTAACAGTGTAATTTTGAGATCATTTATGAGGGCGTGTTTAGGGGCGGGATTAGGGGCGGGGCATGGTAGGGGTTGGGTGGGGCAACTGGTGGCGAGTAACCCTTAAGGCCTGGCTAGTAGCTCAGGACTTTAAATTTTGAGCCCTGCATTAGGCATTTACAGGATAAAGAAGTAAGTGTCGGCCAGTATAGGCCCCAAAAATTAGCCAACATGGGCTTACCCGACAGCTAAGAATGTAGTATTCTGTGGCTGAAGTTACATTAGGCATTCACAGGATACAGAAGTAAGTGTTGGCCAGTATAGGCCCCGAAAGTTTGCCCACATGGGATTACCTGACAGCTAAGAACATAGTATTTGGTGGCTGGAGGTACATTAGGCATTCACAGGATACAGAAGTAAGTGTCGGCCTGTATAGGCCCCAAAAATTAGCCCACATGGGTTTACCTGACAGCTAAGAATGTAGTATTTGGTGGCTGGAGGTACATTAGGCATTCACAAGATACAGAAGTAAGTGTCGGCCAGTATAGGCCCGAAAAATTAGCCCACATGGGTTTACCGGACAGCTAAGAACGTAGTATTTGGTGGCTGGAGGTACATAAGGCATTCATAGGATACAGAAGTAAGTGTCGGCCAGTATAGGCCCCAAAAATTAGACCACGTGGGTTTACCTGACAGCTAAGAATGTATTATTTGGTGGCTGGAAGTACATTAGGCATTCACAGGAAAAAGAAGTAAGTGTTGGCCAGCATAGGCCCCACAAATTAGCCCACATGGGTTTAACTGACAGCTAAGAACTTAGTATTCTGTGGCTTATGGTTCATTAGGCATTCACAGGATACAGAAGTAAGTGTCGGCCTGTATAGGCCCCAAAAATTTGCCCACATGGGTTTACCTGACAGCTAAGAACGTAGTATTTGGTGGCTGGAGGTACATTAGGCATTCATAGGATACAGAAGTAAGTGTCGGCCAGTATAGGCCCCAAAAATTAGACCACGTGGGTTTACCTGACAGCTAAGAACGTATTATTTGGTGGCTGGAAGTACATTAGGCATTCACAGGATAAAGAAGTAAGTGTCGGCCAGCATAGGCCCCACAAATTAGCCCACATGGGTTTAACTGACAGCTAAGAGCTTAGTATTCTGTGGCTTATGGTTCATTAGGCATTCACAGGATACAGAAGTAAGTGTCGGCCTGTATAGGCCCCAAAAATTTGCCCACATGGGTTTACCTGACAGCTAAGAACGTAGTATGTTGTGGCTGGAGGTACATTAGGCATTCATAGGATACAGAAGTAAGTGTCGGCCAGTATAGGCCCCAAAAATTAGACCACGTGGGTTTACCTGACAGCTAAGAACGTATTATTTGGTGGCTGGAAGTACATTAGGCATTCACAGGATAAAGAAGTAAGTGTCGGCCAGTATAGGCCCCACAAATTAGCCCACATGGGTTTAACTGACAGCTAAGAACGTAGTATTTGGTGGCTGGAGGTACATTAGGCATTCACAGGATACAGAAGTGTCGGCCAGTATAGGCCCCAAAAATTAGCCCACATGGGTTTACCTAACAGCTAAGAATGTAGTATTTGGTGGCTGGAGGTACATTAGGCATTCACAGGATATAGAAGTAAGTGTCGGCCAGTATAGGCCCCAAAAATTAGACCACGTGCGTATACCTGACAGCTAAGAACATAGTTTTTGGTGGCTGGAGGTCCATTGAGCATTCACAGGATAAAGAAGTTAGTGTTGGCCAGTATAGGCCCCAAAAATTAGCCCACATGGGTTTAACTGACAGCTAAGAACGTAGTATTCTGTGGCTTAAAGTACATTAGGCATTCACAGGATACAGAAGTAAGTGTCGGCCTGTATAGGCCCCAAAAATTAGCCCACATGGGTTTACCTGACAGCTAAGAACGTAGTATTTGGTGGCTGAAGGTACATTAGGGATTCACAGGATAAAGAAGCAAGTGTCGGCAAGTATAGGCCCCAAAAATTAGCCCACATGGGTTTACCTGACAGCTAAGAACATAGTGTTTGGTGGCTGGAGGTACATTAGGCATTCACAGGATAAAGAAGTAAGTGTCGGCCAGTATAGGCCCCAAAAATTAGCCCACATGGGTTTAACTGACAGCTAAGAACGTAGTATTCTGTGGCTGGAGGTACATTAGGCATTTACAGGATAAAGAAGTAAGTGTCGGCCAGTATAGGCCCCAAAAATTAGCCCACATGGGCTTACCTGACAGCTAAGAACGTAGTATTTGGTGGCTGGAGATACATTAGGCATTCACAGGACAAAGAAGTAAGTGTCGGCCAGTATAGGCCCCAAAAATTAGACCACGTGGGTTTACCTGACAGGTAAGAACGTAGTATTTGGTGGCTGGAGGTACATTAGGCATTCACAGGATAAAGAAGTAAGGTTCGGCCAGTATAGGCCCTAAAAATTCGCCCACATGGGATTACCTGACAGCTAAGAACGTAGTATTTGGTGGCTGAAGGTACATTAGGCATTCACAGGACAAAGAAGTAAGTGTCGGCCAGTATAGGCCCCAAAAACTAGCCCACATGGGTTTACCTGACAGCTAAGAACATAGTATTTGGTGGCTGGAGGTACATTAGGCATTCACAGGATAAGGAAGTAAGTGTCGGCCAGTATAGGCCCCAAAAATTAGACCACGTGGGTTTACCTGACAGGTAAGAACGTAGTATTTGGTGGCTGGAGGTACATTAGGCATTCACAGGATAAAGAAGTAAGGTTCGGCCAGTATAGGCCCTAAAAATTCACCCACATGGGATTACCTGACAGCTAAGAACGTAGTATTTGGTGGCTGGAGGCACATTAGGCATTCACAGGACAAAGAAGTAAGTGTCGGCCAGTATAGGCCCCAAAAACTAGCCCACATGCGTTTACCTGACAGCTAAGAACGTAGTCTTTGGTGGCTGAAGGTACATTAGGCATTCACAGGATACAGAAGTAAGTGTCGGCCTGTATAGTCCCCAAAAATTAGCCCACATGGGTTTACCTGACAGCTAAGAACGTAGTATTTGGTGGCTGGACGTACATTAGGCATTCACAGGATACAGAAGTGTCGGCCAGTATAGGCCCCAAAAATTAGCCCACATGGGCTTACCTGACAGCTAAGAATGTAGTATTTGGTGGCTGGAGGTACATTAGGCATTCACAGGATATTGAAGTAAGTGTCGGCCAGTACAGGCCCCAAAAATTAGACCACGTGCGTATACCTGACAGCTAAGAACGTAGTTTTTGGTGGCTGGAGGTCCATTGAGCATTCACAGGATAAAGAAGTTAGTGTTAGCCAGTATAGGCCCCAAAAATTAGCCCACATGGGTTTAACTGACAGCTAAGAACGTAGTATTCTGTGGCTTAAAGTACATTAGGCATTCACAGGATACAGAAGTAAGTGTCGGCCTGTATAGGCCCCAAAAATTAGCCCACATGGGTTTACCTGACAGCTAAGAACGTAGTATTTGGTGGCTGAAGGTATATTAGGCATTCACAGGATAAAGAAGTAAGTGTCGGCCAGTATAGGCCCCAAAAATTAGCCCACATGGGTTTACCTGACAGCTAAGAACATAGTGTTTGGTGGCTGGAGGTACATTAGGCATTCACAGGATAAAGAAGTAAGTGTCGGCCAGTATAGGCCCCAAAAATTAGCCCACATGGGTTTACCTGACAGCTAAGAACGTAGTATTCTGTGGCTGGAGGTACATTAGGCATTTACAGGATAAAGAAGTAAGTGTCGGCCAGTATAGGCCCCAAAAATTAGCCAACATGGGCTTACCCGACATCTAAGAATGTAGTATTCTGTGGCTGAAGTTACATTATTCATTCACAGGATACAGAAGTAAGTGTTGGCCAGTATAGGCCCCGAAAGTTTGCCCACATGGGATTACCTGACAGCTAAGAACATAGTATTTGGTGGCTGGAGGTACATTAGGCATTCACAGGATAAAGAAGTAAGTGTCGGCCAGTATAGGCCCCAAAAATTAGCCCACATGGGTTTAACTGACAGCTAAGAACGTAGTATTCTGTGGCTGGAGGTACATTAGGCATTTACAGGATAAAGAAGTAAGTGTCGGCCAGTATAGGCCCCAAAAATTAGCCCACATGGGCTTACCTGACAGCTAAGAACGTAGTATTTGGTGGCTGGAGATACATTAGGCATTCACAGGACAAAGAAGTAAGTGTCGGCCAGTATAGGCCCCAAAAATTAGACCACGTGGGTTTACCTGACAGGTAAGAACGTAGTATTTGGTGGCTGGAGGTACATTAGGCATTCACAGGATAAAGAAGTAAGGTTCGGCCAGTATAGGCCCTAAAAATTCGCCCACATGGGATTACCTGACAGCTAAGAACGTAGTATTTGGTGGCTGGAGGTACATTAGGCATTCACAGGACAAAGAAGTAAGTGTCGGCCAGTATAGGCCCCAAAAACTAGCCCACATGGGTTTACCTGACAGCTAAGAACATAGTATTTGGTGGCTGGAGGTACATTAGGCATTCACAGGATAAGGAAGTAAGTGTCGGCCAGTATAGGCCCCAAAAATTAGACCACGTGGGTTTACCTGACAGGTAAGAACGTAGTATTTGGTGGCTGGAGGTACATTAGGCATTCACAGGATAAAGAAGTAAGGTTCGGCCAGTATAGGCCCTAAAAATTCACCCACATGGGATTACCTGACAGCTAAGAACGTAGTATTTGGTGGCTGGAGGCACATTAGGCATTCACAGGACAAAGAAGTAAGTGTCGGCCAGTATAGGCCCCAAAAACTAGCCCACATGCGTTTACCTGACAGCTAAGAACGTAGTCTTTGGTGGCTGAAGGTACATTAGGCATTCACAGGATACAGAAGTAAGTGTCGGCCTGTATAGTCCCCAAAAATTAGCCCACATGGGTTTACCTGACAGCTAAGAACGTAGTATTTGGTGGCTGGACGTACATTAGGCATTCACAGGATACAGAAGTGTCGGCCAGTATAGGCCCCAAAAATTAGCCCACATGGGCTTACCTGACAGCTAAGAATGTAGTATTTGGTGGCTGGAGGTACATTAGGCATTCACAGGATATTGAAGTAAGTGTCGGCCAGTACAGGCCCCAAAAATTAGACCACGTGCGTATACCTGACAGCTAAGAACGTAGTTTTTGGTGGCTGGAGGTCCATTGAGCATTCACAGGATAAAGAAGTTAGTGTTAGCCAGTATAGGCCCCAAAAATTAGCCCACATGGGTTTAACTGACAGCTAAGAACGTAGTATTCTGTGGCTTAAAGTACATTAGGCATTCACAGGATACAGAAGTAAGTGTCGGCCTGTATAGGCCCCAAAAATTAGCCCACATGGGTTTACCTGACAGCTAAGAACGTAGTATTTGGTGGCTGAAGGTATATTAGGCATTCACAGGATAAAGAAGTAAGTGTCGGCCAGTATAGGCCCCAAAAATTAGCCCACATGGGTTTACCTGACAGCTAAGAACATAGTGTTTGGTGGCTGGAGGTACATTAGGCATTCACAGGATAAAGAAGTAAGTGTCGGCCAGTATAGGCCCCAAAAATTAGCCCACATGGGTTTACCTGACAGCTAAGAACGTAGTATTCTGTGGCTGGAGGTACATTAGGCATTTACAGGATAAAGAAGTAAGTGTCGGCCAGTATAGGCCCCAAAAATTAGCCAACATGGGCTTACCCGACATCTAAGAATGTAGTATTCTGTGGCTGAAGTTACATTATTCATTCACAGGATACAGAAGTAAGTGTTGGCCAGTATAGGCCCCGAAAGTTTGCCCACATGGGATTACCTGACAGCTAAGAACATAGTATTTGGTGGCTGGAGGTACATTAGGCATTCACAGGATACAGAAGTAAGTGTCGGCCTGTATAGGCCCCAAAAATTAGCCCACATGGGTTTACCTGACAGCTAAGAATGTAGTATTTGGTGGCTGGAGGTACATTAGGCATTCACAAGATACAGAAGTAAGTGTCGGCCAGTATAGGCCCGAAAAATTAGCCCACATGGGTTTACCGGACAGCTAAGAACGTAGTATTTGGTGGCTGGAGGTACATAAGGCATTCATAGGATACAGAAGTAAGTGTCGGCCAGTATAGGCCCCAAAAATTAGACCACGTGGGTTTACCTGACAGCTAAGAATGTATTATTTGGTGGCTGGAAGTACATTAGGCATTCACAGGATAAAGAAGTAAGTGTCGGCCAGCATAGGCCCCACAAATTAGCCCACATGGGTTTAACTGACAGCTAAGAACTTAGTATTCTGTGGCTTATGGTTCATTAGGCATTCACAGGATACAGAAGTAAGTGTCGGCCTGTATAGGCCCCAAAAATTTGCCCACATGGGTTTACCTGACAGCTAAGAACGTAGTATTTGGTGGCTGGAGGTACATTAGGCATTCATAGGATACAGAAGTAAGTGTCGGCCAGTATAGGCCCCAAAAATTAGACCACGTGGGTTTACCTGACAGCTAAGAACGTATTATTTGGTGGCTGGAAGTACATTAGGCATTCACAGGATAAAGAAGTAAGTGTCGGCCAGTATAGGCCCCACAAATTAGCCCACATGGGTTTAACTGACAGCTAAGAACGTAGTATTTGGTGGCTGGAGGTACATTAGGCATTCACAGGATACAGAAGTGTCGGCCAGTATAGGCCCCAAAAATTAGCCCACATGGGTTTACCTAACAGCTAAGAATGAAGTATTTGGTGGCTGGAGGTACATTAGGCATTCACAGGATATAGAAGTAAGTGTCGGCCAGTATAGGCCCCAAAAATTAGACCACGTGCGTATACCTGACAGCTAAGAACATAGTTTTTGGTGGCTGGAGGTCCATTGAGCATTCACAGGATAAAGAAGTTAGTGTTGGCCAGTATAGGCCCCAAAAATTAGCCCACATGGGTTTAACTGACAGCTAAGAACGTAGTATTCTGTGGCTGAAGTTACATTAGGCATTCACAGGATACAGAAGTAAGTGTCGGCCAGTATAGGCCCCGAACGTTTGCCCACATGGGATTACCTGACAGCTAAGAACATAGTATTTGGTGGCTGGAGGTACATTAAGCATTCACAGGATACAGAAGTAAGTGTCGGCCTGTATAGGCCCCAAAAATTAGCCCACATGGGTTTACCTGACAGCTAAGAACGTAGTATTTGGTGGCTGAAGGTACATTAGGCATTCACAGGATAAAGAAGTAAGTGTCGGCCAGTATAGGCCCCAAAAATTAGCCCACATGGGTTTACCTGACAGCTAAGAACATAGTGTTTGGTGGCTGGAGGTACATTAGGCATTCACAGGATAAAGAAGTAAGTGTCGGCCAGTATAGGCCCCAAAAATTAGCCCACATGGGTTTACCTGACAGCTAAGAACGTAGTATTCTGTGGCTTGAGGTACATTAGGCATTTACAGGATAAAGAAGTAAGTGTCGGCCAGTATAGGCCCCAAAAATTAGCCCACATGGGCTTACCTGACAGCTAAGAACGTAGTATTCTGTGGCTGAAGTTACATTAGGCATTCACAGGATACAGAAGTAAGTGTCGGCCAGTATAGGCCCCGAACGTTTGCCCACATGGGATTACCTGACAGCTAAGAACATAGTATTTGGTGGCTGGAGGTACATTAAGCATTCACAGGATACAGAAGTAAGTGTCGGCCTGTATAGCCCCCAAAAATTAGCCCACATGGGTTTACCTGACAGCTAAGAATGTAGTATTTGGTGGCTGGAGGTACATTAGGCATTCACAGGATAAGGAAGTAAGTGTCGGCCAGTATAGGCCCCAAAAATTAGACCACGTGGGTTTACCTGACAGGTAAGAACGTAGTATTTGGTGGCTGGAGGTACATTAGGCATTCACAGGATAAAGAAGTAAGGTTCGGCCAGTATAGGCCCTAAAAATTCACCCACATGGGATTACCTGACAGCTAAGAACGTAGTATTTGGTGGCTGGAGGTACATTAGGCATTCACAGGACAAAGAAGTAAGTGTCGGCCAGTATAGGCCCCAAAAACTAGCCCACATGCGTTTACCTGACAGCTAAGAACGTAGTCTTTGGTGGCTGAAGGTACATTAGGCATTCACAGGATACAGAAGTAAGTGTCGGCCTGTATAGGCCCCAAAAATTAGCCCACATGGGTTTACCTGACAGCTAAGAACGTAGTATTTGGTGGCTGGACGTACATTAGGCATTCACAGGATACAGAAGTGTCGGCCAGTATAGGCCCCAAAAATTAGCCCACATGGGCTTACCTGACAGCTAAGAATGTAGTATTTGGTGGCTGGAGGTACATTAGGCATTCACAGGATATAGAAGTAAGTGTCGGCCAGTATAGGCCCCAAAAATTAGACCACGTGCGTATACCTGACAGCTAAGAACGTAGTTTTTGGTGGCTGGAGGTCCATTGAGCATTCACAGGATAAAGAAGTTAGTGTTAGCCAGTATAGGCCCCAAAAATTAGCCCACATGGGTTTAACTGACAGCTAAGAACGTAGTATTCTGTGGCTTAAAGTACATTAGGCATTCACAGGATACAGAAGTAAGTGTCGGCCTGTATAGGCCCCAAAAATTAGCCCACATGGGTTTACCTGACAGCTAAGAACGTAGTATTTGGTGGCTGAAGGTATATTAGGCATTCACAGGATAAAGAAGTAAGTGTCGGCCAGTATAGGCCCCAAAAATTAGCCCACATGGGTTTACCTGACAGCTAAGAACATAGTGTTTGGTGGCTGGAGGTACATTAGGCATTCACAGGATAAAGAAGTAAGTGTCGGCCAGTATAGGCCCCAAAAATTAGCCCACATGGGTTTACCTGACAGCTAAGAACGTAGTATTCTGTGGCTGGAGGTACATTAGGCATTTACAGGATAAAGAAGTAAGTGTCGGCCAGTATAGGCCCCAAAAATTAGCCAACATGGGCTTACCTGACAGCTAAGAATGTAGTATTCTGTGGCTGAAGTTACATTAGGCATTCACAGGATACAGAAGTAAGTGTTGGCCAGTATAGGCCCCGAAAGTTTGCCCACATGGGATTACCTGACAGCTAAGAACATAGTATTTGGTGGCTGGAGGTACATTAGGCATTCACAGGATACAGAAGTAAGTGTCGGCCTGTATAGGCCCCAAAAATTAGCCCACATGGGTTTACCTGACAGCTAAGAATGTAGTATTTGGTGGCTGGAGGTACATTAGGCATTCACAAGATACAGAAGTAAGTGTCGGCCAGTATAGGCCCGAAAAATTAGCCCACATGGGTTTACCGGACAGCTAAGAACATAGTATTTGGTGGCTGGAGGTACATAAGGCATTCATAGGATACAGAAGTAAGTGTCGGCCAGTATAGGCCCCAAAAATTAGACCACGTGGGTTTACCTGACAGCTAAGAATGTATTATTTGGTGGCTGGAAGTACATTAGGCATTCACAGGATAAAGAAGTAAGTGTCGGCCAGCATAGGCCCCACAAATTAGCCCACATGGGTTTAACTGACAGCTAAGAACTTAGTATTCTGTGGCTTATGGTTCATTAGGCATTCACAGGATACAGAAGTAAGTGTCGGCCTGTATAGGCCCCAAAAATTTGCCCACATGGGTTTACCTGACAGCTAAGAACGTAGTATTTGGTGGCTGGAGGTACATTAGGCATTCATAGGATACAGAAGTAAGTGTCGGCCAGTATAGGCCCCAAAAATTAGACCACGTGGGTTTACCTGACAGCTAAGAACGTATTATTTGGTGGCTGGAAGTACATTAGGCATTCACAGGATAAAGAAGTAAGTGTCGGCCAGCATAGGCCCCACAAATTAGCCCACATGGGTTTAACTGACAGCTAAGAGCTTAGTATTCTGTGGCTTATGGTTCATTAGGCATTCACAGGATACAGAAGTAAGTGTCGGCCTGTATAGGCCCCAAAAATTTGCCCACATGGGTTTACCTGACAGCTAAGAACGTAGTATTTTGTGGCTGGAGGTACATTAGGCATTCATAGGATACAGAAGTAAGTGTCGGCCAGTATAGGCCCCAAAAATTAGACCACGTGGGTTTACCTGACAGCTAAGAACGTATTATTTGGTGGCTGGAAGTACATTAGGCATTCACAGGATAAAGAAGTAAGTGTCGGCCAGTATAGGCCCCACAAATTAGCCCACATGGGTTTAACTGACAGCTAAGAACGTAGTATTTGGTGGCTGGAGGTACATTAGGCATTCACAGGATACAGAAGTAAGTGTCGGCCAGTATAAGCCCCAAAAATTAGCCCACATGGGATTACCTGACAGCTAACAACGTAGTATTTGGTGGCTGGAGGTACATTAGGCATTCACAAAATAAAGAAGTAAGTGTCGGTCAGTATAGGCCCCAAAAATTAGCCCACATGGGTTTAACTGACAGCTAAGAACGTAGTATTTGGTGGCTGGAGGTACATTAGGCATTCACAGGATACAGAAGTAAGTGTCGGCCAGTATAGGCCCCAAATATTAGACCACGTGCGTATACCTGACAGCTAAGAACATAGTTTTTGGTGGCTGGAGGTCCATTGAGCATTCACAGGATAAAGAAGTTAGTGTTGGCCAGTATAGGCCCCAAAAATTAGCCCACATGGGTTTAACTGACAGCTAAGAACGTAGTATTCTGTGGCTTAAAGTACATTAGGCATTCACAGAATACAGAAGTAAGTGTCGGCCTGTATAGGCCCCAAAAATTAGCCCACATGGGTTTACCTGACAGCTAAGAATGTAGTATTTGGTGGCTGAAGGTACATTAGGCATTCACAGGATAAAGAAGTAAGTGTCGGCCAGTATAGGCCCCAAAAATTAGACCACGTGGGTTTACCTGACAGCTAAGAACGTATTATTTGGTGGCTGGAAGTACATTAGGCATTCACAGGATAAAGAAGTAAGTGTCGGCCAGTATAGGCCCCACAAATTAGCCCACATGGGTTTACCTGACAGCTAAGAACATAGTGTTTGGTGGCTGGAGGTACATTAGGCATTCACAGGATAAAGAAGTAAGTGTCGGCTAGTATAGGCCCCAAAAATTAGCCCACATGGGTTTACCTGACAGCTAAGAACGTAGTATTCTGTGGCTGGAGGTACATTAGGCATTTACAGGATAAAGAAGTAAGTGTCAGCCAGTATAGGCCCCAAAAATTAGCCCACATGGGCTTACCTGACAGCTAAGAACGTAGTATTCTGTGGCTGAAGTTACATTAGGCATTCACAGGATACAGAAGTAAGTTTCGGCCAGTATAGGCCCCGAACGTTTGCCCACATGGGATTACCTGACAGCTAAGAACATAGTATTTGGTGGCTGGAGGTACATTAAGCATTCACAGGATACAGAAGTAAGTGTCGGCCTGTATAGCCCCCAAAAATTAGCCCACATGGGTTTACCTGACAGCTAAGAATGTAGTATTTGGTGGCTGGAGGTACATTAGGCATTCACAAGATACAGAAGTAAGTGTCGGCCAGTATAGGCCCGAAAAATTAGCCCACATGGGTTTACCTGACAGCTAAGAATGTAGTATTTGGTGGCTGGAGATACATTAGGCATTCACAGGACAAAGAAGTAAGTGTCGGCCAGCATAGGCCCCAAAAATTAGACCACGTGGGTTTACCTGACAGGTAAGAACGTAGTATTTGGTGGCTGGAGGTACATTAGGCATTCACAGGATAAAGAAGTAAGGTTCGGCCAGTATAGGCCCTAAAAATTCGCCCACATGGGATTACCTGACAGCTAAGAACGTAGTATTTGGTGGCTGGAGGTACATTAGGCATTCACAGGACAAAGAAGTAAGTGTCGGCCAGTATAGGCCCCAAAAACTAGCCCACATGGGTTTACCTGACAGCTAAGAACGTAGTCTTTGGTGGCTGAAGGTACATTAGGCATTCACAGGATACAGAAGTAAGTGTCGGCCTGTATAGGCCCCAAAAATTAGCCCACATGGGTTTACCTGACAGCTAAGAACGTAGTATTTGGTGGCTGTACGTACATTAGGCATTCACAGGATACAGAAGTGTCGGCCAGTATAGGCCCCAAAAATTAGCCCACATGGGCTTACCTGACAGCTAAGAATGTAGTATTTGGTGGCTGGAGGTACATTAGGCATTCACAGGATATAGAAGTAAGTGTCGGCCAGTATAGGCCCCAAAAATTAGACCACGTGCGTATACCTGACAGCTAAGAACGCAGTTTTTAGTGGCTGGAGGTCCATTGAGCATTCACAGGATAAAGAAGTTAGTGTTAGCCAGTATAGGCCCCAAAAATTAGCCCACATGGGTTTAACTGACAGCTAAGAACGTAGTATTTGGTGGCTGAAGGTATATTAGGCATTCACAGGATAAAGAAGTAAGTGTCGGCCAGTATAGGCCCCAAAAATTAGCCCACATGGGTTTACCTGACAGCTAAGAACATAGTGTTTGGTGGCTGGAGGTACATTAGGCATTCACAGGATAAAGAAGTAAGTGTCGGCCAGTATAGGCCCCAAAAATTAGCCCACATGGGTTTACCTGACAGCTAAGAACGTAGTATTCTGTGGCTGGAGGTACATTAGGCATTTACAGGATAAAGAAGTAAGTGTCGGCCAGTATAGGCCCCAAAAATTAGCCAACATGGGCTTACCCGACAGCTAAGAATGTAGTATTCTGTGGCTGAAGTTACATTAGGCATTCACAGGATACAGAAGTAAGTGTTGGCCAGTATAGGCCCCGAAAGTTTGCCCACATGGGATTACCTGACAGCTAAGAACATAGTATTTGGTGGCTGGAGGTACATTAGGCATTCACAGGATACAGAAGTAAGTGTCGGCCTGTATAGGCCCCAAAAATTAGCCCACATGGGTTTACCTGACAGCTAAGAATGTAGTATTTGGTGGCTGGAGGTACATTAGGCATTCACAAGATACAGAAGTAAGTGTCGGCCAGTATAGGCCCGAAAAATTAGCCCACATGGGTTTACCGGACAGCTAAGAACGTAGTATTTGGTGGCTGGAGGTACATAAGGCATTCATAGGATACAGAAGTAAGTGTCGGCCAGTATAGGCCCCAAAAATTAGACCACGTGGGTTTACCTGACAGCTAAGAATGTATTATTTGGTGGCTGGAAGTACATTAGGCATTCACAGGAAAAAGAAGTAAGTGTTGGCCAGCATAGGCCCCACAAATTAGCCCACATGGGTTTAACTGACAGCTAAGAACTTAGTATTCTGTGGCTTATGGTTCATTAGGCATTCACAGGATACAGAAGTAAGTGTCGGCCTGTATAGGCCCCAAAAATTTGCCCACATGGGTTTACCTGACAGCTAAGAACGTAGTATTTGGTGGCTGGAGGTACATTAGGCATTCATAGGATACAGAAGTAAGTGTCGGCCAGTATAGGCCCCAAAAATTAGACCACGTGGGTTTACCTGACAGCTAAGAACGTATTATTTGGTGGCTGGAAGTACATTAGGCATTCACAGGATAAAGAAGTAAGTGTCGGCCAGCATAGGCCCCACAAATTAGCCCACATGGGTTTAACTGACAGCTAAGAGCTTAGTATTCTGTGGCTTATGGTTCATTAGGCATTCACAGGATACAGAAGTAAGTGTCGGCCTGTATAGGCCCCAAAAATTTGCCCACATGGGTTTACCTGACAGCTAAGAACGTAGTATTTTGTGGCTGGAGGTACATTAGGCATTCATAGGATACAGAAGTAAGTGTCGGCCAGTATAGGCCCCAAAAATTAGACCACGTGGGTTTACCTGACAGCTAAGAACGTATTATTTGGTGGCTGGAAGTACATTAGGCATTCACAGGATAAAGAAGTAAGTGTCGGCCAGTATAGGCCCCACAAATTAGCCCACATGGGTTTAACTGACAGCTAAGAACGTAGTATTTGGTGGCTGGAGGTACATTAGGCATTCACAGGATACAGAAGTGTCGGCCAGCATAGGCCCCAAAAATTAGCCCACATGGGTTTACCTAACAGCTAAGAATGTAGTATTTGGTGGCTGGAGGTACATTAGGCATTCACAGGATATAGAAGTAAGTGTCGGCCAGTATAGGCCCCAAAAATTAGACCACGTGCGTATACCTGACAGCTAAGAACATAGTTTTTGGTGGCTGGAGGTCCATTGAGCATTCACAGGATAAAGAAGTTAGTGTTGGCCAGTATAGGCCCCAAAAATTAGCCCACATGGGTTTAACTGACAGCTAAGAACGTAGTATTCTGTGGCTTAAAGTACATTAGGCATTCACAGGATACAGAAGTAAGTGTCGGCCTGTATAGGCCCCAAAAATTAGCCCACATGGGTTTACCTGACAGCTAAGAACGTAGTATTTGGTGGCTGAAGGTACATTAGGGATTCACAGGATAAAGAAGCAAGTGTCGGCAAGTATAGGCCCCAAAAATTAGCCCACATGGGTTTACCTGACAGCTAAGAACATAGTGTTTGGTGGCTGGAGGTACATTAGGCATTCACAGGATAAAGAAGTAAGTGTCGGCCAGTATAGGCCCCAAAAATTAGCCCACATGGGTTTAACTGACAGCTAAGAACGTAGTATTCTGTGGCTGGAGGTACATTAGGCATTTACAGGATAAAGAAGTAAGTGTCGGCCAGTATAGGCCCCAAAAATTAGCCCACATGGGCTTACCTGACAGCTAAGAACGTAGTATTTGGTGGCTGGAGATACATTAGGCATTCACAGGACAAAGAAGTAAGTGTCGGCCAGTATAGGCCCCAAAAATTAGACCACGTGGGTTTACCTGACAGGTAAGAACGTAGTATTTGGTGGCTGGAGGTACATTAGGCATTCACAGGATAAAGAAGTAAGGTTCGGCCAGTATAGGCCCTAAAAATTCGCCCACATGGGATTACCTGACAGCTAAGAACGTAGTATTTGGTGGCTGGAGGTACATTAGGCATTCACAGGACAAAGAAGTAAGTGTCGGCCAGTATAGGCCCCAAAAACTAGCCCACATGGGTTTACCTGACAGCTAAGAACATAGTATTTGGTGGCTGGAGGTACATTAGGCATTCACAGGATAAGGAAGTAAGTGTCGGCCAGTATAGGCCCCAAAAATTAGACCACGTGGGTTTACCTGACAGGTAAGAACGTAGTATTTGGTGGCTGGAGGTACATTAGGCATTCACAGGATAAAGAAGTAAGGTTCGGCCAGTATAGGCCCTAAAAATTCACCCACATGGGATTACCTGACAGCTAAGAACGTAGTATTTGGTGGCTGGAGGCACATTAGGCATTCACAGGACAAAGAAGTAAGTGTCGGCCAGTATAGGCCCCAAAAACTAGCCCACATGCGTTTACCTGACAGCTAAGAACGTAGTCTTTGGTGGCTGAAGGTACATTAGGCATTCACAGGATACAGAAGTAAGTGTCGGCCTGTATAGTCCCCAAAAATTAGCCCACATGGGTTTACCTGACAGCTAAGAACGTAGTATTTGGTGGCTGGACGTACATTAGGCATTCACAGGATACAGAAGTGTCGGCCAGTATAGGCCCCAAAAATTAGCCCACATGGGCTTACCTGACAGCTAAGAATGTAGTATTTGGTGGCTGGAGGTACATTAGGCATTCACAGGATATTGAAGTAAGTGTCGGCCAGTACAGGCCCCAAAAATTAGACCACGTGCGTATACCTGACAGCTAAGAACGTAGTTTTTGGTGGCTGGAGGTCCATTGAGCATTCACAGGATAAAGAAGTTAGTGTTAGCCAGTATAGGCCCCAAAAATTAGCCCACATGGGTTTAACTGACAGCTAAGAACGTAGTATTCTGTGGCTTAAAGTACATTAGGCATTCACAGGATACAGAAGTAAGTGTCGGCCTGTATAGGCCCCAAAAATTAGCCCACATGGGTTTACCTGACAGCTAAGAACGTAGTATTTGGTGGCTGAAGGTATATTAGGCATTCACAGGATAAAGAAGTAAGTGTCGGCCAGTATAGGCCCCAAAAATTAGCCCACATGGGTTTACCTGACAGCTAAGAACATAGTGTTTGGTGGCTGGAGGTACATTAGGCATTCACAGGATAAAGAAGTAAGTGTCGGCCAGTATAGGCCCCAAAAATTAGCCCACATGGGTTTACCTGACAGCTAAGAACGTAGTATTCTGTGGCTGGAGGTACATTAGGCATTTACAGGATAAAGAAGTAAGTGTCGGCCAGTATAGGCCCCAAAAATTAGCCAACATGGGCTTACCCGACATCTAAGAATGTAGTATTCTGTGGCTGAAGTTACATTATTCATTCACAGGATACAGAAGTAAGTGTTGGCCAGTATAGGCCCCGAAAGTTTGCCCACATGGGATTACCTGACAGCTAAGAACATAGTATTTGGTGGCTGGAGGTACATTAGGCATTCACAGGATACAGAAGTAAGTGTCGGCCTGTATAGGCCCCAAAAATTAGCCCACATGGGTTTACCTGACAGCTAAGAATGTAGTATTTGGTGGCTGGAGGTACATTAGGCATTCACAAGATACAGAAGTAAGTGTCGGCCAGTATAGGCCCGAAAAATTAGCCCACATGGGTTTACCGGACAGCTAAGAACGTAGTATTTGGTGGCTGGAGGTACATAAGGCATTCATAGGATACAGAAGTAAGTGTCGGCCAGTATAGGCCCCAAAAATTAGACCACGTGGGTTTACCTGACAGCTAAGAATGTATTATTTGGTGGCTGGAAGTACATTAGGCATTCACAGGATAAAGAAGTAAGTGTCGGCCAGCATAGGCCCCACAAATTAGCCCACATGGGTTTAACTGACAGCTAAGAACTTAGTATTCTGTGGCTTATGGTTCATTAGGCATTCACAGGATACAGAAGTAAGTGTCGGCCTGTATAGGCCCCAAAAATTTGCCCACATGGGTTTACCTGACAGCTAAGAACGTAGTATTTGGTGGCTGGAGGTACATTAGGCATTCATAGGATACAGAAGTAAGTGTCGGCCAGTATAGGCCCCAAAAATTAGACCACGTGAGTTTACCTGACAGCTAAGAACGTATTATTTGGTGGCTGGAAGTACATTAGGCATTCACAGGATAAAGAAGTAAGTGTCGGCCAGTATAGGCCCCACAAATTAGCCCACATGGGTTTAACTGACAGCTAAGAACGTAGTATTTGGTGGCTGGAGGTACATTAGGCATTCACAGGATACAGAAGTGTCGGCCAGTATAGGCCCCAAAAATTAGCCCACATGGGTTTACCTAACAGCTAAGAATG
Source organism: Pelophylax lessonae (assembly GCF_965119305.1). Classification (NCBI taxonomy): domain Eukaryota; kingdom Metazoa; phylum Chordata; class Amphibia; order Anura; family Ranidae; genus Pelophylax; species Pelophylax lessonae. The sequence continues at coordinate 129,772,248 of NC_138777.1, forward strand.
AAGTATTTGGTGGCTGGAGGTACATTAGGCATTCACAGGATATAGAAGTAAGTGTCGGCCAGTATAGGCCCCAAAAATTAGACCACGTGCGTATACCTGACAGCTAAGAACATAGTTTTTGGTGGCTGGAGGTCCATTGAGCATTCACAGGATAAAGAAGTTAGTGTTGGCCAGTATAGGCCCCAAAAATTAGCCCACATGGGTTTAACTGACAGCTAAGAACGTAGTATTCTGTGGCTGAAGTTACATTAGGCATTCACAGGATACAGAAGTAAGTGTCGGCCAGTATAGGCCCCGAACGTTTGCCCACATGGGATTACCTGACAGCTAAGAACATAGTATTTGGTGGCTGGAGGTACATTAAGCATTCACAGGATACAGAAGTAAGTGTCGGCCTGTATAGGCCCCAAAAATTAGCCCACATGGGTTTACCTGACAGCTAAGAACGTAGTATTTGGTGGCTGAAGGTACATTAGGCATTCACAGGATAAAGAAGTAAGTGTCGGCCAGTATAGGCCCCAAAAATTAGCCCACATGGGTTTACCTGACAGCTAAGAACATAGTGTTTGGTGGCTGGAGGTACATTAGGCATTCACATGATAAAGAAGTAAGTGTCGGCCAGTATAGGCCCCAAAAATTAGCCCACATGGGTTTACCTGACAGCTAAGAACGTAGTATTCTGTGGCTTGAGGTACATTAGGCATTTACAGGATAAAGAAGTAAGTGTCGGCCAGTATAGGCCCCAAAAATTAGCCCACATGGGCTTACCTGACAGCTAAGAACGTAGTATTCTGTGGCTGAAGTTACATTAGGCATTCACAGGATACAGAAGTAAGTGTCGGCCAGTATAGGCCCCGAACGTTTGCCCACATGGGATTACCTGACAGCTAAGAACATAGTATTTGGTGGCTGGAGGTACATTAAGCATTCACAGGATACAGAAGTAAGTGTCGGCCTGTATAGCCCCCAAAAATTAGCCCACATGGGTTTACCTGACAGCTAAGAATGTAGTATTTGGTGGCTGGAGGTACATTAGGCATTCACAGGATAAGGAAGTAAGTGTCGGCCAGTATAGGCCCCAAAAATTAGACCACGTGGGTTTACCTGACAGGTAAGAACGTAGTATTTGGTGGCTGGAGGTACATTAGGCATTCACAGGATAAAGAAGTAAGGTTCGGCCAGTATAGGCCCTAAAAATTCACCCACATGGGATTACCTGACAGCTAAGAACGTAGTATTTGGTGGCTGGAGGTACATTAGGCATTCACAGGACAAAGAAGTAAGTGTCGGCCAGTATAGGCCCCAAAAACTAGCCCACATGCGTTTACCTGACAGCTAAGAACGTAGTCTTTGGTGGCTGAAGGTACATTAGGCATTCACAGGATACAGAAGTAAGTGTCGGCCTGTATAGGCCCCAAAAATTAGCCCACATGGGTTTACCTGACAGCTAAGAACGTAGTATTTGGTGGCTGGACGTACATTAGGCATTCACAGGATACAGAAGTGTCGGCCAGTATAGGCCCCAAAAATTAGCCCACATGGGCTTACCTGACAGCTAAGAATGTAGTATTTGGTGGCTGGAGGTACATTAGGCATTCACAGGATATAGAAGTAAGTGTCGGCCAGTATAGGCCCCAAAAATTAGACCACGTGCGTATACCTGACAGCTAAGAACGTAGTTTTTGGTGGCTGGAGGTCCATTGAGCATTCACAGGATAAAGAAGTTAGTGTTAGCCAGTATAGGCCCCAAAAATTAGCCCACATGGGTTTAACTGACAGCTAAGAACGTAGTATTCTGTGGCTTAAAGTACATTAGGCATTCACAGGATACAGAAGTAAGTGTCGGCCTGTATAGGCCCCAAAAATTAGCCCACATGGGTTTACCTGACAGCTAAGAACGTAGTATTTGGTGGCTGAAGGTATATTAGGCATTCACAGGATAAAGAAGTAAGTGTCGGCCAGTATAGGCCCCAAAAATTAGCCCACATGGGTTTACCTGACAGCTAAGAACATAGTGTTTGGTGGCTGGAGGTACATTAGGCATTCACAGGATAAAGAAGTAAGTGTCGGCCAGTATAGGCCCCAAAAATTAGCCCACATGGGTTTACCTGACAGCTAAGAACGTAGTATTCTGTGGCTGGAGGTACATTAGGCATTTACAGGATAAAGAAGTAAGTGTCGGCCAGTATAGGCCCCAAAAATTAGCCAACATGGGCTTACCTGACAGCTAAGAATGTAGTATTCTGTGGCTGAAGTTACATTAGGCATTCACAGGATACAGAAGTAAGTGTTGGCCAGTATAGGCCCCGAAAGTTTGCCCACATGGGATTACCTGACAGCTAAGAACATAGTATTTGGTGGCTGGAGGTACATTAGGCATTCACAGGATACAGAAGTAAGTGTCGGCCTGTATAGGCCCCAAAAATTAGCCCACATGGGTTTACCTGACAGCTAAGAATGTAGTATTTGGTGGCTGGAGGTACATTAGGCATTCACAAGATACAGAAGTAAGTGTCGGCCAGTATAGGCCCGAAAAATTAGCCCACATGGGTTTACCGGACAGCTAAGAACGTAGTATTTGGTGGCTGGAGGTACATAAGGCATTCATAGGATACAGAAGTAAGTGTCGGCCAGTATAGGCCCCAAAAATGAGACCACGTGGGTTTACCTGACAGCTAAGAATGTATTATTTGGTGGCTGGAAGTACATTAGGCATTCACAGGATAAAGAAGTAAGTGTCGGCCAGCATAGGCCCCACAAATTAGCCCACATGGGTTTAACTGACAGCTAAGAACTTAGTATTCTGTGGCTTATGGTTCATTAGGCATTCACAGGATACAGAAGTAAGTGTCGGCCTGTATAGGCCCCAAAAATTTGCCCACGTGGGTTTACCTGACAGCTAAGAACGTAGTATTTGGTGGCTGGAGGTACATTAGGCATTCATAGGATACAGAAGTAAGTGTCGGCCAGTATAGGCCCCAAAAATTAGACCACGTGGGTTTACCTGACAGCTAAGAACATATTATTTGGTGGCTGGAAGTACATTAGGCATTCACAGGATAAAGAAGTAAGTGTCGGCCAGTATAGGCCCCACAAATTAGCCCACATGGGTTTAACTGACAGCTAAGAACGTAGTATTTGGTGGCTGGAGGTACATTAGGCATTCACAGGATACAGAAGTGTCGGCCAGTATAGGCCCCAAAAATTAGCCCACATGGGTTTACCTAACAGCTAAGAATGAAGTATTTGGTGGCTGGAGGTACATTAGGCATTCACAGGATATAGAAGTAAGTGTCGGCCAGTATAGGCCCCAAAAATTAGACCACGTGCGTATACCTGACAGCTAAGAACATAGTTTTTGGTGGCTGGAGGTCCATTGAGCATTCACAGGATAAAGAAGTTAGTGTTGGCCAGTATAGGCCCCAAAAATTAGCCCACATGGGTTTAACTGACAGCTAAGAACGTAGTATTCTGTGGCTGAAGTTACATTAGGCATTCACAGGATACAGAAGTAAGTGTCGGCCAGTATAGGCCCCGAACGTTTGCCCACATGGGATTACCTGACAGCTAAGAACATAGTATTTGGTGGCTGGAGGTACATTAAGCATTCACAGGATACAGAAGTAAGTGTCGGCCTGTATAGGCCCCAAAAATTAGCCCACATGGGTTTACCTGACAGCTAAGAACGTAGTATTTGGTGGCTGAAGGTACATTAGGCATTCACAGGATAAAGAAGTAAGTGTCGGCCAGTATAGGCCCCAAAAATTAGCCCACATGGGTTTACCTGACAGCTAAGAACATAGTGTTTGGTGGCTGGAGGTACATTAGGCATTCACAGGATAAAGAAGTAAGTGTCGGCCAGTATAGGCCCCAAAAATTAGCCCACATGGGTTTACCTGACAGCTAAGAACGTAGTATTCTGTGGCTTGAGGTACATTAGGCATTTACAGGATAAAGAAGTAAGTGTCGGCCAGTATAGGCCCCAAAAATTAGCCCACATGGGCTTACCTGACAGCTAAGAACGTAGTATTCTGTGGCTGAAGTTACATTAGGCATTCACAGGATACAGAAGTAAGTGTCGGCCAGTATAGGCCCCGAACGTTTGCCCACATGGGATTACCTGACAGCTAAGAACATAGTATTTGGTGGCTGGAGGTACATTAAGCATTCACAGGATACAGAAGTAAGTGTCGGCCTGTATAGCCCCCAAAAATTAGCCCACATGGGTTTACCTGACAGCTAAGAATGTAGTATTTGGTGGCTGGAGGTACATTAGGCATTCACAGGATAAGGAAGTAAGTGTCGGCCAGTATAGGCCCCAAAAATTAGACCACGTGGGTTTACCTGACAGGTAAGAACGTAGTATTTGGTGGCTGGAGGTACATTAGGCATTCACAGGATAAAGAAGTAAGGTTCGGCCAGTATAGGCCCTAAAAATTCACCCACATGGGATTACCTGACAGCTAAGAACGTAGTATTTGGTGGCTGGAGGTACATTAGGCATTCACAGGACAAAGAAGTAAGTGTCGGCCAGTATAGGCCCCAAAAACTAGCCCACATGCGTTTACCTGACAGCTAAGAACGTAGTCTTTGGTGGCTGAAGGTACATTAGGCATTCACAGGATACAGAAGTAAGTGTCGGCCTGTATAGGCCCCAAAAATTAGCCCACATGGGTTTACCTGACAGCTAAGAACGTAGTATTTGGTGGCTGGACGTACATTAGGCATTCACAGGATACAGAAGTGTCGGCCAGTATAGGCCCCAAAAATTAGCCCACATGGGCTTACCTGACAGCTAAGAATGTAGTATTTGGTGGCTGGAGGTACATTAGGCATTCACAGGATATAGAAGTAAGTGTCGGCCAGTATAGGCCCCAAAAATTAGACCACGTGCGTATACCTGACAGCTAAGAACGTAGTTTTTGGTGGCTGGAGGTCCATTGAGCATTCACAGGATAAAGAAGTTAGTGTTAGCCAGTATAGGCCCCAAAAATTAGCCCACATGGGTTTAACTGACAGCTAAGAACGTAGTATTCTGTGGCTTAAAGTACATTAGGCATTCACAGGATACAGAAGTAAGTGTCGGCCTGTATAGGCCCCAAAAATTAGCCCACATGGGTTTACCTGACAGCTAAGAACGTAGTATTTGGTGGCTGAAGGTATATTAGGCATTCACAGGATAAAGAAGTAAGTGTCGGCCAGTATAGGCCCCAAAAATTAGCCCACATGGGTTTACCTGACAGCTAAGAACATAGTGTTTGGTGGCTGGAGGTACATTAGGCATTCACAGGATAAAGAAGTAAGTGTCGGCCAGTATAGGCCCCAAAAATTAGCCCACATGGGTTTACCTGACAGCTAAGAACGTAGTATTCTGTGGCTGGAGGTACATTAGGCATTTACAGGATAAAGAAGTAAGTGTCGGCCAGTATAGGCCCCAAAAATTAGCCAACATGGGCTTACCCGACAGCTAAGAATGTAGTATTCTGTGGCTGAAGTTACATTAGGCATTCACAGGATACAGAAGTAAGTGTTGGCCAGTATAGGCCCCGAAAGTTTGCCCACATGGGATTACCTGACAGCTAAGAACATAGTATTTGGTGGCTGGAGGTACATTAGGCATTCACAGGATACAGAAGTAAGTGTCAGCCTGTATAGGCCCCAAAAATTAGCCCACAAGGGTTTACCTGACAGCTAAGAATGTAGTATTTGGTGGCTGGAGGTACATTAGGCATTCACAAGATACAGAAGTAAGTGTCGGCCAGTATAGGCCCGAAAAATTAGCCCACATGGGTTTACCGGACAGCTAAGAACATAGTATTTGGTGGCTGGAGGTACATAAGGCATTCATAGGATACAGAAGTAAGTGTCGGCCAGTATAGGCCCCAAAAATTAGACCACGTGGGTTTACCTGACAGCTAAGAATGTATTATTTGGTGGCTGGAAGTACATTAGGCATTCACAGGATAAAGAAGTAAGTGTCGGCCAGCATAGGCCCCACAAATTAGCCCACATGGGTTTAACTGACAGCTAAGAACTTAGTATTCTGTGGCTTATGGTTCATTAGGCATTCACAGGATACAGAAGTAAGTGTCGGCCTGTATAGGCCCCAAAAATTTGCCCACATGGGTTTACCTGACAGCTAAGAACGTAGTATTTGGTGGCTGGAGGTACATTAGGCATTCATAGGATACAGAAGTAAGTGTCGGCCAGTATAGGCCCCAAAAATTAGACCACGTGGGTTTACCTGACAGCTAAGAACGTATTATTTGGTGGCTGGAAGTACATTAGGCATTCACAGGATAAAGAAGTAAGTGTCGGCCAGCATAGGCCCCACAAATTAGCCCACATGGGTTTAACTGACAGCTAAGAGCTTAGTATTCTGTGGCTTATGGTTCATTAGGCATTCACAGGATACAGAAGTAAGTGTCGGCCTGTATAGACCCCAAAAATTTGCCCACATGGGTTTACCTGACAGCTAAGAACGTAGTATTTTGTGGCTGGAGGTACATTAGGCATTCATAGGATACAGAAGTAAGTGTCGGCCAGTATAGGCCCCAAAAATTAGACCACGTGGGTTTACCTGACAGCTAAGAACGTATTATTTGGTGGCTGGAAGTACATTAGGCATTCACAGGATAAAGAAGTAAGTGTCGGCCAGTATAGGCCCCACAAATTAGCCCACATGGGTTTAACTGACAGCTAAGAACGTAGTATTTGGTGGCTGGAGGTACATTAGGCATTCACAGGATACAGAAGTAAGTGTCGGCCAGTATAAGCCCCAAAAATTAGCCCACATGGGATTACCTGACAGCTAACAACGTAGTATTTGGTGGCTGGAGGTACATTAGGCATTCACAAAATAAAGAAGTAAGTGTCGGTCAGTATAGGCCCCAAAAATTAGCCCACATGGGTTTAACTGACAGCTAAGAACGTAGTATTTGGTGGCTGGAGGTACATTAGGCATTCACAGGATACAGAAGTAAGTGTCGGCCAGTATAGGCCCCAAATATTAGACCACGTGCGTATACCTGACAGCTAAGAACATAGTTTTTGGTGGCTGGAGGTCCATTGAGCATTCACAGGATAAAGAAGTTAGTGTTGGCCAGTATAGGCCCCAAAAATTAGCCCACATGGGTTTAACTGACAGCTAAGAACGTAGTATTCTGTGGCTTAAAGTACATTAGGCATTCACAGAATACAGAAGTAAGTGTCGGCCTGTATAGGCCCCAAAAATTAGCCCACATGGGTTTACCTGACAGCTAAGAATGTAGTATTTGGTGGCTGAAGGTACATTAGGCATTCACAGGATAAAGAAGTAAGTGTCGGCCAGTATAGGCCCCAAAAATTAGACCACGTGGGTTTACCTGACAGCTAAGAACGTATTATTTGGTGGCTGGAAGTACATTAGGCATTCACAGGATAAAGAAGTAAGTGTCGGCCAGTATAGGCCCCACAAATTAGCCCACATGGGTTTACCTGACAGCTAAGAACATAGTGTTTGGTGGCTGGAGGTACATTAGGCATTCACAGGATAAAGAAGTAAGTGTCGGCCAGTATAGGCCCCAAAAACTAGCCCACATGGGTTTACCTGACAGCTAAGAACGTAGTCTTTGGTGGCTGAAGGTACATTAGGCATTCACAGGATACAGAAGTAAGTGTCGGCCTGTATAGGCCCCAAAAATTAGCCCACATGGGTTTACCTGACAGCTAAGAATGTAGTATTTGGTGGCTGGAGGTACATTAGGCATTCACAGGATATAGAAGTAAGTGTCGGCCAGTATAGGCCCCAAAAATTAGACCACGTGCGTATACCTGACAGCTAAGAACGCAGTTTTTAGTGGCTGGAGGTCCATTGAGCATTCACAGGATAAAGAAGTTAGTGTTAGCCAGTATAGGCCCCAAAAATTAGCCCACATGGGTTTAACTGACAGCTAAGAACGTAGTATTTGGTGGCTGAAGGTATATTAGGCATTCACAGGATAAAGAAGTAAGTGTCGGCCAGTATAGGCCCCAAAAATTAGCCCACATGGGTTTACCTGACAGCTAAGAACATAGTGTTTGGTGGCTGGAGGTACATTAGGCATTCACAGGATAAAGAAGTAAGTGTCGGCCAGTATAGGCCCCAAAAATTAGCCCACATGGGTTTACCTGACAGCTAAGAACGTAGTATTCTGTGGCTGGAGGTACATTAGGCATTTACAGGATAAAGAAGTAAGTGTCGGCCAGTATAGGCCCCAAAAATTAGCCAACATGGGCTTACCCGACAGCTAAGAATGTAGTATTCTGTGGCTGAAGTTACATTAGGCATTCACAGGATACAGAAGTAAGTGTTGGCCAGTATAGGCCCCGAAAGTTTGCCCACATGGGATTACCTGACAGCTAAGAACATAGTATTTGGTGGCTGGAGGTACATTAGGCATTCACAGGATACAGAAGTAAGTGTCGGCCTGTATAGGCCCCAAAAATTAGCCCACATGGGTTTACCTGACAGCTAAGAATGTAGTATTTGGTGGCTGGAGGTACATTAGGCATTCACAAGATACAGAAGTAAGTGTCGGCCAGTATAGGCCCGAAAAATTAGCCCACATGGGTTTACCGGACAGCTAAGAACGTAGTATTTGGTGGCTGGAGGTACATAAGGCATTCATAGGATACAGAAGTAAGTGTCGGCCAGTATAGGCCCCAAAAATTAGACCACGTGGGTTTACCTGACAGCTAAGAATGTATTATTTGGTGGCTGGAAGTACATTAGGCATTCACAGGAAAAAGAAGTAAGTGTTGGCCAGCATAGGCCCCACAAATTAGCCCACATGGGTTTAACTGACAGCTAAGAGCTTAGTATTCTGTGGCTTATGGTTCATTAGGCATTCACAGGATACAGAAGTAAGTGTCGGCCTGTATAGGCCCCAAAAATTTGCCCACATGGGTTTACCTGACAGCTAAGAACGTAGTATTTTGTGGCTGGAGGTACATTAGGCATTCATAGGATACAGAAGTAAGTGTCGGCCAGTATAGGCCCCAAAAATTAGACCACGTGGGTTTACCTGACAGCTAAGAACGTATTATTTGGTGGCTGGAAGTACATTAGGCATTCACAGGATAAAGAAGTAAGTGTCGGCCAGTATAGGCCCCACAAATTAGCCCACATGGGTTTAACTGACAGCTAAGAACGTAGTATTTGGTGGCTGGAGGTACATTAGGCATTCACAGGATACAGAAGTGTCGGCCAGTATAGGCCCCAAAAATTAGCCCACATGGGTTTACCTAACAGCTAAGAATGTAGTATTTGGTGGCTGGAGGTACATTAGGCATTCACAGGATATAGAAGTAAGTGTCGGCCAGTATAGGCCCCAAAAATTAGACCACGTGCGTATACCTGACAGCTAAGAACATAGTTTTTGGTGGCTGGAGGTCCATTGAGCATTCACAGGATAAAGAAGTTAGTGTTGGCCAGTATAGGCCCCAAAAATTAGCCCACATGGGTTTAACTGACAGCTAAGAACGTAGTATTCTGTGGCTTAAAGTACATTAGGCATTCACAGGATACAGAAGTAAGTGTCGGCCTGTATAGGCCCCAAAAATTAGCCCACATGGGTTTACCTGACAGCTAAGAACGTAGTATTTGGTGGCTGAAGGTACATTAGGGATTCACAGGATAAAGAAGCAAGTGTCGGCAAGTATAGGCCCCAAAAATTAGCCCACATGGGTTTACCTGACAGCTAAGAACATAGTGTTTGGTGGCTGGAGGTACATTAGGCATTCACAGGATAAAGAAGTAAGTGTCGGCCAGTATAGGCCCCAAAAATTAGCCCACATGGGTTTAACTGACAGCTAAGAACGTAGTATTCTGTGGCTGGAGGTACATTAGGCATTTACAGGATAAAGAAGTAAGTGTCGGCCAGTATAGGCCCCAAAAATTAGCCCACATGGGCTTACCTGACAGCTAAGAACGTAGTATTTGGTGGCTGGAGATACATTAGGCATTCACAGGACAAAGAAGTAAGTGTCGGCCAGTATAGGCCCCAAAAATTAGACCACGTGGGTTTACCTGACAGGTAAGAACGTAGTATTTGGTGGCTGGAGGTACATTAGGCATTCACAGGATAAAGAAGTAAGGTTCGGCCAGTATAGGCCCTAAAAATTCGCCCACATGGGATTACCTGACAGCTAAGAACGTAGTATTTGGTGGCTGGAGGTACATTAGGCATTCACAGGACAAAGAAGTAAGTGTCGGCCAGTATAGGCCCCAAAAACTAGCCCACATGGGTTTACCTGACAGCTAAGAACATAGTATTTGGTGGCTGGAGGTACATTAGGCATTCACAGGATAAGGAAGTAAGTGTCGGCCAGTATAGGCCCCAAAAATTAGACCACGTGGGTTTACCTGACAGGTAAGAACGTAGTATTTGGTGGCTGGAGGTACATTAGGCATTCACAGGATAAAGAAGTAAGGTTCGGCCAGTATAGGCCCTAAAAATTCACCCACATGGGATTACCTGACAGCTAAGAACGTAGTATTTGGTGGCTGGAGGCACATTAGGCATTCACAGGACAAAGAAGTAAGTGTCGGCCAGTATAGGCCCCAAAAACTAGCCCACATGCGTTTACCTGACAGCTAAGAACGTAGTCTTTGGTGGCTGAAGGTACATTAGGCATTCACAGGATACAGAAGTAAGTGTCGGCCTGTATAGTCCCCAAAAATTAGCCCACATGGGTTTACCTGACAGCTAAGAACGTAGTATTTGGTGGCTGGACGTACATTAGGCATTCACAGGATACAGAAGTGTCGGCCAGTATAGGCCCCAAAAATTAGCCCACATGGGCTTACCTGACAGCTAAGAATGTAGTATTTGGTGGCTGGAGGTACATTAGGCATTCACAGGATATTGAAGTAAGTGTCGGCCAGTACAGGCCCCAAAAATTAGACCACGTGCGTATACCTGACAGCTAAGAACGTAGTTTTTGGTGGCTGGAGGTCCATTGAGCATTCACAGGATAAAGAAGTTAGTGTTAGCCAGTATAGGCCCCAAAAATTAGCCCACATGGGTTTAACTGACAGCTAAGAACGTAGTATTCTGTGGCTTAAAGTACATTAGGCATTCACAGGATACAGAAGTAAGTGTCGGCCTGTATAGGCCCCAAAAATTAGCCCACATGGGTTTAACTGACAGCTAAGAACGTAGTATTTGGTGGCTGAAGGTATATTAGGCATTCACAGGATAAAGAAGTAAGTGTCGGCCAGTATAGGCCCCAAAAATTAGCCCACATGGGTTTACCTGACAGCTAAGAACATAGTGTTTGGTGGCTGGAGGTACATTAGGCATTCACAGGATAAAGAAGTAAGTGTCGGCCAGTATAGGCCCCAAAAATTAGCCCACATGGGTTTACCTGACAGCTAAGAACGTAGTATTCTGTGGCTGGAGGTACATTAGGCATTTACAGGATAAAGAAGTAAGTGTCGGCCAGTATAGGCCCCAAAAATTAGCCAACATGGGCTTACCCGACAGCTAAGAATGTAGTATTCTGTGGCTGAAGTTACATTAGGCATTCACAGGATACAGAAGTAAGTGTTGGCCAGTATAGGCCCCGAAAGTTTGCCCACATGGGATTACCTGACAGCTAAGAACATAGTATTTGGTGGCTGGAGGTACATTAGGCATTCACAGGATACAGAAGTAAGTGTCGGCCTGTATAGGCCCCAAAAATTAGCCCACATGGGTTTACCTGACAGCTAAGAATGTAGTATTTGGTGGCTGGAGGTACATTAGGCATTCACAAGATACAGAAGTAAGTGTCGGCCAGTATAGGCCCGAAAAATTAGCCCACATGGGTTTACCGGACAGCTAAGAACGTAGTATTTGGTGGCTGGAGGTACATAAGGCATTCATAGGATACAGAAGTAAGTGTCGGCCAGTATAGGCCCCAAAAATTAGACCACGTGGGTTTACCTGACAGCTAAGAATGTATTATTTGGTGGCTGGAAGTACATTAGGCATTCACAGGAAAAAGAAGTAAGTGTTGGCCAGCATAGGCCCCACAAATTAGCCCACATGGGTTTAACTGACAGCTAAGAACTTAGTATTCTGTGGCTTATGGTTCATTAGGCATTCACAGGATACAGAAGTAAGTGTCGGCCTGTATAGGCCCCAAAAATTTGCCCACATGGGTTTACCTGACAGCTAAGAACGTAGTATTTGGTGGCTGGAGGTACATTAGGCATTCATAGGATACAGAAGTAAGTGTCGGCCAGTATAGGCCCCAAAAATTAGACCACGTGGGTTTACCTGACAGCTAAGAACGTATTATTTGGTGGCTGGAAGTACATTAGGCATTCACAGGATAAAGAAGTAAGTGTCGGCCAGCATAGGCCCCACAAATTAGCCCACATGGGTTTAACTGACAGCTAAGAGCTTAGTATTCTGTGGCTTATGGTTCATTAGGCATTCACAGGATACAGAAGTAAGTGTCGGCCTGTATAGGCCCCAAAAATTTGCCCACATGGGTTTACCTGACAGCTAAGAACGTAGTATTTTGTGGCTGGAGGTACATTAGGCATTCATAGGATACAGAAGTAAGTGTCGGCCAGTATAGGCCCCAAAAATTAGACCACGTGGGTTTACCTGACAGCTAAGAACGTATTATTTGGTGGCTGGAAGTACATTAGGCATTCACAGGATAAAGAAGTAAGTGTCGGCCAGTATAGGCCCCACAAATTAGCCCACATGGGTTTAACTGACAGCTAAGAACGTAGTATTTGGTGGCTGGAGGTACATTAGGCATTCACAGGATACAGAAGTGTCGGCCAGTATAGGCCCCAAAAATTAGCCCACATGGGTTTACCTAACAGCTAAGAATGTAGTATTTGGTGGCTGGAGGTACATTAGGCATTCACAGGATATAGAAGTAAGTGTCGGCCAGTATAGGCCCCAAAAATTAGACCACGTGCGTATACCTGACAGCTAAGAACATAGTTTTTGGTGGCTGGAGGTCCATTGAGCATTCACAGGATAAAGAAGTTAGTGTTGGCCAGTATAGGCCCCAAAAATTAGCCCACATGGGTTTAACTGACAGCTAAGAACGTAGTATTCTGTGGCTTAAAGTACATTAGGCATTCACAGGATACAGAAGTAAGTGTCGGCCTGTATAGGCCCCAAAAATTAGCCCACATGGGTTTACCTGACAGCTAAGAACGTAGTATTTGGTGGCTGAAGGTACATTAGGGATTCACAGGATAAAGAAGCAAGTGTCGGCAAGTATAGGCCCCAAAAATTAGCCCACATGGGTTTACCTGACAGCTAAGAACATAGTGTTTGGTGGCTGGAGGTACATTAGGCATTCACAGGATAAAGAAGTAAGTGTCGGCCAGTATAGGCCCCAAAAATTAGCCCACATGGGTTTAACTGACAGCTAAGAACGTAGTATTCTGTGGCTGGAGGTACATTAGGCATTTACAGGATAAAGAAGTAAGTGTCGGCCAGTATAGGCCCCAAAAATTAGCCCACATGGGCTTACCTGACAGCTAAGAACGTAGTATTTGGTGGCTGGAGATACATTAGGCATTCACAGGACAAAGAAGTAAGTGTCGGCCAGTATAGGCCCCAAAAATTAGACCACATGGGATTACCTGACAGCTAAGAACGTAGTATTTGGTGGCTGGAGGTACATTAGGCATTCACAGGACAAAGAAGTAAGTGTCGGCCAGTATAGGCCCCAAAAACTAGCCCACATGGGTTTACCTGACAGCTAAGAACATAGTATTTGGTGGCTGGAGGTACATTAGGCATTCACAGGATAAGGAAGTAAGTGTCGGCCAGTATAGGCCCCAAAAATTAGACCACGTGGGTTTACCTGACAGGTAAGAACGTAGTATTTGGTGGCTGGAGGTACATTAGGCATTCACAGGATAAAGAAGTAAGGTTCGGCCAGTATAGGCCCTAAAAATTCACCCACATGGGATTACCTGACAGCTAAGAACGTAGTATTTGGTGGCTGGAGGCACATTAGGCATTCACAGGACAAAGAAGTAAGTGTCGGCCAGTATAGGCCCCAAAAACTAGCCCACATGCGTTTACCTGACAGCTAAGAACGTAGTCTTTGGTGGCTGAAGGTACATTAGGCATTCACAGGATACAGAAGTAAGTGTCGGCCTGTATAGTCCCCAAAAATTAGCCCACATGGGTTTACCTGACAGCTAAGAACGTAGTATTTGGTGGCTGGACGTACATTAGGCATTCACAGGATACAGAAGTGTCGGCCAGTATAGGCCCCAAAAATTAGCCCACATGGGCTTACCTGACAGCTAAGAATGTAGTATTTGGTGGCTGGAGGTACATTAGGCATTCACAGGATATTGAAGTAAGTGTCGGCCAGTACAGGCCCCAAAAATTAGACCACGTGCGTATACCTGACAGCTAAGAACGTAGTTTTTGGTGGCTGGAGGTCCATTGAGCATTCACAGGATAAAGAAGTTAGTGTTAGCCAGTATAGGCCCCAAAAATTAGCCCACATGGGTTTAACTGACAGCTAAGAACGTAGTATTCTGTGGCTTAAAGTACATTAGGCATTCACAGGATACAGAAGTAAGTGTCGGCCTGTATAGGCCCCAAAAATTAGCCCACATGGGTTTACCTGACAGCTAAGAACGTAGTATTTGGTGGCTGAAGGTATATTAGGCATTCACAGGATAAAGAAGTAAGTGTCGGCCAGTATAGGCCCCAAAAATTAGCCCACATGGGTTTACCTGACAGCTAAGAACATAGTGTTTGGTGGCTGGAGGTACATTAGGCATTCACAGGATAAAGAAGTAAGTGTCGGCCAGTATAGGCCCCAAAAATTAGCCCACATGGGTTTACCTGACAGCTAAGAACGTAGTATTCTGTGGCTGGAGGTACATTAGGCATTTACAGGATAAAGAAGTAAGTGTCGGCCAGTATAGGCCCCAAAAATTAGCCAACATGGGCTTACCCGACATCTAAGAATGTAGTATTCTGTGGCTGAAGTTACATTATTCATTCACAGGATACAGAAGTAAGTGTTGGCCAGTATAGGCCCCGAAAGTTTGCCCACATGGGATTACCTGACAGCTAAGAACATAGTATTTGGTGGCTGGAGGTACATTAGGCATTCACAGGATACAGAAGTAAGTGTCGGCCTGTATAGGCCCCAAAAATTAGCCCACATGGGTTTACCTGACAGCTAAGAATGTAGTATTTGGTGGCTGGAGGTACATTAGGCATTCACAAGATACAGAAGTAAGTGTCGGCCAGTATAGGCCCGAAAAATTAGCCCACATGGGTTTACCGGACAGCTAAGAACGTAGTATTTGGTGGCTGGAGGTACATAAGGCATTCATAGGATACAGAAGTAAGTGTCGGCCAGTATAGGCCCCAAAAATTAGACCACGTGGGTTTACCTGACAGCTAAGAATGTATTATTTGGTGGCTGGAAGTACATTAGGCATTCACAGGATAAAGAAGTAAGTGTCGGCCAGCATAGGCCCCACAAATTAGCCCACATGGGTTTAACTGACAGCTAAGAACTTAGTATTCTGTGGCTTATGGTTCATTAGGCATTCACAGGATACAGAAGTAAGTGTCGGCCTGTATAGGCCCCAAAAATTTGCCCACATGGGTTTACCTGACAGCTAAGAACGTAGTATTTGGTGGCTGGAGGTACATTAGGCATTCATAGGATACAGAAGTAAGTGTCGGCCAGTATAGGCCCCAAAAATTAGACCACGTGGGTTTACCTGACAGCTAAGAACGTATTATTTGGTGGCTGGAAGTACATTAGGCATTCACAGGATAAAGAAGTAAGTGTCGGCCAGTATAGGCCCCACAAATTAGCCCACATGGGTTTAACTGACAGCTAAGAACGTAGTATTTGGTGGCTGGAGGTACATTAGGCATTCACAGGATACAGAAGTGTCGGCCAGTATAGGCCCCAAAAATTAGCCCACATGGGTTTACCTAACAGCTAAGAATGAAGTATTTGGTGGCTGGAGGTACATTAGGCATTCACAGGATATAGAAGTAAGTGTCGGCCAGTATAGGCCCCAAAAATTAGACCACGTGCGTATACCTGACAGCTAAGAACATAGTTTTTGGTGGCTGGAGGTCAATTGAGCATTCACAGGATAAAGAAGTTAGTGTTGGCCAGTATAGGCCCCAAAAATTAGCCCACATGGGTTTAACTGACAGCTAAGAACGTAGTATTCTGTGGCTGAAGTTACATTAGGCATTCACAGGATACAGAAGTAAGTGTCGGCCAGTATAGGCCCCGAACGTTTGCCCACATGGGATTACCTGACAGCTAAGAACATAGTATTTGGTGGCTGGAGGTACATTAAGCATTCACAGGATACAGAAGTAAGTGTCGGCCTGTATAGGCCCCAAAAATTAGCCCACATGGGTTTACCTGACAGCTAAGAACGTAGTATTTGGTGGCTGAAGGTACATTAGGCATTCACAGGATAAAGAAGTAAGTGTCGGCCAGTATAGGCCCCAAAAATTAGCCCACATGGGTTTACCTGACAGCTAAGAACATAGTGTTTGGTGGCTGGAGGTACATTAGGCATTCACAGGATAAAGAAGTAAGTGTCGGCCAGTATAGGCCCCAAAAATTAGCCCACATGGGTTTACCTGACAGCTAAGAACGTAGTATTCTGTGGCTTGAGGTACATTAGGCATTTACAGGATAAAGAAGTAAGTGTCGGCCAGTATAGGCCCCAAAAATTAGCCCACATGGGCTTACCTGACAGCTAAGAACGTAGTATTCTGTGGCTGAAGTTACATTAGGCATTCACAGGATACAGAAGTAAGTGTCGGCCAGTATAGGCCCCGAACGTTTGCCCACATGGGATTACCTGACAGCTAAGAACATAGTATTTGGTGGCTGGAGGTACATTAAGCATTCACAGGATACAGAAGTAAGTGTCGGCCTGTATAGCCCCCAAAAATTAGCCCAAATGGGTTTACCTGACAGCTAAGAATGTAGTATTTGGTGGCTGGAGGTACATTAGGCATTCACAGGATAAGGAAGTAAGTGTCGGCCAGTATAGGCCCCAAAAATTAGACCACGTGGGTTTACCTGACAGGTAAGAACGTAGTATTTGGTGGCTGGAGGTACATTAGGCATTCACAGGATAAAGAAGTAAGGTTCGGCCAGTATAGGCCCTAAAAATTCACCCACATGGGATTACCTGACAGCTAAGAACGTAGTATTTGGTGGCTGGAGGTACATTAGGCATTCACAGGACAAAGAAGTAAGTGTCGGCCAGTATAGGCCCCAAAAACTAGCCCACATGCGTTTACCTGACAGCTAAGAACGTAGTCTTTGGTGGCTGAAGGTACATTAGGCATTCACAGGATACAGAAGTAAGTGTCGGCCTGTATAGGCCCCAAAAATTAGCCCACATGGGTTTACCTGACAGCTAAGAACGTAGTATTTGGTGGCTGGACGTACATTAGGCATTCACAGGATACAGAAGTGTCGGCCAGTATAGGCCCCAAAAATTAGCCCACATGGGCTTACCTGACAGCTAAGAATGTAGTATTTGGTGGCTGGAGGTACATTAGGCATTCACAGGATATAGAAGTAAGTGTCGGCCAGTATAGGCCCCAAAAATTAGACCACGTGCGTATACCTGACAGCTAAGAACGTAGTTTTTGGTGGCTGGAGGTCCATTGAGCATTCACAGGATAAAGAAGTTAGTGTTAGCCAGTATAGGCCCCAAAAATTAGCCCACATGGGTTTAACTGACAGCTAAGAACGTAGTATTCTGTGGCTTAAAGTACATTAGGCATTCACAGGATACAGAAGTAAGTGTCGGCCTGTATAGGCCCCAAAAATTAGCCCACATGGGTTTACCTGACAGCTAAGAACGTAGTATTTGGTGGCTGAAGGTATATTAGGCATTCACAGGATAAAGAAGTAAGTGTCGGCCAGTATAGGCCCCAAAAATTAGCCCACATGGGTTTACCTGACAGCTAAGAACATAGTGTTTGGTGGCTGGAGGTACATTAGGCATTCACAGGATAAAGAAGTAAGTGTCGGCCAGTATAGGCCCCAAAAATTAGCCCACATGGGTTTACCTGACAGCTAAGAACGTAGTATTCTGTGGCTGGAGGTACATTAGGCATTTACAGGATAAAGAAGTAAGTGTCGGCCAGTATAGGCCCCAAAAATTAGCCAACATGGGCTTACCTGACAGCTAAGAATGTAGTATTCTGTGGCTGAAGTTACATTAGGCATTCACAGGATACAGAAGTAAGTGTTGGCCAGTATAGGCCCCGAAAGTTTGCCCACATGGGATTACCTGACAGCTAAGAACATAGTATTTGGTGGCTGGAGGTACATTAGGCATTCACAGGATACAGAAGTAAGTGTCGGCCTGTATAGGCCCCAAAAATTAGCCCACATGGGTTTACCTGACAGCTAAGAATGTAGTATTTGGTGGCTGGAGGTACATTAGGCATTCACAAGATACAGAAGTAAGTGTCGGCCAGTATAGGCCCGAAAAATTAGCCCACATGGGTTTACCGGACAGCTAAGAACGTAGTATTTGGTGGCTGGAGGTACATAAGGCATTCATAGGATACAGAAGTAAGTGTCGGCCAGTATAGGCCCCAAAAATTAGACCACGTGGGTTTACCTGACAGCTAAGAATGTATTATTTGGTGGCTGGAAGTACATTAGGCATTCACAGGATAAAGAAGTAAGTGTCGGCCAGCATAGGCCCCACAAATTAGCCCACATGGGTTTAACTGACAGCTAAGAACTTAGTATTCTGTGGCTTATGGTTCATTAGGCATTCACAGGATACAGAAGTAAGTGTCGGCCTGTATAGGCCCCAAAAATTTGCCCACGTGGGTTTACCTGACAGCTAAGAACGTAGTATTTGGTGGCTGGAGGTACATTAGGCATTCATAGGATACAGAAGTAAGTGTCGGCCAGTATAGGCCCCAAAAATTAGACCACGTGGGTTTACCTGACAGCTAAGAACGTATTATTTGGTGGCTGGAAGTACATTAGGCATTCACAGGATAAAGAAGTAAGTGTCGGCCAGTATAGGCCCCACAAATTAGCCCACATGGGTTTAACTGACAGCTAAGAACGTAGTATTTGGTGGCTGGAGGTACATTAGGCATTCACAGGATACAGAAGTGTCGGCCAGTATAGGCCCCAAAAATTAGCCCACATGGGTTTACCTAACAGCTAAGAATGAAGTATTTGGTGGCTGGAGGTACATTAGGCATTCACAGGATATAGAAGTAAGTGTCGGCCAGTATAGGCCCCAAAAATTAGACCACGTGCGTATACCTGACAGCTAAGAACATAGTTTTTGGTGGCTGGAGGTCAATTGAGCATTCACAGGATAAAGAAGTTAGTGTTGGCCAGTATAGGCCCCAAAAATTAGCCCACATGGGTTTAACTGACAGCTAAGAACGTAGTATTCTGTGGCTGAAGTTACATTAGGCATTCACAGGATACAGAAGTAAGTGTCGGCCAGTATAGGCCCCGAACGTTTGCCCACATGGGATTACCTGACAGCTAAGAACATAGTATTTGGTGGCTGGAGGTACATTAAGCATTCACAGGATACAGAAGTAAGTGTCGGCCTGTATAGGCCCCAAAAATTAGCCCACATGGGTTTACCTGACAGCTAAGAACGTAGTATTTGGTGGCTGAAGGTACATTAGGCATTCACAGGATAAAGAAGTAAGTGTCGGCCAGTATAGGCCCCAAAAATTAGCCCACATGGGTTTACCTGACAGCTAAGAACATAGTGTTTGGTGGCTGGAGGTACATTAGGCATTCACAGGATAAAGAAGTAAGTGTCGGCCAGTATAGGCCCCAAAAATTAGCCCACATGGGTTTACCTGACAGCTAAGAACGTAGTATTCTGTGGCTTGAGGTACATTAGGCATTTACAGGATAAAGAAGTAAGTGTCGGCCAGTATAGGCCCCAAAAATTAGCCCACATGGGCTTACCTGACAGCTAAGAACGTAGTATTCTGTGGCTGAAGTTACATTAGGCATTCACAGGATACAGAAGTAAGTGTCGGCCAGTATAGGCCCCGAACGTTTGCCCACATGGGATTACCTGACAGCTAAGAACATAGTATTTGGTGGCTGGAGGTACATTAAGCATTCACAGGATACAGAAGTAAGTGTCGGCCTGTATAGCCCCCAAAAATTAGCCCAAATGGGTTTACCTGACAGCTAAGAATGTAGTATTTGGTGGCTGGAGGTACATTAGGCATTCACAGGATAAGGAAGTAAGTGTCGGCCAGTATAGGCCCCAAAAATTAGACCACGTGGGTTTACCTGACAGGTAAGAACGTAGTATTTGGTGGCTGGAGGTACATTAGGCATTCACAGGATAAAGAAGTAAGGTTCGGCCAGTATAGGCCCTAAAAATTCACCCACATGGGATTACCTGACAGCTAAGAACGTAGTATTTGGTGGCTGGAGGTACATTAGGCATTCACAGGACAAAGAAGTAAGTGTCGGCCAGTATAGGCCCCAAAAACTAGCCCACATGCGTTTACCTGACAGCTAAGAACGTAGTCTTTGGTGGCTGAAGGTACATTAGGCATTCACAGGATACAGAAGTAAGTGTCGGCCTGTATAGGCCCCAAAAATTAGCCCACATGGGTTTACCTGACAGCTAAGAACGTAGTATTTGGTGGCTGGACGTACATTAGGCATTCACAGGATACAGAAGTGTCGGCCAGTATAGGCCCCAAAAATTAGCCCACATGGGCTTACCTGACAGCTAAGAATGTAGTATTTGGTGGCTGGAGGTACATTAGGCATTCACAGGATATAGAAGTAAGTGTCGGCCAGTATAGGCCCCAAAAATTAGACCACGTGCGTATACCTGACAGCTAAGAACGTAGTTTTTGGTGGCTGGAGGTCCATTGAGCATTCACAGGATAAAGAAGTTAGTGTTAGCCAGTATAGGCCCCAAAAATTAGCCCACATGGGTTTAACTGACAGCTAAGAACGTAGTATTCTGTGGCTTAAAGTACATTAGGCATTCACAGGATACAGAAGTAAGTGTCGGCCTGTATAGGCCCCAAAAATTAGCCCACATGGGTTTACCTGACAGCTAAGAACGTAGTATTTGGTGGCTGAAGGTATATTAGGCATTCACAGGATAAAGAAGTAAGTGTCGGCCAGTATAGGCCCCAAAAATTAGCCCACATGGGTTTACCTGACAGCTAAGAACATAGTGTTTGGTGGCTGGAGGTACATTAGGCATTCACAGGATAAAGAAGTAAGTGTCGGCCAGTATAGGCCCCAAAAATTAGCCCACATGGGTTTACCTGACAGCTAAGAACGTAGTATTCTGTGGCTGGAGGTACATTAGGCATTTACAGGATAAAGAAGTAAGTGTCGGCCAGTATAGGCCCCAAAAATTAGCCAACATGGGCTTACCTGACAGCTAAGAATGTAGTATTCTGTGGCTGAAGTTACATTAGGCATTCACAGGATACAGAAGTAAGTGTTGGCCAGTATAGGCCCCGAAAGTTTGCCCACATGGGATTACCTGACAGCTAAGAACATAGTATTTGGTGGCTGGAGGTACATTAGGCATTCACAGGATACAGAAGTAAGTGTCGGCCTGTATAGGCCCCAAAAATTAGCCCACATGGGTTTACCTGACAGCTAAGAATGTAGTATTTGGTGGCTGGAGGTACATTAGGCATTCACAAGATACAGAAGTAAGTGTCGGCCAGTATAGGCCCGAAAAATTAGCCCACATGGGTTTACCGGACAGCTAAGAACGTAGTATTTGGTGGCTGGAGGTACATAAGGCATTCATAGGATACAGAAGTAAGTGTCGGCCAGTATAGGCCCCAAAAATTAGACCACGTGGGTTTACCTGACAGCTAAGAATGTATTATTTGGTGGCTGGAAGTACATTAGGCATTCACAGGATAAAGAAGTAAGTGTCGGCCAGCATAGGCCCCACAAATTAGCCCACATGGGTTTAACTGACAGCTAAGAACTTAGTATTCTGTGGCTTATGGTTCATTAGGCATTCACAGGATACAGAAGTAAGTGTCGGCCTGTATAGGCCCCAAAAATTTGCCCACGTGGGTTTACCTGACAGCTAAGAACGTAGTATTTGGTGGCTGGAGGTACATTAGGCATTCATAGGATACAGAAGTAAGTGTCGGCCAGTATAGGCCCCAAAAATTAGACCACGTGGGTTTACCTGACAGCTAAGAACGTATTATTTGGTGGCTGGAAGTACATTAGGCATTCACAGGATAAAGAAGTAAGTGTCGGCCAGTATAGGCCCCACAAATTAGCCCACATGGGTTTAACTGACAGCTAAGAACGTAGTATTTGGTGGCTGGAGGTACATTAGGCATTCACAGGATACAGAAGTGTCGGCCAGTATAGGCCCCAAAAATTAGCCCACATGGGTTTACCTAACAGCTAAGAATGAAGTATTTGGTGGCTGGAGGTACATTAGGCATTCACAGGATATAGAAGTAAGTGTCGGCCAGTATAGGCCCCAAAAATTAGACCACGTGCGTATACCTGACAGCTAAGAACATAGTTTTTGGTGGCTGGAGGTCCATTGAGCATTCACAGGATAAAGAAGTTAGTGTTGGCCAGTATAGGCCCCAAAAATTAGCCCACATGGGTTTAACTGACAGCTAAGAACGTAGTATTCTGTGGCTGAAGTTACATTAGGCATTCACAGGATACAGAAGTAAGTGTCGGCCAGTATAGGCCCCGAACGTTTGCCCACATGGGATTACCTGACAGCTAAGAACATAGTATTTGGTGGCTGGAGGTACATTAAGCATTCACAGGATACAGAAGTAAGTGTCGGCCTGTATAGGCCCCAAAAATTAGCCCACATGGGTTTACCTGACAGCTAAGAACGTAGTATTTGGTGGCTGAAGGTACATTAGGCATTCACAGGATAAAGAAGTAAGTGTCGGCCAGTATAGGCCCCAAAAATTAGCCCACATGGGTTTACCTGACAGCTAAGAACATAGTGTTTGGTGGCTGGAGGTACATTAGGCATTCACAGGATAAAGAAGTAAGTGTCGGCCAGTATAGGCCCCAAAAATTAGCCCACATGGGTTTACCTGACAGCTAAGAACGTAGTATTCTGTGGCTTGAGGTACATTAGGCATTTACAGGATAAAGAAGTAAGTGTCGGCCAGTATAGGCCCCAAAAATTAGCCCACATGGGCTTACCTGACAGCTAAGAACGTAGTATTCTGTGGCTGAAGTTACATTAGGCATTCACAGGATACAGAAGTAAGTGTCGGCCAGTATAGGCCCCGAACGTTTGCCCACATGGGATTACCTGACAGCTAAGAACATAGTATTTGGTGGCTGGAGGTACATTAAGCATTCACAGGATACAGAAGTAAGTGTCGGCCTGTATAGCCCCCAAAAATTAGCCCACATGGGTTTACCTGACAGCTAAGAATGTAGTATTTGGTGGCTGGAGGTACATTAGGCATTCACAGGATAAGGAAGTAAGTGTCGGCCAGTATAGGCCCCAAAAATTAGACCACGTGGGTTTACCTGACAGGTAAGAACGTAGTATTTGGTGGCTGGAGGTACATTAGGCATTCACAGGATAAAGAAGTAAGGTTCGGCCAGTATAGGCCCTAAAAATTCACCCACATGGGATTACCTGACAGCTAAGAACGTAGTATTTGGTGGCTGGAGGTACATTAGGCATTCACAGGACAAAGAAGTAAGTGTCGGCCAGTATAGGCCCCAAAAACTAGCCCACATGCGTTTACCTGACAGCTAAGAACGTAGTCTTTGGTGGCTGAAGGTACATTAGGCATTCACAGGATACAGAAGTAAGTGTCGGCCTGTATAGGCCCCAAAAATTAGCCCACATGGGTTTACCTGACAGCTAAGAACGTAGTGTTTGGTGGCTGGACGTACATTAGGCATTCACAGGATACAGAAGTGTCGGCCAGTATAGGCCCCAAAAATTAGCCCACATGGGCTTACCTGACAGCTAAGAATGTAGTATTTGGTGGCTGGAGGTACATTAGGCATTCACAGGATATAGAAGTAAGTGTCGGCCAGTATAGGCCCCAAAAATTAGACCACGTGCGTATACCTGACAGCTAAGAACGTAGTTTTTGGTGGCTGGAGGTCCATTGAGCATTCACAGGATAAAGAAGTTAGTGTTAGCCAGTATAGGCCCCAAAAATTAGCCCACATGGGTTTAACTGACAGCTAAGAACGTAGTATTCTGTGGCTTAAAGTACATTAGGCATTCACAGGATACAGAAGTAAGTGTCGGCCTGTATAGGCCCCAAAAATTAGCCCACATGGGTTTACCTGACAGCTAAGAACGTAGTATTTGGTGGCTGAAGGTATATTAGGCATTCACAGGATAAAGAAGTAAGTGTCGGCCAGTATAGGCCCCAAAAATTAGCCCACATGGGTTTACCTGACAGCTAAGAACATAGTGTTTGGTGGCTGGAGGTACATTAGGCATTCACAGGATAAAGAAGTAAGTGTCGGCCAGTATAGGCCCCAAAAATTAGCCCACATGGGTTTACCTGACAGCTAAGAACGTAGTATTCTGTGGCTGGAGGTACATTAGGCATTTACAGGATAAAGAAGTAAGTGTCGGCCAGTATAGGCCCCAAAAATTAGCCAACATGGGCTTACCCGACAGCTAAGAATGTAGTATTCTGTGGCTGAAGTTACATTAGGCATTCACAGGATACAGAAGTAAGTGTTGGCCAGTATAGGCCCCGAAAGTTTGCCCACATGGGATTACCTGACAGCTAAGAACATAGTATTTGGTGGCTGGAGGTACATTAGGCATTCACAGGATACAGAAGTAAGTGTCGGCCTGTATAGGCCCCAAAAATTAGCCCACATGGGTTTACCTGACAGCTAAGAATGTAGTATTTGGTGGCTGGAGGTACATTAGGCATTCACAAGATACAGAAGTAAGTGTCGGCCAGTATAGGCCCGAAAAATTAGCCCACATGGGTTTACCGGACAGCTAAGAACGTAGTATTTGGTGGCTGGAGGTACATAAGGCATTCATAGGATACAGAAGTAAGTGTCGGCCAGTATAGGCCCCAAAAATTAGACCACGTGGGTTTACCTGACAGCTAAGAATGTATTATTTGGTGGCTGGAAGTACATTAGGCATTCACAGGATAAAGAAGTAAGTGTCGGCCAGCATAGGCCCCACAAATTAGCCCACATGGGTTTAACTGACAGCTAAGAACTTAGTATTCTGTGGCTTATGGTTCATTAGGCATTCACAGGATACAGAAGTAAGTGTCGGCCTGTATAGGCCCTAAAAATTTGCCCACATGGGTTTACCTGACAGCTAAGAACGTAGTATTTGGTGGCTGGAGGTACATTAGGCATTCATAGGATACAGAAGTAAGTGTCGGCCAGTATAGGCCCCAAAAATTAGACCACGTGGGTTTACCTGACAGCTAAGAATGTATTATTTGGTGGCTGGAAGTACATTAGGCATTCACAGGATAAAGAAGTAAGTGTCGGCCAGCATAGGCCCCACAAATTAGCCCACATGGGTTTAACTGACAGCTAAGAACTTAGTATTCTGTGGCTTATGGTTCATTAGGCATTCTCAGGATACAGAAGTAAGTGTCGGCCTGTATAGGCCCCAAAAATTTGCCCACATGGGTTTACCTGACAGCTAAGAACGTAGTATTTGGTGGCTGGAGGTACATTAGGCATTCATAGGATACAGAAGTAAGTGTCGGCCAGTATAGGCCCCAAAAATTAGACCACGTGGGTTTACCTGACAGCTAAGAACGTATTATTTGGTGGCTGGAAGTACATTAGGCATTCACAGGATAAAGAAGTAAGTGTCGGCCAGTATAGGCCCCACAAATTAGCCCACATGGGTTTAACTGACAGCTAAGAACGTAGTATTTGGTGGCTGGAGGTACATTAGGCATTCACAGGATACAGAAGTGTCGGCCAGTATAGGCCCCAAAAATTAGCCCACATGGGTTTACCTAACAGCTAAGAATGAAGTATTTGGTGGCTGGAGGTACATTAGGCATTCACAGGATATAGAAGTAAGTGTCGGCCAGTATAGGCCCCAAAAATTAGACCACGTGCGTATACCTGACAGCTAAGAACATAGTTTTTGGTGGCTGGAGGTCCATTGAGCATTCACAGGATAAAGAAGTTAGTGTTGGCCAGTATAGGCCCCAAAAATTAGCCCACATGGGTTTAACTGACAGCTAAGAACGTAGTATTCTGTGGCTGAAGTTACATTAGGCATTCACAGGATACAGAAGTAAGTGTCGGCCAGTATAGGCCCCGAACGTTTGCCCACATGGGATTACCTGACAGCTAAGAACATAGTATTTGGTGGCTGGAGGTACATTAAGCATTCACAGGATACAGAAGTAAGTGTCGGCCTGTATAGGCCCCAAAAATTAGCCCACATGGGTTTACCTGACAGCTAAGAACGTAGTATTTGGTGGCTGAAGGTACATTAGGCATTCACAGGATAAAGAAGTAAGTGTCGGCCAGTATAGGCCCCAAAAATTAGCCCACATGGGTTTACCTGACAGCTAAGAACATAGTGTTTGGTGGCTGGAGGTACATTAGGCATTCACAGGATAAAGAAGTAAGTGTCGGCCAGTATAGGCCCCAAAAATTAGCCCACATGGGTTTACCTGACAGCTAAGAACGTAGTATTCTGTGGCTTGAGGTACATTAGGCATTTACAGGATAAAGAAGTAAGTGTCGGCCAGTATAGGCCCCAAAAATTAGCCCACATGGGCTTACCTGACAGCTAAGAACGTAGTATTCTGTGGCTGAAGTTACATTAGGCATTCACAGGATACAGAAGTAAGTGTCGGCCAGTATAGGCCCCGAACGTTTGCCCACATGGGATTACCTGACAGCTAAGAACATAGTATTTGGTGGCTGGAGGTACATTAAGCATTCACAGGATACAGAAGTAAGTGTCGGCCTGTATAGCCCCCAAAAATTAGCCCACATGGGTTTACCTGACAGCTAAGAATGTAGTATTTGGTGGCTGGAGGTACATTAGGCATTCACAGGATAAGGAAGTAAGTGTCGGCCAGTATAGGCCCCAAAAATTAGACCACGTGGGTTTACCTGACAGGTAAGAACGTAGTATTTGGTGGCTGGAGGTACATTAGGCATTCACAGGATAAAGAAGTAAGGTTCGGCCAGTATAGGCCCTAAAAATTCACCCACATGGGATTACCTGACAGCTAAGAACGTAGTATTTGGTGGCTGGAGGTACATTAGGCATTCACAGGACAAAGAAGTAAGTGTCGGCCAGTATAGGCCCCAAAAACTAGCCCACATGCGTTTACCTGACAGCTAAGAACGTAGTCTTTGGTGGCTGAAGGTACATTAGGCATTCACAGGATACAGAAGTAAGTGTCGGCCTGTATAGGCCCCAAAAATTAGCCCACATGGGTTTACCTGACAGCTAAGAACGTAGTATTTGGTGGCTGGACGTACATTAGGCATTCACAGGATACAGAAGTGTCGGCCAGTATAGGCCCCAAAAATTAGCCCACATGGGCTTACCTGACAGCTAAGAATGTAGTATTTGGTGGCTGGAGGTACATTAGGCATTCACAGGATATAGAAGTAAGTGTCGGCCAGTATAGGCCCCAAAAATTAGACCACGTGCGTATACCTGACAGCTAAGAACGTAGTTTTTGGTGGCTGGAGGTCCATTGAGCATTCACAGGATAAAGAAGTTAGTGTTAGCCAGTATAGGCCCCAAAAATTAGCCCACATGGGTTTAACTGACAGCTAAGAACGTAGTATTCTGTGGCTTAAAGTACATTAGGCATTCACAGGATACAGAAGTAAGTGTCGGCCTGTATAGGCCCCAAAAATTAGCCCACATGGGTTTACCTGACAGCTAAGAACGTAGTATTTGGTGGCTGAAGGTATATTAGGCATTCACAGGATAAAGAAGTAAGTGTCGGCCAGTATAGGCCCCAAAAATTAGCCCACATGGGTTTACCTGACAGCTAAGAACATAGTGTTTGGTGGCTGGAGGTACATTAGGCATTCACAGGATAAAGAAGTAAGTGTCGGCCAGTATAGGCCCCAAAAATTAGCCCACATGGGTTTACCTGACAGCTAAGAACGTAGTATTCTGTGGCTGGAGGTACATTAGGCATTTACAGGATAAAGAAGTAAGTGTCGGCCAGTATAGGCCCCAAAAATTAGCCAACATGGGCTTACCCGACAGCTAAGAATGTAGTATTCTGTGGCTGAAGTTACATTAGGCATTCACAGGATACAGAAGTAAGTGTTGGCCAGTATAGGCCCCGAAAGTTTGCCCACATGGGATTACCTGACAGCTAAGAACATAGTATTTGGTGGCTGGAGGTACATTAGGCATTCACAGGATACAGAAGTAAGTGTCGGCCTGTATAGGCCCCAAAAATTAGCCCACATGGGTTTACCTGACAGCTAAGAATGTAGTATTTGGTGGCTGGAGGTACATTAGGCATTCACAAGATACAGAAGTAAGTGTCGGCCAGTATAGGCCCGAAAAATTAGCCCACATGGGTTTACCGGACAGCTAAGAACGTAGTATTTGGTGGCTGGAGGTACATAAGGCATTCATAGGATACAGAAGTAAGTGTCGGCCAGTATAGGCCCCAAAAATTAGACCACGTGGGTTTACCTGACAGCTAAGAATGTATTATTTGGTGGCTGGAAGTACATTAGGCATTCACAGGATAAAGAAGTAAGTGTCGGCCAGCATAGGCCCCACAAATTAGCCCACATGGGTTTAACTGACAGCTAAGAACTTAGTATTCTGTGGCTTATGGTTCATTCGGCATTCACAGGATACAGAAGTAAGTGTCGGCCTGTATAGGCCCTAAAAATTTGCCCACATGGGTTTACCTGACAGCTAAGAACGTAGTATTTGGTGGCTGGAGGTACATTAGGCATTCATAGGATACAGAAGTAAGTGTCGGCCAGTATAGGCCCCAAAAATTAGACCACGTGGGTTTACCTGACAGCTAAGAATGTATTATTTGGTGGCTGGAAGTACATTAGGCATTCACAGGATAAAGAAGTAAGTGTCGGCCAGCATAGGCCCCACAAATTAGCCCACATGGGTTTAACTGACAGCTAAGAACTTAGTATTCTGTGGCTTATGGTTCATTAGGCATTCTCAGGATACAGAAGTAAGTGTCGGCCTGTATAGGCCCCAAAAATTTGCCCACATGGGTTTACCTGACAGCTAAGAACGTAGTATTTGGTGGCTGGAGGTACATTAGGCATTCATAGGATACAGAAGTAAGTGTCGGCCAGTATAGGCCCCAAAAATTAGACCACGTGGGTTTACCTGACAGCTAAGAATGTATTATTTGGTGGCTGGAAGTACATTAGGCATTCACAGGATAAAGAAGTAAGTGTCGGCCAGTATAGGCCCCAAAAATTAGCCCACATGGGTTTACCTGACAGCTAAGAACGTAGTATTCTGTGGCTGGAGGTACATTAGGCATTTACAGGATAAAGAAGTAAGTGTCGGCCAGTATAGGCCCCAAAAATTAGCCAACATGGGCTTACCCGACATCTAAGAATGTAGTATTCTGTGGCTGAAGTTACATTATTCATTCACAGGATACAGAAGTAAGTGTTGGCCAGTATAGGCCCCGAAAGTTTGCCCACATGGGATTACCTGACAGCTAAGAACATAGTATTTGGTGGCTGGAGGTACATTAGGCATTCACAGGATACAGAAGTAAGTGTCGGCCTGTATAGGCCCCAAAAATTAGCCCACATGGGTTTACCTGACAGCTAAGAATGTAGTATTTGGTGGCTGGAGGTACATTAGGCATTCACAAGATACAGAAGTAAGTGTCGGCCAGTATAGGCCCGAAAAATTAGCCCACATGGGTTTACCGGACAGCTAAGAACGTAGTATTTGGTGGCTGGAGGTACATAAGGCATTCATAGGATACAGAAGTAAGTGTCGGCCAGTATAGGCCCCAAAAATTAGACCACGTGGGTTTACCTGACAGCTAAGAATGTATTATTTGGTGGCTGGAAGTACATTAGGCATTCACAGGATAAAGAAGTAAGTGTCGGCCAGCATAGGCCCCACAAATTAGCCCACATGGGTTTAACTGACAGCTAAGAACTTAGTATTCTGTGGCTTATGGTTCATTAGGCATTCACAGGATACAGAAGTAAGTGTCGGCCTGTATAGGCCCCAAAAATTTGCCCACATGGGTTTACCTGACAGCTAAGAACGTAGTATTTGGTGGCTGGAGGTACATTAGGCATTCATAGGATACAGAAGTAAGTGTCGGCCAGTATAGGCCCCAAAAATTAGACCACGTGGGTTTACCTGACAGCTAAGAACGTATTATTTGGTGGCTGGAAGTACATTAGGCATTCACAGGATAAAGAAGTAAGTGTCGGCCAGTATAGGCCCCACAAATTAGCCCACATGGGTTTAACTGACAGCTAAGAACGTAGTATTTGGTGGCTGGAGGTACATTAGGCATTCACAGGATACAGAAGTGTCGGCCAGTATAGGCCCCAAAAATTAGCCCACATGGGTTTACCTAACAGCTAAGAATGAAGTATTTGGTGGCTGGAGGTACATTAGGCATTCACAGGATATAGAAGTAAGTGTCGGCCAGTATAGGCCCCAAAAATTAGACCACGTGCGTATACCTGACAGCTAAGAACATAGTTTTTGGTGGCTGGAGGTCCATTGAGCATTCACAGGATAAAGAAGTTAGTGTTGGCCAGTATAGGCCCCAAAAATTAGCCCACATGGGTTTAACTGACAGCTAAGAACGTAGTATTCTGTGGCTGAAGTTACATTAGGCATTCACAGGATACAGAAGTAAGTGTCGGCCAGTATAGGCCCCGAACGTTTGCCCACATGGGATTACCTGACAGCTAAGAACATAGTATTTGGTGGCTGGAGGTACATTAAGCATTCACAGGATACAGAAGTAAGTGTCGGCCTGTATAGGCCCCAAAAATTAGCCCACATGGGTTTACCTGACAGCTAAGAACGTAGTATTTGGTGGCTGAAGGTACATTAGGCATTCACAGGATAAAGAAGTAAGTGTCGGCCAGTATAGGCCCCAAAAATTAGCCCACATGGGTTTACCTGACAGCTAAGAACATAGTGTTTGGTGGCTGGAGGTACATTAGGCATTCACAGGATAAAGAAGTAAGTGTCGGCCAGTATAGGCCCCAAAAATTAGCCCACATGGGTTTACCTGACAGCTAAGAACGTAGTATTCTGTGGCTTGAGGTACATTAGGCATTTACAGGATAAAGAAGTAAGTGTCGGCCAGTATAGGCCCCAAAAATTAGCCCACATGGGCTTACCTGACAGCTAAGAACGTAGTATTCTGTGGCTGAAGTTACATTAGGCATTCACAGGATACAGAAGTAAGTGTCGGCCAGTATAGGCCCCGAACGTTTGCCCACATGGGATTACCTGACAGCTAAGAACATAGTATTTGGTGGCTGGAGGTACATTAAGCATTCACAGGATACAGAAGTAAGTGTCGGCCTGTATAGCCCCCAAAAATTAGCCCACATGGGTTTACCTGACAGCTAAGAATGTAGTATTTGGTGGCTGGAGGTACATTAGGCATTCACAGGATAAGGAAGTAAGTGTCGGCCAGTATAGGCCCCAAAAATTAGACCACGTGGGTTTACCTGACAGGTAAGAACGTAGTATTTGGTGGCTGGAGGTACATTAGGCATTCACAGGATAAAGAAGTAAGGTTCGGCCAGTATAGGCCCTAAAAATTCACCCACATGGGATTACCTGACAGCTAAGAACGTAGTATTTGGTGGCTGGAGGTACATTAGGCATTCACAGGACAAAGAAGTAAGTGTCGGCCAGTATAGGCCCCAAAAACTAGCCCACATGCGTTTACCTGACAGCTAAGAACGTAGTCTTTGGTGGCTGAAGGTACATTAGGCATTCACAGGATACAGAAGTAAGTGTCGGCCTGTATAGGCCCCAAAAATTAGCCCACATGGGTTTACCTGACAGCTAAGAACGTAGTATTTGGTGGCTGGACGTACATTAGGCATTCACAGGATACAGAAGTGTCGGCCAGTATAGGCCCCAAAAATTAGCCCACATGGGCTTACCTGACAGCTAAGAATGTAGTATTTGGTGGCTGGAGGTACATTAGGCATTCACAGGATATAGAAGTAAGTGTCGGCCAGTATAGGCCCCAAAAATTAGACCACGTGCGTATACCTGACAGCTAAGAACGTAGTTTTTGGTGGCTGGAGGTCCATTGAGCATTCACAGGATAAAGAAGTTAGTGTTAGCCAGTATAGGCCCCAAAAATTAGCCCACATGGGTTTAACTGACAGCTAAGAACGTAGTATTCTGTGGCTTAAAGTACATTAGGCATTCACAGGATACAGAAGTAAGTGTCGGCCTGTATAGGCCCCAAAAATTAGCCCACATGGGTTTACCTGACAGCTAAGAACGTAGTATTTGGTGGCTGAAGGTATATTAGGCATTCACAGGATAAAGAAGTAAGTGTCGGCCAGTATAGGCCCCAAAAATTAGCCCACATGGGTTTACCTGACAGCTAAGAACATAGTGTTTGGTGGCTGGAGGTACATTAGGCATTCACAGGATAAAGAAGTAAGTGTCGGCCAGTATAGGCCCCAAAAATTAGCCCACATGGGTTTACCTGACAGCTAAGAACGTAGTATTCTGTGGCTGGAGGTACATTAGGCATTTACAGGATAAAGAAGTAAGTGTCGGCCAGTATAGGCCCCAAAAATTAGCCAACATGGGCTTACCTGACAGCTAAGAATGTAGTATTCTGTGGCTGAAGTTACATTAGGCATTCACAGGATACAGAAGTAAGTGTTGGCCAGTATAGGCCCCGAAAGTTTGCCCACATGGGATTACCTGACAGCTAAGAACATAGTATTTGGTGGCTGGAGGTACATTAGGCATTCACAGGATACAGAAGTAAGTGTCGGCCTGTATAGGCCCCAAAAATTAGCCCACATGGGTTTACCTGACAGCTAAGAATGTAGTATTTGGTGGCTGGAGGTACATTAGGCATTCACAAGATACAGAAGTAAGTGTCGGCCAGTATAGGCCCGAAAAATTAGCCCACATGGGTTTACCGGACAGCTAAGAACGTAGTATTTGGTGGCTGGAGGTACATAAGGCATTCATAGGATACAGAAGTAAGTGTCGGCCAGTATAGGCCCCAAAAATTAGACCACGTGGGTTTACCTGACAGCTAAGAATGTATTATTTGGTGGCTGGAAGTACATTAGGCATTCACAGGATAAAGAAGTAAGTGTCGGCCAGCATAGGCCCCACAAATTAGCCCACATGGGTTTAACTGACAGCTAAGAACTTAGTATTCTGTGGCTTATGGTTCATTAGGCATTCACAGGATACAGAAGTAAGTGTCGGCCTGTATAGGCCCCAAAAATTTGCCCACGTGGGTTTACCTGACAGCTAAGAACGTAGTATTTGGTGGCTGGAGGTACATTAGGCATTCATAGGATACAGAAGTAAGTGTCGGCCAGTATAGGCCCCAAAAATTAGACCACGTGGGTTTACCTGACAGCTAAGAACGTATTATTTGGTGGCTGGAAGTACATTAGGCATTCACAGGATAAAGAAGTAAGTGTCGGCCAGTATAGGCCCCACAAATTAGCCCACATGGGTTTAACTGACAGCTAAGAACGTAGTATTTGGTGGCTGGAGGTACATTAGGCATTCACAGGATACAGAAGTGTCGGCCAGTATAGGCCCCAAAAATTAGCCCACATGGGTTTACCTAACAGCTAAGAATGAAGTATTTGGTGGCTGGAGGTACATTAGGCATTCACAGGATATAGAAGTAAGTGTCGGCCAGTATAGGCCCCAAAAATTAGACCACGTGCGTATACCTGACAGCTAAGAACATAGTTTTTGGTGGCTGGAGGTCCATTGAGCATTCACAGGATAAAGAAGTTAGTGTTGGCCAGTATAGGCCCCAAAAATTAGCCCACATGGGTTTAACTGACAGCTAAGAACGTAGTATTCTGTGGCTGAAGTTACATTAGGCATTCACAGGATACAGAAGTAAGTGTCGGCCAGTATAGGCCCCGAACGTTTGCCCACATGGGATTACCTGACAGCTAAGAACATAGTATTTGGTGGCTGGAGGTACATTAAGCATTCACAGGATACAGAAGTAAGTGTCGGCCTGTATAGGCCCCAAAAATTAGCCCACATGGGTTTTCCTGACAGCTAAGAACGTAGTATTTGGTGGCTGAAGGTACATTAGGCATTCACAGGATAAAGAAGTAAGTGTCGGCCAGTATAGGCCCCAAAAATTAGCCCACATGGGTGTACCTGACAGCTAAGAACATAGTGTTTGGTGGCTGGAGGTACATTAGGCATTCACAGGATAAAGAAGTAAGTGTCGGCCAGTATAGGCCCCAAAAATTAGCCCACATGGGTTTACCTGACAGCTAAGAACGTAGTATTCTGTGGCTTGAGGTACATTAGGCATTTACAGGATAAAGAAGTAAGTGTCGGCCAGTATAGGCCCCAAAAATTAGCCCACATGGGCTTACCTGACAGCTAAGAACGTAGTATTCTGTGGCTGAAGTTACATTAGGCATTCACAGGATACAGAAGTAAGTGTCGGCCAGTATAGGCCCCGAACGTTTGCCCACATGGGATTACCTGACAGCTAAGAACATAGTATTTGGTGGCTGGAGGTACATTAAGCATTCACAGGATACAGAAGTAAGTGTCGGCCTGTATAGCCCCCAAAAATTAGCCCACATGGGTTTACCTGACAGCTAAGAATGTAGTATTTGGTGGCTGGAGGTACATTAGGCATTCACAGGATAAGGAAGTAAGTGTCGGCCAGTATAGGCCCCAAAAATTAGACCACGTGGGTTTACCTGACAGGTAAGAACGTAGTATTTGGTGGCTGGAGGTACATTAGGCATTCACAGGATAAAGAAGTAAGGTTCGGCCAGTATAGGCCCTAAAAATTCACCCACATGGGATTACCTGACAGCTAAGAACGTAGTATTTGGTGGCTGGAGGTACATTAGGCATTCACAGGACAAAGAAGTAAGTGTCGGCCAGTATAGGCCCCAAAAACTAGCCCACATGCGTTTACCTGACAGCTAAGAACGTAGTCTTTGGTGGCTGAAGGTACATTAGGCATTCACAGGATACAGAAGTAAGTGTCGGCCTGTATAGGCCCCAAAAATTAGCCCACATGGGTTTACCTGACAGCTAAGAACGTAGTATTTGGTGGCTGGACGTACATTAGGCATTCACAGGATACAGAAGTGTCGGCCAGTATAGGCCCCAAAAATTAGCCCACTTGGGCTTACCTGACAGCTAAGAATGTAGTATTTGGTGGCTGGAGGTACATTAGGCATTCACAGGATATAGAAGTAAGTGTCGGCCAGTATAGGCCCCAAAAATTAGACCACGTGCGTATACCTGACAGCTAAGAACGTAGTTTTTGGTGGCTGGAGGTCCATTGAGCATTCACAGGATAAAGAAGTTAGTGTTAGCCAGTATAGGCCCCAAAAATTAGCCCACATGGGTTTAACTGACAGCTAAGAACGTAGTATTCTGTGGCTTAAAGTACATTAGGCATTCACAGGATACAGAAGTAAGTGTCGGCCTGTATAGGCCCCAAAAATTAGCCCACATGGGCTTACCTGACAGCTAAGAACGTAGTATTTGGTGGCTGAAGGTATATTAGGCATTCACAGGATAAAGAAGTAAGTGTCGGCCAGTATAGGCCCCAAAAATTAGCCCACATGGGTTTACCTGACAGCTAAGAACATAGTGTTTGGTGGCTGGAGGTACATTAGGCATTCACAGGATAAAGAAGTAAGTGTCGGCCAGTATAGGCCCCAAAAATTAGCCCACATGGGTTTACCTGACAGCTAAGAACGTAGTATTCTGTGGCTGGAGGTACATTAGGCATTTACAGGATAAAGAAGTAAGTGTCGGCCAGTATAGGCCCCAAAAATTAGCCAACATGGGCTTACCCGACAGCTAAGAATGTAGTATTCTGTGGCTGAAGTTACATTAGGCATTCACAGGATACAGAAGTAAGTGTTGGCCAGTATAGGCCCCAAAAATTAGCCCACATGGGTTTACCTGACAGCTAAGAACATAGTATTTGGTGGCTGGAGGTACATTAGGCATTCACAGGATACAGAAGTAAGTGTCGGCCTGTATAGGCCCCAAAAATTAGCCCACATGGGTTTACCTGACAGCTAAGAATGTAGTATTTGGTGGCTGGAGGTACATTAGGCATTCACAAGATACAGAAGTAAGTGTCGGCCAGTATAGGCCCGAAAAATTAGCCCACATGGGTTTACCGGACAGCTAAGAACGTAGTATTTGGTGGCTGGAGGTACATAAGGCATTCATAGGATACAGAAGTAAGTGTCGGCCAGTATAGGCCCCAAAAATTAGACCACGTGGGTTTACCTGACAGCTAAGAATGTATTATTTGGTGGCTGGAAGTACATTAGGCATTCACAGGATAAAGAAGTAAGTGTCGGCCAGCATAGGCCCCACAAATTAGCCCACATGGGTTTAACTGACAGCTAAGAACTTAGTATTCTGTGGCTTATGGTTCATTAGGCATTCACAGGATACAGAAGTAAGTGTCGGCCTGTATAGGCCCTAAAAATTTGCCCACATGGGTTTACCTGACAGCTAAGAACGTAGTATTTGGTGGCTGGAGGTACATTAGGCATTCATAGGATACAGAAGTAAGTGTCGGCCAGTATAGGCCCCAAAAATTAGACCACGTGGGTTTACCTGACAGCTAAGAATGTATTATTTGGTGGCTGGAAGTACATTAGGCATTCACAGGATAAAGAAGTAAGTGTCGGCCAGCATAGGCCCCACAAATTAGCCCACATGGGTTTAACTGACAGCTAAGAACTTAGTATTCTGTGGCTTATGGTTCATTAGGCATTCTCAGGATACAGAAGTAAGTGTCGGCCTGTATAGGCCCCAAAAATTTGCCCACATGGGTTTACCTGACAGCTAAGAACGTAGTATTTGGTGGCTGGAGGTACATTAGGCATTCAGAGGATACAGAAGTAAGTGTCGGCCAGTATAGGCCCCAAAAATTAGACCACGTGGGTTTACCTGACAGCTAAGAACGTATTATTTGGTGGCTGGAAGTACATTAGGCATTCACAGGATAAAGAAGTAAGTGTCGGCCAGTATAGGCCCCACAAATTAGCCCACATGGGTTTAACTGACAGCTAAGAACGTAGTATTTGGTGGCTGGAGGTACATTAGGCATTCACAGGATACAGAAGTGTCGGCCAGTATAGGCCCCAAAAATTAGCCCACATGGGTTTACCTAACAGCTAAGAATGAAGTATTTGGTGGCTGGAGGTACATTAGGCATTCACAGGATATAGAAGTAAGTGTCGGCCAGTATAGGCCCCAAAAATTAGACCACGTGCGTATACCTGACAGCTAAGAACATAGTTTTTGGTGGCTGGAGGTCCATTGAGCATTCACAGGATAAAGAAGTTAGTGTTGGCCAGTATAGGCCCCAAAAATTAGCCCACATGGGTTTAACTGACAGCTAAGAACGTAGTATTCTGTGGCTGAAGTTACATTAGGCATTCACAGGATACAGAAGTAAGTGTCGGCCAGTATAGGCCCCGAACGTTTGCCCACATGGGATTACCTGACAGCTAAGAACATAGTATTTGGTGGCTGGAGGTACATTAAGCATTCACAGGATACAGAAGTAAGTGTCGGCCTGTATAGGCCCCAAAAATTAGCCCACATGGGTTTACCTGACAGCTAAGAACGTAGTATTTGGTGGCTGAAGGTACATTAGGCATTCACAGGATAAAGAAGTAAGTGTCGGCCAGTATAGGCCCCAAAAATTAGCCCACATGGGTTTACCTGACAGCTAAGAACATAGTGTTTGGTGGCTGGAGGTACATTAGGCATTCACATGATAAAGAAGTAAGTGTCGGCCAGTATAGGCCCCAAAAATTAGCCCACATGGGTTTACCTGACAGCTAAGAACGTAGTATTCTGTGGCTTGAGGTACATTAGGCATTTACAGGATAAAGAAGTAAGTGTCGGCCAGTATAGGCCCCAAAAATTAGCCCACATGGGCTTACCTGACAGCTAAGAACGTAGTATTCTGTGGCTGAAGTTACATTAGGCATTCACAGGATACAGAAGTAAGTGTCGGCCAGTATAGGCCCCGAACGTTTGCCCACATGGGATTACCTGACAGCTAAGAACATAGTATTTGGTGGCTGGAGGTACATTAAGCATTCACAGGATACAGAAGTAAGTGTCGGCCTGTATAGCCCCCAAAAATTAGCCCACATGGGTTTACCTGACAGCTAAGAATGTAGTATTTG
The DNA here is from genome assembly GCF_965119305.1 of Pelophylax lessonae. NCBI lineage: Eukaryota > Metazoa > Chordata > Amphibia > Anura > Ranidae > Pelophylax > Pelophylax lessonae. The sequence continues at coordinate 129,810,705 of NC_138777.1, forward strand.
GTGGCTGGAGGTACATTAGGCATTCACAGGATAAGGAAGTAAGTGTCGGCCAGTATAGGCCCCAAAAATTAGACCACGTGGGTTTACCTGACAGGTAAGAACGTAGTATTTGGTGGCTGGAGGTACATTAGGCATTCACAGGATAAAGAAGTAAGGTTCGGCCAGTATAGGCCCTAAAAATTCACCCACATGGGATTACCTGACAGCTAAGAACGTAGTATTTGGTGGCTGGAGGTACATTAGGCATTCACAGGACAAAGAAGTAAGTGTCGGCCAGTATAGGCCCCAAAAACTAGCCCACATGCGTTTACCTGACAGCTAAGAACGTAGTCTTTGGTGGCTGAAGGTACATTAGGCATTCACAGGATACAGAAGTAAGTGTCGGCCTGTATAGGCCCCAAAAATTAGCCCACATGGGTTTACCTGACAGCTAAGAACGTAGTATTTGGTGGCTGGACGTACATTAGGCATTCACAGGATACAGAAGTGTCGGCCAGTATAGGCCCCAAAAATTAGCCCACATGGGCTTACCTGACAGCTAAGAATGTAGTATTTGGTGGCTGGAGGTACATTAGGCATTCACAGGATATAGAAGTAAGTGTCGGCCAGTATAGGCCCCAAAAATTAGACCACGTGCGTATACCTGACAGCTAAGAACGTAGTTTTTGGTGGCTGGAGGTCCATTGAGCATTCACAGGATAAAGAAGTTAGTGTTAGCCAGTATAGGCCCCAAAAATTAGCCCACATGGGTTTAACTGACAGCTAAGAACGTAGTATTCTGTGGCTTAAAGTACATTAGGCATTCACAGGATACAGAAGTAAGTGTCGGCCTGTATAGGCCCCAAAAATTAGCCCACATGGGTTTACCTGACAGCTAAGAACGTAGTATTTGGTGGCTGAAGGTATATTAGGCATTCACAGGATAAAGAAGTAAGTGTCGGCCAGTATAGGCCCCAAAAATTAGCCCACATGGGTTTACCTGACAGCTAAGAACATAGTGTTTGGTGGCTGGAGGTACATTAGGCATTCACAGGATAAAGAAGTAAGTGTCGGCCAGTATAGGCCCCAAAAATTAGCCCACATGGGTTTACCTGACAGCTAAGAACGTAGTATTCTGTGGCTGGAGGTACATTAGGCATTTACAGGATAAAGAAGTAAGTGTCGGCCAGTATAGGCCCCAAAAATTAGCCAACATGGGCTTACCCGACAGCTAAGAATGTAGTATTCTGTGGCTGAAGTTACATTAGGCATTCACAGGATACAGAAGTAAGTGTTGGCCAGTATAGGCCCCGAAAGTTTGCCCACATGGGATTACCTGACAGCTAAGAACATAGTATTTGGTGGCTGGAGGTACATTAGGCATTCACAGGATACAGAAGTAAGTGTCGGCCTGTATAGGCCCCAAAAATTAGCCCACATGGGTTTACCTGACAGCTAAGAATGTAGTATTTGGTGGCTGGAGGTACATTAGGCATTCACAAGATACAGAAGTAAGTGTCGGCCAGTATAGGCCCGAAAAATTAGCCCACATGGGTTTACCGGACAGCTAAGAACGTAGTATTTGGTGGCTGGAGGTACATAAGGCATTCATAGGATACAGAAGTAAGTGTCGGCCAGTATAGGCCCCAAAAATTAGACCACGTGGGTTTACCTGACAGCTAAGAATGTATTATTTGGTGGCTGGAAGTACATTAGGCATTCACAGGATAAAGAAGTAAGTGTCGGCCAGCATAGGCCCCACAAATTAGCCCACATGGGTTTAACTGACAGCTAAGAACTTAGTATTCTGTGGCTTATGGTTCATTAGGCATTCACAGGATACAGAAGTAAGTGTCGGCCTGTATAGGCCCTAAAAATTTGCCCACATGGGTTTACCTGACAGCTAAGAACGTAGTATTTGGTGGCTGGAGGTACATTAGGCATTCATAGGATACAGAAGTAAGTGTCGGCCAGTATAGGCCCCAAAAATTAGACCACGTGGGTTTACCTGACAGCTAAGAATGTATTATTTGGTGGCTGGAAGTACATTAGGCATTCACAGGATAAAGAAGTAAGTGTCGGCCAGCATAGGCCCCACAAATTAGCCCACATGGGTTTAACTGACAGCTAAGAACTTAGTATTCTGTGGCTTATGGTTCATTAGGCATTCTCAGGATACAGAAGTAAGTGTCGGCCTGTATAGGCCCCAAAAATTTGCCCACATGGGTTTACCTGACAGCTAAGAACGTAGTATTTGGTGGCTGGAGGTACATTAGGCATTCATAGGATACAGAAGTAAGTGTCGGCCAGTATAGGCCCCAAAAATTAGACCACGTGGGTTTACCTGACAGCTAAGAATGTATTATTTGGTGGCTGGAAGTACATTAGGCATTCACAGGATAAAGAAGTAAGTGTCGGCCAGCATAGGCCCCACAAATTAGCCCACATGGGTTTAACTGACAGCTAAGAACTTAGTATTCTGTGGCTTATGGTTCATTAGGCATTCACAGGATACAGAAGTAAGTGTCGGCCTGTATAGGCCCCAAAAATTTGCCCACATGGGTTTACCTGACAGCTAAGAACGTAGTATTTGGTGGCTGGAGGTACATTAGGCATTCATAGGATACAGAAGTAAGTGTCGGCCAGTATAGGCCCCAAAAATTAGACCACGTGGGTTTACCTGACAGCTAAGAACGTATTATTTGGTGGCTGGAAGTACATTAGGCATTCACAGGATAAAGAAGTAAGTGTCGGCCAGCATAGGCCCCACAAATTAGCCCACATGGGTTTAACTGACAGCTAAGAGCTTAGTATTCTGTGGCTTATGGTTCATTAGGCATTCACAGGATACAGAAGTAAGTGTCGGCCTGTATAGGCCCCAAAAATTTGCCCACATGGGTTTACCTGACAGCTAAGAACGTAGTATTTGGTGGCTGGAGGTACATTAGGCATTCATAGGATACAGAAGTAAGTGTCGGCCAGTATAGGCCCCAAAAATTAGACCACGTGGGTTTACCTGACAGCTAAGAACGTATTATTTGGTGGCTGGAAGTACATTAGGCATTCACAGGATAAAGAAGTAAGTGTCGGCCAGTATAGGCCCCACAAATTAGCCCACATGGGTTTAACTGACAGCTAAGAACGTAGTATTTGGTGGCTGGAGGTACATTAGGCATTCACAGGATACAGAAGTGTCGGCCAGTATAGGCCCCAAAAATTAGCCCACATGGGTTTACCTAACAGCTAAGAATGTAGTATTTGGTGGCTGGAGGTACATTAGGCATTCACAGGATATAGAAGTAAGTGTCGGCCAGTATAGGCCCCAAAAATTAGACCACGTGCGTATACCTGACAGCTAAGAACATAGTTTTTGGTGGCTGGAGGTCCATTGAGCATTCACAGGATAAAGAAGTTAGTGTTGGCCAGTATAGGCCCCAAAAATTAGCCCACATGGGTTTAACTGACAGCTAAGAACGTAGTATTCTGTGGCTGAAGTTACATTAGGCATTCACAGGATACAGAAGTAAGTGTCGGCCAGTATAGGCCCCGAACGTTTGCCCACATGGGATTACCTGACAGCTAAGAACATAGTATTTGGTGGCTGGAGGTACATTAAGCATTCACAGGATACAGAAGTAAGTGTCGGCCTGTATAGGCCCCAAAAATTAGCCCACATGGGTTTACCTGACAGCTAAGAACGTAGTATTTGGTGGCTGAAGGTACATTAGGCATTCACAGGATAAAGAAGTAAGTGTCGGCCAGTATAGGCCCCAAAAATTAGCCCACATGGGTTTACCTGACAGCTAAGAACATAGTGTTTGGTGGCTGGAGGTACATTAGGCATTCACAGGATAAAGAAGTAAGTATCGGCCAGTATAGGCCCCAAAAATTAGCCCACATGGGTTTACCTGACAGCTAAGAACGTAGTATTCTGTGGCTTGAGGTACATTAGGCATTTACAGGATAAAGAAGTAAGTGTCGGCCAGTATAGGCCCCAAAAATTAGCCCACATGGGCTTACCTGACAGCTAAGAACGTAGTATTCTGTGGCTGAAGTTACATTAGGCATTCACAGGATACAGAAGTAAGTGTCGGCCAGTATAGGCCCCGAACGTTTGCCCACATGGGATTACCTGACAGCTAAGAACATAGTATTTGGTGGCTGGAGGTACATTAAGCATTCACAGGATACAGAAGTAAGTGTCGGCCTGTATAGCCCCCAAAAATTAGCCCACATGGGTTTACCTGACAGCTAAGAATGTAGTATTTGGTGGCTGGAGGTACATTAGGCATTCACAAGATACAGAAGTAAGTGTCGGCCAGTATAGGCCCGAAAAATTAGCCCACATGGGTTTACCTGACAGCTAAGAACGTAGTATTTGGTGGCTGGAGATACATTAGGCATTCATAGGATACAGAAGTAAGTGTCGGCCAGTATAGGCCCCAAAAATTAGCCCACATGGGTTTACCTGACAGCTAAGAACGTAGTATTTGGTGGCTGGAGATACATTAGGCATTCACAGGATAAAGAAGTAAGTGTCGGCCAGAATAGGCCCCAAAAATTAGCCCACATGGGTTTACCTGACAGCTAAGAACATAGTATTTCGTGGCTGGAGGTACATTAGGCATTCACAGGCTAAAGAAGTAAGTGTCGGCCAGAAAAAGGGCCCCAAAAATTAGCCCACATGGGTTTACCTGATAGGTAAGAACGTAGTATTTGGTGGCTGGAGGTACATTAGGCATTCACAGGATAAAGAAGTAAGTGTCGGCCAGTATAGGCCCCAAAAATTAGCCCTCATGGGAATTACCTGACAGCTAAGAACGTAGTATTTGGTTGCTGGAGGTACATTAGTTATTCACAGGATAAAGAAGTAAGTGTCGGCCAGTATAGGCCCCACAAATTAGCCCACATGGGTTTAACTGACAGCTAAGAACTTAGTATTCTGTGGCTTATGGTTCATTAGGCATTCACAGAATAAAGAAGTAAGTGTCGTCCTGTATAGGCCCCAAAAATTAGCCCACATGGGTTTAATTGACAGCAAAGAAAGTTGTATTCTGTGGCTGGAGGTACATTAGGAATTCACAGAAAAAATAATTTTCAGCCCTGAAAGGCCCCAAAAATTTGCCATTCAATGGACATGAAATGCCTTTTCTGCCGCTGTATGTAGGGAAGCCAAGGACCAGGAATTATTAAAAGTAAAGATGACCAGTGCTATGGAGTATATAAAATAGAAATAAAATAGGTGTAACCTGCCACCAACCAACCCCTGGGGTACAAGGGTTAAAACGTGAAAAAAATTTATGTTGATGGCTGGTAAAAGGTGCTACCTATAAGTGATGACTCACACAAAAATCATCAATGTATGATCAAAGATATATAAATGCAAATGTAATATAAAGTGCAATGTGCCAGTGGCTGAAGTAATCAAGGGTATAAATTCCACACACCCTCAACAAGTGCTCAGTATATATGGATGCTATACTGTGAGCAAACAGAAATGTGCAATGAGTGATAATAATGAAAGTGCACAAATTGTGAAAATAATTTATTGTAAACTATATTAACTTATAAAGTGCAAGGTGACAATTGAATAGTGAATATATAAATAAATAAATAGTGCAAAATATCGCAAATAATAATTTCATATAATAAAGTGCATATGAAATTGTTTAATGTTGGTGTATATTAAAGTGAACCAAATAAAAATTAGGAAAGTAAGGCGTTCTTTCCTAAAAGGAGGTTAGTGTAGTGTCCAGAACAACACCAAAAGTTATATCCTCGAACCGTAAAGGAGAAAGCAAAATGAGACAAAGGAAAGTGTCTACATTAGTGTTCACCACTAGATGTCACACTAGCAATACGACCTGTATGATGAAGATAGGCTGACAAATCCAGGGGTTCCCTACGCTTCTGATGAGCAGATGATAGGGAGATCCTAGCGATCTAAGTGCTCAAACAGAAACAGAACCCCATGATTGAAAATGCAAGGCAGTGATGCATAAAATAGTGTAGACTCACTCGGTAGGCTGGTCAGGATCAGTGTAGTAAGCGCCAAGGGAGCGTTCCACGGCTCAGGCTCCGTAACCGGAAGTGACGTAAGACGTTAGACTCCACCCAATGCGTTTAGTCATAGGACATCTGTTGGTGCAGCGTCAACAAGGTGTACTCCCGGCTGTTTAATAGCCACCCGTGTCCTAGCAACCAAGAAGGTTCACCCAACGCCATCTTGGTGCTCCTATAGAACCGGAAAGAGGCCATGTTACTCCTATCTCTGCAACATCGGTTCATATAAGGACATGAAAGGTCGGCTGTGTGTCATCATTTCCGATCAGCCTACACCAACGATCGATAAAATGTTTAAAAAGAAAAAATGGAAAAAACTTAATCTTTAATGTTTTCCAAAAAATAGAAATATATGAAAATAAAAAAATATATAAAAATATCAGACGCATGAGACAACATGGTGTCACATGAATTGATGCTGAGGACGCAGAAAAATCAGAGGAATAAAACAAGAAGCTGCATGAAAACTTGGTTTGTTAAAAATAAAATCATATCGTCCATATAGTGCAATATCACTTCACCAATTATGAGTTTTTCATAAATAGAAAAAAACCTTCATAAGCATATCATCAGTGAAGCATTGATCCATAATTATAGTAATAAAACTATACTAGGTCCAAGTTATTTACTGTCCCTTAGTATATAACGTCTGGGTGTCACCAATAGAAAACCAAATGTGACTCAATAGAAATAAAAATGGGAATGATGCTGGATGAGAAGGACACTGAAAAAAACATGTAGAATTAAAACAGTGTGGACAAATCCGATAAGAAATAACGAGGAGGGAAGAAGGACACAACTGTTGTTCCTGTTCCAAATATTATGAAATAAAAATTAAAAAACGATACAATTGTGTGGAATACTGTTAAAATTTAGATAAAAAATAGAGATAAAAAAATACGGATAAAAAAGTTCAATCAAATAGAAACATACGATTAATAAAAATCAATAACATGAGGAGGATAAGTGAATTCAATAAAAAGGATTCAATAAAAAGGATGCTGGATGAGAAGGACCTGATTAAATTGGAGGAGGACTATGAGAATAAAAATTAGGGTAAAAAAATAAAATTAATAAAAAAACTGAGTATTAAAATAATGGGCCAGGCCAGATATGATAAGAGTATGTAAAAAAATGCCAAAGGATTAAAAATAAAAATATTAAAATATTGAAGATAAAAATATAAAAATATTGAAAATATAAAAATTATATTAAAATTGTAAAATATGGTACCAACATGTAAACATACTCAGATCATGGTGAGTGTTGACAAAAATGTGAAAGGATAAAAATAAAAAATTGTATGATTGTATAAAGATACATAAAAATAATAATAAGAATCATGATGGAAAGGTAAAAAAGGTTAAAAAAGTGGTCTTAGGATATGTTATACATCTGTGATGAAACAATTAAGGTCTATGTCCGCATTCAACCCATCCGGGCGAAGAGATTTCATCAGATAAATCCATTTTGTTTTGTTGCGCGAGACCATCCTTTTCTTGTTACTTCCTCTCCAGTCCCCCTTAATTTTATCTATTCCATAAAAGGTTAATCCTGAGGGGTTTTGAGAGTGTACTTCATTGAAGTGTCTGGAGAGGTTGTGCTTGTCAAAACCTTTTTTAATATTTTTGATGTGTTCCCTTATTCTTATATATAAGGGATGAGTAGTTCTACCTATATACTGCAAGGGCATTCTATAACATATGTTACATTTGAACTGGTACAAGTAATGGTGTCCTTTATTCTGTATTCGTTCCCAGTGGAATTTGATTTATAACTTGTTATTTTTCTTTGCTGATTCTTATTGGTCCTACAGGGTAGACATTTTTTGCACCTGAAAAAGCCATTGATACTGGTTGGAAGGGAAATCTTTTTAGGTGGGTTGACCACATTATGCACCAATTTATCTTTTAGTGTTGGTGCTTTTCTGTAGATAAAGGAGGGTCTGCTTGGTAAAATTGTTCTCAATGTTCTGTCTGCCGTGAGTATAGGCCATGTTTTCTTATTATTTTTTCTATATCTTTGTGTTGCCTATTAAAACCTGTGATGAAGGCAAACTCATGTCTATTATTCGATTCTTTCTTTTTGTTTTCTTTAATAAGATCACCTCTATCTGTATTTCTTACTAAATGCTTAAGGTGTTCCAAATCTTTTCTTTTGTAACCTTTTTCAATAAACCTTTGAATGAGTATATCAGCTTGTATATCAAAATCCCAGGTGTCGCTACAGTTTCTCCTTATTCTTAAGAGCTGACCCTTGGGGATATTGCCGTGTCCAAAGGGTAGTAATAAACAGCGCATACTCAGACTGGTCTGAGGTAGTAAGCGGGGTGCCCCAGGGCTCAGTCCTGGGACCAACCTTGTTCAATTTATTCATAAACAGCATTGAGGAAGGGATCAGTAGTTCGTTATCAGTTTTTGCAGATGACACAAAATTGGCCAGGGCAATAACTGCACAGCATGAAGCAGATATCCTACAGAATGACCTGGACAAAATTACGGAGTGGGCAACGACATGGCAAATGAGGTTTAATGTGGAGAAGTGTAAGGTTTTGCACTTGGGGACCAAAAACATAAAAACACAATACACGTTAGGAGGGGAACCCTTGGGGGAATCAAAAATGGAGAAAGATCTGGGAGTCTTAGTTGATGATAGATTAGGCAACAGCATGCAATGCCAAGCGGCAGCTTCCAAAGCCAACAGAATATTAGCATGCATAAAGAAAGGGATGTATTCCAGAGATAAGACTATAATCCTTCCACTTTATAAAAATCTGGTCCGACCGCATCTGGAGTATTCTGTCCAGTTCTGGTCGCCAGTCCTCAGGAGGGATGTGTTGGAGCTGGAGAAAGTCCAGAGAAGGGCAACTAAACTGATTAGGGGGTTGGAGGACCTTACCTATGAAGAGCGGCTGCAATCGCTCGATTTATTTTCCCTGGAGAAAAGACGTCTGAGAGGGGACATGATAGCAATTTATAAATATCTTAATGGGGATCTCAGCTTAGAAGAAAAGCTGTTCATTCGAAGGAATTGCATGAGGACTCGAGGACATACAATGCGATTAGAGGAGAAGCGTTTTAACCTCAGGCAACGTGGGGGGTTCTTTACTGTTAGGGCTACAAGATTGTGGAATTGTCTACCACAAGAGGTGGTTTCTGCGGGTAGTATGGTGACTTTCAAAAGACTCTTAGACTTACATCTCAAGGATCAGGAGATTGAGGGCTATGTTAGATGATTACAGTCACACACACCTACACAGGTTGAACTGGATGGACTATTGTCTTTATTCAACCTCACCTACTATGTAACTATGTAACTATGTAACTTGTCACTGAGGCTTTATCAACTGTGCGATGTGAAAATCACCTGCAAAACGCACACTGCTATGTGACCCAAAGTTTTCGCTATATAAAGCAGATGTGTGTGACGCAGAGTAGCAAAGCCTTTTGCAGTGGATTTAAAGCTTACAACAAGAAAAGTCGTTAAGTTGTCACTGAGGCTTTGGCAATTCTGCACGGTGAAATTCACCTGCAAAACGCACACTGCTATGCGACGCACACTGTTGTCGCTAAATACAGCAGATGTGTGTATCGCTGAAATGTATTTTGCACAATAGCTGACTAGCAAGCACGTATACCTGCTGTAGATATATCAGCAGTGCAACGTGCCCACTAAACGGAACCCTGACACGTAAAACTATCCCTACAAAAACTAGATTATTGAATCTAACTATAGTGGTATATAGTACCCTAACTACACTGCATATCCCTTTCCTCACACTAAAAGAACAGCTCCATACAGCAGAAGATAATTTCTAACTGATACTGTCCCTTTAAATGTATTTATTTATTTTTCTAACTCAAACAGCACAATCGCTGTATTTCTAACTACACTGACAATTTTTCTGTAAGCTGACTGCTCTTCTGCTGATCTGGAGCTTTACAAGCAATCGGCTATGCAGCAAACGTTGTTTAACACAGCAGGAGAAACACAAATGCTTCCAGTCTCTTCCAAAGCCTCTGTATTACAGTGCTATAGGTTAGGCGGGGCTATGTTATATACTGGGGGGCATATTCACTCCTGATTGGCCTCTGGTCCCCGTAGTCACTCCAATCACATTCCTAGCAGACTCCTGCCCCCTCATTGGCTTTTACTGACGTTTCTGGGCCAATTACAGGCTTTTAAAGCCCACTTTCTGTCCCATTGCATTTTGGGCGGTTCGGGTGACCCGAATTCCGAACTTTTACCGCATAAAGTTCGGAATTCGGCCCAATTTTGAACACCCAATGTTCGGGTCGAACCGATGGTCGACCCGAACCGTTCGATCATCCCTAACCACAATCACAGAGGACGGTCAGAATGCAGCACTTCCAGGCCTTGCTGTGGGAAATGGTGCATTCCGCTTTTGCGTGCGCTGGCAGAGGAATTTCCAGTCACAGAGAGACAGTTGCTGGTAGCAATCCAACAGCGCCTGCAAGAAGAGGGTGGTTTGAAGATGTCTTGGTCACTTCAGATATGAGATCCTTCTTTCAGCCGAACCATCGACAGCTGTACTCCGGATCCAGCATCAGGGAACGCCTAGACCGACAGGTGTCCGACTACATTGGGTTAACGGCCGATATGGACGCTCTGAGGAGTGACGAACCCCTGGACTACTGGGTGGGCAGGCTTGACCTCTGGCCAGATCTTGTACAATTTGCAATGGAAATGTTGGCTTGCCCCCTATCCAGTGTCCTGTCCGAAAGGATGTTCAGCGCAGCAGGGGGGATCGTGAATGAGGCATGGATCTCTGAGGAATTCAACACATGTGACCAGTAGACCATATTTCATTGAAATTCCTCATGCCAGGCCACAAATATCGGCCAGACCGCCATCCACCCACAGCAATTCCTGGTCCTTGAAAAAAATATATGTAAAAGGCTGGTAAAAGGTGCTACCTATAAGCGATGACTCACACAAAAATCATCAATGTATGATCAAAGATAAATAAATGCAAATGTAATATAAAGTGCAATGTGCCAGTGGCTGAAGTAATCAAGGGTATAAATTCCACAGACCCTCAACAAGTGCTCAGTATATATGGATGCTATACTGTGAGCAAAGATAACTGTGCAATGAGTGATAATAATGAAAGTGCACAAATTGTGAAAATAATTTATTGTAAACTATACTACAGTAACTTATAAAGTGCAAGGTGACAATTGAATAGTGAATATATAAATAAATAAATAGTGCAAAATATCGCAAATAATAATTTCATATAATAAAGTGCATATGAAATTCCTTAATGTTGGTGTATATTAAAGTGAACCAAATAAAAATTAGGAAAGTAAGGCGTTCTTTCCTAAAAGGAGGTTAGTGTAGTGTCCAGAATAACACCAAAATATATCCTCAAACCGTAAAGGAGAAAGCAAAATGAGACAAAGGAAAGTGTCTACATCTGTGTTCACCACTAGATGTCACACTAGCAATACGACCTGTATGATTAAGACAGGCTGACAAATCCAGGGGTTCCCTCCGCTTCTGATGAGCAGATGATAGGGAGATCCTAGCGATCTAGGTGCTCAAACAGAAACAGAACCCCATGATGGAAAATGCAAGGCAGTGATGCATAAAATAGTGTAGACTCACTCGATAGGCTGGTCAGGATCAGTGTAGTAAGCGCCAGGAGGCTTCTGCGTTCCACGGCTCAGGCTCCGTAACTGGAAGTGACGTAAGACGTTAGACTCCACCCTACGCGTTTCGTCATAGGACGTCTGCTGGAGTGGTGAGGACCCCAAGAACCCCAGGGAATGGGGGCAGGAATATTGCAGAAAGGAATTTTGAACCGAGGCACACTTATGATGATCCAAGGGCAAATACACACACCAACCCGAGAAATGATAGGACACCAGCTCACATCTACAAACATGTTAGCACATCCAACAGTTTTTCCCCGCTCGGTTATTACCAGGAACCCCAATATGACAATAGGGGCCCCCCTCCAAGAAGGGTTTTTTTTCCAAGGGGAAACAGAGGAAGGCCCCCAAGAGGGGGGGGGACCTCCGAGGCAATACAACCAATGGAGGAACAATGGATGGCAACACGACCAATGGAGGAACAATGGATGGCAACAACCATGGAGACGAGAACATCAGTACGGAGGTCCGAGAGAAACACCCAGACAAGGAGGGTCCAATATGAACAGGAGGGAAGAACCACCCAGGTTCTATGAATACGAAAGAAACGGAAACCAAGGGGAAAATGAGGAGGGACAAAGAAAACGAAGAAGAGAGTATTAGGGAAAGGGATCTTAAACCTCAGTGATGTGATCTTTGATGAGGAAGAACTGAAACTACTAGACCTGGGCCTAAAATATGCGCCCGATAAGAACCTCGACAAATTTGAGGCGTATATTGATATTCAGAAATATATAAGGAAGATCAATATTAAAAAGTTTTTTTTAAATTAAAAAGGATAAGATGGCTCTCTTGCCCAATACTGAGTTTAAACATACTACATTAAAAAATAGATCAACATTAAACCCGAAGAACCCACAGAACGAGAATTTGGAAGTTTTTAAAAGAATGGTAGAGGAGGAAATCAGGACCTTGAAAATCAACAGAAGGAAGGAGAAGGATATATGGGATACCACAAGAAAACTGGAATTGTCATAAGACTGGCGGATAAAGGAGGGGGTTTAGTTATTTTAAAGCAGAAGGACTATGAGGAAGAACTGGAACGTCTCCTAAATGTGGAAGACACATATAAAAAATTACCAGGAGACCCAAAAATGAAATTTGAAAGAATTTTAAAAGCTTTTATCAAAAAGGGAAAGGAATTAGGTATTTTAAATAAAAAAGAGGCAAGCTATTTACAGTTGGAAGCAGCTAGGACACCTATATTTTATTACTTACCGAAAATACATAAAGACGAGGCAAAACCACCAGGCCGCCCGATAGTCAGTGGCATTAAATTCGGTCAACTCCCGCCTTGGAGAATATTTGGACAAATTCTTGCAACCCCTTGTACCTAAAGGGAGATCCTATCTTAGAGACAGCAAACAATTGCTAACAGATATCCAAAATTTGGCAGTCACGGAGGAAGATATTTTAGTGACTATCGATGTCAACTCTTTGTATACTAACATTGTGCAGAGAGATGGATTGGACAGCGTAGAGTGAGCATTATGTAAATATACAGATTTGAAACAAGCACAAGTGTACTTTATTCTGGAAGGCCTTAAAATGGCCATGAATTCGAATTATTTTTGGCACAAGGGACAATATTATGCACAAACTAAGGGAGTAGCTATGGGGGCTAAATATGCCCCCAGTGTTGCAAATATATTTATGCAAAAATGGGAAGAGGAGCAAGTTTTTAGTGTGGATAGGCCAAACTTGAAGTATTATAAAAGATACATAGATGATATTATCCTAATATGGAGAGGAAACGCAGAAACTTTACAGACTTTCTTTGATGAAATTTGTAGTAACGAGTATGGGATCACCTTTACAGGGAATTGGGACAGACAGAAAGTGTCCTACTTAGACTTGGAATTATTCAAACAAGAGGGTAGATTATTCAGCAAAACATTTTTTTAAAAAACTGACAAAAATGGTTATATACCAATGAGAAGCTGCCATCACCCACAATGGGATAGGTAATGGGGTAGGGTCTTTCGCAAATTCTTGGAGTTGTTCACTAAGTACATTTGTTCCTTTGAGAGAAAGATGTTCTTGTTGTAAGCGTTAAGTCCACTGCAAAAGGCTTTGCTACTCTGCGTCACACACATCTGCTTTATTTAGCGACAACTTTGGGTCGCATAGCAGTGTGCGTCTTGCAGGTGATTTTCACATAGCACAGTTGATAAAGCCTCAGTGACAAGTTAACGCCTGTTCTTGTTGTAAGCGTTAAGTCCTCTGCAAAAGGCTTTGCTACTCTGCGTCACCCACATCTGCTTTATTTAGCGACAACTTTGGGTCGCATAGCAGTTTGCGTCTTGCAGGTGATTTTCACATCGCACAGTTGATAAAGCCTCAGTGACAAGTTAACGCCTGTTCTTGTTGTAAGTGTTAAGTCCACTGCAAAAGGCTTTGCTACTCTGCGTCACACACATCTGCTTTATTTAGCGACAACTTTGGGTCGCATAGCAGTGTGCGTCTTGCAGGTGATTTTCACATAGCACAGTTGATAAAGCCTCAGTGACAAGTTAATGCCTGTTCTTGTTGTAAGCGTTAAGTCCTCTGCAAAAGGCTTTGCTACTCTGCGTCACCCACATCTGCTTTATTTAGCGACAACTTTGGGTCGCATAGCAGTGTGCTTCTTGCAGGTGATTTTCACATCGCACAGTTGATAAAGCCTCAGTGACAAGTTAACGCCTGTTCTTGTTGTAAGCGTTAAGTCCACTGCTAATCTTGTTCCCAGTGCACTGCATTATGTCCCCATCATGCACATTGGCTGTGCAGTTGATTAGGAGCAAAAGAAAGGCGCGGTAAAGCAAAAAAGTCATTTTTGAAGGTTTGGCATGCTATAATTCTGGTTCTGGACATGCTACAGAGCTGAAACTTCACAGGTACACTTTTTAGACCCTCCCAGACACTAAATCCAAATAAATCTAATTTTCTGTTTCAATAATTGGCTCTCTATCAAAAACGACAATTTTTAAGAACTATTTTTTGCCTGATTCATAGTCCCTGGGGCATGACCCAGAACCCTATGCACTTTTTAGGGGCATTTATTAGGTTTTAGGGCTTCAAAATTGTGTTTTTTGATTCCCGAAGTTCGGGTCCAATTGATTTCAATGGGGTCCGGGAATCCGAACCGAACTTTTGGGAAATTCGGGTGATCTGGTCGAACCAAACTTTTCAAAAGTTCGATCATCCCTAATTGTGGTAACATTTCCGCCATTGTTTGTTTGTACCGGGGGTCTAAGTACGTTGCCACCCAGTACTGCTGAGTGGCGGCTGTTGCTACCTCCTCTTCCTGATCCGATGCCATCAATGGCTGCGCATCGCAAATGTCTTGTGATGGATCAGAAAATAATTCCAGGGTATGTGGTGGTGGTGGTGTTTGTGGTGGTGTCTTTGGGGGTGCACACAGCAGAGAGTGAAGACGGTGCAGATAGAGAGGATGAGGAGGGTGCAGAAGAGGAAGGCTGAGTGAGTCACTCAACCAAGTCTGGTGCGTCCTTTGACGAAATCAAACGCCTTCTGAAACTTCACACTTTGGCTCCGGCCTACTCCTCCTGCCCTACCCATACCACCCCTGTGTAAGGGTCTGCCTCTTCCTCTGCCTCTTCCTCTGCCTGTCATGTTTTTAAATTACCCTGTGACAAAAGTCTCTAGAGAATCGCAGTATATCTGGAAAAAAGTATATAACACCCCGCTTTAATCTGTGGTATTGGGGGGCCACAGGTTTATCACACCAGTTCTACAAATAATTGGCCAATAACTGTTGTCACTGTGTGTAGCACAGTTAACACAGCAAAAGAGGCCAAATTTTTGCAGGACTAAAATACAATCTTAGAAAAGTATACTGTTAAATAACACCCCACTTCAATGTGTGATATAGGGGGGCCACAGTTTTATCACACCAGTTCTACAAATAATTGGCCAGTAACTGTTGTCACTGTGTGTAGCACAGTTAACACAGCAAAAGAGGCCAAATTTTTGCAGGACTAAAATACAATCTTAGAAAAGTATACTGTTAAAATAACACCCCACTTCAATATGTGATATTGGGGGGCCACCTGTCTATCACACCAGTTGTTCAAAAAATTGGCCAGGGAGTTTGGCACTGTGTGTATCAGATTTAACGCAGCAAAAAAGGCAATATTGTTGCAGGACACAAATACACTTATGAAAGTATACTCAGATAACACCCCACTTCAATCTGTGGTATTGGGGGGCCACAGGTTTATTACACCAGTTCTACAAATAATTGGCCAGTAACTGTTGTCACTGTGTATAGCAGAGTTAACACAGCAAAATAGGCCACATTTTTGCAGGACTAAAATACACTCTTAGAAAAGTATACTGTTAAATAACATCCCACTTCAATATGTGGTATTGGGGGGCCACTGGTCTATCACACAACTTGTTAAAAAAATTGGCCAGTGAGTTTGGCACTGTGTGTATCAGAGTTAACACAGCAAAAGAGGCAATATTGTTGCAGGACACAAATACACTTGTAAAAGTATACTCAGATAACACCCCACTTCAATCCATGGTATTGGGGGGCCACTCGTATATCACACCAGTTGTTCAAAAAATTTGCCAGGGGGTTTGGCACTGTGTGTATCAGAGTTAACGCAGCAAAAGAGGCAATATTGTTTCAGGACACAAATACACTTATGAAAGTATACTCAGATAACACCCTGCTTTAATCTGTGGTATTGGGGGGCCACAGGTTTATTACAGCAGTTCTACAAATAATTGGCCAGTAACTGTTGTCACTGTGTGTAGCAGAGTTAACACAGCAAAAGAGGCCAAATTTTTGCAGGACTAAAATACACTCTTAAAAAAGTATACTGTTAAATAACACCCCACTTCAATATGTGGTATGGGGGGGGGGGTCACTGGTCTATCACACCACTTGTTCAAAAAATTGGCCAGGGAGTTTGGCACTGTGTGTATCAGAGTTAACACCGCAAAAGAGGCAATATTGTTCCAGGACACAAATACACTTATGAAAGTATACTCAGATAACACCCCACTTCAATCTGTGGTATTGGGGGGAGGGGCACAGGTTTATTACACCAGTTCTACAAATAATTGGCCAGTAACTGTTGTAACTGTGTGTAGCAGAGTTAACACAGCAAAAGAGGCCAAATTTTTGCAGGAATAAAATACACTCTTAGAAAAGTATACTGTTAAATAACACCCCACTTCAATATGTGGTATTGGGGGGCCACTGGTCTATCACACAACTTGTTAAAAAAATTGGCCAGTGAGTTTGGCACTGTGTGTAGCAGAGTTAACACAACAAAAGAGGCAATATTGTTGCAGGACACAAATACACTTGTAAAAGTATACTCAGATAACACCCCACTTCAATATGTGGTATTGGGGGGGGGGGGCACTGGTCTATCACACCAGTTATAATACATTAAAAGTGCTTTTGTCACTGTTTGTAGTATTGATGCAGCAATGCTCAGTCACCACACCTGTCACAATTCTGCACAGTGCACAATACTAATCCACTATAATATGCTTTCTACAAAGTATATTATACCGTGGATTTCCCCCTCCCCCCTATATAGTGCACTGCACTCCAATACCAAAAAAATTGCAGCCCTTTAAATGACTTTTGTGGACATTAACAGAGCAATTTGTGTCACTGCTGCTGATCTCTAACTGCCCCTAAAGCACAGACTGGATACCTGTCCCTAAACTGAAAAGAGACTGTAGTAGACCTATACCGAAATACCAGCCCTGAAAAGGACTTTTGTGGATCTTATCAGAGCTATTTGTGTCTGGCAATCTCTCCCTCATGAACACAGCAGACCTTTCCCTACACTGACAAAAAGCAGAATGTGAAATGGCCGACAGCTCAGGTCTATTTATAGGGTAGGGGGTATGTCCATGTGCTGAAATGTTTCAATTGGCTCTCCCGTTCCACCTGACGGCTGTGTCATGGGTCAAAGTTCTCCCCAATGTAAACTAATATGGCTGCCACGAACAACGCCATGTGTTCGCAAAATTGGCGGGTAGCGAACGAGCAAAATTTGCCGCGAACCGACCGTCGGGCGAACCGCAAGGCCATCTCTATCCAGGACTGCCGATAAGGAAGACTCTGAATCCCGTTAAAAAAAAGAACCATGTCGTCCACATAAAGGGCAATTTTCTCCTAAAGCTTTGATCTTTCAAGGTCACAGGGTACATTTACACATGCTAATACAACTGTTTTGCTTGAAGATGAATGCCGTTTTGTAGAGGAATGCAAATTTATTATTTTTGAATCGCCTTTAGATGGACTACTGAAACATATAATTTGCTCCAAGGACAACTGACAAAAATGAAATCTTTCAATAAAATTGTAGTCTGTAGTTTATTGAAAGTTTTTGGTACATGCATGGACAACCATCAAATGCTGGTTTGGGAAAGTCAACCAAAGATAAAGAATTTTGCTGCCGGGAATGTAATTTTGTACTCTGCAATAATATGTAGGGGTGCTTCCTTTACAGCTGTTAAGGAAATGATGGATCTACTATTAATTCCATTTTTTACAAAGTCAACTTTCCATAAATATCTGAATCGATTTATCTACGCAGGAATAGATCATTGTTGACTAGAAGGAAAAAAAAATTACAATCAACTTTGCAAACGTTTATTTGGTTGGCGATGGACAATGTGACAGTCCGGGTTTTTCAGCAAAGTATTGCATATATACTTTGATGGACTTAGATTTAGAGAAAATTATTGACTATGAAATAGTACAGGTTACACAAACTACATTTTCAGTTGCCATGGAGAATCTTGCTTTTCAAATTTGCCTTTGGGGTCCCAGTCAATGCAGGGCAGAGCATGGCTTGTCCCCTGTCAGAAAGGATAAGGTTCCACAGCCCCCAAGAGCAAACGCTTTTATTACCGTATAAACTCTATGGAGGCAAGGACAAAGCTGGCTGTTATTTCACATAACAGGAATGTTGGGCAGTGCCAAGCTATTGTTAAAAGAAAAACATCCTAAATTGAAGAATGTGGCACAAAAAGAATATCTTTAGAGCACCCATGATCAAGGAAAAAATGGATTGTTAGAAAAATCTACGAGCCGGTCTGTCATGATAATGTGTTGCAAATAATAAAGACATTTGTTAGTGTTGCTGCAGGAAAATTGGCACCGGCATGAAGATCTAAAGAGGATCAGATGCCTCAAAACATAGCAATTTCATCAAGAACAGATAAAGAATATGCTGTGGCAATGCATAGGTCACGCTTTCCATTACATAGGGAGGAAGTTTTGGACGACTGATAGTTTAATAAAAGTTTTGAAGATCATTAAAGTAATTATTTTTATACAATTTTTCTAATGATCCATTAATTGTAAATATTAACTGACTTTTTTTTTTTTTTTTACAGACTTTACAAAATTTTAAATATGTTACTCCAAATTGGTATCAGCATTGTTCCTGGTTAGTTAAATTTTCTTGTCTGCCAATTTATTAGCAAAGTTTTATTTTTTAGTATTTACTAACATTATATTTTTCATTATAGGTTCAACCATTCTACATGTTTTTTACAAGTTTTGAATTTTGATCTTTGTTACAAAGTTGTGAAAGATAGTATTTAATGTTTCTATTATTTTTTGAAAGAGGTAAATAAAGCTGCATTAATCAAACAGACACCAATGCCGTATCTGCATCCATTATTGGTTTAAACAGCAAAAATAAAATGGTAATCACACTATATCATTAGTGGAGGACCAAGAGATTACAGTGGATTATTAATCATTGGATTTTAATGGATATGGTTTGGTAGTCTGGGAGCACAACAAGGAATGTAAAACATTCAAAAAAAGTCTTTATTGGGATGGATTAAAAACATAATAGAAAAGTATATACACATAATACATTACACATAATACAGCATAACAGAGGATTGGCCAGGGGACAATCATAGTGGATCATAAGGTTCCATATGGTTCGACGCGTTTCGCCAACAAGATGGCTTCATCAGGAACCAATATGGTTGATTAGTAACCTTGATAACATATAGAAAAAAAGGGGGGAATTTATGAGCAGATATAATACATTTTATCACTTGAAGACACCTTAATTAATTTACAATGTTCATATCAGGTGTGAGATAAAATATAACAACTAAAAAATGTTACTGTGCTCACCTTTCAACAATAGACAATCAACTTTAATATCTGTGATTAGAAGCTAACCATCTTGTCCAGAGCAGATAGATCTCCAAAATTGACCCTATAATAGGGTCAAAAACTGCCACAGGGGCATTATGGATCGGATCAGACCCATATAAGGACCAAATATAAGTTATATTGGCCAGCAGAGGGGGTATATCCACAAAGACATATTAATGATGGATGTCCCATGCAGGTGGGGCTAGTAGATATTTATACCCGTACACTTTCTGAAAAGGGACAAAATATTATAATTACCATAAGGGAAAGCCCACAATCTTTACAAAAAAGGGGGGAAGGGAAAAAAAGTAATTTTTTCATATGAAGAAAGAAGAGTAACATAAAATATTATAAATCGATCACCCCAGGTTTGATGAAGCCCATAAAAGATATAGAGGAGCCCGAATAGTATTTATTTACTTAAAATTCAGCACAAATTAGTGTGGAATTAAAATTATCTAAATTCGTGGCTAGGAAAGGCTAACCCATCAATATAGCAGTGGGGTGATGGCGACAATCAAAAACATACTGGCTGGAAAAATTCAAGGATACTCCCAAACAGAGGGGTATATATAGATCCCCACAAGTGCATAGTAAGCCCATTAGTATTGCTGAATCAAGACCCCCATTGAATGTGCTGAGGCAGAGCAAATAGATAGTAGGTTAAACAAGGGTTCAAAAGAAGATTCTTACCTGTGTGGTATTAACAAATAACGTAGGCTATGGACGCAGGCTTCTGCGGCTCAGTAGCTGCTTGTGTCTGCGTCCATGCCTCGTGAGGTATAAATGGGAGTGATCCCACCGGAAGTGAGACGCCGTAAAGGCGTCCCGCGTCACTTCTGGCGCGGGCGTGACTAACTGAGCATGTCTGCAAAGCCACGGAGGAAGTAAATAAAACCTCCACCGTGGTTGGAGACAACGCGATTCCCATCAAGGGATGGAAGGAGGCTAGGGACAAAAAGAGGTCCCGAACTCTCCCCTTTTAACCCTCCCCTTTTGGAAGGTCTTTCTTGCGCTGATTTACCTCTCTGAGTTTGGTTGCTACTTTTATGAGATGATGCAGAAGATGATAAATATATTTCAGACTCAGATCTGGTGAT
This sequence comes from Pelophylax lessonae, assembly GCF_965119305.1. Lineage (NCBI taxonomy): Eukaryota > Metazoa > Chordata > Amphibia > Anura > Ranidae > Pelophylax > Pelophylax lessonae. The sequence continues at coordinate 129,831,692 of NC_138777.1, forward strand.
TTCTGGATTGAATGTGTTCCTAGAGGGTTGTGGCCTATTTTTCTTTGACCATGTACCTCTATTCCATTTATAAGCAGAACCCCCAGCGAAGGCCAATCTATCCTTCATGTGTTTAAAATATTTTTTCATGATTATATCTTTATTTAATTTTTCCAGGTGTTGAATGAATTCCTGTTCCCTTTTGAGGAAGTCAGAATTTTGGGAGGGGGGTTTATTCTCTTGTAGGAGGCTGATGTCTTTGTCAACCTCCTCCAGATCTTTTGTATATTTATTTTTTAATAATTGCATCATTTTTGCTGAGCAGGAGGTAAGATTTGTTTCCCATTGTTCACGGGACAAAGGATCTGATATTTCAAAAGAGGGACAAATTTGGATTCGCAATCCGATTGGGTTGACATCATCCTTGAGATACTTATCAAAGTATCTGATGTGCCAACCCAAATTAGATTTGCGCTCCAATAACCTTCTAAGTTTTTGAAAGTAGACCTCAATACCTATGTCAGTAGGGGCATGTGTGGTGCAGGTAAGTTGAATGGAGTCTAGAAATTTTTCTCAAGCTGGGCCAGAAAAAAAAAAAAAAGGGGTGGAAAAGGAAGAAAGAAGGGGAAAAAAACCCACCTAATCCAATCCCAAATAGACAGAAATTCAAATACATAAAGCAATAATAGCAGTGGAAATGACAAGTCACTAATCCCTATTTAGGATAACAGAACCATTTAGACCTATTCAAGCTATCGTTATGGTTGATAAGAGATTGTGGAGTTTAACCCTGGTGGAGAGGTAACTCTCTGGTGGAGAGATCTATGACCTGCGCGCTACCTCTCCACCAGGGTTAAACTCCACAATCTCTTATCAACCATATCTAAAACGATAGCTTGAATAGGTCTAAAATGGTTCGGTTATCCTAAATAGGGATGATCGAACTTTTCAAAAGTTCGGTTCGACCAGAACACCAGAACATCTAGAAAGTTCAGCCCGGATTTCAGAACCCCATTGAAATCAATGGGACCCGAACTTCGGTAATCAAAAAACCCCATTTTGAAGCCCTAAAACCCAATAAATGCCCCTAAAATTGCCTAGGGTTCTGGGTCATGCCCCAGAGACTATTAATCACACAAAAAAAATTCTTAAAAATTGTCATTTTTGATAGAGAGCCAATTATTGAAAAAATTATTGAAAAAAAAAGAGATTTCTTTGGATTTAGTGTTTGGGTGGTCTAAAAGGTGTACCTGTGAAGTTTCAGCTCTGTAGCATGTCCAGAACCAGAAAAAAAAAAGATTGTTTCTCTTAGGTCACTTATAGAACAGGGATATGGCTCCGCTATTTTCACACCTTGCCGGTTTTGTAGCAAGCGTTTTTTTGGGCATTTTTTGGGGGTTATTGGAGGCAGGCATAACATCAGAACTTCTGTGTAGGGGTATATATACACACACACTTATATGTATATATACACATACAAATATATAGGTGTAAAAGTAGCAGAACACTATACTTGCGCTAATGAAATAATTAACACCCATATTGCTTCTCTCCTTTCACACCTATATATGTGTATGTGTATATATACATATAAGTGTGTGTGTATATATACCCCTATACAGAAGTTCAGATGTTTTGCCTGCCTCCAAAGACCCACAAAAAATGCCCAAAAAAAATGCCTGCAATAACACACCTGGACGTTTTTTTTTTTGGCGCAGGCGTTTTTTGGGGTCTTTGGAGGCAGGCAAAACATCTGAACTTCTGTATAGGGGTATATATACACACACACTTATATGTATTATACACATACACACATATAGGTGTGATAGGAGCGGAGACATATGCCTGTTAATTATTTCATTAGTGCAAGCATAATGTTCTGCTATTTTCACACCTATATATGTGTAGGTGTATATATATACATACATGTGTGTGTATATATACCCCTATACACAAGTTCAGATGTCATGCCTGACTCCAAACATGTCCTCAAAAAAGCCCTATAAACGCCTGCAGCAAAAAGCAGGCTGATCGGCGAGAAGCCATATCCCTGTTCTATAAGTACCCTAAGAGAAACAATCTTTTCTCTATAGCGGTCACTCTGAAATGGAAGGGTTTGGTCACCCTGCCATAGCAGTCAGTGTCAGTTCACCCTACACTACACTACGGTCACCCTGGCACTTAACACTTTCCATACAGAAACTAGATTTTTGAAGCTAACTAAAGTGGAAAATAGCACCCTAACTACACTAGATATCCCTTTCCTCACACTAAAAATTGCTAAATGACACTTTTGAAGCAGAAGTAACAGAACTGCTTCCACTCTCTTCCACAGCCCTGTATTACAATGGTAGAGATTTGGCGGGGCTATGTTATATACTGGGGGGCGAATTCACTAATGATTGGCCTCTGGACCCCCTAGTCACTCCAATCACATTCCTAGCATTCTCCTGCCCCCTCAATTGGCTTTTACTAATGGTTCTGGTCCAATCACGGGCTTTTAAAGCTCATTTCCTGTCCCATTGCATTCTGGTTTCCGAATTTCGAACTTTTTCAGCAAAAAGTTCGGAATTCGGCCGAATTTCGAACACCCAATGTTCAGGTCGAACCGATGGTCAACCCGAACCGTTCGATCATCCCTAATCCTAAACTTGTAATTTCAACTGCTATTATTGCTTTATGTATTTGAATTTCTGTCTATTTTGGATTGGATTAGGTGGGTTTTTTTCCCGGTCTTCCTTTTCCACCCCTTTTTTTTGGGGGGAGGGGGGGTGTGGAGTATGCAATTAACGTTTATGCTATATGCAATGAGGCCCTTTTGGGAGATATCACTATACTTGAAATGCTCAGCAAATGTCAATGTTATAATGTTATTGGTTGTTTAGGTGTAAACATATTATTGTATAGCTGGTTGCTGTTAGATTCGGGACGTGGTCGCCCCCTGGTGCTCTGTTTGGCCCTATTGGGAGTCCCCTGTTAGGCAATTTTGAGGGGTTGTTCGGGCGCAAAGCCCGGAAGTGTCTGCACTTCTGGTCCGGCTCCTTGCCAGAATTGAGACGGGGCTGCGTCCTGGGTGACGTCAGTACGCAGGGCGGCGGTGTTCATCCTGGTGCCCGCGCCGGAAGTGACGCGGTATGTCGCCACTGGAGTCCGGTATTTTAGGGAGAAGACGCACGGCTTTGGTCGCGGCTGTCTCCTGCCTTCCCTCTCAGACGGACATATATCTTTATCGCCCTGTAGGCTGCTGACAACTCCTATGACTTAAGGTAAGTTCTTCGTTTTGGAACTATGGCAACTTGCCCTGTTTTGGGATTATCAGCCATGGGATTTTATTATGGTCCCTTGTCTTCTTAAACCCCTTAATCCCCCCCCCCCCTCTTACAATCAGTCTAGGAGATTTGTATGAATATATTATAATGGAATCATCATATCGCTGCCTATGCTTCTATGTGGAGTATATGGGACTGGAATTTGGTATATTTTCTTGGACTAGCAAGCGTACCCCCTTGTTAACTAGTTATAATTATAATATGTATGGGAAACCTATTGTTATCCTATAATTTATCCAGGACTTCTAGCCATGTCTTTGGTTAACCCCAAATATGTGGATAACCTACATGGGATTAGGCTGTTTCAATTATCTGTTAAACCCTTACAGAGATGTGAAAATATACATACACGTTTGTCCCTTCTTACCAGTTCCTCTTGTTCTCTCTCCTTCCCATTTTCCTCCCCCCCCTCTCTGGTTGTAGATGGGAGCTGTGCAGCACTCTGGGCGATGATTTAGGCGATCTTGGTGGGTCCGTATTAGTCCATGTTCATGTGGTTTGAGGGTGCTGGACTCGACACCCCCTCTGCCTTGGTCCCCTCGTTAGCCTTTTCGGCCTACTTGTGGCACCTTTTCCAGGGTGACTTCCTTGGGCTAGTCATGGCACCGATTGGGCGGCTATGTCTCTGAATCTATAGCTTCATATTGAATAAAAATTTCCTGTAACGTAGTGAGCATTAAATATTCATATCACTATGTATTTGATGGTTAAAAATGTAAAAGTGTAATGTACTGTTTATGAAAATTGTAGTTGTATCTGTTCTAATTGTTATATTTCTTTTTGTAATAGTCCACCTGGGATGTCAAAAGGGGTCTTTGAAAAAGCTATATTTTGCGAAACGCGTCAGTACATCCCCACTCGGTTGTGACTAAAAACAGTTACATGTATGATGCATTATTGTAACGCTCCTGCGTTTCTTATATGGTGTGGATTTTCAGCTGCAGAAATAGATCCACGTCAGTAGTCATGTAAGAGATATGCTGAGATACCATTCCCAACCTCAATGACTCATCATGTGTGGAAGGTCTTATTTCAGCCAGTAAATACACACAATTAGCAAGCTGGTTCCTAGAATGACTTTATGTATGTGGTAACACAATGATGAAGGTTGAGGGATAGGTTGAGTGGAGGTGGTAGGTGATAGACACTTGAAGGTGAGACAGTAGCAGATGGATGCAGGAAGGTTTAGCAATGTTGTATGGTAGCAGATGACAGAATAGCAGGTGGACATACAAAAGAGATCAACCCAGTGCAGAAAAGTAGCAGTAGTCTCAAGAGCTAGCAATCTAGTTATGCAGATGTAATAAACAGTCTTTACTATGCAGAGCTAGATAGTGTAAGCTTAGTATAAGTTTATAGAGAATTCCCCTGCGGGGTACTTAGCACTATTAGCGATACAGCCGAAGGGTGGTTCAGGAGAGGCGGATGATCCAGTAGCGGGATACAGGGATCAGCGCGGCGAGGTTCCGTCAGCGAGGTAAGCTTGCAAGCATGGAAGCTTCAAGCAAGGTTAGCATCCAGGTAAGGGTGTTTGAACGAACACATGTGAGTGAGAACCGGCGCTTTAAATAGCCATCTAGTCCGGCGCTGGGTGATGACAGCTCCAGTCTTAAAGGTGTATGCGCACCTTTCCAAAAGTAAATGGTGGGGCGCATACACTTGTGGAAAGTGTAATTTATTGTACCAAAGGTACCGGAACATTACAATACCCCCCCCTTAAGGCCTGCTCCTGAAGGCCTCTGGAGCTGGTTTGTCTGGGTATCTCGCATGAAAATTGCGGATTAATCTAGGGGCATGTATGTCAGAGGTGTTTAGCCAGGTGTCGTCTTGGGGCCCATAGTTCTTCCATCTAACCAAGTACTGAAGTCTTCTTCTGTAGATACGAGAATCCAGAATCTCTTTTATCTCGTATTCTTCTCCACCTTCAACTTGTACAGGAGGGGGAGGTGGAATATTAGGCCTTATTCCTTGGTCCGGAACATGGGGTTTTAGTAGCGACACATGGAAAATGGGATGGATTTTTAGGTCCATTGGCAATGTAAGCTGCACTTCAGCTTTTCCAATAAGTTTCTGGATTGGGAAAGGTCCCAAGAACAGAGGTCCAAGCTTTTTGCTAGGGATCTTCAGTCTCAAGTTTTTTGTTGAGAGCCAAACAAGGTCCCCGATAGTATACTGTGGAGAAGGTCTTCTACGAAGATCATAGTACTTCTTTTGTTGACTGTGAGCGTGTGCAATGGTAGTATTTAGTAAACCCAGAGAATCCTTTATTTGGGTAAGATAGTCTGAGGCTACTGGGTTATTTGAAGGAAGGATGCGTGGAGGGAGAATAGAGGGATGGAACCCATAGTTCAAGTAGAACGGACTCTGCTTGGTTGTACTGTGAGTTGCATTGTTGTAGGCAAATTCTGCCAGGGGGAGAAGATCCAACCAATCATCCTGTTGGTAAGAAGTGTAACAACGTAAATACTGCTCGATGCATTGGTTGACTCTTTCAGTCTGTCCGTTGGTCTGCGGATGGTAAGGAGAAGTGAGCTTCCGCTCAATCCGTAGTATGTGACATAGTTCTTGCCAGAATTTAGAAATAAATTGGGATCCACGGTCAGACAGAAGAGTTTTTGGGATACCATGTAATCTGAAGACATGTTTCATCAGGAGTCCTGCCGTTTGTTTGGACGAAGGTAGTCTGCGAATAGCAATGAAATGTGCCATCTTTGTCAGATGGTCCACTGACACCAAGATGGTATTAAATCCTTTGGAAGGAGGCAATTCTACGATGAAGTCCAATGACAAAACCTCCCATGGAGTTTGGGGTATTGGTAGACTGCATAGTAGACCGGATGGTCTTGTAGTGTCAATTTTGGACCTGGCACAGACATTGCATGAAGAGACGAATTTTTGTATAGGTGTTTTCATGTCAGGCCACTAGAATTGTCGAGAAATCAAATTGAAAGTCTTTGTCATACCCATATGTCCTGCCATAGGCACATCATGCGATAATTCCAAGATCTTGGTGCGTAGGGTAGGTGGTATGTAAAGTTTGTCGTTGTAGTAGAGGAAGCCTTCTGCATCAGTATTTAGTTGTGGTGGGGGTGAATCCAAACTTATACCATGCAGAACCTCTTCCTTTAAGGAACGGACAACTCCAATAATGCGTTTGTGAGGTATTATAGGAACGGAAGGGATTTCAAAGTAGTTTTCTTCAGTTAGTCGTGATAGTGCATCCGCCTTTTTGTTCTTATCTGCAGGTGTGTAGGTCACTAGGAAGTTAAACCTTAGAAAGAATAGTGACCATCGTACCTGTCGATGCGAGAGAGTTTTGCTAGTCTGAAGATATTGGAGGTTTTTATGGTCCGTGTATATAATTATTGGTAGTTGGGTGCCTTCGAGTAAATGTCGCCAATTCTCCAGAGCCAATTTTATAGCAAGCAGTTCCTTCTCACCCACGGGGTAATTTATCTCGGGACTGCTCAGGGATTTAGAAAAAAAAGCGACTGGATGAAGTGGTGAAGTGTGGGTAGGTCGTTGGGAGAGTATTGCTCCTACTGCCATGTTTGACGCATCTACCTCCAGAATGTATTGGAGGGATGGGTCTGGATGGCGTAATATGGGAGCGGAAGTAAACCTTGTCTTTAACAAGTGGAAAGCCTTATTTGCTTCTTCTGACCATTTAAATGGTATTTTTATGCTAGTGAGCTGTGTGAGGGGTCTCACAATAGCAGAAAAGTTTTTTATGAACTTCCTGTAGAAATTTGAAAATCCCAGGAATCGCTGTAGCGCCTTGCGTGTAGTTGGTGTAGGCCAATCCTGAATGCAGGATATTTTACTCATGTCCATCTCGATTCCTGTTTTGGATATGATGTAGCCTAGAAAGAGTACCTCATCTTTATGGAACAAGCATTTCTTCAGCTTCACATAAAGATTATGTGCAAGCAATCTCGATAATACAAGTCTTACATGTCTTATGTGTTCAGACAGGGTCCGTGAATATATAAGTATATCGTCCAGATATACCACAACACAGACATCTAGTAAGTCTTTAAAAATATCGTTTATAAATCGTTGGAAAACTGCAGGGGCATTGCATAGGCCGAATGGCATCACAAGATATTCGAACAATCCGTATCTAGTTCTGAATGCAGTCTTCCACTCGTGTCCATCACGGATTCGAATGAGATTGTATGCTCCTTTCAGGTCTAATTTTGAAAAATAGGTAGCTCCACGCACCTGCTCAATGAGCTCAGGGATAAGCGGTAGAGGATAGCGATCTTTTATTGTGATAGCATTCAATTTCCTGTAGTCGATGATAGGTCTGAGACTTGAATCTTTATTGCGAACAAAAAAGAGTCCTGCTGCTGTGGAAGAAGTGGAAGGTCTAATAAAACCTTTTTCCAAGTTCTCGTCCAAATAGGTTTTGAGATGGGCAATTTCATCCTGTGAAAGAGGATAAACATGACCGAACGGCAATTTGCTATTTGGGAGTAGATCAATGCTACAATCATAGTCTCGATGAGGAGGTAATGCTTGAGCATTTTTCTCAAGAAAAACCTCAGAAAGATCCTGATAACATAGTGGTGCAATCTCATCTGTCACCACAGACAGAATCTTCCCGGTAACCGGGAGGTTACACGTTTCCTCGCAATAACAAGAAGGGAAGGTCAAGGACCGTTTCTTCCAATCTATGGTTGGTTGGTGTGTGTGCAACCAGGGAAGTCCCAACACAATGGGAAAGTGGGGTGATGGTATTAAATCGAAGGTAGAAGTCTCCCTATGAGACTCGTTAATAGTGACTAGAAGTGCTTGTGTCTGATCGGTGATCGGACCAGAGGATAACGGAACACCGGTAATAAGACTTACTGAGACAGGTTTGAGTTTAGGAATAATAGGAATTTTATTTAAAGCAGCAAAACATATATCCATATAATTTCCACAAGATCCTGTGTCAATCATGGCCTTAGTAGTAATCCTGTTCTGGTCCCACTGTAATGTCAAAAAAACAGAAATGTAGGGGTTAGTGAATGAAGTTGTCAATCCTCCTAGGGAGACATGTGAACACTCACCCTTCTTTTTGTTGACTAGGGGACAGACGTTTATCTTGTGATCCGGGGATGCACAGTACAAGCAGAGATTTTCATTTCGTCTTTTGGCTTTTTCCATAGTTGATAGCGGTGGGCGTATGGTTCCTACCTCCATAGGAACGGCCAGACTCCGAGAGGAAATGGATAATGGCATTCCCATCTTTTCAGCCTTTCTTTCTCGTAGTCTTCTATCTATGGTAATACTGAGTTGTATTAATGCATCCAGGGTTTTTGGCAGATCCGCTCGGGCGAGCTCGTCCTTAACGGCTTCTGATAGGCCAAGCCTAAATTGGGTTTTCAGAGATGCATCATTCCATTCTGAATCAAGGGTCCATCTCTTGAACTCTGCGACAAAGTCTTCTACAGGCCTCCTTCCTTGTTTCAAGGATCTTAACTGAAGATCAGCAGTACTCTGCCTATTGGGGTCATCATATAGGCTAGTGAGCTCTGCCAGGAACAAAGCATAGGAGTTGAGAAGCTGGTCGTTTTTCTCAAAAAGAGAATCTGCCCAGGCTCGAGGATCGCTTGATAGGTAAGAAATAATAGTACAAACCTTAATGTGATCAGTAAGGTAGGTACAAGGTTTTAGCAAAAAAAGTAACTCACATGCGTTTTTAAATTCGCGAAATTTTTTGCGATCGCCTATAAATACTAAAGGGGGATTTATCTTGGGTTCAGGGGACTGAGCAGAGGTAAGTTGTGTCAGTCTAATTACCTGCTGCGACAGAGCCTGATTGTCTTCTTTTAATTCAGCAAGTGCGTGTATTAACGCAGATACTTGCTGTTTTAATTGTGTCACCTGAGTGGTTATTTCTGCTGAATCCATTTTTTGGTTCGTTCAATCTGTAACGCTCCTGCGTTTCTTATATGGTGTGGATTTTCAGCTGCAGAAATAGATCCACGTCAGTAGTCATGTAAGAGATATGCTGAGATACCATTCCCAACCTCAATGACTCATCATGTGTGGAAGGTCTTATTTCAGCCAGTAAATACACACAATTAGCAAGCTGGTTCCTAGAATGACTTTATGTATGTGGTAACACAATGATGAAGGTTGAGGGATAGGTTGAGTGGAGGTGGTAGGTGATAGACACTTGAAGGTGAGACAGTAGCAGATGGATGCAGGAAGGTTTAGCAATGTTGTATGGTAGCAGATGACAGAATAGCAGGTGGACATACAAAAGAGATCAACCCAGTGCAGAAAAGTAGCAGTAGTCTCAAGAGCTAGCAATCTAGTTATGCAGATGTAATAAACAGTCTTTACTATGCAGAGCTAGATAGTGTAAGCTTAGTATAAGTTTATAGAGAATTCCCCTGCGGGGTACTTAGCACTATTAGCGATACAGCCGAAGGGTGGTTCAGGAGAGGCGGATGATCCAGTAGCGGGATACAGGGATCAGCGCGGCGAGGTTCCGTCAGCGAGGTAAGCTTGCAAGCATGGAAGCTTCAAGCAAGGTTAGCATCCAGGTAAGGGTGTTTGAACGAACACATGTGAGTGAGAACCGGCGCTTTAAATAGCCATCTAGTCCGGCGCTGGGTGATGACAGCTCCAGTCTTAAAGGTGTATGCGCACCTTTCCAAAAGTAAATGGTGGGGCGCATACACTTGTGGAAAGTGTAATTTAGGGTACCAAAGGTACCGGAACATTACAATTATAAACCATGCTAGATTCAGACTATTGTCAGTCTGAACTTTTTAATGTGTATCTTTTTCTGTTTTTACTGATTATTAATAAAATGGATGCTATTTTATATTAAAATGTGTTGTTTAATCTGAATCCAGACTCACCATATTAGTGACCCTCCTTGTCATCCCATTTTATTGGTGTGGTTGGGGTTGCCCCACTGGTCGTGGCTTGGACCTCATCACACCCATATTTTACTAATAATCAGTGAAGGGGATTGGGCATTTTAAAGGAGAATGGGGGGCAGGAATTTTGTGAAGAAGTGGCATAATGTGGAGGGGGATGGGGGCCAATGTGCATAGGGGTAATGAATGAAGTATGTAATGGGAGGGGGGTAATGTGTACAGGGAGGGGGCTGTATCTACAGGGAGGGGGTAATGTGTACAGAGAGGGGGGTAATGAGTACAGGGAGGGGGCTGTATGTACATGGAGCGGGGTAATGTGTACAGGGAGGGGGGTGCATGTACAGGGAAGGGGGTAATGTGTACAGGGAGGGGCTGTATGTACGGAGAAGGGAGATAATATGTACAGGGAGGGGGGTAATGTGTACAGGGAGGGGGCTGTATGTACAGGGAAGGGGGTAATGTGTACAGGGATGGGGTAATGTGTACAGGGAGGGGGCTGTATGTACAGGGAGGGGGGTAATTTGTGCGTACAAGGAGGGGGCTGTATGTACAGGGAGGGGGGTATTTTTTGTACAGAGAGGGGGCTGTATGTACAGGGAGGGGGGTAATGTGTACAGGGAAGGGGGTAATGTGTACAGGGAGGGGGGTAATGCTTGCAGGGAAGGGGGTAATATGTACAGGGAGGGAGGTAATGTGTACAGGGAAGGGAGTAATGTGTGCAGGAGAGGGGTAATGTGTACAGGGAGGGGGGTAATGTGTGCTTCACTCTTCTGAATCTTTCGGCTTCTGTGATACGCAGTTCTAAACCTCAATCACACCCACTATTTGGCGACCATGTGTTTTTCACCTCTGAGGAAGGCGTGGCTGGGGGTGGGGTTGTGGGCGGATTTGAGGTGAGGTTGTGGATGGAGTTGGGAGTGGGTTTGTGGGCAGAGAAGGTGAGTTCCAGCACCTATTCTCTGAGAAAAAAAGTCCTGCCTTGAATAGTTAGCAGGGTAAGAAGAGAGAGCAGACTGGAACTTACTAGGACTCACAGGGCAGTTCTGAAAGTAATGCCCTGCTTTGCCACAATACAGGCATAAGTTATTCTGGTGTCTTCGTAATCTCTCCTCAGTGGTGAGTGGGGAGCGTAAGAGCCCCAGTTGCATGGGTTCCACCCCGGAAGCTTTGGGGAAGTGGTAGATGGAGGAAATGCTAGAGGTAACGGGACTTGTGGCAACATCCAGGTAGGTCTGGCACTACCGTCTATTTCCGCTCTCCTCTCCCTGAGCCTGCGACCAAGCTGGATAGCGAGACCAATGAGATTTTCAAGGGAACCAGGCGTACCCACTCTGGCAAATTCGTCTTTAAGGCCCTCCAATAGGCCAAGATGGAATTGATGCCGTAAAGCTGCATCATTCCAGCCTGTATCGGAGGCCCACCTACGGAACTCTGCGACATAGTCTTCGACGGCCTTGCTGCAGTGCATATAGGGTTGCTTCAGCTGTAGTAGATCGCTGGGGATCATCGTAAAGCTGAGTATTGCTTTGAAGAATGATGCGATTGTGCTCAGGACTGCATTATTCTGTTCCAGAAGACAATGGGCCCAGGATTGTGGTTCCCCGAGAAGCAGAGAGATCACAAACCCCACCTTGGTGGATTCAAGTGAGAAAGTCTGTGGTAGCAGGGCAAAGTATAGTTTACAAGAGTTCCTGAAAGCCCAGAACATGTGCTGGTCATCCGAAAATCATTCTGGTGCAGGTACCCAAGGTTCTGGTGGTGGTATAACCACTGCAGGTGCGGATAGGGCCTGTTCAGGCAAGGAGGGCCCAGGGGTCACGGCAGGTGCAGGGGTTGCTGAGGTGGAGGCCATGGATTGGATGTGACCCTCTAGCTGGAAATAGTCCTCTTGCAGGGAGTTGACTGCTTGGGTAAGTGTGGCAAGTTGCTGGCCTAATGTCTCTAGAGGCGAAGTCCCTCTCTCGGTCTCCGACATCTGGCTGAATTGTACTCTCACGTACCTGGTGTGGAGTTTGTTATAGACCTCCCAGTATTAATGAGGAGGTGGAGACTCCTGGCACAGATAGAAAGGACTGCAAGGGCTGGGACAGTATTAATAATGGGGGATTTTAACTACCCAGACATTGACTGGAGTAATGGCACTGCTGGAACAGTTAAAGGGCACAAATTTATAAACCTATTACAAGACAATTTTATGGTGCAGTTTATCTACTTGCCGACCGCCGCAAGTAAATATACTGCGGCGGTCAGCCCCGGCTAGGCAAAGTGACGTATATATACGTCACTAGCCTGTCACCGGCTCGTGAGCGAATAGCAGGCGAGCGCGCACGTTGAGGCGCCCACCCGCCGCGGCTCGTTCACCAAGCAGTCAGTGCTTGTGACCGGCAGACCCGATGTCCGCCGGTCACTCGCCGATCGTCGGTAGACAGGGAGAAAGGCAGGCGGCTAATGTAAACAAGCCGCCTGTCATTCTCCCCTGTGTAAAAATGGAGATCAGATGGTTCTACTATGTAGAACCGTTGATCTCTGTTTTTACAATAGTAGACATGTCCCATCACAGTTACAAACACGCCCCTAGGACACACTTAACCCCTCCCTCTCCAATACAGTTAACCCCTTCCCTGCCAGTGTCATTTTTACAGTAACAGTGCATATGTATAGCACTGATTACTGCAGTAATGTCACTGGTAACCCCAAAAGTGTCAAAAATGTCAGTCAAGGGTCCGATCTGTCCGCCGCAATGTCGCAGTACCGCAAAAAAAATCGCAGATCTCCGCCATTACTCGTTAAAAAAAAAAACACCAAAAATGATGAAAATCTTTCCCTTTGTTATTAAATGCGATAACTTTTGCGCAAACCAATCAAAATACGCTTTTTGCGATTTTTTTTTTACCAAACATATGTAGCATAAAACAAATTGGCCGAAAATGTTAAAAAATTTAGATTTTTACATTTTTTTGGGGGAATATTATATAAAAAAATTTGAAAAATATTATTTTTGCAAAATTTACGATCTTTTTTTGTTTATAGCGCATAATCAAAAAATCGCACAGGTGATCAAATACCACCAAAAGAAAGCTCTGTTTGTGGGAAAAAAAGGACGTCAAATTTGTTTAGGTACAGCATCGCACGACCGCGCAATTGTCCGTTAAAGTCACGCAGTAAAAAATCGCAAAAAACCCCCTGGTCAGGAAGGGGGTAAAATCTTCCGGGGCTTAAGTGGTTATTGAGGCCCCCACTAGAAATAATGTTGGACCTGGTAATCTCAAACAATGCAGAGCTTATTAACAATGTTCATATGGGGCGTGGTCTGGCCGCGCGAGGTGATGGACCCCTGTTAGGAGAGCTCCCGCCGCCACGAGCCGAATTCACTGCACTACGGGGTCTGCACCAGCTCTACACCTACGGTGAGGATGTCAACTACCCCCCCGCTCCTCCTCTGCCACCCGCTCTCGCTCCCCGAGGGACCCCGCCGCCAGAATCAGTCCCAGCATTCCGGAGCTGTTCCAGACCCAGGCCGCAACAATGGCGCCAACAGGCCGCGGCTCCTCTCCCACGCTTAATCCTCCACCTCCCGCCCGCTCCTATGCCGCTGTAGCCTCCGGGGACCCTGAATCCAGCTTCCCCACGCCAGTGTCACCTGGGCAGCTGAACATGGATGATCTCCGCTCGGTGGCTGCTGACATTAAGGACACCCTGGGGGCGGCCATCTTGGATTGGAGGGCAGACATACACTCCCTCACAGGCAGGGTGCATGAGATTGAAAGGGTGACTGCCAGACAGGACTCAGCCATACATGAACTGCACTATAGGTCTGACACCCACACTGTCCAGATGAGAGATATTCAGCGCCACTTGGAGGACCTGGACAACAGAGGGAGGCGCCATAACCTCCGCGTTCGCGGGGTTCCCGAATCAGTGGATGGCGACCTTCTGAACCCCACCATAGTCTCCCTATTCAATTCACTCCTGGATAGGCCCCCACAGTCCCCCATCAAAATGGAACGAGCTCATCGCGCCCTGCGCCCCAAGGGCAGGGAGGGGGACCCGCCGAGGGATATTATCTGTTGTCTGGTGGACTTCCGACTTAAGGAGGACATTTTACGCAAAGCTAGAAATAGACCCCACATTGACCTGGATGGGGCCCCCATCCAACTATTTCAGGACCTTTCGGGCATCACGCTCCAGCGTCGCAGGGAACTGAGACCGCTACTTAGCAAAAACAAAGAAGAAAGCCGCTCAGGTGCAAGTTCAGCACTCGGTGCAGGTCAGATCCGCCATCCAGGCATGTAGACATCCAAAAGAGAGAGACCGCACTCAAAGATGTTAAATAAAAATCCTTAGGACTACTTTATTCTCCATAAATCCAATAGACAGCAGACAGACAGTGCAATACACGGACAGACGTGTCGGGTTGACGCGTTTCACGATAAAAATCGCTTATTCATAACCACACACCAGGTGTGTGGTTATGAATAAGCGATTTTTATCGTGAAACGCGTCAACCCGACACGTCTGTCCGTGTATTGCACTGTCTGTCTGCTGTCTATTGGATTTATGGAGAATAAAGGAGTCCTAAGGATTTTTATTTAACATCTTTGAGTGCGGTCTCTCTCTTTTGGATGTCTGAGACCGCTACTTGACACACTCAGGGCCAACGGAATTACTTATAGATGTAAATTCCCGTTCTGCCTCTCAGCCTCCACACAAGGCCGCACAGCCCTTCTCAGGGTCCCTGAGGATCTACCCCACTTTTGTTCCACACTGGGTATTCCTTATATGCACCTGCCCAACTGGTATGCAGAGTTTCGTCCAGGACCCTTGGTAACTGAAGCGCCTGAAGCGGAACTCATGGACGCCCAGGAGGTCAGGTTCCGGCTCCAACGAGCCCCATCTGAAGTCCGCCAGGCCCGTGTTCCTGCTGCTCTCCCTCACGCCAATAGTCCTACCAAACCGCCACAGGTCCGCCGGGCCAGGCTGGATGCCTAAAGCCCCATTATGCCCCTTTCTGGACTCAAGTTGTGAGCCTCCAGCCCACAGCGCCTGCAGTGTGTCTTGCACCATTATCTACACCATATTCCGTGCTGTCTTCTCCTGTTCATCTTTTTTTTCATTTTTTTTTTTTTTTAATTCCCTGGATCCCACAGCCTTGAAAACTACGGATGCCATGTCTGACCGTGTCCACAACCACCGCACGGACTTTCTGCATTTCCGAACATTTTCACATCGCTGCTCCGTTGATCCACACTCTGCTCCCTGGCATGGTAATGTACTCTTGACTCCCCCCTACGTCCCATCTCTTTACTTCTACCCTTCAGTTTTGCCTGAGACTTTGAACCAGGACTGCCAGCACCCTCGGCTTCCTACTTTTATCTCCGATTTCTGCTGTTTTTGTTTTTAAGCCTCCACGGGTGGGTCGTATGCTCCCCCATAGGGGTTTTTGGGGACGTACGTCTTTCCCTCTCAGGCGCCTGCCTATACTACATTTCCATAGTGTTTTATATTATGTTTGCATTGTGTGCTCAATTGATTGTTTATGCCAGGGGGTCCACTCGCCCAGTGGGTGTACTCTATTGTTTGCTATATTTGTGTGTTTGTGTTTGCAGGCATCGGTGCCCCATGCCGATGTGAAGCGCTATGCTTCACCCCTTGCCTGGGACCGCAGGGCCTCACATCCGTATCGGGCGCCGCCCGCCGGCCTAAGCCGTCGGCCCATGCCCCTTCCTCGAGGTTGTTCGTGGGTGGGGAATCCCTACCCACACGAGCCGGGTTTGACCTGAGGCTCGCACCCGTCCGTTGCACTGTGGGCATACGTATACCCTGATATACTCCCTTTGCATTTGCTCCCGGGATCACCCCCTCTTACCCCCGTTTGTGGGGTGGCTACTCCCCGTCCACGCCCTCTACCGGTAGGGTTATCGGGATTGCATCTAACACCTCGAGGAGGGGATGCGTTTATACTCATAAACTTTCTTGGATGTTGCTTGTGACCACACAACCTCACAATGATGCTTTTATTGAATATTACTGCTTAGAGTTTTCTTGTTCAGATCTGTTTTTTATATATATATATATATATATATATATATATATATATATATATATATATATATACCACCATGTTCTTGGCACCTCTCCAGGTATTCAGACAGTTCCCTCCCCCTCCTCCACGGCTGCACTGTTGGTGTAGTCCCTGATCTTTGCCCTATGGCTCCTATTCCCCTGGCCCTACTACCCGTGCACTTCCTGGCTACCCACGTACAGCACTTACACTGCCTACCTCCATCCTCCATCTGGAGTCCCTTCCCCACATGTTTCCTCCCTTCCCCCCGTGCGTACCCTGACACTTGCCCCTTTAAGGCTCTAGTTGCACACCATTAGACTCCGTCTAATGAGGTTAAAACACTTCTCCTCTAATCACATTGTATGCTCTCTTGTCCTCATGGAATCCCTTCGACTGAACAGCTTTTTTCTAAGCTGGGATCCCCATTGAGATATTTATAAATTGCTATCATGTCCCCCCTCAGGCGTCTCTTCTCCAGGGAGAATAAATCGAGCGATTGCAGACGCTCTTCGTAATTAAGGTCCTCCAATCCCCTAATCAGTTTAGTTGCCCTTCTCTGGACTCTCTCCAGCTCCAACACATCCTTCCCGAGGACTGGCGACCAGAACTGGACAGAATACTCCAGATGCGGTCGGACCAGAGTTTTATAAAGTGGAAGGATTATAGTCTTATCTCTGGAATACATCCCTTTCTTTATGCATGCTAATATTCTGCTGACTTTGGCAGCTGCCGCTTGGCATTGCATGCTATTTCCTAATCTATCATCCAC
Organism: Pelophylax lessonae; assembly: GCF_965119305.1. Classification (NCBI taxonomy): domain Eukaryota; kingdom Metazoa; phylum Chordata; class Amphibia; order Anura; family Ranidae; genus Pelophylax; species Pelophylax lessonae. Next base: position 129,848,717 of record NC_138777.1, read on the forward strand.
CAAGACTCCCAGATCCTTCTCCATTTTGGATTCCCCCAAGTGTTCCCCTTCTAACGTGTATTGTGCTTTTATGTTTTTAGTCCCCAAGTGCAAAACCTTACACTTCTCCACATTAAACCTCATTTGCCATGTCGTTGCCCACTCCGTTATTTTGTCTAGGTCATTCTGTAGGATATCTGCTTCATGCTGTGCAGTTATTGCCCTGCCCAATTTAGTGTCATCTGCAAAAACTGATAACGAACTACTGATCCCGTCCTCAATGCTGTTTATGAATAAATTGAACAAGGTTGGTCCCAGGACTGAGCCCTGGGGCACCCCGCTTACAACCTCAGACCAGTCTGAGTATGCGCTGTTTATTACTACCCTTTGCACACGCCCTTTTAGCCAGTTCCGTATCCAAGAGCAAACCCTGCTGTCGATACCAGCAGACCTTATTTTATAAATTAAGCGCTTGTGGGGAACTGTATCAAACGCCTTAGCGAAATCCAAGTACACCACATCTACTGGTCTGCCCCTATCTAGCTCACAGCTCACCTCCTCATAGAATGTTAAGAGATTGGTTTGACAAGAATGCCCATTTGTAAACCCGTGCTGATTACTGCTGATGATGTTGTTGTCTTTAGCAAACTCTAAGATATAGTCCCTTATCATCCCCTCCAGAAGTTTACATACTATTGATGTCAAACTGACAGGCCTATAATTTCCCGGGATATGCCTCTGACCCTTTTTGAATATCGGAATCACATTAGCCTTCCTCCAATCCCCTGGTACATCTCCTGTCCTAATACTGTCAGCAAAGATCAGGAACAGTGGTCTGGATATAACCTTACTGAGTTCCTTGAGTACTCTCGGATGTACGCCATCCGGGCCTGGTGATTTGTTTGTGTTAAGTTTATCCAGCATTTCCCTGATTTCACCCTCTGTTAGCCATAGTGACTACTTCGGTCCCCTCTTCTCGTTCGGTCTACCCCAACCCCCACTTAGTGGCCTGTAACCTTCCTTGTTTACGACGCCCTCCTTTTGCATCCTCCGTAGCCACTATACCCCCTTGTTCTCCTTGTACCACTCCGTTTTGTCTCGGCAGGCCGGACTAGGTTAGGGTCTTTGTTCCCCGCCCTCTCCCCCTTTCCCCCCACTGTTGCCTCTTGCCTTTTCTTCCTTGTCTGTTCCCTCCCTCTCCCCCCCTCCTTCATTTTCCTTTCTCCCCCCCCTTCCTGTGTTGTGTCTCGTCAACTCTGCTGTCCTCCACTGGCCATATGCATCCCACCTTTAAGTTATACTCCCTAAACGTTCGTGGCCTCAATGTCCATGAAAAACGCTCCTAGCTTGCCATTGCCTTACGCAAAACCACGGCCGACATCGTATTTCTCCAGGAAACCCACTATAGGTCTGACAGCATCCAAAAGGTCCCATCTCCACAATACCCCGAGGCATATCATGCCACTTCTGCGGACTCCAAATCCAAAGGAGTGTCTATACTCCTATCCAAACACTGTCCATTCAAAGTCACGGAGTCTATGGCCGATGACCAGGGTCGGTTCATCTTCCTTAAAGGGCAGCTGAATGGCCGCCCGTGTACTCTTGCTAACCTCTATGCCCCCAACAAACACTTGGTCACCTTTTTCAGAACTACCATCCAACGCCTGTCGGATTTCTGTTCTGGACAACTCATTTTGGGAGGGGCCTTTAATGTTGCCCTGTCCCCTCTTGTAGATACTTCAGCGGGTTCCTCCTCCATGCCGTATGCTGCCCTACGCACGATTAAAACCCTCCTGTCAACCCTTCTCCTGCACGATTCGTGGCGCACCATGCATCCAGGCACTAAAGACTTCACCTTCTACTCGTCCCCCCAAGATCGTTATTCCCGTATTGATTACCTCTTTGTTTCCCAGGATCTCCTACCGACCCTCTGCTCAGCTTCCATCGACCCGATGTTTCTTTCAGATCATAACCCTTCAGTATCACTTTCTCTTTCCCCGCACAGTCTCATGCCCCGCGGGCGTGGAAAATGGATGGCTCCATTCTCTCTGACGCTGCATGTGTTTCCGCACTCACGGAGCGCCTGCAGCATTACTTTGCCGAAAACCAATCTCCGGATATTACCCCCATCACGCTTTGGGCAGCTCATAAATGCGTGATCCGCGGGGAGATTATGGCACTCGCCTCTAAACGCAGGAAAGCGCATTCAGCTCAAGTTGAATCTCTATTGCTGAAAATTGGTAATCTAGAACGTGCCCACTAAAAAAAGATCCCTAGCGTCCGCCACCCTCGCAAAACTTACCCTGGCTCGTCAGGAGCTATTGGAGACTCTTGGGAGGTCTGTTCGCCGCAAATTCGCCCTGTCCCAAGGTCTGTTCTATGAACATGCTAACAAATCAGGCAGGCTCCTGGCTAGGGCACTCCAGAAAAAACGGGCTGCCAACACTATCCACTCCATAGTTGATCAGGCTGGTAAAACGCTAAATTCAACCCCTGACATAGCAGCCCAATTCGTTAGCTATTATTCCCACCTGTATAATTTACCGCACACAGACTCTCAGGGGTCCCAGTGCTCCAGACTCCAGGATATTAGACGGTTTCTAGAGCGATACTCTCCCTCCCCACTGCCGGACGCCGCTTTATCTGAGCTAGACGCCCCCATAACTTAGACGGAAATCTTGGCGGCTCTGAAGCAATCTAAACTGGGCAAAGCCCCGCGGTCATCCCGAAAGCGGGTAAAGATGCCTCCCAGGTCCCTAACTACCGGCCATATCGCTCCTTAATGTGGATGTCAAAACGTACGCCAAAGTACTAGCTAATCGCCTCCTTCCTTCTATTCCTGATGTGATCTCCCTTAACCAAGTAGGCTTCGTCCCTGGCCGAGAAGCAAGGGACAACACTACCAAGGCCCTTCACCTCCACCATTGGCTATCCACGTCCAACACCCCCGGTTTTTTCTTGTCCCTCGACGCGGAGAAGGCATTCGATAGGGTGGCCTGGGACTACATGACTGAGACACTCAGGGCAATGGGCCTGATGGGCTGGTTCCTGCGGTTTGTCTCGGTTCTGTACTCCACCCCCTCGGCGTGGGTCCGGGTCAATGGTGCTCTCTCGGACGCCTTCTCCGTGTCGAATGGTACGAGACAGGGCTGCCCCCTGTCCCCCCTGATCTACATTCTCACCTTAGAGCCCCTTCTCCGCCAAATCAACGATGACCGAATATTAAGGGTGTTTCCATAAAGGACAAAACGTACAAACTAGCTGCTTACGCGGATGACATCCTCCTCTTCCTTACTGACCCCTTGACTTCTGTCCCTAATCTCCTTTCGGCCCTTAAATCCTTTCAGGCTCTCTCTAATCTCAAAATCAACTATTCCAAATCCCGTGCCCTCAACATTTCCCTCCCGACTTCGCTCTTGTGACTCTGCCAAACCAACTTTCCCTTTCAATGGGATCTCCATGCCATCACCTATCTCGGGGTCCAGCTCCCATGCAAACTTTCTGACTTATACACCAAGAACCACTTGGCAATCCTACAATCTGTTAAATTGGATCTACAATCGTGGTCTAAGGGACCCTTCTCTTGGTTTGGCAGAGTCGCAATAGTGAAGATGAATATTCTTCCCCGTCTACTTTACATCCTACATGCCCTCCCCATCCATGTTCCTCCGGCCTTTTTCAAGTCCTACCAGCGTATCTGTTCGGACTTTGTATGGCAGTCCCATAAGTCAAGAATCCGGTGGGACACGCTCATTTGCTCCAAAGCAGAAGGGGGGGTCGGCTTGCCGCACCTGCTCAAATATCACTGGGCCTGTCACCTTACCCGGATAATTGATTGGCACGCTCATGCTGGCTCTAAGGACTGGGTGTCCTTGGAGTCTGCAGTGTCTACCATCCCCGCACATCATCTCCCATGGATGACACCGTCCAAGACTTCACGCTGTATTCTGGCACATCCCCTCACAGGTGCAACCCTGAGCCTCTTTCAAACGATCTGCCACAAACTGGATCTTTCCCCAAAATGTAGTCCACTGCTACCCCTATGCTCTTCCCCAAAGTTCCCACCAGATCTCCCTTTCGTTCCATATACGGGGCCCACCGTGGACATGCCCTTTCAAGCTCGTCACTTCTTTGCTGACTCTCGCCCTCTTACACACCAGGCCCTTCGCCTCAAATACCCATCTGTAGACGTTCCGTTCTACAGCTTTTTACAGGTTAGACACTTCCTACACATCGCACAGCTGGTGGCGGATTGGACCCGCTCTCTTACTTCCTTCGAACGACTTTGTGAGGCGCCGGGACCACATCGTCATTTGATATCCATATTATACACTATGCTCTTCCCGGTTGCCCACGCACACACGGAGGCACTTAGGTCTAGGTGGGAGAAAGACCTTGACAGGGACCTCTCTGAGGACGACTGGACAAGAATTCACTACCACATGCACAAGGGATCCCTGAATGTCCTTGCCCAAGAAACTGGCTACAAACTCTATGCTAAATGGTACCGAACTCCTGAATTATTGCACAAGTTCTCAGCAGCTAACTCTCCTACTTGTTGGAGATGTGGCCTGCATCCGGGCTCCCTTTTGCATGTCTGGTGGGACTGCCCTATAGTCCAGCTGTTCTGGAGGGAGGTACACTCGCTGATTTCTCGGATCACCACATATACTCCTGACTTTACTCCGGCGCAATACTTGCTTCATCACACATCCCTACCCTACTCCAGTTACAAGAAGTCCCTCACACTACACCTCATTAATGCAGCCAGGATGTGTGTGCCATGTCACTGGCATTCTACCTCCCCCCCACGGTTGCAGAATGGTTGAAGAGAGTCCAAAGGGTGGCAGAAATGAAAGACACTATTGCTCAGGCTAAAGATACCCACCGCAAATATTACACGACCTGGGCTTCCTGGATACACTTCACGACACTTCCTGATTTTTGGATATAGTCCACCACATCCTAGATGCTAGCTACTGTCCTGTCGGGTCCGGGATGCTTCGGACATATTTCCCCGTCTACCAATGATTACATCTCTGGTCGAGTCCCTCACACCAATGCCACGGGCCTCATACCCCCCCTTCTGAGTATCTCTCCCCTCGCTCTCCCTTTCTTCTCCCTATCTTTCTATCTAACGTCCTCTCCTCTTGTTTCACCCCCAACCCCACTACCCCCTCATTCCTCCCCCCCTCCCAGATGCCCCCCTGTTCCCCCCAAACCGCAGACCCGACCCCGTTCACGTGCCGGTACACTTATCTCCACCGACCCCTCCAGTAGGTTTATTTGGAATTGCCCGCCCCAAGACGGCCTACACACCATTGATGGTTGCCCCCTGTGCCCGGATACAGCGTGTTCCCCTTTGGGGGTGTCCGGACATATGGGGGGAGCCACCACTGCCCTTGAAGGTGCCTTGCTCGTTGTATACCCGACCGAGGTGGAGGTCGCAATTGTTTCATGTTTATATGTTATCCCCATGGTCCTGCACCAAGGGAATGGAGACCAAGATTATCCTCACCTTATTGAACGGTTTACATTGCTTATCGTACGATGATCTTGTACATTCCTATACTTCCTGTATGATTGAGTCGTGGTTTGTTCACTCACCCTATTCTCAGTGCATACTGTTGCTGTTTCTCCTGTTTTTTCTTTTCGATGCACTTTGTATTGCTTAAAAGTAATGTTCACTTATTATGTCTTTCCATTTTACCACAATAAAATGTTTTGGAAAAAAAAAAAAAACAATGTTCATATAAAAGAACATCTGGGTAGCAGTGACCATAATATGATTTCATTTAATGTTAGCTGTAAGCAAAAAACGCATACAGGAAATACAAAAACACTTGACTTTAAGAAAGCAAATTTTCCAAGGATGAGGGCTGCTCTCCAGGATTTAGACTGGGAGGGAATATTGGCATCGATGAGCACAGAACAGACATGGGAATTTTTCAAAAAGACTTTATGCAAACTCACTGCAAAGTATATCCCCATGGGTAATAAGTTTAAAAGGCTAAAAATAAAACCTATGTGGCTCACAGCAAAAGTTAAAAAAGCTATAGATAAAAGAAAAGAGCTTTTAAAAAATATAAAAATGAGGGAACACTATCATTGTTTAATTGTTACAAAGAATATAACAGAATATGTAAAAAGGAAATCAGGGATGCAAAAATTCAAAATGAACGACAGATTGCAAAAGATAGTAGGACAAACCCCAAAAAAGTCTTCAAATATATTAACAGTAAAAAGGTTAGGTCTGAGCATGTAGGCCCTTTAGAAAATAACCAGGAGTGGGTGACTGGGGACAAAGAGAAGGCAAATTTATTAAATACTTCTTCAGCTCTGTATATACAAAGGAGCATGGGGGAGCTCATGACCATAATGAGGACGGCATTGACACAGCCCCAAATGATCCACAATGGCCCAAAAGTGATATGGTCCAGAAATATTTAGACAGAATAAGGGTGAATAAAGTGCCTGGACCAGATGGCATCCACCCATGCATCCTAAAAGAACTGAGCGCTGCAATTTCTAAGCCTTTGTTTCTAATTTTTAGGGACTCGTTAAGGACTGGAATAGTACCACTGGATTGGCGTAGGGCCAATGTGGTGCCTATATTTAAAAAGGGATCAAAGTCTTTGCCAAGTAACTATAGACCTGTTAGTTTAACTTCTAAAGTCGGGAAGATATTGGAGAGTTTAATAAAAGACCACATAGATGAGTTCTTGCTGGAAAAAAATATTTTAAGCAACAGACAGCATGGATTCATGAGAGACAGAAGTTGTCAAACAAACCTGATTTCTTTTTATGAGGAGGCAAGTAAAACTTTGGACAGAGGGGTGGCTGTGGATGTAGTATACTTGGATTTTGCAAAAGCGTTTGACACAGTTCCCCACACACGGCTAATGTGTAAGGTAAAGTCTACAGGCTTGGAAAGATCGGTTTGTAATTGGATAGAAAATTGGCTAAAAGATAGAATTCAGAGAGTAGTGGTTAATGATTCTTACTCTGAATGGTCTAAAGTTATCAGTGGTGTACCCCAAGGTTCAGTGTTGGGACCCTTACTTTTTAATATCTTTATAAATGATATAGGGTCTGGGATTAAAAGTACCATTTCAGTCTTTGCAGATGACACCAAGCTTTGCAGTGGAATAACTTCTTTACAGGATGTCTCGAACTTACAATCTGACCTCAATGCACTGTTTCATTGGGCAACTGTGTGGCAAATGAGGTTTAATGTTGATAAATGTAAAGTTATGCACTTGGGGGCTAAGAATATGCATGCATCATACATACTAGGTGGAGTAGAACTGAGGGAATCCATAGTGGAGAAGGATCTGGGTGTTCTGGTAGATCATAAGCTTAATAATAGCATGCAATGCCAAGCTGCTCTTTCCAAAGCAAGCCAAGTCCTTTCTTGTATTAACAGAGGCATGGACTCCAGCGAGAGCGATATAATTTTGCCCCTGTACAAATCATTAGTAAGACCTCATCTGCAATATGCAGTTCAGTTTTGGGCACCAGTTTTTTAAAAAGGATATTGGGGAACTGGAGAAAGTGCAGAGAAGGGCAACCAAACTGATAAGAGGCATGGAGGACCTCAGCTATGAGAAAAGATTAGAGGAACTGAATTTATGCTCTCTTGGGAAGAGGAGATTAAGGGGGGATATGATCAACATGTATAAATACATAAGGGGTCCATATAGTGAACTTGGGTTTGAGTTGTTCACTTTAAGGTCAACACAGAGGACAAGGGAGCACTCTTTATGTCTAGAGGAAAACAGATTTCGTCTCCAAATACGGAAAGGTTTCTTCACCATAAGAGCTGTGAAAATGTGGAATAGACTCCCTCCAGAGGTGGTTCTGGCTAGCTCACTAGATTGCTTTAAAAAAGGCCTGGATTATTTCCTAGGTGTACATAACATAAATGGGTACTAAAAATTTTTTTTAGGTAAAGTTGATCCAGGGAATATCCGATTGCCTCTCGGGGGATCAGGAAGGAATTTTTTTCCCCTGCTGTAGCAAATTGGATCATGCTTTGCTGGGGTTTATTTTCGCCTTCCTCTGGATCAACAGCGGGTATAGGATTGTGTATATGGGATTGTATGGTAGGGTTTTCAATACTGTTTTTTTTTTATGGTTGGAGCACAGAGGGACACGGGGCTGGTAGAGCAGGTGGCAAGGAGACGTCAACAGCGGGGCAGCGCGGGTGCAGGAACGTGAGATGGAAGCAGTGTCAGGATACAAGGCGATGTCGGTACACAATCTGGCAGTGAGGTACAAAGGCATAAAACAGGAGCAAGGTCAATCACAGGCCAGGATCACAGGTAGGCAGGCAGGAATTGAAAAAGTAGAGTCAAGGGCAAGCCGGGTAAGCACAAGTAAACCAGAAGCAGGTCAGGGCACAGGTGAACAGGAACAAGCCGAAAGGCTACTCAGCAATGTGCTCCTGTCACTGCTCAGCTTAAATAGGCCATTTGGCGCCAATGCATGCATGCATGCGCACACGCTAATTTCTTCCTGTGCACACACTAATGTGCCTGGGCATGCGCGCCAACGCCTGTTTGGGTCCAGATGAACATTTCTTACAGCCTATATCCCATTGTTCTATTGTTTCTGTCTGCCTTAAGATTAACCTATTATGGGATGTACAGTATCTCACAAAAGTGAGTACACCCCTCACATTTTTGTAAATATTTTTTTTTAAACCAAACAAACGTTTATTGAGTTAAGCACTGCATATAAACATACAATAAATGGCATCGTCAGAACGTTGCATAAGTACAATATCACGGAGTCAAATATTTCAATAATACACACTGTGCAAAGGGCATGGTTATAACAATAAAGGAAAAACAGGGAAATAATATAGCACTACCGTGTCAGAGCAGGATTAGAAACTCCAGCACGGTAAAACATAGCATGGGCCATGGGCGCGGGCCCCGCGGAACAGTTGCATCATAAGGACACAGGTAAAAGACACCCAACCCCTCCTACGACTCGCACGTGTCGGGGGCCTCCAGCCACCTATCCCATATCTTGTTGTACCTCTTGGGGCATCCCCTATTAACATACATGACCTTCTTAAAGGGCAGGGTGGCACCAACTGCCGCCTTCCAAGCCGATAGGGAAGGGGGTGTAGACTGCATCCACTTCAGGGCTATAATTTTTCTAGCTGTGAACAAGGTTTCCCGGAGAAATTGAGTCATGTGTTTGTCTGCGTCAACCTCAGGAAATATCCCGAGGAGGCACAATTTGGGGTCCAGTGTGGTCGGGCATCCCATGCGGTCATGCAGGAACTGGACAACCTGTGTCCAGAACCCCTGCACAGCCGGGCAGGACCAGATCATATGACCAAAAGTGCCCGGGGAGTGAGAGCACCTCGGGCATGCCGAGGAGCGGGAGGAATCAAAGTGAGCAAGCCGCACAGGGGTGAGATACGATCTGTGGGTAATATAAATTTGAGTGAGCCTATCCGACAACTTGGGAGAGACCAGAGTGCAGGCCTCCAGAGCCTCATCCCACTCCTCATCCTCCAGTTCCCCAACATCGCCCACCCACGGCTCCCGCAACCCGTATGCCAGCTCAGTCACCCGTTTAGAGCCCAGCATTTCATACAGCAATGAGATAAGTTTACGGTGCTCCTGTCCCCTAATCACATCTAAAATGTCAACCGATGGTGGGGCAGGGATCACAGGAGTGAATTGTCCTCTCAGGGCATGGGATAACTGTAAATAATAAAAATGCATGGAGTCCGGGAGTTGGAATTCCTCCCGGAGCAGGTGAAAGGACTTAACAGACCCGTCAGACACAACATGCGATAACAGGTAAATATCTTTACGTATCCATATCTCAGGGTTAGGGATAAGAAGGAGCTCCGGGAGCTGACGGTTATACCACAACGGCGTCATGGAATGCAAAGTCGCATCCCCGGTTCTAGACATCGCCAAGTCCCAGACCCGCCTGTGATGAAAAGAAAGACTGCCCCGAGGAGCCACGGATACAGACCCCGCGACACCCCGAAGTATATCACAGAACGGGTGGGGGAGCCGCGACTCCCGACCCCTGCAGACCATTGCCATATACCTGCCCGAGTCCTGTTTGTCCAAGTGAAAGAAGTGCGACAATTGGGCTGCCAGATAATATCTTGCCAGCTCCGGAACTGCCATACCCCCCAACCTAGTGGGTTTTTGAGTGTGTTTCCAAGACAGCTTGTGTCTAGAGGAGCCCCAAATGAATGACCTCAACAAGCTCTCCAGAGTCATAAAATATTTGTATGGAATGTATATTGGGGAGTGCCACAACAGGTATAGGATCTTGGGAAGCAGGATCATCTTCACCAGGCCCACCCTGCCCATAACCCCCAGTGGTAGCCGAGCCCAAACTTGCATCTTGTCTTTAACGAGGTCAAATAGCGGTTCAATGTTTAACGGTATGAAATCTGTAAGGGACCTTGTCACCCGGACCCCTAGATGTTTAAATTCCGCCACTCGCGACAAGGGAAGCGACGCCTGATCAGCCCCTGGGGGGAAACTGTCCAAAGGAAGGATGAGGGATTTGTCCCAATTAACCGTCAAGCCAGAGAATTTCCCAAACTGCTGTATGATTCGCAGGGCACACCGTAACGAGGATCCAGAGTCCGCCAGGTATAATAGCATGTCATCCGCGTATAATCCAACGCGCTCCTCCAGGTCACCCCGGCGGAGCCCCCGGATACCGGGGTCCGCTCGAAGAGCCATGGCAAGAGGCTCAACAGCCAGGGCATACAACAGTGGGGAAATGGGGCAGCCCTGTCGCGTACTACGGGAAAGAGGAAACGACCTAGATGTCCAGCCATTGGCCACTACTCGAGCTCGGGGTTGACTGTACAACAAGGTAAGCCATCTAATGAACCTCGGGCCAAACCCAAACTTATGTAGGCACTGCCACAGGTACGACCACTCGACAGAGTCGAAGGCCTTAGCGGCATCTAATGTCACGACAACCCTGGTACCTATACAGTCATGAGGGGCTTGTAGGTTCATAAACAAACGCCTGGTGTTAAAGGCCGTATTTTTGGCCGGCATAAATCCCGTCTGATCAGGGTGCACAAGGGATAGAATTACCTTGTTGAGTCTGAGGGCAAGCACTTTAGCCATGATTTTCACGTCGCACTGTAACAGCGATATGGGCCTATAGGATTCCGGATACTGGGGGTCCTTACCAGGTTTAGGAAGCAGAATGATCAAAGCTTCAGACATCGAAGCAGGGAGGGAGCCCGACTTAAAGGCCGCCTCGAACACCGCGAGCAGACGGGGGGCCAATGTCTCAGAGTACTGCGCATAAAATTCAACAGGGAGACCGTCGGATCCCGGGGCCCTAGCCCTGGCAAAGCAGGAAATGGCAGAGACTATTTCATCCTGAGAAATCGGGGCCTCGAGCACCGCGACCTGTTCAGGAGTCAGTGTGGGAAAATTCAGGGTATCCAGCAGAGCGGCCAGTTCCATGGGGTCATAGTCCACCCTGGAGGAGTAGACCTCACCAAAATACGAGGCAAACAGCTCTGCCACAGCCGCGGGGTCCAAAGAGTCCCCCAGTACCGAAGGATGAAGCGTGATCACCACAGGTGGTCTGGAGTCCATGTGCGCCAGATATGCCAGCAATTTACCCGACCGTTCACCGTGCTCAAAAATGCGCTGTCTGCTAAAAAACAATTTATGATTGGCACGCTCCTGGAACATCTGGTCCAGAGCCCTAGTCCTCAGTTTAAGTTGGGCAAGTCCGTCAGGTGTAGGAGAGTTAGCATATTCAGCCTCCAGTTCGGCCAGTTGTCGTTCGGCCGTGCACAGGTCAGTCCGCGACGCACTGCGATGGCGAGCTATGCGCGATGACAACAACATGCGAGCGTGGCCCTTGAAGGTCTCCCACACAGTCAGAGTGGGGGCGGTATCAACGTTAGAACTGAAGAAGAAGTCCCATTCCCTCGTTAATGAATCAATGTCTGGAACAGTCTTGAGCCAAAAGGGGTTCAGGCGCCAATGTCTCTGGGGGGGAGCAGTGAATGGAGACAGGGTCATCATATACGGGGTGTGATCCGAGAGCAGTCTCGGTCCAAAACGGGCAGTCATAAGTCTGGGCAGGAGGGCCTGGGAGATCCAAATGCTATCTATCCTAGACATGGTGGAGTGGGATGCTGAGAAGCACGAGTAGGCCCGTGCAGTGGGATGTAAGGATCTCCATGTGTCAAGGAGATGACAACTGGTCAATGTTCTGTGAAAGCGCGTGGGCCTATCTGGATAAGGCGGGGAGCCAGGCGCACCCACCCGATCCAGATACGGGTTGGAGACCGTGTTAAAGTCCCCCATCCATATTGCAGGGACTGAGGGGTACCTCGCTAAAAATGATTTTTGTAAATATTTTATTATATCTTTTCATGTGACAACACTAAAGAAATTATACTTTGCTACAATGTAAAGTAGTCAGTGTACAGCTTGTATAATAGTGTAAATTTGCTTTCCCCTCAAAATAACTCAACACACAGCCATTAATGGCTAAACCGCTCGCAACAAAAGTGAGTACACCCCTATGTGAAAATGTCCAAATTGGGCCCAATTAGCCATTTTCCTTTCCTGGTGTCATGTGACTCGTTAGTGTTACTCAGGTGTGAACGGGGGAGCAGGTGTGTTAAATTTGGTGTTATCACTCTCTCATAATTGTCATTGGAAGTTCAACAGGGCATCTCAAGGCAAAGAACTCTCTGAGGATCTGAAAAAAGAATCATTGCTCTACATAAAGATGGCCTAGTCTATTAGAAGATTGACAAGACCCTGAAACTGAGCTGCAGCATGGTGGCCAAGACCATACAGCGGTTTAACAGGATAGGTTCCACTCAGAGCAGGCCTCGCCATGGCCGACCAAAGGAGTTGAGTGCACATGCTCAGCGTCATATGCAGAGGTTGTCTTTGGGAAATAGACGTATGAGTGCTGCCAGCATTGCTGCAGAGGTTGAAGGGGTGGGGGGTCAGCCTGTCTGTGCTCAGACCATACGCCGCACACTGCACAAATTGGTCTGCATGCTGTCGTCCCAGAAAGAAGCCTCTTCTAAAGATGATGCACAAGAAAGCCTGCAAACAGTTTGCTGAAGACAAGCAGACTAAGGACATGGATTACTGGAACCATGTCCTGTGGTCTGATGAGACCAAGATAAACATATTTGGATCAGATGGTGTCAAGCATGTGTGGGGGCAACCAGGTGAGGAGTACAATGACAAGTGTCTTGCCTACAGTCAAGCATGGTGGTGGGAGTGTCAAGTCTGGGGCTGCATGAGTGCTGCTGGCACTGGGGAGCTACAGTTCATTGAGGGAGCCATGAATGCCAACATGTACTGTGACATACTGAAGCAGAGCACGATCCCCTCCCTTCGGAGACTGGGCCACAGGGCAGTATTCCAACGTGATAACAACCTCAAACACCTCCAAGATTACCACTACCTTGCTAATGAAGCTGAGAGTAAAGGTGATGGACTGGCCAAGTATGTCTCCAGACCTAAACCCTATTTAGCATCTGTGGGGCATCCTCAAATGGATGGTCTCTAACATCCACCAGCTCCGTGATGTCATCACGGAGGAGAGGAAGAGGACTCCATTAGCAACCTGCGAAGCTCTGATGAACTCCATGCCCAAGAGGGTTAAGGCAGTGCTGGAAAATAATGGTGGCCACACAAAATATTGACACTTTGGGCCCAATTTCAAAATTTTCACGTATGGGTGTACTCACTTTTGTTGCCAGCAGTTTAGACATTATTGGCTGTGTGTTGAGTTATTTTGAGGGGACAGCAAATTTACACGGTTATACAAGCTGTACACTGACTACTTTACATTGTAGCAAAGTGTAATTTCTTCCGTGTTGTCACATGAAAAGATATAATAAAAAATTTACAAAAATGTGGGGGGGTGTACTCACTTTTGTGAAATACTGTATATGTGTATGTGGATTAGCTGCTAAGGGGAGGGAGGATTGTCCCACAGTGTATATCTCTTTGTGCCTGTGTTTAAATAAACAGCTCTTATTCAGGGTTGCTCCAAAACTGGTATTACCTAGTTCTTGGGGTAACTATAGCCAGATTTACGGGTCTCCTGTCCAAATCATGCCGCCTTAACCTCCGCAACATTGCTAGAATATGGCCCTTTTTAACCAACGACACCACCAAGCTTTTAATTCACGCCCTGGTTATCTCTCGCCTCGACTACTGCAACTCCCTCCTCATTGGATTACCTTTATTGGATTATCTCCCCTTCAATCCATAATGAATGCTGCTGCAAGACTTATCCATCTTACCAAACATTCAGTGTCCTCCACCCCTCTCTGCCAATCCCTTCACTGGCTTCCACTCACCCAACAAATAAAATTCAAAGTGCTAACAATAGTTTACAATGCCATCCACAACTCTGCCGCCAGCTACATCACTAACCTGATCTTAAAATATCAACCAAGCTGCTCTCTTCAGTCCTCCCAAGAACTCCTGCTCTCTAGCTCCCTTGTCACCTCTTCCCATGCTCACCTCCAGGATTTCTCCAGAGCTTCTCCCATTCTTTGGAACTCTCTACCCCAATCTGTCCGACTGTCCCCTAATCTATCCATCTTTAGACGATCCCTGAAAACCCTTCTCTTTAAAGAAGCCTATCAGGCTACTATCTAATACACTGTTTCACTTTCTCCATCAGCTCATCCCCCACAGCTATTACCTTTTGTATCAATTGACCCTCTCTTTTAGATTGTAAGCTCTAACGAGCAGGGCCCTCTGATTCCTCTTGTTCCAAATTGTATTGTAACTGTAATGTCTGCCTTCATTTTGTTAAGCGCTGTGCAAACTGTTGGCACTATATAAATCCTGTATAATAATAATAATAATGTCTCTCATTTTCCCTCCCTGCGTGTCTCTCTCAGTAACCCCCCCCCCCTCCCCCTGTTTGTGTCTCAGTTCCCGCTGTATGTGTATGTCTCTCGGTTTTCTCTCCCTCTATGTCTCTCAGTTTGCTCTCCCTGTATGTCTCTCTCAGTTCCCCCATGTATGGCTCTCTCAGAACACCCCCCCCTCTTGTATGTCTCTCAGTTCCTCCCTGTATGTCCCTCTTAGTTCCTCCTGTATATCTATCTTTTCCCCCCTGTTTTTCTCTCAGTTCTCCTTGTATGTCTGTAGTTCCCCCCCCCCCCCTGTATTAGTGCTCCCTCCATGTCCCTTAGTCCTCCCTGAGTTTTTATCATTCTCGCCTCCATGTCTCAAGTCCTCCCTCCTTATCCCTCTCATATACTCCTCCATGTCTCTCAGTCCTCCCTGCTTGTTTCTCAATCCTCCATGCATGTCTCTCAGTCCTCCCTGCATGTCTCTCAGTCCTCGTCTCATATCTTTCAGTCCTCCCCCCCATGTCTCTCAGTCTTCCCCCCATGTCTCTTAGTCCTTCCTGCCTATTTCTTAGTCTTCCCTCCATGTCCCTAATTTCCTCCCTGCATGTATCTCAGTCCTCCCTGCATGTCTCCCAGTTCTCTATGTATGTGTAGCACCCTCCTAGATAGGTGCTAGAGAGTGAGTATTGTTTTTGACTCTGTCTGCCTATCAGAGGAGCAGCAGGTAAATTCTATATTCTCTCCGCTTAACAGGAAGCATAATCTGTGAGTTAGGTCTGCTCAATGTGCCCAGTGTGTGATTCATATGGTCTGAGGGAGTGTCCCCACTGTGCCCAATGGGAAGGCACATTGGACAGTGGAGGAAACCTGGCCAATGATGACACAGGCTTTGATACAGCCCCAGGGGTTGGCACAGACTACAGTCATGGTGCATTGTGGGGTGTAGTATATAAAGCAAGGGGCACATGTGCTCAAGGTCTTTGGCTGGAAGCAGAGTCCCGGAAGGAAGGTGGCGGCTGCCACCTCTTCTGCAGCAGTTGGTGTACGGTCAAAGGCAGTCGGTCTGGTGAGCCAGAAGTGTGGAGCTGAACCCAGAGGTCCAGGAGAGCTGACTAGAGGAGTTGAGGCACTGGAGAACCTGGAAAGCAGTGTCGTGAGTACAGAGGATCCTGCCTAAGGGCCTGACCAGGAAGAGGGCCACTCCGGAGTAGTGTAGTCAGTGGACAGTGTCAGCTGGTGGAGAGAAAGGGGGTACTAGTTGTGTGCCTCGAAGATAATTACTAAAAGGAACATTTACTTCAGATTCATCTAGTGGCAGGATGAAGCTGCAGCCTTGCCGCATTCTTATTCAGAAGTCCTCAGCATTGTGAATAGTTCAATTGTTGGAGTATCCCATTCCTCCCTTCTCCCATCCCAACATTAAATAAAACCACAAAAACAACAACCCCTAGATTGTTCATTGACTGAGCAAAGAAAGTAAAGTGTTAAGATTCTGCATGCAGCTCTTAAGGGGGCAGTGTTACATTTGGGGGCTCATCCAGGATATTGCCCTGGGTTACTGCAACGGTTGCTAACGGCAACGGCAGAGAAATTCTGCAAAAGAACATCATACTTTCTCAAGAAATGTGCTGGAGTAGAAGAGATGCATCATGCTGTACAAAAGGAAAAAAGTGTAAATATTGCGCTAACCAAATAAACAGAGAGCTGCCAGCAATAAACAACGGAAAATACAGGTTGTAAAAACAAATAGATAAGTAATAAGTGCAGCGCTAAATGTGATAAGTAAACAAAACATATTCACAAAAACACATGATAATGAAATCGCATAAACATTTAATGACATTGAAAGTCCCATGAGGTGTTAAATGAAACACATGAGGTGAACAAATTCAAGTGAAAATAATAGTAAAATAAAGTCCCATATAAAATGATATATAGAACATAGAAAGTCCCAAAAAGTGAAGGATTGATCCAGCTCAGATCCCGTCACCAGATGGAACAAATAAAATGGGCGCTCACCAGATGGTATGGACCTATAATGTCATATGACATACAGGTCAAAAAGGCTTCACAGATAAGCTCCCAGATTCCTCCTTAAGATGACCTTGGATGTTATTCCGGGCTCACAATGAGTGGAGAGGAGGAAGAGTGAGTCCCTCATTCACCATATCACATAAAAGCCAAAAGAAAAGGCACATAGTGTAAAACTGCTTAAAAGAAAAATTTTTAAAAAGCAGGTGTGCACTTACAGACATCCAGTGGTAAACCAGCAATACAGTTAAGACAAGCTGTCTACAGGGAGATTCTGACGCATTTTGTCTTAGTAGACATTCTCAAAGGATATTGCTCCTATATTGCGTGCAATATCCTTTGAGAGGCCATCCCACGTGTTGGCGGAGATCTTGCGGAGCGGACCAGAATGCCGATGTCGACCCTGTGGGACACTGGGGTGTGACTTGTGCCCAATGGATGGCTGGCATTGTGTACCGGAGCAGGCATGGAGCATTTGGGCCTGGTATGTAGTCAGTGTCTGAATGTCACCATGCGACTGCAAGTGTGGGGCTAGTGCGGGCACTGTGGCAATCTGTTGTTGAGGGCAGAGAGGAATGACGATTAGCCCAGAAGAATGAATGTATTGTGGGAGACTGGGGGTCACTCGAGTCCTGTCGGCTTCTGAACCGGGAATCCCTGTGGGCAGAGGAAGAGGAGTACTCAAGATGTTGCTGGGGCCGCGACCAGTAGCACCTGCAGGTACTACAGTGTGCCAAGTGAGGGAGACCTGCACTACAGAGCCTATGTGCATGCAGGTAGTGGGGGCCGAGGAGCGGCCACCTGATGCACAGAAGAGTGCAGTGGCAGATACCAATACCGCTCTAACAAAGGCAGAGGGGAGTCGATGGCCTGCAGTGGGAAAGACTGCGAGTGTGAGCAGTGAGGCAGTGAGGCAGTGAGGAAGAGGCTGGGGCCATTGGCGTGAGGCCTCCTAGCTTTCAGCATCGCTTTGGATCTTTGGAGGAGGGGATTTATGTCTGGAGGTCATAGGAAGAGACCGAGTGGGACTGGGGATCGGATGGATGGAGCAGTTCGGCCAGTCCTGGCATTCCTGATAAGGAGACAAGGAATTCAGTGGTACGTGGAAGGTGTGCCAAAAATCTGGGGTTCTGTGAGGCCTACTCTACAAGGGTCCCAGATCTATACCCGCCTTGAAACCTATGTCCGGACTCGGGAACAAAATGAGGACTATGCCTCCCTCATCATCAAAAGCAGACCCTGTATTCCCCGCCTGGGAGAGGCAACAGACAAACCATCTCGAGGTTCTCCAGATTGCAACGGTTAATACAGAGAAAGGTGGCCTTAGAATATGGATATGACTATCCTTATGCTCCTAGGGAGATCATGATGGAGATAGAGGCCAAGAGAGAGGCTTGGTGTGATGAAGCTGTGTGGGACTTTCTTTACATCCAGAAACCCCACCGCAACCAGTCAAAGCCTGAATTGTGGAAAACCTTTCAGTCAGTAAAGGCCAACTGGAACTTTGGGCGGGCTATCTACATTGACCGTGTGGAGGTCCACCGCCCAAACGCATCTGGCCAGGCTTGGTCCCTCCGTGTCAGAGACTCTGAGGGGAAGGTTGTCCAGATTCCGCATCCTGACTACTACTGCTGAGGATGTAGGATGTTAACCTTTTCAGAGACTGTGTACAAAGCTTGTTGAAGAAGAAGAGGGGCTGGAGAGCCCGAAGTTCAAATGTACAGTTGCTGTTCCGAGTTTCATCGTTGTTGCTAGGGCCCAAGCCCTATTCCCAGTAACCCTTTCCCTTCTATCCTTGCAAAAGGGATTGGGACATCTACAGACTGCCACCGCTGTGTGGTTCCATCCAAGAGGGTCAGCCCTACAACTTTACAAAGAGACTTTGTTAAAGAAGGACTCTAACAATTTTGTAACCTGCTAAACTGGAGACTCTTTGGGCCATCGGGCCAGGATCATTTACCACCTCGAGTTAAAAGGACACTGCAGAGTAGTTTGGGCCATTGGGCCGAAGAGGAGAATCTTTTACAGATAAACCTTTCCTAAAAAGACACTTTGTGGAGATTCTATTGGGCCAGAGGGCCAGTAAAAGGAACTTCTGTGCAGGTTGCTACCTCAGAAGAGCAGGTAGTGGCCTGAAGTCTCTTTGGTGGGGGGGTGCCTAAGAGTGAGGGGCCGATGAAGAGACTGTTAACCCCCACAAGGCGGACAAGTTTGCTCAGGCTCCAGCAAACAACTTGTCCCAAAGAAGACATGTTGCCTCGGTGCTACAGGTGGGAAGGACACTGTGAACATCAGTCAGATGGGCTCAGCATGTCTTCAAGAACTTGTGGGCTTGACTAAAATAGGGAAGAGTCAGTGCACGGGTGTGTAGCGGTCAGAGGAGTAGGGGACCGCAATGCAGAATTCAAGTACGGTACAGCAGACAGAGAGGCTGAAGCAGATACCGGCTTTATTAACCAACAGAGTATAATGGCCGGAGAATGATGTTAACAGTAATAACAGATTACATAGGTTTACAGCAAAGTTAACTGCAACGTGATACTTAACCACTTAACGACCAGCCACGTAGATCTACGTCGGCTGACTTTGAGTGGTTATACCGGGATGATGCCTCTAGCTAGAGGCATCATCCCGGTACTGTTGTTTGAAGCCGGCGGTCGGCTTTCCGTCGGTAAGGATCGATGCGGCTCGGGAGCCGCTCGATCGTTACCCGGGGGGGCGGGAGGGGACGTCCCCCCCCCCTCCCGCCGCCTTCCGGGGCTTTGCTCGGGGCTCCCGTCCCACCGGGAGCCCCGAGCACCCAGCCGGCACGTCCGCCGGCTGGATGGAGTCCCGATGAATGCCGGAAACGGCATCGATTGGGTCTCCGATGACGTAACCCGGAGGCGGCGTCCATGACGTCACATCCGGGTTACTGTGCCGCAAAAGGCGGCAGATTTAAAAAACGGCTGTATGCAAAAATGCCGTTTTTGGCGTTTTGCATACAGGGAAGTGTAGTGGAGGGGTCTAGGGTCTTTTAGACCCTCGATCCCTCCATAAAGTGTACCTGTCACACATATTTCTGTCACAAGGGATGTTTACATTGCTTGTGACAGCAATTAAAGTGATCAGATTTTTTTTTTTAAAAAACCTGTAATAAAGTTAAAAAAAAAGAAAAAATAAATAGGAAAAAAAAAAAATTTAGCCGCCCCCGTCACCGTTAGCTCACGCACAAAAAAAAACGTATACGCAAGTCGAGCCGCAAATGAAATCGCTGTTCAAACCACACATGTGAGGTATCGCCGCGATCGCCAGAGCGTGGGCAATAATTTAAAAAAAAGAGCTACACTCTAACTCAAAACTGGTAACCGTTAAATAAATTTAAAGCGTCGCAGATTGAGATCTCTATTGACCGTAGTTTGTCGCCATCCCACGGGGGGGCGCAATTTTAAACCGTAACATGTTTGGTATCTATTTACTCGGCGTGACATGTTCTTTCACAATATACAAAAAAAATGGGCTAACTTTACTGTTTAGTATTTTTTAAAATTAGTGAAATGTGATTTTTCAAATTTTTTCCAAAAAAATGGCATTTTAAAGACCGCTGCGCAAATACCGCGTGACAAAAAATTTTGCAATGACCGACATTTTATTCTCCAGAGTCTTTGCTAAAAAAATATATATAATGTTTGGGGGTTCTAAGTAGTTTTCTAGGAAAAAATACTGGTTTTAACTTGTGAACAAAAAGTGTCCGAAATAGGGCTGGGGGTAAAGTGGTTAAAATGGCGCTCCCGCCAACGCACACACAGAAATACAGGCTACTCTGTTATATGATCCTATCTGATTCCCGCTAACCGGGACACGTTGCTGCAACGCTCTGTCTACAGAAACCTGCTCTATGCTCTGCCACAGTTTAGCACCGGTGCACACTCACAGTTCTGTAGGTACAGCTGCTTTATCTCAGTCTCTGTGATGGTGGATGTAGTCAGGTCTCTGGATCTGTCCCTTGCTGTCTGTAGCTGCAGTCTCTTATGCACTAGTCTGGGTTTCTTTGCAAGTAGTTTATCTTGTTCTGTCACTTGGAGGTCACTGCAGTCTGGCCCCTTGCTCTGTAATTTGCTTGAGGTGCTCTGGGATGTTCTCTCCTCTCTTCCTCGGGTTCTCAGCTGCTGTCCGTAGTACCACAGTTCAGTTCTATCTCCTCTGGCAAGATCCTGTTGCTCTGTCCCAGGATTATACAGTCTATATCCCTCTCAAGGCCACAGCATGCAGACCCTTTTCTCAGCTCAGCACAGCCATAGAGACCCGAACACCACACCCTTCCTGGAACTTCCTGCTTCCTCCCTTCACCTAAAGCAACAACAGTGACATCTTGTGGCTGAAAGATGCATGACAGTCTGTGGGAATTTCTCAATAGAACTACAGTGTAATGGAGTTAGTCATTCAAGGGGCTGACCCCCTTCAGGTGCTGAACCACTTCCATACCGAGTCATGTAATATGACGTCGGCAAAGTGGTTGTAAGGATCCGGGCCGCCGTCATATGACGTCGCCCGGATCTCCCCTCTACTGCGCGCCCCCGGGGGCGCGCAGCGCGGTGATCGGGGGTGAGGCTCGTCCCTCGGACATAGCCCATCCCTGATCAAGGTAAACAGCCAATAGAAATTGGCTGTTTACCATGTGATCGGCTGTGTCAATCACAGCCGATCACATGAGCGGCTCCAGCACGAGCAGCTCGTTCTGTCTGCAATGCGCGCCCCCGGGGGCGCGCAGAGCAGCGATCGGGGACGAGGCTCGTCCCTCGGACAGAGTCGATCCCCGATCTAGGTAAAGAGCCAATGAAATTGGCTCTTTACCACGTGACCGGCTGTGTCCAATCACAGCCGGTCACAAATGTCAACAGAGAACACGGTAACTAGCTGTCACCGTGTTCTCCTCCTCACACACTGATCCTGTGTGAGGAGGAGATTGTGGTAACAGCTAGTTACCAATTACAGTGCTCCCCAAACACACTGATTGCCCCCCCCCCAATAAAGAGCACCTGTCACTAGCCCATCAAAGTACCTGAGTACCTGTCACCAGCCCATCAGGCCATCAGGTACTCAGATGACAGGTACTCGGGTACTCTGATGGGCTGGTGACAGGTATTCGGGTACTCTGATGACAGGTACTCGGGTACTCTGATGACGGGTACTCGGGTACTCTGATGACAGGTACTCGGGTACTCTGATGACAGGTACTCGGGTACTCTGATGACAGGTACTCGGGTACTCTGATGACAGGTACGCAGGTACTCTGATGACGGGGGCGCGCAGAGCAGCGATCGGGGACGAGGCTCGTCCCTCGGACAGAGTCGATCCCCGATCTAGGTAAAGAGCCAATGAAATTGGCTCTTTACCACGTGACCGGCTGTGTCCAATCACAGCCGGTCACAAATGTCAACAGAGAACACGGTAACTAGCTATCACCGTGTTCTCCTCCTCACACACTGATCCTGTGTGAGGAGGAGATTGTGGTAACAGCTAGTTACCAATTACAGTGCTCCCCAAACACACTGATTGCCCCCCCCCAATAAAGAGCACCTGTCACTAGCCCATCAAAGTACCCGAGTACCTGTCACCAGCCCATCAGGTACTCAGATGACAGGTACTCGGGTACTCTGATGGGCTGGTGACAGGTATTCGGGTACTCTGATGACGGGTACTCGGATACTCTGATGACGGGTACTCGGGTACTCTGATGACGGGTACTCGGGTACTCTGATGACGGGTACTTGGGTTCTCTGATGACAGGTACTCGGGTACTCTGATGACAGGTACTCGGGTACTTTGAGTACCTGTCAACGGAGTACCCCTCATCAGAGTACCTGAGTACCTGTCACCTACCCATCAGAGTACCCGAGTACCTTCCACCTGCTCATCAGAGTACCTGACGCCTGAAGTACCCGAGTACTTGCCGCCTGCTCATCAGTACCCATCACTACTCATCAGTACTCATCAGTACCTATCACGTATCAGTACTGATCATCAGTACCCATCAGTACAGTATCACCTATCAGTATCAGTACTACTCATCAGTACCTATCACCTGCCTGTCACCTGCCCATCAGAGTACCCGAGTACCTGTCACCTGCCTATCGGAGTACCCGAGTACCTGCCACCTGCTCATCAGTACCAGAGTACCTGTCACCTGCCCAACAAAGTACCCGAGTACCTGTCACCCTTCATAAAGCCACCATGTCCAAGTCTTTACTTAATCCTCCGCAACCCGCCAACCAGTGTGTTGAAGTTTTCAAACAACTTGTTATTAAGGATTTGGAATCAATTAACCCTAGGAAAGGTATAAATCCGAGACACGTACAAGATGGCCTGACCGCTTTGGAAAAAAGGAAGGATGTTGTGATTCGCCCTGCTGATAAGGGTGGAGGGGTAGTTATTTTAGACAAGTCCTTCTATGATCAACAACTTTCTTCAATGTTAGCGGATGAGGCTACCTACGACCTTTTGGATGGGGATCCCACCAAGAGGTTTCGTAGGGAATTGGACGACCTGGTGGATTTTGGATATTACAACCATATACTATCCAAAAAGGAAAAGAGGTACTTGAAGCCTAGCTTCAACCGTATACCTACTATATATACCCTGCCAAAAGTCCATAAGGACCAGGTAAATCCACCAGCTCGTCCGATTGTAAATAGCATCAATTCTGTCACATCAAGAGTGGGGGAATACTTGGATACCTTCCTCCAGGACAGTGTCACTCAAACCAAATCATATTTGAAAGACACTAAGGATTTCCTCTTGGCACTCAAAGATATCAACAATCTGGGTACAGAGGAAGTCTATTTGGTTACAGCTGACGTATCGCCACTGTATACTATTATACAGCATGATGATGCTCAGTTGGCCCTAAATTGGGCTCTTGCACAAAGAGATGACATCCCAGGTGCTCAGAAGAGGTTCCTAGGCCGGGTTTTATGCTACTGACTCTCCCATAACTACTTTTGGTATGGGAGTAAATTTTACATACAAAAAAGAGGCGTAGCTATGGGGGCAAAATATGCTCCCAGCCTAGCGAACCTCTTCATGAGCGAGTGGGAGGACAGATACATCTATTCAGGCCGTAGAAAGGAAATGGTGTTGTACCGTCGGTATATAGATGATCTGTTCTTCATCTGGGCTTGATCTGAGGCATCCCTCAAATCGTTTGCAGATCATCTGAATACCAACTCTAATAATATTAAACTAGAGTACTGCTGGAGCACAGAAAGTGTACACTACCTTGATGTAGAGGTTATGATCCAACAGGGGCAGGTGACTACTAAAGCCTATTTCAAGCCCACCGATAGAAATGGCTATCTCCCAATGTTTAGTGGGCATCATCCCCTATGGCTCAGGAATATACCTAAGGGGCAGTTCCTGAGGATACGCAGGAACTGTACCAAGGATTCTGATTTCTATAGCCAGTCAAAAATCATCAAGGACCGTTTTCTTAAGAAGGGTTATGATGGTTTGAGGCTGGAGAAAACCATACAAGAAACCAGTAGGTTGTCACAAACCATGTGCCTACAGGGACAGACCACCTCCAAAAGTTCGAATCATGAATGGGGTTTCATAACTGACTATCATGAGCAATTTTGGGAGGTTGAGGAAATCTTTTATAAACATTGGAGAGTTTTGACAATGGACAAAGTTTTAGGGGGGGTCATCCCTTCCAGACCCGCCTTTATCTATAGAAAATGTCCATCCTATGGTGATCGGGTCGTTAAAAAGGTCTTAGATCCGCCAAAAAAGCCCACCATGTTTTGGGACAGAAATGGCTTCTTTTCATGCCGTAGGTGTATTTCCTGCAGACAGGTCACAGATAGGCAAAGAGGCAAAACTTCCTTCACTTCTAGCGGGAATGGCAGAACATTTGAAATTAAAAAACTAATCACATGCCAATCCACTCACGTGGTATATGGTCTAGAATGCCCTTGTGGGAAGTTGTATATTGGACGGACTAAGAGGACCCTTTCAAAGAGAGTATCTGAACACATTGCTAACATTAAAAAGGGGTGTAAAGATCACAGCGTCCCTCTACATTTTAGACGGAAACACAATAGGGATCCGTCGGGGCTAAAATTTTGGGGTATAGACAAGATTGATGCCACTTGGAGAGGTTCGAACATGGTGAGAGAATTGTCCAAGAGGGAAACTTATTGGATATACCTCACCGATTGTTTATATCCCAAATTTCTTAATGTAGAATTAGACGTGAACTGTTTTATTAGCAATTATTAATTTATCTTATGCGACTTGGTATGCTGCTATTGAGTATCCTTTTCCTATTACTTCCTATTCCGGTTCTATTTATATGCGAATTTTTTATATATAAATTTTATTTGGTCTTACTGATTTATATGAGGACTTTCTGCCTCCTGTACATTATACAGTATATGATATGTAATTTTAAAATTATAACATTTTAATTGGTCAACAGTATAGTTGATTGTATTTTGTATTTTATCTATGTACTTTACTTTATTGATTCAGTACATGTTAAATTTGTGGGATCTCCATACATATTTGTCTGTTGAGATCTGCACTTGTTTGAGGCACTTTATAACTCCAGCCATAAGCCCAGGAGGCTAGCGCATGGAATAGTGTTCACTTTGTGGAATAATATCCATAGTGGTTTATGATTATTGATAAATGTTTACATTTGTGAAAACAAGGGGAGATGACGGATGGTTTTGCGGCTATCAGGAGATCTCCATCATATATCGTTATTTATTTGACCATGTTGGGGTGTATGCCAGCATTTCTTCTCCTGTGTGGCAATGTATCTCTGCATAGGGGAAGTTAGTACCGATCATATTGTGAATAGTTTATATTCCAATTTTCTCTGCTTGTCAATGATCTCCTAGGAACCAGCACACTGTCCCGGTCGGTGAGTGTCATGCCCGGATGATTGACCAACCACTAAGGGTTAAGTGTTGCGGCGAGGATGGAGATAAATAGCGGGGGTGATTTGCATGCTCACGCCCTCAGTTGAAGTCAGCCAATGACGAAACGCGTCAGGGCGTGAGCACGCTATCACCCCAACTACTACGTGCTGTCGGCGAGGCGGAGGCGGAAGTTCCCAAACGCTGACGAGAGCAACGGAGTGTCCGTAATACAGTGGAGCGGAGCGGAGTTAGGCGAGCGAGGCAGTCTGAGTGTCCGGGGAGTAGCGGCGGTGTCCCGATCCAGGATTCATCTCCGGGGACGGTTTGGCACTGGTGAGCTATTGGCCGCACAGCTTCTGGTCATCTCCACTCGTTTACATGCCAAATTTTTGTATTGAACATGTGAGTTTAATGTGAGGGGGATGGGGCTTGTTTTACAATAAAGAGTTTTAGAACTACTGCCCTATGAGCGTTTTCCCTTTATATATACACATGTGATGCCGCTCTGAGTATTCCAGTCATCTTTGAGCCATTCCCGAGTGAGATCCTTCTGGATACCTGCTAGTGTTAATTATCCGGTGGAGCGATCCGGGATTCATACTGTCATTGTAAAGGCTCATTGTTTGCAGGCATTTTGTGAGTGTTGACTGCCTAAGGGGTCACGCGGTGTGGTGGAAGTTTGTCATCCATATTTGCTTCACTTCATGGTGACGGGTCATCCCTTTGGATTTGTCAGATGGACTCTCACACAGACTGCGAGTATATCTTTCTCACCTGATTGTTGAATTTGCACATATTGTATATGTATGCTTTTTTTTTTAAGCGCTGCTTATGTGGTACTTCCTTGTCTTAGACTTTGAGGCTATTCACATCCTTTTATCAATCTATATATATCAAGGCAGCTGCTAGATATTGCTAATTTACTGTATTCATACAGTTTACCACGTCCACATCCTCCTACCAGCGCAGGGTGATAGAGATATTGGGCTTTGGTTTTATATTCTCTTTCTTTGGTTTTACAGAACTACAGTGTAATGGAGTTAGTCATTCAAGGGGCTGACCCCCTACATGCCTCCCCACTTAACGATGGTCGTCCTCGGCCATCCTATATAGTCCATGGGGAAGAAAGTGATTATTACAATCTCTAACAGCAGCACAACATTGTCCACAACACATACAGGTGGACCAAACAAACTGATCAGCATTGTACCTGTTTGGTGGAACCCCTGCAGTAGACCTATTGGATCTTCGGAGGTCTTGACTATCTTTGAGGGACTGACTTTCCTCATTGGGAGCTGCCAACCTGGGTTCCTCCTCATTGCGAGCCGGTGGTGGTTCTGTAGCATAAGCTTCATCCCCTGTGGCCTGGGGACCTTCCGTAGTGTCAGGAACAATCCACCAGTCTTCATCATTGTTTTCATTGGAGATAATGAGTTCTGAGGACGGGACAGGAAGTGTTGTCTCTTCAGCAGGTTTGGGATCTTCAGACTGACATGGCCGTAACATATTCCTATGTAGGATCCTTGAGGCAAACTCCTGATTTTCCACCCGTACTTCGTAGACCGGGCCATTGGGGTACACTCTCCTGATCACTTTGTAAGGTTGTACCTCCCAACGCTCACTCAACTTGCCTCTGGGACGTTTCTCCCGCACCAGTACCCGGTCTCCAGGTTGCAGCGGAACCTCCTGGAGGGGAGGACGGTCAGTATGAGTTCTCTCTTGCAAACGCTGGCCTGCTAACCGGCGGATGGTCAGGAGCTGCTGACGGTGTTCTTTCACCCATGAGGTGGTCGATCGTTCTATTAAGTCCTGTGGTTGTTCTAAATTCAGTTCAACAATTTCCCGGCCAGCTCTGCCGAACAATAGCATGTACGGAGTATACCCGGTTGTGTTGTGGACCCGATTATTGTAAGCCCAGACTAATTCATGGAGGTAGTCTGGCCAGTGCATCCTTTTGTCTTCCTCTAATGTCCTCAACATCTGAAGCAGGGTCCGGTTGAAGCGCTCGCAGGCCCCATACCCTTGGGGATGATATGGAGTTGTCCTGGATTTTCAATGCCATACAGTCGATGTAGCTCCTCCATCACTTTCCCTTGAAAGCACGCTCCTTGATCTGAATGGATCCGCTTCGGACACCCGTAGACTCGGAAGAAATCTTGACAGATGGCCCGAGCTGCAGACTCAGCCGTCTGTTCTCGAGTTGGGGTGACCACTGCAAATTTAGAGAAGTGGTCAATCATGACCAGGCAGTATTGTGGACCTCTGGCGGATTGTCCCACGAGAAGATAATCTATCATCAATACTTCCAGCGGTTCTTTGGTCTGTATGGGCTGCATGGGTGCCCTCTGTTCGGTGCTTTTGGTGAGTTCACACATTCGACACTGCCGGCAGACTTCCTCAACCGTGGCCTCCAGTCGTGGACAATATACCTAGCGTTGCAGCCACTGGAAGGTCTTAACTGGCCCGAAGTGAGCTCCAAATTCATGGAGGTACGCGGTTCGCGGTACAAAACAGCTCCATGAATTTCCAGTCTATCCCATTGGTGTAGAATGGACTTCATCTCGGCATCAAGCTCAGTCCTTTCATCTCTGTCAGATTTTCTTTGCTGGGACACCCAACCTTTCATCTGCCGCAGTCCGACATCTTCATCCTGTATTCGGCCCCATTCTTCATTGGTTCTTCCTAATGCCTTGGGTAGCACTCGGGCCTCCCCACTTGTCTGTGCTGCAACTGCTGGAGGTGTGACCCTGCGGAAGTCTGGAGTTTCATCCTCTTCTTTTTGTTCATCCAGATCCCCTACTGGAGTCTCAAAAGTAACCCTCGACAGACCATCGGCATTAGTGTTCTCTGTAGCAGAGCGGTAGCGGATCGAGAAGTCATACTTGGCAAGGCGAGCTGCCCAACTCTGCTCCAGGGCTCCCAGCTTGGCAGTATCCAGATGGGCCAGGGGGTTGTTATCGGTCTGTACAAAGATCTTAGCCCCTGTCAGGTAGCCCGCAAATTTTTCTGTCATGGCCCACACCAGGGCAAGGAGCTCCAGCCGGAAGGAACTATAGTTATGAGGGTTTCGCTCTGTATCCCGCAACGACCGACTGGCATAAGCGATAACTCTTTCACGTCCTTCTTGTACCTGTGACAGTACCGCCCCAAGTCCATAGAGTCTGCCATCAGTCGATAAGAGGAATGGTTTGTCAAAGTCAGCATAAGCCAAGATGGGGGGCGATGTCAGGGTTTCTTTCAGGGCCTGGAAGGCCTCTTCCTGCTTCTGTCCCCAGGGGACACTTTGACCCTTGGGCCTCCCAGCTGTTCCTCTCTGCAGCTCATTCAGAGGGCCCGCTATCTTTGCATAGTCTTTGATGAATCGCCGGTAATATCCGGTCAGACCGAGGAAAGCCTTCAACTCCCGCAGTGTTCTGGGCGCTGGCCATTGTTGTATGGCAGCCATTTTGTCTTGAGATGGCAGCACCCCATCTTGGGACACTGTATTGCCTAGGTACTCTATCTCCCTCTTGAAGAGATGACACTTCTTTGGCTTTATCTTCAGGCCATGGGATCGCAACCGCTTGAGTACCTGTCCTAGTCGGTCTAGGTGTTCTTGAAAAGTAGCGGAGTATACAATGATATCATCCAAATATATCAAGGTTGATTCAAAATTCAGGTCTCCCAGACACTTCTCCATCAGCCGCTGGAAGGTGCTTGGGGCATTGGATAGCCCGAATGGCATTCTGTTAAATTCGAATAGTCCCATGGGGAGTATGAATGCAGTCTTGGCCCGGTCCTTCTCGGCCACCGGTACTTGCCAGTACCCGCTTGCTAAATCCAGGGTGGAGAAGTATTTAGCCCGCCCTAGGGCTGTCAGGGACTCCTCGATGCGTGGCAGAGGGTATGAGTCTCGTGTGGTGCATGCATTCAACCGCCGATAATCCACACAAAATCGAATAGTGCCGTCCTTCTTCTTGACAAGCACCACTGGGGCTGCCCAAGGACTTTGACTACCTCGTACCACTCCTGAATCTATAATCTGTTTCAACAATGTCTTCACTTCCTGGTACAACTTGGGCGGGATCTGTCGATATCTCTCCCGGATTGGGGCAACGTCCCCGGTCGGTATCACATGTGTGATAGCATCTGTGCAGTCAAAGTCATCGGCATGGCGGGCAAACGCAGCCTGATTCTCCCACAGCATGACTTCAACCGCCCGCAAACGGTCTGGACCGAGATTCTTCACATCTATCTCCATTTGGTCCACAATGGTTCTCCCATTCCATTCTGGGGTCGGAGCCTTTTCGGGTCTGGCAGTAACTGCCAGTGTTCATGCAGCATTGCCTGTTGGAGCTAGAGTCACTTCTTCCCGACTTAGCACTTCTCCCCGATGTAAGTACACACGGGCCAGTTCTACTCCAGGTGCCAAAGCGACTTTTCACATTCACAGCTCTTATGGGTACTCGTCCATTCTGGACCACTGCCAGTGTCCGGGCCACTAGGGCATCCTGACCTAGTTCTCCTAGACCCCCTGGTTCGATGATCACCTCCATACCTTCAAGGTTGCGGAAGGTTCCCACAGGCAGTGTCAGTATAGTCTCCCGACCAGGAGGAAGACTGAGGGTAGCCTTTCCCGGCACTCGGATAGTTCCCACGGACTGGTGTACTGGGACACTCTTCTGTGTCCCACAGAACCGGATCAACCGGAAGCGGCGGAAGGCGGAAGCCTTGCAGGAAGCCAGAAGCGGCCCGGTGATCGGTGCACAGCGAGGGAGCTGTGTGTGTGAGAGAGGAGGAGGAGCCGCGAGCCGCACGTGCGGGGGGGAAGCCGCACCAGGGAGCCGGGGGCCGGGTGAAGGAACCTCGGAAGGTGACTGACCGACAGGAGACAGAGCGGGGACGGAGCAGCGGCAGCGGGGGTGACCGAGAGCGTGCGACAGGGTGACAGAGCAGCGGCGGCAAGGACCTGACAGGACCTGACCAGGGACGTAAGGTAATAACTGATCAACTGGTAGGGGGGTGGGGCTGGTGGGGTGACTAAAAGCACAACACTACAAGCAATGGTGAGCATCTTGCGACTGGTGAGTATCTGCGACTGGTGACCATCTTGCGACTGGTGAGTATCTGCGACTGGTGACCATCTTGCGACTAGTGAGTATCTGCGACTGGTGACCATCTTGCGACTGGTGAGTATCTGCGACTGGTGAGCATCTGCGACTGGTGAGTGTCTGCGACTGGTGAGCATCTTGCGACTGGTGAGCATCTGCGACTGGTGAGCATCTTGCGACTGGTGAGTATCTGCGACTGGTGAGCATCTTGCGACTGGGGAGTATCTGCGACTGGTGAGCATCTTGCGACTGGTGAGTATCTGCGACTGGTGAGTATCTGCGACTGATGAGTATCTTGCGACTGGTGAGCATCGTGCGACTGGTGAGTATCTGCGACTGGTGAGTATCTGCCACTGGTGAGTATCTGTGACTGGTGACCATTTTGCGACTGGTGAGTATCTGCGACTGGTGACCATCTTGCGACTGGTGAGTATCTGCGACTGGTGACCATCTTGCGACTGGTGAGTATCTGCGACTGGTGACCATCTTGCGACTGGTGACCATCTTGCGACTGGTGAGTATCTGCGACTGGTGAGCATCTTGCGACTGGTGAGTATCTGCGACTGGTGAGCATCTTGCGACTGGTGAGTATCTGCGACTGGTGAGCATCTTGTGACTGGTGAGTATCTGCGACTGGGACCATCTTGCGACTGGTGAGTATCTGCGACTGGTGACCACCTTGCGACTGGTAAGTATCTGCGACTGGTAGCATCTTGCGACTGGTAAGTATCTTTGCGACTGGGGAGTATCTTGTGACCGGTGGGTGAGTATCTTGCAACTGGTGTGAGTATCTTTGCAACTGGTGAGCATCCGTACGACTGGTGAGTATCTTGCGTCTGGTGAGTATCTTGCGTCTGGTGAGTATCTTGCGACTGGTGGGCGAGTATCTTTGCGACTGGCGAGTATCCTTGCGACTGGCGAGTATCCTTGCGACTGGTGAGTATCTTTGCGACTGGTGAGTATCCTTGCGACTGGTGAGTATCCTTGCGACTGGTGAGGATCCTTGCGACTGGTTAGCATCTAGTGACTGGTGAGGGTATTAGCGACTGGTGGGTACCCCAGGTTTAGTACCAGGGAAGTTAGAGGTAGTGTAGGTAAGGAAGAGCAGGCCGTTAATATTATCCCCATAGAGTAGTGGGTAATAATGTCCGACAGGATTGGGGGTGCCACTCAGTGCACTTCTTGCGCCATGTATGCGTTCCTTGATGAACCAATCGAGGACGAATACTGCTGTGCAAGATGTGAGCGACTTGTTGCTCTGGAAGCCCACATCGTGGATCTAGAGAACACAGTGGTAAGACTGCGTGGCATCTACAACCTGGAAAGGAGCTTGGACATTACCCATCAGGCGCTGGTAGGGGCCAGCATAGAGGAGGGAGGAATAGAGGAGACGCAAGCTGCAGAGGTACGCAGCTGGGTGACTGTTAGGAATGTTAGGGGGAGGAGTGTCAGGGAGGCCAGTCCTGAGTTGATAGACCCTAACATGTTTGCCGAGTTACAGGTTGAGGGGGATATCAACTTAGGGGTGGCAGTGCTGGAGCATGCGCCCTCCCCCAGCTGCCAGGGGAGGGACGGCTCCAGGAAGAAGGGGGGCCGTAATTCAGGAAAGGTTAGAAAGGTTGTGGTAGTTGGGGACTCAATTATCAAGAGGACAGAGAGGGCAATCTGTAAAAAAGATCTCGTGAACCAGTTTGTTGTTTACCGGGCGCCCGAGTTCGGCACATCGCAGATCTGGCAGACAGATTGTTGTGTGGGGCTGGGGATGACCCAGCGGTCATGGTGCATGTGGGCACTAATGACAAAGTTAAAGGTAGGTGGAGGATCCTTAAGAACGATTTCAGGGACTTAGGTAATAGATTGAGGAAAAGGACCTCCAAGGTGGTTTTCTCTGAAATACTGCCTGTACCTCGAGCCACACAGGAGAGGCAGAAGGAGATTTGGGAACTTAACAAGTGGCTGAGGAATTGGTGTAGGAAGGAGGGGTTTGGGTTCCTGGAGAACTGGGCTGACTTCTCAGTCGGCTACCGGCTCTTTAGTAAGGATGGGCTGCACCTTAATGGGAACGGTACAGCTCTTTTGGGGAGAGAGATGGCCACCAAGTTGGAGGGGCTTTTAAACTAGGAGACGGGGGGGGGGGAGGGCTCAGAAGTAGAATCAGTCAGGAGGGATCAGAGGACTGAAGGCAGTTGTAGGGTCAGCAGCAACAGTAGGTCGACAACATCAATTGGCGGGTCTGTGCACGAAAACCGCAGACCAAACAGAAATAAACATAACCGCCAATCACGTTTAACTTCCGTAAAACTAAGAGGGGTATATGCTAATGCCAGGAGCCTAGCTAATAAGATGGATGAGTTGGAAATGTTAGTACATGAGGAGGACATAGACCTTGTGGGAATAACAGAAACTTGGTTCGACCCCTCACATGACTGGCTGGCCAATATCCAAGGGTATTCGGTGTACCGGAAGGACAGGGTAGGAAAAAGAGGGGGAGGGGTATGTCTCTATGTCAAGAACAATATAAAGGTGCTAGAAAGGAGTGACATTACGGATGGGATGAGCATGGATTTAGAATCTGTGTGGGTTGAACTCGATAGGGAAGAAGATAAGGGAAAAGTAGTTGTGGGGGTTTGCTATAGGCCACCTAACCAAGGGGAGGAGGTAGAGCTGGAATTTTTAGCACTAATGGGTAAAGTGGCAAAACTGGGATCAGTCATCATATTGGGGGACTTCAATTATCCCGACATTGACTGGGAGGAGGGGACTGCACACTCACAGAAGGCCCGTCTATTCACGGAAACCTTACTGGATAATTACATGTCACAGTTGGTGGATTCCCCTACTAGAGAAAATGCAATCCTGGATCTATTGATCACTAATGACCCAGACATAATCTCGGAGGTAGGAGTCCAGGACAACCTGGGCTCTAGCGATCACAGGATGATCACATTTAGTATAAATAACAATATAAAAAGGCAAGTGGGGAACATAAGAACCCTAAACTTCAGACGGGCAAACTTTCCAAAATTGTACTCAATGATGGAAAGGGTAAACTGGGACCAAACCCTGGGATCCCTGACCACAGAGGAAAAATGGGAATGCTTTAGGAACATATTAAGCAAAAGCATCTTGCAGTGCATTCCTATGGGAAATAAATTTAGAAGAGACAAAGCCAAACCTAGCTGGTTAAACCGTAGCGTTAAAAAACGTATTAGGGGAAAAAAATTGGCCTTCAAGAAATATAAATCAGAGGGCACAGTATCGGCCTTCCAGCAATACAAGGAGGCAAATAAGAAAAGTAAACAAGAAATCAAGATGGCTAAAATCAACTTTGAGAGACAAATAGCAGAGGATAGTAAAAAAAACCCAAAGAAATTCTTTAAATATATCAACAGCAAAAAAACTAGGGCAGAGCATATTGCACACATAATTAACGATGATGGGAGGATGGTTACAGAGGACACTGAAAAAGCAACCGTGCTGAATGCTTTTTTCTCGTCAGTCTTTACGCAGGAAAAGGAGGGGTACACTGACCATGACTGTATGGTTAGTAGTAATACACAGGACTTGCCACTATGGCTAACAGAGGGTGAAATCAGGGAAAGGCTGGATAAACTGAACACAAACAAATCACCAGGCCCGGATGGCGTACATCCGAGAGTGCTCAAGGAACTCAGTAAGGTTATATCTAGACCACTGTTCCTGATCTTTGCAGACAGTATTAGGACAGGAGATGTACCAGGGGATTGGAGGAAGGCTAACGTGATTCCGATATTCAAAAAGGGCCAGAGGCATATCCCGGGAAATTATAGGCCTGTCAGCTTGACATCAATAATATGTAAACTTTTGGAGGGGATGATAAGGGACTATATCGTAGAATAAGCTAAAGACAACAACATCATCAGTAGTAACCAGCACGGGTTTACAAATGGGCGTTCTTGTCAAACCAATCTCTTAGCATTCTACGAGGAGGTGAGCTGTGAGCTAGATAGGGGAAGACCAGTGGATGTGGTGTACTTGGATTTCGCTAAGGCGTTTGATACAGTTCCCCACAAGCGCTTAATTTATAAAATAAGGTCTGCAGGTATCGACAGCAGGGTTTGCTCTTGGATACGGAACTGGCTAAAAGGCTGTGTCTAAAGGGTGGTAATAAACAGCGCATACTCAGACTGGTCTGAGGTAGTAAGCGGGGTCCCCCAGGGCTCAGTCCTGGGACCAACCTTGTTCAATTTATTCATAAACAGCATTGAGGAGGGGATCAGTAGTTCGTTATCAGTTTTTGCAGATGACACAAAATTGGCCAGGGTAATAACTGCACAGCATGAAGCAGATATCCTACAGAATGACCTGGACAAAATTACGGAGTGGGCAACGACATGGCAAATGAGGTTTAACTTGGAGAAGTGTAAGGTTTTGCACTTGGGGACTAAAAACATAAAAACACAATACACGTTAGGAGGGGAACCCTTGGGGGAATCAAAAATGGAGAAAGATCTGGGAGTCTTGGTTGATGATAGATTAGGCAACAGCATGCAATGTCAAGCGGCAGCTTCCAAAGCCAACAGAATATTAGCATGCATAAAGAAAGGGATGTATTCCAGAGATAAGACTATAATCCTTCCACTTTATAAAACTCTGGTCCGACCGCATCTGGAGTATTCTGTCGAGTTCTAGTCGCCAGTCCTCAGGAGGGATGTGTTGGAGCTGGAGAAAGTCCAGAGAAGGGCAACTAAACTGATTAGGGGGTTGGAGGACCTTAACTATGAAGAGCGGCTGCAATCGCTCGATTTAGTTTCCCTGGAGAAGAGACGTCTGAGAGGGGACATGATAGCAATTTATAAATATCTTAATGGGGATCTCAGCTTAGAAAAAAAGCTGTTCATTCGAAGGAATTGCATGAGGACTCGAGGACATACAATGCGATTAGAGGAGAAGCGTTTTAACCTCAGGCAACGAGGAGGGTTCTTTACTGTTAGGGCTACAAGATTGTGGAATTGTCTACCACAAGAGGTGGTTTCTGCGGGTAGTATGGTGACTTTCAAAAGACTCTTAGACTTACATCTCAAGGATCAGGAGATTAAGGGCTATGTTAGATGATTACAGTCACACACACCTACACAGGTTGAACTGGATGGACTATTGTCTTTATTCAACCTCACCTACTATGTAACTATGTATGTAACCGTTGGAAAGCTTTTTGCGTGGGTTTGTGTGGGGTGGCTTGCTTCCAATAGCCAGGTCCCCGTTTAGTGAACATGATCTGATCCAACTCTCGTAGAATATTCATGCCCATTATCACCGGTACATCCTCCTTGAACGTCTCGGGGACCAGCAGAATGCCTTTTCTTCCCACTTCCTGTCCACACAGCCGTACGTTCATCCACACGACTCCCGTGACCGGAATTTGCTGATGGTTCGCAGCTGTAACTCGGACCAATGTCTCTCGTTCTGGCGAGCTTGGAAGTAACGATTGAAGTATGACTCAGGCATGGTCGTCACCTGTGATCCGGTATCTACTAAGCAGTTGACTGGGATTCCTT
The DNA here is from genome assembly GCF_965119305.1 of Pelophylax lessonae. Classification (NCBI taxonomy): domain Eukaryota; kingdom Metazoa; phylum Chordata; class Amphibia; order Anura; family Ranidae; genus Pelophylax; species Pelophylax lessonae. The sequence goes on from NC_138777.1 coordinate 129,885,141, forward strand.
CAAATTCAGCTTGTATGATGGGGCACCCTGCGACCAGGTGTTCAGAGCTGTGCTGAGTGTCTTGACTCTCCACCTTCCCCGCAGTACGCCCCACTACTGCGGGGGCCGGTAGTTTAACGCCGGCTCTGAGCGTCTAGATAGATCACTCTGACACTCTCTGGCGAAGTGTCCTTCTTCTCCGCACCGCCAGCACTGTGTTCCTGGACGATAGTCTCTCCGCCTGCGTGTGGGAGGCGCCCTGGCTGGCCTTGTTGGAAGATATTGAGGAACTTGGTGTGACGGTGAACTCGGGTAAGGATGCTGTGGTGTAGGAACCAGTGGGGCAATCTGATAGGGCGGTTGTTGGGCCGGATAGGCAGCCCCAGGGGAATAGCTCGACTCCATTCGTCTTTCCATTTGTGTAAATTTTTCGTGCATAGCACTCAGGGAGCTTTGCAGGTCTTGTACCACTTTAACTAGGACCTCTTCCTTCCCCACAACCCCAAAGGGTGTGGCGGTCTGGGTCCGTATCACTCCGGAGGCATAACTTTCTTCATTACTGCGTGCCACAGCCTCCGCCAATATTTGCCGAAAGTTCAGAGTAGGGTCCACCCTGACTCGCTCCCGCAGAACCTGTCTCAGGGGAGAGCTGAAGAGTCCCAGAATAAACTGTTCCCGCAATATTCGGTCGGCAGATCCCATGCCAGATACTCCGTCTGCCTCCTTTTTCTGTACCTCAGCCAATACTTCTTGTAGAGCCATCGCATATTGTGAGACCCCTTCATTTTCTTGCTGAACCCGGTAGAAGAATTTCGCCCGGAGGTGGCCCGCACTAGCTGTTTCACCGTATATTTCTTCCAGAAATCGCACAATCTCTTGCAAGGTGCTGCGTGTGGCTTCTGATTGTAGAAACACATTCTTTCGGGCCTCACCCTCCAGGGCAGCCAAAGCAATTTCTACCTGTAACTCTGGGCTGACATTGTAAATTCTTGCAGCGCTCTGTAATCTTGTCACCCAGTCTGACAGTGACATGTTGTCTTTGCCATCAAATTTTGGCAGCATGTTAAACAGCATGCCCATAGGGAGGGCCCTTGCAGGGGTTCCACCTACAAAGAGTGTGTGTATGCACAGTTCTTTGGATGTGCATAAGCAATAGCCTGACTACTACTATGCGCTGGATTGTCCCTATATCACTGCATGAGGAGGATGTGATGTCCTGTTTAGTTTGGACCGAGACATGCACAGGTCTGTCTTACCACACTAGCTTAAATGTATTATTTGGCATGTATGATTTTTGAAGTAGAGTCTACGATGAGTTGGGAAGTTTTAATGGATTGGTCAGCTCACCAGTGGAGTGAATGGTCGCTTAGGGCTAGCCAATTGAAATTGTAATTGTAATTGTGATCTGCAATAGTTTTGGGCAATCAGCTGTGTAGCCACGCCCACTTGGGCGATATCTCCTCCCACATCCCCAAGGGCCATGTGGAGGCCTGGTCTTCCATACCATATTTAAACTACGGACTTGACCATGGCCTCCAGGCTCTGAGGAAGAGGCACGGCCTCGAAACGCGTCAACCCTCTGCTTCCAGTAAAGACGTTGGTCCTCTGTTATGAGGCAGATTTATGGAATTGATGTGCCTGAATTTCACGATTGTTTGTGAGTAGCTGATTTTAATTTTTATATAATAAACTCGCTGAGGATAATGCGCTAGGCTGGTGCGCCCTTTTCTTTGCTTTGTATTTTCAGTGTTTGGTCGACCGCCCTGGTCGTAAGGGGCAGCAAAGCCTAGCCACAATGGATGCCAAATACCAGCACGAGTTCCGGGATTGAGGCAGCCTGAGGACCAGGTTCCGAGCGCAGGAGGGGGGTGCTGTATAGCACTTACCTTTTTAGGGGTTCCACCATTGCCTGAGGTACTCATATTAGCATCATGCACGTTTCCTTCAGCCGCCTCTATCTCTGTAACCGTACCCTGCTCGCAGCGCCACTTGTAGCGGTCAGAGGAGTAGGGGACCGCAATGCAGAATTCAAGTACGGTACAGCAGACAGAGAGGCTGAAGCAGATACCGGCTTTATTAACCAACAGAGTATAATGGCCGGAGAATGATGTTAACAGTAATAACAGATTACATAGGTTTACAGCAAAGTTAACTGCAACGTGATACTTAAAATGGCGCTCCCGCCAACGCACACACAGAAATACAGGCTACTCTGTTATATGATCCTATCTGATTCCCGCTAACCGGGACACGTTGCTGCAACGCTCTGTCTACAGAAACCTGCTCTATGCTCTGCCACAGTTTAGCACCGGTGCACACTCACAGTTCTGTAGGTACAGCTGCTTTATCTCAGTCTCTGTGATGGTGGATGTAGTCAGGTCTCTGGATCTGTCCCTTGCTGTCTTTAGCTGCAGTCTCTTATGCACTGGTCTGGGTTTCTTTGCAAGTAGTTTATCTTGTTCTGTCACTTGGAGGTCACTGCAGTCTGGCCCCTTGCTCTGTAATTTGCTTGAGGTGCTCTGGGATGTTCTCTCCTCTCTTCCTCGGGTTCTCAGCTGCTGTCCATAGTACCACAGTTCAGTTCTATCTCCTCTGGCAAGATCCTGTTGCTCTGTCCCAGGATTATACAGTCTATATCCCTCTCAAGGCCACAGCATGCAGACCCTTTTCTCAGCTCAGCACAGCCATAGAGACCCGAACACCACACCCTTCCTGGAACTTCCTGCTTCCTCCCTTCACCTAAAGCAACAACAGTGACATCTTGTGGCTGAAAGATGCATGACAGTCTGTGGGAATTTCTCAATAGAACTACAGTGTAATGGAGTTAGTCATTCAAGGGGCTGACCCCCTACAGGTGCTTAACCACTTCCATACCGAGTCATGTAATATGACATTGGCAAAGTGGTTGTAAGGATCCGGGCCGCCGTCATATGACGTCGCCCGGATCTCCCCTCTACTGCGCGCCACCGGGGGCGCGCAGCGCGGCGATCGGGGGTGAGGCTCGTCCCTCGGACATAGCCCATCCCTGATCAAGGTAAACAGCCAATAGAAATTGGCTGTTTACCATGTGATCGGCTGTGTCAATCACAGCCGATCACATGAGCGGCTCCAGCACGAGCCGCTCGTTCTGTCTGCAATGCGCGCCCCCGGGGGCGCGCAGAGCAGCGATCGGAGACGAGGCTCGTCCGTCGGACAGAGTCGATCCCCGATCTAGGTAAAGAGCCAATGAAATTGGCTCTTTACCACGTGACCAGCTGTGTCCAATCACAGCCAGTCACAAATGTCAACAGAGAACATGGTAACTAGCTGTCACCGTGTTCTCCTCCTCACACACTGATCCTGTGTGAGGAGGAAATTGTGGTAACAGCTAGTTACCAATTACAGTGCTCCCCAAACACACTGATTGCCCCCCCCAATAAAGAGCACCTGTCACTAGCCCATCAAAGTACCCGAGTACCTGTCACCAGCCCATCAGGCCATCAGGTACTCAGATGACAGGTACTCGGGTACTCTGATGGGCTGGTGACAGGTATTCGGGTACTCTGATGACAGGTACTCGGGTACTCTGATGACGGGTACTCGGGTACTCTGATGACAGGTACTCGGATACTCTGATGACGGGTACTCGGGTACTCTGATGACAGGTACTCTGATGACAGGTACTCGGGTACTCTGATGACAGGTACTCGGGTACTCTGATGACAGGTACGCAGGTACTCTGATGACGGGTACTCGGATACTCTGATGACGGGTACTCGGGTACTCTGATGACGGGTACTCGGGTACTCTGATGACGGGTACTCGGGTACTTGGATGACAGGTACTCTGATGACAGGTACTCGGGTACTTTGAGTACCTGTCAACGGAGTACCCGTCATCAGAGTACCTGTCACCTACCCATCAGAGTACCCGAGTACCTTCCACCTGCTCATCAGAGTACCTGATGCCTGAAGTACCCGAGTACTTGCCGCCTGCTCATCAGTACCCATCACTACTCATCAGTACTCATCAGTACCTATCACGTATCAGTACTGATCATCAGTACCCATCAGTACAGTATCACCTATCAGTATCAGTACTACTCATCAGTACCTATCACCTGCCTGTCACCTGCCCATCAGAGTACCCGAGTACCTGTCACCTGCCTATCGGAGTACCCGAGTACCTGCCACCTGCTCATCAGTACCAGAGTACCTGTCACCTGCCCAACAAAGTACCCGAGTACCTGTCACCCTTCATAAAGCCACCATGTCCAAGTCCAAAAAGGTTTATATATGTCCTCCGTTTAAACCTAAATACCGGTGTTATGGCAGCAGATAGCTGCCAAAACCCTGGTATTTTTTTAAACGGTGGACGGTTGGCTTTCCGATAAGGGTGGTCCCAGCGGCGGATTCGCCGTGGGATCACCCTTCCGGGATGGCGGAAGAGGCGCCCCCCCCCCCTCCCGCCGCGTTCCGGTCCTTTTCCCCGCTTACCGGACCCGCCGGCAGCGGGGAAAACGATCCGGTCCCAGATCCTCACAGACAGGATGTCGAGTGAGGGCAGGCTTGCCCTCACTTGACTCTATGGTCTTGGAGGACCATTTCATTTTCATTTTTTCATTTTATATAATAATTTTTTTTTTTTTTCTATCTTTTAGTGTACTTGTGAGATCTGAGGACTTTTTGACCCCAGATCTCACAAAAAAGAGGTCCTGTCGTGCCTATTTCTATTACGAGGAATGTTTACATTCCTTTTAATAGAAATAAAAATGATCAATTTTTTTTTTAAACGGTGTAAAAATAAAAAATAATAAATAAAATAAATAGTAAAAAAAAAAAAAAAAAATTAAAGCGCCCTGTCCCCGTGAGCTCGCGCGCAGAAGCGAACGCATACAGAAACCCCGCCCACATATGTAAACGGTGTTCAAACCACACATGTGAGGTATCGCCGCGATCTTTAGAGCAAGGGGAATAATTTGAGCCCTAGACCTCCTCTGTAACTCAAAGATGGCAACCTGTAGAAATTTTTAAATTGTCGCCAATGGGGATTTTTAAGTACCAAAGTTTGTCGCCATTCCGTGAGCGTGCGCAATTTTGAAACATGACATGTTGGGTATCTATTTACTCGGCGTAACATTATCTTTCACATTATGGAAAGAAATTGGGCTAACTTTACTGGTTTCTTATTTTTTAATTAAAAAAAGTGAATTTTTTCCAAAAAAATTGCGTTTGGAAGACCGTTGCGCAAATACGGTGTGATAAAAAATATTGCAATAATCTCCATTTTATTCTCTAGGGTCTCTGCTAAAAAAAAAAATATATAATGTTTGGGGGTTCTAAGCAGTTTTCTAGCAAAACAACTGATTTTAGCTTGTAAACACCAAATGTCAAAAATAGGCCTAGGCAAGTGGCTAGGATGCATGATGATGCTCCTTGGATGTTAGGCCCCTCTATATGGCTAGGCTGTGAAAAAGTCTCACACATGTGGTATTGCCATACTCAGGAGGAGTGGCAGAATGTATTTTGGGGTGTCATTTTTGCTATTTACATGCTATGTGTTAGAAATATCCTATAAATTGACAACTTTGTGTAAAAAAAAAAGGTTTTCATTTGTTTCCCACATTTTCCAAAAACTTGTGGAAAAAAATGACACGTTCAAACAACCCATAATGCCTCATAGAATATACGTTGGAGTGTTTGCTTTCCAAAATGGGGTCATTTTGTGGACTTTTCCATTGTATTGGTGTTCTAGGGCCTTGAAAAGTGTGATAGGTAGTAAGAAAGTTTTATGTGTATTTATGCTCCTAGAACGCCTGAAGGTGCTTCTTGGACGTGGAGTCTCTTTTTGTGGCCAGGCTGTGTAAAAGTCTCACACATGTGGTATCGCCATACTCGGAAGGAGTAGCAGAATGTATTTTTGGGTGTAATTTTTGCTGTGTACATGCTATGTGTTAGAAATAGCTTATAAATTGACAACTTTGTGGGAAAAAAAAGAAAAAAAAAATTGTGGGAAAAAATTACAACTTCAAAAAACCCACCATGCCTCTTACTAAATACCTTGGACTGTCTACTTTACAAAAAGGGGTCATTTGGGCGGTATTTGTACTGTCCTGACATTTCAGGGCCTCAAGAAAGGAGATAGGCAGTCATTACATCTGGTGTGATCAATTTTCAGTAATTGGTACCATAGCTTCTAGACTCAATAACTTTCACACTGACTAAATAATATACACTAATTTGGGTTAATTTTACCAGAGACATGTAGCAGTATACATTTTGGCCCAAATGTATGAAGAAAAATTAATTTTTTGCAAAATTTTATAATTGAAACTAAAAAAAAGTGTTTTTTTTTCAAAATTTTTGCTCTTTTTTTGCATATATCACGAAAAAAAAAACCCCAGTTGTGATCAAATACCACCAAAAGAAAGCTCTATTTGTGTGAAAAAAATGATAAAAATTTTGTTTGGTTACAGTGTAGCATGACTGAGCAATTGTCATTCAAAGTGTGAGACTGCTGAAAGCTGAAAATTGGTCTGGGCAGGAAGGGTGTCTAACTGCTCTGTATGGAAGCGGTTAAGGGACTGTGCCTATTTCAGTCACAAATTGTGACCAGGAAGGTAGATATTTAGCTTAATAGGGTTTGGTTGTCACCTGTCCAGAAGTAGCAGCTGAACGCCGAGTCAAGTCTGCCGGAAGCTAAAAGAATGTATAGTTAGGGACCTTTTGGTTAGAAAGTCGCCTCTGAGGAGAGGACAGTCTCACCAGTTTAGATAGAAATGTCATAATATGCTAACTTTTGTTTTTTTTTGCAGGTTTTCACTGGATATCCGGGTCTGGCTAGACCCTCCATAGTTGCCATGTAAATGTTGTATGTAGTTAGTCAGGATGATTTGACTTACCTGCTCAAACAGATTTTTGTTTAGTGGGGGGTGCATTAAGTTGATGCGCCTTTGTGTATAAATGCATTTGTAAATATTTGTACAGCATATACTGTAAATATCTATTTTTCTATGTAATTTATTACCATGTACATTTGTTATTTCCCTTTTCCCCCTTTTCCAGATTTGTGGGATACTCCGTTAGGAAAATTTTAGAAATAATTTTTGTAGGGGGTGGCTGTCCCAGAGCCAGTGAGGACATGGCTCGCTTGGTGGGGGGGGGGGGGGGGTTGAGTGTAGCACCCTCCTAGATAGGTGCTAGAGAGTGAGTATAGTTTTTGGCTCTGTCTGCCTATCAGAGGAGCAACAGGTAAATTCTATATTCTCTCTGCTTAACAGGGAGCAGGATCTGTGAGTTAGGTCTGCTCAATGTGCCCAGTGTGTGATTAATATGATCTGAGGGAGTGTCCCCACTGTGCCCAATGGGGAGGCACATTGGACAGTGGAGGAAACCTGGCCAATGAGGACACAGGCTTTGATACAGCCCCAGGGCAGGGTTGGCACAGACTGCGGTCTTGGTGCATAGTGGGGTGAAGTATATAAAGCCAGGGGCGCATGTACTCAAGGTCTTTGGCTGGAAGCAGAGTCCCAGAAGGAGGGTGGCAGCTGCCTCCTCTTCTGCAGCAGATGGTGTACGGTGTCACAGGCAGTAAGCCTGGTGAGCCAGAAGTGTGGAGCTGAACCCAGAAGTCCAGGAGAGCTGACTAGAGGAGTTGAGGCACTGGAGAACCTGAAAAGCAGTATCTTGAGTACAGAGGATCCTGCCTAAGGGCCTGACCAGGAAGGGGGTCACTCCGGAGTAGTGTAGTTAGTGGATGGGTGTCAGCTGGTGGAGAGAAAGGGGGTACTAGGTGTGTGCCCCGAAGATAATTACTAAAAGGAATATTTACCTCAGATTCATCTAGTGGCAGGATAAAGCTGTGGCCTTGCCGCATTCTTAGCCAGAAGTCCTCAGCATCGTGAATAGTTCAATTGTTGGAGTATTCCACTCATCCCTTCTCCCATCCCAACATTAAATAAAACCACAAAAACAACAACCCCTAGACTGTTCATCGACTGAGCCAAGAAAGTAAAGTGTTAAGATTCTGCATGCAGTTGCTACGGGTAACCCAGGGGAATCCAAAAGTGTCAAAAACCAGCAGCTCTTAAGGGGGCAGTGCTACATTTGTCTCTCAGTTTACCCCTGTTTGTCTCTCTCAGATCCCTCTGTATGTCTCTCTGTTCCCCTCCTCCCCCCTGTTTGTCTCTCCCAGTTTCCCCTGTATGTCTCTGTTCTCCCTGTATGTCTCTCAGATTTCCCCCCTTTGTCTCTCAGTTTCCCTGTATGTCACTCAGTTATGTCTATATGTCTCTCCGTTTTCCCCTGCATGTCTTTAAGTTCTCTTTGTATGTCCCTCAGTTGTCAATAAATGTCTCTCAGTTTTCCCCCAGTATGTCTCTCAGTTCTCCCCTCTATGTCTTTTAGTTCCCCCCCCTGTATGTCTCTCTCAGTTCCCCCTGTATGTCTCTCAGTTTTCCCCGTATGTCTCTCAGTCCCCCCCCCCCCCCATATGTCTCTCAGTTCCCCGCATGTATGGCTCTCTCAGTACCCCCCTTCACCCTGTATGTCTCTCAGTTCTCCCTGTATTTATCTGAGTTCCCCCTTGTATGTCCTCTCATTTCTCCCTGAATGTCTTTCAGTTCCCCCCTCCCTGTATTTCTCGCAGTTCACCCATGTATGGCTCTCTCAGTCCAAACCCCCCCCCCCCTCATTCTGTATGTCTCTCATTTCCCCCTGTATGTCTTTCAGTTCCCCCCTGTATGTCCCTTTCAGTTCCTCCTGTGTGTCTCTCTCAGTTCTGCCTGTATGTCTCTCAGTCCTCCATGTATGTCTCTCAGTTTTGCCCCTGTATGTCTCTCATTCCTCCCCTTATGTCTCTCAGTCCTTCCCCCATGTCTCTTAGTCTTGCCCCCATGTCTCTCATTCCTCCCCCACCCATGTCTCTCAGTCCTCCCTGCATGTCTCTCAGACCTCCCTGCATCTTTCTCAGTACTTCCTTCATGTCTCTCTGTCCTCCCTGCATGTCTCTCAGTCCCCCTCCATGTCCCTCTCATATACCCCTACTTCTGTCTGTTTCTCTCTCATGTTTTGAGCATCTCTCTCAGATTCTCCTTAACGTGACCAGCCTGCTAACTCTGCGGCATCCATGAAGAATTTGTATACATGTAGCACTCTCCTAGTCAGATGCTAGGTGAGAGGAGCAACAGGCAAAACCTATGTGCATTCTGCTTATCAGGGAGCAGGATTGGTGGGAAGGCACATTGGATGCTGTGGGAAACCTGACCAATGGTACACAGGCTTATGGTACTGTTCCAGTGGGTTGGCACAGACATTGGTGCATTATGGGACAGAGTATAAAAATCCAGGGGCACATGAGGCAGAGGTCTTTGGCGGGAAGTAGAGTCCCAGAAGGAGGGTGGCGGCTGCCTCCTCTTCTGCAGCGGTTGATGGTGGTCACAGGCAGTTGGCCTGGTGTACCGGTGGTGTGAGGCTGAACCCAGAGGTCCAGGAAAGCTGACTGAGGAGTTGGGGCACAGAGACTCTGGAAAAACAGTATCGTGAGTACAGAGGATCCGGCCCAGGGGTCTGCCAGGAAGGGGACCACTCCGGGTAGTGCAGTCAGTGGACGGGTGTCAGCTAGCCTAGAGAGAAAGGGGGTACTAGGGGAGTAACCTGAAGAGAAATACCTTAGTAATGCTTACCTCATCTTTATTCAAGTGGCAGGATGAAGCAGTGACCTGGCCGCATTCTCAAGTTAAGAGTCCTCAGCATTGTGAATAGTTAACAGTTGGAGTATCCCACTCATCCCTTCTACCATCCCAATTACAATAGAACCACAAAAACAACATCCCCTGGACTGATCTTTGACTAAGCCAAGAACTTAAAGTGATAACCCAGGGGAGTCCCTAAAGTGTAATATCCAGCAGTCCCCTAGGGGGCAGCGCTACATACATTACATTAATATATGTGTAAAGAAAAAAAATAACATAAGAAATCTGTAAATGTAATTGTAACATAATTGTAGCACATCCCCCGTAGGAGCCACTGGTGAATGGGATCCCTCACTGTGCACAGCCAGGCGCACTGAATTCCACAGGCACACTTGAGTCAGGAAACAATCCAACACCTTTTTTCTTTTTGTTTATTAGGGGTTATTGAGGCATGGGATTATTATGAGATGCCCACTTGACTTCAAACAACTCTTCAGGGACACTCTCCTATTTATAGCCTATTTACACATTTCTCTGCATCCTCCTGCACATCACTTGCTTGCAGGACAAAATCACAGTTCTAACTGGCACACTGTTAGTTAATCTGACAAAAGGCAACAGTCAGATGCAGCAAAAGCCTTTTACAGGCAGGGACCAGAGGCCCCTTTGGTTGTGTAGAAAAAGTCATTGTCCAGCTTCTATCTCAGTGGTTACTGTTCCCAGCACCACCTCTTCAGGCACTGCCCACCTGGCTGCAGGTGCCTCTTTCAGTAGCCCACCTAGGCTACTTCCCAAAGCCCTGCCAGACTGCACACTCATCATCCCTTCTGGCTGACTTCTCCCTGGAGAACTCCCGGACGTGCTGACTATCTCCTGCTTTCCTCACACTTGCTCCCGTGCATCCAGGACAGGACTCCTCCATGTGTTGTAGAGAATCCCTCCAGCACCCGAGCCCCAAGCTGGAGGTCACCCTCCAGACTAGGGGACACCCTCAAGGGCCTACGAAACCTTTAGCACCCCATCTCCAACCCGACACCACTGCCTCTGCTGGACTGACCCAGAGTGTAAAAGAGGGGCATACCCCCTTGCCAGCTCACTTGCTGGGGATTGACTGGGGCCCCCTTAAATATTCCAGGCAGCTCCTAACCTCCCTCTCATTCTTCTGGAAACTTCTCCAAGATCCAGCAAGTAGAGGGAGGAACCAGAGATACTGCCTGAAGAGTCCAGCCTCCCTGAATCACTCATCCTGACCCAGATATAACACAGACTTGGCTGCCAGTCAAGCCAAACAATTCCCCTACTCTACCAAATCCTATGTACAGCCTAATCTAGCACACCAGAGGGTGCTGCATAACTTAAGGAAATTGTATTTTTTTAATGTCATCCTTGAAGTCACATTAAAAGTATCCTCTCCCTGCAGTGTTATAGTTATATCTTTTTTTCACCTTCAAAATGTCCAGAATTTAGTTTAAAGATATGTTCCTCATATCAATGGGACATCCAGGGATTTTGTGGTTCTCAAAAGCAGGATTCAAATACCTTAAATACTGGAAGTATTATGATAATACTACTAGTAGTAAGAAGTCAAGAACATGTAGAGAAAGCAGGGATAACAACGTATTATTAGAGTTCCAAAGGAAATTATGACTCCTTTCAGCATCCAATACCCTGTCTCACCTTAAATATGCTATTGGATAGGCCAAGAATTTTTTAATAGGAAAAAAAAAAAAAAATTAAAAAGGTTAACAAGAATAATAAGGTGCTTTAGTGCTTCCCTAACAACTTGGGCCTATTAGTTCCCTTACAGAAAATATAGCCATCTTCATTTCTGCAACACAAGTGAGATACAGTAAGTTAGTGATGCTGTCTGTTACGCAGCATTTTTCTTTTAATTGCCAAAGTAAGAGTAATATGTTCTGGAGAATTAACAGAAAACGAACAATAGTGCTTAATTAACTCATCTGCAAGGGGAAGATGCAACTAGAATGCAAGTCCCAGTATATTCTGGGCAACTGTGAGTTACAGTTATGTTCATTTCCATCACCCTGCTCTATGCCTGTAATATGTAACTTAGATCCTATTTGCTGAAGGTCACTGCTATAATTAAACACCAGAAGGACACACTAAATATGATCTGCACCATCTGAACTAACCTCTCTGTTGGTCTGTACTAAACCAAAGATAACTACCAACTGATATGGCACATACATACTTTTTTTTTTTTTTTTATTCATGATAAATCAATGTTCAACAAAGTTTTCTATTTAATATTATGCATTCCATGCATTTTGCTTTGTTGCAGTGCTAATAAAGAAGCTCAACCTTCACCTTTACAGAATCATGTTAGTCATTTCAAATGAATTTGGGAAGCTAGTTCATTTTGGCTAGCATTACATGTGAACTCAATACTCCTGTCTCCCATCACCCCTTAACCTTCTGTATAATCTGCCTCCTTTGGCCCTGCCGTTAGGCTATTTTGTTTTGTAGGAGGGGCAGGAGCAGGAGCAGGGTGTGCTTTCGGGAGGAGCTGAAGCAGAAAGTCACTCAGAAGAACCTTGTTACCTCCACTTTGCTTCACACCAGCAGTCAATCCTTAACTTCTTCCACTTTTAAACCCTTATTGCCAGAACCATGTCCCGTCCTCTTACTGACCAGGAGAAGCGAAAGCAGATCAGTGTTCGAGGTTTAGCTGGAGCAGAGAATGTTTCTGAGCTCAAAAAGAATTTCAACCGCCACTTACACTTCACACTTGTGAAAGATCGAAATGTAGCTAACCCTCGAGACTACTACTTTGCTTTAGCCCACACAGTGCGTGATCACCTAGTGGGTCGGTGGATCAGAACGCAACAGCATTACTATGAACATGATCCTAAGGTAAGTTGCACTTTGAACAGGTATTCCATAAAGATCGAGAGGGCTGATACTTTGGTACTAGTGGTCATACTGTTCTCAGGGAACACTTTCTTACTTTGTATTGTACACTAAACATTTTTTGCTGTCTATAGTCCTATAGACGTAAAGCATTTGGTTTGTCAAAATTTGCTGTCTTTCCTCTTATACATTTCAAAGCCTGATTTATCAAGGCTATTTAACCACTACACTCAAAGCATTTGAAGTGTTTACACCTCCATAATTACTAAGCACATCACCGCGTTAAATCCATAAACTATGTTAAACGGGCACCTCCTTCTGAGGCAAAGAAGCTGCCTGGATTATTATTCAATTCTCAGAAAATCCTCTAGTTCCCTTGCTTAATTTAGATAATGTTCTGTCTTCTGGTAATGTTATGCATCGAACAATAACCGATATATGCTGACTGTTTTGGTCTGTTTTTCTTTCTTTCTTCTTTATTTTTTATTTTAGGACTATTGCTTTAAAAGATCTATTAACAATGTACTTTTATTTTGATGTTACAAATGTTCTTTTTTCTTTGTACTTGAATATACATTCAATAAACGTTTATAATCAAAAAAGAAAAAAAAAATTAACAAAATACCTGAATATGCACATTTTGTTTGATTCGTTAAGGATCGATTAGATGTAATTATTTGCTATTTTTTTCATAGTAGTTGTAAAATGTTAGTCATTAAAGAAGAAAGAATGGTCAGGTCAGAGTTCTATTTACATTGGCATGTATAGAAAAACATAAATGAATGTATATGTGGAAAAGGAAGGTCTGTGACTTTGTTTAGATTCAGTATTCACCTATTTGTGAATCCTGACTTTTTTCACTATGGGTCCTTTAAAACTTAACCACTTAGGCCCTGGAGGATTTGGCTGCTCAAAGACATGGCCCCTTTTTTCAACTTGGCACTGCGTGATTTTAACTGATAATTGTGTGGTCATGCAATGCTGTACCCAAACAAAATTTACGTCCTTTTTTTCCCACAAACAGAGCTTTCTTTTGGTGGTATTTGTGATATTAATAAAAAAAGAGCTAACATTTTGTCTTTTAAAAAATATCGAATATACTCAATTTATGTCATATATTTTGGCCAAAATGTATTTAGCTACATGTCTTTGACAAAAAAAAATCTCAATGAGAATATTTTTATTGGTTTGCGCAAAAGTTATAGTGTCTACAAACTATGGTGTAAATACTGGAATTTATGCAGCTTTTACTTTCTGACTGCCTATCTCATTTCATGAAGTGCTAAAATGGCAGGGCAGTACAACCCCCCCCCCCCCCCAAATTACCACTTTTTGGAAAGTAGACATCCTAAGGAATGTCCTGAGAGCATGTTTGTTGAGCTCATTGAATATTTAATTTATTTGTCACAGGTGTTTGAAAAATGACTAAAAATGACTTTTTCATTGCATTTTCTCACTACCTATCACGGTTTAGGAGGCCCTGAAATGTCAAGATACCACAAAACCCCCCCAAATGACCCCATTTTGGAAAGAAGACACCCCAACCTGTTTGCTGAGAGGCATGGTGATTCCATGGAATATTTTATATTTTGCTACAAGTTTTGAGAAAATGAAATTTTTTTTTACACAAAGTTGTCACTAAAAGATACATTTCTCACACATGACATTGGTATATGTGGAATGACAGCCCAAAATACATTCTGCTGCTTCTCCTGAGTACAGGGATACCACATGTGTAAGACTTTTTGGGAGCCTAGCTGTGTACGGGCCCCCGGAAACCAATCACCACCTTCAGGTTTTCTAATGGCGTAAATTGTGCATTTCACCTCCGCACTACCTGTCACAGTTTCAGAGGCCTTGAAATTTCAAGATAGCAAAAAACCCCCCAACTGACCCCATTTTGCAAAGTAGACACTCCAAGCTATTTTCTGAGAGGCATGGTGAGTCAATGGAATATTTTATATTTTGCCACAAGTTCAGGAAAAATTATTATTATTATTATTTTTTTTTACGCAAAGTTGTCACTAAATGATATATTGCTCACACATGCCATGGGTATATGTGACATGACACCCCAAATTACATTTTGCTGCTTCTCCTGAGAATGGGGATACCCCATGTGTGAGATTTTTTTGCAGTCTAGCCGATTACAGGACCCCAAAAACCAATCACCACCTTCAGGCTTTCCAATGGCGTAAATTGTTGATTCCTGACTACCTATCACAGTTTCGGAGGCCATGAAATGCCAAGACAGCACAAACCCCCCCAAATGACCCATTTTCGGAAAGTAGACACCCTAAGCTATTTGCAGAGAGGCATGTTGAGTGTTTTGCAGATCTCACTTTTTGTCACAAAATTTTGGAAATTAAAAAAAAGAGGGAAAAAAATGCATTTTCCTTTTTTTTTCTTCTTTTTTTTTCATTTTCCAAAATAAATGAGAGCTGTAAAATACTCACCATGCCTCTCAGCAAATAGCTTGGAGTGTCTACTTTGCAAAATGTGGTCATGGGGGGGGGGGGGGGGGTTTGTGCTATCTTGGCATTTCATGGCCTTCAAAACTGTGATAGGTAGTAAGGAGTGAAATCAATAATTTACGCCCTTAGAAAGCCTGAAGGATGTGATTGGTTTTCGGGGTCCTGTATGTGGCTAGACTGCCAAAAAGTCTCACACATGGGGTATCCCTGTACTTAAGAGAAGCAGCAGAATGTATTTTGGGGTGTCATTTCACATATACCCATGGCATGTGTGAGCAATATATCATTTAGTGACATCTTTGTGTAAAAAAACAAAAAAAGTAAATAATAATAATTTTCCCGAAACTTGTGGCAAAACATAAAATATTCCATGGACTCATCATGCCTCTCAGCTAATAGCTTGGAGTGTCTACTTTGCAAAATGGGGTAATTTAGGGCGGGGTTTGTGCTATCTTGGAATTTCAGGGCCTCTGAAACTGTGACAGGTAGTGCGGAGGTGAAATGCACAATTTACGCCATTAGAAAACCTGAAGGTGGTGATTTGCTTTCGGGGTCCCGTACACAGCTAGGCTCCCAAAAAGTCTCACAAATGCAGTATCCCTGTACTCAGGAGAAGCAGCAGAATGTATTTTGGGCTGTCGTTCCACATATACCTATGTCATGTGTGAGAAATGTATCTTTTAGTGACAACTTTGTGTTTAAAAAAATCTAATTTTCCCAAAACTTGTGGCAAAAAATAAAATATTTCATGGACCACCATGCCTCTCAGCAAACAGTTTGGGGTGTCTACTTTCCAAAATGGGGTCATTTGGGGGGGGGGGGGTTTGTGGTATCTTGACATTTCAGGGCCTCCTAAACCGTGATAGGTAGTGAGAAAATGCAATGAAAAATGTACGCCCTTTGAAATTCTGAAGGTGGTGATTGGTTTCTTGGGTCCCATACACAGCTAGGCTCCCAAAAAGTCTCACATATGTGGTATCCCTGTACTCAGGAGAAGCAGCAAAATATATTTTGGGGTGTTATTTCACATATACCCATGGCATGCGAGAGCAATATATCATTTAGTGACAACTTTGTGTAAAAAAACAAAAAAACAAATTGTCACCTTCCCGAAACTTAGGGCAAAACATAAAATACTCCATGGACTCAATATGCCTCTAAGCAAATAGCTTTGGGTGTCTACTTTTCAAAAAGGGGTCATTTGGGGGGTGTTTGAACTGTCCTGGCATTTTATGCTCAATCTTAGTCACACATCATCCACTCTTCTAACCACTTGAAAACCAAGCCTTTTCTGTGACTTTTTGTTTACATGAAAAAATATTTTTTTTTTACTAGAAAATTACTTTGAACCCCCAACCATTATATATTTTGTTAAAGCAGAGGCCCTACAGAACAAAATGGTGGATGTTGCAATTTTTTTTGTCACACGGTATTTGCGCACAGATTTTCAAAACGTAATTTCTGCAAAAAAAATACATTATTTTTAAATTTAATGCACAAATACACTATATAATTCCAAATTGTTTGGTAAAAAATGTAAAAGATGATCTTATGCCGAGTACATAGATACCAAACATGACATGCTTTAAAAATTGCGCACGCCTGTGCAGCGGCAGCAATCTACGTACATTTTTAAAAGCCTTTAAAAGTCTCTACAGGTTTCCACTTTAGACTTACAGAGGAGGTCTACTGCAAGAATTACTGCCCTCGACCTTGCGTTCGCGGCGATACCTCACATGCATGCTGCAATTGCGGTTTACATATGACACTAGACCAACGCTTGTGTGCGCCTTTGTGCGCAAGCAGGGGGGGACAGGGGGGCTTGATTTTTTTTTTTTTTTGCTTTTTTATGCTATTTTGACACCTTTCCTTTCATTTTTTTGTTTTTAATCATTTTTATTGTTATCACAGTGAATTTAAATATCCCCTATGATAGCAATCTGTAGTGAGAGGTACTCTTTTTTAAAAAAATTGGGGTCTTTTAGACTCTAGATCTCTCCTCTGACCTTAACACATCTGACCACACCAAAATTGGTGTGATAAAAATGCTTTCCCAATTTCCCAATGGCGCTGTTTATTTCTGGTGAAACAGAAGTCATGAAATGCTCGTAGCTTCCGGTATCTTAGGCCATAGAGATGATTGGAGCCATTCTAGTCTCCAATCAGCTCTATGGTTAGATAATTGAATCACCAGCTGTTAACTGGTGTAACAGGAGAGCCCGAGAAAAACCCCGGAAGGCGGCGGCAGGAGGGGGGGAATCCCCTCCCACTGCTTGTAAAAGCAATCTGGCGGCCAATTATCCAATAGGATTGCTTTTACATGTAAGCCGACCACTGGCTGTAAAAAACGATACCAAGATGATGCCTAAATCTGCAGGCATCATCCTGGTATAACCAGTCAAAGTCCAGCAACGTACCAGTACATTGCTGGTCCTTGTTTGGCATGTAGTGTAGGTTTTTTTTTTCATGCAGCCTGTGGGCAAAACGAAAAAAAGAGAACCTAACAGAAATCTCTGCAGGAAAATTGTGTAGTATACGCACCATTAACCACCCAAACATCCAAACCCACTTCTTAATGGCGGGTATACATGACAAAATTCCACGTATACCTAAAGGTATTTTAGCTGCAGTGGTGAAATCAACCTACCACAGCGCTGCCATCAGAGGTATCCATATATGCTGAGCGCAAACGCTGTTTGTGTCAGAATATATAAAATCAGTGTGGCAGCCGATGAGTGTACCTGCAAGGCAAACAGGTAAACAAAAGAATGAAAAACAAACAAAATACAGTAAAAGTACAGTAGGAAGAGTAGAAGAACAGAAAAATGACTGAAACTACAACTGTTTTTGGCTTTTTTATTTTTTATATATATATATTTTTTTTTTTTACACTTTTTTTTTTTTTTTTTTTGTATTTTTTTTTTTTTACACTTTTTTTTCTGAACTGCAACTTTCCAGGTTAGGGTCTCTCAAAATGTCGATAGCCATCAAACCTTTTTCGAGACCCTGTGTTAGTGTGCCCTACACTGTGTCGTGCTGTACCCTACACGAAAACTCAACTAGTGTGTGGTAGCGCTCAAAACATTCCCTGATGCAGAGACCAGGTTGGTCAAGACAGGTGGGACAATAATAGCGGGTGTCACGCCTAAATCCGCGCCTGCTACAGACACGACATCTTCTTTGGGGGTGTCTTTGGATAGGGGTACTCGGGAGGACATGTGAAAAATGCCTCTCATGCAGCCGGCTCACTGCATCTGGAAGGGGAAGTTGGGCAGGAACACCTCCTGGGTACAGGTAGGCATTGATGATCTCTGCCTGGAATTCTCGGAAGGATCCAGTTCGTCCTGACGCTCTGTATAGTATAAAGGGGTTCAGCATAGCCAATTGAAATAAATAAACAGACACTTTTTTGTACCAGTGTCTGGCTTTACGGACAACTAAGTACGGCGCCAAAATCTGGTCGTTGAGGTCCACCCCTCCCATATTAAGGTTATAGTCGTGAACACAGAGGGGTTTCTCTATAACGCCAGTGAAGGGAGGACAGAACGAAGCCCTGGCGATTAGGTCGCACGGTGCCATATGCGCCAATTTGTAATTGGAGCAGGTGACTAAAAAGTGGCATGCTTGTGTTAAAAATTGTCCACGTACAAATGGTACCCCTTTCCGGATAAGGGTGACATCAAGTCCCAAACTATCTTGCTGCTGCTCCCTATGTAGTCTGGGCAGTTGGGGGACTCCACAGTGCTATCTTTTCCCTCGTAAACCTGGAAATGAACTGTGTAGCCTGTGGCCCTGTCACACAGCTTATACAGCTTGACCCCGTATCTGGCACACTTGCTGGGCAGATACTGTTTCATAGCAAGGTGGCCAGTAAACTTAATCAGGGACTCATCAACACAGACAACTTGTTGGGGGGTAAACAAGGCTGCAAACCGCTGATTGAAGTGGTCTACGAGGGGCCGAATTTTGTGGAGCCGGTCATATTCAGGGTCTCCCCGAGTGCGACAGATTTCATTGTCGTTGAAAAGCATAAACCGCAGAATTTGCTCGTATCTCGCCCTGGACATGGACCAATATAACCACAATTCACTCTTTTTCCTTATGCCCATGTTGAGGGAAAGGCATAGAAACGTCTTACACTCGGAAACCGTTACAGGTTTCCGGCCGAATTGTCTGGCAAGGGACGAATTTGGGTTTGCGGCGATGAATTGACCAGCGTATAAATTTGTTTGGTCCACAATAGATCTGAAAAGATTTTCCGTGAAAAACAGCTCATAAAAATTCAGGGAAGTAAAATTGGCTGTTTCCACGTAAAATCCAATTTGGCCAGTGAATGGGGAAAGTACGGGCGCTGTAGTATCAGTGGGTTGCCAATCAGGATATGCCAGCGCATCAGGGAGGGCACTATGGGCTCTACGGGACTGTCTTTGAATACGCGGTGGCTGCGGGCCACTACTTGTGCTAGCCACTGCACCAGCTTCAACTGCACTTATGGGACTTGCCACATCACCAAGTGTTACTGCAGTGCTGGTTGTACTAGGTCCAGGGTGTACTAGGCCGCTGGTGCTCGCCAGATCACCAGAAGGCTGAGTGGCACTAGTACCGACACTCCATACAAGCACCCTGCAATTCCTGCAACTCAGCAACTCAGAATGGGGTCGGGTATGCCTGGTCTTAACAGGGACCCATCCGTCGTCAGAGCTATCTTTCAGGGAGCTGCTGCTCTCTTCAGGTTCGTATACTGACCCTGATTCTGCCAGTGAGGCTTCCCCATTGCTCTCATCTGACATGGTCAGTATTCTGTAGGCCTCTGCACTACTGTACCACTGTTTGGTCATTTTAGCAACTAAATTTACAGGTACAGTAGTGTGACTCACAGGTAAAAAAGCACCTGATTGTCAAGGACTATTTCAACCGCTACCAAAAAAACCTGCTAATGCTAGCAGGGATCAGGCCTGACTCTGCTAACACAGCAGTTTTGTGTGTTTTGTGTTTTTTGTAAGTGACAGTAATCTATTGATTACTACACTTGCCTGGGTGGGGTGGGGTGGGCTGGGTGGAGGGGCTAAATGCAGGTGCTGACAGGAATCAGTGCTGATCCTGCAAACACTGCGTTTTGGGAACCCTAAACTATTGGGGACGCTAGTATAGTTCTGATAAGATCAGATATTGATCTGTTCAAACACTATACTAGTAATGGAGGTGTATGTATGTGTATGTGTGTGTATGTGTGTGTATGTGGTAATCAAGGGGTTATTTCTAACTATGTGTCGGGGATCTGCGCTATCCTAGACTGACGCTAACACTAACTAATGTCACCTGACATAATAGTAATCAGAAAAAAACTGTACACTATAAAAGTGACACTGTGACAGGGCAATGAAGGGATTAACTGGGGGTGATCAGGGGGGATCAGGGGGTTTATCTTTGTTGGGGGGGCTGGGGGGGTGGCGGGGACCCTAAACCTACTTGGGACAGAAATGTACTCGCTAGCGCTAACTGAAGTCACAATCACACTATCACAGATATACAGAAAAACACCATATTACCTGTGTATAGTGTGCAATGTGAAAGGGGGGAAGGAAGTAACTGGGGGTGATCAGGGGGTTAAATCTTTATGGGGGGTCGGTATCCTAACCCTAAAAGGAACGGCCGCAAGCCACAGTAATACAGCTATATAGGAAACTGCTATATACTATATGCAGGGTGTGTTGTGACAGGGGGTGTAGGGGTTAACTGGGGGTGCTCAAGGGGTAAAATCTTTATTGTGGGGGGAGGCGGGGACCCTATACCTCCTTGGAACAGAAACGAACTCGCTAGCGCTAACTCAAGTCACAATCACACTAATACAAAATACAGTAAACCACTATATTACCTGTATATTAGTGTGCAATGTGACAGGGGGAAGGGGTTAACTGGGGGGGGGATCATGGGGGATCAGCGGGTTAAATCTTTATTTGGGGGGGTTGTATCCAAAGCCTAAAAGGAACGGCCGCAAGCGCTAAACCTGGTCACAAGGCACACTTATACAGGTATATAGGAAAATGCTATATACTGTATACAGTGTGTGTTGTGACAGGGGGTGTAGGGGTTAACTGGGGGGTGATCGGGAGTTAAATGTGCCTAGCCTAGGTGTGTGTGTAGGTGCTAGGTGCAGTACTCAGAGTTCAGATCCGCTCTCTCCTCTCGATGAATCCAAAAAGGATTTTGGGAGGAGAGAGGGGGTCTTTTCTGTGCCTGTGTTTACATTTCACAGGCACAGACAGTATCTGATTGGGCAGTACCGATCAACAGGTCCAGGCCAAAAATCATTGGCCTGGACCTGATGACTGATCAGTTCTGAACCCAATCAGATCATCAGCGGGGCCGAGGGTACGCGGGAGCGCGCCCCAGAGCGGCGGGGGCGAGCGATGTAGGGCTACGTCACTTTGCCTGTAAGCGGCTAACTGCCTCAGTAAATAGTCATGCGGCAGTCGGCAAGCAGTTAAGCATGCTGTTGCAGTGGACACACACATTAAAGACACGTTAGGAATGTTATGGCACACATTACCTTAACCACTTCCCGCCCGCCCTATTACAGAATGACGGCGGGAATGTGGTTGTGTTATCCTAACCGGACGTCATATGACAGCGGCAGGATAACACAGCCCCGGGGGGTGCGCAGAGCGGCGATCGGTGATGCGAGGTGTCAGTCTGACACCCTGCATCTCCGATCTCGGTAAAGAGACTACTGACATAGCTCTTTACCATGTGATCAGCCGTGTCCAATCACGGCTGGTCACATAGTAAATAGGAACAGCCGTTGATCGGCTTTCCTTAGTTCGTGCCTGACAGGCACGAGTAAAGGAGCGCCGATCGGCGGCTCCCCTGACAGGGGGGGGGGTCGGCACTGGTAATCAGATCATTGATTATCAGTGCAGACCCTCGGGGGGGGGGATGCCACTAGATCCACCAGGGATGCCCACTATGACCCCAGGGATGCCCACTATGACCCCAGGGATGCCCACTATGGCCACCAGGGATGGCAATCAGGGCTCAGGGAGCCCCCCATTGCCCTCCCCATCAGTGCTGCCCACCAGTGCCCTCCCTATCAGTGCTGCCCACACACAAGTGCCCATCATTGCCATCCTTTAGTGTCGCCCACCAGTGCCCATTATTGCCCACCGGTGCCGCCTATCAGTGCCCATTAGTGCCCACCAGTGCCGCCCATCAGTGCCGATCAGTGCCACCCATCAGTGCCCATCAGTGCCCACCAGTGCCGCCTATCAGTGCCCATTAGTGCCCGTCAGTGCCACCTATCAGTGCCCGTCAGTGCCACCTATCAGTGCCCAGCAGTGCCGCCTATCAGTGCCCACCAATGCTGCATATCAGTGCTACCTATCAGTGCCACATATCAGTGCCTATCAGTGCCGCATATCAGTGCCGCCTATCAGTGCCGCCTATCAGTGCCACCCCATCAGTGCCACCCCATCAGTGCCTCCTCATCAGTGCCTGTCAGTGCAGTCTCATCAGTGCTCATCAGTGCAGGAAAAAACGTATTTATTTACAAAATTGTATAACATAAACAAAAAAACTTTTTTTTTTTCAAACTTTTCGGTCTTTTTTTATTTGTTTAGCAAAAAGGAAAAAACCCAGAGGTGATCAAATACCACCAAAAGAAAGCTCTATTTGTGGGGGGAAAATGACATAAATTTGGTGTAGGTACAGTGTTGCATGACCGCGCAATTGTCATTCAAAATGCAACAGCGCTAAAAGGGGAAAATTGGCCTGGGCAGGAAGGGAGGGAAGTGCCCTGTATTAAAGTGGTTAAAGCACAATGGCCTCTGGGCTCTAAGAAAAAAACCTTTGTAGTTGGGCCCCCAGCACTGCAAGGGTTAAAGTGTATGTTACCTCAACATTTTGATTTTTTGATCCATGTCTGTGGTACCATCTGCTTTTCTATTTCAAACTGACCACCCCAGGAACATGGAAGCACATCCTTGCATTGTCCGTTTTCTTTTTTGCATTCTACTTGGTAGCACAGCCTGCCTGTAATCCAACTGTTAGACTTGTGCTGAAACGCCTCCCCTGTACAGTCAGTTGGAAGATCATTGTACTACTGTTTCTCTGCTGCTCACCCTCTGCAGTCCCCCCAGCTCTCTAAGCCCCTTATGCAGCTGAGAGCAGAGGTCATGTGATCACATAATAATAATAATAGGTATTAAATACATACACAATTGTTTTCCCATGCATTTCTGTTTTAAATTTATATTTTAAATACCTATTAACTTTAGGGGTAGATAAAAAAAGGCTGCATTGTCTACTTTACCTTTGCTTTGGCACTATCTTTTTTCCCCCTCTGGGAACTTCGGGATGGATGTTATACCTTAGTGTCATCACGTACAATGCAGGGCTATTAACCTTGAACTGTATGTGAAGGAGGCAGGACTGTATGCTGGACTGAGCAATAAGGTAAGTATTTTGCCTTATTCCTCAATCCTCAAAGAAACTGGCATTAAACCCCTGCAGTGCGAGGGGCTCCTCTGCAAGGGTATTTTCTACTTGTGCCCCAGAGTTGGGCTTTAAAGCAGCAACCCACAGCAGTGGTGCAAATTGACTACGATGGATAAAAAAAAAGTACAAGACCCCTTTTTTTAACAATACAGCACACTACACCTCCAGGTATATGTTTAGTGGTGCACTGTGGTGTGTTGGGGTTCCAATCAAAGTGAATGTAACTGCATTGCATAACACAAAGAGCAGGTGCTTTTTTATGTGTTATGAGCTATCGTTTTTCAAACAAGATGCCAGAAATATTAGCAGTTAGTCCAAATGTTGCTACTTTGGGCAATGTGAAGGAAAATGTATGCAATACAGCTGACAAGGATAAATCTGTGCCAGGTAATTATGTGGGCCTCAGATCCTTGGCATTGCTGGTATTATAGCACATAAAACATACATTCAGGGAAATTCAGTAAAGCTATAACAGTTTTGTGGCGGTACTTTCCTCAAGAACTACAGTACCTGTGTCTAATTCAGGCAAGCATTTGCGGCAGTGTTGGTAATGTTACCAATATGTGTGGCAATATCAGGTAGCTCTTATACTGCCACATTAAGAATCTGTTGCTGTCCAAACTGACAATTTTAACTGAAAATTGCGCAGTTGTGCGACGCTGTACCCAAATAAAATTGATGTCTTTTTTTCCCACAAATAGAGCTTTCTTTTGGTGGTATTTGATCACCCCCTGTGTTTTTTTTTTTTTTTGCGCTGTACACAAAAATAGAACCAACCTTTTGAAAAAAAAAAAAAAATCATATACTTTCTGCTATAAAACATTCCCAATAAAAAAAGTTAAAAATCAAATTTTTTCATTAATTTAGGCCAATAAAGTGTATATTAATTTATTAATAATAAGTAATATTGATTGGTTTGTGCAAAAAGTTATAGTGTCTAAAAACTACAGTATGGGACACATTTATGGACTTTTTATTTATTTTTTTATTGTTTTTACTAGTAATGGCGGCATCAGTGTTTTTTTTTTTTTCTGCAGGACTGCGACATTGGGGCGGACAAATCTGACACTAAGTGACACATTTTGGGGACCAGTGACACCAATACAGTGATCAGTGCTAAAAAAAATGCACTGTTACTGTATGTATGACACTGGCAAGGAAGGGGGTAACATGAGGGGCAATCAAGGGGTTAAGTGTACTCCTAGGGAGTGCTTTCTAACTGTACTGGGACTGGATGCACTAGAGGAAAAGAGAGATCTGTGTCTCAGCTAAGCTGAAACACAAGATCTCTCTTTTCCTCCCTGACAGAACAGCGGTCTGTCTTGTTTACATAGGCAGACCGCTGTTCTGTCATTCCATCAAATGCTTGGAGGGTCCTGGCGGATGTGCGGCCGCCAGACCCGCTGATGGGCTTCCGCTGCGTCTGGCGGGAGCGGCGCACATGCCCCTGAAAACCCGTGCCCAAAATCACGTACATGTATGTGATTTTGCGCAGCCGGGCCTCCCTGCCGTATTATGTATGCGGCAGGTGGTCTGGAAGCAGTTAAAGAACTGCCACCAGTTATCAGATTAGAAAACTGGTGGTAAGACAGACTTGCTCTGAGAAGGCGTATAGTAGTACGCCAGTACTTGGAGTGGAGCATGTTTGTGCTGGGAAGCTGGCATGTATGACAGCTTTCCACAATGTACTGTATCCCCGGCCTCATTTAGCATTTTGCCGGGAGATTCTCATGCCTACCGCTGGGTGTGCTCCGCCCATGCTCCCACCTGCAGGACCTAACTCATAAATGTGACTCCCTCCCGGCATTCCATAACTAAATTTTCACTCCTAAGTGGGAGTCTGTGCGGACATGGAGCTTCTTAGGAAAGGAAAATTGCGGTAAGTAGTTGATATTCAATTTTTCTGACTGCTCCCTGTCAGCCTACCACTGGGAATACACTAGTTAACCGGGGTGGGATAATGCGCCAACAAAATAAGGTTAATTATGGCCTCCAGCTAACTACATGACCATTTTTCCAAAATTAACATTTGTCATTAATGATGGATCTATGCAATAAAGAAAAATAAAGATTTGTATGGATGATCACATTGCCGCCTTGCATATTGACTTCATTGAGTCACTACAGGCGACTGCCCAGGAGGTTGCGACACTTCCTATGGAGCGCACCATTATTCTTTCCAAAGGGCCACCCCCCTATCCTTATATGAGAGGGAGATCACTTTCACAATCCAAGAAGCAATCGCCCTGCTTGAAGTTCTGGCCCCCTTTCGTGAAGCTCTGGAACCACAAAACAGGAAAACTGTTGCCCTTAATTTTGGGGTAGCATGCATATTCATCTTCAGTGTCTCCCTGGCATCCAAAAGACTAACTTTTTGACCGTCTTCCAGATGAAATGTAGGCAACATGATTTCTTGACTTAGATGGAATCTTAAGGCCAGTTTTGGAAAAGAATCCAACATCGGCAGCAGAATAACTCTGCCAAGAAGGACTTTTAAGGTTCTTTATACCCCAGAGCCACCAACTCAGAAACCCTCCTAGCTGAGGCTACTGCCACCAGGAAACCTAGCTTCCCATAGTGACAACTCCATCATGGATTTTTGGAGCAGACAGGTAGTTGAGTACTATTGTGAGGTCCCATGTGGGGGCTCTGGGAGGTCTTAGCTTTACTACAGCCTTAAGAATTGAAGTATCCTAGGTCCACTGTGTCCCATTAAGGGCCGACGTAGAGATGTGTCCTTTCAGTGTGCTTGCGCTCAGACCCATGTCTAGACCTCTTTGAAGAAAACTTGAGGACATGACAAACTCTTGCTTTCCTGATGTAGCATAGTCTTGGAATTTTGGCAGACTTTGTTTTACACTTTGTTTATGCTGTTGTTCCATGCTCTCATGAGCGCATCTACTATTTTCGAAGAGCAACCTAATTCTGCGAACATTCGCCTCTCAAAATCCATCTTCTCTGGAGCTGGTCAGAGAACTTGACCTTGTGCCCCCTGTCTGGCAACTGAGAAGATTTGTACTAGGTGTCTAAGTTATAAATAGTTTGGTGCATATCCACTGTTGAAGAGAAACCCCTTGAAAGGGTATCTTCTCCATGGACCCACTTAACATCCAGGATAGGAGAGACCATGGTCACGATAGTCACTAGGCATGCAGACACTGACAGGTGAAGAGGAACACCAGAACAATTCAGTACCTTACCACCGGTATGTTCTTTAGCAGCAGAGAAAGGCATACTTTGAACCATGATTAGTTGGGCTTCTAATTACAGAAGGACTGTGTAGGGGTCAGTTTAACCTGTTCTTTATTTGCCAACTTCTAATGGTAAAGTAATGTACCTGACCAATTCCATAAGGGACACACCAACCAAAAGGGGTGACTTCAAATGCTAGACACCTTTCTCTTCACAAGGGCAGCTGCTGTGATAACATGCTTTTTACTCCATTCTTCTAGCATGAGCGGTAATTCAGTCAGTATAGGGAAATTGCAAATGCGGTCTTTGGAGGCACTTGACATACTGCCACTGCTTTCCTTCTGTCTTCGGGCATCTCACTAGCTTTACAAAGGAGGGCTCAAACTGAATAAAGGTCCTGATCTGCCTCTTCTTTCTTTGGATTGGCCTGAGAAAGCTCTTGAGACTAGCTCTTGAGATCAGTTGCTGGTTTTGGAAGCAAAGTGGATCTTGCCAGAATAGATACCGTATATTGAAAACACATCAGATCTCAATGGGGTAAAACATCATGCTGGATATCTATACTGATATGGACTGTGTAATGTGTTAGGAACGAAAGAATGCCACATCGTTTGATGGAAATTAAAGACACCCCAAAAATCAAAGTGAAAAAATTATGCAGCAGGCTAGTCCATTTTGCTGAGATTTCAGTGCAGCAACTGGTACTTAGTAGTTTGTATGGCCCCCACGTGTTTGT
Organism: Pelophylax lessonae; assembly: GCF_965119305.1. Lineage (NCBI taxonomy): Eukaryota > Metazoa > Chordata > Amphibia > Anura > Ranidae > Pelophylax > Pelophylax lessonae. The sequence goes on from NC_138777.1 coordinate 129,912,556, forward strand.
ACACATGCCTGACAATGTTAGGGCATGCTCCTACTGAGACAACGATTGGTGCCCTGGGTATTCCCTCCCAGATCTGGATCACGGCATCACTGAGTTTCTGAACAGACTGAGGTTCAACCTGGCGGCGTTGGATGGACTGAAATATAATTTCCCAGAGGTGTTCTATTGGATTTAGGTCAGACGAACATGGGGGCCATTTAATGGTATCAATTCCTTCATTCTCCAGGAACTGGTGGAATACTCTAGCCACATGAGGCTGGCCATTGTCGTGCACCAGGAGGAACCCAGGACCCACTGCACCAGCGTAGGATCTGACAATGGGTCCAAGGATTTCTTCCTGATACCAAATGGCAGCCAGAGTGCCATTGTCTACCCTGTAGAGGTCTGTGTGTCCCTCCATGGATATGCTTCCCCAGACCATCCCTAACCCACCACCAAACCGGTCATGCTGAGCTATGTTACAGGCAGCATAATGTTCTCCACAGCTTCTCTAGATCCTTTCAAGTCTGTCATATGTGCTCAGGGTGAACCTGCTCTCATCTGTAAAATGCACAGGGCGCCAGTGGCGAACCTGCCAATTCTGGTGTTTAATGGCAATTGCCAATCGAGTTCCATGATACTGGGCAGTGAGCACAGGGCCCATTAGAGGACGTCGGACCCTCAGGCCATCCACATGAAGTCTGTTTCTGATTGTTTGGTCACAGACATCACACCAGTGGCCAGCTGGAGGTCATTTTGTAGGGCTCTGGCAGTGCTCATCCTGTTCCTCCTTGCACAAAGGAGCAGATAATGGTCCTGCTGATGGGTTGGGGACCTTCTACGGCCCTGTCAGCTCTCCTAGAGTAACTGTCTGTCTCCTGGAACTTCCTCCATGCTCTTGAGACTATGCTAGGAGACACAGTAAACCTTCTGGCAGTGGCACGTATTGATGTGCCATCCTAGAGGTGTTGGACTGCCTGTGCAACCTCTATAGGGTCCAGGTCTCACGCTACCAGTAGTGACACTTACCCTAGCCAAATGCAAAACTAGTGAAAAACAGTCAGAAAAGATGAGTAGGGAAAAAAATGCCATTTGCCTCCACCTGTAAAAGCATTCCTGTTTTGAGGGTTGCTTCATTGTTGCCCATCTAGTGTACCTGGTTTTTATTTCATTAACACCAAAGCAGCGGAAAGTGATTAACAACCCCCTCTGCTACTTAATTGACCAAATCAATATCCCAGTAGTTTCATTGACTTGATGCTATACTCCTGATTAAAAAGTGTTCCTTTAATTTTTTTGAGCAGTGAATGTGTGTATATATGTATCTATATATACACAGGCGGTCCCCGGGTTACAAACATCCAACTTACAAACGACTCCTACTTACAAACGGAGAGAGACAACAGGAAGTGAGCGGAAATCTACCCCTAGGAAGGGAAATTCACTCCTGGAAGAGTTCTCATGGGAAAAAGGTGCCTCCACTGAAGCTTTATCAGTAATCCCTGTTTCCACAATAACCCAAAATTTTCAAAATCCAGTTGTCATATGGACAGAAAGTGAGGTGAAATCTTCTACAAAGGAGTAGAGACAGCAAAACAAATGTTACAGGGGTGTTAACCCTTCCCTGTGCTATCCGAAAAACTGAAAAATTATTCTTTTGGCTGGAGCTACACTTAAAAAATTTACCTTTTCTGACTTACAAACAAATTCGACTTAAGAACAAACCTACAGTCCCTATCTTGTTTGTAACCCGGGGATCGCATATGTATATATATATATATATATATATATATATATATATATATATATATATATATATATATATATATATATATATATATATATATATAGTGGGTGTGTGTGTGTGCGCGTGTATGTATGTATGTATGTGTTTGTGTGTATATATATATATAAACAGTGCCTTGCGAAAGTATTCGGCCCCCTTGAACTTTTTGACCTTTTGCCACATTTCAGGCTTCAAACATAAAGATATAAAACTGTAATTTTTTGTAAAGAATCAACAACAAGTGGGACACAATCATGAAGTGGAACGAAATTTATTGAATATTTCAAACTTTTTTAACAAATAAAAAACTGAAAAATTGAACGTGCAAAATTATTCAGCCCCCTTAAGTTAATACTTTGTAGCGCAACCTTTTGCTGCGGTTACAGCTGTAAGTCGCTTGGGGTATGTCTCTATCAGTTTTGCACATCGAGAGACTGAAATTTTTGCCCATTCCTCCTTGCAAAACAGCTTGAGCTCAGTGAGGTTGGATTAAGAGCGTTTGTGAACAGCAGTTTTCAGTTCTTTCCACAGATTCTGGATTGGATTCAGATCTGGACTTTGACTTGGCCATTCTAACACCTGGATATGTTTATTGGTGAACCATTCCATTGTAGATTTTGCTTTATGTTTTGGATCATTGTCTTGTTGGAAGACAAATCTCCGTCCCAGTCTCAGGCCTTTTGCAGACTCCATCAAGTTTTCTTCCAGATTGGTCCTGTATTTGGCTCCATCCATCTTCCCATCAATTTTAACCATCTTCCCTGTCCTTGCTGAAGAAAAGCAGGCCCAAACCATGATGCTGCCACCACCATGTTTGACAGTGGGGATGGTGTGTTCAGGGTGATGAGCTGTGTTGCTTTTACGCCAAACATAACGTTTTGCATTGTTGCCAAAAAATTTGATTTTGGTTTCATCTGACCAGAGCACCTTCTTCCACATGTTTGGTGTGTCTCCCAGGTGGCTTGTGGCAAACTTTAAACAACACTTTTTATGGATATCTTTAAGAAATGGCTTTCTTCTTGCCACTCTTCCATAAAGGCTAGATTTGTGCAGCATACGACTGATTGTTGTCCTATGGACAGAGTCTCCCACCTCAGCTGTAGATCTCTGCAGTTCATCCAGAGTGATCATGGGCCTCTTGGCTGCATCTCTGATCAGCTTTCTCCTTGTATGAGCTGAAAGTTTAGAGGGATGGCCAGGTCTTCGTAGATTTGCAGTGGTCTGATACTCCTTCCATTTCAATATTATCGCTTGCACAGTGCTCCTTGGGATGTTTAAAGCTTGGGAAATCTTTTTGTATCCAAATCTGGCTTTAAACTTCTCCACAACAGTATCTCGGACCTGCCTGGTGTGTTCCTTGTTCTTCATGATGCTCTCTGCGCTTTAAACGGACCTCTGAGACTATCACAGTGCAGGTGCATTTATACGGAGACTTGATTACACACAGGTGGATTCTATTTATCATCATTAGTCATTTAGGTCAACATTGGATCATTCAGAGATCCTCACTGAACTTCTGGAGAGAGTTTGCTGCACTGAAAGTAAAGGGGCTGAATAATTTTGCACGCACAATTTTCCAGTTTTTTATTTGTTAACAAAGTTTGAAATATCCAATAAATTTCGTTCCACTTCATGTGTCCCACTTGTTGTTGATTCTTCACAAAAAATTACAGTTTTATATCTTTATGTTTGAAGCCTGAAATATGGCAAAAGGTCGAAAAGTTCAAGGGGGCCGAATACTTTCGCAAGGCACTGTATATATCATTTCTTTTTCCCCTCTATTGGTGAAACTAGATGGTCTTTTTTTTTCAATAACTAATCACTAACCACTTCTGGACCGGAAGGATTTGCCCCCCTAATGAGCAGGCCATCTTTTGCTATTCTGCACTGCGTTACTGTAACTGCGATGATGTACCCAAATAAAATTTATGTCCTTTATTCCCACAAACAGGGCTTTCTTTTGGTGGTATTTGATCACCTCTGGGCTTTTTGATTATGCACTATAAACAAAAAAAGAGCGACAATTTTGAGAAAAAAGCAGTATTTTTCACTTTCTGCTATATAACATTCCCAATAAAAAAACTTTAAAAATCAAATGTTTTCATAATTTTTGGCCAGCTTGTATTTTGCCACATATTTTTGGTAAATAAAAATACCAATAAGTGTATTTTGATTGGTTTGTGCAAAAGTTATTGCGTCTACAAACTAGGGAAAAGATTTATGTCATTTTAATTTATTAAATGCTTAAAATATGCACTGTTACTGTAATAGTGACACTGGCAGGGAAGGGGTTAACACCAGGGGAGATCAAAGGGTTAAATGTTTACCTAGGGGGTGATTCTCACTGTGTGGGGGCCAGATTTGGTGGGTGGAAACAGGGCTTCTGTTTCCTGAAATAAGAGGAACACAGGAGCCCTGTTTCAATCAGTGATATATGAGTGGTGTGCCGTGTTTACAATGGCACACCACCTGCTGTCAGTCCCTGCATAGATCGCCAGGTTCCCGGCGGCCGTCATGTGAGATTGTGCCGGAGACCAGCTCCCACAAGCCGACGTACCCATACAGCGGTTTGTGCAGTTTGTATATCTGCAGCGGCTGGTCTTTAAGTGGTTAAGCAGCAATGGAGTGCCTCATCCATTAGGAAGCTCAGTATCTCTGTAATATTAAGGCAAGTGTCAACTCCAACCAGTGGTGTATTTAGGTTTTGTGCTGCCCTAGGCCTGACTAAACTTGTGCACCCCCTAATTTACATATGACCCACCCCTTCCTGTAAAGGCCACGCCCTTTACTGCTTACAACCCGCCCTGTCATCTGTGAACCAAAGACCACAAGTCTATCAGTGCTCATCAGCGTAGCCTCATCAGTGCCCATCTGTGTAGCCTTATCAGTGCAGCCTCATCACTGACCGCTTTATGGGGGTGCCAAACTGATTTGCCTCCTGGACTCTGCCCTCTGGCCCAATTCACCCCATAAGACTGGCACTATATTAAAAGTGTATCGCAAGCCGACAGAGACCCTTTTAGTGCGGAACCCGGGAGGAGGCTGTTTTTTTTTTTGTGCAGGGTGCAGCTTTTTTGCTGCCCCCCCTGCAAAGTGCCGCCCTAGGCCTGGGCCTTGTTGGCCTAGGCCAAGATACAGCACTGACTCCAACAATGATATTGCACTGCTTCCCCATTGAGAATGATTTACACCTCATATGCTGCCTCAGAGACCAGCAGAGGGGCTCCCTGATGGATGATGCATTTAGCATGTGAATAGAGATGGGCTGGTGCGTGTTTGAGTTCCTACGTGCCCGATCCCGCCAGGACGTCGACAATGCACTATGCTAATCACTGGCAGTGAGCCATTTTCTGATCTGTGCAGCTGCAGCCCATCTCTACATGTGAACACAGGGACCACATCCTAGCGGAGCAGGATGGACAGCCCGAACTTTATACGAGCTAGGTAGGAGACATGTGCCAATTTCCTGGATCCTGTCCCTTCATGGGATAAGTGGAAATGACTGCTTTAGAGTGTATTGACCACATGTTTAATGAATGTGACAGCCTGTTAGGTTGTGTCATTTTTATCCTGGGCTGCTTGAACCAGGCACGATTTATAAAGTTATTTTCATCTGTATCTTCTCTCTGGAAGAGGATTGTTTGCCTGGGAAGGCTTGGAGACTGTTCATTGCCAGAATAGGTAGCCCCTTCACAGGGTGAGTGGAAACACTCCTTTAGAGTGTATGGATCGCATGCTTAATGAATGTGACAACATGTTAGGTGTTGAAATCTTTATCCTTGGATCTTGAACAAGGCAACATTCTTGCAGTCGTGTTTATTTGTATCTCCTCTTTGGAAGAGCCTGAAGAGGATTGCTTGCCTGGAGAGGCTTGGAGGCTGCTCATTGCCAGAATGGGCAACCCCTTCACAGGCTGAGTGAAAACACTCCTTTAGAGTGTATTGACCACAGGCTTAATGAATGTGGCAACCTGCTAGGTGTCATAATCTTTATTCTTGTTTGCTTGAACAAGGCAGCATTAATTTATTTAGCCCTGGAACCCCTAGCAGACGCAGTTCGTTCTAACTCCGAAGGAATTGAAGTTGCAGGGTCGACTCACAAGATTTCTCTATTTGCGGACGACGTACTGCTAACCCTTACATCCCCCCAGAATCTCATTGCCCAATCTTTTAGTCCTTCTAGACTCATTTGCATCCCTTTCCGGTCTCCATGTAAACCATACCAAATCTAAAGCAATGTCCGTTAATTTACCTTCCTCTGAACTGTAGTCCCTGAAATCCGCCTTTCCGTTTCAATGGCATTCATCCCTGCCCTATCTAGGGATCAGGCTCTCCCCCACATACGATGGCTTATATTATGCTAATTTACCATCTCTTTTTAAAAAGCTGACCGACGTGCTCACCTCTTGGTCTCACCTATCATTGTCATGGCTTGGCAGGATTACAGCAGTGCGCATGACATATCTTCCCAAACTATTATATTTTTTTCCTGTATTGCCAGTCTCGATTCCTTTGTACATTTTATTGAGATTTACTTGGGGTTCTTCCCGACCTCGCATTAACTAACAAATTTTGTATGCTCACAGAATTAAAGGGGGCTTCTCGGTCCCTAACTTGTGCACTTATTACACGGCAGCAAACCTTGCTCCATTATCTTACTTGCATGATACTTTTCAAATGCCTCTTTGGGCCACAATTTACTTAGTAGACTCCCACCCTATTCCTCTGTCTTCCATACCTTAGCTCCCCCCAAAGTGCCGCCCGGCTTACTTAGGGCTCTGCTTGACTCATTTCCTTCGATTGTGGGATTCGGGTAAAATTTCAGCCAACCTCATTTCCTCTCATTTGCCATTGTTGCGTCTGGCTCATTGTCCCATGTTTCCTCCTAGCTGTGAAACCCCTCAACAATTTTCTTGGTGGATTGATAATGGTTTCGTAGATATTCACTCCTTATTTACTCCTACTAAAATGCTTACTTTTGAAACTCTTAGATCTTCTCATGACATCCCTCTGCGAGAGCACTATATATATCTACAACTTAGACACTTTCTCCAACAACTTACTAAGACCAAACCTACATCATACACATTAACCCCATTCGAGAGCCTTTGTAGAGCAAGACCTCACTATATAAAAGTATAAATGCCCATTGGAAGCAATGTCTACCACAATACATGGATTGCTTACAAATCAGTCCAAGCTGTGCCACTTAGGATGGATGGAGGGTACTCATACTTTTATATGCATTGTTGGTTTACACATATCCTTTTTTATAGATTATTGATTGCACCAGCTCCTGAAGAAGTGTGAAAACACGAAACGCGTAGAGCATACATGGCTGCAATCTTTATGAAATTGTACTTTTATTTTTTTACTATATCTTTGTCTTCACAACCATTTTAACACCTTTGGGGTACTCGCATTGTACACTTTTCAACATGCTCTGGTCATGTGACCACATTCATGCAACTCTTTGTCTTAATCATGTTTTATATCTTTTACTTACTAATAAATCAATCCACATTTTGATTTTATCTCGTGTGCATTGTTTATCTATGTACGCATATTGTTTAAAGTCCCAAACCTTTTTCTTATGGAATGTACTTATACATTTTAGTGCATGGGCTATATTGTCGGCATCAGCATCACCTGGGAGTGTGAGAATTTTTATTTTTATTTTTACTTATACTCTTGAACTTTTCTTTTAAGAGCATACTTACTCATAGGAATTTATGTAATGTCATATTCTCATATTTGTTCTCAGTTGGCAATCATTTTTTATGTTTGGTTTTGCTGTACTCATTTCTGCTGATTTACTGTGTTAACTACTTTGCTTAAAATAAAAACTTTTTGTAAACGAACAAGGCAGCATTCGAGCAGTCATGTTCGCCTGTATCTTCTCTTCAGAAAAGTCTGAAGAGGGTTGTTTGCCTGGGAAGTCTTGGAGACTAGACTGCTCATTGCCAGAATAGGTAACCCTTTCACTGGGTCAGTGGAAACACTCCTTTAGAGTGTATTGCCCTCATACAGAGGTTGTCTACCAAGGCATGAGTGGCACAAGCCCAATTTAGGTGGTGCATGATGCCTGCCAATCTGGAGGGACTCACTGGCAAGAGCCCATAGTCCGCTTCCCATACACCTAAAACTTACTTGAATGGTGTCCCTTATCTTTTTTGCAAGGACTAGCTACTTGGATGAGGTGACACTCATGGCTTTGCAGCAAACCGGCAGTAAAAAATACTGTACAAGGAGGTAACGGCACAGTTTATATTGCTTGCTGCACAAGGACTTGTCTCAGTAAAAATCAATCCCTGACAAGCAGAAATACTAAGCAAGTCTAAAGAAGAACTCCACATTAAGAAGAATAATATAACATGTACAAGGCTACCCAATTCACCTGGTAACTTAATATAACTAGAATGTTTAAAAGTTGCCCATCTACTTTAACCGGTTGCCGACTGCTCACAGTATATTTACTGCGGCAGTCACCCCCGGCCAGGCAGAGTGACGTAGGTCTATGTCGCTCGCCTGTCACTCCTTTTAGAGCCAATAGCGGGCGTGCGTGCGCCCGCTGAGGCGCGCGCCTGCCCGCCTCGGCTCGTTCACAGAGGAGTGCGGGCGTGTGACCGGCGGACCCGATGTCCGCTGGTCACACTACGATCGCCGGTACAGCGGGAGAAAGACAGAGCGGCTTATGTAAACAAGCCGCCTGTCATTCTCCCCTGTGTAAAAATGAAGATCAGACGGTTCTACTATGTAGGACCGTTGATCTATGTTTTTACACCAATAGCCATGTCCCACTACAGTTAGAATCATGCCCCTAGGACACACTTAACCCCTCCCTGTCCAATACAGTTAACCCCTTCCCTGCCAGTGTCATTTTTGCAGTAACAGTGCATATATATAGCACTGATTACTGCAGTAATGTCACTGGTACCCCCAAAAGTGTCAAAAATGTCAGTCAAGGGTCCGATCTGTCCGCCGCAATGTCGCAGTACCGCAAAAATAATCGCAGATCGCCGCCATTACTCGTTAAAAAAAAACCACCAAAAATGACAAAAATCTTTCCCTTTGTTAGTAAACGCGATAACTTTTGCGCAAACCAATCAAAATACGCTTTTTGCGATTTTTTTTACCAAACATATGTAGCGTAAAATAATTTGGCCGAAAATGTTAAAAATTTTTGATTTTTACATTTTTTTGGGGGTGAATTTCATATAGAAAAAAGTGAAAAATATTGTTATTTTTGCAAAAATTACGCTCTTTTTTTGTTTATAGCGCATGATCAAAAAATCGCACAGGTGATCAAATACCACCAAAAGAAAGCTCTGTTTGTGGGAAAAAAAAGACGTGAAATTTGTTTAGGTACAGCGTCGCACGACCGCGCAATTGTCCGTCAAAGTCACGCAGTAAAAAATCGCAAAAAACCCCCTGGTCAGGAAGGGGGTAAAATCTTCCGGGGCTTAAGTGGTTAAATTACAGCCCTGCTGACTAAAAAGCAGTACGAAAACAAATCCAATGCAATAGGAATTAGTCTGCTTGGAAATAACCTCTAAAGGGTTAACTACTGCTAAGGAAAGCTAAATACTGCAGCCTCCCTGACCAGCTCAGACATTCACCAGGTGATAATTCATCAAACCCAGTCATGCCAGAAGCAATACAATGAAAAAATTTTTTTCAGGACAGAAACAAAAAGGCAGGACTCTGTACTGTACACAGATCACCCAAGGGAATAGTAAATCTCATAATTTCACATTTTAACAAAAGTGGAGCACACTTCAATAGCCCAAAAGCAGGTGACTTATACAACCCCAAGTGGCTGTGGAATTCAAAAAGTATCCCAGCTGCCAATGGGAATCCATTCAATCTAGAGAAACTTCATGAAGTAAGATGCAGCATGCATCACAGGGACAAAAAGGCAATACAATCAGGCAGAATTACATACCAGATAGCTGCATAGCCATGGTGTCACCTTGGGAAAAATGCATGCATTTATTTGGGCATCAATCCCAATGCCAGCCATACCACCCTCACAAGAAGCTTATTTAAGGGTCTGTACAGCGGAGTCTGCATCTGGGGAGCAACAGGTGGATGGGCACAAATATATTGCAGCCAAGTAAGGCCCCTTTCACACATACCATCCGTTCAGTTCATCATTTCAGTCACGTCAAATGTATCAGTTTTCCATCCGTTTTTCGTCAGTTGTTATCCGTTTTTCATCAGTTTTTCATCAGTTGTTATCCGTTTTTCGTCCGTTGTCGTCCGTTTTGCATCAGTTGTTATCCGTTTTTCATTCGTTGTCGTCCGTTTTCATCAGTTGACATCCATTTTTCATCCGTTGTCATCCGTTTTTCGTCCGATACATTTTTTTTTGACGGATGACAAATAGGGCATTCATCCGTTCAAAAAAACGGACATTGACGGAAGCGGATGAAAACGGATGTTAACTGATGATCATCCGTTGTCGTCCGTTTTTACATAGAGATACACTGATGTCTGTTTTTCATCCGTCAACGGATGGATGAAAAACGGACTAACGGACAGCATGTGTGAAAGGGGCCTAAGGGGTGCTACTTGGTCTTACGAGGTGAGGAGGAAAAGAAAGTAACGCCGGCCTGAGGGAGGGGGTCAAATTTATGTGTTAGGTCCTGCAGGTCGGGGTATGGGCCGAGCATACCTAGTAGTAGGCTGACATGGAGCAGTCAAAAGACTGTAGAGTTGCTAAAATAACATAGTGGTTATTTTATGTAGCAAGCTAGATAAAGAGTGCTTTGCAAGTTTACAAATATACGTTCATGCACATGGCTGCCTGTGGTTTTATGCCATAACATTTGGACATATTACCCTGTTTAGGAGCCAAAGGTGCTACATACAGCCACCCACAGAAAGCAATTGGTGTATGCAGCTATATGCCAGTACTTATGTGTACAGACAGACATGCCTGACAAATGACCATGCACTTGAACCCTAAAGACAATGTGCTTAAAGGAGTTGTAAAGTCAGAAGGTTTTTTATCTTAATGCATTCTATGCGTTAATGAAAAATAGTAAGGGAAACTAGCGCCTAGGAGTTCCTTGGGAAAAATAGAGAGTCTTTACAAAAATGAGAATAACCTGTCAAAAATGCAGCCAATTAACCATAGCCGGTGCTATGTGTGCAATAAAAAGTATGTATATAATTAGTGCAATTCCCCTAGATTAGTCTCCGTTGTGTCTAATCAATGTGGTTTAAATATTAAATCCTAGTAATGATATCTGTTTTTATGTGAAAATTTAAATTTAAATTTAATTCGACAATAATTATAAGTGCTAGTGCATGTGCAAACTGTGCGAATATATCCTCAACAGCAGTGCTATAAATATGTATTGTCTATTTTTGGAAAAAATATTAATTCCCAGATAAATCTATAATGTTAAATTGTGCAAGTGCAATAAATATTTAACAAGAAAGTGCTAGTGCAATTGAAAAAAGCATATAAATATTTAAAACTACAATTAATCAACAAATATATCAAAAATGCATATAAGTTGTCTAGTCACCTGATGTCTTCACGGACGAAACCGGTAGGGCGTGGCTTAGGACGCTGAGACATCACCGCATCACATTGCTACACTGTATCCAGGCTCCGAGCATACTACACAGAGACCAGGACAGTGGAGGATTTGTTTACACATGCAGATTTTTTGTGTCTAGCAGACACCGGCCCATGTGAGTGTAACTGATTGCATAAACTTAATAAACTATTGCTTTACAATTTTACACTATGGTCGGCAATCCTTTCTATGTTTATCTATATGGACCTTCCTGAGCCCTGTTCCATCCAGGTGTTTTTTCAAGGAGAAGGTGTCTGGCTGTTTGCTGTGGGAGTTTATACCTGCTTGTTGGCTGGTTTATAATCTTACCAGCAAAGCTTCTGGTGAGTTTGATCTGTACAAACTATTATAGCACTGTGGGTGAGGGGATCTTCACGTGTGAACACCGTGATCACTTCGTTTGTGATTAAGCAGCACTTTGCACTTTATCACTGGACGATTTTTTGGATTCGTTTGATGGACTTATTATTTATAATATTGATTGATTTTTTTCACTGAATAATTTATATATATATAATTTGAGTCATTTTTATGGCATTATCTATTTTTCACTAGACAACATATATGCATTTTTGATATATCTCTGTTGATTACGGTAATTGTAGTTATAAATATTTATTTATATGCTTTTTCAATTGCATTAGCAGTTTCTTGTTAAATATTTATTGCACTAGCACAATTTAACATCATAGATTTATCTGGCCATTAATATATACATTCACACAGTTTGCACATGCACTAGCACTTATAATTATTGTCTAATTAGATTAAAATTTTCACATAAAAACAGATATCAGTATTAGGATTTAATATTTAAACCACATTGATTAGACACAACAGAGACTAATCTAGGGGAATTGCGCTAATTATATACATACTTTTAATTCTATGCGTTAAGGTTAAAAGCCTTTTGTGTGCAGCAGCCCCCCTAATACTTACTTGAGTCCCCTCTCTATCCAGCAATGTTCACGAGTCCCTCAGCAATCGGCACTCTCCCTCTTGATTGGCTGAGACACAGCAGCAGCGCCACTGGCTCCCATGGCTGCCAATTAAAGTCAGTTAGCCAATCAGGAGAGAGAGGTTTCGGTGTCTAATGACAGTCCTGTGTCTGAATGGACACACAGAGCTGCTGCTCAGCTCGGGTTCCCCCATAGCAAGCTTCTTGCTGTGGCGGCACTCGACAGGAGTGAAAGGCTAGGAGCAGTAAAGAGGGACCCAAGAAGAGGAGGATCCAGCCTGCCATGTGCAAAACACACAGAGTAGGTAAGTATAACATGTTTTTTTTTTTTTTTGCTGTCCTACTAAATGCATGTGGAAAGGAGCAAGATGTATAATTTATTTGCAGTTGGCACATATTGTGAGCTATATGACATTCACATTTTTGCAGCCTTAAGCCTAGTACACACCACTAGGGTTGAGCGAACACGGACTGTATTATTCGTGTTCGTACCGAATAATTGGATTTTTGTTACCCGAACACGGACCCGAAAACTTTACTGTATATTCGGGTAAAAATCCGTGTTCGGTCGTTTTATTTCCGGGTTTTGCATGCTTTGGCGCGCTTTTCATGGCGGGCTTTCAACAGCCAATCAACAAGCGTTTAACTGGTGTGCCTAAGCCATCCCAGCCATGCCTACAAATGTATCAGTAGCTGTGATTGGCCGTCTGAAGCATGTCACCAAGTCTTTATAAGTTCGAGGCAGCACCGCTGCGGCGTCATTCTGCTGTTTAGTTCAGGGAGAGAGCACACATCAACGTGCTGCCTGCTGATTAGGGACAGACAGGGAAAAAAAAACATTTGTGTCCGGATAGAATTGAGGGACAGGTCGGAGTGTGTTAGGCAGGGCGAGTTGTAGGCATTTTAGGGAGAGAGTCTGCTGATTTTTAGGGTCAGTGGGTTCTACAAACTACAATCGATATTGCTGTGTGGGGTGGGGTTTGCAGTGACCGATCTACGATCTTAGCAATCCTTTTAGGGAGAGAGTCTGCTGATTTTTAGGGTCAGTGTGTTCTACAAACTACAATCGATATTGCTGTGTGGGGTGGGGTTTGCAGTGACCGATCTACAATCTTATCAATCCTTTTAGGGAGAGAGTCTGCTGATTTTTAGGGTCAGTGTGTTCTACAAACTACAATCGATATTGCTGTGTGGGGTGGGGTTTGCAGTGACCGATCTACGATCTTAGCAATCCTTTTAGGGACAGAGTCTGCAGAATTTTAGGGTCAGACAGTGTGTTCTACAAACTACAATCGATATTGCTGTGTGGGGTGGGGTTTGCAGTGACCGATCTACGATCTTATCAATCCTTTTAGGGAGAGAGTCTGCTGATTTTTAGGGTCAGTGTGTTCTACAAACTACAATCGATATTGCTGTGTGGTGTGGGATAGGAGATAGGTAGGTGTCAGTTGTCCACATCCATTTTGCTGTGTGTGGGCTGCAGTGAACACAATCTTTTTGGGCTGCAGTAAACACAATCTTTTTGGGGTGCAGTGAACACAATCTTTTTGGGGTACAGTGAACACAATCTTTTTGGGCTGCAGTAAACACAATCTTTTTGGGCTGCAGTGAACACAATCTTTTTGGGGTGCAGTGAACACAATCTTTTTGGGGTACAGTGAACACAATCTTTTTGGGGTGCTGGCTGCTGATTAGGGACAGACAGGAAAAAAAAACATTTGTGTCCGGATAGAATTGAGGGACAGGTCAGAGTGTGTTAGGCAGGGCGAGTTGTAGGCATTTTAGGGAGAGAGTCTGCTGATTTTTAGGGTCAGTGTGTTCTACAAACTACAATCGATATTGCTGTGTGGGGTGGGGTTTGCAGTGACTGATCTACGATCTTAGCAATCCTTTTAGGGACAGAGTCTGCAGATTTTTAGGGTCAGACAGTGTGTTCTACAAACTACATTCGATATTGCTGTGTGGGGTGGGGTTTGCAGTGACCGATCTACGATCTTATCAATCCTTTTAGGGAGAGAGTCTGCTGATTTTTAGGGTCAGTGTGTTCTACAAACTACAATCGATATTGCTGTGTGGTGTGGGATAGGAGATAGGCAGGTGTCAGTGGTCCACATCCATTTTGCTGTGTGTGGGCTGCAGTGAACACAATCTTTTTGGGGTGCAGTGAACACAATCTTTTTGGGGTGCAGTGAACACAATTAGTGTTGAGCGAACACGGACTGTATTATTCGTGTTCGTACCGAATAATTGGATTTTTTTTACCCGAACACGGACACGGACACTTTACTGTATGTTCGGGTAAAAATCCGTGTTCGGTCGTTTTATTTCCGGGTTTTGCATGCTTTGGCGCTCTTTTCATGGCGGGCTTTCAACAGCCAATCAACAATCGTTTAACTGGTGTGCCTTAAGCCATCCCAGCCATGCCTGCAAATGTCTTAGTAGCTGTGATTGGCCGTCTGAAGCATGTGACCAAGTCTTTATAAGTTCGAGGCAGCCGCCGCAGCAGCGTCATTCTGCTGCTTAGCTAAGGGATAGAGCACACATCAATGTGCTGGCTGCTGATTAGGGAAAGATAGGCAGGAAAAAACCATTTGTGTCCGGATAGAATTGAGGGACAGGTCGGAGTGTTTAGGCAGGGCGAGTTGTAGGCATTTTAGGGATAGAGTCTGCTGAATTATAGGGTCAGTGTCTTCTACAAACTACAATCGATATTGCTGTGTGGGGGGTGGGGTGAATCTGCACTCAATCCTGATCTACGATCTCTTCTCAATCCTGTTAGGGACAGAGTCTGCTGAATTTTAGGGAAACTGTGTTCTACAAACTACAATCGATATTGCTGTGTGGTGTGGGATTGGAGATAGGCAGGTGTCAGTGATCCACATCCATTTTTCTGTGTGTGAGCTGCAGTGAACACAATCTTTTTGGGCTGCAGTGAACTCAATCTTTTTGGGCTGCAGTGAACACAATCTTTTTGGGCTGCAGTGAACACAATCTTTTTGGGGTGCAGTGAACAAAATCTTTTTGGGGTGCAGTGAACACAATCCTTTTTGGTGTGCAGTGAACACAATCTTTGTGGGGTGCAGTGAACAAAATCCTTTGTGGGGTGCAGTGAACACAATCTTTTTGGGGTGCAGTGAACAAAATCCTTTTTGGGGTGCAGTGAACAACATCCTTTTTGGGGTGCAGTGAACACAATCTTTTTGGGGTGCAGTGAACAAAATCCTTTGTGGGGTGCAGTGAACACAATCTTTTTGGGGTGCAGTGAACACAATCTTTTTGGGGTGGAGTGAACAACATCCTTTTTGGGGTGCAGTGAACAAAATCCTTTTTGGGGTGCAGTGAACAAAATCATTTTTGGGGTGCAGTGAACACAATCTTTTTGGGGTGCAGTGAACACAATCTTTGTGGGGTGCAGTGAACACAATCTTTTTGGGGTGGAGTGAACAACATCCTTTTTGGGGTGCAGTGAACAACATCCTTTTTGGGGTGCAGTGAACACAATCTTTTTGGGGTGCAGTGAACACAATCTTTGTGGGGTACAGTGAACAGAATCTTTGTGGGGTGCAGTGAACACAATCTTTGGGGGGTACAGTGAACACAATCTTTTTGGGGTGCAGTGAACACAATCTTTGTGGGGTGCAGTGAACACAATATTTTTGGGGTGGAGTGAACAAAATCATTTTTGGGGTGCAGTGAACAACATCCTTTTTGGGGTGCAGTGATCAAAATCCTTTTTGGGGTGCAGTGAACACAATCTTTTTGGGGTGCAGTGAACAAAATCCTTTGTGGGGTGCAGTGAACAGAATCTTTGTGGGGTGCAGTGAACACAATCTTTGGGGGGGTACAGTGAACACAATCTTTTTGGGGTGCAGTGAACACAATCTTTGTGGGGTACAGTGAACAGAATCTTTGTGGGGTGCAGTGAACACAATCTTTGGGGTGGTACAGTGAACACAATCTTTTTGGGGTGCAGTGAACACAATCTTTGGGGGGTACAGTGAACACAATCTTTTTGGGGTGCAGTGAACACAATCTTTGTGGGGTGCAGTGAACACAATCTTTGGGGGGGTACAGTGAACACAATCTTTTTGGGGTGCAGTGAACAACATCCTTTTAGGGTGCAGTGAACACAATCTTTGTGGGGTGCAGTGAACAACATCCTTTTAGGGTGCAGTGAACACAATCTTTGTGGGGTACAGTGAACAGAATCTTTGTGGGGTGCAGTGAACACAATCTTTGGGGGGTACAGTGAACACAATCTTTGTGAGGTGCAGTGAACACAATCTTTGTGGGGTGCAGTGAACACAATCATTGTGGGGTGCAGTGAACTCAATCTTTGTGGGGTACAGTGAACACAATCTCATACTTCTGAAGATTTGAGGGTGCTGCCTGTTCCATACTCCCCCTACTCCTCATCTAGCCTTTTAGGGGTACAAACAATAGTAATTGGGGCCTAGTGTGGTTGTGTACGTGTGATATACATACACTTTTTTTGGATCATATTTTCTATTCCGCTATTTAATCAAAAACCTTTGGGGATCAGTTAAATTGGGGGATAGTCTGTGTTGGTACGTGTGAGAGAGATCCACCTTTCCAAGTTGTTGGGGTTCATCTCATACTTCTGAAGGTTTGAGGGTGCTGCCTGTTCCATACTCCCCCTACTCCTAGCCTTTTAGGGGTACAAACAATAGTAATTGGGGCCTAGTGTGGTTGTGTACGTGTGATATACATACACTTTTTTTGGATCATATTTTCTATTCCGCTATTTAATCAAAAACCTTTGGGGATCAGTTAAATTGGGGGATAGTCTGTGTTGGTACGTGTGAGAGAGATCCACCTTTCCAAGTTGTTGGGGTTCATCTCATACTTCTGAAGGTTTGAGGGTGCTGCCTGTTCCATACCCCCCCTACTCCTCATCTAGCCTTTTAGGGGTACAAACAATAGTAATTGGGGCCTAGTGTGGTTGTGTACGTGTGATATACATACACTTTTTTTGGATCATATTTTCTATTCCGCTATTTAATCAAAAACCTTTGGGGATCAGTTAAATTGGGGGATAGTCTGTGTTGGTACGTGTGAGAGAGATCCACCTTTCCAAGTTGTTGGGGTTCATCTCATACTTCTGAAGGTTTGAGGGTGCTGCCTGTTCCATACTCCCCCTACTCCTCATCTAGCCTTTTAGGGGTACAAACAATAGTAATTGGGGCCCAGTGTGGTTGTGTACGTGTGATATACATACACTTTTTTTGGATCATATTTTCTATTCCGCTATTTAATCAAAAACCTTTGGGGATCAGTTAAATTGGGGGATAGTCTGTGTTGGTACGTGTGAGAGAGATCCACCTTTCCAAGTTGTTGGGGTTCATCTCATACTTCTGAAGGTTTGAGGGTGCTGCCTGTTCCATACTCCCCCTACTCCTCATCTAGCCTTTTAGGGGTACAAACAATAGTAATTGGGGCCTAGTGTGGTTGTGTACGTGTGATATACATACACTTTTTTTGGATCATATTTTCTATTCCGCTATTTAATCAAAAACCTTTGGGGATCAGTTAAATTGGGGGATAGTCTGTGTTGGTACGTGTGAGAGAGATCCACCTTTCCAAGTTGTTGGGGTTCATCTCATACTTCTGAAGGTTTGAGGGTGCTGCCTGTTCCATACCCCCCCTACTCCTCATCTAGCCTTTTAGGGGTACAAACAATAGTAATTGGGGCCTAGTGTGGTTGTGTACGTGTGATATACATACACTTTTTTTGGATCATATTTTCTATTCCGCTATTTAATCAAAAACCTTTGGGGATCAGTTAAATTGGGGGATAGTCTGTGTTGGTACGTGTGAGAGAGATCCACCTTTCCAAGTTGTTGGGGTTCATCTCATACTTCTGAAGGTTTGAGGGTGCTGCCTGTTCCATACCCCCCCTACTCCTCATCTAGCCTTTTAGGGGTACAAACAATAGTAATTGGGGCCTAGTGTGGTTGTGTACGTGTGATATACATACACTTTTTTTGGATCATATTTTCTATTCCGCTATTTAATCAAAAACCTTTGGGGATCAGTTAAATTGGGGGATAGTCTGTGTTGGTACGTGTGAGAGAGATCCACCTTTCCAAGTTGTTGGGGTTCATCTCATACTTCTGAAGGTTTGAGGGTGCTGCCTGTTCCATACCCCCCCTACTCCTCATCTAGCCTTTTAGGGGTACAAACAATAGTAATTGGGGCCTAGTGTGGTTGTGTACGTGTGATATACATACACTTTTTTTGGATCATATTTTCTATTCCGCTATTTAATCAAAAACCTTTGGGGATCAGTTAAATTGGGGGATAGTCTGTGTTGGTACGTGTGAGAGAGATCCACCTTTCCAAGTTGTTGGGGTTCATCTCATACTTCTGAAGGTTTGAGGGTGCTGCCTGTTCCATACCCCCCCTACTCCTCATCTAGCCTTTTAGGGGTACAAACAATAGTAATTGGGGCCTAGTGTGGTTGTGTACGTGTGATATACATACACTTTTTTTGGATCATATTTTCTATTCCGCTATTTAATCAAAAACCTTTGGGGATCAGTTAAATTGGGGGATAGTCTGTGTTGGTACGTGTGAGAGAGATCCACCTTTCCAAGTTGTTGGGGTTCATCTCATACTTCTGAAGGTTTGAGGGTGCTGCCTGTTCCATACTCCCCCTACTCCTCATCTAGCCTTTTAGGGGTACAAACAATAGTAATTGGGGCCCAGTGTGGTTGTGTACGTGTGATATACATACACTTTTTTTGGATCATATTTTCTATTCCGCTATTTAATCAAAAACCTTTGGGGATCAGTTAAATTGGGGGATAGTCTGTGTTGGTACGTGTGAGAGAGATCCACCTTTCCAAGTTGTTGGGGTTCATCTCATACTTCTGAAGGTTTGAGGGTGCTGCCTGTTCCATACCCCCCCTACTCCTCATCTAGCCTTTTAGGGGTACAAACAATAGTAATTGGGGCCTAGTGTGGTTGTGTACGTGTGATATACATACACTTTTTTTGGATCATATTTTCTATTCCGCTATTTAATCAAAAACCTTTGGGGATCAGTTAAATTGGGGGATAGTCTGTGTTGGTACGTGTGAGAGAGATCCACCTTTCCAAGTTGTTGGGGTTCATCTCATACTTCTGAAGGTTTGAGGGTGCTGCCTGTTCCATACCCCCCCTACTCCTCATCTAGCCTTTTAGGGGTACAAACAATAGTAATTGGGGCCTAGTGTGGTTGTGTACGTGTGATATACATACACTTTTTTTGGATCATATTTTCTATTCCGCTATTTAATCAAAAACCTTTGGGGATCAGTTAAATTGGGGGATAGTCTGTGTTGGTACGTGTGAGAGAGATCCACCTTTCCAAGTTGTTGGGGTTCATCTCATACTTCTGAAGGTTTGAGGGTGCTGCCTGTTCCATACTCCCCCTACTCCTCATCTAGCCTTTTAGGGGTACAAACAATAGTAATTGGGGCCCAGTGTGGTTGTGTACGTGTGATATACATACACTTTTTTTGGATCATATTTTCTATTCCGCTATTTAATTTAACTGGGCCTCCATGCGAGACCTGTGTGCCTTGTTGCGCTGTTTTGAGTACTCCACCAACATGGCCAGTGGCAATGACGCCGTTCTCAGCTTAACTATCCCACTTCTATGCCTCCTTGAAAAAACAATTCGGGCGATGATGGAAGAGGATGTGGCACAGGATGAGGAGGAGGAGGAGGATGAAGAGGTAACATTTCCAAGGCTTTCAGGGCAGTCATTCGCAAGGGGCTCCGAGGGTGGGTTCCTGCACACGCAAACGCCAGGGACGCAATTGTCCAGCAGGGGCACAGTTCTGGAGGATGAGGAGGATGAGGAGGAGGAGGAGCTGGAGGAGGAGATGGAACCATGTTCACAGCAGGGTGGCACCCAGGCCAGCTCATGGCCATCACTGGAGCGTGGCTGGGGGGATACAGAGGACACGGACGATACACCTCCCACAGAGGACAGCCTTTCGTTGCCTCTGGGCAGCCTGGCACACATGAGCGATTACATGCTGCAGTGTCTCCACAACGACCGCCGAGTTGCCCACATTCTAACTTGTGCTGATTACTGGGTGGCCACGCTGCTGGATCCCCGTTACAAGGACAACGTACCGTCCTTAATTCACTCACTGGAGCGCGATCGCAAGATGCGCGAGTACAAGCGCACGCTGGTAGACGCCATGCTGCTGGCATTCCCATCTGACAGCGGGGCCACAGTGGAAGCACAAGGCAGAGGAGGAGGAGGAGGTCGCCAACGCAACCAGGGCACCGCCAGCACCTCAGAAGGCAGGGTTAGCATGGCCGAAATGTGGAAAAGCTTTGTCAGCACGCCACAACAAACAGCAGCACCAGCAGCTCAGATGGAACGTCTTAGCAGGAGGCAGCATTTTACCAACATGGTGGAGCAGTATGTGTGCACACGCCTACATGTAGTGAATGACGGGTCTGCCCCCTTCAACTTCTGGGTCTCCAAATTGGGCACATGGCCTGAGCTTGCCCTTTACGCCTTGGAGGTGCTGGCGTGCCCTGCAGCCAGTGTATTATCTGAACGGGTATTTAGCACGGCTGGGGGCGTTATAACAGACAAGCGCAGCCGCCTGTCCAGAGACAATGTGGACAAGCTCACGTTCATTAAAATGAACCAGGCATGGATCCCACGGGACTTTTCCGTACCTTATGCAGAATAGCAATGGATACCGACCTTACCCACCCATTGTTCCATTTTTGCTCTTTCTCACTCTTTTGGGGTGTACCCTCATTTAAAATTTTTGAAAAGAAGCAGTGTTGGCTACCTCGTCCTCCTCCTCAGGGCCAGATTAATGTAGGGGCTATTGGAGCTGCAGCTCCAGGCCCCTACCTTTTTATATAGGCCCCGGGTTGGCCATATTCACTGTTACCGCTCTTCTGTCACTTGTAAACACAGAAGTCTGGCTTCTATGCTCGCTTCCCCAGGCAGCACCCTCAGAACCTCCCCACACAGCGTGAAGGCCGGACAAGGAGGGACAGTTGGCGATGCATGGATGTGTTTATGGGCTTCAGAGACAGCATCCCATGTTGAATTAGGCATGCATGGCTGCACCCTTCCTCCTCTGGGTGCATGGCAAGGCACGGCCCTTAAGGCCCTTCAAAATCCTCAGCACCAAGCCCATGATGCTGTTAATCCGGCCCTGGTCCTCCTCCACCGCCGCTTCCACCTACACCGCCCATAGGTGTGCGCAGCCTATTGCATTAAGGTGTGCACCCCAAAGTTGAAATACACATGCATGTGTTTGCCAGCAGGGAGAGTAATGTATCGGGGCCATGTACCTGTAGGCAAGGAGAAATAGAGCAGAGCAGGTCCCAGGGAGATCTTTCCCATCTCCTCACTGGCAATGCTATGTGCCCTAGGTGATTAGGGTGTGCCCAGGCACACCCAGCACACCCTGTGCGCACGCCTATGTCACCGCCACATCCACCACCACCTCAACCTCCCTCCTACTCCATATGGGCCTCGTCCTTCAGAGATGAAGAAGAACATTGTTTTATTTTTCTGTTTTTTTTTGTTGTTTTAAGTTATTTCCCTATCCACATTTGTTTGCAGAGCACTTGCCATGCTCTTAATTACGTTTTGCTGCCATTTGCAGCACTCTAGCCCTTTCCTTTGGTGTTTTAGAGCCATTTTAGTGCCTTAAAGTTCGGGTCCCCATTGACTTCAATGGGGTTCGGTGTCCGGGAAAAGTTTGGTAAAAGTCCGGGACACGGACCCGGACTTTTTTTTAAAGTTCGGCCGAACCCGTCGAACACGGACATCTAGGTGTCCGCTCAACCCTAAACACAATCTTTTTTGCCCACTGAGGAGGAGGGAGAAAAGTATTTTTCTATCAGGCACTGTGTGCAGCGTTTTTCCTTCAGCTGTGCTGTGCTGAGTGACTGATCATACACTGCTGTGTTCAGTTCACATGTGCTAATATTGAGTGGTTTCAGAAATCATACACTTTTTTTCTATTCCACTATTCAATATACAGCCTTGGGTTAAAAAAAATTAAATTGTGGCCTGCAGCAGAGCTGAATGATATTTGGGGTTTTTGGGGTTCATCTCAACTTCTGAAGATTTGAGGGTGCTGCCTGTTCCATACTCCTCCTACTCCTCATTCAGCCTTTTAGGGGTACAAACAATAGTAATTGGGGCCTAGTGTGGTTTTGTACGTGTGAGATACATTGTCAGGGAATCCCTGTGAGACGTCTGGGGCGTGGCCGTGCACAGGCTATTCCCAGAAGAATGACTAATGGGCGTGGTGCCAGACAGGCTATTTAAAGGAAGTTCATTCCTGTTTCCTGTGCTGACTGATCTTCAGCTGTTTCCTGTGACCTGATGATACCTGTATGCTTCCCTGTTGCTGACCTGGCTTGTTCTGAACTTGGACTTGGATTCTGCTTCTGCTTCTCTGCTAAACCTGACCCGGCTCCGTCCCTGACTTTGGCTCTGCTTACGATTTGGTACCCTGCTGCACCGCCTGTTGATGACCCTGGCTTTCCTACTACTCTGACTCCGTCTCTCAGAAATACCTGAGTGCTTGTCTGGCTATCTGCTGCATATGTTCCATACAGCATTGCATGTTCCAGTTTCCAGGATCCGGACAAGCAGCCTATCCTGATCCATCAACAACCGCAGGCACTCGTGTCCCTCCTGGCCTTTGACACCCTCTGTCTCACCTTCAGTGGGGTCTGGGCCGGAGATATAAGAGAGGCCGACCTCGTCAACTCAGACTCCTCCCAGGTACGTGACATACATACACTTTTTTTGATCATATTTCCTATTCCGCTATTCAATAAAAACCTTTGGGGATCAATTAAATTGCGGGATAGTTTGTGTTGGTACGTGTGAGATCCACCTTTCCAAGTTTTTGGGGTTCATCTCATACTTCTGAAGATTTGAGGGTGCTGCCTGTTCCATACTCCTCCTACTCCTCATTCAGCTTTTTAGGGGTACAAACAATAGTAATTGGGGCCTAGTGTGGTTTTGTACGTGTGAGATACATACACTTTTTTTGATCATATTTCCTATTCCGCTATTCAATAAAAACCTTTGGGGATCAATTAAATTGCGGGATAGTTTGTGTTGGTACGTGTGAGATCCACCTTTCCAAGTTTTTGGGGTTCATCTCATACTTCTGAAGATTTGAGAGTGCTGCCTGTTCCATACTCCTCCTACTCCTCATTCAGCCTTTTAGGGGTACAAACAATAGTAATTGGGGCCTAGTGTGGTTTTGTACGTGTGAGATACATACACTTTTTTTGATCATATTTCCTATTCCACTATTCAATAAAAACCTTTGGGGATCAATTAAATTGCGGGATAGTTTGTGTTGGTACGTGTGAGATCCACCTTTCCAAGTTTTTGGGGTTCATCTCATACTTCTGAAGATTTGAGGGTGCTGCCTGTTCCATACTCCTCCTACTCCTCATTCAGCTTTTTAGGGGTACAAACAATAGTAATTGGGGCCTAGTGTGGTTTTGTACGTGTGAGATACATACACTTTTTTTGATCATATTTCCTATTCCGCTATTCAATAAAAACCTTTGGGGATCAATTAAATTGCGAGATAGTTTGTGTTGGTACGTGTGAGATCCACCTTTCCAAGTTTTTGGGGTTCATCTCATACTTCTGAAGATTTGAGGGTGCTGCCTGTTCCATACTCCTCCTACTCCTCATTCAGCCTTTTAGGGGTACAAACAATAGTAATTGGGGCCTAGTGTGGTTTTGTACGTGTGAGATACATACACTTTTTTGATCATATTTCCTATTCCGCTATTCAATAAAAACCTTTGGGGATCAATTAAATTGCGGGATAGTTTGTGTTGGTACGTGTGAGATCCACCTTTCCACGTTTTTGGGGTTCATCTCATACTTCTGAAGATTTGAGGGTGCTGCCTGTTCCATACTCCTCCTACTCCTCATTCAGCCTTTTAGGGGTACAAACAATAGTAATTGGGGCCTAGTGTGGTTTTGTACGTGTGAGATACATACTTTTTTTGATCATATTTCCTATTCCGCTATTCAATAAAAACCTTTGGGGATCAATTAAATTGCGGGATAGTTTGTGTTGGTACGTGTGAGATCCACCTTTCCAAGTTTTTGGGGTTCATCTCATACTTCTGAAGATTTGAGGGTGCTGCCTGTTCCATACTCCTCATTCAGCCTTTTAGGGGTACAAACAATAGTAATTGGGGCCTAGTGTGGTTTTGTATGTGTGAGATACATACACTTTTTTTGATCATATTTCCTATTCCGCTATTCAATAAAAACCTTTGGGGATCAATTAAATTGCGGGATAGTTTGTGTTGGTACGTGTGAGATCCACCTTTCCAAGTTTTTGGGGTTCATCTCATACTTCTGAAGATTTGAGGGTGCTGCCTGTTCCATACTCCTCCTACTCCTCATTCAGCCTTTTAGGGGTACAAACAATAGTAATTGGGGCCTAGTGTGGTTTTGTACGTGTGAGATACATACACTTTTTTTGATCATATTTCCTATTCCGCTATTCAATAAAAACCTTTGGGGATCAATTAAATTGCGGAATAGTCTGTGTCGGTACGTGTGAGATATACCTTTCCAATATTTGGGGCGCATCTCATACTGCCGAGGATTTGAGGGTGCTTCAGTCTGCCTCCTGCCTGTTCCGAACTCCTCCTACTCCTCATCCTGCCTTTAGGGTATAAAAAATTGTAATCGGGGCCTAGATTGTGTTTGTACGTGTGAGATACACCGTTTTGTAAAATTTGTCCTATTCCGCTATTCAATATACACCCTGTTTCAGTGTAAAAAATTAAATTGCGGGATAGTCTGTATCGGTACATGTGAGATACACCTTTTTATATTTGTTTGGCGCATCTCCTTCTACCGCCGAGGATTGCAGGGCGCTTCAGTTTGCCTCCTGTTCCCAACTCCTCCTACTCCTCTTCCTCATCCTGCCTTTAGGGTACAAAAAAATTGTAATCGGGGCCTAGTCTGTGTTTGTACGTGTGAGATACACCGTTTTTTTATCCTTTTTCCTATTCCGCTATTCAATATACACCCTTTTGGGGTAAAAAACATTAAATTGCGGCATAGTTTGCATATTTGACTGTCAGATACACCCGTGCGATACTGTTGTTGTTTTGTTCCGCTATTCAATAAACACCTTTCTAGGGCAAGATCATAAATTACAGAAATATGAGGAGACCGTCAAATAGGGGCCGTGGCCTGGGTCGTGGTGCTGCTGGTAGAGCTTCTGTTGCAAGGAGAGGACGTGGTCGATCTGTGCCAGCTACACGCACAAGTGAAACACCTTCCTCAAGTGTTAGTAGGCGACAGAACCTGCATCAGTATTTGGTAGGGCATCATACGCCTCTAGAAGTGATGAGGCCAGAACACAGAGAGGCGATGTAGATTGGTTTGCTGCTGACAGTGCCTCCAGTTCCTTCACATTGTCTCCCACCCGGTCTACTGCAGAAAGGTCAGAGTTGGCACCTGCAGCCGATGTCCAACCATCTTTCACCTCACCCCCTTGCAAATCAGGCAAGCAGTCTGAGCCCCAAGCCATACAGCAGTCTCTTCTTCTTTTTGATGACTCTGTCAGCAGGGTTTCCCAGGGCCATCCACCTAGCCCTGCCCCAGAAGTGGAAGAGATTGAGTGCAGCGATGCCCAACCACTCATTTCTCAAGATGAGTACATGCAAGGACCATCGCAGCACGTCTCCGATGATGACGAAACGCAGGTGCCAACTGCTGCGGCGTTCAGCATTGTGGAGACCGACAAGGAGGGCAGGGGTGAAGACTGGGTGGAAGATGATGTGGAGGACGATGAGGTCCTCGACCCCACATGGAATGAACGTCATGCAGGTGACCTGAGTAGTTTGGAGGAAGAGGCGGTGGTCGCACAGAGCCACCAGCACAGCAGAAGAGGGAGCAGGGTGCAGAAGCGGAGCACCCGTGCCCTAGACACTACGCCTGCTACTGCCCAACGCAGCAAGGGAACGAGCGCACCAAAGTCAGCTCAAAGGAGTTCTCTAGCGTGGAAGTTCTTTAGAAAATGTGCTGATGACAGGACACGAGTGGTTTGCACCCTGTGCAATCAGAGCCTGAAGCGAGGCATAAACCTTCTCAACCTGAGCACAACCTGCATGATCAGGCATCTAAGTGCAAAGTACGAGCTGCAGTGGAGTAGACACCTTCAAAACCAAGAAACGTCTCTGGCTCATCCTGCTTCCTCTTCTGCTGCAGTCTCGGCCGCTCCAGCCACATCTGTAGTGATACCGGCACCTGCCACCCCGCAAACAGAGGATCTGTCAGCAACACCACCACCTGGGTCACCAACCATCTCCACAATGTCCCGTGGAAGCGTTCAGCTTTCCATCTCCCAAACACTTGAGAGGAAGAGGAAGTACCCCCCTACCCACCCGCGATCCCTGGCCCTGAATGCCAGCATTTCAAAATTCTTGGCCTTTGAAATGCTGTCATTCCGTCTGGTGGAGACGCACAGTTTTAAAAACCTTATGTCGGTGGCTGTCCCACAGTACGTCGTGCCCAGCCGCCACTACGTTTCCAGGCAAGCAATCCCTTCCCTGCACAACCAAGTGGGGGAAAAAATCAGGTGTGCACTGCGCAACGCCATCTCTAGCAAGGTCCACCTAACTACCGATACGTGGACCAGTAAGCATGGTCAGGGGCGTTATATCTCCCTAACGGCACACTGGGTAAATGCAGTGGCGGATGGGCCTGAGGCGGATAGCAATTTGGCGCATGTCCTTCCACCACCGAGTATTGCAGGGCGCTTTGGTTTGCCTCCTGTTCCTAACTCCTCCTACTCCGCTTCCTCATCCTCTACCGCCTCCTCATCTGGACAGCGTAACACCTTCACCACCAACTTCAGCACGGCCAGGGGTAAACGACAGCAGGCAGTTTTAAAACTTGCCTGTTTGGGGGACAAACCACACACCCCGCAGGAGTTGTGGAGGAGCATGGAACAGCAGACAAATGAGTGGTTGCTGCAAGCGAGCCTCAAGCCCGACCTGGTGGTGTGCGATAATGGGCGAAATCTCATAGCAGCTCTGTCTCTTGCCACATCCCTTGCCTGGCGCATGTGCTGAATTTGGTGGTGCAGAGGTTCCTTAAAAACTACCCCGATATGTCAGAGCTGCTGCAGAAAGTGTGGGCCGTCTGTGCGCACTTTCGGCGTTCTCACCCTGCTGCTGCTCGCCTGTCAGCGCTGCAGCGTAACTTCGGCCTTCCCGCTCACCGCCTCATATGTGACGTGCCCACAAGGTGGAACTTCACCTTGCACATGCTGGAAAGACTGTGCGAGCAGCAGCAGGCCATAGTGGAGTTTCAGCTGCAGCACGCACACGTGAGTCGCTCTGCGGAACAGCACCACTTCACCACCAATAACTGGGCCTCCATGCGAGACCTGTGTGCCTTGTTGCGCTGTTTTGAGTACTCCACCAACATGGCCAGTGCCGATGACGCCGTTCTCAGCTTAACTATCCCACTTCTATGCCTCCTTGAAAAAACAATTCGGAGCGATGATGGAAGAGGATGTGGCACAGGATGAGGAGGAGGAGGAGGATGAAGAGGTAACATTTCCAAGGCTTTCAGGGCAGTCATTCGCAAGGGGCTCCGAGGGTGGGTTCCTGCACACACAAACGCCAGGGACACAATTGTCCAGCAGGGGCACAGTTCTGGTGGATGAGGAGGATGAGGAGGAGGAGCTGGAGGAGGAGATGGAACCATGTTCACAGCAGGGTGGCACCCAGGCCAGCTCATGGCCATCACTGGTGCGTGGCTGGGGGGATACAGAGGACATGGACGATACACCTCCCACAGAGGACAGCCTTTTGTTGCCTCTGGGCAGCCTGGCACACATGAGCGATTACATGCTGCAGTGTCTCCACAACGACCGCTGAGTTGCCCACATTCTAACTTGTGCTGATTACTGGGTGGCCACGCTGCTGGATCCCCGTTACAAGGACAATGTACCGTCCTTAATTCACTCACTGGAGCGCGATCGCAAGATGCGCGAGTACAAGCGCACGCTGGTAGACGCCATGCTGCTGGCATTCCCACCTGACAGCGGGGCCACAGTGGAAGCACAAGGCAGAGGAGGAGGAGGAGGAGGAAGAGGTCGCCAACGCAACCAGGGCACCGCCAGCACCTCAGAAGGCAGGGTTAGCATGGCCGAAATGTGGAAAAGCTTTGTCAGCACGCCACAACAAACAGCAGCACCAGCAGCTCATATGGAACGTCTTAGCAGGAGGCAGCATTTCACCAACATGGTGGAGCAGTATGTGTGCACACGCCTAGACGTACTGAATGAGGGGTCTGCCCCCTTCAACTTCTGGGTCTCCAAGTTGGGCACATGGCCTGAGCTTGCCCTTTACGCCTTGGAGGTGCTGGCTTGCCCTGCAGCCAGTGTATTATCTGAACGGGTATTTAGCACGGCTGGGGGCGTTATCACAGACAAGCGCAGCCGCCTGTCCAGAGACAATGTGGACAAGCTCACGTTCATTAAAATGAACCAGGCATGGATCCCACGGGACTTTTCCGTACCTTGTGCAGAATAGCGATGGATACCGACCTTACCCACCCATTGTTTCATTTTTGCTCTTTCTCACTCTTTTGGGGTGTACCCTCATTTAAAATTTGTGAAAAGAAGCAGTGTTGGCTACCTCGTCCTCCTCAGGGCCAGATTAACGTAGGGGCTATTGGAGCTGCAGCTCCAGGCCCCTACCTTTATATAGGCCCCGGGTTGGCCATATTCACTGTTACCGCTCTTCTGTCACTTGTAAACACAGAAGTCTGGCTTCTATGCTCGCTTCCCCAGGCAGCTCCCTCAGAACCTCCCCACACAGCACGAAGGCCGGACAAGGAGGGACAGTTGCCGATGCATGGATGTGTTTATGGGCTTCAGAGACAGCATCCCATGTGGAATTAGGCATGCATGGCTGCACCCTTCCTCCTCTGGGTGCATGCCAAGGCACGGCCCTTAAGGCCCTTCAAAATCCTCAGCACCAAGCCCATGATGCTCTTAATCCGGCCCTGGTCCTCCTCCACCGCCGCTTCCACCTACACCGCCCATAGGTGTGCACAGCCTATTGCATTAGGGTGTGCACCCCAAAGTTTAAATACACATGCATGTGTTTGCCTACATGTACATGGCCCCGATACATTCCTCTCCCTGCTGGCAAAGTGAAATAGAGCAGAGCAGGTCCGAGGGAGATCTTTCCCATCTCCTCACTGGCAAACAGAGCGATAATGCTAATGTGCCCTAGGTGATTAGGGTGTGCCCAGGTACACCCAGCACACCCTGTGCGCACGCCTATGACACCGCCACATCCACCACCACCTCAACCTCCCTCCTACTCCATATGGGCCTCGTCCTTCAGAGATGAAGAACATTGTTTTATTTTTCTGTTTTTTTTTTGTTGTTTTAAGTTATTTCCCTATCCAGATTTGTTTGCAGACCACTTGCCATGCTCTTAAATACGTTTTGCTGCCATTTGCAGCACTCTAGCCCTTTCCATTGGTGTTTTAGAGCCATTTTAGTGCCTGAAAGTTCGGGTCCCCATTGACTTCAATGGGGTTCGGTGTCCGGGAAAAGCTCGGCAAAGGTCCGGGACACGGACCCAGACTTTTTTTTAAAGTTCGGCCGAACCTGCCGAACACGGACATCCAGGTGTCCGCTCAACTCTACACACCACTATTTTTTTTTTTTTTTTCCGTTCAACCCAGCAGATTGAATGAAAAAAAGCTGACAGCTCAGATCAGGGGCCCCTGTACTAACAATCCGATGCTAATACAGCCACCTCCCCTGCTGAGCTATTGTGTTCTGACAAGGGGGTCCCCCCTCCCTGGCAAAACACTCTGGTTATCCCTCTCAGGCATGGACTAAGAGTGCGGACTGGGAGCCAGTTGCCAGGCCTTTTTCAGCCATGAGCCTTTGACAGAAGCTTGCCCGGCTACCATAAACATGGGCCAAAAGTTTTCTGTTGAACCAGCCAATGCTGGCTGATATTCGGCCCGTGTGTACTAGGCTTTACTCTTATCTTTTTTTGTTCTTGATTTAACTATTTCCTGACCGGGCTTTAGCCGAATGGCAGCTACAGCACGGTCATCCAGCTGTGGAAGAGCACCCTATGACATCCTCCTGTGCTCACGCCCGCTGCACAGCCACTGCGGCACTCAGGTAGCATGTTCTGCCGATCACAGATCAGAGTAAAGGGCCAATCACAGTGGCCCTTTAGCACGTGATTGACTGTGTCCAATCACAGCTGATTACGATGCGAACACAAGCCGGTTATCAAATTCCTTTCCTCACGCTGACAGCATGAGGAGAGAGAGCTGATAACCGGCTTGTGTGAAATGGTGTCCTGATTATCAGTGCAGCCCCAACAGTGCCCACTAGTGATGCCAATCAGTGCCAATCAGTACTGCAAATCAGTGCCTCCTTAGTGTCACCTACCAGTGCGGCCTCGTCAGTGCCCCCCAGTGCAGCCTCATCAACGCACATCAGTCAATGAGAAAAATTACCTGTTTGCAAAATTATATAACAAATTATGAATTTTTTTTCCCCAATCTTTCATTGACAGAGGCAACTCCATATTCTACTTGACTATTGGGTTATGCTGCCCCCTACAGGAGTAGGACACTGGGCAGGAAAAAACTTTAAAACGCCTATGGGGAAGTCCCTGCAGGCATACACCCACACTCTGCTATAGCCTTCAGTTTGCTTCTGCCTAGTTTAGGAGTAGGACCTAGTTCTCGGTTGGGACTTTGGTCTTAGCTTGTTCTTTTATTTTTAAAGGGAACCTTTGTTAAAAATAAAAATTTTTTTTAGCTAGCTAAGTTCCTGAGAGAACTGCAATCAACAGCCGGCCTGGGTTTCGGACTGGATATCCTAGATCCTTAAGGTTTCCCCGCCCAGCCAGCGAGCGTGAGCAGGTTATAGCCCAGCGCTAGGACTCGCCATGACAGTGCCCCAATGGACGGAGGCTGGTCTGCGAGTGAAATACCTCGCCGGGATGTACACGACCTGGTTCGGCCTGAGTCGCAGTGTACCCCTTGGCCGTCAGCACCCCCACCCTGAGTGGAGAGGCAGTCTGTCCGGAGTGGTGCACACCGATATCGTTGGTATGGTGAGTAGGTGTCCCCCCATAACTCTGGCGGTCTCGGGGTGGACGTGGGACCCTCTGGTACCCCTCATTTCCCCTGGCCTCTCGGTAGGTGCCAGGTCTCCCTCCCCACCAGCCACCTCAGTCAGCGATAAGGGTCCTCGGGAGGTGGACGCACCGAGACCGCTATGCGGATCCTCTGGAAGGGGAGCTAATCCTGGTGGGGGTCCCTCCTGGGGACCCCCAATGCCACTTATCTTTTGGACCCCTTAGGGGGTCCTGGAGACCGCATGGCGTGCCGTGGGGGCTGCCATTTTCCTGTAGAATCGTCCTGCCCCATTATACGTTTTTCCACATTGAAATGCATGGGCAGCCATGTTTTTGTGGTGCTTTCAGGGGTTCTATTCAAACCTGTTCACTGTGTCCAGGAAAGAAGGCAAAGTACATCCAATCCTGGACCTCAAGGCTCTGAACCGCTTTGTGCAGGTACAGAAGTTTTGAATGGAGTCTATTCGCACAGTAGTTGCGTCCAGGGCCGGCCTTTGGGGTGTGCGAGCTGTGCGGCCGCACAGGGCGCCATGGGCAACAAGGGCGCCGTGCGGCCATCACAGCTCGCAGAGGATCAGGCTGAGCTGTGTGAGAGATACACAGCTCGCCTCACTGCAACAATAGGTGATCGAGGCACGGCTGCACAGCGGGAGGTGAGCGGCGACTGCGGCCTGGACAGTGGTAACACAGGCCGCGGCCGCCGCTTACCTCCCGCTGTGCAGCTGTGCCTCGATCACCTATTGTTGCAGTGAGGCGAGCTGTGTATCTCTCACACAGCTCAGCCTCCGATCCTTCCACGGAATCCACGCTGACTTCCTGCCCAGTGCCCACACATCCCCGGGAGTGTGGGCGGGTGGGAGGAGGAGAAGGGGCGGGGCGAGGAGGAGCTGACGATCTCTCCTCTGGCGTCAGTGCAGGGAGGGAGGAGAGATTGTCAGCTCCTCCTCGCCCCACCCCTTCTCCTCCTCCCGCCCGCCCACACTCCCGGGGATGTGTGGGCGGGAAGTTTAAAGAAAAAAGAAAAAGCTGCAGACAAAGTAAAGTAAGTGACATCTCTCTCCTTCAAAAATGTAAGGGGGGGGGTCTGTGATGTAAGGGGGGGCTCTGTGTGAGGGGGGCTATGTGTGGGGGTCTGTGATGTAAGGGGGGGCTCTCTGATGTGGGGGGCTATGTGTGGGGGGGGGGCTTTTTGTGGGGGGTCTGTGATGTAAGGGGGGGCTCTCTGATGTGGGGGGCTCCGTGGGGAGGGGGGGTCTGATGTAAGGGGGGCTTTTTGTGGGGGGGTCTCTGATGTGAGGATGTGAGGGGGGCTTTCTGTGTGTGTGTGTGTGTAGGGGGTCTCTGATGTTAGGGGGGCTTTGTGTAAGGGGGTCTCTGATGTGCAGGGCTCTGTGGGGAGGGGGGGGTCTGATGTAAGGGGGGCTTTGTGTGGGGGGTCTCTGATGTGAGGGGGGCTTTGTGTGGGAGGGTCTCTGATGTGAGGGGGGTTCTGTGTGGGGGGTCTCTGATGTGAGGGGGGCTTTGTGTCGGGGGTCTCTGATGTGAGGGGGGCTCTGTGTGGGGGGTCTCTGATGTGAGGGGGGCTTTGGGTCGGGGGTCTCTGATGTGAGGGGGGCTTTGGGTCGGGGGTCTCTGATGTAAGGGGGCTCTGTGTGGGGGGTCTCTGATGTGAGGGGGGCTCTGTGTGGGCGGTCTCTGATGTAAGGGGGGCTTTGGGTCGGGGGTCTCTGATGTAAGGGGGGCTCTGTGTGGGGGGGCTCTGTGTGGGGGGTCTCTGATGTAAGGGGGGCTTTGTGTCGGGGTCTCTGATGTGAGGGGGGCTTTGTGTCGGGGGTCTCTGATGTGAGGGGGGCTCTGTGTGGGGGGTCTCTGATGTGAGGGGGGCTTTGGGTCAGGGGTTTCTGATGTGAGGGGGGCTTTGTGTGGGGGGTCTCTGATGTAAGGGGGGCTTTGTGTCGGGGGTCTATGATGTGAGGGGGGCTTTGTGTCGGGGGTCTCTGATGTGAGGGGGGCTTTGTGTTGGGGGTCTCCGATGTGAGGGGGGCTCTGTGTGTGGGGTCTCTGATGTAAGGGGGCTCTGTGTTGGGGGTCTCTGATTTAAGGGGGGCTTTGTGTGGGGGGTCTCTGATGTAAGGGGGGCTCTTATGTAAGGGGGGCTAAGTTATTAGTGATCATAAAAAAGAAAAGTCAAATAAAGTGCAAAAAAGGTGCAAGAAAATTTGCGCGGGGGGGGTGCCACGGGATTAGCTCGCACAGGGCGCCTGATCACCTAAGGCCGGCCCTGGTTGCGTCTCTGCCCCAAGGAGACTTTTTGGCCTCCATAGATATCAAGGATGCTTATCTACACATCCCTATTGACGCTGGACACCAGGGTTATTCGCTTCGGTGTAGGAGAGGAGCATTATCAATTTGTGGCATTACCCTTTGGTCTTCACCAAAGTGTTGGCTCCGGTATTGACATTACTGCAGCAACGGGGGATTACGGTACTGGGGTACATGGACAAACTCCACTTAAGAGCAGACTCACATTTATCCCTGATGGGCGACTTGACAATCACTGTACGGACTCTGCAAGAGTTTGGTTGGAACATCAATTTAAATAAATCTGCCCTGGTACCTTCCTTAAAACTGGAAAGCTAGGTCGCTGGATCCTCTGGCCGACGCCACAGACGCACTGGTGACTCCATGGGGTCAGATTCGGCTGATCTATGCATTTACTTCTGCCGAGGATCCTGTGCAGAATATAGGTGGAAGGGATTCTGGTCATTCTAACGGCCCCAGACTGGCCTCGCCGGTCTTGGTATGCAGATCTGGTAAAGTTGGCCGCCGTTTGAAGGAGAGGTGTTGAAGGATAGAGGTCTTTCTGACTCGGTGATTCCGACAATGTTGAAGGCCAGAAAGTCTACTTCTAAGAAGGTCTATGGAAATCGTACATCTCATGGTGCGAATCGCTAAAGGTGCATCCTCGCCTTTTTCGGCTAGGATTTTGACCTTTCCTTCAAAAAGGGGTCGAACAGTGTTTGGCTTTGGGCACTATCAAAGGCCAAGTGTCGGCTTTGGCTGTGTTTTTCCAACCACCTTTGGCTATGCATGCCTTGATTCATACTTTTATACCAGGTGTTCACCATATGGCTCCTCCGAGGTGATCCCTGTTACCTCCATGGGTTCCTAATTTGGTATTATCTGTGGTTCAGAAACCTCCTTTTGAGAACATTAGGGAGATTCCTCTGCTTACACTGTCTCAGAAGGTTGCCTTTTGGGTGGCTATTACTTCTGCCCACAGAGTATCTGAATTGGCACTGCTGTCCTGCCGTTCACCTTATCTGGTGGTCCACAGAGATAAAGTGGTTCTTTTGACCTAATCAGTCGTTTCTTCCTAAGATGGTTTTCTGATTTCCATCTGAATGAAGACATTGTGCTGCCTTCACTCTGTCCCAGGCTCAAGCATCTGAAGGAATTTGCTTTGGATGTGGTTCAGCCAGTTAGAGTTTACCTGATGGCTACTGAATCTTTCAGGAAATCGGACTCTCTTTTTGTCCTCATGGAAGGACCTCAAAAGGGATTGGCTGCGCCCGCTGCGCCTGCTGCGCCAATATCCAGGTGGTGCAGGCTTATTCACTGAAGGGTCAGGTTCCGCCTTTCCCTGTGAAGGCGTATTCTACTAGGGCGCTAAGTGCCTCTTGGGCTTTTCGCCATCAGGTGTCAGTGATACAAGTTTGCTGGGCGGAAATTTGATCCTCTGTGCACACGTTCAATAAATTCTACAAAGTAGATGTGTTGGCATCTTGGGATGCTTCTTTTGGCCGCAAGGTTTTGCAGGCTGCTGTTTAAAAGAGAAAATATTTTCTTTGAGGTTGTATGTTTTCTAGGTGAGCTCCAGTAGTTCCTGGTTAAGCTCCATGTTCACTGGTTGGCTAAGTTTAGCCTTTGGGGAATGACGTTCTTTTCTGCGTTTATTTTTCCCACCCCTAATTCAAATACTGCTTTGGGATGTTCCAATGATCAAGAAGAATATGGAGCTGTGTCTGTCAATGAACAATAGAGAAAAATGGACTTTTGACTTACCATAAAATCCTTTTCTCTGAAGTTCATTGACAGATGCAGTACTTGCCCCTCTAATTATGAGTGGGATGGGGTTTTTTTCTTCTAAACACTGCTTGCATCAAAACTGAAGGCTATAGCAGAGTGTGTGTGGGTGTATGCCTGCAGGTGTGGTAAAGTTTTTTTTTTTTCCCTGCCTAGTATCCAACTCCTGTAGGGGGCAGCATAACCCAATGGTCAAGAAGAATATGGAGCTGCATCTATCAATGAACTTCAGCGAAAAGGATTTTACGGTAAGTCAAAAATCCGTTTTTTTTTTTTTTCAATTTTCAGTCTTTTTCGGTTTATCTAGAAAAAACGAAAAATCCCAGTACAGGCGGTCCCCAGGTTACAAACAAGATAGGGAGTGTAGGTTTGTTCTTAAGTTGAATTTGTTGTTAAGTCAGAACAGGTACATTTTTTAAATGTAGCTCCAGCCTAAAGAATCATTTTTAAGCTTTTTGGATAGCATAGGGAAGGGTTAACACCCCTGTACCATTTGTTTTGCTGTTTGTACCCCTGTTAAGAAGATTTCACCTCACTTTCTGTCTTTATGATAATTGGATTTTGAAAATAAATTTTGGGTTGTTGTGGAAACAAGGATTGGCGATAAAGCTTCAATGGAGACCCCTGTTTCCCATGAGAACTCTTACAGGAGTGAATTTCCCTTCCTAGGGGTAGATTTCCTCTCACTTCCTGTTGTCTTCCTCCGTTTGTAAGTAGGAGTCGTTTGTAAGTCGGATGTTTGTAATCCGGGGACCACCTGTAGTGATTAAATACCACCAAAAGAAAGCTCTATTTGTGTGAAAAAAAGATAAACATTTCATATGAGTACAGTGTAGCATGACCGCGCATTTGTCATTCAAAGTGTGATAGCGTTGAAAGTTGAAAATTGGCCTGGACAGGAAGGGATGAAAGTGCCCTGTAGGCAAGTGGTTAAAAACAGAGATTTGTAGATTAACCACTCCAGTGATCTCACTGCCTAAAATTGTTAGAAAAGGATATCAGCCACACTGGCATTGTTTTCAATGAGATGCAAGAAGAAAAAGTAAGTATCAACCAATATGTAGCACTGCAAAACAGGAAGCACAGTTTGTACATGTAATAGGCAAGTATGGCTGCCCCATTTACAAATTCACCACTTCCCGACCACCAGCCGCCTTTTTACTGCGGCTGGGTGGCTCTCCTGCACAAACGGACGTAGACCTACGTCGGTCGCGTGCGGAAATCTAGGGGGCGCAAGCATTCCGCCGGAGGCGTGCTCCCGCCCCCACTCGGCAGCAGGGAAGCCGATGCACGGGTCAAGCGGCTCCGATTGCCGCCTGACACCCACGATTGCTCCCCGCTGAGAGATCATCTCCCTGAAATGATCACAGAGCTCATGTGATCTTTCTATATAGGATCACATGTCTATATGGTTAT
Source organism: Pelophylax lessonae (assembly GCF_965119305.1). Taxonomy (NCBI): domain Eukaryota; kingdom Metazoa; phylum Chordata; class Amphibia; order Anura; family Ranidae; genus Pelophylax; species Pelophylax lessonae. The sequence continues at coordinate 129,949,582 of NC_138777.1, forward strand.
TTCAGAAGCCACGTCCCTCCCACAGTTAGAATCACTCCCCTAGGCTCACATTTAACCTATTGATCACCCACAGGGTTAACCCCTTCCCTGCCAGTGCCATTATTACAGTAACAGTGCATATTTTTAGCACTGATTACTGTAGTAATGTCACTGGTACCCCCAAAAGTGTCAAAAATGTCAGTTAGAGGTTCGATCTGTTCGCCGCAATGTCACAGTCCCGCAAAAAATCACAGATCGCCGCCATTACTAGTAAAAAAAAACAACAATAAAAATGACATTAATCTTTCCCGTAGTTAGTAGACGTAATAATTAAAACAAAGGTGACCAGCGCTATGGATTTATGGGGTGAATGCAGAAAAAAACGGTGTAAGCTGCCAACAACCAAACCCAACGAGTTGGGTTGGAAATATAATAGTGCAAGTGGGGTTGTGAACGGCGCTACCGTATTGCAAAGATGTAGCAATAATGTGATATGCTGGCGTGAGTAGTGGTGTGAAGTGATACCACTTAATATGTGCCGTGAATAGACAAATTTAATAAATAAATTAATTTGTAAAGTGCAATGTTAAATTACTTTATAAAAATAATTTATAAAAAATAAAAGAGACCAGTTAAAATAAATCGTGTATATGCCTTGTATCTTTAAATATAATAAAGTGCATAAGTGCTGGTGCAGAAAAAGAAACACAAGGCTGAAATGAATAGTGATATTTTATTTCAAAACAATCAAGTGAAGCATAGAGCTAACCTCACTATGATGCAGGAGTGATGGTGCTCAGTGAAAAGAAAAGAGTGAATTGATAACTGCTGCTAATGAGCAAATGATACTACGCATATAGCTGAAACAAAGATAAATGAATGAATGTGAAGGTTTTGGGTTGCAACAACCTGCGCGGCCGCTAGGTGTCGCACCCTACTATACGACCTGATGTGTCTCAGTTGCCGGAAGGTACCGTGTGTGGGTTCCGCTGCCCCTTTTCTGGCTTCCTGGTGGGTCTGTATGTGGTCCTCAGAAAGAGAGAAGGAGACCCCTAGGTACCAAATCCAAACAACATAGCAGAAAAAAATGTAGAGACTCACAGGGAAGTTCAAGGCTGTCCGCGATCAGTGTTGGATGGCCGGGAAGCTTCCGCGTTCCACGGCTCTGGCTCCGGGTGCCGGAAATGACGTTAGACGTCGCTGACTCCGCCCTGCCGGTTTCGTCACAAGACGTCTACTAGGAGACGTCTTGTGACGAAATCGGTAGGGCGGAGTCAGCGACGTCTAACGTCATTTCCGGCACCCCGAGCCAGAGCCGTGGAACGCGGAAGCTTCCCGGCCATCCAACACTGATCACGGACAGCCTTGAACTTCCCTGTGAGTCTCTACATTTTTTTCTGCTATGTTGTTTGGATTTGGTACCTAGGGGTCTCCTTCTCTCTTTCTGAGGACCACATACAGACCCACCAGGAAGCCAGAAAAGGGGCAGCGGAACCCACACACGGTACCTTCCGGCAACTGAGACACATCAGGTCGTATAGTAGGGTGCGACACCTAGCGGCCGCGCAGGTTGTTGCAACCCAAAACCTTCACATTCATTCATTTATCTTTGTTTCAGCTATATGCGTAGTATCATTTGCTCATTAGCAGCAGTTATCAATTCACTCTTTTCTTTTCACTGAGCACCATCACTCCTGCATCATAGTGAGGTTAGCTCTATGCTTCACTTGATTGTTTTGAAATAAAATATCACTATTCATTTCAGCCTTGTGTTTCTTTTTCTGCACCAGCACTTATGCACTTTATTATATTTAAAGATACAAGGCATATACACGATTTATTTTAACTGGTCTCTTTTATTTTTTATAAATTATTTTTATAAAGTAATTTAACATTGCACTTTACAAATTAATTTATTTATTAAATTTGTCTATTCACGGCACATATTAAGTGGTATCACTTCACACCACTACTCACGCCAGCATATCACATTATTGCTACATCTTTGCAATACGGTAGCGCCGTTCACAACCCCACTTGCACTATTATAGTAGATGTAATAACTTTTGCACAAACCAATCAAAATATACGCTTATTATGATTTTTTTTTTTTTTTTTACCAAAAATATATAGCAGAAAACAAATTGGCCTAAAATGTTAAAAAATTTAGTTTTTTAAATTTATTTATTTTTTTGAGAATGTCATATAACAGAATGTGAAAAATATATTTTTTTTTTCAAAAATGTCGCTCTTTTTTTGTTTATAGCGCAAAAAATAAAAATCGCACAGGTGATCAAATACCACCAAAAAAAAGCTCTATTTGTGGGATAAAAAGTACATCAATTGTATTTGGGTACAGTGTTGCATGACCGCACAATTGTCCGTTAAAGTAACGCCGTGCTGAATCGCAAAATAGGGCCTGGTCAGGAAGGGGGCAAATCCTTCCGGTTTTAAAGTGGTTATACACAGAAAAAAAAAAAAAGATAGTAAAATACATTGTTATTTACATAAAGCTGATCTACACTTTCTAAGGTGCAACTGTTCACTTGCTCGGTAACACAAATTGCTAATCAGCCAATCACAAGGCAGCAGCCCAGTGGATTTAGGCATCTTGAGTGGTGAAGGCGACTTGCTGAAGTTCAAACTGAGCATCAGAATAGGGAAGAAAGGAGATTTAAGTGACTTTGAACGTAGCATGGTTGTTGGTGCCAGACAGGCTGGTCTGAGTATTTTAAGAACTGCTGATCCACTGGGATTTTCACGCACAACCATCTCTAGGGTTTACAGAGAATGGCCTGCAAAAGAGAAAATATCCAGTGAGCAAATGTTGTGTGGATGAAAATGCCTACCATCTCTGAATGTACAACACATCGAACCTTGAAGCATATGGGCTACAGCAGCAGAATACCACACTGGGTGCCACTTCTCTCAGCGAAGAACAGGAAACTGAGGTTACTATTCGCACAGGCTCACCAAAACTGGACAATAGAAGATTGGAAAAACGTTACCTGGTCTGATGAGTCTTGATTTTTAGCTACGACATTCTGGGACAGAATTTGGCATAAACAACAAAAAAGCATAGATCTATGCTGCCTTGTATCAACGGTTCAGGCTGGTGGTGTAATGGTGTGGGGGATATTTTCTTGGCACACTTTAGGCTCCTTAGTACCAACTGAGCATTATTTAAACTCCACAACCTACTTGAGTATTGTTGCTGACCATGTCCATCCCTTTATGACTACAGTGTACCCATCTTCTGATGGCTACTTCCACAATCCTGCACCATTATCCTAATGCACCAGGTCACAAAACTCAAATCCTCTCAAACTGGTTTCTTGAACATGACAATGAGTTCACTGTACTCCAATGTCCTCCACAGTATCCAGATCTCAATCCAAAAGAGCACTATTGGGATGTGGTGGAACGAGAGATTTGCATCATGATGTGCACTTGACAAATCTGCAGCAACTGCATGATGCTATCATCTCAACATCTCTGAGGAATGTTTACAACACCTTGTTGAATCTATGCCATTAGGATTTAAAGCAGTTCTGAAGGCAAAAAGGGGGCCCAACCTGGTACTAGCAAGGTGTACCCAATAAAGTGGCTGGTGAGTGTGTTTCAAATTCAAGAGACTATACATTTTCTTAAACATCAACCCTGTTGCAAAAAAATTATTATAAAACTTTAAATGTTATTTTTTTTAAATAACAAACATTTTATACTTCTCTGCTCTGATCAATGGTTTTGCACAGTGCAGCCCCAATACTCCTCTTCTCTGGTCCCACTGCTAGCGCTTTTGGCCCCTTTCCCTGCTGAGTGCCCCCATAGCAGTCTGCTTGCTATGGGGGCACTCATGCTTGCTTGCTCTCAAGCCTCACTCTGTATCCATAAGACACACAGAACAGGGCTTGGCCCCCGGCCCCACCTTGCCCCTCTCCACTGGGTATTATTGACAGCAGCAGGAACCAATGGCTCCCATTGCTCTGAGCCAATGAGGGAGAGAGCCAGGAGAGTCTCTGCTCTCATGCACATTGCTGGATTGAGATCAGGCTCAGGTAAGTATAAGGGTGGAACTGCATTCAGAATGTTTTTTACCTTAAGGCATAGAATGCAGTAAGGTAAAAAAATATTCTGTCTTTAGAACCACTTTGTGTGCAGCATTGGAAGGATTGTGAATGCATAGGTCTAAAACAGCCCTAAGGCCTCATACACATGGGATAGAAAAACACAGCTATTTCCTATTCTTGTCTCTGAATGTAGCTTTTTTTTAGCCAAGTCCATGCACATTGTAGCTTTTAGATTTGTATTTTAGGGCATCTTTGAGGAGCATAAAAAAAAAATGCCCCAAACCTGTGTTTAGGAAGGAGCTCACTAGTATGATTTACACACATACACAAGTAAACATGTATGAATGCGTGAAAACATGCGCATATGCATTTAAAGCAAAGCTACTGCCACCCCTACCAAAAAAAATACTGTAGCTGCTGACTTTCAATATTGGGACACTTACCTGTCCCAGGGATCCCATGATATCAGCATCCTAGCCAATTTTTCAATCTGCTCTCAGGTACGCCGCCTGGTAAAAAGCCTCCTGTGTGCAGCGGCCCCCCAGCACTGCCAATCCTTACCCGAGCTACCTCCCATCCATTGATATTCACAATAGCCTCAGCTGTCCTGGGACTCTCCCTCCTCATTGGCTAAGACAGCAGTGGAAGCCCATTGGCTCCCACTGCCGTCAATCACAGTGATCCAGTGAGGAGTTGCAGGGGGGGGGGGGTGGAGCGGGACTAAGCTTCACATTTGTGTCTTATGGGCACATAGAGCAGTGGCTCGGGAGCGAGCACACAGTGTTGCCCCCAGGGCAAGCGGCTTTCTCTGGGGGCACTGCTCAAGGAGGAAGAGCCAGGAGCGCTAGCTGGGGACCCAGAAAGAAGAGGATCGGAGCTGCTCTGTGCAAAACCACTGCACGGAGCAGGTAAGTTATTAACATGCTTGTTTAAAAATAAATAAACAAGCTTTAATACCACTTTAAATGACTCTTTTTCTTCAAAACTGAAAATAAAAATGTAAGAAAAACCTATTCTGGTTAAACAAAATTGTACAGCACCGTATGCTTCTAAGTAGACAATATGATTTAATACAAATACAACTTCAGAAAAATATCATCTCTTTCTTTGAAATCAATATTTAATATTTTTATTATATTTCTGTGTATGAGAAGGCAAAGAACATGTTACCTCAGACAGAGTAGAATAATTATTTTGGTGGCACAGTTTAGTCTTAAGAGTTTCTAAAAAGATCTTCCAAGATGTGTGGAGCAACTTTTGAGAATGCATGTTTAGACAAAAGTATGCCTTAAGTAACTACATTTCTTCTTATTACAGAGAATTTATTACCTCTCTCTCGAGTTTTACATGGGTCGAACACTCCAGAATACCATGGTAAATCTGGGTCTTGAAAATGCCTGTGATGAGGCTACTTATCAGGTACTTATTTATTTTTATATTTACTTTTATATTTACTTTACATTTTATTGTATATCTAAGACTGTGTTTACCCTTATCATATTAAATAATTGCCTCTGCATTTAACTATTTCTGGTTTTTAATTAAAGTAATAGTTAGCTCAGAGTTCAGGGGTGTGCTGTGTACAGAGGGCAGGGTTTGGGAGCTGCGCTAAGTTCAGAATGCAGAGTTCAAGAGTACGTTATGGAGAGAGTGCAGGGTTGTGCTACATACAGAGTGCAGGGTTTAGGCGTGTGATACAGACAGAGTGCAGTGCTCAGGGGTGCGCTATGCACAGTGTGAAATGCTCAGGGGTGCGCTATGCACAGCGTGCAGTGCTCAGGGGTGCGCTATGCACAGTGTGCAATGCTCAGGGGTGTGCTATGCACAGAGTGCAGTGCTCAGGGGTGCGCTATGCACAGAGTGCAGTGCTCAGGGGTGCGCTATGCACAGAGTGCAGTGCACAGGGGTGCGCTATGCACAGAGTGCAGTGCTCAGGGGTGCGCTATTTTATTTTCACCCCTCCTCCTGGTCTGTTACCTCTGCACCCGCCATTTTCCCCCATCCCCCCACCTCTGCACAGATCTGCCCCCACAGTCCACATCCCCCCAGCCCACCATTCCCAAAGCTTCCCCGCATCTCTACTAAGCAGTTCTCTCCCTTTGTATTGCACTCTAGTACCTATATAGGTGAACTTGTGTATATGGCCCCAGTAACAGTTCACTTCTGTCGCCTTGCAGGGAGATCTTTCTGTCAGATCTGGCCCTACCCTACCCCTCTGTGCTCCACTGTGAGCGACGCCGTCAGTGCCTGCAAGGATAGGCCCCACCAATCCCCACTGACAGACCCCTACCACACCAACTAATGCCCCCCCCCCCACTACGAGACCCCCAACTACTGCTCAGACACTCACCACTGACAGACCCCTACCACACCAACTAATGCCCCCCCACTACAAGACCACCCCCCCACTTCCAGACCACCACCCACCCAACTACTGCCCCCAATACCAGACCACCCCCCCAACTAATGCGCCCCCCCACTACAAGACCATCTCCCACCCAACTACTGCCCCCCTACCAGGTCACCCACCCAACTTCTGACCCTCCACTACCAGACCACCCCCCAACTAATGCGCTCCCCACTACAAGACCACCTCCCACCCAACTACTGCCCCCTTACCAGGTCACCCACCCAACTTCTGACCCTCCACTACCAGACTTTGCACCCCCTGTGAAATCCCCGGGGATAAGCACTCAACTTTTGGCATTCAAGTGGTTCATCCAGCCTGTGTGTCCTACGTTCCAGCCTGTGTGTCCTCCGTTCCAGCCTGTGTGCCCGACCGACCACTCGGCATGCAAAGGGTTAGTTTTACTAAGCTGCCTGTTCAGCTGCAGCATCTCCGCGCTCAGCTTGTAAAGCCTGGAGCCAACACATGCGCAGTAACAGGAGGGGATGCCGTCTTTCACCGATACTAATCTTGCTGCTACTGGGACTCGCAGTGACTATAGCTGTCACTGTAAGTGACGACAGGAAAAGGGGGTGAGAGCCGGTGGTGGCGGCCAGGGGCCACTGCAGGCCACATGACAAGGTCCGGCCCGCAGGCCTTGTGTTTGCCACCTGTGAATTATACAGACAATATTGTGTATCTGATTCCAGTTAATATTTTTGTATCTTTTATGACCTGAAAGCAGAACTGCAGGCAGATAATATAATCTCAGGATCTCAGATATACTATATTGTCAAAAGTATTGAGACACCTGCTTTTACACGCACATGGACTTTAATGGCATCCCAGTCTTAGTCCGTAGAGTTCAATATTGACTTGGCCTACCCTTTGCCGCTATAACCGCTTCAACTTTTCTGGGAAGGCTGTCCACAAGGTTTAGGATTGTGTCTATGGGAATGTTTATCATTCTTCTAGAAGCGCATTTGTGAGGTCAGGCACTAATGTTGGACGAGAAGGCCTGGCTTGCAGTCTCTGCTCTAATTCATCCCAAAGATGTTCTCTCGGGTTAGGGTCAGGACTTTGTGCAGGCCAGGCAAGTTCCTCCACTGCAAGCTTGCTCATCCATGTCTTTGTAGATCTTTGTGCACTGGTGCACAGTCATGTTGGAACAGGAAGGAGCCATCCTGAAACTGTTCCCACAAAGTTGGGAGCATGAAATTGTCCAAAATGTCTTGGTATGCTGACACCTTAAGAGTTCCCCCTTAAGGAACTAAGGGTAAAAGCCCAACCCCTAAAAAAATAACCCTACACCATAATCCCCCCTCCACCAAATGATTTGAAACAGTGCACAAAGCAAGGTGCATAAAGTCATGAATGAGCGAGTTTGGGGTGGAGGAACTTGACTGGGCTGCACAGAGTCCTGACCTGAACCCAAACATCTTCTGAATAAATTAAAGCGGAGACAGCGAGCCAGGCCATCTTGTCCAACATCAGTATCTGACCTCACAAATGCGCTTCTGGAAGAACGATCAAACATTCCCAGGGACACACTCCTAAAACTTGTGGACAGCCTTCCTAGAAGAGTTGAAGCTATTAACCCCTTCCATACCGCGCCATTATAAAATGACGTCGGCAGGAATCCTTTGTCGATCCGGGCGGCCGTCATATGACGTCCTCCCGGTCTCGCCGCTACTGCGCGCCCCCGGGGGTGCGCAGTGCGGCGATCGGGGGTGAGGCTCGTCCCTCGGACTGAGCCCAACCCCGATCAAGGTAAACAGCCAATGAAATTTGCTGTTTACCACGTGATCGGCTGTGTCCAATCACAGCCGGTCACAAATGTCAACAGAGAACACGGTAACTAGCTGTCACCGTGTTCTCCTCCTCACACACTGATCCTGTGTGAGGAGGAGATTGCGGTAACAGCTAGTTACCAAGTACAGTGCACCCCAAACACACTGATTGCCCCCCCCAATAAAAAGCACCTGTCACTAGCCCATCAAAGTACCCGAGTACCTGTCACCAGCCCATCAGGTACTCTGATGACAGTTACTCGGGTACTCTGATGGGCTGGTGACAGGTACTCGGGTACTCTGATGGGCTGGTGACAGGTACTCGGGTACTCTGATGACAGGTACTCGGGTACTCTGATGATGGGTACTCGGATACTCTGATGACAGGTACCTGGGTACTCTGATGACAGGTACTCTGGTACTTTGAGTACCCGTCACCGGAGTACCCGAGTACCCGTCATCGGAGTACCCGAGTACCTGTCACCTTCCCATCAGAGTACCCGAGTACCTGTCACCTACCCATCAGAGTACCCGAGTACCTTCCACCTGCTCATCAGAGTACCTGACACCTGAAGTACCCGAGTACTTGCCACCTGCTCATCAGTACCCATCACTACTCATCAGTACTCATCAGTACCCATCAGTACCTATCACCTATCAGTATCAGTACTGATCATCCGTACCCATCAGTACAGTATCAGTATCACCTATCAGTACCTATCACCTGCCCATAAGAGTACCCGAGTACCTGTTACCTGCCTATCGGAGTACTCGAGTACCTGCCACTTGCTCATCGGTACCAGAGTACCTGTCACCTGACCAGCAAAGTACCCGAGTACGGGCTTCCCCCTCGCCCTTTCCTTATGGGACTGGGCTGTATGCCCCTGTATTTAGGCTTGTATGCCAGAACTGCTCCCCTGGTTTCCTTGCGTTTATAGGGCTCTTTTTTCAGCTTTCAGGGCCTTCCAGGTGCCTGGTGCTGACTCCCATTTTTGGATACTCTACCTTCCACACTCGCCAACGGCTGAGGTGATTTACCTCTCCCGAACTTGATCCGATATTTTTTCTCCCCTCCCTTCCCTAGTTGGGTAAGGTAGCAGGTCTACTTACACCCTCGGTTTTTGTCCCCTATCTGCTCCCCCCCCTCCCTGCTTGTTCCCCTCCCTTACCTCTTAGCCCTTTCTCTTTCCACTCTCTTCTCCCCCCCCCCCCTCTTTTTTTTTTTTTTCCCTAGGGTTTTGGCTCCTGCCAGTTGCTAACATGCCACGTGCCCCTTCGTTGGGCCCCGACGCCCAAACACTGAAAATAGTTTCCTTTAACGCTAAGGGTCTTAACACCCCACAGAAGCGGTCAACGGTTCTGACGCACATGCGCAGACTCAGAGCGGACGTGGTCTTTCTTCAGGAGACGCACTTTCGCTCTGATGCTATTCCCCGCTGCCACAACAAGTATTATCCTACCGTTTTTCATGCTACGTCGGCTGACTCTAAGACTAAGGGGATTTCGATTCTGATTGCCAAGTCTGTTCCTTTCACCATCTCGGCCTCTTTAGCGGACCCCTTGGGTCGCTACCTCTTTCTGACTGGATCTATTCGTGACCAGCCTCTCACTCTGGTGAATGTTTATAGTCCGAATTGCTCCCAAGTTTCTTTTTTCCGTGCTGTGGTTGCTGAACTGATTCCCTTCCAGAAGGGCACTCTCATTTTTGGGGGTGATTTCAATGTCCCTTTGGACCCTCTGTTGGACACTTCCACGGGTTCCTCTTGCCTTCCCTACAAGGCTCTGAAACAAATTAAATTGGGCCTTCAGGAATTGTCCCTGCACGATTCTTGGCGCACTATGCATGCACGTGATAAAGATTTTACTTTTTTCTCCCCGCTGTACCGGAAGTATTCCAGGATAGATTATATCTTTCTATCCCAAAAGGATTTGATTTATCTTGTGGATGCTACAATTGAACCCTCTATTATCTCCGATCATAACCCGATTACGATGACACTGTCTCTGCCTATCTCTGTCCCACAGGACAGAATCTGGAGGCTGGACGCCTCCCTGCTGACGGACCCTACCCGACTGTCCGAAATCCGCTCCTGCCTAGTGGATTACTTTCGCTGTAATTCGACTCCCGATACGTCTCTGGTCACTCAGTGGGCTGCACACAAGTGTGTGGTCCGAGGTAAACTCTTGGCGCTAGCCTCTGCGCTGCGGAAGCAGAGGGAGGCGACCATCTCTGAGTACTTGTCTCAAATCTCTGCCCTGGAGAGGGCTCACAAGAAGACGCTGGCTCAGGCCACGCATGACACTCTCATGGACACTAGAGAAAAGCTTCAGTTGGAGTTAGACAGGAGGACACGCAGGAGCTTTTTGCTTTCCCAGAAGCTTTTTCATGAGCATGGCAATAAGAGTGGCCGCCTCCTTGCGAGAGCCTTGCATGCCCGGAAAGCCAAAACGGTCGTCCACCACCTTTGCTCGGATTCTGGCTCGCGTATCTCTAACAATAGGGATATAGCTGGCGCATTTGAGAGGTTCTATTGTCAGCTATATAACTTACCACGTGAGAAATCTCCCTCCTCTACCCCTGAATCGAGAGTGCGTGCTCTCGACGACTTCCTCTCCAGGAATCTGACTCAGGGGATTTCGTCGGATTCCATGGCTTCTCTTGACACCCCCATCACCCTTCTTGAATGGACGTCGGCACTCAAGCAGCTTAAGTCAAACAGGAGTCCGGGCCCGGATGGCCTGTCTGCGGCTTACTATAAATCTTTTGCCGATGTTCTATCCACCCCATTTCTGGCGGTGTTTAATTCTCTTTCGGCTGATCAGCCCCTGTCCCCATGTATGCTTGAAGCGCACATAGTTGTTATCCCGAAGGAGGGGAAGGACTCGACCGCTCCGTCCAATTATAGACCGATTTCGTTGTTGAACGTGGATATAAAAATCTTTGCTCGAATCATGGCTAACAGGTTGCTTCCTCTCCTCTCTAAAGGGATACATCTTGATCAAGTTGGCTTTATCCCTGGCCGGGAGGCCAGGGATAACACCATTAAAGCTATTAACCTTCACCACGTCCTTTCAATGTCTCGGCAGAGGGGGTTCCTCCTTTCCCTGGATGCCGAGAAGGCGTTTGACAGGGTGTCGTGGGACTATATGGAGGCTGCCCTTCGCGCTTGGGGGTTGGGCCCACGCATGTTGTGCTTCCTTATGTCTCTCTACGCTAATCCGAGTGCCCGGGTCCGGGTAAACGACACCCTGTCAGATGCCTTCCCTGTCCGCAATGGAACTAGACAGGGGTGCCCTTTGTCCCCCCTACTTTTCGTTATGACATTGGAACCTTTCTTGAACAGTATTAGAAGTAATCCATCTATTCGCGGGGTCAAGTCTGCTTCCAAGGAATACAAGGTGGCCGCTTACGCAGACGATCTCTTGCTGTTTTTGACTGAACCTGTTACTACTCTGCCTTCGGTCATGCGGGAGTTTCGTCAATTTTCCTCTTTGTCTAACATGAAAATCAATTTTGCCAAATCTTTTGCACTGAATGTCTCCTTATCCCCCCAAGAGGTGCAAATGTGCAAGACCAACTTCCGCTTTGTTTGGAAGCAAGACTCCTTGACATATTTGGGCATACAGATTCCGGCTGATCTGCGTAATTTGTTCCTTCGGAACTTTCCCCCTATTCTCTACAAAATCAAACAGGATCTCCTCGCTTGGACTTGTTTGCCTCTATCTTGGTTTGGGCGAGCTGCGGTCTTAAAAATGAATGCTCTACCCAGGCTGCTATATGTTCTCCAAACAGTTCCCGTGGCAATTCCGCGGTCCTTCTTTGGGGACTATAAACGTCTTGTGTCCGCGTTCTTATGGAATAATAAACATCCCTGTATACATTACAACCTCCTCTGCTTGCCCAAACACAAGGGAGGTATTGGTCTTCCTGACGCTCGGAATTATCACATGGCGTGTCACTTAACTAGAATCATTGATTGGAACGTTCATGAGCCGTATAAGGACTGGGTGTCCCTGGAAGGTGGCTTCACTACACTTGATTTGGCTACGTCCCCGTGGTTGAGTCCCACTCACTTGCCGCCCTCTCTTCGGCTTCACCCTTTGATCGGCCCTACTCTCCTATCTTTCCGCACAACATGCAAAACGCATGGTGTTTCGAGGGCTCAGGGTCCGATGACCCCGCTCAAACTCAATCCTGACTTTCCCCCCGGCATGCACCAACATTACTTACTTGACCACTGGCCGCAGGCACGACTGCGCATTCACCATGTCAGCGACGGAGAGGAGGTCTTTTCGGCCTCTTCTATTGCTCAGAAAGCAAAGAAACCCCTTGTTCCACCTTGGTCCTATCTTTTGCTGGCCCACTATGTGCGAACATTCATTAGAAAGTTCCCCTGTCGGGATTCCCCGACCACGTTTGACGGGCTCTGTCAGCAGGAAGGCCCCCTCCGTAGGCTTATCTCTGTCACGCACTCTCTCCTGTTTGAGGACACGGGTCAGCTTGTTCGGACCCGCTGTGCTGCCTGGGAGAGGGAACTGGCCTGTTCGTTCTCTGAAGACGAATGGGAGCAGATCTTCTTGAAAAGCCATAAATGTTCGCGGAACGTTACGACCCAAGAAAACGGTTATAAAATTGTTTCTCGGTGGTACCGCACCCCGACGCTCCTTCACAAGATTACACCTTCCATACCCTCCACTTGCTGGAGGTGTCTGGCGGACACTGGCTCTCTCCTCCATATTCTGTGGTCTTGCCCTCGATTGACGGCCTTTTGGGCGGAGGTCCACCGACTCATCAAACAGGTGACTACGGATGATCTGGACTTCTCACCGGCTCAATTCCTACTGCACCACTCCCCCTCCTCACATGCTTCCTACACAAAATCGCTTACTGTCCAGATGATCAACGCGGCGCGCCAATGCGTTCCTGTTCTGTGGAATTCAATGCAGGCACCTACGATTAAACAGTGGCTGCGTAGAATTGCTGTTATCGCGGAGATGGAGGAGCTCATCCATGTTGCCAATGACACCCCCACTAAACATCACAAGAAATGGGCATGCTGGGCTCACTTCACAACCACACCGGAATTTGCTACACTTAACGCTTAAGCTACGCTTATTTCTTTGGTTATTTCTTTGGTGATACACCTTGGTTTGGTATCATATTTTGGGGCTACTTAGATGGTACATTGGTTTTCCGAATCGACACCCTCTTTCCCAATGTTTCTATTATTGTTGGCTATCATTACATACGAATTGGCATTAGCTCCCCCCCCCTTTTTTTTTCTCTCTCTCTCCTCTCTTTCTCCTGTCTCCCCCTTCCTTTCCCCGCCTTCCCCTTCCCCCTCCCTGCCCTGCCTCCCTCCTTCTTCCTCCCTGCCCCCGACCTCCTTTAGGTGCTCTGACCTGTCTGGCTGGTCCACGCGGCTCGCACCTTTCCTCAGCCCTTCCTGATGACCATTTTTTGTTCTTTCTTTTATTTTCTCCCTCTTTTTGATTCCCCCCTCCCTACCGTTGCTGTGCCTGGGCCGGTTGGGCCCGGAGCGCGCTCATGTGCAAGGTCATGACCCTTTTGGCTTAGAGTGCCTCACAGTGGTTCTCCTTTTCTTTTGTGTTCCTAAGCTGTACGGGTTTGTTACTGGTTTTCTGTACCCCCTCACATTGTTGGATATGGGGATTCTGGATCTGAACCTTCCCCTCTCGGGGTTTGGTATATCATTACAGGTTACACATTCTATGCCAGATTTGACAGATGCTCCTGGACCGTTGCGCATAGCTTTGAGCTTGCGACGCCTTACGTTGGTCCTGGGTCTTTTTGGCCTTTTTATGTCTGCAACTGTGGGTGGGGAACTCAATTGTTTTGATATATACTGTATATGTATATTTACTTGCATATGGTTGTCATTTTTGCTGTATTGTATTTTTATTATTCAATAAAACGTTTGGAAAAAAAAAAAAAAAAGTACCCGAGTACCTGTCACCCTTCATACAGTCACCATGTCTAAGTCCAAAAAGGTTTATATACGTCCTCCGTTTAAACCTAAATACCGGTGTTATGGCAGCAGATAGCTGCCATAACCCTGGTATTTTTTTAAACGGTGGACGGTTGGCTTTCCGATAAGGGTGGTCCCAGCGGCGGATTCGCCGCGGGATCACCCTTCCGGGGTGGCGGAAGAGGTGCCCCCCCTCCCGCCGCATTCTGGTCCTTTTCCCCGCTTACCGGACCCGCCGGCAGCGGGGAAAACGATCCGGTCCCGGATCCTCACAGACAGGATGTCGAGTGAGGGCAAGCCTGCCCTCACTCGACTCTATGGTCTTGGAGGACCGGAGCTACGGCAAACGTCATTGCCTAGCAACCAGTTTAAAGGTCCCTTTTTTTTTTTTTCCATTTTATTTAATTTTTTTTTTATTTATTTATTTTTTTTTTTCTATCTTTTAGTGTACTTGTGAGATCTGAGTACTTTTTGACCCCAGAACTCACAAAAAAGAGGTCCTGTCGTGCCTTTTTCTATTACAAGTAATGTTTACATTTCTTGTAATAGAAATAAAAATGATACATTTTTTTTTTACAAAACAGTGTAAACATAAAAAATAATAAATAAAATAAATAGTAAAAAAAAAAAAAAAAAAAATTAAAGCGCCCTGTCCCCGTGAGCTCGCGCGCAGAAGCGAACGCATACGGAAACCCCGCCCACATATGTAAACAGTGTTCAAACTACACATGTGAGGTATCGTCGCGATCGTTAGAGCAAGAGCAATAATTTGAGCCCTAGACCTCCTCTGTAACTCTAAGATAGCAACCTGTAGAAATTTTTAAAGTGTCGCCTATGGGGATTTTTAACATAGTTACATAGTTACATAGTTACATAATTACATAGTAGGTGAGGTTGAATAAAGACAATAGTCCATCCAGTTCAACCTGTGTAGGTGTGTGTGGCTGTAATCATCTCACATACCCCTGAATGTTCTGATCCTTGAGATGTAAGTCTAAGAGTCTTTTGAAAGCCACCATACTACCCGCAGAAACCACCTCTTGTGGTAGAGAATTCCACAATCTTGTAGCCCTAACAGTAAAGAACCCCCCACGTTGCCTGAGGTTAAAACGCTTCTCCTCTAATCGCATTGTATGCCCTTGAGTCCTCATGCAATCCCTTCGAATGAACAGCTTTTTTTCTAAGCTGGGATCCCCATTAAGATATTTATAAATTGCTATCATGTCCCCCCTCAGACGTCTCTTCTCCAGGGAGAATAAATCGAGCGATTGTAGACGCTCTTCATAGTCAAGGTCCTCCAATCCCCTAATTAGTTTAGTTGCCCTTCTCTGGACTCTCTCCAGCTCCAACACATCCCTCCTGAGGACTGGCGACCAGAACTGGACAGAATACTCCAGACGCGGTCGGACCAGAGTTTGATAAAGTGGAAGGATTATAGTCTTATCTCTGGAATACATCCCTTTCTTTATGCATGCTAATATTCTGCTGGCTTTGGCAGCTGCCGCTTGACATTGCATGCTGTTGCCTAATCTATCATCAACCAAGACTCCCAGATCCTTCTCCATTTTTGATTCCCCCAAGGGTTCCCCTCCTAACGTGTATTGTGTTTTTATGTTTTTAGTCCCCAAGTGCAAAACCTTACACTTCTCCACGTTAAACCTCATTTGCCATGTCGTAGCCCACTCTGTAATTTTGTCCAGGTCATTCTGTAGGATATCTGCTTCATGCTGTGTAGTTATTGCCCTGGCCAATTTTGTGTCATCTGCAAAAACTGATATCGAACTACTGATCCCGACCTCAATGTTGTTTATGAATAAATTGAACAAGGTTGGTCCCAGGACTGAGCCCTGGGGCACCCCGCTTACTACCTCAGACCAGTCTGAGTATGCGCTGTTTATTACCACTCTTTGGACACGCCCTTTAAGCCAATTCCGTATCCAAGAGCAAACCCTGCTGTCGATACCTGCAGACCTTATTTTATAAATTAAGCGCTTGTGGGGAACTGTATCAAACGCCTTAGCGAAATCCAAGTACACCACATCCACTGGTCTCCCCCTATCTAGCTCACAGCTCACCTCCTCGTAGATTGTTTGACAAGAACGCCCATTTGTAAACCCGTGCTGATTACTGCTGATGATGTTGTTGTCTTTAGCAAACTCTACGATATAGTCCCTTATCATCCCCTCCAGAAGTTTACATACTATTGATGTCAAACTGACAGGCCTATAATTTCCCGGGATATGCCTCTGGCCCTTTTTGAATATCGGAATCACGTTAGCTTTCTTCCAATCCCCTGGTACATCTCCTGTCCTAATACTGTCAGCAAAGATCAGGAACAGTGATCTGGATATAACCTTACTGAGTTCCTTGAGTAGTCTCGGATGTACGCCATCCGGGCCTGGTGATTTGTTTGTGTTAAGTTTATCCAGCCTTTCCCTGATTTCACCCTCTGTTAGCCATAGTGGCAAGTCCTGTGTATTACTACTAACCATACAGTCATGGTCAGTGTACCCCTCCGTTTCCTGTGTAAAGACTGACGAGAAAAAAGCATTCAGCACGGTTGCTTTTTCAGTGTCCTCTGTAACCATCCTCCCATCATTGTTAATTATGTGTGCAATATGCTCTGCCCTAGTTTTTTTGCTGTTGATATATTTAAAGAATTTCTTTGGGTTTTTTTTACTATCCTCCGCTATTTGTCTCTCAAAGTTGATTTTAGCCATCTTGATTTCTTGTTTACTTTTCTTATTTGCCTCCTTGTATTGCTCGAAAGTCGATACTGTGCCCTCTGATTTATACTTCTTGAAGGCCAATTTTTTTCCCCTAATAAGTTTTTTGACGCTACGGTTTAACCAGCCAGGTTTGGCTTTGTCTCTTCTAAATTTATTTCCCATAGGAATGCAATGCAAGATGCCTTTGCCTAATATGTTCCTAAAGCATTCCCATTTTTCCTCTGTGGTCAGGGATCCCAGGGTTTGGTCCCAGTTTACCCTTTCCATCAATGAGTACAATTTTGGAAAGTTTGCCCTTCTGAAGTTTAGGGTTCTTATGTTCCCCACTTGCCTTGTTATATTGTTATTTATACTAAATGTGATCATCCTGTGATCGCTAGAGCCCAGGTTGTCCTGGACTCCTACCTCCGAGATTATGTCTGGGTCATTAGTGATCAATAGATCCAGGACTGCATTTTCTCTAGTGGGAGAATCCACCAACTGTGACATGTTAAGTACCAAAGTTTGTCACCATTCTGTGAGCGTGTGCAATTTTGAAGCATGACATTTTGGGCATCTATTTACTCGGCGTAACATTATCTTTCACATTATGGAAAACAATTGGGCTAACTTTACTGGTTTCTTATTTTTTAATTAAAAAAAGTGAATTTTTGCCAAAAAAATTCCGTTTGGAAGACCGCTGCGCAAATACGGTGTGATAAAAAATATTGCAATAATCTCCATTTTATTCTCTAGGGTCTCTGCTAAAAAAAAAAATATATAATGTTTTGGGGTTCTAAGTAGTTTTCTAGCAAAAACAACTGATTTTAGCTTATAAACACCAAATGTCAAAAATAGGCCTAGGCAAGTGGCTAGGATGCATGATGATGCTCCTTGGATGTTGGGCCCCTCTATATGGCTAGGCTGTGACAGTCTCACATATGTGGTATTGCCATACTCAGGAGGAGTGGCAGAATGTTTTTTGGGGTGTCATTTTTGCTATGTATATGCTATGTGTTAGGAATATCCTATAAATTGACAACTTTGTGTAAAAAAAAAAAGGTTTTATTTTTTTATCATTTTACAAAACTTGTGGAAAAAAATGACATGTTCAAAGGACTCATAATGCCTCATAGAATATACGTTGGAGTGTTTGCTTTCCAAAATGGGGTAATTTTGTGGACTTTTCCATTGTATTGGTGCTCTAGGGCCTTCAAAAGTGTGATAGGTAGTAAGAAAATTTTATGTGTATTTATGCTCCTAAAACGCCTTATGGTGCTACTTGGACGTGGAGTCTCTTTTTGTGGCCAGGCTGTGTAAAAGTCTCACACGTGTGGTATCACCATACTCAGAAGGAGTAGCAGAATGAATTTTGGGGTGTCATTTTTGCTGTGTACATGCTGTGTTAGAAATAGCTTATAAATTGACAACGTTTTGGGAAAATAAAGAAAAAAACATTTTTTTCTTCATTTTCCCAAGAATTGTGGGAAAAAATTATAACTCCAAAAAACTCCCCATGCCTCTTACTAAATACCTTGGACTGTCTACTTTACAAAAAGGGGTCATTTGGGGGGTATTTGTACTGTCCTGACATTTCAGGGCCTCAAGAAAGGAGATAGGCCATCAGTACATCTGGTGTGATCAATTTTCAGTAATTGGTACCATATCTTCTAGACTCAATAACTTTCACACAGACTAAATAATATACACTAATTTGGGTTAATTTTACCAGAGATATGTAGCAGTATAAATTTTGGCCCAAATGTATGAAGAAAAAATAATTTTTTTGCAAAATTTTATAATAGAAACTAAAAAAAATATTTTTTTTTTCAAAATTTTTGCTCTTTTTTTGCTTATATCACGAAAAAAAAAAAACCCCAGTTGTGATCAAATACCACCAAAAGAAAGCTCTATTTGTGTGAAAAAAATGATAAAATTTTTTTTGGTTACAGTGTAGCATGACTGAGCAATTGTCATTCAAAATGTGAGAGTGCTGAAAGCTGAAAATTGGTCTGGGCAGGAAGGGGGTCTAACTGCTCTGTATGGAAGCGGTTAAAGCTGCAAAGGATTGGCCAACTCAATATTGAACCCTACGGATTAAGAATGGGTTGCCATTAAAGTTCATGTGTGTACAGGCAGGTGTCCCAATACTTTTGACAATATAGTGTGTGTATATATATGTGTGTGTGTGTGTGTATATATATATAATATATATCGTGCATACACCTGAAGGTTGCAATTCACACCAACACAGTCCCACGCACACCATCAATTCAGGCTCAGTCTAGGGATGTCTAAGGCCCCTTTAACATGGGTTTTCCCCCTGTCAGTTTTTTCCGGCGGACCTGATCGGAAGCTCTATGCATCCCTATGTTGCAGTGGATGTCAGCGGGGACATTTCCGCTGACACCCGCTGCTCTCAAATCCGATCCTGTCCGTGAAATCCAGATGGATGGAAACGCTATTTTCCATCCGTCTGGAGGATCGGATTAAAATGGACAGGTGATCCGTTTTCATCCCATCCCCATAGAGGAGAGCGGGGATCTGACAGGTCTGTCTCTGGACACAGAGCGGAGATGGACCTATCATCCGTCTGCTCAGTGGGGATCAGCGGGTCGATCCCCGCTGAGCAAAACGGAGTCCGCCGGGCGCAAAGCCTGTATGAAAGGACCCTAAGATGTCTTTTTCGTATTTATTGCTAACAGGAGAGTCAAAACAATTAATATCAATAATAGGAGGACAAACTATTCTTCTCGATAGCCACCTTTACTTGAGGTAATAAGAAATGGCCAGTACGTTTAGGACCCTATAGTAGGAACCTCAGCCCATATACAGTAGCAGCTTCTGGCACTTAGTTCCCTTCTAACCCTTGCACAACTAATAGCCCATAGCGAGGTCTTTACCTGCAGTGTCCCAGGAGCTGTCTGCCAAAAAGCTTTCACAGGCATATATAGTTACCTTAGGAAATCTTCTCTAGGCCCTCGGCCCAGACTGTAGTTTGTCTCCCAGGGCCAACAGCCCACCAAGGAAATTGGAACTTTCCTTTGTGGGGAAGAATACTCTTTCCAGGCCTCCTGCACATTTATCACTTCCCCAGCCAATCCAGATGCCTACTTCCTGGGATTGGCTGGGAGGAGATAAGTTGTTCAACTGATCGTTTAAATATTCTAACCCTATGCACTGAAAACGTTTTTCAGAGGCAGGTGGGAGTCAAAAAACTCTCAGCTTAGGAAATCCTGAACAGACCAACAGACCAAAACAATCAATAACTGCTCCACTCACTACATTGGAGCACAAAAATTAAAATGACCTAGCAGCCTAACTAGAGGAGAGCTCTACATATAAATACTGTATGCTTTGCCTTATTCTCAGCTCCTGGCTTCATTGGGTGATTTTTTGTCTTGGAAACTCCAACAGGGGAAAACTTCAGAAAGCATGGAAAAGCATGGAAAAGCTAGCATTATGTAGAGAATGGTCCTTGCTTTCTGTGTGAAAGCAAGGGTATCTCTGCACAGGTTTGACATTCTACCTGCTGAAGTCAGAGCTAGAGATTTCCAATTAGCAGGCAGCATCAGCTTTGCACTGTGAAGCTGGAACAGAAGAGGTGTGTCGGTGGAACACGAGCCTAGAGAGAGGGGGTGGCAACGACGGACAAGAGACCAGCAGTCATGTTGCCACAGGTGAAGCATATTGCCAAGTTTGCTCCAGTGACAAGGAGGGAGGGGATGATGAGGTCACTGACCGTACTTGGGTGCCTGACAGGATAGAGGAAGAGGAGGAGCGGGAGGAGGAGGAGGAGGAGGGGGAGGATACACAACTGCAACGAGGCAGGATGTGCTTCATGGGCTGGCCTAGCAGTAGCCAACCTATTGCGTCACAGCACAGAGCTCCAGAGTTGCAGGATGCTGCAAAATCCCTGTGGACTCAAAAAAGTTTATTAGTGTGGGCTTTTTTCAGCACCTGTGCAGTAGACCGCAGCGTTGCTCTTTGAAGCATCTGTCTAAAGGGGATCAAGCGGGGCCAGAACACCAGCCACTTGGGCACCACATGCTTGACAAGGCATATGACTTCCTGCCATGCAGTCCGTTGGCAACAGCACCTGAAAGAGGCACCAGATCAAAACAAGCATAAACCACCTTGCTCCTCATCTGCTATCTCTAACCTTATTATTCTTCATGCCTTTTCAAACACCAGCATTGAGAGGGATGATGGTATAGCAATGAGTGGCACAGAGAGTTGCACCCAATCTGCTAGCAGTACACCACTGCTTGATTTGAGCAGCAGGCAGATTTCACTACCCCAGTATTTAAACCATAGAAAGAAATACCGTCCTAGCCATCCACATGCTCAGCGTCTTAATGCTAGCTTGGCCAAGTTGCTAGCATTACAGTTGCTGCCTTTTCAGCTGGTAGACTCGGCTCCCTTTCGCGAATTTGTGGAATGTGCTGCACCACAGTGGCAGGTCCCTAAAAGGCATTACTTTTCGCGTAAGGCCATTCCGGCTCTCTACGGTCATGTGGAAGGTAGTGTTTTGGCCTCGTTGGACAAAGCGGTCAGCAGGAAGGTGCACATTACTGCTGACTCTTGGTCCAGCAGGCATGGACATGGATGTTTCTTTCACGGTGCACTGGGTAACTCTGCTGGCAGCTGGGAAGGATGCAGGACAGGGTTCGGTCTTGCAGCTTGTTTTGCCACCATGCCTCCAAAAAGCTGGTGCTGGTTCTGCCACATCTGGCTACTCCACCACCACCTCCTCCTCCTCTTCCTCCATGTCCTCTTCTGTGCAATTCTCCTCTGCAGCAGCAGTGCTCCCTAAGCGTTCAAGGGACTACGCAAGCAATCAGGCTAAAAGATGCCATGCTGTGCTTCAGTTGGTCTGTCTAGGAGATAGGAGTCACACTGGTGCAGAGATTCTATCAGCTCAGCAAGGGCAAGCTCAGAGATGGTTGACGCCACAACAGCTTGAACCAGGAATGGTTGTATGCGATAATGCCACCAACTTTCTCTCCGCCCTCCGACAGGGACACTTGACACATGTTCCATGCTTGGCACATGTTCTGAATCTGGTGGTGCAGCGTTTCTTGAGCAGATACCCGGGCTTCCAAGATCTCCTAAGGCAGGTCAGGAAAGTTTGTGGCCATTTCTGCCATTTGTTCAATGCCAGTGCTCGCTTATCTGACATTCAACGGGAATTCAACCATCCCACCAACTGCCTCATTTTCGACATACAAACAAGGTGGAACTCAACGTTGGCAATGCTGCAGCGGCTGCACACGCAGCAGAGGGCCATCAATGAGTACCTGTGTGAGTATGGCGCAAGGAAAGGGTCAGGGGAGCTTGGCTTTTTTTCGCCACGCCAGTGGCTTTTGATTAAGGATGCATGAATCTTCCTGTCACCATTTGAGGAGGCCACTCGGATGGTGAGCCGGCACGATGCATGCATCAGTGACACTATCCCGCTAGTCTACCTGCTGGAGCACACACTGCGTGGAATCATGGACAGGGCACTTGAGGCAGAACAGCGGCAGGAAGAGGAGGACTTCCTTTCCTCACAAGGCCCCCTTTATGCAGATATTATTCCTGCAGGGGCACAAAACACACAGGAGGAAGAGGAGGAGGAGGAGGGTGAGGATTTTGGCAGCATGCATGTAGAGGAAGAGGATAGGATACAGCAGTCTTCAAGGGATGGTTTGGATTCCCCAGAAACCCCAGGAGTTGTCCGTGGTTGGGGAGAGGTTGCTCCTGCTGACAATTTAATCCTTAGTGACCCAGAGGACTCAGAAGCCCATGCCTCCTCCAACTTAAGTTGCATGGGCTCCCTGATTCTGCAAAGCCTGCGAAAGGCCCAGAGGATTCGTGCTATCAAGGAGAGGGATAATTACTGGTTGCCATCCCTTCTTGATCCACGTTACCAGAGCTCATCCTGCCTTCGCAGAGGGAGCAGATGATGAAGCATCTTGAGGAGCCCTTGAAAAAAAATTGTGTACCGCCTTTCCAGACACTGGGAGGTCAACATTCTCTGGACGTGCTTCTGAGGCATCGTTCAGCCAAAGGAGGAGCAGAGTAAAAGGTGGCCGGCTGACCGATGCCTTTAAACAGTTCTTTTCTCCTCAGCAGCACCCAAGGCTGTTAGGTTTAAGCAACCAACGCCAGCGTCTCCATCATATGGTGCATGATTACCTAGGTGCAAGAGCAGACTTGGAGACCTTTCCAGCTGCCCATCCACTGGCTTACTAGGTCTTGAGGATGGACCACTGGCCAGAACTTGCTCAATATGCAATGGAGCTACTGGCCTGTTCTGCTTCCAGCATGCTTTCTGAACAGACGTTCAGTGGCGCTGGAAGTTTTGTGATGGACAAAAGAGTGCGTCTGTCCACAGACTCTGTTGATCAGCTGACTTTCATAAAAATTAACCAGTCTTGGATCAACAAGAGCAATCAGGCCACTGATGCTGATGTAACAGATTGAATTTGCTATGGGTCTGCCATCCCTTAAAGACTGCCTACCTTATTCCTCTACCTTGATTCTGCTAGCTTCCAACAATGTTTTTGGTTTAGGTCGCTACCAACCCCCAAGGCCTAATTTTTCAACACTTATATGACAGGTGCATACAATTTAAATGTTGTATGTCACTTTTAAAAGCAGGCTCTGTCCCTGTGCCCTGCTAACTGTGAGGGGTTACGGTGTTCAGACATCACCTTCCACAAAGGCCCAATTTTTGGCACTTGTATAGCACATGCAATTTCAAATTTGCATGGAATTCTTACCAGCAGGTCCCATTCCTGCACCAAGCAAGAGTAACTATGAGGCCTTCGTTATGGTGTTCAGGAACCACATACGGCAAAGGCCCAATTTTTGGCACTTGTATAGCACATGCGATTTCAAATTTGCATGGCATTCTTACCAGCAGGTCCCATTCCTGCACCAAGCAAGAGTAACTGCGAGGCCTTGGTTACGGTGTTCAGGCACCACCTTCCACAAAGGCCCAATTTTTGGCACTTGTATAGCACATGCGATTTCAAATTTGCATGAGATTCTTACCAGCAGGTCCCATTCCTGCACCAAGCAAGAGTAACTACGAGGCCTTGGTTACGGTGTTAAGGCACCACATACGGCAAAGGCCCAATTTTTGGCACTTGTATAGCACATGCAATTTCAAATTTGCATGGTATTCTTACCAGAAGGTCCCATTCCTGCACCAAGCAAGAGTAACTATGAGGCCTTGGTTATGGTGTTCAGGTACCACATAGATCAAAGGCCCAATTTTTGGCTATTGTATAGCACAAATGCGATTTCAAATTTGCATGGCATTCTTACCAGCAGGTCCCATTCCTGCACCAAGGTAGAGTAACTGCGAGGCCCTGGTTACGGTGTTCAGGCACCACATACGGCAAAGGCCCAATTTTTGGCACTTGTATAGCACATGCGACTTAAAATTTGCATGGAATTCTTATCAGCAGGTTCCATTCCTGCACCAAGCAAGAATAACTACGAGGCCTTGGTTACGGTGTTTAGGCACCACATACGGCAAAGACCCAATTTTTGGCACTTGAATGGCACGCAATTTCAAATTTGCATGGAATTCTTACCAGCAGGTCCCATCCCTGCACCAAGCAAGAGTAACTATGAGGCCTTGGTTACGGTGTTCAGGCACCACATACGTCAAAGGCCCAATTTTTGTCACTTGTATAATACATGCGATTTCAAATTTGCATGGCATTGTTACCAGCAGGTCCCATTCCTGCACCAAGGTAGAGTAACTGCGAGGCCCTGGTTACGGTGTTCAGGCACCACCTTCCACAAAGCCCCCATTTTTGGCACATGTATAGCACATGCGATTTCAAATTTGCATTGAATTCTTACCAGCAGGTCCCATTCCTGCACCAAGCAAGAGTAACTGCGAGGCCTTGGTTATGGTGTACAGGCACCACCTTCCACAAAGGCCTAATTTTTGGCACTTGTATAGCACATGCGATTTCAAACTTGCATGGAATTCTTACCAGCAGGTACCATTCCTGCACCAAGCAAGAGTAACTGCGATGCCTTGGTTACGGTGTTCAGGCAGCACATACGGCAAAGGCCTAATTTTTGGCACTTGTATAGCACATGCGATTTCAAATTTGCATGGCATTCTTACCAGCAGGTCCCATCCCTGCACCAAGCAAGGGTAACTTCGAGGCCTTGGTTATGGTGTTCAGGCACCACATATGGCAAAGGCCCAATTTTTTGCACTTGTATAGCACATTCGATTTCAAATTTGCATGGCATACTTACCAGCAGGTGCCATTCCTGCACCAAGCAACAGTAACTACGAGGCCTTGGTTACGGTGTTCAGGCACCACATACGGCAAAGGCCCAATTTTTGCCACTTGTATAGCACATGCGATTTCAAATTTGCATGAGATTCTTACCAGCAGGTCCCATTCCTGCACCAAGCAAGAGAAACTACGAGGCCTTGGTTACGGTGTTCAGGCACCACATACGGCAAAGGCCCAATTTTTGGAACTTGTATAGCACATGCGATTTTAAATTTGCATGGAATTCTTACCAGCAAGTCCCATTCCTGCACCAAGCAAGAGTAACTGCGAGGCCCTGGTTATGGTGTTTAGGCACCACCTTCGACAAAGGCCCAATTTGTGGCACTTGTATAGCACATGCGATTTCAAATTTGCATGGAATTCTTACCAGCAAGTCCCATTCCTGCACCAATTAAGAGTAACTTCAAAGCCTTGGTTACGGTGTTCAGGCACCACATACGGCAAAGGACCAATTTTGGGCACTTGTATATCACATGCGATTTCAAATTTGCATGGAATTCTTACCAGCAAGTCCCATTCCTGCACCAAGCAAGAGTAACTGCGAGGCCTTGGTTACGGTGTTCAGGCACCACATACGGCAAAGGCCCAATTTTTGGCTCTTGTATAGCACTTGCGATTTCAAATTTGCATGAAATTCTTACCAGCAAGTCCCATTCCTGCACCAAGCAAGAGTAATTGCGAGGCCCTGGTTACGGTGTTTAGGCACCACCTTCCACAAAGGCCCAATTTTGGCACTTGTTCAGCACATGCAATTTCAAATTTGCATGGCATTCTTACCATCAGGTCCCATTCCTGCACCAAGCAAGAGTAACTGCGAGGCCCTGGTTACAGTGTTCAGGCACCACGTACGGCAAAGGCCCAATTTTTGGCACTTGTATAGCACATGCGATTTCAAATTTTCATGGCATTTTTACAAGCAGGTCCTATTCCTGCACCAAGCAAGAGTAACTGAGAGGCCTTGGTTACGGTGTTCAGGCACCACCTTCCACAAAGGCCCAATTTTTGGCACTTGTATAGCACATGTGATTTCAACTTTGCATTGAATTCTTACCAGCAGGTCTAATTCCTGCACCAAGCAAGAGTAACTACGAGGCCTTGGTTACGGTGTTCAGGCACCACATACGTCAAGGGCCCAATTTTTGGCACTTGTATAGCACATGCGATTTCAAATTTGCATGGAATTCTTACCAGCAGGTCCCATGACTGCACCAAGCAAGAGTAACTTCGAGGTTTTCGTTATGGTGTTCAGGCACCACATATGGCAAAGGCCCAATTTTTTGCACTTGTATAGCACATTCGATTTCAAAGTTGCATGGCATTCTTTCCAGCAGGTGCCATTCCTGCACCAAGCAACAGTAACTACGAGGCCATGGTTACAGTGTTCAGGCACCACATACGGCAAAGGCCCAATTTTTGCCACTTGTATAGCACATGTGATTTCAAATTTGCATGGCATTCTTACCAGCAGGTCCCATTCCTGCACCAAGGTAGAGTAACTGCGAGGCCCTGGTTACAGTGTTCAGGCATCACCTTCCACAAAGCCCCAATTTTTGGCACATGTATAGCACATGCGATTTCAAATTTGCATGGAATTCTTACCAGCAGGTACCATTCCTGCACCAAGCAAGAGTAACTGCGATGCCTTGGTTACGGTGTTCAGGCAGCACATACGGCAAAGGCCTAATTTTTGGCACTTGTATAGCACATTAGATTTCAAATTTGCGTGGAATTTTTAACAGTAGGTCCCATTCCGGCACCAAGCAAGAGTAACTGCGAGGCATTGGTTACGGTGTTCAAGCACCACCTTCCACAAAGGCCCAATTTTTGGCACTTGTATAGCACATGCGATTTCAAATTTGCATTGCATTTTAACAGCAGGTCCCATTCCTGCACCAAGCAAGAGTAACTGCGAGGCCCTGGTTATGGTGTTCAGGCACCACATACAGCAAAAGCCCAATTTTTGGCACATGTATAGCACATGCGATTTCAAATTTGCATGGCATTCTTACCAGCAGGTCCCATTCCTGCACCAAGCAACAGTAACTACGAGGCCTTGGTTACGGTGTTCAGGCACCACATACGTCAAAGGCCCAATTTTTGGCACTTGTATAGCACATGCGATTTCAAATTTGCATGGAATTCTTACCAGCAGGTGCCATTACAGCACCAAGCAAGAGTAACTTCGAGGTTTTCGTTATGGTGTTCAGGCACCACATACGGCAAAGGCCCAATTTTTGGCACTTGTATAGCACATGCGATTTCAAATTTGCATGGCATTCTTACCAGCAGGTGCCATTCCTGCACCAAGGTAGAGTAACTGCGAGGCCCTGGTTACGGTGTTCAGGCACCACCTTCCACAAAGCCCCCATTTTTGGCACATGTATAGCACATGCGATTTCAAATTTGCATGGATTTCTTACCAGCAGGTCCCAATTCTGCACCAAGCAAGAGTAACAGCGAGGCCTTGGTTACGGTGGTCAGGCACCACTTTCCACAAAGGCTCAATTTTTGGCACTTGTATAGCACATGCAATTTCATATTTGCATGGCATTCTTACAAGCTGGTCCCATTCCTGTACCAAGCAAGAGTAACTTTGAGGCCTTGGTTACGGTGTTCAGGCACCACCTTCCACAAAGGCCCAATTTTTGGAACTTGTATAGCACATGTGATTTCAAACTTGCATGGAATTCTTACCAGCAGGTCCCATTCCTGCACCAAGCAAGAGTAACTGCGAGGCCTTGGTTACGGTGTTCAGGCACAACATACGGCAAAGGCCCAATTTTTGGCACTTGTATAGCACATGCCATTTCAAATTTACATGGCATTCTTACCAGCAGGTCCCATTCCTGCACAAAGCAAGAGTAACTGCGAGGCCTTGGTTACGGTGTTCAGGCACCTTATACGGCAAAGGCCAAATTTTTGGCACTTTTATAGCACATGCGATTTCATATTTGCATGGCATTCTCACAAGCAGGTCCCATTCCTGTACCAAGCAAGAGTAACTTTGAGGCCTTGGTTACGGTGTTCAGGCGCCACCTTCCACAAAGCCCCCATTTTTGGCACATGTATAGCACATGCGATTTCAAATTTGCATGGAATTCTTACCAGCAGGTCCTATTCCTGCACCAAGCAAGAGTAACTGCGAGGCCTTGGTTACGGTGTTCAGGCACAACATACGGCAAAGGCCCAATTTTTGGCACTTGTATAGCACATGCCATTTCAAATTTGCATGGCATTCTTACCAGCAGGTCACATTCCTGCACCAAGCAAGAGTAACTGCGAGACCTTGGTTACGGTGTTCAGGCACCACATACGGCAAAGGCCCAATTTTTCGAACTTGTATAGCACATGCAATTTCAAATTTGCATGGCATTCTTACCAGCAGGTCCCATTCCTTCACCAAGCAATAGTAACTACGAGGCCTTGTTTACGGTGTTCAGGCACCACATATGTCAAAGGCCCAATTTTTTGGCACTTGTATAGCACATGCGATTTCAAATTTGCATGGCATTCTTACCAGCAGGTCCCATCCCTGCACCAAGCAAGGGTAACTTCGAGGCCTTGGTTATGGTGTTCAGGCACCACATATGGCAAAGGCCCAATTTTTTGCACTTGTATAGCACATTCGATTTCAAATTTGCATGGCATTCTTACCAGCAGGTGCTATTCCTGCACCAAGCAACAGTAACTACGAGGCCTTGGTTACAGTGTTCAGGCACCACATACGGCAAAGGCCCAATTTTTGCCACTTGTATAGCACATGTGATTTCAAATTTGCAAGGCATTCTTACCAGCAGGTCCCATTCCTGCACCAAGGTAGAGTAACTGCGAGGCCCTGGTTACGGTGTTCAGGCACCACCTTCCACAAAGCCCCCATTTTTGGCACATGTATAGCACATGCGATTCCAAATTTGCATGGAATTCTTACCAGCAGGTCCCAATCCTGCACCAAGCAAGAGTAACAGCGAGGCCTTGGTTACGGTGGTCAGGCACCACTTTCCACAAAGGCTCAATTTTTGGCACTTGTATAGCACATGCAATTTCATATTTGCATGGCATTCTTACAAGCTGGTCCCATTCCTGTACCAAGCAAGAGTAACTTTGAGGCCTTGGTTACAGTGTTCAGGCACCACCTTCCACAAAGGCCCAATTTTTGGAACTTGTATAGCACATGTGATTTCAAACTTGCATGGAATTCTTACCAGCAGGTCCCATTCCTGCACCAAGCAAGAGTAACTACAAGGCCTTGGTTACGGTGTTCAGGCACCACATACGGCAAAGGCCCAATTTTTGTCACTTGCACAGCACATGCGATTTCAAATTTGCATGGCATTTTCACCAGCAGGTCCTATTCCTGCACCAAGCAAGAGTAACTGCGAGGCCTTGGTTACGGTGTTCAGGCACAACATACGGCAAAGGCCCAATTTTTGGCACTTGTATAGCACATGCCATTTCAAATTTACATGGCATTCTTACCAGCAGGTCCCATTCCTGCACAAAGCAAGAGTAACTGCGAGGCCTTGATTACGGAGTTCAGGCACCTTATACGGCAAAGGCCAAATTTTTGGCACTTTTATAGCACATGCGATTTCATATTTGCATGGCATTCTCACAAGCAGGTCCCATTCCTGTACCAAGCAAGAGTAACTTTGAGGCCTTGGTTACGGTGTTCAGGCGCCACCTTCCACAAAGGCCCAATTTTTGGCATTTGTATAGCACATGCGATTTCAAATTTGCATGGCATTCTTACCAGCAGGTCCCATTCCTGCACCAAGCAAGAATATCTGCGAGGCCTTGGTTACGGTGTTCAGGCACCACATACGGCAAAGGCCCAATTTTTGGCACTTGTATAGCACATGCGATTTCAAATTTGCATGGCATTTTTACCAGCAGGTCCTATTCCTGCACCATGCCAGAGTAACTGCGAGGCCTTGGTTACGGTGTTCAGGCATCACATACGGCAAAGGACCAACTTTTGCCACTTGTATAGCACATGTGATTTCAAATTTGCATGGCATTCTTACCAGCAGGTCCCATTCCTGCAGCAAGCAAGAGTACCTACGAGGCCTTGGTTACGGTGTTCAGGCACCACATACGGCAAAGGCCCAATTTTTGGCACTTGTACAGCACATGCAATTTCAAATTTGCATGGCATTCTTACCAGCGGGACCCATTCCAGCACCAAGCAAAAGTAACTACGAGGCTTTGGTTACGGTGTTTAGGCACCACCTTCCACAAAGGCCCGATTTGTGGCACTTGTATAGCACATGCGATTTCAAATTTGCATGGAATTCTTACCAGCAAGTCCCATTTCTGCACCAAGCAAGTGTAACTAGGAGGCCTTGGTTACGGTGTTCAGGCACCACAAACGGCAAAGGTCCAATTTTTGGCACTTGTATAGCACATGTGATTTCAAATTTGCATGGAATTGTTACCAGAAGGTCCCATTCCTGCACCAACCAAGAGAACTATGAAGCCTTGGTTACGGTGTTCAGGCACCACATACGGCAAAGGCCCAATTTTTGGCACTTGTATAGCACATGTGATTTCAAATTAGCATGGCATTCTTACCAGCAGGTCCCATTCCTGCACCAAGCAAGAGTAATTGCGAGGCCTTGGTTTCGTCGTTAAGGCACCACATACGACAAAGGCCCAATTCTTGGCACTTTTATAGAACATGCGATTTCAAATTTGCATGGCATTCTTACCAGCAGGTCCCATTCCTGCACCAAGCAAGAGTGACTGCGAGGCCTTGGTTACGTTGTTCAGGCACCACATACAGCAAAGGCCCAATTTTTAGAACTTGTATAGCACATGCAATTTCAAATTTGCATGGCATTCTTACCAGCAGGTCCCATTCCTGCACCAAGCAAGAGTAACTGCAAGGCCTTGGTTACAGTGTTCAGGCACAAATTTTTGGCACTTGTATAGCACATGCGATTTCAAATTTGCATGGCATTCTTACAAGCAGGTCCCATTCCTGCACCAAGCAAGAGTAACTACAAGGCCTTGGTTACGGTGTTCAGGCACCACATACGTCAAAGGCCCAGTTTTTGGCACAAGTATAGCACACGCGATTTCAAATTTGCATGGAATTCTTACAAGCAGGTCCCATTCCTGCACCAAGCAAGAGTAACTGCGAGGCCATGGTTACGGTGTTCAGGCACCACCTTCAACAAAGGCCCAATTTTTGGCACTTGTACAGCACATGCAATTTCAAATTTGCATGGCATTCTTACCAGCAGGTCCCATTCCTGCACCAAGCAAGAGTAACTGCGAGGCCCTTGTTACAGTGTTCAGGCACCACATACGGCAAAGGCACAAATTTTGGCACTTGTATAGCACATGCGATTTCAAATTTTCATGGCATTTTTACAAACTGGTCCTATTCCTGCACCAAGCAGGAGTAACTGCGAGGCCTTGGTTATGGTGTTCAGGCACCACATACGGCAAAGGCCCAATTTTTAGAACTTGTATAGCACATGCGATTTCAAATTTGCATGGCATTCTTACCAGCAGGTCCCATTCCTGCACCAAGCAAGAGTAACTTCGAGGCCTTGGTTATGGTGTTCAGGCACCACATACGGCAAAGGCCCAAATTTTGGCACTTATATAGCACATGCGATTTCAAATATGCATGGCATTCTTAGCAGCAGGTCCCATTCCTGCACCAAGCAAGAGTAACTGCGAGGCCTTGGTTACGGTGTTCAGGCACCACATACGGCAAAGGCCCAATTTTTAGAACTTGTATAGCACATGCAATTTCAAATTTACATGGCATTCTTACCAGCAGGTCCCATTCCTGCACAAAGCAAGAGTAACTGCGAGGCCTTGATTACGGAGTTCAGGCACCTTATACGGCAAAGGACAAATTTTTGGCACTTGTATAGCACATGCGATTTCATATTTGCATGGCATTCTCACAAGCAGGTCCCATTCCTGTACCAAGCAAGAGTAACTTTGAGGCCTTGGTTACGGTGTTCAGGCGCCACCTTCCACAAAGGCCCAATTTTTGGCATTTGTATAGCACATGCGATTTCAAATTTGCATGGCATTCTTACCAGCAGGTCCCATTCCTGCACCAAGCAAGAATATCTGCGAGGCCTTGGTTACGGTGTTCAGGCACCACATACGGCAAAGGCCCAATTTTTGGCACTTGTATAGCACATGCGATTTCAAATTTGCATGGCATTTTTACCAGCAGGTCCTATTCCTGCACCATGCCAGAGTAACTGCGAGGCCTTGGTTACGGTGTTCAGGCATCACATACGGCAAAGGCCCAATTTTTGGCACTTGTATAGCATATGCGATTTCAAATTTGCATGGCATTCTTAGCAGCAGGTCCCATTCCTTCACCAAGCAACAGTAACTGCGACGCCTTGGTTACGGTGTTCAGGCACAACATACGGCAAAGGCCCAATTTTTGGCACTTGTATAGCACATGCAATTTCAAATTTGCATGGCATTCTAACCAGCAGGTCCCATTCCTGCACCAAGCAAGAGTAACTGCAAGGCCTTGGTTACGGTGTTCAGACACCACATACGGCAAAGGCCCTATTTTTGGCACTTGTATAGCACATGGGATTTCAAATTTGCATGGCATTCTTACCAGCAGGTCCCATTCCTGCACCAAGCAAGAGTAACAGCGAGGCCTTGGTTACGGTGTTCAGGCACCACTTTCCACAAAGGCTCAATTTTTGGCACTTGTATAGCACATGCAATTTCATATTTGCATGGCATTCTTACAAGTGGGTCCCATTCCTGTACCAAGCAAGAGTAACTTTGAGGCCTTGGTTACAGTGTTCAGGCACCACCTTCCACAAAGGCCCAATTTTTGGCACTTGTATAGCACATGTGATTTCAAACTTGCATGGAATTCTTACCAGCAGGTCCCATTCCTGCACCAAGCAAGAGTAACTACAAGGCCTTGGTTACGGTGTTCAGGCACCACATACGGCAAAGGCCCAATTTTTGTCACTTGCACAGCACATGCGATTTCAAATTTGCATGGCATTTTTACCAGCAGGTCCTATTCCTGCACCAAGCAAGACTAACTGCGAGGCCTTGGTTACGGTGTTCAGGCACAACATACGGCAAAGGCCCAATTTTTGGCACTTGTATAGCACATGCCATTTAAAATTTACATGGCATTCTTACCAGCAGGTCCCATTCCTGCACAAAGCAAGAGTAACTGCGAGGCCCTGATTACGGAGTTCAGGCACCTTATACGGCAAAGGCCAAATTTTTTGCACTTTTATAGCACATGCGATTTCATATTTGCATGGCATTCTCACAAGCAGGTCCCATTCCTGTACCAAGCAAGAGTAACTTTGAGGCCTTGGTTACGGTGTTCAGGCGCCACCTTCCACAAAGGCCCAATTTTTGGCATTTGTATAGCACATGCGATTTCAAATTTGCATGGCATTCTTACCAGCAGGTCCCATTCCTGCACCAAGCAAGAATATCTGCGAGGCCTTGGTTACGGTGTTCAGGCACCACATACGGCAAAGGCCCAATTTTTGGCACTTGTATAGCACATGCGATTTCAAATTTGCATGGCATTTTTACCAGCAGGTCCTATTCCTGCACCATGCCAGAGTAACTGCGAGGCCTTGGTTACGATGTTCAGGCATCACATACGGCAAAGGACCAATTTTTGCCACTTGTATAGCACATGTGATTTCAAATTTGCATGGCATTCTTACCAGCAGGTCCCATTCCTGCACCAAGCAAGAGTAACTACGAGGCTTTGGTTATGGTGTTCATGCACCACATACGTCAAAGGCCCAATTTTTGGCACTTGTATAGCATATGCGATTTCAAATTTGCATGGCATTCTTAGCAGCAGGTCCCATTCCTGTACTAAGCAACAGTAACTGCGACGCCTTGGTTACGGTGTTCAGGCACCACATACGGCAAAGGCCCTATTTTTGGCACTTGTATAGCACATGCAATTTCAAATTTGCATGGCATTCTAACCAGCAGGTCCCATTCCTGCACCAAGCAAGAGTAACTGCAAGGCCTTGGTTACGGTGTTCAGACACCACATAGGGCAAAGGCCCTATTTTTGGCACTTGTATAGCACATGGGATTTCAAATTTGCATGGCATTCTTACCAGCAGGTCCCATTCCTGCACCAAGCAAGAGTAACAGCGAGGCCTTGGTTACGGTGTTCAGGCACCACTTTCCACAAAGGCTCAATTTTTGGCACTTGTATAGCACATGCAATTTCATATTTGCATGGCATTCTTACAAGCGGGTCCCATTCCTGTACCAAGCAAGAGTAACTTTGAGGCCTTGGTTACAGTGTTCAGGCACCACCTTCCACAAAGGCCCAATTTTTGGCACTTGTATAGCACATGTGATTTCAAACTTGCATGGAATTCTTACCAGCAGGTCCCATTCCTGCACCAAGCAAGAGTAACTACAAGGCCTTGGTTACGGTGTTCAGGCACCACATACGGCAAAGGCCCAATTTTTGTCACTTGCACAGCACATGCGATTTCAAATTTGCATGGCATTTTTACCAGCAGGTCCTATTCCTGCACCAAGCAAGAGTAACTGCGAGGCCTTGGTTACGGTGTTCAGGCACAACATACGGCAAATGCCCAATTTTTGGCACTTGTATAGCACATGCCATTTCAAATTTGCATGGCATTCTTACCAGCAGGTCCCATTCCTGCACCAAGCAAGAGTAACTGCGAGACCTTGGTTACGGTGTTCAGGCACCACATACGGCAAAGGCCCAATTTTTTGAACTTGTATAGCACATGCAATTTCAAATTTGCATGGCATTCTTACCAGCAGGTCCCATTCCTTCACCAAGCAATAGTAACTACGAGGCCTTGTTTACGGTGTTCAGGCACCACATATGTCAAAGGCCCAATTTTTTGGCACTTGTATAGCACATGCGATTTCAAATTTGCATGGCATTCTTAGCAGCAGGTCCCATTCCTGCACCAAGCAAGAGTAACTGCGAGGCCTTGGTTACAGTGTTCAGGCACCACATACGGCAAAGGCCCAATTTTTGGCACTTGCACAGCACATGCGATTTCAAATTTGCATGGCATTTTTACCAGCAGGTCCTATGCCTGCACCATGCAAGAGTAACTGCGAGGCCTTGGTTACGGTATTCAGGCACCACATACGGCAAAGGCCCAATTTTTGGCACTTGTATAGCACATGTGATTTCAAATTTGCATGGCATTCTTACCAGCAGGTCCCATTCCTGCACCAAGCAAGAGTAACTATGAGGCTTTGGTTATTGTGTTCATGCACCACATATGTTAAAGGCCCAATTTTTGGCACTTGTATAGCACATGCGCTTTCAAATTTGCATGGCATTCTTACCAGCAGGTCCCATTCTTGCACCAAGCAAGAGTAAATGCGAGGCCTTGGTTACGGTGTTCAGGCACCACACACGGCAAAGGCCCAATTTTTGGAACTTGTATAGCACATGCAATTTCAAATTTGCATGGCATTCTTACCAGCAGGTCCCATTCCTGCACCATGCAAGAGTAACTGCGAGGCCTTGGTTACGGTGTTCAGGCACCACCTTCCACAAAGGCCCAATTTTTGGCACTTGTATAGCACATGTGATTTCAAATTTGCATGGAATTCTTACCAGCAGGTCCCATTCCTTCACCAAGCAAGAGTAACTTTGAGGCCTTGGTTACGGTGTTCAGGCACCACATAGGGCAAAGGCCCTATTTTTGGCACGTGTATAGCACATGGGATTTCAAATTTGCATGGCATTCTTACCAGCAGGTCCCATTCCTTCACCAAACAAGAGTAACTACGAGGCCTTCGTTACGGTGTTCAGGCACCACATACGGCAAAGGCCCAATTTTTGGCACTTGTATAGCACATGCGATTTCAAATTTTCATGGCATTCTTACCAGCAGGTCCCATTCCTGCAGCAAGCAAGAGTACCTACGAGGTCTTGGTTACGGTGTTCAGGCACCACATACGGCAAAGGCCCAATTTTTGGCACTTGTATAGCACAGGCAATTTCAAATTTGCATGGCATTCTTACCAGCGGGACCCATTCCAGCACCAAGCAAAAGTAACTACGAGGCTTTGGTTACGGTGTTCAGGCACCACATATGGCAAAGGCCCAATTTTTGGCACTTGTATAGCACATGCGATTTCAAATTTGCATGGCATTCTTACCAGCAGGTCCCAGTCCTACACCAAGCAAGAGTAACTGTGAGGCCTTGGTTATGGTGTTCAAGCACCACCTTCCACAACGGCCCAATTTTTGGCACTTGTATAGCACATGCGATTTCAAATTTGCATGGCATTCTTACCAGCAGGTCCCATTCCTGCACCCAGCAAGAGTAACTGAGGGGTTGGTTACGGTGTTCAGGCACCAGCAACACCAAAGGCCCAATGTTTGGCAACTTTATGACAAGTACATGCGATTTCATATTTGTATGGATTTTTTAGCAGCAGGGCCGTTCCTGCACCCAGCAAGAGTAACTGCGAGGGGTTACGGTGTTCAGGCACCATCAAAAAGCAAGGCCCAATTTTTCTGCACCCATATGACAAGTACATGTGATTTGAAATGTGTATGTATATTTGTATATGACATTGTTTTCTTTAGAAATGTCAGTATAGCTGAAACAGGCTACATACATCGTAGAGATACACTACTTTACAGGCACATTTAGGGGACCCCCCAGGCACGATATTTGAAGGAATTTTTCATTTTTATAGTTTCACTTTAAGCCTCATTAAAATCAGTAAATCAGTGCTCCTTTAAAAACGATTGTTTTTAAAAACCTTTTTTTCATTGCTACATGTTCCCCAGGTCAGGACCCGGACCCCCATACACTTTTTTGGGGCAATAACTTGCATTTAAGCCTTCAAAATGAGGCCGTTTGATTTTCGAGGTTCGAGTCCCATTGACTTCAATGGGTTTTGTTTGTTCGAACAAATTTTTCCTCTGTTCCCGGTGTTCTGGTACAAACCGAACCAGGGGGTGTTTGGCTCATCACTAATAAAGATCATATCTCTGTGAAGAGACCCTCTCAGGGACACCAGCATGTTTTTTAGAGTAGTGTCTGATATGGGTTGGTCAGCCGTGGGGAAATCATCTATGCATTCTCTGAATTCTCTTGTGGAGTCCTCAGATCTGTCCTCCCCCCTCTCTCTCCCCTGCATACCTGTGAGCCAGAGACATTTTGGATCTGGCTTTCACAGGGCTGTTCATAGGTGTGCTTCTGTGTGAGGAGTTGCCACTGCCCCTGGGCTGAGAGCCTCGCTGAGAGCCGCTGGCCGAGGATGACCGGGCTTGCTGCAGCCGGCGCCATTTTGGGTTGCCGGAGCCCCAGCCGACCCAAAGAAATCAGTCAATTTGCGGAACGCGTTTCTGTTTTTCTTTTCCTCATGCCTCGTCGGGTATCTCGCAGAGTAATAGAGGGTGGCAGGTGGTTGTATTGCTGCCCCCTCTGTCACTGATGATCGCTGCTGTGAGGTATTTCCTCCGGGAGCTCTCTCCTCACGTGGCCATTTCCTTCAGCTGCCGACTTTGTGAGTGGGTGGATTTTTAATAAATCCCCAGTTTTTATTTAAACTTACTACACTATGGCATGTGCCTTTTTGTGTTCCTCTTCTATTACATGTTTAGGTGAGCTCCTTAGATTTTAATGATTTTTTCATTTGGAGTTCCTTTGGTTTCAGTAAGAGTGTTTTCTGCACTTGGGGACACCTGTTGTGGACGGCTTTCCGGAACCCTTGGCAACCCTGTCCTCTCTGGGCTCCAGGGCTGCCACAGATGAGGGGCGCCGAAGCTGTGTCACTCACATTTTTTGTAAATCAGGAGCAACGGCACTGCCCTGCACTGTCCGCTGGCCTCTCCATTGCTTGCAGCACTGGTTGCTAGAATCGCCTGCCGCTTGGCGTCTAGTAACCAGTGACGTCATGTTATGAGGCTGAGGAGAAGACCCAGCATTCAGAGCAGAGTAGGAATTTATTCCTCCTCCATGCCTAGTCAATTTTGGCTCCACCCACCTCCCCCCCCTTTTTTTTCCCTGAGGACAGAAAAAAAACCCTCCTGGAGTGGTCCCCTTCCTGGCAGACCCTCGGCAAGCTTCCCGGCACTCACGGACACTGTTTTTTCGTCTGTCGCTCTGCCTCCAACTCCCTTGTCAGCATCTTCTTCAGGGGATACTAGCATCAGGGCACCCCCACCAAAAACTCTTAGGATGCCACCCACTTTTCTCCATGTGTTAACCCATGAAGTTCCATTGTGGGCCCATTAGCCCAAGGACAGTCTCTCTGGAACTCTGAATAATTTGTAATCCACAATCCTGGTCTGATGGCCCAAAGGATCTTCAGAACAGAAGTTAACAGTCCTTAATTTCCCCTGAGAGGGTCAGCCCTCCGGTACAATTTGGCGATACTTGGGCGGTACCTGACGCTCAACCACCACGCCCCCTAGACGCCTGGCTTTTACACTACACGCGGGACGCCGCGGATTTTATAGGATTCATTGATGCGATTGTTTTACCTTCCAAATGTAAGTGCAACTTTGAATAAATGTTATTGTTTACACCATACTGGATTACGCTATGGGTCTCCTTGTCTCTTCCTTATATATCTGATGTGTATGTGCCTGGATCTGTGATATACTGGATCTGGAGGAGACAGATTCCCCACTCAGGGTTCTATAGGAAGGAGTTTACAGATAATACATCTCAGGGTGTGTGGCCTGACCATTAATTTGGGGGTCGTGGCTTCTGGTAAGCAGCCTATTTACACATTTGTCACGGGTGTATTCCTGCTGTAACAATCTTCTTGGGATTTCAGCCTCCTCTCTACCTACTATCCATTCTGGGACCTGCATATTCAGTTTGGAGTTTTTTTCAGACTTTTGTTCACTTCATATGCACGTTGGATTATTGTTTATACACTTTTTCATCTCAGTGTTGCACCATTTTCTTATTTGTGATTTATCAATTTTGTGTATAATTCATGATCATAAGTTTTTATATTAATTTTTCACGATAGCGCTGCACTATTTGTTTTCCACGATTTTTAAATTTATATAGATCAAGTGTACCAGCTGCTTCACATTATCAATATTTTTCACCATTTACTTAGCGCAGGATCTTACTGGTTTTTTATGTTCTCCGGTACAAGTCCACTAGCCAGTGGCATCTTGTGCTTTCCTCAACCCCTTTCTGCAAGGATAGAAGGGGGAGGGGTAAATGGAAGAGGGCATAAGCCCCAACAATACAGGTAAAACACAGGTGTGGGCTAATCCCAAAGTCAAGCAGACTAAATGGGCTTCACCCCACCTATTAACCACTTTACCACTAGAGGATTTTTCTGTCTTACGTCTGGACCACTTTTTGCAATTCGGCGCTGTGCGACTTTAAATGACAATTGCGCGGTCGTGCGACGCCATACCCAAACGAAATTTATGTCCTCTTTTTCCCACAAACAGAGCTTTCTTTTGGTGGTATTTGATCACCTGTGCGATTTTTACTTTTTGCGCTATAAACAAAAAAAATAGCATACATTTTGAAAAAACAACAATATTTTTCACATTTTTTATATGAAATTCCCCCCAAAAAATGTAAAAATCAAAATTTTTTTAAATTTTTGGCCAATTTGTTTTCTGCTACCTATGTTTGGTGAAAAAATTCACAATAAGCATATTTTGATTGGTTTGCGCAAAAGTTATTGCGTTTACTAACAAAGGGAAAGATTTCTGTCATTTTTGGTGTTTTTTTTTTAACGCGTAATGGCGGCGATCTGCGATTTTTTTTGCGGGACTGCAACATTGCGGCGGACAGATCGGACCCTTGACTGACATTTTTGACACTTTTGGGGGTACCAGTGACAATACTGCAGTAATCAGTGCTATATATATGCACTGTTACTGTAAAAATTACCCTGGCAGGGAAGGGGTTAATTTTATTGGAGAGGGAGGGGTTAATGTATGCCTGGTTAATGACGTGTGTGGGGGGAGGGGACTATGTGACACAAGGACAGATCCAGGGTTCAGCTATGCTGAACCCTGCAATCTGACCCTGCCTGTCACTTAGGAGATCCGCCCGCTTGTGTTTACACAAGCGGGCGGATCTCCACACTAGATCCCCGACGATCGGGGAAGAGCACCTGGCCCGACTCCCGCTGTGACTGAATACAGCGGGAGCGAGCCTCCGGCGGCGCGTGCGCGCCCCCGAGAAAGGGGAGTGTCTGACGACGTAGTACTACGTCGTCAGACGATAACGAGCCACTTTGCCGCAGTAATATTACTGCAGGCAGACGTAAAGTTGTTAAAAAGGTGGGATTTTAAGGGGTGTGGATTGTGCAGTGGCGAGCATTAGTAACCAAGAAAGAAAATAATATATAAAAAATTCATTTTATTGATAATTCATTAAAAACATAGCACAACATTAAATGCATAAATATGACAACCACTGATCATATCTGCCAAGAGAGGAGTTTCCGGCCCATAGATGAAAATGGCCTGTTGGTAGTCACAACCAGGATAGCATGGGTTCTGATGCATTTCGCTGAACTAAATGTTCTAAAAGTGCTTCCTCAGAGACCCTTTCAATCCCTGGCAGACCCAGATACAAGGAACAACATGCATTAGGGGTCAGGATGTAAGGCGCCCTATAGGTATGCTGTGGACATCCAATGGTGGCAACTTAAAAAGGAATCCCCCAGCACCTAGTGTCGGGGTACCTATCCTGGGAGGTGCGGAGTCCTATAATTCCAGGTGATAAAGTATTGGTTCAGCCAGAAAAGGGGGAGAGAGAAAACTGCCACTATGGAGAACAAGCAATATGATGGCAGGATCTCAGCATATAGAAATTCCTTTTGACCCAAAAGATGGCACTTCACCGGGCAGAAGGAGGCCGCCAAAAATACCTGAATTTGAATGTTCCTTTGGTGAATTTTTTTCTTTTCCAATCAGCAAACATAGGCTAACCAGCCTTAATTCGAACTCTGCACAATCTCTTCAACAATAGAAATCCAGATGGGGGATCCACACAGTCTTCCCACCTTTTTGCTGGATTCGGATCGACCAGGCCTGGCCAGATCCATCTCGGCGGCGGACCTCTACCCGATCCACATAGATAGCCCGCCCATGGTTCCATTGGGTTTTCACAGACAGAAAAGTCTTCCACAAGTCCTGCCTGGACTGATTGCGGTTTGGTTTGGGAATAAAGAGGAAGTCCCATATAGCCTCATCACACCAGGACTCTCTCTTGGCCTCTATCTCCAGCATGACCTTCCGTGGAGCATAGGGATAGTCATACCCATACTCTAAGGCCACCTTACTATGTATCCACCTCTGCATTCTGGAAAATCTGGGGAGGGTCTTCTGATTACCTCTCCCAGCTATGGAATATGGGGTCTCCTCTCTTTTGATGAGGGAGGCATAGGCCTCATTTTGATCCCGAGCCCGGGCATAGTTGCTAGGTGGGGATAGATCTGGGACCCTACTAACATAGGCCTCACAGAACCCCAGATTCCTGTTGCACTGTCCTCGCACCACGGAATCCCTAACCTCCTCATCAGTTTCAGGTGGGCCAAGACTGGCTGTACTGCTCCGACCTCAGGATCCCCAGTCCCATTCAGTTTTTTCCTTAGACTTCCAAACATCCAATCCCTCCTCCAAGGATCTGAACTGATTCTGGAAGCTAGGAGACCCCACATCGATGACCCCGTCCTCTTTCTCGCTGCCCACACTTGCAGCCCCGGTCACCACTGGCCATCTTCTTCCTTCTGCCTGTGAGGGAGCAGAATTTGCTTCTGCTGCAGCTTTTGATGCACCAGGTGGCCACTCCCTGGCCCGCACTACCGGCATGCACCCCGACTTGGACATTCGGGCCTCTTCCCACTTGCATCCTGGACCACTGACCGATTACATGGACTCCAGCTGCATCAGGAACTTCAGCACTCCTCTTCCTCAGCCAAGGAAGGGCCCCTGACTCTGCAGCCGACAAGGTGTGAGTGACCTCTGTCTCCAAGGCACATTTAATCTTCTGGGCCGACCTCCACTCTCTTCCGCCCGCAGCAGTAGATTGCCACAGTGCCCGCACTGGCCCCACAACTGCATGCGCACGGTCACATTCAGACACTGAGGACATGGAAGTTACTGTAAAGCGGACCGTGCCTCTCAGCTTGCACGCATCCGCCA
Organism: Pelophylax lessonae; assembly: GCF_965119305.1. Classification (NCBI taxonomy): domain Eukaryota; kingdom Metazoa; phylum Chordata; class Amphibia; order Anura; family Ranidae; genus Pelophylax; species Pelophylax lessonae. Next base: position 129,991,990 of record NC_138777.1, read on the forward strand.
TCCTTGCTTGTACCAGGGCTCCAACTGCGCCTCCATCACTCTGAGCCAGCTGACCCTGTTTGAAAGTCAATAGAATTGTCCCGCTGTCAGATGCACGGCCGACATTTCTCTTCTTAGCACTTGTACAAGCAAGACTCGCCATACTGTAATTAAAAAATGTCCCACTGTCATTAATGCATGGTCAACAGATTTCTGTACAGCATCCATTTTGCCGCTATTTTGGAAGAATGTCCCGTCGTCAGATGCATGGTCAACATTTTCCTGCATAGCTCTTGCACACACATGGCCCCCGCCACACCGATCCACGTGCCCTGGGCCACCATTTTCTCCGTCCACACTTGCACCATTTACTGTTAAGCAGGTAAAGTCCATTTTCACAGTAAGATGCAACTCTCCCGCTCTCCAGTACATTACTTGAGCAGACAATGTACAGTTCAAACAAAGGGTCTTCCGTTGCCATTGGCAACCATCACATTTGATTCTACATCCCACTCTCCCTATCTCCTGTAGAGCAGGCCTCACACTTCTCTTGAGCATTAGAACACAGTTCTTGAGAAAAAAAAATGAAATTTTCACAAATTTTCTTTGGCCGTTGCCGTTAGTAACCATTCCAGTAACCCAGGGCGACATCCTGGACGAGCCCCCAAATGTAGCATTGCCCCCTAGGGAGCTGCTGAGAATTACACTTCTTGGGTTCCCCTGGGTTACCCTTAGCAACTGATAGCAGATACACGGCATTACAAGTTCTTGGCTCAGACAATGAACAGTCCAGGGGATTTGTTTTTTTTGTGTTTTTATTGGAACTTGGATGGGAGAAGGGATGAGAGGGATACTCCAACTTGAACTATGCTCAATTTCTGAGGACAACTGACTGTAGAATGCAGCAAGGCCTTCACCTTGCCACTAAAGTGAAGATAAAGAATATGTGCTCTCGTTTAGGTTCTTCTTCAGGGTCTAACTTGGCACCCCCTTTCTCACTGACCGTGTGCGCTGACCTTCTGTCCACTGACACCCTCCTTGATAATGACAGGTATTGGGTGCTGACACTAAATGCCATTAAGCCAAGAAAAATCCTGCCACATCCCTAAAGACGTGTGAGAAGAAAAAGCAAAAGGTAATGGTGTCCCAATACATCAGACCCTGAATGAGCCCCACAAGGGACTGTGTATCGTGGGGAAACACCCAACCTGGGACTTTAAAGGCAGGAATTAATTGGCATAAGATAGATAAATAGAGAAACTTATTAAAATGAATAAATTTTATTGATACATGTATACAAATATGTTAAAAAAGACACGGATGGAAATGCATCAAAACAAACAATGTGCAATATATGTGAATACATAAAATTTATGAACCATATCCTAGAGTTGTGGGGTCACCCAGGTCCAACATGTTTCGCCGACTCTATGGGCTTCTTCGGGGACCATAGGTACTGGTGACCTCTATGAAGGTTCTAGGTATAAATAACACATCATCAGTATATTAACTTCTTAAGACATCATGTTGAAAAATAAAGACATAGCAATATATATGTTGATTATCTGAGTGTAGATATAAAGTCAGACACTCACCACTGTTTTAAGATTTGGGGCATAATCATAGACCGACAATAGATGGCATGGTCTGCAAACATAGCCGGGAGATAATCCCAGCCCCGAACAAGAATCCAGGCAGAAACGTCCTCAGGAGATAGTGAATATCGGACCAGGTTAGAACAGACAAAGGCTCCAACGTAACAAACGGGGAAGCGGGTATGCACGCTTCCTGCCTTCAAAAAGAAAAAATAGGGGATAACATATGTATTGTCAAAAGCAAGATGCCCCCAGATTGCCAAAACAGTGTTGTAATCACCGTTTTACCTGTGTGGCAAACTTTTATGTATTCACATATTTTGCACACTGTTTGTTTTGATGCATTTGCATCCGTGTCTTTTTTAACATATTTGTATACATGTATCAATAAAATGTATTCATTTTAATTGGTTTCTCTATTTATCTATCTTATGCCAATTAATTCCTGCCTTTAAAGTCCCAGGTTGGGTGTTTCCCCACGATACACATTCCCTTGTGGGGCTCATTCAGGGTCTGATGTATTGGGACACCATTACCTTTTTCTTTTTCTTATGACACCCTCCTTGAGTGGGATAGTCATAAAAGCTGTGTGTCACTGGCTGGGTTTCCTCCACTGTCCAACAGGCTCCCCTATTAGATACAGTGGGGACACTCCCTCAGACCAGATGAATCACACATGGACACATGCAACAGGCCTAGCTACTGATCAGGCTCCTCTGATAAGCAGATGAAGCAAACTATTATTTTTCCTAGCACCTACCTAGGTAAGTGTCAGTATGTGTAGCTGTTGACTTTTATTTATTTTTTCTGAGGGCAGAACTCCACTTTAAGATATCTTTTATTAAAGATATTGTATTAATATACAAGTATACTATGTATGTATGTATGTATATATGTGTGTGTGTGTGTGTGTGTGTGTATATATATACTGTATATATATATATATATATATATACAGTGGGTACGGAAAGTATTCAGACCCCCTTAAATTTTTCACTCTTTGTTATATTGCAGCCATTTGCTAAAATCATTTAAGTTCATTCTTCTTCCTCATGAATGTACACATAGCACCCCATACTGACAGAAAAACACAGAATTGTTGACATTGTTGCAGATTTATTAAAAAAGAAAAACTGAAATATCACATGGTCCTAAGTATTCAGACCCTTTGCTGTGACACTCATATATTTAACTCAGGTGCTTTCCATTTCTTCTGATCATCCTTGAGATGGTTCTACACCTTCATTTGAGTCCAGCTGTGTTTGATTATACTGATTGGACTTGATTAGGAAAGCCACACACCTGTCTATATAAGACCTTCCAGATCACAATGCATGTCAGAGCAAATGAGAATCATGAGGTCAAAGGAACTGCCTGAAGAGCTCAGAGACAGAATTGTGGCAAGGCACAGATCTGGCCAAGGCTACAAAAAGATTTCTGCTGCACTTAAGGTTCCTAAGAGCACAGTGGCCTCCATAATCCTCAAATGGAAGACGTTTGGGACGATCAGAACCCTTCCTAGAGCTGGCCGTCCGGCCAAACTGAGCTATCGGGGGAGAAGAGCCTTGGTGAGAGAGGTAAAGAAGAACCCAAAGATCACTGTGGCTGAGCTCCAGAGATGCAGTCAGGAGATGGGAGAAAGTTGTAGAAAGTCAACCATCACTGCAGCCCTCCACCAGTCGGGGCTTTATGGCAGAGTGGCCCGACGGAAGCCTCTCCTCAGTGTAAGACACATGAAAGCCCGCATGGAGTTTGCTAAAAAACACCTGAAGGACTCCAAGATGGTGAGAAATAAGATTCTCTGGTCTGATGAGACCAAAATAGAACTTTTTGGCCTTAATTCTAAGCGGTATGTGTGGAGAAAACCAGGCACTGCTCATCACCTGTCCAATACAGTCCCAACAGTGAAGCATGGTGGTGGCAGCATCATGCTGTGGGGGTGTTTTTCAGCTGCAGGGACAGGACGACTGGTTGCAATCGAGGGAAAGATGAATGCGGCCAAGTACAGGGATATCCTGGACAAAAACCTTCTCCAGAGTGCTCTGGACCTCAGACTGGGCCTAAGGTTTACCTTCCAACAAGACAATGACCCTAAGCACACAGCTAAAATAACGAAGGAGTGGCTTCACAACAACTCCGTGACTGTTCTTGAATGGCCCAGCCAGAGCCCTGACTTAAACCCAATTGAGCATCTCTGGAGAGACCTAAAAATGGCTGTCCACCAACGTTTACCATCCAACCTGACAGAACTGGAGAGGATCTGCAAGGAGGAATGGCAGAGGATCCCCAAATCCAGGTGTGAAAGACTTGTTGCATCTTTCCCAAAAATACTCCTGGCTGTATTAGATCAAAAGGGGGCTTCTACTAAATACTGAGCAAAGGGTCTGAATACTTAGGACCATGTGATATTTCAGTTTTTCTTTTTTAATAAATCTGCAACAATGTCAACAATTCTGTGTTTTTCTGTCAGTATGGGGTGCTATGTGTACATTCATGAGGAAGAAGAATGAACTTAAATGATTTTAGCAAATGGCTGCAATATAACAAAGAGTGAAAAATTTAAGGGGGTCTGAATACTTTCCGTACCCACTGTATATATATATATATATACACACACACACACATAGATATAGTTTTGGCATTTCTGCTTAACAGGAAAGCAGCAGGAGAACCATAATTGCTCTGTCTGCTTATCAGGGAGCAGGATTTCTAGTAAGGCCTGTTGCATGTATTCATGTGTGATTCATCTGGGTTGAGGGAGTGTCCCCACTGTGTCCAATAGGGGGGCCTGTTGGACAGTGATGGAGACCTAGCCAGTGACACATAGGCTTTTGTAGCTGTCTCAGTGGGTTGGCACAGACAGTGGTGCATCCTGGGATGGGCTAAAAAAACAAAGGGCACATGTGGCAGGGGGTCTTTGGGCGGGAAGCCAAGTCCCAGAGGGAAGGTGACGGCTGTCTCCTCCTCTGAAGTTGTGGAAGGTTGTCACAGGCAGTCGGCCTGGTGAACCGGAAATGGTGGCTGAACCCAGAGGTCCAGTGGATGCTGACAAAAGGAGTTTGGAGGCAACGGTGCCTCTGGAAAAACAGTGTCCGTGAGTACAGAGGAATTTGCCCAGGGGTCTGCCAGGAAGGGGACCACTCCAGAATCTAGGGTCAGCGGATGGGTGTCAGCACACAGGCATTAAGAGAAAAGGGGGTGCCAATTTCAGAACCCTGAAGAGAATATTTACACAGGAGCATTTAAAGTATCTTCACTTAGTGGCAAAGTGAAGCAGGGGCCTTGCTGCATTCTACAGTAAGCTGACCCTCAGACTGTGAATAGTTAATAGTTGGAGTATCCCACTCATCCCTTCTTCTATCCAAGTTCTCAATAAAACCACAAAAACAACATCCCCTGGATGGATTATTAACTGAGCCAAGACCTTTCATTGCTGTTCATCTGCTATCAGTTGCTAAGGGTAACCCAGGGGAATCCAGAAGGTGTAATTGTCAGCAGTCCTCTAGGGGGCAGTGCTATATATATATATATATATATATATATATATATATATATATATATATATGTGTATGTATGTATGTATGTGTGTGTGTTTATGTATATGTATGTTTATGTACAGTTGGGAAAAAAAGTATTTAGTCAGCCACCAATTATGCAAGTTCTCCCACTTAAAAAGATGAGGGAGAGACCTGTAATTTTCATCATAGGTACACTTCAACTATGAGGGACAGAATAGGGGAAAAGAATCCAGGAAATCACATTGTAGGATTTCTAATGAGTTAATTGGTAATTTCCTCTGTAAAATAAGTATTTGGTCACCTACAAACAAGCAAGATTTCTGGCTCTCACATAATTGTAACTTCTTCTTTAAGAGGCTTCTCTGTCCTCCACTTGTTACTTGTATTAATGGCACCTGTTTGAACTTATCGGTATAAAAGACACCTGTCCACAACCTCAAACAGTCACACTCCAAACTCCACTATGGCCAAGACCAAAGAGCTCTCAAAGGACACTAGAAACAAAATTGTAGACCTGCACCAGGCTGGGAAGACTGAATCTGCAATAGGCAAGCAGCTTGGTGTGAAGAAATCAACTGTGGGAGCAATTATTAGAAAATGTAAGACATACAAGACCACTGATAATCTCCCTCGATCTGGTGCTCCACGCAAGATCTCACCCGTGGGGTCAAAATGATCACAAGAACGGTGAGCAAAAATCCCAGAACCACACGGGGGGACCTAGTGAATGAGCTGCAGAGAGCTGGGACCAAAGTAACAAAGGTTACCATCAGTAACACACTACGCCGCCAAGGCTCAAATCCTGCAGTGTCAGATGTGTCCCCCTGCTTAAGCCAGTTACATAGTTACATAGTTAGTGAGGTTAAAAAAAGACATCCGTCCATCCAGTTCAACCTATGATGTGTGTGTGTTTTCTGTTAACCGTACATTGTATACCCCTCTATGTTCTGGTCTTTAAGGGGCCCATCTAACAGTTTTTTGAAACTATCGATGCTCCCTGCTGATACGACTGCTTGTGGAAGAGAATTCCACATCCTTACTGCTCTTACAGTGAAGAACCCCCTACGTATTTTAAGGTTAAACCGCCTTTCCTCTAGTTTTAGTGAGTGGCCACGTGTCTTATTGTATTCCCTTTCTCTGAATAGTTTGTTCCTTATGCTAGGGTCGCCAGTACAGTATTTGTACATTGATATCATATCCCCCCTCAATCGTCTCTTCTCGAGAGAGAATAAGTCCAGTGCTTGTAATCTTTCCTCATAGCCAATGCCCTCCATTCCCCCAATTATTTGTTCATGTCCGGGCCATCTGAAGTTTGCTAGAGAGCATTTGGATGATCCAGAAGAGGATTGGGAGAATGTCATATGGTCAGATGAAACAAAAGTATAACTTTTTGGTAAAAACTCAACTCATCGTGTTTGGAGGAGAAAGAATGCTGAGTTGCATCCAAAGAACACCATACCTACTGTGAAGCATGGGGGTGGAAACATCAAGCTTTGGGGCTGTTTTTCTGCAAAGGGACCAGGACGACTGATCCGTGCAAAGGAAAGAATGAATGGGGCTATGAATCATGAGATTTTGAGTGAAAACCTCCTTCCATCAGCAAGGGCATTGAAGATGAAACGTGGCTGGGTCTTTCAGCATGACAATGATCCCAAAAACACCGCCCGGGCAACGAAGGAGTGGCTTCGTAATAAGCATTTCAAGGTCCTGGAGTCCAGATCTCAACCCCATAGAAAACCTTTGGAGGGAGTTGAAAGTCCGTTTTGCCCAGCGACAGCCCCAAAACATCACTGCTCTAGAGGAGATCTGCATGGAGGAATGGGCCAAAATACCAGCAACAGTGTGTGAAAACCTTGTGAAGACTTACAGAAAACGTTTGACCTCTGTCATTGCCAACAAAGGGTATATAACAAAGTCTTGAGAACTTTTGTTATTGACCAAATACTTATTTTCCACCATAATTTGCAAATAAAAATCAGACAATGTGATTTTCTGGATTTTTTTTTGTCACAGTACATGTTGGCATTCATGGTTCCCTCAATGAACTGTAGCTCCCCAGTGCCGGTAGCAATCATGCAGCCCCAGACCATGACACTCCCACCACCATTCTTGACTGTAGGCAAGACACACTTGCCTTTTTACTCCTCAACTGGTTGCCGCCACACGCTTGACACCATCTTTACCAAATAAGTTTATCTTGGTCTCATCAGACCACAGGGCATGGTTCCAGTAATGCATATCCTTAGTCTGCTTGTCTTCACCAAACTGTTTACGGGCTTTCTTGTGCATCATCTTTAGAAGAGGCTTCCTTCTGGGATGACAGCCATGCAGACCGATTTGATGCAGTGTGCAGTGTATGGTCTGAGCACTGACAGGCTGACCCCCCCACCCCTTCAACCTCTGCAGCAATGCTGGCAGCACTCATACGTCTATTTCCCAAAGACAACCTCTGGATATGATGCTGAGCACGTGCACTCAACTTCTTTGGTTGACCATAGCGAGGCCAGTTCTGAGTGAAACCTGTCCTGTTAAACCACTGTATGCTGGCTACCGTGCTGCAGCTCACTTTAAGGGTCTTGGCTATCTTCTTATAGCCTATGCCATCTTTATGTAGAGCAACAATTCTTTTTGTCAGGTTCTCAGAGAGTGGATTTCTCTGCCATGATCTGCAATGTTGAACTTCCAGTGACTGGTATGAGAGAGTGAGAGCGATTAACACCCAATTTAACGCACCTGCTCCCCATTCACACCTGAGACCTTGTAACTCTAACAAATCACATGACACCGGGGAGGGAAAATAGCTAAAAAAAATAGGGAAAAAAACTCACTGCATGTGAGTTTGCTACTTTTTTTTCTTAATAAATAGTTTTATGCGTTTTTACACTATGGAGCCTCTTTTTCCTTTATGGTGGTGACATCCATTGGGGGCCTTTTTGGAGTAATTCCATGTGGACCCTGCATTATTCTCATAATCCTAGGATTTCTACAAGTGCCTTTTAATCTAAATCTGGTAAGAGGCGTTATTTACGGTGGTGGATAGAGCATCAGTTTGTCAATTGATTTATGTGATTGCCTTGTCTGTTCTCTGGTAAGGAGTACCTAAAAGTGTTTCTTCCCCCACTGGGCTCTACTCTTTTTGATGTACCTCTGTGTTCACGTAATTTGTGTTCTGGTAAGCAGCGCAAATATTGGTGGAGGATTTTTACTTACTCACCCCTTCACTTTGATTACCTTTTTTGGATTTTTTCACTGACCATTGGTTCACATTGGTGTATTTATTATTTTTGAGTGCACCTATCACCTACTTTATTATATTATTGTGGGGTTTTACGCTATGGCGTTTTTTATTTTTTTTTTAATTCATGGTTCAACATCACATAAATTTGCGAGTCCAACCAGGATTTTCTACAATCAAGTTGTCAAAATCTTGGTTTTGGATATTTCGCTTCATATATTTAGTTTTTCGGTAAGCACATTACCACTGGGAGTCTGGATTGAAACCACTGGTTCTACACATCAATCTATTTATTCATTTACTTTGGACTTTTTATATGGACATTTATTTGGTTTATATCAATGATTAGCGCAACTTAATTATATATATTTTACTGGGGTGTGGTCACACTTGAAGTTGCAGCTTTGTTCTAAAATCCCATTAGCGCGGTTATTACTTATATATTTTTTAGAACCCTATTAAAGTCTATGGGACACGAGCACGAAAAATCAAAAGTCCTCATTTTAACCACTTCAATACAGGGGACTTTCACCCCCTTACTGCCCAGGCCAATTTTCACCTTTTAGCGCTGTTGCATTTTGAATGACAATTGCGCGGTCATGCAACACTGTACCTAAACCAAATGTATGTCATTTCCCCCCCACAAATAGAGCTTTCTTTTGGTGGTATTTGATCACCGCAAGGTTTTTTCTTTTTTGCTAAACAAATAAAAAAAAGACCGAAAAGTTTGAAAAAAAAAAAAGTTTTTTTACGTTTTTACGTAAGTTTACGTTATAGAATTTTGTAAATAAATACGTTTTTTCCTGCACTAATGAGCACTGATGAGACTGCACTGACAGACACTGATGGGGTGGCACTGATGGGGTGGCACTGATGGGGTGTCACTGATGGGGTGTCACTGATGGGGTGGCACTGATGGGGTGGCACTGATAGGCGGCACTGATAGGTAGCACTGATATGCAGCATTGGTGGGCACTGATAGGCGGCACTGCTGGGCACTGATAGGCGGCATTGATGGGCACTGATAGGTGGCATCGATGGGCACTGATAGGTGGCACTGATGGGCGTTAATGGGCACTGATAGGCGGCACTGGTGGGCACTGATGGGCACTGATCGGCACTGACGGGCGGCACTGATGGGCACTAATGGGCACTGATAGGCGGCACTGGTGGGAAATAATGGGCACTGGTGAGCGCCACTGATACAGTTGTGTTCAAAATTATTCAACCCCCCAATGCTGTAAAGGGTTTTAGAGAATTTAGTGTACATTTGTAATTGTATTCAGAATGAAATCCTACAAGGACTTCTTAAAGAACCATATGCAACTAAAATGACATCAATTGGTTTTGTAAAACAGTAGTACATGTTTCTTTTGTGAATTCTTCATTGACACAATTATTCAACCCCTTAAAGACTACCACTCTGAAGAACAGAGGTTCATTGAAGTGTTTTCAATCAGGTATTGAAAACACCTTTGGATGTCAGGGAGCAGCAATAAAGCCTAATAAGCACCAATTAGGCAGCTTTAAAATGACTGTGATACTCAGCTCCTTCTAGACATTTACTGGTGTGGTTACAAACATGGTGAAGTCAAGAGAATGGTCCAGGAAGACAAGAGAAGAGGTGATTACTCTTCACAGGAAGGGTAATGGCTATAAGAAGATTGCAAAGATGTTAAACATACCATAGGAAGCATCATTCGCAAATTCAAGGCAAAGGGCACTGTTGAAACGCTACCTGGTCGTGGCAGAAAGAAGATGCTGACTTCGACTGCTGTGCGCTACCTGAAGCGTAGAGTGGAGAAAAGTCCCCGTGTGACTGCTGAGGAAGTGAGAAAAGATTTGTCAGATGTGGGTACTGAAGTTTCTGCTCAGACAATACGGCGCACACTGCGTGATGAAGGCCTCCATGCCAGAACTCCCAGGCGCACCCCCTTGCTGTCTCCAAAGAATAAGAAGAGTCGACTGCAGTATGCCAAAAGTCATGTGGACAAACCACAGAAGTTTGGGGATAGTGTTCTGTGGACTGATGAAACAAAATTAGAACTGTTTGGGCCCATGGATCAACGCTATGTTTGGAGGAGGAAGAACAAGGCCTATGAAGAAAAGAACACCTTGCCTACTGTGAAGCATGGCGGGGGGTCAATCATGCTTTGGGGCTGTTTTGCTTCTGCAGGTACAGGGAAGCTTCAGCGTGTGCAAGGTACCATGAATTCTCTTCAGTACCAGCAGATATTGGATGACAATGTGATGCAGTCCGTCACAAACCTGAGGCTTGGGAGACGTTGGACCTTTCAACAGGACAATGATCCCAAGCATACCTCCAAGTCCACTAGAGCATGGTTGCAGATTAAAGGCTGGAACATTTTGGAGTGGCCATCACAGTCACCAGACTTAAATCCGATTGAGAACCTCTGGTGGGACTTAAGAAAGCAGTTGCAGTGCACAAGCCTAAGAATGTGACTGAACTGGAGGCTTTTGCCCATGACGAATGGGCGAAGATACCCGTAGATCGCTGCAAGACACTTGTCAAGCTATGCTTCACGTTTAAAAGCTGTTATAACTGTAAAAGGATGTTGTACTAAGTACTAAGATTGAATGTCATTTGGGGGTTGAATAAAACTGATAATGATGTGAGCACAGAAAAGACATTTGTGGTTATTTCATTATAAATGTTATGTTATATTTGTCTGACCTACACGTGCCTCTTTGATTTAATTGTAAGCAGGATGACTGAATGATCAAAATTAATGTCAAACTGGCCAAAACAATCAATTTCAGTGGGGGTTGAATAATTTTGAACACAACTGTAGAAGGCAATGATGGGCACTGGTGGGCAGCACTGATAGGCAGGGCACTGGTGGGCAGCACTGATGGGGAGGGCAATGGGGGGGCTCCCTGAGCCCTGATTGCCATCCCTGGTGGCCATAGTGGGCATCCCTGGGGTCATGGGTGGGCATCCCTGGGGTCATGGGTGGGCATCCCTGGTGGTTCTAGTGGCACCCCCCCGAGGGTCTGCACTGGTAATCAATGATCTGATTACCAGTGCCGACCCCCCATCAGGGGAGCCGTCGATCGGCGCTCCTTTACTCGTGCCTGTCAGGCACGTACTGAGGAAAGCCGATCAACTGCTCTTCCTGTTTACTATGTGACCAGCCGTGATTTGACACGGCTGGTCACATGGTAAAGACTCAGAGCCTACGTCAGTAGGCTCTTTACAGAGATCGGAGATGCAGGGAGTCAGACTGACACCTCGCATCACCGATCGCCGACCCCCGGGGCCGCGCAGAGCGTATTATCCTGCCGCCGTCATATGACGTCCGGTCAGGATAATACAACCACATTCCCACCGTCATTCTGCTATAGGGTGGGCGGGATGTGGATAAAGGCTTATAAGCAAGTTATTGCCATAATAAGTGTATGGGGACACGGGTCATGCACTGAGGGACATGCATTCATGCAAAAAATGTTTTTAAAACGATCATTTTTAAAGGAGCAGTGGTTTTAATGATGCTTAAAGTGAAAAAATAAAAATGAAAAATTTGCTTAAATATCGTGCCTGGGGGTCCCTTGAATGTGCCTGTAAAGTGGCGCATCTGTATGATGTGTGTAGCCTGTTGCAACAATACTGACATTTCTAAAGGAGAAGCTATCTAAACTCGCTCGCGGCTGTATTGTTGGTTCCCGGCAATACAGATACGAAAAATGGAAAAAAATGGCATAGCCCCCCGTCCTCAGTCTGTACCAGGCCCTTCGGGTCTGGTATGGATTTTAAGGGGAACCCCACAGAAAAATAAAAAAAAAAAACCATACCATATGAACTTCCTGATTTAAGCTATGTCTCTGCACTTCCTTGTTGCCAGGACTGATTCATTTTAATCAATGTCAGCCGGTTAACGGAGTCTGTGGACAGATGCACTCTTTTATCAGTCACAAAACCTCCACCACTGAATGTCCTTGCCTTCACCAACCAATAGCTTGCTCGTCTCTCCTGCTGCCGTCCGTATCTTCACTACCATTGATTACCGACATTTGGCTTGTTCCTCGACTACACTTGTGCTTGATCTCTACCTACAACTATTCATTACTGACCTTTGGCTTGTTCCTCGACTACGCTTCTGCTCGATCCCAACCAGCTATATCTGCAACTGGACCCTGGCTTGCTAATCTCTTGGTGGGGCAATCCTGAGGACCGCAACCTGGTGCTAACACACAGCAAAGTCCATCTCCACCATCAGGCACTCTGATGAACACCGGTTAGTACTTAGATTCTGCACCTCAGGTGAGCATGCATTATCTGCCTATCCTGCTGGTTCCTGTGATAGCTTTCACTGCTATAGCAACTGGTCTTCGAGCCTGACCCCTGTTTGTGACATATTGACTGTGCGCTCGGCGAGCGAATATTCCGCTAAGTGCCGAGAAGGTTCAGTTGTTAGGTGAGTACCTGAATGGGTGGTGTTTAGGTCAAACTTATGCTCGGCCCCAATCATTCACCCATCCCTAGTGGTGCCTGAACACTGTAAACCCTCAGTTACTCTTGCTGGGTGCAAGAATGGGCCCTGCTTTTAAAAAATAGAAACAAACCTTGAAACTACATGTACTTGTCATACAGGTGCAGAAAAATTGGCCTTGGATGTTGGTGGTGGCTGAACACTGTAACCCCTCACAGTTATTTTTGCTGGGCACAGGAAAGGGCACTGCTGTTAAAAATTAAAAAAAAAAAATTGAAATTACATGCACCTGTCAAAGAGGTGCAGAAAAATTGGGCCTTGGGTGTTGGTGGTGCCCTAAACCAAAAACATTTTTGGAAGCTAGCATAATCAAGATTCAGGAATAGGATAGGCAGTCTTCAAGGGATCCCTAGCAAATTCAACCAGTTACATCTGCATCAGGGTCTTGATAGCTGCTGTTGATCCAGGACTGATTCATTTTGATCAATGTCAGCCGGTCAACGGAGTCTGTGGAGAGACACACTCTTTTATCCATCATAAAACCTCCAGCAGCACTGAATGTATGTTTGAAATGTACGCTGGAAGCAGGACAGGCCAGTAGCTCGATTGCATATTGAGCAAGTCCTGGCCAGTGGTCCATCTTCAAGACCCAGTAACCCAGTGGATGCTCATTTGGAAAGGTCTCCAAGTCTGCTCTTGCCCCTAGATAATCCTGCACCATTTGCTGCAGATGCTGCTGATGGTTACTTAAACCTAACAGCCCTGGGTGCTGAAGACTAAAGTATTGTTTAAAGTCATTGGTCAGCCAGCCGCCTTCTCCACCGATCCTCCTTTGACCGAATGAAGCCTCAGAAACACGTTTTCCATGTTAACCTCCCAGTGTCTGGAAAGGTGTTAGACAAATTTCTCTTCAAGGCATCCTCAGGATGTTTCTTCATCTGCTCCCTCTGTGAAAGCAGGATGAGCTCTGCAACTTTACCCTTGTAACATGCATCAAGAAGAGTTGCCAACCAGTATGATCCCTCTCCTCGATACCATGAATCCTCGGGTCCTTTCACAGGCTTTGCAGCATCAGGGCACCCATGCAGGGTAGGTTTGTGGCGGCATGATATTCTGAGTCCTCTGGGTCACTGAGGATGACATTGTCGGGAGCAACCTCCCCCCCAGCCATGTACAACTACTGGGGTTTCTGGGGAATGAAAACTATCCCTTGAAGACTGCTGTATGTTATCCTCTACATCTATTCTGCCACAATCCTCCTCCTCTTCCTCCTGTGTGTTTTGTGGCCCTGCAGAAATGGTATCTGCATAAAGGGGGCCTTGTGAGGAAAGGAAGTCCTCCTCTTTCTCCCACTGTTCTGCCCCAAATGCCCTGTCCATGATTCCACAAAGCATGTGCTCCAGCAGGAAGACTAGAGGGACAGTGTCACTGATGCATACATTGTCATGGCTCACCACCCTTGTGGCCTCCTCAGATGGTCACAGGACAGTGCATGCATTCTTTATCAGCAGCCACTGGGGTGGCAGAAAGAAGCCAAGCTCCCCTGAGCCTGTCTTTGTGCCATACTTACACAGATACTCACTGATATCCCCCTGCTGCATGTGCAGCCACTGCAGCATTGCCAATGTTGAGTTCCACCTGGTGGGCATGTCACAAATGAGACGGTTGGTGGATAGGTTGAGCTCCCGTTGAATGTCAGCCAGCCAAGCACTGGCATTGTAGGACCACCAGAAATGGCCACAGACTTTTCTGGCCTGCCTCAGAAGATTTTGTAAGCCCGGGTTCCTGTTCAAGAAATGCTGCACCACCAAATTCATGACATGTGTCAAGTATGAAACATGTGTCAAGTGTCCCTGTCAGAGGGCTGACAGAAGGTTTTGACACAGAAATGTGTCAAATAGTGACTGTTGGTAGGAATTTATGTCTCTGTTCTTCCATGCTGTGTGGCTTGGAAGTTTTTTTTAGAGGAAATTCCTGCATATCCTACGCGTTTCGGCTTTTAGTAAGCCTTTTTCAAGGAGTATCGTCACAATTTCTATAACAATAGTATACAAAAGACGTATATATTATTATTTGATTGTACATACCACTGGTTGAAAATATGTGGTAAAGTAATAATTATACATACATAGAATATTTTTTCCATGCGTGATTCTTTTGTCCTTCACTGAACAGCGAGAACCTATGGGAGCGTCCTGTAATGATATATAATGTGAGAGGTTGTATAGAGACAATACATAGAAATAGTAGTGTCCAGAGTGTGGGTGGGCCACTTACAGTATCAGGCTTTCAAGGGCGATTATTAGAGCACTCAAATGGATTTGGGCTCAGAGTGGTATCATGTTCTAAATATCGTTAGTAGTCCCATCTGTGTCTGCAGGGTAATTCTGCAGATTACAGGAGGTTAACGGTGTTATGTATATAATACATATATAAGTTATTACTGTATAGTATGCTAAAATATACGATTAAAGTGAATTTACTGACTCAAATAATGGACTATCACAGAAATATAATTTATGTCTGTCTCTTGGTGGTGGCGATTCCTCTGCTGTGAATATTAAAATATGGTGTGGTGATTTATACAGATTTTTATTTTACCTTAATATATTGTGGGTTTACAGGTGGTGGATACAAAGTAACTCAGATTTTTTTCTGCTGTAAGATTGATTAAAGGGTTCTAGTTTTATTCAGATGTTACCCATAGGTTTTCCACAGCTGACAGTGTGAACAAAAAGACTTACTTTTTTTGAGGGGGGGGCGCTCCTGTGTCCTACTTTCTCCCTCTCTGCGAGGGAAGTGAAAGTGGACGGCGGTTCCCCGGCCTTTTAAAGCCGATTCGCGCATTCGCTGTTGGCGCTGCACGTATCGGCTTGTGACGTCCGTCACCTGATCTCCTCCTTGTGCACATGCGCCGTAGTGGCTTACGCGCGCTGGGTGAGTCATCGGGGCGTCAGTCAGGCCGCCGGCACAGGATGTATTCAGTATGCCGATCCCCAGACGGAGGGGGATGGTGGAGAGTTGGTGGTTCCTGATACTGAGAATTTAAGCCCCTGTTGTTCCAAACAAACAGGGGCTACCCGTGCCGGGTGTACAGTATGGCAATGAATCACATCATTAATAAAAATACTGTGGTCAGTAATAATAAATAATGATTACTTAGTATTTCTTATATTCATTTGTAGTTTTAACAGCAGTGAATAACACTTAGGAAAATTGGGGGAAGAAGGGGAGACTAAGGATTATAGTGCCTCTGATAGATGTTTAAGGAGGTATAATCTCGGTTCTTTTGGGATTTATTTGATTAGATGGAATAATGTGCTGGTATATATTTCTCAATTGGTAGGAATATTATGGGCATATATTGTGAATGTTGGCAACCTATTTGAAGGTTTTTGGCATGGGAGATGGTAATTATAGTGTCATAATATTTAAAAAACAGATATATATACACATCACCTTTCACAAGTGTTTCTGTGAATGGATGTGTGTTTTGCAATTTCCCTATATGTATGTATATATATATACATATATATACATACATACATACATACATACATACATACATACATACATATATATATATATATATATATATATATATATATATATATATATATATATATATATATATATATATATATTTACTTGTATATATCTTTGAGGAATACATAGTTGGTATCAATATACTATAACAAAAACCACCCTCAGAAGAAGTAAGTCTTTTTATTCACACTGTCAGCCGTGGAAAACCTATGGGTAACATCTGAATAAAACTAGAACCCTTTAATCAATCTTACAGCAGAAAAAAAACTTAAAGCCTAATAAGGACAGATGGGATAACCCACCCTAAAAAACTGTGAGTTACTTTGTATCCACCACCTGTAAACCCACAATATGTTAAGGTAAAATAAAATCTGTATAATCACCACACCATATTTTAATATTCACAGCAGAGGAATGACCACCTTCCTGCACCACCAAGAGACAGACATAAATTATATTTCTGTGATAGTCCATTATTTGGGTCAGTAAATTCACTTTAATTGTATATTTTAGCAGACTATACAGTAATAACTTATATATGTATTATATACATAACACCGTTAACCTCCTGTAATCTGCAGAAAAAGGAAAGAACAAGGGCGCCAAGTCACAATAAAGAATGAACAGATGACAATTTATTGCAGCAACTTACATGTAAAACAACGATCCAGAATACAGCCAATGGGACGTGAACAGCAGTACCCGCAGTAGGACACATCGGGGATAATCAAATCCAGGGACCTACTTGACAGTCCTGTGCTATGCGACAGTGTCTTAGTTCCAGGTGACGGCTGCTGCTGTAGATGGCGTGGGCTCCCTGGATGGGCAGCCTCGCAGATGTCCGTGTGCAGCGGGGCCGGCAAGAGCAATGACCTGGAACCCGGAAGTGACGAAGGCGACCTGTCGGTTGCTCCACGGAATCCGACAGGGATCAGAAGACTGGATAGAGTGTGGAGGGCGGGCCGCAACGTCGTTTCGGAGGTCCTCCTCCTTCATCAGGCAGCTCTGCCCCTCCACTAGAGAACACTTATATGGAAGACACAGGCAGGGAAGCCTATTAAGTAATTGATGACTATGATTGGCCGCAATAAAAATAAAATAGAATAGCTTCCTTAACAGATGAGGTTTTTGCACTCCCATCATTGACTTGTTTGTATTCCCCATTTGCTTCACTATTTCCATGTTTTTTCCTCCATGGGGACTGTCCCATTGTGGAACAGTGAGCGCTGACTTACTGACTTAGGTCAGTGTTTTTGTTTCCTGTAATCTGCAGAATAACCCTGCAGACACAGATGGGACTACTAACGATATTTAGAACATGATACCACTCTGAGCCCAAATCCATTTGAGTGCTCTAATAATCGCCCTTGAAAGCCTGATACTGTAAGTGGCCCACCCACACTCTGGACACTACTATTTCTATGCATTGTCTCTATACAACCTCTCACAATATATATCATTACAGGACGCTCCCATAGGTTATCGCTGTTAAGTGAAGGACAAAAGAATCACGCATGGAAAAAATATTCTATGTATGTATAATTATTACTATACCACATATTTTCAACCAGTGGTATGTACAAACAAATAATAATCTATAAGTCTTTTGTATACTATTGTTATATAAATTGTGATGATACTCCTTGAAAAAGGCTTACTAAAAGCCGAAACGCGTAGGATACGCAGGAATTTCCTCTAAAAAAAAACCTTCCAAGCCACAAAGCATGGAAGAACAGAGACATAAATTCCTATTAACAGTCACTATTTGACACATGTCACTGTGTTTCCAACCTTATAGCACCTATCCACTGGGGTCTATAACCCCTCACACTATAATATGTACAAACACTTTATTTTGTTTGATGTAATGAAACCTTTTTATTAAATACAAATTTATTTTATATCTTGTATTAACTTCACTTGCCCCTAAAGTCCAATTTCAACTTGGCTTGAGGTACCAACCCAATATATACCATTAAGTTAGGGACGTGGCAGACACCCACATTTACAAGCCTATTAGAGATCAAAACCAACCCCCTTTCATATGCACTTTAAGAAGATGGATTACGACAATTTTGGAAGGCTTCATCCACTAGAAAGACAGGGTAACCCTTTCTTAAGAATTTTTGGGCAAGGAGTTGACCGTGGGTGTTGTAATCTGTATCTCTTGTACAGTTTTTCTGAAGATGGTAAAACTGGCTACGTGGAATATTACTGACCCACCTAGGGTGGTGGCAGCTATGAAAATGAATAAAAGCATTCCCTGCTGTGGGTTTAATGAAATTCTTAGCATATATGACACGTATATGTCGTCGTGGCATGATTCTAAATCCAAAAAGGCCAGGGAGTTTTGGTCCAGGACATAAGTAAAGGATAAGACTAGTGTGTTTTGGTTATAGTACTGTACAAAAGTATCAATCTCTTGAGGTGATTTGTCCCATATGATCACTGTGTCATCAAAAAAACATCCATAGTAGATCATATGGGCAGGAAACTGGTTATTGGAAGAAAGGCATAGATGCTTCCAAAAACCCAAAGAAAGATTGGCATAGCTGGGGGCAAAGTTTTCCCCCATAGCTGTATCATTAATCTGTAGGTAATGGGTTTTATTAAACTCAAAGTAGTTGTGTTTAAGACAAAATGTCAGGGCCTTTAGCATAAAGTGGGCTTGCCTGTGGTTGGTGAGGGGATCCTTGGCCTTAAAGTGCTCAACAGCCCTCACCCCCACATCATGAGAAATAGAGGTGTACAGGGACGAAACGACCAAAGAGAGCCATCAATAAGTAGACTCCCAAGTGTAGGGGTGAGCATGTCTAGCAAGTGAGGGCCATCATGAATCTAGAAAGCGGTTGTAGAAATTGGTCCATGTAGAACGAGAATCCACTAGTTACACTGTCAATTGCTACCACTATGGGGTGACCGGGTGGATTCACTATTAAAGTGTTTAACTGCACTAGATTGTGCACTTCCCAGTGTTTTCTCTTCCCTTGTTTTTAAAGTGAATTAAAAGTGTTAAAAAAAAAAAAGACTTTACAAACATGTTATACTTACCTGCTCTGTGCAGTTGGTTTTGCACAGAGCAGCCTGGATCCCCCTCTTCTGGGGTCCCTCTTTGGCTCTCCTGACCCCTCCCTTCTGTTGAGTACCCCCTCAGCAAGCAGCTTGCTATGGGGCACTCGAGCCGAGTCACAGCTCCCTTTGTCCATTCAGACACGAAGCACTAGATTGTGCACTTCCCAGTGTTTTCTCTTCCCTTGTTTTTAAAGTGAATTAAAAGTGTTAAAAAAAAAAAGACTTTACAAACATGTTATACTTACCTGCTCTGTGCAGTTGGTTTTGCACAGAGCAGCCTGGATCCCCCTCTTCTGGGGTCCCTCTTTGGCTCTCCTGACCCCTCCCTTCTGTTGAGTACCCCCTCAGCAAGCAGCTTGCTATGGGGCACTCGAGCCGAGTCACAGCTCCCTTTGTCCATTCAGACACGAAGCAGCGACCTGGTCCCACACCCTTTCTCTTCTGATTGGCTGAATGATTTTGATTGACAGCAGCGGGAGCTAATCGTGCCACGCTGCTGTCTTAGCCAATGAGAAATCCCAGGCAGCTTAGACACTCCTGCAACATTGCTGGATAAAGATGGGTTTAGGTAAGTATTAAGGGGCTGAGGGGGGCTGCTGTACACAGAAGCTTTTTTATCTTAATGCATAGAATGCATTAGGATAAAAAAAACTTCTGCCTTTACAACAGCTTTAAGCTTAGTGCATTCCCTATTGTGCATAACCTATCCTTGGGTAGGTGCAGAGGATCAAAACGTGATACTTTTGATGCAAGATCTGGGATTATTTTTAGATTGCTGGTGGTCTTTCTCCTAAAGGCACAGAACGTGGATGATGTCAAGTGTCTGTCTTACATAGTTGAAAAGAGTTCATCTATTGTAGTTCAACCAACAGAAGGGGAAAAAAAATGAACTTTAATGGCATCCTAGTCTTAGTCCGTAGGGTTTTATATTGAGTTGGCCCACCCTTTGTAGCTATAACAGCTTGTGCAAAGGCTGCGAGCCAGGCCTTCTTGTCCACATCAGTGCCTGACTTCACAAATGTGCTTCTGGAAAAATTGTCAAACATTCCCATAGACACACTCCTAAACCTTGTGGACGGCATTCCCAGAAGAGTTGAAGCTGGTATAGCTGCAAAGAGAGGGCTAACTCAATATTGAACCCCACGGATGTCATTCAAGCTCATGTGCGTGTAAAGGCAGATGTCCCAATACTTTTGGTAATATAGTGTGTGTGTGTGTGTGTGTATATATGTATGTGGTGTGTGTGTATATATATATATATATATATTTTACACACACACACATATATACAGTGCTTTGAAAATTTATTCATACCCCTTGAAATTTTTTATATACATTTTGCCCAGGTACAGCCAAAAAAGTAAATGTTTTTCTCTATCGTCCATCAACAGATGCAGCCTCATGTCCATGAGCTAAGTGGGTTATGTTACCACCTGCATGAGTAGTCTAGGCAGTATGTTAGTACAAAACTTTTAACATGTACACGCCCACGGGGCTGTCCCTTCAGGCATAACCCCCACAGCCACAGCCCAGCACATCAGATTATTTCTGCCTAGAGAAGGGGTGGGGCCTAGGTTTCCTGCTGGGATTTCGGTCTCAGTTTTTTTTATTCTTTTCAGAATATTTTCTTTTTATTTCTCTTTACTCACTTGCTAGCTAGTGTTCAGGGAAGAATTTTCCGGGTGATCCACAAGCAAAGATGTCGACTGGGGCTTTGCACTGGATAATCTAGATAATTATGGTCCCCCCCACTCTGGCCTACGAGCGTGAGCAGGATATAGTCACGACCTAGGCCTAGCCACGACGGTGCCCCTTTTCTGGATGGGGACAAGCCTGCGAGCGGATGCCTCGCCGGGATGCGTCAACCATGAATGCCCTGAATTGCAGCGTACCCCTTGGCTGGCAGCATCCCCCACTTTGGGTGGGAGGCAGTCTGCCCAGTGCGGAGCCCACCCGGTCCATAGTATGGTGAGTAACCGTGCCCCTGCTGGCCTTGGGGGGATGTGGGCCCCCTCCTTGGGATAATGGGATGTATGGCTCCCAAAAGATCCCCCTGGCCTGCTCGGTGCCCATTCTGTGTATCCTACCCTCCCTCTTCCCTGTCCCTGCGGTGGCTGTGTGTCTAAAGCGCCTGGCGCCCTGGGGGGGGGGGCATGGTACCTTGGGCTTGCTGGTCCCTGTTGTGGTTCCTGAGGCCTTCATGTGTCTGTCCCTGGTCGCATGGTTCGCCGTGGACACCGCCATCTTAAGTGTGGGCAATGTGAATTTTTCCCCATGGACTTGTATGGGGCAGCCATTTTCCATTTAGCTTCCTGTTGATATGTATGGGCATCCATCTTTGTGTATCCTTTGTGCTATGCCGAGCAGTGTGACCTTCCTCAGGTGACATCACTTCCTGTGCTTTTGTTTCCTGCTGCTAGCAGAGGTTACTTCCTGTCTTTCTCTCCATGCTGCTGAAAGAATCAGGAGGACGGTTTGTCTGAGGTGGTACAGTACTTGGGGTCCCTGCGGGCATAATTCTGCACTTTCTGCTGTAAGTTTAGTTTAAAGGGGTTCCCTGAAGACCGCTGAGATCAGTGGTGGGTACCGCGATAGGCGCTCTTAAAGCGACAATACTACGTTTTTTGCGAATTGCAATATGGAGTCCCAAACTGTGAAATCACCCTCAGACTCACTCTATGCGACTCCTGGACAGTCCGGATCACAGTCGCTGGCTGCGATTTCAGCAGCCCTGGAAAGCCTGGGGACTAAAGTTGATTTAGTCTTGAAAAAGGTTGATAGCCGAAAACGGCTGCTGCCTTTTCCATCTACGGAGGTGTCCTCCTGATTCAGAGGCTGATGGGGTCGCCCGGACGCCCCCCCCAACCTGAGGGGTCGCTGTCCTCATAGTCAGATGAAGAGGACCTGTCTTCTTCAGCTGCAGCGCGGGAATGCGCATTAGTAGAAGCCCTGATTATTTCAGTACGGGATACTTTAAAATTGGCTGATGAGCCCACGCCGGCGGGGACGCAGGTGGCTTTTGTCCCTTAGAAGTCTCCAAAAGCTGACAGGCTTTTCCGTTGTCCCGACACTTTTCACGATATTGTGAATGACCAATGGTAGCGCGTTAAGCACGTGTTATTAGTTGTGCCAAAACGCTTTAAACGCCAGTACCCTTTTGCTGAAAAGGTCTCCAACAGTTAGACGGTGCCGCCTAAGGTGGATCATCCTGTTTCAAGATTAAACAAATCTACCGTTGTGCCTGTGGAGGATTCCCTGGTTTTTACAGATCCAGTGGACAGGCAGGTGGAATCCCTTTCCTGCCATCTTCACGTGCTGGAGGGTTCCATTTTAAAACCGGTTTTCATGTCTGGTAGTTTCACAGATGGTGACGGAATGCATTAGGGGTTTGCGGGAGTCTTTGGACCCCGAGACTGTTCCTCTGGAACTGTTGGACCAGGTGATCCAGGCTCTGGTCTTCCTGTGTGATGCGTCTATGGATGCGGCTCCCCCGGTGGCTAGGGTTTCAGCCGTGGGCATTGTTTTAAGACGCATGGTTTGGTTGAAGAGCTGGTCGGCTGACCAAGCTTCTGAGAAAGGCCTCGCTGATCTCCCCTTTCTGGGAGAACGGTTGTTTGGCGACTAAGCGGTGTCTTTCTTTTTCTGCTTATAAACGTTTTTTTCGTTCCTCCGGGATGCAAGAAAAAGGTAAGCCGTTCAGAACTTCTGGGGGAACTAAGAAGCCTTGGGGCAAGCCCAAGTTCGGTCAGTCCAATTCTGCAGACAAGTCCTCTTCAGTATGAAGGGGCACCCTCACCCGTCTCAGGGGTGGGGGGGACGTCTGGACTTCCTTCATTCAGGACAATTGGATTCGTTAACTGATTTGCTCCGGGTACAAGATCAAGTTCTGGTCCTGGCCAGGGGACAGGTTCTTTCAGTCGAATCTTCACCTGTCTCCGGAGCATTTGAAAGATCTGCAGGAGACTGTGCGAGATCTCCTGGCTCAAGGGGTGATTGTGCCGGTTCCTCCGCAGAAACGCTCTCAAGGTTTCTAGTCAAACCTTTCACGGTGCCCAGAAAGGAGGACAAAGTGTGTCCAATCCTGGACCTCAAGGCTCTAAACCACTTTGTGCTGGTGCAGAGGTTTCAAATGGAGTCCATTTGGTCGGTGGTGGCATCTTTGAATCAGGGGGATTTTCTGGCTTCCATCGATATCAAAGATGCATATCTTCATGTCCCCATATTCAAGGGACACCAGCGATTCCTTTGCTTTGCGCGGTGGCAGATGAGCACTTTCAGTTTGTGGCATTACCCTTTGGTCTCGCCTCGGCTCCCAGAGTTTTTACCAAGTTTCTAGCCCCTGTGCTGGCCTTGTTAGGTCGACAAGATATTTCCATTGTGGGATATCTGGATGATCTCCTGTTGTCTCCCATTCAGATCTGCTGGAAAACGTCTCCATCACCATTCAAACCCTTCAGGAATTTGGGTGGACGATCAATTTCCACAAATCTGCCCTGACACCGTCCGTGCGGGTCACTTATCTGGGGCTGATCCTCGGCTCTGCTTTGGAGTGGGTCTTCCTTCCCTTGGACAAGCTTCAGAAGTTGCAAAGGGCGGTTCGGTTGCTGATGGAGACAAATCAGTCCTCATTGCCAGCTTGCATAAGGGCCCTGGGTCTGATAGTCTCGACCTTCGAAGCAGTAACATTCGCTCAGTCTCACACGACACAGTTGCAGAAAGCGATTCTGGCAAAATGGAACAGAGATCCTCGGTCCTTGGACCTGAAGATTCAGTTGAGCCATCTCACAAAGTCTGCTCTCTCTTGGTGGCTCCAGTCACCTCTCCTGTGCCAAGGAAAGTCCTTCCTGTCTGTGTTTTGGACGGTGGTCATCACAGACGCCAGCCTGTCAGGTTGGGGTGGAGTGCTGGGGAAGTTTTGTGCCCAGGGAACTTGAACAACAGAAGAGTCTTCCTTGCAAATCAATATCCTGGAGCTGAGAGCAATCAAGCTCTGCCTGCTTCACTGGACGAGTCGGCTACACAGCGCTCTGTTTCGGATTCAGTCGGACAATGCCACGGCCGTGGCTTACATCAATCACCAAGGGGGCACCAGGAGTGACCTGGCGGCCAAGGAGGTGGTTTGGGAGGAACACAATGTTCCGGCTCTCTCCACGGTCCACATCCCAGGTGTGGAGAATTGGCTAGCGCCAATCCAACACCGTCAGGTGTTGGATCAAAGGGAGTGGTCCCTGCATCCGGATGTGTTTCATCTCCAGTGTGCCCGGTGGGGGACTCCAGAGGTGGATCTGTTTGCGTCTCTCCTCAACAGGAAAGTTCAGAGGTTTGTAGCCAGGTCTTGGGATCCTCTGGCTGACGCCACAGGCGCTCTGGTGGCTCCTTGGAGTCAGTATCACCTGATTATATGTCTTCCCTCCGCTGGTTCTCTTGCTGAGGTTTCTTCGCAGGGTGGCGATGGAAGGCATTCTGGTTGTTCTGGTGGCACCAGACTGGCCCCGGCGGTCTTGGTACGCAGAACTGGTAAAAATGATCATGGATCCTCCATGGCATCTTCCTCTGCGGGAAGATCTTCTATCTCAAGGATCGATCTTCCATCCTGCTTTACGGTCGCTGGCTTTTATGGCTTGGCTGTTGAAAGCAAGTTGTTGAGGGATAGAGGTCTCTCTGCTTTGGTGATTCCAACCCTTTTGAAGGCCAGGAAATCGACCTCAAGGAAGATCTATCACTGTACATGGAAATCATACATTTCATTGTGTGAATCGCTGCAGCTGCACCCTTTCTCTTTTTCGATAGCAAAGGGTTCTGGCCTTTTTGCAGAAAGGGGTTGAGCAGCGTTTGGTATTGGCCTTAGCTATTTGCTTTCAACGTCCTTTGGCTACTAATAATTTTATTCGCACCTTCATTCAGGGGGTGCCTCATCTGGCCCCTCCGAGGAGATCCCTGTTGCCTCCGTGCGATCCTAATCTGGTTTTGTCTGTTCTTCAAATGCCTCCTTTTGAGAATATTAGGGAGATTTCTCTGCTTTCTGTGTTGCAGAAGGTTGCCTTCCTTGTGGCTATCACTTCTGTCCCCAGAGTCTCTGAGTTAGTGGCGTTATCTTGTCGTTCGCCTTATTTGGTGGTCCACAGGGATAAAGTGGTCCTCCGTCCTAATCCGTCTTTTTTTCCTGAGGTGGTGTCGGATTTTCACCTGAATGAAGACATTGTGTTTCCTTCCTTATGTCCTAAGTCTAAACACCACAAAAAAGTTGCCTTGCACTCTTTGGGCGATAAGAGTTTATCTGACAGTCCTTCAGGAAGTCAGACACTTTTTGTCCGTCCGGATGGTCCTCGCAAAGGTTTATCTGTGTCTGCTAACCCATTTTGAGATAGATCAGGCAGACGGTGGTTCAGGCTTATTCAATCAAGGGTCAGGTTCCTCTTTTTCCTGTGAAGGCGCATTCTACTAAAACTATGGTACATAGAAGGCTTTATTTGCTATTTTGATATACTTTGCAGGCTTGGTGGTGTGTGGATGGGCTCTCCTGTCGGCCTGTTTATGATTTGGGGGTGCTCTGGACCCCTTGGAGAGTTTCCTCATTTGACTGCGCTGGACTCTGGTTCTAGGCGGGGCTGGTCTTCTCCTGCTTGTAGGCTTACGATTGTTAGTAATGCCCCTTTCATTAGGAAATCTTTTAATCTTGGGTTGTCTTTTTCATACTCCAAATACATTGGGTGTATGTTATGTTCTCTACCACCTCCCCGGTGCCTTTAGCCCTGCAAAGAGTCCTTTAGATCGGCTCTGCAGGAGACCACATCTCAGCAGCTCTGCGGTATTTCACTCCCATGCACTATCTAGGCCAGGGGGGAGTCTGATCAATGAACGATAACAGGAGGAGCTGCAGGAGAAAATGCTGGGGGCTGTGTGATCAGTAAATGGGAACAGGAGGAGAGGATATAGAGGGAAGTGTAATAAGGGAACGGGAGCATGAGGAGAGTATGACAGGGGCTTTGTGTTCAGTGAGTGGAAGGAGAGGATGCTGGGGGCGTTGTGACAAGCAAACAGGAGAGAATGCCAAGGGCTGTGTGATCATTTGGAAGGAGCAGGTGCAAAGGACACCAGGGACCCTGTGATCAGTGAGCGGGAGCAGGAGGAAAGACTACCAGGGACTGTGTGGTCAGTGAGCAGGAGTAGGAGGAGAAGACACTGGAGGCCATCTGACCAATGAGTGGGAGTAGGAGGAGAGGACGCTGGGAGCCCTGTGATCAGTGAACAGGGGATCCCAAACATTTAGGGAAGCAGCTAGTGCTCAGAATAGAAAAAGGTTAAGAAGGAAGATTAAACATGAACTATATAAAATAAATCATCCTAATTTTTCCTGGATTATCTGCATCATGTTAGTGGGTAACATGTCCAACAGGAGTGGTGATGCAACTTGGTGCACATCGTGCAAATGGTATACGTTCTTTGAACAAGGCAAATACTGCTGCACAAAATGTAAACAAGTTTCTTTGTTTACATTTTGCCCAGAATTTTGGGAAGCAGCTAGCAACACTGCCAAGCATCACCAACCTGAAAGGGAATTTGGACCATACTTATCAGGTTCTTGTCAGGGGCCAGTAAAGAGGGGGTTGGAGATATGTAGCTGCAGGTACCAGAGCAGGGTAGGTGGATAATAAGATGGGGTAGAGGGAAAGGTATTAGAGAGTGTAATTCTGAACTGATCTATGCCAATAAATATGCCAGGTTGTGTAATGTTGGAAATATCAGTCAAGCATCAGTCATTGCTGAAGCAGAGTGACTGATCCAGCTGTCAAGGGAACAACTCCACCAGTGAAGATAGGGGCAAGGTTTCAGGAAAGGATAGACAGATACTGGTGGTAGGAGACTAAGTTATTAGGACAGATGGGGCAATCTGTCACAGAGACTTGAATTGCCAAAGAGTACATTGTTTTCCGGGTGCTCTGGTTTGGCACATCGCAAATCGAATAGCCAGATTTTTGGGTGGGGCTTGGGGGGGACCCAGCTGTCATGGTACATATTGGAGCATCCTAAAAAATTAAAAGGACCCCCAAGGCCGTATTCTCAAAAATACTGCCTGTACCTTGAGCCACACCAAAGTGGCAGCAGGAGCTTAGGGAACTTAACAAGTGGCTGGGAAACTGGTGCAGAAAGAGAGGTTTTGGTTCATGGAGAAGTGGGTTGTGTTTTTGTTGGTTACCGGCTCTATCGCAGGGACAGAATGCACCTAAATGAAGAGGGTGCTGCTCTGTTGGGGGGAAACGATAACCAAAAGGTCGGAGAAACTTTTAAACTAGGTGGTGGGGAGAGGAAGCTATAGCCGTTAGTGAGCGAATGTCAGAGGGCGCTATGGAGGATAATATTGGCAGCGTAAATACAGTACCTAATACTAATGCGCTGGCAGAATCTTTGCAGAATCCTATTGCAGCCTCAGAACAAACAAGGAAAAAAAATGCGCCTGTTCAAAATGAAAAGGCATGTTCACAAATGCTAGAAGTTACAGTGGTAGTAAACATTACTTTTTTATTTTTACCTACAGGTAAGCTTAAAATAAAGCTTATCTGTAGTTGAAATGAATATCTGCTAAACGTGCACCATTTAGAAGATATTCTAGTGAGACGCATCTGGTAACATCACTGGCGCATGCGCTCTGAAGGAATGGCATACTCGTGCCTTTCCTTAATAGCTCCATGTCGTGGCCATGACTCCCATGTCATCTCAGCTCCTCCAGGCAAGCAGCCGCAACCTGCGAACCTGGAAGGAAGACCGGGCGAAGATGGAAGTCTCTGCAGCAATGACAGCACGCCGCTGGAGAGCTTTGGGTAAAAAGGCTGTTTGATTCCACTGTCTCCAGTCCATGTCCTGATAGTACTGCACATGCTCAGTTTGGTGTGTATTGCTAGAGAGTTTTTTTTTTTTTTTTTTCTGGGGAGGGTGCATGTGATCGGCACAGGGCCAGTCAGCACTGTCACAACAGAAGATCAGGGGTCATGCAGCCTCATAGGACAGTCAGGGGAGAATGAAAACTCCTTCTAAAAGCTTTAACCGGTGCTCGACCGGATACTGACAGATGTCACAAGACTGCTATATACTGCTTATGAGAAAAGGTATTTAGCAGTTTACAGTATATTTACTTGTAGTACTGTCCCCATGGGGCATGCTGTATGATGACTTGTAGGGCCTCCGCTGATTACCAGCAAACCAGTCACTTAGGGTACAGTTCACACATTCATCCTTACTCATCCTTACTCCCATGGCTCGTTGCTCAAAAAATAGTCCAGGGGTGTTGGTTTTTAGTATTTATTGTGGAACTTGGATGGGAGAAGGGAATAGTGGGATACTCAGACTGAAACTATATACATTGGATAGGGACAACTCTCACTTGGCCTCATCAGGTTGCTTGTAGACGCAGTCTCACTGCTTAAACCATACTGCCACATGTATGCTGTAAGAATATTTAATAATAATATCTCGCGCTCGTACTTCATTATGTCAGAATATTTATACTGCTCTGACTATAACAGTGTCTATTTATGGTTAATAAGCAAAGATCTGTGTAAAAGGAGAATCTTCACTTATTTCCACAAATCAATATGTAGTGAATTCTTTTTAATTGATTAATTTCTTTTTAAAAGCATATACCAATCTTAGTGAGTACAGTCTACAGTATGGAATATATAAAAATATTTATTCACCAGACATGTATTCACAATATATGATCAAACAAGAAGTGACACAAAAAGATAACTCTTAAACTACTAACTTCAAACAATCAATGCAATGTGATGTTTAGCTCAATAATGAAAGTGAAACTGAAACAAAGTGAAAGTGAAAGCAAGATTACCCTTTCTCCAGGTATAGCATAAACCATAGGTATGTGTTCTATAACAGACCACAATTGTCTGGGAATCGCATAGCCGAAAGTCACTTCACTGCAGATGAAGCGAGAATAAGCCATGCAAAACGGAAGACTAAATTCGCAATAATGCGCTAAATCTGATATTAATAAAAATGTATAAAAACAAAAATCAGCTTTTTAGAGAAAAATCTACCATGGTTTATACGGCTGGGATTGTAATCTTATTACC
Source organism: Pelophylax lessonae (assembly GCF_965119305.1). NCBI lineage: Eukaryota > Metazoa > Chordata > Amphibia > Anura > Ranidae > Pelophylax > Pelophylax lessonae. The sequence continues at coordinate 130,021,471 of NC_138777.1, forward strand.
CTTAAATATGAAATATAAAACATATAAGGAAGGAAATAAACAATATTGAATAAAATCAAATAACATAGCAAGATTATATTTACCACACTTAAGATGGCTGCTAGCTTCAAATAGTCGTTACCAGAGTCCTAAGATGGATGCCTTTCTTAAGATGGTGGATAGTGAGGGAGGAGTTTCGTTTGGCGTCCCTCAAAGTTTCAGATGAATGATGGAGCAAGATGGAGTATGTCTGGATGAGTCTATAGATGGATGTAACAGCGTGTGTGATGTAAGTGTAAGGTGTGTTGTCAGTAGTGTAATGTGTCCTATCTCTCATCTGGGTTGTTCTTTTATATGGTATGAACAAAGGGCTATAAAAATTACCATAAGTTAAACCCAGAGGGATGAAACATTATTCCCATTGGTTGGGATATTCTATACCTTAACTGGTGAGGTCATAGACACACCTCTTCGAATAATTAACCCAATGTTTGATAATAAAATTAAAGGATGATTTCTCTATATGTAAGAGTAATCATAAAAGCACAACATAAAACTTTGTCCATACTCTCAGTACATACATAAATGTCCATCTATTCTCCATCATTCATCTTGGCAAGCAATGCCATTTCAATAATTATATTTTTAATACAATATAATATTTCTATATGGGAAATACCAAAATTATCCCAAGACTGCATTTGGTATTTCGTCTAAAGAGGGCAGTATCGTACTGTTCATTAGATTTTGTATGTAACAATACTTAGAAACAATTACCACTATTCTTATCTGATGACCTCTTTGACCTCTGGCTATTGAAAGTCCATTAATTATTTGACCATGCCACATGTTGTCAGACATTTTGTCTGGCCTGTAATATTTACGATACCTAAAACACTTAGCCTAGTCCAAAGCAATTCTTATATAAACACTCCTACCACATGCCTTAAAATGAAGTAATTTAAGTGGAATTACTTTTACCTAAGTAAGATTTGTTATTTAGCTAAAATATAAACCCAACATATGGTAGACAAAAAATTTCTAAATATATATGTATATGCCTTACATAATATAATGACATAATTATGGCTAATATCTTCTCACACATAATGATGTATCTTTTCAAACTTATAGTTTAAATGCACCTATTGTTCATCTTTAAAATACAGACAATTAAGGAGACATCACCCCCTTAACATAGCGTCAGCTTGACTGAGTCTTATCTAAAAGAACGTCAGTTTTCCACTTATTTATGCCCAAAAGAAGACAGAGACATCTGCTGAAAGTATAAGACCCTATTGTAAGAGAAATTTTACAACAGAACATATATGAACTTTCTTTCACCTTAAAACAAGATGGAAACTATACTGTTCAGAATCTTATATGCATAATATGGAATATACATGGCTTTTTAAATCCATTTTTTTTCCTATTATTATATTAATCACCCCCAATAATCCCAACAATGGAAAGGGTTAAGTCTCCTTGCTCTTTCCTCAGCAATATATTTGATGATCTAATTTATCTTCAGGATACTCTCTAGCATCCCCTTTACTGACACCCATCCACTGACTCTTCTAGCTGCAGGGGTGGCCCCCCTCAGGTCAGGCCCCTTGACATAGATCTGTACTCACTGTACTGCAGAATCAGATCCTTCCAGTGTCTCCCCTCCTATTCCACTTTACCCCTGGGTTCAGTTTTTCTCTAGCTCTTTAGTCCCTCATGTGGACCACCTGAAGCTGCATGGCATCTCTACAGAGGAGGAGGCAGCCGCCCCTCCCTCCAGGACTCTGTTCTCCAGCTGAAAGACCCTGAGCACATGTGCTCCTTGGCATTTATACAGTATACCAGCATGCACCGAGACAATTTCCTCTGCTAAATCACCAGGGCTGTACCAAATGCTTGTGCACTCATTTGTCAGGTTTCCTCCCAATGCCCAATATGCCTCCCTATTGGACCAGTGTGAAACACTTCAGACAGACAGAGTGGCACATTGAGCAGACCTCACTAGCAGATTCTGCTCTCTGGTAGGCAGAGAACAATATAGATTTACCTGCAATCCCTCTGGTAAGCATAAAGGATTCAAAACTATACTCTCTCTAGCACCTACCTAGGAGGGTGATACATCCACCTCCCGCCAAACTGAGCCTTGTCCTCACTGGCACTGGGCATTCGCCCCTACAAAAACACCGATACAAAATGTACATGGAGTATCCCACAAACTTGGAAAGGGGGAAACAGGGAATAACATATAAATAAATGAAAAAATAGTGCACTCTACAAAAGACCATACATAATTGTCACTTTGTTTGAAGTGAATTGTGGGGCCACTTTTTTATCTTTATGGATTTGTCACGGGGTGTTTGCCTATCACTTCAAGTCTGAAGATACCACTACATCATATATTTGCGGTGTCTGTCACATCCCCTATAGATTTAAAGAAGTTACTATACATTTGTTTATTTGAGAGACTTTGTTGCTTGCAACATTTATTTATTCACAGTTATCACTCTGGTGGTTTTTGTGTAATTGTATTACCCGCACATTGTTTTATTAACATTCATGTTGTTGTTATATTCATGCAATTATGTATGTTTTTTTGTAGAGAGCACTATTTTTTCATTTATTTATCTATTCTCAATTTCTAGTGCTGCCACAATTTTTATTTTTATTTTAGGTTAGTGCACCCTTTATCTATATTTTCATTAGGGAATAACATATGTACAGGGCCATGGGGATACCCCATATGTGGCTAGTGAATACAATAAATGAATGGAAAAATATGTATCGCTGCTGTACAATATTTACACATAGGAAGATACCAGGTGCATTTGAACTAATGCACCCCCCCACAAAACAAAAATATATCTGACAGGTGAAGGTTAGACATCCTATCTAACTAAACAACAAGTAACATTTTACATATATACAAAAACAGACAGTGGATGGCCTTTCCAAGGCCCGAAGGTCCTCCATAAACATGCAAAGGGAAAGGGTAAGTACATAGCAACTTGAACATCCTGCATACTTACAGTGAGACTGCCCTCTCTGTAGAGGCGACCTTCTCACCTGCAGAATCTCTGACTCTAACATTCCCGTAGAGATCTCCAATACTGCCTGACCCCCCCCTCCAAGGGCACGCTTGACACGTCGCTCTGTTGTGCACATGTGATAGAAATAACAGAACAATTCCTGCCAATCTAACTAACACATTAGCACTAGTTCCATCTAGGAACCGTTTGACTAGCAATAGGCACAGTCCCTCTCAGGTACCAGGGCACTGACTCTTTCCTATCCTAATCAGACCCACAAGTAGGTGAAAGAAATACGGAGTCCACCCGACAGTTTTTCTTCCCTCTGTTCAGTTTTCTTCCCTCTGTAACACAGAGACAACACATCTTCTCCTGGCGGCAAGTTATTCTTCCTGGAGCCTGAGCAAAGCTTGCCTTACTTGTAAGTGTCTGTAAGCACTCTTCAAGGGATCCTTCACTCTGACATCCCTCTCTCTGAATGCTACCCTTCTCTCACAAAGTAGCAACTCGCACAAAGTTTCCTTCAGCATCACTCCGGCCCACTGGCCCAAAGGATTTTTCCCAGCACTCCTTTTTAAAAAACAGTAGGGGGCCAAGGCCAAAAAGATCTTCACAAAGGGTCTTTTAGCAGGGTGTCTCTATGAACTAGGGGTTTACCTCCTCCAGGTAGTAGCCCCTGGCTTTAACAGGAAGAAATTCTTTGTGGCAAAAGTTCTTTCTCCCAGGTGAAGAAACTGTAGCAGTTTCACTGATCTACATCTTTTGCAAGGATAGAAGAGAAGGGGATTTGGGAACAGGACTCCTAACCCAAACAGCAACTTTAGTATCAAAGGGACTCTTCAGGCACACTAGTCCCTTTTTAACTCTTTCCAATCGATACAACAGATTCTTCAGGCTTGCTAGCCCCTCAGTAACTTAACTTTCCAACTGAAATAAGAACTCGGCACACCTCAATAGTAATGATCAGGATGAGGTATTTGGACGATCTTGCCTTCAGGATCTCGGATACTAATGGTCCAGGCTTGGCCTTTTTCATCTGGGCGGTGGACCTCCACTCCACCCAGTGTGTTTGGACCTCCCCAAATTCCAATTTGCATTAACTGATAAAGTGCCCCATAATTGAGGCTTAGACTGGTTCCGATGTGGTTTACAAACATACTGGAAGTCCCAAACCGTTTCTTCACACCAGGCCCCTCTCTTACGCTCGATTTCCTCCTTTATCTCCCGGGGAGCGTATGGATAATCATACCCGTACTCCATGGCCACCTTCTTCTGGACAAGGCATTGGAAGCGTGAGAACCTGGGGAGTTTTTACCTTTCTCCTCTCCCAGGTGGGGTGTAAAGGGTCTCCACTTTCTTGATCAGGCTGGAGCAAGCATCATTCTGTGCCTGGGCATAGGTGAGAGGTAGGGATAGATCTGGGACCTTAGTGGCATAGGCCTCACAGAGCCCCAAGTTCCTTGCACACTGCGTGCGAACAACTGCTGCCTCCTTTTCTTCACTGAGCAAACTGGAACCTATAGGATTTCTTCTCTCTCCTCAAGTCCCACTCAGTCTCCACTTCTGATCTCCAGTCATCGATCACCTCTTTCAGGGACCCACAGCAATACTGGAAACTGGGTGACCTAACATCAATGGCCCCTACCTTCCTGTCAAGGTCTTACCTTGCCTTCCTGTTGGCAGCCATCTTGGACATGTGCAGACTGCTGTCTCTTATAAACTCTGTTTGCATCATCACTTGTCTGCTGCCTGGGCGTAGCTCAGTGATGATGTTGCACACTTGACTATATATATCACCTGATGGCTTTTGCCCTTACGTTTGTGCTCCAAGGTGCATCCCTGCTAGCAGTCCTCTGGTCTCTGGTTTCTCCGTGCATGACTTGACTTGGCTGATGACCTTCCTGGCTCTGGATTCCGCATCGGCAGACAACCCCTGCATCAGATGATGACCCGGCGTCGGCAGACTACTCGCTTCTGGACTCTATCTCTGCTTGGATGATTACCTGTTCCTGGACTCGATCCTGGCTTGGGTGACTACCCGCTTACAAACTTGACCCTGGGTGTTCTTGATTTAGTTCCTCTCTCTTGCTGTGCGATTATTGTTGCATAAATCGCTTTATTTTACTTGCATCTTCGTGTGGTCTGGTTTCCTTGCACCCTGACACTCCCCCTCACTAGATGAACTGGAGGTGTTCAACCTCTGGGCCCATTGACTCCCCTCTGCCTCTGTAAAAGCTGGACTGTTAGTTGTTGCCACTGTCACCAATGCATCTTTCGGCCACTGCTCGACTCTCATGACTTGTGTGCATTGCACCTCTAGATGTGGGTCTACCTGGTTTTCAGATGGTAGTGCAAGTTTGCATCACTGCTCCTGGCCCCAGCGGTGCTTTCTGCACCCCCTGTCCTCTTCCAGAAGGGATAACCACTCTAGGTGTCAGCAGTTCATGAGTGGTTCCTACTTCCCAATTCACATACAGTCTTCCAGGCTGGCAATCACTCTGTTCTATCTACAACAACATGTCGCCGCAGTGAACACACTGACCCCGCGCTCATAGCCACATGGACACATTCAGGCATCTGCCACATACCAGTCTGAGATGCTCCGGGTTCCCTCCTCTGCACAAGGCCAGACTTCCTTTGGGCACTATTCGGACGCTGCTCTCGCACAGGGTCAAATTTGGCAACTCAGTCTGTTCCACAGGTTTTCCGCCAGCATGTGGGATAGCCCCTGTGCTCCGGCTCATTCCGTCCGGCACCAGCCATCTTGCTCCCCTACATATATTTGCTCCTCCGCTACAACCAATGGTGGAAGTGATGTCTCAGCTCCCTTCATCCACTCAGATTAGAAGCCAGAGGATGGCGACTCCGCCACAGCCCCAGACTAGCTGACTCCCCGGCGGTGGCTCCTCCTGCAAGGCAGATCTCTTTGGCGTGCTTTCTCCCGCGCAGTGCAGTAACCCCTTTCGCTGCTGCCATTACACTGCTCAGCTTTCACAAATAATACTGCAATGCAGATTGTGTTCCCTGCCACAGATACGCATAAATCTGCCTCTTTTGTCTGTACTTGGGCTTCAGTTGTACTTTTCCATTCACAAGCCAACCGAACTTCCCGAAGTTCGGCCCGGATTTCAGAACCCCATTGAAATCAATGGGACCCGAACTTCGGTAATCAAAAAACACCATTTTGAAGCCCTAAAATCCAATAAATGCCCCTAAAAAGTGCCTAGGGTTCTTGGTCATGCCCCAGGGACTATTAATCACACAAAAAAAAGTTCTTAAAAATTGTCATTTTTGATAGAGCGCCAATTATTGAAAAAATTGAAAAAAAAAAAAAATAATAATAATAATTTCTTTTGATTTAGTGTGTGGGGGGTCTAAAAAGTGTACCTGTGAAGTTTCAGCTCTGTAGCATGTCCAGAACCAGAAAAAAAAAAAGATCGTTTGTATTAGAATCAATATAAAACAGGGATATGGCTCCACTATTTTCACACCTTGCCGGTTTTGTAGCAAGCGTTTCTTTGGGCATTTTTTGGGGGACTTTGGAGGCAGGCAAAACATCTGAACTTCTGTGTAGGGGGTATATATACATACACACATGTCTGTATATATACACATACACATATATAGGTGTGAAAGTAGCAGAACACTATGCTTGCGCTAATGAAATAATGAACACCAATATGTCTCCGCTCCTATCACACCTATATATGTGTATGTGTAAAAATACATATAAGTGTGTGTGTATATATAACCCCATACAGAAGTTCAGATGTTTTGCCTGCCTCCAAAGACTCCAAAAAAATGCCCAAAAAAACGCCAGCTACAAAAACGCCCAGGTGTGTTTTTAGCTATTGGGCTATTTTTAGAGCAAATGTTGTACACACCACAATTGTTTGTGATAGTGGACTCTACCTGGTGTGCTGTTGCTTGACCCAGCTTGTATTGCACTCTTTACAACTTTTTATGACCTGGCTTGCTCTGACCCTGCTTTCTCCTCACTGTAATTGTGTACCGTTTGGATCTACAAGTGTATGTCCCGACTTGTTTAGACTCTAGACAATGCTGCTCCCTGGCCCTCCTGTGTTATCAGACTAAAGCTGGATACACCCTATCCAACTTTTGTGGTTAGATTTCCTTCATATTTACCTTTTCTATGTAGTGCAAGGGCTTGCCAGATTGCATACAAATTGAAAGTGTTTAGATTTGACCTCATATTATATGGTTTTGGTAAATCTAAAGGAAAAAGTCTTCAGAAAATCTTATAGTGTGTATGGCCCATAAATCTAAAGGAAATTGAAAAAGACAACTACAGTACAGGTAAATTATGTATGGCCAGCTTATAGGAAGTGAAGTTTATTCAAATCCCACCCGGCTGGGCGGGGGATCAGTTATCATGACTGGGTGTCATATGGGAGTTTTGACACACCGTATCTCCAATCTCGGTAAAGAGCCTATGACGTAGGCTCTTTACCATGTGATCAGCTGGGTCCAATCACAGCTGGTCACATTGTAACCAGGAAGTGTAATTTACGGGTTTTTCCTCTATTTGCGCTGACAAGGCACAGGTAGAGGAGAGACAATCAGATGCCCACCAGGAAATACCAATCAGTGCCCATCAGTAATGCCTGCCAGTGCCCCCTCATCAGTGCTACATATCAGTGCTGCTTATTAGGGCCTCATCAGTGCCAACTCCTCAGTGCCCATCTGTGCCCGTCAGTGCAGTCTCATCAGTGCCCAACAGTGAAGGAGTAAACCTGCTTATGGACAGAATTTTTTAACAGAAACAAAAAAAAATAGGTTTCATATGGGTGCAGTGTTGCATGACCGTGCAATTGTCATTCAAAATGCGACAGCGCTGAAAGATGAAAATTAGCCTGGACAGGAAGGGGGTGAAAGTGCCCTGTATTTAAGTGGTATAAATGTTGCTCCAGAAATAGACGTTTACCACTTCAATGTTGTTTTTTTTTGTACAATGTTTTTTTCCTAAAGCGGTTAATACAGCCCTTAGTGATGAGTTGCATATTGCTGATAATTTCATATTGCACTAAAACATATGTGAATCTCTTTAGCTTGGTTTGGACATGGAAGATCTGGAGGAGATTGAAGAGGATGCTGGCCTAGGAAATGGAGGCTTGGGTAGACTTGCAGGTATGTCTGTAAATATTGCGATTCCCTGCCATTTCCTGATTTTTGAAAAAAACAAAAATGACTGCACTTGGGTAAAAGATCTAAAAAACTGCTAGCACAAAAGTGCAGGGCTTGTATTGAACCTGTGTGACAACCAAAATATAACCAATCAATTGTGCAAATAGTCATAAAATATTATTAACCATATGTGAAATCATCCACATATATAACCACTCCTAAATATAGTAAATGATACACCTGTATAGACTGTATCTAATTGTGAATAAATCAAATAAATCAAAATGCAATGGAGTATACATACACATCAAGAAAATGTTTTTTATATATATATCTCACAAAAGTGAGTACGCCTCTCACATTTTTGTAAATATTTTATTATCTTTTCATGTGACAACACTGAAGAAATGACACTGCAGCAAGGTGGCCAAGACCATACAGCAGTTTGACAGGACAGGTTCCACTCAGAACAGGCCTCACCATGGTCGACCAAAGGAGTTGAGTGCATGTCATATCCAAAGGTTGTCTTTGAGAAATAGACATATGAGTTCTGCCAGTATTGCTGCAGAGTGGGAGGGGGGTTCAGATGGTGTCAAGCGTGTGTCGCCGGCAACCAGGGGAGGAGTACAAAGACAAGTGTGTCTTGCCTACAGTCAAGCATGGTGATGGGAGTGTCCGGGTCTGGGGCTGCATGAGTGCTTCCAGCACTGGGGAGCTACAGTTCATTGAGGGAACCATGAATGCCAACATGTACTGTGACATACTGAATCAGAGTCTCCTTTGGAGACTGAGCTGCAGGGCAGTATTCCAACATAATGACCCCAAACACACCTCCAAGAAAACCCCTGCTTTGCTAAAGGAGCTGAGGGTAAAGGTGATGGACTGGCCAAGCATATCTCTAGACCTAAACCCTATTGAGCATCTGTGGGGCATCCTCAAATGGAAGGTGGAGGAGCTCAAGGTCTCGAACATCCACCAGCCCTGTGATGTCGTCATGGAGGAGTGAAAGAGGACTCCAGTGGCAACCTGTGAAGCTCTGGTGAACTCCATGCCCAAGAGGGTTAAGGCAGCACTTTGGGCTCAATTTGGACATTTTAACTTAGGGGTGTACTCACTTTTGTTGCCAGCGGTTTAGACATTAATGGTTGTGTGTTGAGTTATTTTTAGGGGACAGCAAATTTACACTGTTATACAAGCTGTACACTCACTACTTTAAATTGTAGCAAAGTGTAATTTCTTCAATGTTGTCACATGAAAAGATTTAATAAAATATTTACAAAAATGTGAGGGGTGTACTCATTTTGTGAGATACTGTGTGTATGTATATATATATATATATAATGTCTATAACTTTGGAATTTCTCAGAATAAAGAAATTATACATATATTGTTTTTGGGAGAATAGGGCTTTCTTGTGACCCTAAAGTCTTTCTGATTTTTTTTTTTGCATTTTAAGGGAAAAAAAGAATGAAAATTTAAAAAAATGTATTTTTTTCAAGTTTGATCAGTAATATTTTGAAGTACCATTACTGCGGGGAATACATACAATTTGTTGAAATTGTTCTATTTACTGCAACATTAAAATTACCATTATGGTACAAAGTATGTTAGTTTAATACATAAGACAAAAAGTATTTTTTTTTCATATCTTTCATTTTTCTCATAATGCATCAGTAATTTAAAGTTCATACTGATTTAAATAAAACCAATATACCCTTAGGCCCCTTTCACACATACAGACTGTTCATCCGTTTTTCACCCATCAGTTGACGGATGAAAAACGGACATCAATGAATTCCTATGGAAAAACAGATGTAAATGGATGATCATTCATTTACATCCACTTTCATCCGCTTCCGTCAACATCCATTTCATTTCTTCAGTGTTGTCACAGGAAAAGATATAATGAAATATTTACACAAATGTGAGGGGTGTACTCACTTTTTTGAGATACTGTATATGTGTTTCATAATATTTTTTTTTCCAACAAATAATTTAGAATAGAAACATGGAACAGGAGATGAAACTGTTAAATAGTGCTTATACATGTTGAAATAAATAGGTTAAGTAGTAAAATAAGAGCATATGTCCTGGTTAATTAAGAGTTAACTCCCTGTGCTCACAGATCTGTCTGACAGAGAACTCAGGCGATAAGATAGCTACAGTATTATTTTGTATGGGTTTACATTGTTATTATACAGTATTTATATAGCACCGACAGTTTGCACAGTGCTTTACAATATGAGGGAAGACAATACAGTTACAATACAATTCAATAAAGGAGGATTTAGAGGGCCCTGCTCGTTAGGGCTTACAATCTAGAAGGGGGGTCAAGTGAAACAAAAGGCAGTAGCTGTGGGGGATGAGCTGATGGAGAAAATGGAGGTACAGTTGTCAGGTGTGGGTAGGATAGGCTTCTCTGAAGAGGAGGGTTTTCAGAGATCGTCTAAAAGCTAATAGAGTAGGAGATAATCGGACAGATAAGGGTAAGGAGTTCCATAGGATTGGTGAGGCTATGGTAAAGTCCTGGAGGCGAGCATGGGAGGAAGGAGGTGATGAGGGAGCTAGAGAGCAGGAGGTTTTGAGAGGAACGAAGAGAACGATTCGGTTGGTATATGGAGACTAGGCTAGTGATGTAGCTGGGGGCTAAGTTGTGGATGGCTTTGTAAGATGTTGTTAGTATTTTGAATTTAATTCGTTGAGTGAGCGGAAGCCAGTGGAGGGCTTGACAGAGAGGAGCAGCAGACACTGAGCGATTGGTGAGGTGGATGAGCCCGACAGCATGCATTCATGATGGATTGAAGGGGGGATAGCCTGTGTAGAGGTAAGCCAATGAGAAGGGAATTGCAGTAGTCGAGGCGTGAGATGACCAGGGAGTGAACTAGGAGCTTTGTTGTGTCTTTGGTTAGAAAGGGCGTATTTTGGAGATGTTGCGGAGGTTGAGGCGGCAAGATTTGGACAGTGATTGGATGTGGGGCTTAAAAGAGAGTTCAGAGTCCAGAACAACACCTAGGACCTTGGCATGCGGGTATGGGCTGATAGTAATGCCATCGATATTGACAGAGAGATCAGGGGAAGGGGCACGTGGTGGAGGAAAGATTATAAGCTTGGTTTTGGACGGATTGAGTTTGAGGTAAGGGTGTGACATCCAGACTGATATATCAGATAGTAGATTAGTGATACGTTAGTAGACTGAGGGAGAGAGCTGAGGGTTGGATAAATAGATTTGAGTATCGTCAGCGTAGAGATGGTATTGGAAGCCGTGGGAGGCTATCAGCTGACCTAGAGAGGACGTGTAGATTGAAAATAGGAGGGGTCCGAGAACAGAGCCTTGGGGGACCCCAACAGAAAAAGGAAGAGGAGAGGAGGAAGTAGAATTGTAAGTAACGCTAAAGGTGCGGTTGGATAAGTAGGAAGATAACCAGTGAAGAGTACAGTCACGGAGACCAAAGGCGTAGAGTTTTTTGAGGAGGGGATGGTCAACCGTATCAAAGGCAGCAGAAAGGTCCAGGAGTAGGAGTACAGAATAGTGTCCATTAGTTTTGGCAGTTAGTAGATCGTTTGTCAGTTTGAGGAGAGCAGTTTCAGTGGAGTGTTGAGGCCGAAATCCAGACTGAAGGGGATCAAGGAGGCTATTCTCGGCAAGGTGGTCGCACAGTCGGTTGTAGACTAGACGTTCAAGGAGTTTGGATAAAAAGGGGAGCAGGGAAATATGGCATAGGTTGTTAGGATCGGTTGGGTCCAGTGAGGGCTTTTTAAGTATGGAGCTGATTAGTGCATGTTTTAGAGAGTTGGGGAACATTGTTGAACAGAATGCTCACTGTGATTGGCTGTTAGAGACATAATTCAATGAGGAAAGCTTCTGATTGGCTCCCCCGGAGCTCCCCTTTCTACATACACCAGATCTCACAAGGCTGTGCTCAGAAGAGAGCAGAGGAGATAAGAAGCTGTTGGGTGTACAGGAGACACCTTATGTACAGAGGAGGGGGTTTTATAGACATGTGTAATATGCAGAAGGTAGGCAATGGGATAAAACTCTTACCAGATTAATATGACCATATATAATAAATGGCCAAACAGTGCATATGTGGTCAACTCCTCCTGGGCTCGACCATTACTCTAAACTAACAGCATAGGAGTATTCTCAGATTTCCTCACATTTATGATTAGAAAGAAAAAAACAAAACACCTTGCATAGGGTAATAAAGTTAAAACCTCCAATTTATAGGTAAAAGCAAAGTGCACAATCCCATGTAATAAAATGGACAATGTTCTGTTCTCACTACACGTATGCCCCAGGCGTGTGCAGCTCAACATACAGCTAAACCTTTAATCCTGCAATAACCAGTCCTTTTGTAACTTAAGGCTTTATTCCAGAGATAGAATAGTGGTCACATGAACAGGTTACAAGTTAGATGGATATGCGAATAGGATTGTGAATAGAGGTGAAACTGTAAATAAACATATAAAGGCATATAATCAGTATACAAACATAAACAGTGTATGCATTGAGTATATAACCAACAGTTCATAGGCATACCAGCGATGCTTCAAAGGGGGGGTTCAGGAATCTTCCCACAGCAACCTCAGATGCTGTCTGCTCCTTCCTGAGGTAAATCTGAAATGGAGATTCTCTCAGAGAGGGGTGGAACTAATACCAGCAATAGAAAACAGGAAGTACCATAAAGTATTATTTCCTTATGCTGGAGGCATGACACTCCCCGCCTGGTATCATCAGATACCACCATTTATTCTTCAGATCGTAACAACAAACTAGTTCAGGAACTGATCTGAGGAACAACTTCGTCTCATTGTTTCTGTGGATCTTGACTTCCACTTTACACGGGAGTGATGATGTGATACACTCAAGTGAGCGATGTGGTGGTGACCAGGAACTGTTAGAGGGTTTCTCTCGTCTGACTCTAGGTTGGCTTGCCTTAGACGACCACCTACCCTAAGTAGTCCATTTTGGTCAAGGAATGGGTCAAGTTTTCTCAGGGCACTGTCTCTAGGGATAGGTTTTCCGTTCAAGATACAGTCAATCTCCTTAGCATAGGCTTCGTGCTGTACAGTGCGGATGATAAGATCCTGAGACTGCTGTAGTTCTAATACTGAACTGATCCTTTGACAATGGTGCCATCCCTTGCTGTCACAGCTGTTAGAGTCACCTTTAAAGGAGCGAGCTATGTGAATAAGACAAGAAATAGCTCGAACAAGTGACTTCCATTTTGAGAATCTGGTAAATCTGTCAGATTTAAGCTGGCAACCTGAAGTTGCAGTATGAAATGTTGAGATCTCAGGACGGATGTCAGTATCTGAGTCTGGATCTACTAGTTCAAACGTGTCACTTTTAGGAAAGGTTTGTTCTGCATCGTACAAGAATGCAGGTCCTGTAAACCATGTTGTGTCTTTCAGGTTACATGCAGCAACAGCTCTTGTAGCATGGTCTGCAGGGTTGTAGTCAGTAGGTACATAGTGCCATTGTGTTGGAATGGTAGATCTCCTAATCCTCAACACTCTGTTGTTGACATAGACGTAGAAACGTCTGGTTTCATTGTAGATGTAGCCTAGAACTACCTTGCTGTCTGTGTAGAGCTGAACATCTTTAAGGTCAATGTCCATCTCTGAGGTTATTAGCTCTGCTACTTCAACAGCTAGTACTGCAGCACAAAGTTCTAGCCTAGGTATAGTATGCTCAGGGTGAATCCTACGTGGCATTGTGCTGTAGTGTCAACAGTCCTTAAGTAGGCCACAGCAGCTATTGCCTTGACAGAAGCATCACAGAATATGCAAAGGTTTTGACTCTGTATCTCTGTAGAAGGTACAGGAGCATATGGGCGTGAAACATGGAGATCAGATAAGACTGATAGAGAGTCCCTCCACTCTACCCAAGAGTTCCTCTTATCAAGGGGGAGTGGGGCATCCCAGTCGGATGTTTCACGAATCAAGTCTCTCAGCAAGGCTTTACCTTGAATTGTAACAGGTGCCGCAAATCCTAATGGATCGTACAGGCTATTGATTGTAGACAAGACACCTCTGCGAGTGAAAGGTCTTTCTTTTCCATTTACTTGGAAGGTAAAGGAATCGCATTTCAAGTCCCAAAGTAGACCTAGACTGCGTAGTACAGGTAAAGAGTCTGTACCCACCTTTAGATCACTGGAATGGTCTTGAGCAGGGAAAGCTTCCATTACCTCTTTGCTGTTAGAAGCAATCTTGTGAAGCCTGAGATTGGAACAAGCGAGCATTTCCTGTGCTCTTTTAAGAAGACAGATTGCAGACTCACTGGATGGTAAGGATTTTAAACAGTCATCTACATAAAAGTCTTTCTCTACGAATTGTCTTGCATCTGAGCCAAACTCAAGTTCACCTTCTTGGGCGGAATGTCTGAGTCCGTAGATAGCGACTGCAGGTGAAGGGCTATTGCCAAAGATGTGTACCTTCATGCGATACTCTGAGATATCTTTTGAAGGATCATTGTCTTGGAACCAAAGGAACCTTAGGAAGTTCCTGTCTTCCTCTCTGACCAAGAAACAATGGAACATCTGCTGGATGTCAGCTATGAAGGCAATAGAATCTTTGCGGAAGCGTAAGAGCACTCCCAGGAGTTTGTTGTTAAGGTCTGGGCCTGTCAAGAGGACATAGTTTAAGGAGATACCCTTGTATTTGGCACTAGAGTCAAACACTACTCTGATTTGAACTGGCTTTTTGGGATGGTACACTCTGAATATAGGGAGATACCAACACTCTTCAGAGTCTTTAGGGGTGGGAGCCACCTCGGCATGACCGTTCTCAAAGATCTTACCCATGAAAGAAAAGAAATGTTCCTTCATCTCTGGTTTTCTTTGCAAATTACGTCTAAGAGAAGCAAAACGTTGTAACGCTTGTTCTTTGTTATTGGGTAAGCGTTGTCTCTGTGGTCTGAAGGGAAGAGGTGCAACCCAGCTGTTTGTGCTGTCTTTGACTAGACCTTGCTCCATTATTTCTAAGAAGAGTTTGTCCTCGATAGACATCACCACACGATTGTCTTCTTTAGTTCTCTGAAAGACTGTGCACCCTAAATGGTCTTGGTCACTGTCACAGGCAAAGTTGTCACTAGTGGAGCTTGTGAAGGGACAAGATGAGTAGGTGGCGTGGGCTGATTCCTTAGCAAGGAAATGGTTGTGTCATGGCTGGAAAAGAGAGGGACGTCCATTCTCTAGGGTATTTGTGAGCATGCTGCTAACGGAGTTAGGTTTGTGCACGCTTCCTAGACAGACATCTCTTATGATGACCCATCCGAGGTCTAACTTCTGAGCATAAGGAGCGTTATTGGGACCATTAATTTGAGCTCTTGATTTGTGGGCTTGTAAGATATCTCTCCCAAGGAGTAGGATAATCTGAGCCTGAGGATCAAGTTCTGGTATCAGATGTGCTATGCGTTTCAAGTGTGGGTGATGAGCAGCTATACATCTGGTGTAGGAATTTCAGATCTGTGATCAGGGATCTGATTGCATTCGATAAAAGTTGGCAAAGACAAGCGAGATCGCCCATCGATGGACTCGACTTGGTAGCTGGATGCTCTCCTACCAGCCGTCTCCACTATTCCTGCACAAGTTTTCAAGGAGTAGGGAATGCTGGGGCCTTTAACGCTGAACATGTCAAAGAAAGTCGAGCTGGCTAATGACTTGTTACTTTGGTCATCCAGGATTACGTAAAGCTTAATAGCTTTGTCTTTTTGGCCTGCTGGGTAGACTCTGACTAGGCAGATTTTGGAGCAGGACCTACCACTTATGGCTCTTTTGCAGATCTCTGTACATTGTGAAGTGACCTCTGGTGTAGTTGTGGTGGTGTGCTCCTCCACCCCGCTGTGCTCACTAGTGCTGAGGGTGTGTTGTAAAGTCCATGGAGCTGGCCCAGGATGTAACCCTGTGTTGTGATCTGAGCTGTCACATTCTGTGCATTTCAAACTGACCTTACAGTCCTTGGCGAGATGAGATGTTGAAGAGCAGCACCTGTAGCAGATGTGGTTCTCCTTGAGGAAGGCTTTGCGGTCCTGCAGGGTTTTCTCTCTGAAGGCTCTGCATTTTAGTAGAGGATGTGGCTTCCGATGCAAGGGACACTGCCTACCAGGATCGTTGACCTTTGTCTCTGAGTTAGAGAAGTTGACAGACCTGTGAAAGGAACCTGGAGGAGACACATTAGTTTTGTGTACTGCTACTGGAGGTTTGCGAGGGTTAAGTCCCACAGGAGCAGCACACAACAGCGTAAAATCAAAACTTGGATCATTTCTTGTTTTAGCTTGCTGGTGCACAAAGTCCACAAAAACAGAAAAAGGAGGGAATGGAACATCATGCTGTCTTTTATATCGGGATCCGTGTGTAATCCACTGCTCTTGCAAGTTATAGGGTAACTTTTGCACAATGGGGTTGACACCTCTGTGTCAAGGAATGCAAGTCCTTGTAAGTCTTCCTCGGATTTAGCTACTTGAAGTTCCATTAGCAAGTCACTTAACTCTCTAAATTTATGGTAGGCTTTGCTAGGTATTCTGAGAAAGTTGAATACAGTGAGGAAAGATATGGCGCTGCCAATATGCATATACCACTCAGTATCCTGAAAACTGTGAACACTTAATGAAATAAAGTGCAATATGTGTGACCAATAAATAAATAAATAAAGTGCAATATATAATAAGTGTCCAATCTGGGAATAGTGTATCCACACGTGACTGAAATGTGTCAAAGGGCCAAAGTCTGGTAAGGTATGCCTGATAGGGGTTTGAAAATCAAACAATTATAATATATAATAATGACTATAGGAAGGTGATATCAAAAGTTGATCCGGTATAAAAAATAGTAAAAATACTGTAGTGGTAATCCAATGTACATAAATAAATAGTGCTCCAATAAGAACTAAATGGCATATGAGAATAAGAAGGATATAAAAAATAAATAAGATATAAGACTCAAAGTGGTAAAAGATCTCCGTATAAAAGGTGTATGAAATGTCCACTAGAAATAATCTATCCCAAGGGTATATTCACAATAAATTACAAACCATCATACTATAAATATAGCAGCAATTTCAGAGCCTCACAACAATAAATAGTTCATCAGTAATACATGGTCCATTAATAAAACGGCAAAAATCTTCAAAGGTAAGGTGACTTCAGTGCAGTTCAGTGTTCAGTGCACTTCAGTACACCTTTTATACGGAGATCTTTTACCACTTTGAGTTTTATATCTTATTTATTTTTTATATCCTACTTATTCTCATATGCCATTTAGTTCTTATTGGAGCACTATTTATTTATGTACATTGGATTACCACTACAGTATTTTTACTATTTTTTATACCGGATCAACTTTTGATATCACCTTCCTAGTCATTATTATATATTATAATTGTTTGATTTTCAAACCCCTATCAGGCACACCTTACCAGACTTTGGCCCTTTGACACATTTCAGTCATGTGTGGATACACTATTCCCAGATTGGACACTTATTATATATTGCACTTTATTTATTTATTTATTGGTCACACATATTGCACTTTATTTCATTAAGTGTTCACAGTTTTCAGGATACTGAGTGGTATATGCATATTGGCAGCGCCATATCCCTTTCCTCACTGTATTCATCTTTCTATATATCTTCGGATTATAGTTTGAAATGGGCTGCAGCCAAAATTTATTGAGTAACCAGATATATCCTAAGCGCGGATTTTTTTATATTCTGAGAAAGTTATCAAGTCTTTTGAATAATGCATTTTCTACTACTTCTGCTGAACCATAACACTCATCAAGTCTATCCCAGATTGCTCTAAGACCAGTGTCTGGGTAGTTTATATTTATTGTCCTGATTCGCCTGGCGTGCTCAGCAGACTCATTTTCAAGCCATTTGATCAGGAGGTCTATCTCTTCGCTGCAAGATAGCCCTAAGTCTCTGATAGTGTTTTGAAAGGATGACCGCCAGGCTCTGTAGTTTTCAGGGCGGTCATTAAACTTTTCAAGTCCTTTGATGACTAACTCACGTCGTGCAAAGAACCTTGCAAAGTCTATGGTGGCTTGGTTAGCCTGTTGTGTGTTGTCATGGTAAGATGGCTGTGTGTAGTCATACCTTTTGCTGGCACCAAGCTGGCCTCTGATGTACTGTTCTGGCTTGGACGTTGGTTCTGGAGGGCGTTTAGAAGGCGATTCTATTATCTCATTTATGGGAAGTCTGTCGTAGGAGACGTCACTTTGTGCGGATTTCTCCTGTTTGCAGGCTTGAGGCTTGTCACAGACTTGCGGCGGTACCGTGTGGTGACTTTGGCTTGTCTCTTTGACGTCATCTTTGACACTGCTTGTCTTAAAATGTTGATTGATGTAATCTGAAGTTTGTTGTAGAGAATTTGACGTTTCAGCTGCTGGATCGAGAATATTGCTGCGTCTGCTGCGTTCACTTCTCGGGTATACAGCTAATTCTAAGGCATCTGCTTCAGCTATGGCTGCTGCTACTTCCTTCTCTACAGTCAGTTTCTCTAGGGCTACTTCTAGGAGGGCCTCTTCTGCCTCTTTTTTTATCCTCACTTTCTCCTGTTTAATCTGCATTTCCTGCTCAGCAAAGGCTGATCGCGCCTTGGCGGCTTCAGCTTTCGCACGTGCTATGGCGAGTGCATTGCTTGCGGAGGAAGATCTAGAGGAGCCGGAAACTCGGGACCTTGTCTTGAGTGAGGATGTCTGGCTATGTGACATGTCGCTTGCAGGAATGCTTGACTGTGTAGAGACTGCTGTATTGCATATGCAGATGACTGCGCTGGCAGAGTAGCAGGCCTCTGTATAGTCTCTGTCCTAAATCCCACTTGCTGGATAGCCGCTGTTTCACTGTTCTGTTCTCACTACACGTATGCCCCAGGCGTGTGCAGCTCAACATACAGCTAAACCTTTAATCCTGCAATAACCAGTCCTTTTGTAACTTAAGGCTTTATTCCAGAGATAGAATAGTGGTCACATGAACAGGTTACAAGTTAGATGGATATGCGAATAGGATTGTGAATAGAGGTGAAACTGTAAATAAACATATAAAGGCATATAATCAGTATACAAACATAAACAGTATATGCATTGAGTATATAACCAACAGTTCATAGGCATACCAGCGATGCATCAAAGGGGGGTTCAGGAATCTTCCCACAGCAACCTCAGATGCTGTCTGCTCCTTCCTGAGGTAAATCTGAAATGGAGATTCTCTCAGAGAGGGGTGGAACTAATACCAGCAATAGAAAACAGGAAGTACCATAAAGTACTGTACAACAGTCTATGTCACAGTGGCATCTTGTGGACAAGATTGGTATTACAAGTTCCAATAGCATTAATTATTTCCTTATGCTGGTGGCATGACAGACAAAGCAAAACAGTACCGCTAAATAGGCTTCCAATCGACAGTTTAGTCCCATCCAAAATCCTGCAAGCGAGCATGAAGATGTTGTGTTCTGGGCCCCCTGTTTTTTTTTTTTTGCCATCTGTCCTATTGGTGAAATTTCCCTCTACATCCTGCCCCAACCACAACAACAAGTGAAATGAAATTCCTCCACAGTGAAGGAATTCCTGTTTTCACCAGGGTCACCAGAACTAGCATTCCCATTGGAAGATTCCCCCTATGTTCCTGTTTTGGTGACAACCTCAAATGTTGGGAACAAACAGAGAACACGAATCTCCCCTAAAGAGGAAGCAGAAGACAGTAATAGAAATTGGCAGGTTTTCTAATCCCTCTCCACTATTTTCAGAATAGTGATCTCAATAGTGGTTTTCAAGGTTCAATATTCATGGGCATCTATGTAAAGTAGAATTCCAGCCTAACACCAACTATTTGAAAATGTTCCCTCCCCTCTCCTGCTACCTATGCTGCCTAACCTGTATAAAAAATATGTGTATACTTACCTATTTTTAGTCTGCTCCGGTCCAGTCACATGATCCCTGTGTAAGTGAGCACAGGGAGAGAAGGGAGTGCTCCACAATGGCTGGGAATTCTAGAAGCAGTGATGTAACTCATAGGCTCTCATGTCCCAGCTGTTGACGACACTCCCTCCTGTCCCCTGCAGCCATCGCTCACTGGCACAGGGGAGCCAGAGCTGCGATTCATGTGACTGGACCAAACAGAAGACTAAAAATATTAAGTATACACGTGTTTCTTATACAGGTTAGGCAGCATAGGTAGCAGAAAAAGGGAGGGAAAAGTGTTAGGCAGGAATTACCCTTAAAGAGTTCAAAACTATTCAGTATATAAATAATTAATATGTGCACAATTAATGTGTTTTAACACTAAAAATAAAAATTAATTTGTTGCAACAAATATCAAAGAATACAACCCCCATGCAATTCCAATCACTCTTTGAAATACAGCTCACTGTATATTTTGGTTACCTGTAACAATAGTGAAATACTGCTGAGACACATTTGTGAGAATTAAAAGCAATGAGAGTTTAAATTCATACAGTACTGTACAATACAGCACTATCTGTAAGGTATTTGAAAAAAAAACAGCAATGCCACAAATTCCATCCAAAACCCAGCTGCTCTGCGTATTGAGTGGGAAACAATAAAACTCCAATAGTGTGCAGCAATGTTATAAAAGATGGTGGTTCAGACCCACCCTACGCATTCAGGTTTTATCTGTAGACTTCCTCAGGAGCTCCAAAGCTCCTCAAAAGCCTGAGGAAGTCTAATGAAGAGCTTCTTTATATACCTGTAGGCGGGTAATAGTTAATGCTGCCCCAGCTAGGAAGTTTAGAGTTAATGGTGCTCCTTGTTTTTTTTCACTGGGTCCAACCAACTGGTTCTGTGTGTTATAAAAGAAACTGGTTTTTCAATCCCAGGGGGCAAAACCTAGGAGGTTTTGTGGTGCATTTTTGCCAGAGTCTGGAAAGTCAGTGATGGCCTGAAGTCGCAGTTCCCACTGCCCAGGAGGATCGCTGGGGCATGTAGTCTCTCTTGAATACACCAACTATGGACTTTGCCAGAGATGAACTCTTTACTCTTCAGGTATGCTGGGGCAGCCACAAACCTGAGTTAGCGACTAGGGATTTTAGGGAAGTTACTGGACTTTTTTTCAGACTGTTCATATCATCATTTTAATTTATTCAAGAAAAGCTTCTGAAACTTTGCCCCTGCCTGGTCTGAAGTTACTGGGAGTGATGCACTGGATAGGTGGAGAGGGCAAGGGCACTGTGTGTTCCTCCTAAATGCACAAGTAGCCGTGGTGATGTTTACCTACTTCCCACCAGGTCAATGTACATAAACGGCTGGGTGGGAGCTTCCGACACAGCCAAGCACAGATCAGCATATGAACAAGCAGGATAAGAGTTGGCGCATCACACATACCTATATAGCATCAAGGGGTATGCAGTTCATGTATAGTCATTAATCTGGTGTAGTTGATGGCTGAAATAGATTACACTCAGGGCCAGCTCAGCTGCAGAGGGAAGTCAGCTCTGAAAGTGAAAATAAAAACAAAAAGCAGAGCGCCTCTAAGTGTTATCAGTTTAATTAAAAGGGTAATGCAGGTACAGGAAAACTGCTCACATTTAAAACAGTATAAAATAGCTCATCTGTTAGGTGGTCTGCAGGAACACAGGGGTCCATGGCTGGATGTTAGTAGCTCCAAGAGATGGTGCAGGGGATGCTGAAGGAGGGAGATGTCTGGAGAGCCAAGAGACCAGATAGTAGGATGGTCAGCAGCTTCAGGAAGGTGTTCTGTTCCTCAGGGAGACACCTGGTGAGCCGAGAGACCGTTAGGTAGAATGGCTGTCGGCTTCAGAAGGGCGCCCTTCTCCTCAGTACATCCGGCGCCAACAGATAGGGGAGCCCAGTGTGACAGATCCAGCAGCCAAACGCACAACGCGTTTCCGAGCGTGCGCAGTAGCCTCACAGGGCGTGCGCGCTCCTTTCTCAAGTGCAGTGGCATGACACAGAAGAGCTGAACAAGTTTATAGGAAGCCAGCACTCAAGCTGGGTGGATACAGATGGACTTAAAGTGGCCATTGTAAATGGGCTGGACAGTGGGACCACAATACTTAAAGCGGCAATAAGAAAATAAACACAAAAAAAAAAAAAAAAAATCGCATACAAATGAAATCGCATTAAAAAAAAAAAAAAAAAAAAATGGTTATTTAACAAGGTAAAAAGACATACATCGGCTCTAATCATAATATGGTGTTAACATATGGGCGCTGTGATTGGCCCTCCAGATTATGTGACGGCTGTGTCCAATCATAGACTCCACAGTGTAAACAGACACACGTTTCTCTGAGTCTTCTCCCTGCTGAGCTCAGTGAGAGCTCAGTGCGGGGGGGGGGGGGTACAGGCGGGGGAATCTGCATCGTCTGTGACAGCTCTGTGTGTAAGAGATATTCCCAAAAACACAGTACACCAAGCACCACTGTCCCTGTCCAATTAACATCTTTCAGTGTTCCATCACGTTTGTACCAGTGCACAGGGAGAGTTTTTTTTAAGAGTTCAGTCCGTTGTTTAAGGAAAGGTAACTCATGTGTAGTGCGGTGACCCTAACCAAAATGCCTAGCTTAGCCCAGTAGAACCCACCCAGGGGTAGGCCTCTCATGTGACCCTTGCTTAATGCCCAACGAGGAGGGAAGTATGGAGGATGTGACGGCTACCACACCCTACCTACTACCCCACCCACCCCCCACTCTCTAAATACTTAAATGTATTTTTTCTGTTTATTATCCTACTCACCAGCTGAAAAGACCCAGAGCACATCCTGAAATTTATACAGTATCCCAGCATGCACTGAGGTATTTTTCTATTCTCCTCCGCCTGTGCACTCATTCGTCAGGTTTCCTCCCACTGTCCAATATGCCTCCAATAAATATCCCTAATCTGACTCTCTCAGATTAGCACTCCTGTGTACACAAAGGGCAGGGAGTGTTATAATCTTTCAAGAGACCGAATAATACATCTACTTAGTAATAATAATAATATAACATCTATATGCAAGCGCAAAAAAGCAAATATCAAGTAAAAGTTATTTACCTTAAAGATGTCAGGGCATGTGGAAGGGAAAAATCCTCTCAACTGAAAGAAAAATTTCTACCTACCTAATCCCTACCTGTACTGCCCAGGTTTCACAATATCAGCACAAGCTCCCACAGCTCAAGTGCATTTCTGGCGCTCCTGTCCGAAATGAGGGGCAATCGGGAACAACAGTATGCACCTAAGCAAACAGCTGCACCCAGCAGGATGCACCCAAGCAACCTAGCACCCAGTGGCCACACCCCAACCCTACACTTCTGATACCAGTTAAAGGAATACTATACCTGATATATAACAAGTTAATGGTACAGATCCATATTCCCTTTCTATATTACTTTATTATAACTAAAAGATTATCCCAGAACTGCAACTGTATCTATCTAAGGGATTTATCTATGTAATCTCTACTAACCTTTTCCAGCATATTATTCCATTCCACATGTCCCTAATGTCAGAGCTCTGGAAGTAACACACTTGCACGAGACCATAGTGAATGGGTTACTTAACTTTAATTTTAGTCTTTGCGTCTTATATAGGGTATACAAAAACAGGATATATTTCCAGTCTATACACGTCATATTCTACATATACCGTAGTTCAAATAGAATCATGCATCACAGGAAAAAGTCTGTTACCATACTCATCAGCAAGAGGCGCTTTAAAATATGCCTTTACGTAAAGGAAACAGATGTATATACAACAGGAAAGCAAACTCAGGAAAGAAATATCTCAGAATAGCAAAATACTGTGCAACCAAAAAAATATTCTCACAACCCAAACAATGGGAGGAAATTTACATTCTTGACAACAAAATGTCTGTTACACAGTGAGTGATTTTTCAGAAAAAGAAAAGTTTAAAGCATAACTCCGATCATTCAAATAAGAATGACTATAAAACGTTTAAATAAAACAATAAAACATAGGTCCTTGTTAGGATTATCAGTGTAAGCATTGTTTGATGTGTGTGGCTTGAGAACTTAGACTCAAATGTAATGGTTTCCTATGTAATTTTTTTGTGATATATATCATTTCTTTTTTTTCCTTTTTATGTACCGGCACCTTAAAAAACCCCATTTCTCAATCGTCCATTGACAGACGCCGCTTTCATACTTCTTAGACCATTGGGTTATGTTGCAGGAGTATTACTAGGCAGGAAAAACAATTCACCACGCCCACGGGGCTGTCCCTATAGGCATAACCCCACACACCCTGCTCCAGCAAAATAGTTTGTTTCTGCCTAGTGAAGGAGAAGAGCAGGACCTAGGTTTCCTGCTGGGACTTAGGTCTCAGTTTTTTTATTCTTTAAAGAATATTTTAAAATAATTATTTTTAATAATAATAATTTTATTTATCTTTACTCACTTTGCTAGTTAGTGTTCAGGGGGATCCTCCTGGTGATCTACAAGCAATGCCGGCTGAGGTTTCGCACTGGATAATCTAGATCCTTAAGGTCTCCCAGTCGGGCCTATGAGCGTGAGCAGGTTATAGTCCCGTACTAGGCCTCACCACGTCGAAGACCCTTTTTGGATGGGGGCTAGCCTACGAGTGGATGTCTCGCTGGGACACGACAACCTGGAATGACCTGAGTCGCAGCGTACCCCTCAGCTGGCAGCACCCCCACTCTGGGTGGGAGGTGGTCTGTCCGGAGTGGAGCCCACCCATTCCGTGGTATGGTGAGGAAATGCAGCCCCCCCTTGTCACTTGGGGTGGTTGTGGGCCCTCTCCTGGGGATAATGGGACCTGGACTCCCTAAAAGATCCCCCTGGCATGTCAGGCTACCCGGCCCTGTGCCCTGCCTCCCTCTCCCGCCCCCTGGGGGGCCCTATTTTTGCAGCGCCCGGCACCCCCGGTGGAAATGGTACCTTTTCCTGCTGTGTCTAGTTGTAGATCCCTTGTGGCCTTCATATTGGGGGTCCCTGACCGCATGGCGCGCCGTGGGCGCCGCCATCTTTAGTGTGGGCAATAGAACTTTTTTTTCCTCATTGACTTGTATGGGGCAGCCATTTTCCCTGTGCTTCTCATAGACTTGCATTGGCAGCCATTTTTGTGTAGCCCTATGGAGCTACACAGGCAGTGTGACCTTTCACATACCAGGCTGATGTCAAATCCTGTGTCTCTCATTTTTCTGCTGCACAGACCAATTCAGGAGGTCTTCTCTGAAGGTGGTAAAGTACTGGGGTCTTTGTGGGCATATCCCTGCGCACTCTGCTATCTGTATATATTTAAAGGGGACTCTGCAGTCCGCAGGGATCGGCGGTGGGGACCGCAATCGGTGCTTTTAAAGTGACCGTAATCCTTTTTTTTCTGTTGAATTTCTATGGAGTCCCAGGTAGTGATTTTACTCTCAGACCCCCTAGTGAGACTACCGGACCTTCTGGATCGCAGTCGCTGGTCGCGATTTCAGCAACACTGGAAAGCCTGGCGACCAAGGTCGATTTTGTTATGAAAAAGGCTACTAGCCACAAACGGCCGCTGCCTCCATCATCATTGGTGGGGTCCTCTGATTCAGAGGCTGATATGGTCACCACGGATGCCCCCTACCTGAGGGGTTGCTGTCCTCGCAAACTGATGCTGAAGAGGACCTGTCCTCTTCAGCTGCAGCGCAGGAATGCGCTTTGGTGGAAGCCTTCATTGTTTCAGTAAGGAAAACTTTGAAAATGGCAGATGAACCCACGCCGGCAGGGACACAGGTATCTTTCGGCTCCCGCAAGACCCAAAAATCGGGCAAGGTTTTCCCTTGCCCCGAGAATTTTCATGATGTTGCTAATGACCAATGGCGGCGCATCAAGCATGTGCTAGTCGTGCCTAAGTGCTTTAAATGCTGTTAGCCCTTTGCAGAGAGAATTTCCACCTAAGGTGGATCATCCTGTTTCCAGGTTGAACAAATCTACTATAGTGCCTGTGGAAGATTCCCCGATTTTATGGATCCGGTGGACAGGTGGGTGGAATCCCTTTCCCGCCATCTTTATGTGTAGGCGGGTTCTATCCTGAAACCGTTTTTTGTGTCTGTTTTGGTGTCACAGACTGTTACAGAATGAGTGAAGGCTCTGAAAGGGAACTTGGATCCTGACATAGTTCCCCCAAGAGCTGATGGAACTTATGGACCAGATAGCCCAGGCCCTGGTGTTCCTGTGTGATGCATCCTTGGATGCGGCTCCCCTGGTGGTCAGAGTGTCGGCTGTGGGGATTGCCTTAAGACGTATGGTTTGGCTGAAGAGCTGGTCGGCTGACCAGGCTTCCAAGAAGGCCTTAACAGATCTTCCTTTTCTGGGAGAACGATTATTTGGTGACTCGCTGGATGAGTTGATCAAGGGTCTGACTGGTGGGAAGAGTACTCTTCTTCCTCAATCCTCCAAAGGTAAAGCACCCCGTAATAAGCAGGGACCTTCCTTCACCACTCATAGAAGTTTTTTTCATGCCTCCGGGGCGCAAGAAAAAGGTAAGCTGTTCAGAGCTTCTGGAGGGACTAAGAAGCCCTGGGGGGCAAGCCCAACACCAGTCAGTCTGGTTCTGTGGACAAGTCCTCTTCAGCATTAAGGGGCGCCCTTACCCGTTTCTGGGGTTGGGGGACATCTGCGCTTCTTTCAGGAACCCTGGATTTTCTTTGTTCAAGAAAATGGGTTCACAAACTGATTTGTTCCGGGTACAAGATGGAATTTTGGTCCCGTCGGACAGGTTCTTTCAGTCAAATCTTTGCCTGTCTCTGGATCGTTTGAAGGATCCCTGGGATGCTGTGCAGGATCTCCTTGCTCAAAAAGTGATTGTGCGTACAATCCTGGATCTCAAGGCTCTGAACCGCTCTGTGTGGGTGCAGACATTTTGAATGGAGTCCATTCGGCTGGTGGTGGAATCTGTGAATCAGGGGGATTTTCCGGCCTCCATCGATATCAAAGATGCCTATTTGCACGTACTCATCTTCGAGGAACACCAGCGATTCCTCTGCTTTGCGGTGGCAGAGGAGCATTTTCAATTTGTGGCATTACCATTTGGTCTTGCCTCCGCTCCCAGAGTTTTTACCAAGGTCCTGGCCCCGAGGGATTGCGATCTTGGGATATCTGGATGATCTACTGTTACGAGCAGACTCACTCGGATCTGTTGGGCAACTTCTCAATTGCAGTTCAGACCCTTTAGGAATTCGGGTAGACGATCAATTCCAAAAAATCTGCTCTGACGCCCTCCATATGGGTGACTTATCTGGGGCTGACTCTAGACTCCGCCTTGGTGAAGGTCTTTCTTCCATTGGAAAGACTTCAGAAGTTGCAAGGGGCGATCAGGCTGCTGTTGGAAACAATCGGTCTTCCCTACGGACTTGCATGAGAGCCCTGGGTCTGATGGTATCGACCTTCGAGGCAATCTCATTTGCTCAGTCTCACTTGAGGCCTCTGCAAAAAGAGATTCTTGCAAAATGGAACGGGGATCCTCGGTCATTGGACCAGAAGATACGTTTGAGCCATCTCACGAGGGCGGCTCTATCCTGGTGGATCCAGTCACCAGCTTTGTGTCAGGGCAAGTCCTTCCTGCTGATGTTCTGGACATTGGTCACCACGGGTGCCAGCTTGTCAGGCTGGGGTGGAGTGCTGGGGAAGCTCTGTGCCCAGGGGACTTGGTCGACAGAGGAGTCTTCCTTGCTGATCAATATTCTGGAGCTCAGAGGTATCAAGCTTTTCCTGTTCCACTGGACGCATCGGCTACATGGTTCTCCAATTTGGATACAATCAGACAATGCCACGGCTGTGGCTTACATCAATCATCAAGGGGGCACCAAGAGTGTCCTGGCGGCCAAGAAGGTGAGCCCGAGATTATGGTATGGGCGGAAGACAATGTTCCGGCTCTTTCTGCAGTCCACATTCCGGGTGTGGAGAATTGGCAAGCAGATTACCTGAGTCGTCAGGTGCTGGATCAAGGGGAATGGTCCCTTCATCCGGAGGTGTTTCATCTCCTGTGTGCCTGTGAGGGACTCCGGAGGTGGATCTGTTTGCATCTCGCCTCAACAGAAAAGTCCAGAGGTTGTGGCCAGGTCTCGAAGATCCTCTGGCCGACACCACAGACGCTTTGGTGCCTCCTTGGAGCCAGTATCAGCTAATTTATGCCTTCCCTCCGCTCAAACTCCTGCCGAGGTTTCTTCGCAGGGTGGCGGTGGAAGGAATTCCGGTCGTTCTGGTGGCCCCAGACTGGCCTCGTCGGTCTTGGCATGTAGACCTAGTAAAAATGGTCATCGATCCTCTGTGGAGACTTCCTCTGCAGGAGGATCTGCTGTCCTGGGGACAGATCTTCCATCCTGTTTTACGGTCGCTGGCTTTAACGGCATGTCTGTTGAAAGTGAGGTGTTGAGGGGTAGAGGTCTTTCTGACTCGGTGATCCCTACACTTTTGAAGGCCAGGAAGTCGATATCTAGGAAAATCTATCATCGTACGTGGAAATCGTGCATTTTCTGGTGTGAATCGCTGCAGCTGCACACTCGCTTGTTTTCTATAGTTAGGGTTTTGGCCTTTTTACAAAAAGGGGTTGAGCAGCGGTTGGCTTTGGACACTATCAAGGGCCAAGTGTCAGCCTTGGCCATTTACTTCCAACGTCCGTTGGCTGCTAATGGCCTGATTCGCACCTTTATTCAGGGGGTGTGCGTCATCTGGCTCCCCAGCAGAGATACCCGTTGCCTCCGTGGGATCTCAATCTGGTTTTGTCCGTTCTTCAAAAGCCTCCTTTTGAGAACATTAGGGAGATTTCTATGCTTTCTTTTTCTAAGAAGGTTTTCCTTTCTGGTGGCAATTACTTCTGCCCACAGGGTGCCTGAGTTGGCGGCTCTGTCCTGTCATTTGCCTAATTTGGTGGTCCACAGAGATAGTGGTACTCCGACCCAATCCGTCTTTTCTTCCCAAGGTGGTGTCGGATTTTCATCTCAATGAAGACATTGTGTTGCCTTTTCTATGTCCTAAGCTTCAGCATGCCAAGGAAATTGCCTTGCACTCTCTGGATGTGGTTCGGGCGATAAGGGTTTATCTGGTGGTAACTGAGTCTTTTAGAAAATCTGACTCTCTCTTTGTTCTTAACGAAGGACCTTGGAAAGGTTTGGCTGCGTCTGCTTCGACCACTTCCAGATGGATCAGGCAGACCGTTGTTCAGGCTTATTCACTGAAGGGTCAGGTTTGTCCTTTTCCCTGTGAAGGCGCATTCTACTAGAGCGATGAGTGCCTCTTGGGCTTTTCGCCATCAGGCCTGCAAGTTTGTAAAGTAGCGACTTGGTCGTCTGTGCACACTTTTACAAAATTCTGCAAGGTAGATTTGTTGGCATCTTTGGATGCTTCCTTTGGCCGCAAGGTTTTGCAGGCTGCTGTTTCATAAGAGAATAGTTTATTTCTCTTTATGGGTTTTTTCTTTCATGGGTGAGCTCCTGTTGTTTCTGGTTGAGCTTCTTGTTACCTAGTTGGCTAAGTATAACCTTTGGAGTTTATGTTTACTATCTGGTTGCCTTCTCCCCACACCTCATGCCTACACTGCTTTGGGACGTCCCAATAGTCTAAAAAGTATGAGAGCTGCGTCTGTCAATGGACAATAGAGAAAACCTGGATTTTTGTAAGAACTTACCGTAAAATCCTTTTCTCTTGAGTCCATTGACAGACGCAGCACCCGCCCCTCTGATATGGGGATGGTTTTGTGTCTTCTTTCATTGCTTGCAACAAAACTGTTTTGCTGGAGCAGGTTGTGTGGGGTTATGCCTATAGGGACAGCCCTGTGAGCATGGTGAATTTTTTATTTTAACTGCCTAGTACTACTCCTGCAGGGGGCAGCATAACCCAATGGTCTAAAAAGTATGAGAGCTGTGTCTGTCAATGGACTCAAGAGAAAAGGATTTTACGGTAAGTTCTTACAAAAATCCAGTTTTATCTCAGATTGCCAATTGTCTACATCTTCACACAATGTGAGTTTGACCATTGTAGTTACATAGTTACATAGTTACATAGTGTTTTTACTTTACCATATTAAAGCCGAGTTGCACTAAGGTGGCTTTGCGCTCTCTTCTTTTTTGTTTTTGCCTTGCACTACATAGTTGAAGATAAATCTGTCAAGGTCCTACCTTTCCTTCCTGTGGGCAGCCATCTTGGACATGTGCAGACAGCTGTCTCTTAGAAACGCTGTTTATGTCATCACTTGCCTGCAGCTTGGGCATCGCTCAGTAATGATATTGCACACTTGACTATATATGTCACATGAGGGCTTGCAGTCCTTGCCCTTGTGTTTCTTCTCGAAGGTGCTAGCAGTCTTTTGTTCTACGTGGACCTCCGTGCATGACCTGGTTTGGCTGACGACTTTCCTGGCTCTCGATTCTGCATCGGCAGACGAACTGGCATCGGCAGACTACCCGCTACTGGACTCAATCCTGGTTTGGATGACTACCTGCTTCTGACTCGATCCCGGCTTGGATGACTACCCACTTCTGGACTTGACCCCGACTTGTTCCTGCTCTCACTTCCTCACTCTTGCTGTGCGAATGTTGTTGCCCTAATAAACTGCTTTATTTTACTTGCATCTTCATGTGGTCTGTTTTCCTGGCACCCTGACAGTATACAAGGGCCATGAATCCTGATAATGCAGGTGCAGGTGCTCCTACGTTCCCCATGCTGGTTACCAGGCTTAATCAACAAGATCACCTTTTGGGTCATTTGCTCAGGCGTTGCAGACGTTGCTTGAACGCACAGCACACCTTGCTCCTGGTGCTGCTAGGCTGGTGGTTCCTCCTGCTGCTGCTCCTGTTGCCACTCCTGCCCCTGCAGCTGGAGTCGCTCTTACCAGAGGGATGACTGGTGCAGCCCCCCTCCCGCAGAGCTATTGGGGTTAACCGAGTCAGTGTCGTGGCTTCCTAAACCAAGTGAGCATTTATTTTGAGATGCTTCCTCAGGCATTTCCCTCTGACAAGTCCAAGGTGGGCTTTCTAATCTTGTTGCTCTCTGACAAGGCCTTGGCCTGGGCTAATCCCTTATGGGAGAATGATCATCCTGTGATACTCAAATACCCGAGTTTTGTTGCCTCCTTTCGTAGGGTATTCAATGAGCCTGCTCGCTCTGCCTCTGTTGCTAAGCTGCTCCTGTCTATTCAACAGAATATACGAACCGTTGCTGAGTATGCCATCGAATTTCGTACCCTGGCAGCAAAGGTGAGCTGAAACAATGAGGCTCTGGTGGATGTTTTCTCTCATGGTCTCTCCGATGCATTGAAGGACGAGATTGCGGCCAAGTATCTCCATGATGAGCTTGAGGCTCATTTCCTTCCTGATTTTGATCGATACCAGGCTCAGGGAGAGACCATCATTGAAGGAGCGCCTGCAGAGGCCACCTACCAGATTGGCTCCTACATTTTCTTTCCCACCCATTCCTCCCTCACCTCCCACGCCTCCTGGGGATGGTCTATCTTGCCGTGAACCCATGCAGTTTGGGTTTACTTGCCTTTCAAAGGCTGAGCGGGCCTTTGGAAGGAGGGAGGGCCGGTGCCTGTATTGCGGCCTTGGTGGGCATTTCCTGAAATCTTGTCCTTCCTGGAAACGCCCGCACCTAAGGTCCTGTCGAGGGCAGATGTCAGGTGGGATTTCCTTGTCCCCGGTTTCCCATAAACCCGTTTACTGCTAATCACAGTTCTCTCCTGGGCAGCAGGCTCAGTGGTTACTCAGGCGTGGTTGACTCCAGTGCTGTCGGTTACTTTGACAGTACGTTTGATGTTGCTAATTCCATACCCTTGCAGCCTCGTGTTTCTCCACTAGTTATCGAGGCGATTGACTATTTTTATCAAGATAGGTTGATTCTATGTCCACACCTAGGTTTTTCTTTTGCCCAAGGTGGTGTCTGTCTTTCATTTGAATCGGGACATTATACTACCTTCCTTTTTCCCAGATCCTCACTCAGTGGAGGAAAAGTTATTGCATTCTCTTGATGTAATACGTGCACTTAAGTTTTACTTGGAAAGATCAGCTCGGATTCATAAGACTGAGAGCTTGTTTGTGCTAACAGAAGGGCCCAGGAAGGGGTTGGCAGCATCTAAGTCTACGATTTCTCATTGGATTCGCCAGGCTATTACCAAGGCGTATGATTTAGAAGGGAAGGTTCCACCTTTTAATTTAGAGGCACATTCTACCAGAGGAGTAGGTGCCTCTTGGGCACTTCGCCATCAAGTCGGCTAAGATTTGCAAGGCTGTGACCGAGTCGTCAGTGCATACATTCACTCGTTTCTGTCGAGTGGATGTTGGGACCCGGGAGGAATCTGCGGGCAGCGATGTAATCCTTTTTGTGGTCGGATGGCAGTATTTTTTGGTGCCCCCCTCCCCTAAAATGCATTGCTTTGAGACATTCCATACGTTATGATTTATGGCTCAGTGTCCCATGATGTACGAAAAGAAAAATGGATTTTTAATACATATTTACCTGTAAAATCCATTTCTTGAAGTACATCACGGGACACTGAGGTCCCTCCCCTCTTCTATGGGGCATTTGTTGCTTGCTACAAAACTGAGATACTTCCTGTGTGGGAGGGGTTATATAGGGGGACATTTTTTTCTGATTGGTTGCCAGTGTCCTTCACCTGTAGGTGGCTATATAACCCATATGTTATGATTTATGGCTCTGTGTCCTGTGATGTACTTCAAGAAATGGATTTTACAGGTAAGTATGTATTAAAAATCCATTTTCATACTATACTTCTCCTATGGATCATAGGAGTGCAATTATTTATGTACTTCTGTGACTCTTTTTCAGCATACAGTGGGCAGAAGCCTGCTATAGGCTGACATCACCATCCAGTCCAGGCTATGAAAAGATCCCCATATGGTCGGGATCCACCCAGAACCCTGAACCAGTAGCTGGCTCAGCATCTAAGTTAACCACTGAGAGCTCGAGCCAATCACTCCTCTAACAGCTTAGCACTCCAGTGAACAGGGAGCCAGAGACTGACTGACAGAATGCTGAGAACTGGGCGATCAGCAGTTTATGATAGTGATGGACGAACATCGGCTGGGGCGGTTCGCAAACGCGATCCGCAAACTTTCTCAAATGTTCGCAAACTGCAAGTTCGCGGCGGACCCCATTCACTTTAATAACAGGCGAACATTAAAAACCACCAGGTCATATTTGCAGCTGCAAAATACTTACTAGCTGTGCACACATAGTCCCACAACATGGACACTTACATACCAGAAGTATTGCTATTGGAAAAGTTGCCATAATATTTTTTTTTAATTTTTTTTTTGAGCCAAAAAAATTATTTTTTTTCTAAATCAGCTAGAACTGACAGCAGCCGGTAAATACATGTCAAATACATATAGGGTCCATTCATACGTCTGTAAAATGGGTCTGCATCCGTTCCACAATTTAGCGGAACGTTTACAGACCCATTGATTTTCAATGCCAGTCTGAAAAATTAGGCATTCACAGGATAAAGAAGTAAGTGTCGGCCAGTACAGGCCCCAAAAATTAGCCAACAGGCATTCACCTGACAGCAAAGAACTTTGTATTCTGTGGCTGGAGGTACATTAGGCATTCACAGGATACAGAAGTAACTGTCGGCCAGTACAGGCCCTAAAAATTAGCCACAAGAGAAGGGCGCACTGACCTTGTGCATTACCACTTAAAAGTTTATTAAAATCAAAGAAGGGTAGCGTACAATATACTCACAAACGTAGCATATGAACAAGCATATAGGAAATGGGCACCGCTCGCTTCCAGGACACTTCTCTACTGCTGGATAGCGTGATGGCGTCCTCAAAACCTGATGTGGCTTACGCATTTCGAGGGAGGACCCTCTTCCTCAGAGCCAAAATCGCCATCGGGTGGCGATTTTGGCTCTGAGGAAGAGGGTCCTCCCTCAAAACGCGCAAGCCACATCAGGTTTTGAGGACGCCATCACGCTATCCAGCAGTAGAGAAGTGTCCTGGAAGTGAGCGGTGCCCATTTCCTATATGCTTGTTCACATGCTACGTTTGTGAGTATATTGTACGCTACCCTTCTTTGATTTTAATAAACTTTTAAGTGGTAATGCACAAGGTCGGTGCGCCCTTCTCTTGTTGTTTTTTTGTAGTGCCTTTTGGATACCCTTGGTCCTGCGGGGGGCAGCAAGACCACTTCTTTTGTGTCATAAAACCGCCTAGAAGATTCACCTTCCCGCATACCACTTGAGCGCAGGAGAGATATTGTTGTTTTCCTAAAAATTAGCCCACAGGCGTTCACCTGACAGCCAAGAACGTTGTATTCTGTAGCTGGAGGTACATTAGGCATTCACAGGATACAGAGGTGTCGGCCATTACACGCCCCAAAAATTAGCCCACAATCGTTCACCTGACAGCAAAGAACTTTGTATTCTGTGGCTGGAGGTACATTAGGCATTCACATGATACAGTAGTAAGGTAAGTGTTGGCCAGTACAGGCCCCAAAAAATTTTCTGTGGCTGGAGGTTGGTGTGTGGAGCCGGGATTGACTGTATAATGACACAAGTTGCTGGCTAACAGGTCCACAAAAGTCTTTTGTCAGTGTAGGGAGAGGTTGCTGTGTGGAGCTGGGACAGACTGTAGCAATTAGGCATTCAACAGACATAAAAGGCCTTTTATGCAGCTATATTTACCTAAGACAGGGACCATGATTTGTTATGGGTGGTGGCGGATATTTGTGGGCTGTCATGAGGAATTTGAATCAAACATGGTCTACTGGTCACGTGTGTTGAATTCCTCCGAGATCCATGCCTCATTTATTTTTAGAAATGTGAGGTAGTCAACACTGTCGTGAGCTAGGTGAGTGAGCTTATCGGTCACGATCCCCCCTGCTGCTCTGAACGTCCTTTCGGACAGGACACTGGAGGAGGGGCAAGCCAACAGTTCCATTGCAAATTGTGCAAGCTCTGGCCAGAGGTCAAGCCTGCTCACCCAGTAGTCCAGGGGTTCATCACTTCTTAGAGCATCCACATCGGCCGTTAACCCGATGTAGTCGGACACCTGTCAGTCTATGCGTTCCCTGATGCTGGAGCCTTTGCAGTCAATGCATAAGTCGCGGTAAGCCCAACACTCACCTAGGGACGATCCGCTGGATGGATAAAAAATAGGGTTTCCATCTGTCCAGATTTGACGGATCGGATGTCAGCGGACATGTCTCCGCCAACATAGACATGCATGGGGGGACCGTTCAGATCCGCCAAAAAAACGGGCCTAAGAAGGCACCTGGACTTCCATCACCGAGCCCAGTGGGAGCAATGCCGTCAGAACCCACAAAGCCACACTCCAGGCTCTCACCATCCAGCCTCTTCTCCTCTCTCCTCACAATTGTCCTCCACTCCACCTTCCATCATGCCGTCCTCACATTTTTCTAGAAAAAGGCAGGCTTCCGTGGCCCAAATTTTCGAGCGTTAAAAAATTGACGCCGGATAACTCTCTTGCCCAACGGTTGCCCGCTGGCTTGTCATAACTGATAGCCCGCCAACTACTGCCATATAAACTGGTGGACTCGGAGGCCTTTCAAAAATTTGTGGCCATTGGAACACCACTATGGAAGGTCCCAGGAAGGAAATATTTCTTGCAGAAGAGCATCCCAGAGCTATATGGCCATGTTCAGCGGCAAGCGAATGTATCTCTGGCATACAGTGTCGGTGCCAAGATACATCTGACCACAGACACGTGGTCTAGCAAACACGGGCAGGGAAGGCATATAACTTTTACTGCCCACTGGGTGAACCTTCTGATGGCCGTCAAGCATGTAACCCATGGCACCCGTGTAGATTTGGTTTTACCGCCACGGATTGCATGCAGGCCTGCCTCCTCTTCTCCTCCTCCTACTCCATCCTCCCTCTCCTCCTTGGCTGACTCCTCCTTTTCCGCTGCTACCGTCTCTTCCGCTGCGCCGCCCAAGATCCCCAGAACTTATTCGGCATGCCAGGTGAGACGTTGCCATGCTGTGCTGCGTCTGTTGTGCCTGGAAGCCAAAAGCCACACTGGTCCTGCACTCCTTTCAGCTTTGCGTTCACAGGCAGATCAGTGGCTAACACCGCTCAATTTGACAATTGGTAAAGTGGTGTGCGAACGGTGCCAATCTGCTGAGCACGCTGAAACAGGGCAAAATTACACACGTGCCATGCATGGCACACGTCCTGAACTTGGTCGTGCAGCGATTCGTTTTCAAATACCCTGGGGTCCAGGACATCTTGCGGCAGGCCAGGAAAATCTCGACCTATTTCAGAAATCTTACACAGCCATGGCTCGCCTTGCTGGCATGCAGCGGCGACACATCCTGCCCATCAGATGTCTTATCTGTGACTGGCCAATGCGATGGAACTCAACCTTGTATATGCTTGATAGGCTGCTCCAGCAGAAACGTGCAGGTAGCGACTACCTGTATGAACTCTGCGGCAGGACAGGTTCTGGGGAGCTTGGTTTTTTTTTCACTGCGCCAGTGGCTGCTCATGCGCGACGCATGCAGACTTCTGCGGCCATTTGATGAGATCACCAAACTGATCAGTCGCAGCCAGGGCCCCATCGGTGACATCGTACCTTACGCCTTCATTCTGGAGCGTGCATTGTGTCGTGTCATTGATCAAGCCGTCGAGGAGCAGGAGCAGGAAGATGAGGAAGTCGCAATGCTGGATGAATATAGAAAGCATATTATAGTGGATTTGTATTGTGCAGCATTGTGACTGGTGAGCGGTTCTGCAGCGATACTACAACTACAAAGAGTGACAAACGCAATTAGAAAAAAGTATTGTAACTGGAGTGATAGACCAGTGGCCCCCCAAAACGACAGATTGAAGCGGGGGTGTTATATAACAATATACTTTCATAATAGTGTATTTGGGTACTGCAGAAATGTTGCCTCTGCATCATCGACGTCACCTTCCCCACCACTAACATTAGAGATCTCGGAGTAGGCAGCAACAGCGGGGACCAACCTCCTTCGGCTGATCTGGGTACTGTCGTAAGAGTGCTGAGTGGCGGCTGTTGCTACCTCCTCTTCCTAATCCGATGCCAAGAATGGCTGCGCATCGTAAATGTCTTGTGATGGATCGGAAAATAATTCCTGTGACTCAAGCGGAGGGTATATGGTGGTGGGGGTGTTGGTGGTGATGTCTTTGGGGGAGCACACAGCAGAGAGTGAAGAGGGTGCAGATAGAGAGGGTGAGGAGGGTGCAGAAGAGGAAGGCTGAGTGAGCCACTCAACCAAGTCTGGTGCATCCTTTGACATAATCGAATGCATCTTCTGCAACTTCTCACTTTGGCTCCGGCCTGGTGCTCCTGCCCTACCCCTACCACCCCTGCAGAAGGGCCTGCCTCTTCCTCTGCCTGTCATTTTTTAAAGGACCCTGTGACAAAAGTCTCTATCGAAGCGCAGTATATGTGGAAGAAGGTATATAACACCCCGCTTCAATCTGTCATTTTTGGGGGGGGGGGGGCTGATTTATCACACCGGTTATGAAAAATATTTTCTAGTAACTTTTGTCACTGTGTGTAGCAGAGTTAACGCAGCGAAAGAGGCAACATTTTTTAGTGTATTTGGGTACTGAAATACACTATAATATGCTTTCTATATTAGAAAGTATATTATAAGTGTATTACACCCCTATATACTGCACACCAAACAATAGTACACCTCAGTGGCGTACTGGGTGCGAGGATGGCCGAAAAGTTAGAGGGGCTTTTAAACTAGGGAATGGGGGGGAGGGTACAGATGTAGAATTACCCAGTGGAAAGCAAGTTTCAGAGGGCAGAAATGGGGGCATTAGCGATAGGGTGTGC
Organism: Pelophylax lessonae; assembly: GCF_965119305.1. Lineage (NCBI taxonomy): Eukaryota > Metazoa > Chordata > Amphibia > Anura > Ranidae > Pelophylax > Pelophylax lessonae. The sequence goes on from NC_138777.1 coordinate 130,059,379, forward strand.
GGAGCTCCTATACCCAGGGTGGGTACGGGGAAAAATCAAGAGAGCAGCCTAAAAACATCAAAAGAGGATAAATATAACCGATCAAAATTACGAGGTTTGTATACCAATGCCAGAAGCCTGGCCAACAAGATGGGAGAGCTGGAGCTGCTGATATTTGAGGAGGACTTAGATTTTGTGGGGATAACTGAGACTTGGTTTGACAGCTCTCATGACTGGATGGCGTCCATTCAGGGGTATTCCCTTTATCGCAGAGATAGAGAAAGTAAAAAAGGGGGAGGGGTATGTTTGTATATTAAGAACAGTATACAGGTAAATATGAGGGATGATATTAATAATGGAGCTATGGACGAGGCAGAATCCCTATGGGTAGAGCTTCAAAGGGAAGGCACGGCGGGGAAGGTAATATTGGGCGTATGCTATAGGCCCCCCAACCAGAGGGAGGAGGGTGAGGCGGACCTCATGTTACAGATAGGATTGGCAGCAAGGATGGGAAATGTCATTATAATGGGGGACTTTAATTATCCAGATATAGACTGGGCAGAAGGAACCGCACACTCAGCCAAGGCTCGGCAGTTCCTAAATGTTTTGCAGGACAATTTCATGGGTCAGATGGTGAATGCACCGACAAGAAGCAATGCGGTACTTGACCTACTGATTACCAACAATACAGACCTGATCACGGATATAGAAATACGGGACAACTTAGGGAACAGTGACCATAGGTCAATTGGTTTCAGTATTAATTACAGTAATAGGAAACACAAGGGTAATATAAGGACACTGAATTTCACAAGAGCCAATTTCCCTAAACTGCGCTCGCTGCTAGAAAATATCAAATGGGATAGAACCCTGGGAACAAAGAACACGGAGGAAAAATGGGAGTGCTTCAAGAGCATACTTAACAAGGGAGTGGGCCAGTGCATTCCACAGGGAAATAAATTTAAAAGAGCAAAACTAAACCCTGGGTGGCTAAACTCCAACATTAAAATGTATATTAGAGCTAAAGAAAAGGCCTTCAAAAAATACAAGACTGAGGGGTCATTGGCAGCATTTAAGCACTACAAAGAGTGTAATAAGAAATGTAAAGATGAAATCAGGGCGGCTAAAATAGAACACGAGAGACATATAGCGGAGGAGAGCAAAAAGAACCCCAAGAAGTTCTTTAAGTATATAAACAGTAAGAAAGCCAGGCCAGAGCACATTGGCCCCATAAAAGATGATAAAGGAAAAATGGCCACTGAGGACAGAGAAAAGGCGGAAGTGTTAAATAATTTCTTTTCTTCAGTCTTCACAAAGGAATCGGGGGGCTACACGAAACCCGCTTGTAAGGCCGAACTAAATAATACACCTCAGGAAGTGCCGCCATGGCTAACAGAGGATAGACTTAGAGCTAAACTAGAGAAACTTAACATAAATAAATCCCCGGGACCGGATGGCTTGCACCCGAGGGTTCTTAATGAGCTCAGCCAGGTGATTGCCAGACCATTATTCTTGATCTTTAAGGATAGTTTACAGACGGGTATGGTGCCAGCTGATTGGAAAAAAGCCAACGTGGTACCAATATTTAAAAAGGGGCCGAGATATATCCCGGGTAACTATAGGCCGGTCAGCCTAACATCAGTAGTCTGCAAAATTTTGGAGGGGATGATAAGGGACCACATACAAGACTTTAGTAATGAAAATGGTATTATAAGTAGAAATCAGCATGGATTCATGAAAAATCGTTCGTGCCAAACCAATCTGTTAACCTTCTACGATGAAGTGAGCTGCCACCTAGATAAAGGTAAGCCTGTGGATGTGGTGTATCTGGACTTCGCAAAGGCCTTTGACACCGTTCCTCACAAACGCTTACTGTACAAACTAAGGAAGGTAGGTATGGATCATAAGGTGAGTACCTGGATAGAGACCTGGCTCCAGGGGAGAGTCCAGAGGGTGGTGATTAATGGGGAGTACTCGGATTGGGCGGGTGTGGAAAGTGGGGTCCCCCAGGGTTCTGTCCTGGGACCAATCCTGTTTAATTTATTCATAAATGATCTAGAGGAGGGGATATCTAGTACAATCTCAGTATTTGCAGATGATACTAAATTAGGCATGCCAATATCTTCTATGCAGGATGTGGAAATCTTGCAAGCAGACCTGAACAAAATAACGGGGTGGGCAACCACATGGCAGATGAGGTTTAATGTAGAAAAATGTAAAGTAATGCACTTGGGTGCCAGAAACCAGAAAGCAAGCTATTCACTAGGGGGTGAACCTCTGGGTGAGTCTAGGATGGAAAAGGACTTGGGGGTACTGGTAGACAACAGGCTTGGCAGTGGCATGCAATGCCAAGCCGCCGCAAGCAAAGCCAACAGAATACTGGGATGTATAAAAAGGGGGATTCACTCCAGAAATAAAGAGATTATTCTCCCGCTCTACAAGACTCTGGTCCGGCCACATCTGGAGTATGCTGTCCAGTTCTGGGCACCGGTCCGCAGGAAGGATGTGCTGGAACTGGAGAAAGTCCAGAGGAGGGCAACAAAAATAATTAGGGGAATGGAGGACATCGGCTATGAGGAAAGACTACAAGCACTGAACCTATTCTCTCTGGAGAAGAGACGATTGAGGGGGGATATGATATCAATGTACAAATACTGTACTGGCGACCCTAGCATAAGGAACAAACTATTCAGAGAAAGGGAATACAATAAGACACGTGGCCACTCACTAAAACTTGAGGAAAGGCGGTTTAACCTTAAAGTGCGTAAGGGGTTCTTCACTGTAAGAGCGGTAAGGATGTGGAATTCTCTTCCACAAGCAGTCGTATCAGCGGGGAGCATAGATAGTTTCAAAAAACTATTAGATGTACACCTTAAAGACCACAACATACAGGGGTACACAATGTACGGTTAAAAGCAAACACACACGCATCATGGGTTGAACTGGATGGACTTGTGTCTTTTTTCAACCTCACTAACTATGTAACTATGTAACTATGTAACTATGTAACTAGAACCTTCAGGGCCCCGATGTAAGATACCATAAAGGGCCCCCCGGACGGGGCCCTTCCTTCCCAGCCTGGTGGCAGAACGCCAGGGCCGGTCGCAAGTGCAATGTTTGTGTGGTAGTTCTGCCATTGGTGCCAGTAGTTTTTTTTAAAATACATTTTTCTACCATTTGCTTAATTCATTTTTTTTTTTTTACAATTTTTTTTTAGGAGAAATATCAGGAGTCTAAACAGACCCCTGATATTCCACCTTTGAGACACAGCTTTCCATCTCCTTCTCTGAAGCCTCACAGAAGCTGCACAGAATAAATGGATAGGAATAGCTCTGTACAGAGCTTCCCATTCATTCACATACTGAAGCATTGTAAATACCGTTTACTATGTTTTAGTTATGAATAGACCGAGTCAGTGATCGGTATAGATCACTGACTCTCCATTCAGAAAAGGCTTCATCCTGACAGATCCCCTGCAGCAGCCAGTGGGAGAGGGGAAGGGGGAACCTTGCAGAGCTGTAGGGACGAGGGGGGGCAGCAGAAAGAAGCTGCATAGGAGGAGCTGTGGAGGTAGCTGCATATAAAGGAACCAATCTCTTAATTTCCCCCCCGCTTCTCCTCCTCTCCCTCCCCCAGGCATTCAGCGGCTGCAGGAGGAAAATGGAGAGACGGGTTCCTCTATGTCAGTGTTTCCCCATCTTTTTCTAGTCAGGGCATCTTGAAAGTATTTTCAGTCTGGAGGCCCCCCAGTCTAAGGCATGGTTCACATTACTCCGTGTCACAGAATACGCGCAAAATTGCACGTGTTCCTGGCATGCAAACAAACATGCAGGGGTGTCATTCATTCTTAATGGTACCCCTACACATTGGCAAACATGTTGCATTTTTGCTGATGCACAATAAAAAAAAAAAGGGAATTTTTTTCCCTGTGTTTCTGTGGGGCGGCCCACTGAAGTGAATTTGCTGCCCTATACACAGCACACAGCTACACAGATGTGAACCAAGGGCCTGTTCACATGTGAGGTTGAGGGGTGGTAAAACCACACGCTTTAACTGTGTTTTTACCAACCCCAGCTGTTCACCCTGTAGCTGCAGAGACAGCAGCTGAGGGTGGACACATGCTGTGGCTGGTATACCCCTTGTTGAATGGGGCTGCACTACAACCACCCCACAATTGTGTGCATTGTACACAGTTACAGCATAGTGATGATGCATTAGGGCAGGGGTGGGGAACCTTTTTTCTGCCAAGGGCCATTTGGATTTTTGTAAAATCATTCGGGGGCCGTACAAAATGTATGCATAAATGTAATAGGCATTGCTTTGCGGCAAAAAACGCTGTAACAAATTGCGTGACTTTGAGGTCACAAAAGTGTGAAAGGGGCCTTCAGTAATCAAGGTATAGTGTGCCCCCTTTCAATGCCGAGAGACCACAGCGTGCCCCCTTTCAATGCAGAATGACCACAGCGTGCCCCCTTTCAATGCAGAGTTACCACAGCGTGCCCCCTTTCAATGCAGACTGACCACAGCGTGCCCCCTTTCAATGCAGAGTGACCACAGCGTGCCCCCTTTCAATGCAGAGTGACCACAGCGTGCCCCCTTTCAATGCAGACTGACCACAGCGTGCCCCCTTTCAATGCAGACTGACCATAGCGTGCCCCCTTTCAATGCAGACTGACCACAGCGTGCCCCCTTTCAATGCAGACTGACCACAGCGTGCCCCCTTTCAATGCAGACTGACCACAGCGTGCCCCCTTTCAATGCAGACTGACCACAGCGTGCCCCCTTTCAATGCAGACTGACCACAGCATGCCCCCTTTCAATGCAGAAAGCCAGTGCACTTACCTGCAGCGGCGGCTTCTCCTCAAGTCATCCCGCCTCCTCCTCGACCAATGGCATGTGTTTGCCTTTCGGCCAATCAGGAAGCAGGTCTTGGACCCGCTTCCTGATTGGCTAGGAGGAGGATTCGTGTGACAATAGTGAATTTTCATTCGCTATTGTCACACAAATGGGTGTGCTCGGGGCCCACTGCTCTGCGTCCCGGGTCCACCCTTTTCTGAAGCTTTTCTGTGACTCACACTGTCAGGACGGAGCCATTGGCTCCTTCTGACAGCTCTGCTGGCATACACAGGCTCAGCGGCAGGGGGGGGGGGGGGGCGGACGCAATGATTGTGCGGGCCGCAGGTTCCCCACCCCTGCATTAGGGGGTTAAAACAGGAGGTGAGGAAGCAACATATTGCCTTTTCACCGCCTGTCAAATGCCTCTGAAAAGCGATATGAGTATGGATCACTTTTCAGAGGAATAGCATTTTCTTGCTGGTACTATGAACAAGCTGTAAAATAAATTACTTTTAATCCTGACCCCATATATGTGTACAATGAGAAGTAATGTGCACACACACACATAAACGCACATGTACACACACACACACACATATACATAATCATAAATAAGCACATACACACACACACACACACACACACACACACACACATATATATATATATATATATATATATATATATATATATATATATATATATAATATATATATATATAGTGTGTGTGTGTATATATATATATATATATATAAGCAATATATATATATATATATATATATATATAAGCATACTTCCCAGTTGATGTGTCCCACAAAGCTAACAGGCATCTCCCAGCTGATACGTGTTACCAACACATAGCCCCCCTCATATAACAAGCAGCCCACACACAGATAATGAGCACTGCACACACAGCACTCCACAGTTAACAAGCTCCTCACTCATAGCACCCCCCCCCCCAGATAAGTGCCTGCACACACAATTCCTCGCAGACAAGCACCCCACACATTGCTTCCCATTTGATAAGTCCCCCCTCACAACTGGCAAGCACCCTACTCACAACACCCTCCAGATGCGTGATCCACACACATAATAAACACCCCACAAAAAGTGCTTCCCAGATGATAAGTAACCCACACAGAGCTAGCAAGCACCCCACAGATGATAAGTGTGGGGGCAGAGACCCATTTTGTAAAGATAGAGGAAGGGACAATATGAGGATGCTAATGGACGCCTATGGTGTTCTTTTGGCATCTCACCCCCCCTTACATGAAAAGTGACCTACACACATAGCACCCCACACAGAGATAGTAAGCACCCCTACAAAGTGCCCTAAATCCAGTTGAAAATCATCCCCTAGCTGATAAATGTTCTCCCCACCCATATACACACAGACACAGAGCACTTGACAGCTGACAAGTTTTCCACTCACAGCACCCCCCATGATATGCGCCACGCACACACAACACCCCCGGATGACAAGAGCCCCACACACATCACTTCCCAGATGATAAGTGTCCCACACACAGCTGACAAGATCTCCCAGGTGATAAGTGCTCCCCACACATAGCTGACAAGATCTCCCAGGTGATAAGTGCTCCCCACACATAGCACCCCTATTAGAACAAGCAACCCACACACAGATAATGAGCACCCCACACACATCACTCCACAGTTGACAAGCTCCCCACTCAGAGCACCCCCCCAGGATTGGTGCCCGCACACACAACGCCTCCCAGATGACAAGCACACCACACATTGCTTCCTAGTTGATAAGTGTCCCTCATACAACTGGCATGTACCCTTAACCGCTTGCCGACCGCCGCAAGTAGATTTACTGCGGCGGTCAGCCCCTGCCAGGCAGAGTGACGTTAATTAACGTCACTAGCCTGGGAGGGCCTGGGGAGCGAGCGCGCGCCCGCGGAGGCGCGCTCCCGCTCCCGCGCTGTCATGGACCCCCCCGCGCGTGTGACTGGCGGACCCGATGTCCGCCGGTCACTCGGCGATCGGCGGGGGAGAGGGAGAAAGTCAGGCGGCTTGTGTAAACAAGCCACCTGTCATTCTCCTCGGTGTAAAGACACTGATCACACGGATCTACTATGTAGATCCGTTGATCAGTGTCCTTACAGCTCAAGCCACAGCCAATCACAGTAGAAAGCACGCCCCTAGGGACACACACAGCCCCTCCCTCCCAAATAAAGTTAACCCCTTCACTACCAGTGTATTTTTACAGTAACAGTGCATATATATAGCACTGATTACTGTAGAAATGTCACTGGTAACCCCAAAAGCGTCAAAAATGTCAGTCAAGGGTCCGATCTGTCCGCCGCAATGTCGCAGTACCGCAAAGAAAATCGCAGATGGCCGCCATTACGCGTTAAAAAAAAACAACAAAAATGACAAAAATCTTTCCCTTTGTTAGTAAACGCAATAACTTTTGCGCAAACCAATAAAAATACGCTTTTTGCAATTTTTTTTACCAAACATAGGTAGGATAAAACAAATTGGCCGAAAATGGTTTGATTTTGATTTTTACATTTTTTTTGGGGAATTTCATATAAAAAAATGTGAAAAATATTGCTATTTTTGCAAAATTTACGCTCTTTTTTTGTTTATAGCGCAAAAAGTAAAAATCGCACAGGTGATCAAATACCACCAAAAGAAAGCTCTGTTTGTGGGAAAAAAAGGACGTCAAATTAGTTTAGGTACAGCGTCGCACGACCGCGCAATTGTCCGTTAAATTCACGCAGTGCCGAATCGCAAAATACCCCCTGGTCTTTTAGCAGGAAAATCCTCCGGGGCTTAAGTGGTTAAATAAGCACACACACGTACATATATCCCTACACATATAAACACACAAACATACATACATGCACACACATACATATATAGATCCACATATGCACACACATACATACATACATAAATGCACACACATACAGAAAGCCTTTTTAAAAACGGCAGAGAAAGGACTGTACCTTCCTGTAACTTCCTGCCGGGTATTGCACTGTAGGGGGAGGCAGAGAGCACAGCACACACTGTGCTTTCACTTTCCTATCCCTCAGTGCCGATTTACAGTTCAGCTGAGGATCGGGGAGCTCCGGTCTCAGCTGCGTTTGCCGCCTCCTCCTCTCTATACATACAGGGGGCCCTCTCAGGCCCCCTGCAGCATGGGGCCCGGTCGCCATGGCGACCCCTGTACGTCCGCCCCTGGTACACCTATACCAGTCCTTTAAAGGACTTTTGTGGACCTATTACTGAGCGATTTGTGTCACTCAGTGCCGGTTCATACTGATGCGATGCGGGAACACTGCGAATATATCCGCGTGTTCCCGCATCGAATCCGCAGCACAGGCAGTTCACACTGCTATATACGCTGGGGGTGTCAATTCAAAGCTAACAACACCTCCAGCTCAGAGCGCATATCGCATTGCGGTCTGACCTTTCGCACAGAATTGGATCGCACTGGTGTGAACCACCATGCGATCCGATTCTGCTGCGGACCAAAAAAGGGTCCCGTGCGTGTTCACTGCAATTGCAGTGCGAATTCAGCCATACATACTGTATGGCTGAATTTTCACCGCACAGACATCACATGTTATTTTAGGAGCAGTGCGCTCCGAATTACATGCGATCTCTGTGATCGCATCAGTGTGAACCGGCACTGCTCCTAAAATTACATGCGATGTCTGTGTGGTGCAAATTCAGCCATACAGTTTGTATGTGTGTAATTCTGTGCGAACTGTCAGATCGCACTGCGATATGCGATCTGAGCTGGGGGTGTCGTTAACTTTGAATTGACACCCCCAGCGTATCGCATCTGGCAGTGTGAACTGCCTGTGCTGCGGATGCGATGCGGGAACACGCAGATATATTCGCAGTGTTCCCGCATCGCATCAGTGTGAACTGGCACTGACAGTCTGTCCCTGCTCCCCACAGCAAACCTCTCCCTACACTGACAAAAGGCAGAATATAGACACTTAGACAGTACACCTATACCAGTCCTTAAAAGGACTTTTGTGGACCTATTACCGAGCGATTTGTGTCACTGACAATCTGTCCCTGCTCCACACAGCAAACCTCTCCCTACACTGACAAAAGGCATAATGTGAAATGGCAGCCAGGTCAGGTCTATTTATAAAGTAGGGGGTATGTCCATATGCTTAAATGTCTCAATTGGCTGTCCTGTACCACCTGATGGATGTGTCATGGGTCAAAGTTCTTCACAATGTAAAAGAATATGGCGGCAGCGAACATCGCCATATGTTCGTATGATCGGCGGACAGCGAACGAGCAAAGTTCGCCGCGAACCGACCGCCGGGCAAACTGCAAAGCCATCTCTAGTCTTTGATCATTCAGCTCTCAGTATGGAGCTGGCAGGAGACAGCTGCAGCATTGGATATAAGCTGCATCCACCTAGGTGAGTGCAATGCACATTGTATTCTTTTTTTTCAAATTCTGTATTTATTCAATAAGGCACATGAACAACTCGTAACTGGGCCATTGAAACGGTCCAAATAGCAGTTATACAAAGAAAGTAGCAAGGTCACAAGATTACAACAAGAAGCATCAGGACTTACAACTCAAATTCAGGAAAAAAGTATAATCATCATAAACAGTCTGTCCGGGACAGACAGAGCTGAGAGCAGCAAGCAATGATCACAGGTCGTTTGTATGTTGTAATACAAAGAGATTCAATCAAAAGCATGTACATGGAGGTTTGGAGCAATGGGGGGGGGGGGGGGGGAGGAGGAGGGGGAAGATGGGGGGGGGGGGAGGAGAGTGAGAGAGCATAGGAGAAGGAAAAGAGATGAAAGAGGAAGGAGACCAGTGAGGGGCACCAAGCCTCGGGCTCAGCTACCTGGAGCTGCACCATGAAGAGCCTGCCCTTCGTCCGAAAATGCGAACATGTTCCAGCAGTCCCATGTCCTGGAGTATTGTTCCCTCCTTCCCTGCGAAGATAACACCAAGTCCTCAAATGTATTGATCGCCTTCACCTTGTTCAACCACAGAGAGCGAGGGTGGTGGTCTTTCCAATGAAGGCCGATACAGGCCTTGGCAGCATTAAGGAGATGATGGAGAACTGATTTTTTATATTGTTTGAGTGGGATTCGGGAGCAGTGTAGTAGAAAAAAGGTCAGGTAATCTGGGATAGGATAGTCAGTCATCTTCTGAGAGATTCTCTGCACATCCTGCCAAAAATGCCAGAGTTTGGAGCAGCCCCAGAAGATGTGGAATAAAGTGCCCTGTTCCCGTCTACACCGCCAGCACTTGTCTGACGCTTCGGGGAAGAACCGTTTATGTTTCATGGGAGTAGTACCAGTGCATGAGCAGCTTGTAGTTAGTTTCCTGTATGAGGGTACAGATAGAGGAATGGAGTATCCTCATGAAATGATGAGTGGCCTAGGCCATAGAACAGTTTTAACATAAAGGGCAGTAGCAAGTTCTGCATAGTCTGGTAGTACAAGATGGTAAAACCATCCGGACCTGGAGCCTTACCCTTCTTCGCCGATTTGATGGCCGACAAGAGCTCCTCCAAGGTAAAGGGGGCTTCCAGAGCTTCCCGTGCAGAAGACGGGAGTCTCGGTAAGGGGACAGAGGCAAAATAGGCTGAAACAGCAGCAGCGGGGAATGGCTCCTGGGGTAGACGATAGAGGCTGGAATAGAAAAAATAGAAAGCGTCTGGAAATGTCCTTAGGGAGGGAGAGCTTGCGGCCCCCCTCACCAGTAATGTGAGGAATGTAGGAGGATGCCCGTTGGTCTCTGAGGGCTCTGGCCAGTAGCTTTCCACATTTGTCACCTGATTTATAGGTGAGTTTCTGGCATTGTTGAAGAGTTGCTTTGGCTCGGTACCGAAGAAGGTCTGAGAGCTGGCCCTGCAGCCGGGTCAGTTCAGTCCCAACTGCGGGGTCCAAGGAACATTTATGGCGTATCTCCAGGGCCGAAATGTCGGCTAGGAGCTTAGAAAGCTGCTTCTCCCTGTCACGCTTAATTCGCGAACCATGTTTAATCAGGATCCCCCGGATCACCGCCTTGTGCGCCTCCCAAACCACCCCTGGATCGCTCCCCGAGATGTCATTTAGCTGAAAGTACATCTGGAGTTGCTGGGAGACGTCCACCAGGACCTCTGGGTCCCGCAGCAGGCTCTCATTGAGCCTCCATCGCCAGTCTGCCTCCCGGGTGGACCCCTTCAGCCGCACCGCCATGGCGACCGGGGCGTGATCCGACTATGTAATAGGTCCGATCGATATGTCCTCAATCACGGAGAGGAGCAGATGGGGGACCAAGAACAGGTCGATGCGCGAGTAAACCTGGTGGGGGTGGGAAAAAAAGGTGAAGTCGCGCTCACCAGGGTACAACGTGTGCCAGGCGTCCACCAGTTCCATCCCGTGCAGAAGTTTAAGGATCCGTTTTCGCGTGCCTCTAGGGACGGAGGAGTGACCTGCAGATGTGTCCAGGACTGGGTCCAGGGGAAGGTTGCAATCACCCCCAAGTATCAGATGGCCTTCATCAAAATCCATGAGAGATGAAAGGGTTTTCTGCAGAAAGGTCTCCTGATGAATGTTGGGTACATACAGAGTGGCTAGAGTGACCTTAACACTGCCAATGCGGCCCTTAAGAAATAAAAACCGGCCATTTGAATCAACACGCTTATCAATAAGAGATCATGGGATATTGTTCAAGAGCAGGATGGACACGCCCATTGACTTAGCATTTGGGTTGGTGGCATGGTATAGACAGGGGAAGAACCTATTTTGAAAAAATGGAAGGCCTCCAGATCTAAAGTGAGTTTCTTGGACAAAGGCAATGTCCGTATGAGAACGCCTGAGGTCATTAAGGAGCATCCTTCTCTTCTCAGGGACGTTGAGCCCCTTGGTGTTAAGGGAGGTGACCCTCACTGGATCCATGGCCAGAGAGAGGGCAAGAACAAGTACAGCGAGAGGCGAGAGGGAAGAGAAGAAAAAGAGGAGAGAGGGAAGAGGGGGGAGGGGAGGAAGGGGGAGGGTTAGGGCGATGGCCTGAGGGGGGGAAGAACTAGGCCTCCGCTGCCTGTAAGTGGGCCGACGAGGAGGGGAGAGGGGACTGGGAAGGAAGAGGGAAATAGGAGGTCCAAATAGGGGGGAATAAGACACCCACCTGGAGATCAGCAGACCCCAGGGGTGTGGGCCTAGTGGGGGGGGGGGGGGGGTAGAACTAGAAACGGCAATGCGGGCGAGCAGGGTGGCCAGAGCTCCCCTTCCTGTACAGTGCAGTGAAATAACAGCCAATAACAAAATAACAGAAGTGCAAACATCCCCAGCACAAGGAGCCGCCGCCCACTCCCCACACTGTGGAATGAACCACATCAATCGTAGGTTCATCAGAACCATGTGAGAAGGATCAAAGGTCCCCAGAGGTACCGCATAAGAACTAAAACAGATCTGTTCACATAAACAACAAACTCAACCCAACAGTGCAGCAAGCTCAATCAAGAGTAGCAGTGTGTCCGTGAGTGACCCCAGGGCCCCGCAGCCAGCAGGCCCGCCATCAGGCACCACCCGACCGAGGCCACCCGTGATCTCTCAAGGGTGAGTAGCCAAAGTCACGTGAGGGGACCCGGCGGATCAAACCCCATCCCTATCAAACCTCCCCCGGGTAGATGGCATACGTTCACAGCCATCCGTGCCAGAGCGACACCACCAAGGACTGCAAAAGTGTGGGAAGGCAATGTCCCGGGAGGCATCGGACCCCCAGGCGGGATCCATCGCCAGGCCCCAAATCCCCCGCCACAGAAGTCCGCCATGTCGGCGACCCCAGGGGGGGTGGCACGGGTCTGAGGAGCTCAGCACACCACAACCGCACAGCACATAAAGGGAGGCATGTAAATCATACAGTGAAGCAGCATGACAACCACGTTCAAACACCATAGAGTACCCAAATATCCCCATGGCAGGGCAGCCTCAGAGTAACCTGTGGCCCAGTCTGAGGGACAGTTCACAAAAAGGAAAAAATAAAAAGTTCACTGAGCCCCACCACCCCCTCTCCCCCCCAGTGTAACTGCACTTTACCCGATAGAAGCAGGTGAGCTGACAGTATGTATGTGGACACCACTGCAAGCAGAGCATGGAGTCTCTCCTTAATAGAGGGAGTGCAAGATCAGTGTAAGTCAATGTCTCTCCTGCGCAGTCCTGAGGAGACGGGGTGGCGGGGGTCTCGTTAGGCCTCCCGCAGTAGCATTCTGCCATTTCCGGGAAGGATGGGGAGTCGGGCAGGCCCGGGGATCGTGACCTCGGGGGGCGGGTACACCCTATGGTCCAACAGATCAGGTAAGTCGGGGTCTTAAAAAAGTAAATAATGAAAACAGGAAAAGAAAAAGTGTCAAGCCAGCAGGCTGAAAGAGGTCTGTCACTCAGGGGGCACAGAACATGGAGAGAGCATGGGCAAAGACAAAATTACCAGACAGGTCCCCTGAGGCAGTCCGTCCGAGCGAGGTCAGGCCTCCCGGTCCACCGGGGCCCCCCCGGGGTCCAAGCGTCGCCGCCCTCTCGGGGTATGAGGCGGCATGCTCTGTCCTCGTCTGTTGTGGTTATTGCCCCTCCTGGTCTGCCCCAGGAGCTGGAGCCAATTCATAATGGAGACTGGATCCGTCCCCAGGAAGGCAAAGAGTGCTGGCAAATCATCCGGGTGATGCAAGATAAAGGACATCAGGCCCTTGCGGACAGTGAGAGAAATGGGGAATCCCCAGCGGTAAGTGCAGCCCAGCTGCCTGATCCGGTCAAGCAGGGGGCGCATCAGGGCTCGCCTCTGTAGGGTAGCCCTCGAGAGATCAGGGAGGACTCTGGCTCCATCAAAGTCTATGTCCCCAGCCTCCCAGGCCTGCCGCAGGATGAGCTCCTTGTGGGAATATCTGTGGAGGGGCAAATAACGTCTCTTGGCCTCTCAGCATCTGCAGAGTGCTGACCCAAGGCCCGGTGTACTCTATCAAATTCCAGGTCCGCTGGGGGAATGGAAGGCACCTGGTGCTGGCATATGGAGAGCATGGTTGGTTGAAGAGACTCTTGCCCAGTGGCCTCTAGCAGACCCCGCAGTTGAAAGTTGTTCCATCTGCTGCGGTCTTCCATCTCCTCCAGGTGAAGCTGGAGGAATGCAACGTAGCCGGCCTGAGTGGACTGGTCTTTCTCCAGGCCCGCCACCCAGGCTTTCAGGGTGGAGAGGGGGGATTCGCTGGTGGAGAGCCTGTCTGTAATCTGTTGTAGCTTTTACCACTTGTAGGTCTCTGCTGTGAGCCTCCTCTAGGTGAAGCACCAGCGTCTCCATGTCCCTCTTTGTCTGGCGAGCCTGGAGCAGGGATCTGATGTCAGAGTCCCCCCCCCTCCGCCTGAGTTAAGCTGCAGGGGGCCCAGCTGGGATTGTGAAGCAAGCGGGGTTCCACTCATAGTCCAGGGTTCAGATTGTACCGAGTTAGCTGGGGAAGCTGGTTCGCCTGCCATATTTGGCATTGTATTGGGCTCACCACGTGTGCGGGTACGGGTCCGGGTCGAGGCAGCTCGGGCTTCGGGTAACGATGGAGCCCGGACCCAGGTGAGGCTCGCAGGGGCTTCCTCGGCCTCCTCCGCAGACCGGCGCTCATTCCAGTTGTAAAAAGGCTGAGATAAAGGTGCAGTATCAGGGGGAGATGGCCGGAGCTCAAACAATGCACGTCCTCACTCCGCCATGTCCAGGAAACACCCCAATGCACATTTTATTCATACTCACTTTGCCATTAGAGCATTGGGTTTCTGTAGATTGCAAAAAAAACCTTGTTGATCCTGTTGTTCACTGTCTCACCTTCCTTCACTGAGATTGTGTAGACCAGCTGCTGTTACATCCACTGAGCATGATCCAGTTTAAGTTCCCCTCTAAGCTGTTAATTCCCTCCTTTTTCTTATCTGTTCAGCTCACATGACTATGGAGTCACACACGGGCGTATACATAGAGGTAAAAGAAATTTCCCTCATTCCCTCCTCCTCCTCCATGTCCTTGTATTGCTAAATACTATGGGGGCAGGATATATGATGTTTATTGATGGAGGCTTCACCTACCTGTTAGTCCCAGCACACACATACCATAGACACAGGCTGGAGGGGCATGACAAAGCCTGTGATTGGTAGACCCTGCTCCAGACATCTCTAGTGTGAACAAAGTGAAAGTTATTGTCAATTAACTTAAACTCTGCCTACAGCATGTTGTTGCAAAAAAACAATAGGCATTTGCTTTTAAATATATTGTATGTAGACAGGTGCCTACAAAGGAGGGTCTGTTTTAGCAAGATTAGTTAGCCTGCCCAGGCTGGTAAGGGTTAATTGGGCTTAGACTCCTTTCCCAGCCTTTTTGGGACCTACCTTCCTTTCCTGTACATATATAAATAACTAGGACCAGGCCCGCGAGTCGGCCGCCACATATAGGATATTAGGAAGGGGCTGCTGTGTCGGTGTTGGTATCGGGCCGGTGCTACCAATAGGCGAACTAGGCAGCCACCTAGGGCGCACTGCCACCAAGGGCGCAA
Source organism: Pelophylax lessonae (assembly GCF_965119305.1). Taxonomy (NCBI): domain Eukaryota; kingdom Metazoa; phylum Chordata; class Amphibia; order Anura; family Ranidae; genus Pelophylax; species Pelophylax lessonae. The sequence continues at coordinate 130,074,719 of NC_138777.1, forward strand.
TCATGGCCAGTGCCATATTCCTACCCCGTTACCTCCTCATCCCCTGTGGATGTAATCTCTAGAGCCGCTGACCATCCTCCACACATATTGGTGCACCTGCACACAGCGAAAGTGAGCCAAGATCCCAGCACAAGGTCATTTACTTAATGATTGTGATTGCCACTCGCTGCAGCTGAAGTCAGTCCAAAGCCCCAATTGCCACCTGTGATCGTCTGCCAGCATAGAGCTTGGGGTGGAGATGTCGGTGTGGCTGGTCTACAGGGGTGTACCGGAGGAGAAGATGGAATGTTTGAGTTCAGGCGCAGGGTGGAGAGGCAGCCGGAGGATGTGCTGTGCCTGGCAGGGCCTCTCTCCCATCACGACCTGCAATGTAAGAACCAGAGGCTGCAGGAGCAGGTGGACAAATGCTGCTGTCAGGTGAAACCCTGAAACCACTGAGCCGGGTGGCGGGTCTGAAGGGTTACTGACAGACCAGGTACTCCCAAGCATGCACTGCTTGCGGTCTCCAGCATGGCAGGTCAGGTCAGTTCAATGAGGGGGCAACACACATCACAGGGGGGTATAGTCTATACAGGGCAGTGTGTGCAGGCAGGGGGGCAGTTTGTGCGGGAAGGGGGTGTAGGGTTAAAGGAGGCAGTGTATACAGGAAGGGCGGTGTAGGGTTAAAGGGGAAGTGTTTACAGGAAGGAGGGTGTAGGGTTAAAGGAGGGTAGTGGGGGCAGTGTGTACAGGAAGGGGGTGTAGAGTTAAAGGGGACAGTGTGTATAAGAAGGGGTAGTAGGGTTTAAGAGGGTGTGGCATTAAAGGGGGGCAGTGTGTACAGGAAGAGGCTGTAGCGTTAAGAGGGAGCAGTGTGTACAGGAAAGGGAGTGTAGGGTCAAAGGAGGGCAGTGTGTACAGGAAGGGCATTTAGGAGTAAAGGGGGCATTATGTGCAGGAAGGGGGGGCAATGTATACAGTTTTTTATTTTTTTTGGGAGGTGCAAGTAGCTAGTCTTGCCTAGGGTGCAAAATAGTCTAGCACTGGCCCTGAGTGAAGGAGTTATGTGAGAGCAAGCATGGGATCTGTGCTAGGTGCTCTGCGGGACCCCATTCTGTCAATGGGAGTGAGGTGGTAGAGGTATGCTGGACTGGTGGTCTCATCTCAGCAGTGTCCCTCCTAAATGCAGCATGCAATGAGGAAGGTGTGTAGTAACAAGGGACACATTTTACGGAGGGACTCTGTAGAATTAACTACTACTGACAGTATATGGCTCATCTCTAAGCCAGGGTACTGCAGTAATGTTTGAGTTTCACATGAACGCAGCCCCGCCTGGTCCCGGGCATTGATGAGCATGCACACAGGAACAGGTACCCACATATGCAGGGCGAGTAGGCCCCGTCCACATATAGATTTGCAATAAGCTTCAAAACATTGTTGCTAATAATTATTTCTTTTGATTTCCTATTCTGAAAGACATTTTTTATGTAATGTGACTGGCACAGCACCAATCAGCGCTGTGCAAACACAAATTCATAGTCCAGAGGTTCTCTGCTGCAGAGAAAACTTTAGCAGAGTATTAGAAATTCCTCCCTCAGGACAGGAAAGACCTGGGAAACATGTTTTCTCTGTCGCTCATTGACAGACGCAGACTTCTTGATTAATATCAGTAGGGTTATACTGCCCCCTACAGGAGTAGGACACTAGGCAGGAAAAACGTTCTGGCCACACCTTATGGGCAGTCCCAGGGGGTATATCCTCTCTCTTCCTGCTACAGGATGTCAGTTTTTTTCTGCCTAGTCAGGAGTAAGGACATAAGTTCCTTGCTGGGATCTCTGGTCCTGGCAAGCTTTTTTAGATAAATCTTTTTTTAGTTAGCTTTTTTCTCCAGTTGTTCCTGTGAGATCTTCAAGCAATTATGCCGGATCTGGGCGACGGGCTGGATGTTGAGATCCAGTGGTCACCCCAGCCGGCCTACGAGCGCGTGCAGGCCCTAGCTCCGCGCTGGGTCGGCCGCGACATAGTCCCATTGGACGGGGACTGCCCCCGCGAGTTAAACGTCTCGCCAGGTCGCCTACGACCAGTCGGAATCTGAGTCGCAGCATCCGTAATGGCTGACAGCCCCCCCACCTCGGTGGAGAGGGGTTCTGTCAGGAGTTGGTGCCCGCCTGTTCCGGTATGGTGAGTAGTATGTTCCCCCTCTCCCCCTGTCGGGTTTTTGGAGTGGACGCGGGCCCCTCCGTGGGATGGTCGGACCCTCATGATCCCGGGTTCCCCTCTATCCTGTGACACACTCCACCTATCTCCCCCTCGCTAGTATGGGTTGGTGAGTAAGGTATACCACTCCAGGAAGCTTGGTTTGGGAGCTGACAATCTGTATGAGTCTGTCGCTGCAAGGAAAGCCTGCATTGTAAAAATGACTGAGGAATCCATGACTGATGTCTGTCAAGGATGGAGGCATGGCGCCGCTGGCGTTACCATTAAAACAATCGTGCAGAGGGGTGATATTATCAGGCACCTACCTATCGCACGGGAGTCATCTGTTGGCTCTGCAGCCGCACGGAGCCGCCATCCTTCCGCGGGCCACGCGGGGCCGCCATTTTGGCGTAGCCTAATGTCCCCTGTATGGCGGCGGCCATTTTGGTACACCCAGCTTCGCCCTGGCTTGAGTGCTGAGCAGCGGTGGGAGTGCCGGAAGGCGTGTAAAGGGGCGGAGCCCCTCCCTTTGCCCGGGTAAATTGATCCACAAGACTTCCTGTCCTGTAAAGACAGCGCTGAGAGCAGTCCTGTAGGAACTTCTGTGCATCAGGTGGTGAGCCTTTGGGGGTCTCTCTTCTCTCTCTGTGGGGGTTCCAAAGCATGTGGTCACTGAGGAGCGCTGTTGCGCTGGGGGATTACTTTAAAAAAAAAAAAAGAGAAAAGTTTTTCTTTTTTCAATTTTGTCATTTGTTTGCTGACAGATTTTCCTGGCTTTGCCATGGACCCTGCTACACATGTGTCCTCACATGATCCCCTCGAGGTGACCACGGGACCCTCCAATTCTCCCCTTACTATCAATGCACTTTCAGTGGTTTTGGAGTCTTTTGTATCCCGGGTGGAGGTGGCCTGTCAGGGACGGGGGGCTAAAAAGCGACTCCCGCCTACCCCTATCTTGTCTGACACATCAGATACGGATTCTGAGCCTGTCGCTGCTGCTGCAGGTCCCTCCTCTGGGGCTGTTGTCTCGGGTCCCGTCTCCTCGGATAGTGAGGATGACGTTTCTGCCTCCGCCATAGCGCAAGACGAAGCGCTGGTGGATGCACTGATTGTGTCTGTCCGGGAGACCTTAAGACTTGAGGTTACACCGGCGGATGCAGTTGATACTGAAATTGCTTTTGGTACCCGCAAGATGGCGAAGGTGTTTCCTTTGCCCAAATGTTTTGATGATATAATTAAAGAGGAGTGGGTCCGTCCAAAACGAAAACCTGGTATTTCCAAACGGATTGCTAGGCGCTACCCGTTTGAAGAATCCCTCCTTAAAAAATGGACGGTACCACCGTCGGTGGATTCGCCGATTTCCAGACTAAATAAAGCTACTGTTATCCCGTTGGAGGACTCTCCGTCCTTTCGGGATCCGGTGGATCGTAAGGCGGAATCTATATCCTGCTCCATATTCTCCCTGGCAGGGTCGGCCTTTAGGCCAGTGTTTACCATTGCTCTGGTTTCACAAACATTGACAGAATGGACCAAGTTGTTACGCCGTGACCTGGAGGGGAGAAGTCTCCCCCCTGCAGTAGCGGACTTGCTGGAGCAGATGGTACAAGGGCTACAGTTTGTCTGTGACGCCGCCCTGGACACCGCTCCATTGTTGGGGCGTGTATCGATCTCGGCGGTGGTCCTCCAGCGCATGTTATGGTTAAAGTGCTGGTCGGCGGATCAAGCTTCCAAAAGAGCTTTGGCTGATCTCCCCTTTCAAGGGGATCGCCTGTTTGGTGCTACCTTGGATGAGATTATCAAGGGTCTCACTGGAGGCAAGAGCACCTTTCTACCACAGGCTACTAAGGGTAAGGGACCTCGTCGCAGACGGGGACCTTCCTTTTCCGCTCATAAAAGGTTTTTTCGTTCCTCTGGGGCGGGTGATAAGGCGAAGTCCTCCAAAGCCCCCCCAGGGGGTTTCAAAGGGCGCTGGTCGGGTAAACAAAGGTCCGGCCCTCCCAGACCTGAAAATAAGACCACTACAGCCTGAAGGTGCGCCCCCACCCATATCAGGGGTGGGGGGGCGTCTTCGCCGGTTCCCGGACCCGTGGTTTTTCAGAATTCAAGACAAATGGGTTCGCGAGGTCATACGGTCGGAATACAAGATCGAGTTTCGATCACTTCCACCGGTGCGGTTCTTCCCTTCCAATATGCGACTATCCCCGGATCGCTTAAAGGCTCTGCTGGGGGCAGTGACGGACTTGATGCAACAAGGAGTGGTGATTCCGGCTCCTTGGGGAGAACGTTTTCAGGGGTTCTACTCAAACCTGTTCACAGTACCCAGGAAAGAGGGCAAGGTGCGTCCAATTCTGGACTTGAGGGCGCTCAATTGTTTTGTCCGGGTGCAAAAATTCAAGATGGAGTCCATTCGCACAGTGGTGGCCTCCCTGCATCAGGGGGATTTTCTGGTGTCCTTAGACATTAAGGATGCCTATCTTCACATTCCCATTTACGCATTACCCTTTGGTCTCGCCTCTGCTCCCCGAGTCTTTACAAAAGTTTTGGCCCCAGTTTTGGCGCTGTTGCGACAGCGGGGTATATCGGTTCTAGGCTACCTGGACGACCTTCTTCTCTGTGCGGAGTCTCCGCAGGCTCTGTTGCTAAACTTGGAGATCACCATGATCTCTTTGGAAGAGTTCGGGTGGCTGGGGAACCTGCAGAAGTCATCCCTGGTCCCCACCAAGAGGCTGGACTATCTGGGCCTAACTTTAGACACATCCTTTGCAAAAGTGTTTCTCCCTGCGGAGAAACTCCAGAAGATTCAGTCGACGACTCAGTTGTTATTGTCCGTCAACTGGCCTTCCCTTCGGACTTGCATGAGGGTTCTGGGACTGATGGTGGCTTCCTTCAAAGCAGTACCATTTGCCCAGTTTCATACCCGAATTCTCCAAAAGGAGATTCTTCTCAAATGGAACCGGAATCCCGATTCCCTGGACAATCGGATCCGGCTGAGCGAGCGGACCAGGGAGTCTCTGGTTTGGTGGCTTCGGTCTCCGATGCTCAGTCAGGGGAAGTCATTTCTCCCGATCTACTGGACGATTGTCACCACTGATGCCAGTCTATCCGGGTGGGGTGGGGTTCTCGGCAGGCTATCTGCTCAAGGGCTCTGGTCCCTGGAAGAATCCAGGTTACCGATAAATGTATTGGAACTGAGAGCGATCAGACTTTGTCTGTTCACTGGACCGAGCAGCTCCGGGGCGGCCCGGTTCGGATCCAGTCGGACAATGCCACGGCCGTGGCTTACGTCAATCACCAGGGGGGCACCAAGAGTGTTCTGGCGGCCGTAGAAGTGGTCGGCATCCTTCGTTGGGCGGAACGATTTGTTCCAGCTCTCTCTGCGGTTTTCATTCCGGGGGTGGAAAATTGGCAGGCAGATTTTCTCAGCCGTCAGATTCTGGATCAAGGGGAATGGTCCCTTCATCCAGAGGTATTTCACCAGTTGTGCCTTCATTGGGGCACCCCGGATGTGGATCTGTTGGCATCTCGGCTCAACAGGAAGGTGCGGAGGTTTGTAGTCCGCTCCCGCGATCCTCTGGCGGATGCCGCAGACGCGCTGGTCGCTCCGTGGGGGCAGTATCAGCTACTGTATGCCTTCCCTCCTCTCAAGTTGCTGCCGAAACTTCTTCGCAGGATAGAGGTGGAGGGAATTCCAGTTATCCTTGTGGCTCCGGACTGGCCTCGTCAGACCTGGTACGCCGACTTGGTCAGGCTGGTCGCGGACGCTCCTTGGCGACTTCCTCTCAGGGAGGATCTGCTGTCTCAGGGACCGATCTTCCATCCTGCTTTACGATCGCTGGCTTTAACGGCTTGGCTGTTGAGACCCAGGTGCTGAAGGACAGGGGTTTGTCGGCCTCAGTTATTCCTACTCTGATTAAAGCGAGAAAAGCGACTTCCAGAAAGGTCATCGCACATGGAAGTCTTATATCGCGTGGTGTGAATCCCTTGGGTTTCCTCCACGTTCTTACTCGGTGGCTCGGATATTGGCTTTTCTGCAACAGGGGGAAGCAGAAACTGGCCTTGAGCACTATCAAGGGTCAGGTCTCAGCATTGGCAATCTTCTTCCAGAGGCCACTGGCTACTCAGTCCTTGGTGCGGAATTTCATCCAGGGGGTGAGTCACCTGGCTCCTCCGGTGCGCGCACCCTTGCCGCCCTGGGATCTTAATTTGGTGTTGTCGGTTCTCCAGAAACCTCCCTTTGAAAATATTAGGGAGATTCCCTTGCTTATCTTATCCCAGAAGGTGGCCTTTTTGGTGGCTATCACTTCTGCACGCAGGGTGTCGGAACTGGCCGCATTGTCCTGTCGTTCCCCATATCTGGTGGTTCATAGGGATAAGGTGGTTCTTCGTACGAATCCATCCTTCCTTCCTAAGGTGGTTTCAGAGTTTCATTTGAATGAGGATATTGTGTTACCTTCCCTGTGTCCTAAGCCCAGTCATCCTCGGGAGTTTGCGTTACACTCCTTGGATGTGGTTCGGGCGACGTAAGGCAGATTCACTTTTTGTGATCACGGATGGCCCTAGAAAGGGGTTGCCTGCGTCTGCCGCGACTATCTCCACATGGATCAGACAGACGGTGGTGCAGGCTTATTCTATTAAGGGTCGGATTCCTCCGTTCCCTGTTAAGGCGCACTCCACTCGGGCGCTTAGTGCTTCCTGGGCCTTCCGCCATCAGGCGTCGGTGCTTCAGGTTTGCAAGGCGGCTACCTGGTCGTCGGTTCATACCTTTACAAAATTTTATAAAGTTGATGTGCTGGCATCGGCGATGCCTCTTTTGGCCGCAAGGTTCTGCAGGCCGCTGTTTGAGGGGACCGTTGGTCTACCTCAAGGGTTTTTTTGGGTTTTTCAGTTGGGTCTCATCTTTTTGTTCGATGAGTCCTTGATGCTTCTGGTTGGCTCCGGTTGGGCCTTCTGGATTGGATTTTTATTTCTGTTATCCCACCCCTCATTTGTGGCACTGCTTTGGGACGTCCCTACTGATATTAATCAAGAAGTCTGCGTCTGTCAATGAACGACAGAGAAAATTGGATTTTTGACATACCGTAAAATCCTTTTCTCTTAAGCTCATTGACAGACGCAGTACTCTATTTTGAGTTGGGTTGGTATGAGTCTCTGACACTGCTTTGTTACATAACTGACATCCTGTAGCAGGAAGAGAGAGGATATACCTCCTGGGACTGCCCATAAGGTGTGGCCAGAATGTTTTTCCTGCCTAGTGTCCTACTCCTGTAGGGGGCAGTATAACCCTACTGATATTAATCAAGAAGTCTGCGTCTGTCAATGAGCTTAAGAGAAAAGGATTTTACGGTAAGTCAAAAATCCAATTATGACCTCTGAATGGCAATGGTTAAATAAGGTACTCAGATGATCTTTTATATTAAATACAGTGGCATGATCTTTATACGTAAATAGAAGGGGTAATGGCAATTAAACATGTATGTTTAGTATCACTTTAAATAGCATTTTCAGTTTGTAGTGCTCAGATATAGTTTAGTTCCACTTTAACTTAAAATATGTGTAGCGCTACCCCCGAAGGAGCCGCTTGAGTATATTTGGTTCTGTACTCTGCCTCTCAACCCCAAGAACAGTCTTAATCCCTTGTTGGGGGATATGTTGTAGTCCTTCAGAAGAAAAGAACGCCTTGCATCTTAAGGTATGTTTAAGATATCCTGGCAATCAAGGTGATGCAAGGTGTACCATGGAGCTCTGAAGCAAAATGAACACTGTTGCTGCTTGGCGGGGGGGGGGGGGGGTGGAGGGGTTTGGTGTAAGTGGTAAGCGTTATGCAGGTATAGACAAAGAGAAGGCAAAGTTTTCTGCATGCAGTGTCTTTGTTCTGAAAGATGGGCAAGTGCCGGCTCATCAATCCTCTGACCAAGGCCCAAGGGAGAGATGTCCTGGAACAGGCTTTTCAGGTTGCCCAACTGGCTTCCTGATATGCACCCGGGGTCCCTCTCTGGTGAGATATCAGCGACCGACAGTGGAGCTATGGAGGCAAACATTTACACAGACTCTATCTAGATGGCAGCACCCTTCTCTTGCATCAGGTCTTCTCCTCGCCTAGTGGTCTCTGCCCCTACTCCCAGGCACCTTGTATCCCCTTTTCTGTCCTGTCCCTCCTGGCATGTTGAGGCACAGTATGTAGTCCTGCCTCCTAGGGATTGCTATGGGACAGCCTCTGGAAATACAGGTCCCAGAATTAGTTGCACCTGCAGTCCTCTCTTATGATCGCCCCCCCCCCCCACCCCACTAAAGAGGAAGCAGGGGAGGGAGCAGAGTGGGTGACACTCTCTGTTACAAACAGTGTAGGGAGAAGAGGAAGGGGGAGAAATTCCCTGAAGCTGCAGCTCTGCCTGTGTGTCCCACAGAGCCTGTCAGAGTCACTGCCTGTGTGGCTGACTGTATAAGCGGGCTAACGCTACACACTCCCCCCACAACAAAAAACCTTTGGTCCTCCAAAGGAGATAGAGTTTATGCCCTGTTACATGCTTTCAAGATACATTAGGGAGGAAAAGAGTTTAGTGTACAAAAACAATCAAGGTGCATAAGAATCTGGCAGAGGAACTTATCATAGGAGAGAAGGTTGTCCTGCCTACAAGCCACTGTTATTGGGAAGGCCCATCTAGATGTGCCATGGAGTTGGGGTCACCCTCCACCAAATCAGTAGTGGGAAGGTTGGGCATATCAAGAGTTCTCCTGAGAGGCAAGAATTATTTTTTCAGAGCTCTGATCCAAAACATCAGAAGTCAGTCTCTTGGGTGGGCAAATAACTTTTTTTTTTTTTTTAATTTCCTCTCTAGGCCCAGGTGTTATAGAGACACTAGCCTCTTCCTCATGCACAGCCATTTCTTCCTCCTGCACATCTGCTTCTTCCTCTTCCACTGTGGAAGAGTGAAAGTCCTCAGGATCTGCTACAGGCAGGGAAGATTGAAGGTCTTCCAGGGGTTGACTCTGAGGTAAAAATTCAGGAGCCTCTGGCCTGAGAATCTGGGTGTCTGTCTTTATGGAAGAAGGAAAGGTGGCAGGTCCTGACATTTGAGATGGCCACAGCCAATCTATTCCCATCTCTTCATTCCAACTGTCTCCATCCTTTGCATCGAGCGGTGCAGGCCGAGACCTAGTCACCCAATGGAATCTCTGTGAAACAGTGGGGGGTAGACTGGGAGTCTGGCTGTTGTGGCACACAAACTGCTTTTGACAAGAGCAGCAGATAAGTGCGGTGCCAAGTTTTCAGTGGGCCCGTGCTTCCCTCTGGTCGGATCTGATACACTGGCAGCCTTGGCAGCTGCTTACTGTCAGGGTGCCAGGAAACCAGACCACACAGGGAGTCAGGTAAAACAAAGCAGTTTATTGGAGCAAACAACAATAAACGCACAGAGAGTGAGGAAGTAAGAGCAGGAACAAGCTGGGGTCAAGTCAAGAAAGCTGGTAGTCTTCCAAACCGGGGTCGAGTCCAGAAGTGGGTAGTCTGCTGATGCCGGGTTGTCGGCCGAAGTGGGTTAGAGAGCCAGGAGAGTCGTCAGCCAAGCCAGGTCATACACAGAGGAACACGGAGAACAGAAGACTGCTAGCAGAGATGCACCTTGGAGCACAAACACAAGGGAAACGACTGCAACCCATCAGGTGATAGATACAGTTGTGCTCATAAGTTTACATATCCTGGCAGAATTTATGATTTCTTGGCCATTTTTCAGAGAATATTAATGATAACACAAAAACTTTTCTTTCACTCATGGTTAGTGTTTGGCTGAAGCAATTTATTATCAATCAACAGTGTTTACTCTTACTTTTTTAAAATCATAATGACAACAGAAAATACCCAAATGACCCATATCAAAAGTTTACACATACCCTGGTGATTTTGGCCTGATAACATGCACACAAGTTGACACACATGGGTTTGAATGGCTATTAAAGGTAACCATCCTCACCTGTGACCTGTTTGCTTGTAATTCGTGTGTGTGTATAAAAGGTCAATGAGTTTCTGGACTCCTGACAGACCCTTGCATCTTTCATCCAGTGCTGCACTGACATTTCTGGATTCTGAGTCATGGGGAAAGCAAAAGAATTGTCAAAGGATCTGCGGGAAAAGGTAGTTGAACTGTATAAAACAGGAAAGGGATATAAAAAGATATCCAAGGAATTGAGAATGCCAATTAGCAGTGTTCAAACTTTAATCAAGAAGTGGAAAATGAGGGGTTCTGTTGAAACCAAACCACGGTCAGGTAGACGAACTAATATTTCAGCCACAACTGCCAGGAAAATTGTTCGGGATGCAAAGAAAAACACACAAATAACTTCAGGTGAAATACAGAACTCTCTGAAAACATGTGGTGTGGCTGTTTCAAGATGCACAATGAGGAGGCACTTGAAGAAAGATGGGCTGCATGGTCGAGTCGCCAGAAGAAAGCCATTACTATGCAAATGCCACAAAGTATCCCACTTACAATACGCCAAACCGCACAGAGACAAGCCAAAAATCTTCTGGCACAAAGTCATTTAGAGTAATGAGACCAAAATTTTGCTTTTTGGCCACAACCCTAGTCGTTACATTTGGAGAGGAGTCAACAAGGCCTATGATGAAAGATACATCATTCCTACTGTGAAACACGGAGGTGAATTGCTGATGTTTTGGGGATGTGTGAGCTACAAAGGCACAGGAAATTTGGTCAGAATTGATGGCAAGATGAATGCAGGATGTTATCAAAAAATACTGGAGGAAAATTTGCATTCATCAGCCCAGAAGCTGCGCATGGGACGTACTTGGACATTCCAACATGAGAATGATCCTAAACACGAGGCCAAGTCCACCTGTCATTGGCTACAGCAGAATAAAATGAAGGTTCTGGAGTGGCTATCTGTCTCCTGACCTCTATATCATTGAGCCACTCTGGGGAGATCTCAAACGTGCAGTTCATGCAAGACAGCCCAAGAATTAAAAGGAACTGGAGGCTTTTTTCCAGAAGAATGGGCAGCTTTACCATCTGAGAAGATAAAGAGCCTCATTCACAAATACCAAAAAAGACTTCAAGCTGTCATTGATGTTAAAGGAGGCAATACACGGTATTAAGAACGAGGCAATACACGGTATTAAGAACTGGGGTATGTAAACTTTTGATCAGGGTTATTTGGGTAGTTTCTGTTGTCGTTATGATTTAAAGAGTAAACACAGTTAATTGATAAGAAATGGCTTCAGCCAAACGCTAACCATGAGTGAAAGAAACGTTTTTGTGTTTTCATTCATATTCTCTGAAAAATGGTCAATAAACATAATTTCTGCCAGGGTATGTGAACTTATGAGCATAACTGTATAGTCAAGTGTGCAGCATCATCATCACTGTGTGATGCCCAGGCAGCAGGCAAGTGATGATGCATTTAGAGTTTATAAGAGGCAGCAGTCTGCACATATCAAAGATGGCTGCCAAAAGGATGGCAACGTAAGACCTTGACACTTACAGAAGATGTAGGGCTGTGACTTCTAGAGATCAGCCAACTTGTGCTTTCCAGGGACACCCAGGTTTCTCAGCAGCCCTCTGTCACCAGGTTGCAGGTTTTTTGAGACAGCTTGAGCCTTCTCATAGGTGGTTTTCAGACTTCTCCTCAGGCTGTCTACATATCCTCTGTGGAATGTTGTTGAGGTATGGTCTAGGGATGTGCCGAAAGGCCAAGTTACCTGGCAGCCGAGCCTCCTGTCTGAATATCAGCCAATAAGGGGAGTAGTCTGTGGCATCATTTGCAATGCTGTTATATACATGCATGATGGCCGCAATATGCTTACTCCAGTGTTGTTTTTGTTCAGAAGTAAGAATCCCAAGCATATCTAGAAGAGTGCGGTTGAATCTCTCCGACTGTGGATCCCTCTGAAGGTGATATGTTGTGGTTCTGGACTTTTGATTGCCTAAGAGTCTCTTGATGAGGTTACTCTTGAGGTCTCCCCCCTTGATCGGAGTTAATACGCTGAGGCATACCATAATGGACAAAGAACTTTACCACTACAATCTTGGCTACAGTGGATGATTGCTGGTCTTTTGTGGGAAATGCCTGGGCATTGAAGAGTTCAGTCACCACCAGGATATTTCCCTGTCCATTCAAGGCTCTAATCACAGAAAGTCAATGTATACCAGCTCCATGAGTCCTTGGTTCTGAAGATGGCCCATTGGGGCAGCTCGTTAGGCAGAGTCTTTCTCTACATGCACATGATGCCAAAATAGCAATAGCCCTCAACTTTAGCCCGCATAAAAGGCCAGAAGAACCGGCCCCTCACTAGGCTGAATGTCCTCTTGGGCCCTAGGTGGCCATGGTTGTCATGTAGGGCAGTTAGCACCATCTGTCTACACTTCCCGGGTAGGAACAACTGCCATTTTTCTTTGGGATTGTTAGAGGGGCCTTCGGTAGACGGGCTTCCTTCTGGGAGTCAGTAAGTAGTAAGTCAGGGTGTTGGCTCTCCAAAGCCTTTAATACCTAAGTTACAGAGAGGGTCTTCCATCTGGTCCCTTCTCAAGTCTTTCTTGGAGAGCTTGGGCAGGCCTTCATCCCCAACTTGGTTAACATTAGCATCTGGGGACAGCAACCACTGAGACTCCAATGTCTTCGGGCCTTGACCCGCCTTCGGCTCCCTGCTCCAGCTCTATTCTGCTCCCTGACAAAAAACTTGTATCACTTCCGGGGTGAGTTCATCCATTCTTCAGGAAAGTCTCTTAAGCAATGGGGTCTTCTTGACGAAGCGTCCAAATTTTTGTTCCCGACCCCGGACGGTACTTTAGGCTGAAGGTGAACCCGGATAGGGTAGTGAGGATGTATGTGAGTATGTATGTGAAGATGTATGTGAGCGTATTGTCTGTCTTGATCATGAAGTCTTCTCCGTAAAGATTTTCCCTCAGTTTATCCACCACTGCCCGCTTCAGAGCCAGAAACTCAAGTTTGTGCGTGGGGTAGTTCTTCTCGGTGGGTGCCAGGCTCCAGCTCACATAGGCAATAGGCCGCAGGTGCCTGCCATGTTCCTCATATATAGCACCTCACCTAACCTGTTTTGGCTGGCATCAATGTGAAGTTCATACAGCTTGGTTGGATCTGCACAGGCCAGGACTGGAGCAGTTGTTAGGCTCCACTTCAGCTGCCTAAAAGCCTGCTCACACTGGTCAGCCCATTGTTCCTGAGTTGACTCCTGAGGTTTTGTAGGCCCTCCAGCTGGACTGACAGGCTTGGTCAGGTCTGGTCTTCATCTTCGCTTTTTAATAGATCAGTAAATGGGCAAGCTATTTTAGCGAATCCCTAGACAAATCTCTTGTCGTAGGAGCAGAATCCCAAAAATGACCTAAGCTCAGTGACATTGGTAGGCCTCGGCCAGGAGGGGATAACTTCCAGCTTGTGGGGTCGATGGCCACTCCTTCAGCAGAAACGATATGGCCAAGGTAGTTGCCTGAGAGTTGATAGAACTGGCATTTCTCCAGAGACCGCTTCAACTACCCATACTCATGGAGTCTGTTCAGGACCTTCTCCAGACATTCTGTGTTTCTCTAGAGTCTGGCCGAAGACTATGATGTCATTTAGGTACACCAACACCTCAATCAGGTTTGTCACCTACTGTCTTCTCCATCATCCTCTGGAATGTGGTTGGATCGCCAGACAGGCCTTGAGGCATCTGGTCAAACTCAAAGAACCTTATAGGGTTAATGACAGCTGTTTTCTCCCACTCTTCAGGGTGCATGAGGATGCCATAGTACCCACTCTTCAAATCCAGCACATTGAACCACTTTGCCCCTGATAGGCTCTGCAGGGCATCTTCTATTCTTGGGGTGGTATATTGATCAGGGATGGTCCTTTGGTTCAGCATCTGCTAGTCAACACAACAACCTCAGGGAACCATTCTTCTTCCGCACCACCACTATCGGGGAAGCATATGGATTTCTGGACTCTCGGATGATACCTGCTCTCTTCAGTTCGGCAAACTGTTCAGGCAGATCTTTCAAGTCCCCTAAAATAATACGCTAACCCCCTATACCGATAGCTAAGGGGAAACTTCAAAAGCTTCAGTCTAACATAGCTCAGTTTATTTGGGGTGCTAGGGGACCCAGACTCCCGCGGAGGGTTCTCACTAGAAACCGTCTGCAGGGAGGCCTGGGGGTCCCTCTACTTTGGAGATATTATCATGCGGCCCAACTGGCACAATTTTCAGTCATATATGCAATGGGTGGTAGACCAGACTGGGTGGACATGGAAAGGCAAGCTATTCCCAATCACACTATAGACTTCTTGGTTTGGTCCCCCTCACGTAGTAGACCCCCAATTTTGGCACCCACCCTCTCTGACTCTATCGCGCTTTGTGACAGGCTATATAAACACCCCACACTCATATCGGCTCATAAACCCCTGCCCCATAACTTCAATATACCGGATTTCCCCCCCGGGCATGAACATTGAAGCTTTCCGATGGTGGACCAACAAGGGGCTGTTCAGGATAGGACATTTCCTGTTGCCTCGAGGCCCCCTGTCAGTCTCGCACTGTGTTAGTCAACTTAGCATGCCACCCACAGAGAATTTTAGGTTACACCAAATAAGACATTTCCTATCGTCCGTGGTCGCAGGTTCAGATGCTGAACCCCGGGCCACATCCTATGAAGGCTAGTGTTCGCAGGCTCATGTCCAGAGGGGAGGTATTTCGCTGATCTACGGGGCTTTAATCGACTCACCTGAAAAGCCCAGGTATGCCCTTTCTTGGGAAAGGGATCTCGAGTTGTCTTGGGAGCCGATGTCTGGAACTCCATCTTTAGGAGGGCATTTAAAGGTTTTTTGAATATGTCTCTCATAGAAGCAAATGTTAAGATTATTACTCATTGGTATCTTGTACCCACCCGTCTAGCTAAAATGTACCCAGGCACTGACCCCCTGTGTTTCCTCAACTGTGGACATCAGGGCTCCATGCTTCATATTTGGTGGGAGTGTCCTCGTATCCGTAGCTTTTGGAATAAAATATTTAGCATGATTCGCAAAGTTACTGGGCTGTCAGTTCCCAAGACCCCGGAAGTTGCACTGCTTTTTGGCCCCGGAGTGAAGGGGCCTAAAACCAGTGTAAAACTGATGCACTTTATGCTGTTGGGAGCGAAACTGACCTTGGCTCGGGCGTGGAAGTCCCAGGAGAAATGACCCAGGAGAAGATAGTTAGTATCTTCAGGGACAAGCAGGCTGAATTTGATGCAATATGGGAGCCCTGGTGTCTGTACATCACACCGCCTTCATCGTAGCTACTCTTCCAGGAGGGCAGGGAGGAGGTCCCTTCCCTCTTCCCCCTTTCTGCTTCCACTCCGGCTTCACTCTACTTTCTCTTTTCTTCTGTTGAGTTTTTCTTTTCTTCTCTCCTTCATTTCCCTAATCTGCTGCCTCACCTTCTCTATTCTTTCTTGGTTCTCTGTATCTCTAGCTCTCTCAGGATTTACCATTGCCCGGCTTTTAGGTTTTTTTTGTAGATTCCTTCTTCTTGGATGGCATGACAGGATAAGGTCCCACAGGCTTGGCGGGAAAGTTGCATGAAGTGGTAGCTTCAGCCTGTCCTGTGGCCTGTATCCTCACTCCTTTCTTGTGGGGTTTCTGATCCAACTTGAGCTCTGGGGGTTTGGTGTGCACTAACTTTCTGATGCCGGCAGCATGGGTCAAGGGATGTGGAATACTGGGTCGCTCAGAGGCAACAGCGGGAGCCCTCTGCAAGGGTATGGACTTCCACTGCGGTCTCTTCGCATCATTGTTTTTGGAGCTAATATTTGGGCATTGCATGACAAAATGTCCTACTTCCCCACAGCATTAACATTTCTTGCCTGTGGGAGAGCCACCATCCCTTCTCTCGGTTACGAGGGTGGATACAGTCTGTTTCACTTCTGAGTGCTTGTTGCATATTAGAATGGGCTTCCATCACTTGCCCTACTGTAATATGAATCCCAGAGAATGTTTGCTGTAAAGTAGTTTGTGCTTGTGCCAACTGAGCTGGTCCCTAGTTCAGGTCCAGACTGTGTAATATAAGCTATAGCACCATGTTTGGGTTCCTTAGCAGGCTCGGGCTTCAGTACCTTGGCTGCAATGAGAGCCCCCTCCTCTCTAATAGTAATACTTGAGAGGGTCACTTGAACCCCTGGCTCAAAGCTGTAGCATAGTAGGATTCAGCAGCTGAGCCTCTCTTGTATTTGTAGTATGGGGGCTCTACCTGCAGCTTTGGCTTCCATTCCACCCTTAATTATGGCTTGATGAAGAATCTAATCTAGCTGCGCGACATAGGCTGATAGCTTCTCATCCTCCTTTTGATAAGTGTGGTTGAGGAGATAGATTACCTCTGTGCAGTCTTCAACTCTTCCATAGATATTGCAAAGTGCTTCTAAACACTCGGAAGCAGTACAGCTGGGCTTATCCCATTTTAGATTTCGAATTACACCAGCAGCTGGTGCCCGCAGACTTTCAACCACCCTCTTCCTCTTTACTGTATCAGCTACTTCCCACTCCTCACCCACTTGGATAGCTTGATCAATCCCAGTATAAAATTCATCCTCCCCTGAGGGTGTAGGAACTTCACATACATGTAAGTTGTTTTTTTTTTTCGGGTCTGCAGACACCCAGCGATCGTTTCTGAGAGAGGCAGAACTGCAGTCTGCCTATGCAAAACAAGGCAGGTCGCCCTTCTGTCAGAGAGAAAGATGGAGATCTTGTGTTTCTGTTAAGCAGGAACACGGATCTCTGTCTTCCCCTAGTCAAAGCACCCCCCACACATTTAGCCAGCACTCCCAGCGAACACATTTAACCCTTTGATTGTCCTTCCCTGCCAGTGTCATTAGTACAGTGACTGCATTTTTGTATAGCACTGATCACTGTATTAGTGTCCCTTGTCCCCAAAAAGTGTCACTTAATTTCAGATTTGTCTACCCCAATGTCGCAATCCTGCTAAAAATCGCTTATCGCCGCCATTTCTAGTAAAAAAAAAATTCCATAAATCTATCTCCCATAGTTTGTAGACGCTATAACTTTTGTGCAAACCAATCAATATATGCTTATGGGGATTTTTTTTTTACCAAAAATATGTACCTGAGCACATATTGGCCTAAATTGATAAAGAAATTTTAGATTTACATTTTTTTATTGGGTATGTTTTATAGCAGAACTTAAAAAATATTAGTTTTTTTTTTTTTTTTTTCAAAATTGTCGGTATTTATTGTTTACAAAAAAAAGACTGCAGAGGTGATCAAATACCACCAAAAAAAAGCTCTATTTGTGGGCAAAAAAGGACATCAACTCTCTTTAGCTACAGTGTCGCACGACCACGCAATTGTCAGTTAAAGTAACGCAGTGCCGTATCGAAAAAATGGCCTGGTCATGGAGAAAGTTACAAGAAGGCAGGAGAACACAGTAGGAATCACTTTCATGAAAAATAGATTACAGAGTCATTAAGCAGTGTGGATTATTTTTGCAGAATAAGCATATTGTTTAGTGTCCTTTAAAAAACCCTAATAACACTAGATCCTACAAAAACAAACATAATGAAATAAGAAAAAGAAGCTATACAAAGATAACTGCAAACCTTGCCATAAAAAAAGAACCAAAAAGAATTACAAACTAAATATACCATTTCTGGGTACAACCCAAAGAACAGAAAATGAACACATCTGCAAATCTTTTTTTTTTTTAAATCCATAAAAACGGAAAATTTATATCAAATACTTACGATAATTTTCCTTTCGTGATGGACTCCATGGCAGCATACGTATCGGGTTTGGCCCCGCCTCCAAACCTACCCATAGGACATCACTCCCATAAATCTTTGCACCTGTTCAGCACACGTGTTCTGTAACTATCCTCCTCAGAATCCGGGAGGGAACTCCTGCTGCCATGGAGTCCATCAGGAAAGGAAAATTACGGTAAGTATTTGATATAGATTTTCCGTTTTCCTGACAGACTCCATGGCAGCATACGTGTCGGGAAATAACTCACCGTACACAAAAGGGTGGGCAGGTGCTGAACAAAAGTTTAATTTTACTCTGTCAAACAGACAGGACTTGTAAACCAAAGTTAACAGAAGAAAGAGCCGCGGCTCAACACAATAGTGAGACAAAAAAGTATTTATAGAGGACCAGGACACTGCTCTACAAATCACTTCAGGGGAGACGTGTCTGGACACTGCCCAGGAAGTAGAGACACTCCGAGTTGAATGAGCCGTAATCGCCACTAGAGGGGTCAAGCCCTTAGCCCTATAAGCCCATTGGATAGTTTGGATGATCCAAGAAGAGATGGACCTTGAAGAAGCCCGAAGACCCTTGTTCTTTCCACTGAAAGTGACAAACAAATGATCTGACTGTCGAAAGGAGACTGTAGCTTCCAGATACTGCTTGAGGCAATTTCCAACATCCAGCGGATGGACAGAAGAATCTTCTTCTTGCCTAAAGGTAGGCAGAACTATTTCCGTGTTTTCATGAAAAACTGAAGTAACCTTCGGTCTAGCCTCCAGCATAGGAATTAATACTACCCTGTCTGGAAAGAAGGTTAGAAAGGACTCCTGTGCCCCTAAAGCTCCGATTTCGGCAGAGATGTATAGTAACGAAGTAGAACTACTTAAGTACTGTACTTAAGTACCGAAATGCGGTATCTGTACTTTCCTAGAGTAGAATTTTTTTCTCCTACTTCTACTTTTACTTCACTACATTTTTTCGATGATTTCGATACTTCTACTCAAGTATTTTTTTTTTGTGCTGCATAGTTACTCGTTACTTTTAAAAAAATTACCACTGCCAGAACAGTAGATGGCAGGTTGCATAAAGCTCAAAAAAATGTGTATAATGTCATTTGTAAATCAGAGCATACGAAAATAAAGGCTGTGTATAATAAAAGCTGCTATACCAAATCTTTCCAATAAAAAGAAAATATGAAACAAACAAATAAATGGTGCTATAGCGCTTAAAGTGCATCAAGAAACTACTAACAAACACAGGTTAATCATTTGAATAAATCATTTGAAATAATAAAAAACAATATGATGTTCAAACTTTTGACTTCTTTCTTTAATAACTACATAACACAGTACTTGTACTTCTACTTTCAGTACTTGAGTAGAATTTTTTTTTCAAAACTACTGGTACTTTTTACTTTTAGTACTTAAGTAGCAAATTTTTTGAAAAAACTACTTGCAATACTTAAGTAAAAAAAATGTTGAATACTTTAGTACTTCTACTTAAGTAACTTTTTCTGCGAGCACTTCCACTTCTACTCAAGTCACTTTTTGATCGAGCACTTGTACTTTTACTCAAGTAGAAATTTCGAGTACTTTATACAAGTCTGGATTTCGGAGACTCTTCGCCGATGTAATGGCTACCAGGAACACGGTCATCAATGTCAACTCCTTGATAGTAAGAGTTTCATCTGTGTCACGTAATCGTTGTGATAGAAAGTCCAGAACTAAGGGGAGATCCCACTTGGGAAACCTTGGCTTCTTCTGGGGCCTGAGTCTCATTGCCCCTTTGAAGAATTGTCGGACTAGCGTATGGGTAGCCCAAGAAATGCCGGTAAAGGCTGAAATAGCCGACACCTGAACTCTCAGAGAACTCACTGATAGAGGAAGATCTAGACCAGAAAGCTTAGCACATCCTGAATCCTGATGGATGAATGAGGGTTGAACCTTGTGGCCAGATGCGAGGAAAATCTTGACCAAATTCTCTCATACACTTTATTAGTTGAACTCCCTCTGGCACTCAAAAGTGTAGAGATGGCCTCTTCAGAGCACCCTAAGGCTTGTAGCCTTCCCCTCTCAACAGTCAAACCTTCAGATGCAGCCGGGCTGGACAAGGATGCAATATGGTGCCTTGAGATAGTAGATCTTGCCTGAGAGGCAGCGGAATCGGTTCCTGAACGCGGAGAAGTGTTAGCAGAGGGAACCAAAGCCTGTTGGGCCAGAATGGAATCACTGCCACTATTTCCGCTGCTTCCGACCTGAGTCTCCAGAGAAACTGAAGGATTATGGGAACTGGGGGAAAGGCATATGCCCTGTTGAACCTCCAACAATCCGTGAGGGCGTCCAGAGCCTGAGGATCCCTGAACCTCGCACAGTATTTTTTCAACCTGCGGTTGCGAGGAGAGGCAAACAGGTCTACCCCTGGGGAGAACCCCAGGCTCAGGATCCACTCGAAGACCTCCTCGTGGAGAGACCACTCGTTGTTGTCCAACTGCACACGAGATAGAAAGTCGGCTTGGACACCTTGGACTCCCGGAACATACACTGCTGACAGGTCAGACAAGTTCTTTTGAGCCCAGACCATAATTGGCTCCACCTTTCGCAGCAAGGACCAACTGCGTGTCCCTCATTGCTTCCTTATGTATGCGACTGCTGAGGTGTTGTCCAGTCTTTGCATCACTGGAAGACCTTTTGTCAAGTGAGGGAACGCTTTCAGAGCTTGAAGGGCCGCCAGTAGCACCAGAATGTTGGACATTATCCCCCGGGAGGGGAATTTCCATTTGCCCTGAGCCACTTCCGAGAGGCAATGAGCCCCCCAACCTGTGCTGCTGGCATCCGATGTTATCACAACCCATGAGGTCTGTACAAGAGAATGGCAGCACAGAAGATGCTCCCGCTGCAGCCACCATGGAAGACTTGCTCTCATGGCTGGGGTCAGGAAGATGGTATGATCCAAATGCCAGGTGTCCCATTGACGAAGAAAGCCTTTTTGGAATGGCCTCATTCTCCATAGGAGCTACAGCCACCATGGTCCCGATTATTCTCAAGCACTGATGCGCTTGGAGGTGAGGTGATGCAAGGGCACGCAGAATCCTGTCCCTGACCACTGTGATCTTCTCCTCCGGAAGGGACACTGTCGCTGTCAGTGTATTGAACAAGGCCCTGAGGTAGACGAGAGACTAGGTGGGAATTAGATGACTTTTCTCTAGATTTAGCAGCCACCCAAACATCTGAAGGGTGGATTTGTCTTGGGACAAGAGGAGCAGATCGTCCAAGTAATGATGTAAGCGAATGACCTTTGTTCTCAATAGAGCTACCACAGCCAGCAAAACTTTCGAGAAGGTTCGTGGAGAAGTGGAGAGCCCGAAGGGGAGGCAAGTGAACTGAAGGTGTAATTAATTGACAGAAAACCGGAGGTATTTCTGGAAATCTTCTGCAACAGGGACATGGAAATAGGCGTCTTTTAAGTCTATAGACACCATCCAGTCCGCAGGTTGGACCGCCTGTTGAATAGAAAGAAGAGTTTCCATCTTGAACCTTTCCTTTCTGATGAATTGATTTTGAAAGGTCAGATCGATGACTGGCCTCCATGTTCCGTTTTTCTTGCGAACCAAGAAAAGAGGGGAGTAGATTCCCTGGCTGCACCCTTGTTCTGGTACAGAGACGATAGCCCCTTGAGAAACTAGTGACTCTATGTAGAAAAATAGTGCCTGGCACTTCTCTCCTGAGGGTGGCAGGGAGGTAGGAAGAAACCTTGATCTTGGAGTTTCTCTGAAAGTCCACTTGTGCCCGTACGTGACTGTCCTGACAGTCCAGGAGTCTCGGATTGAGGCCGCCCAGACATGCCGGAAGTGTAGCAACCGAGCCCCCACTTGACATGTCTGAGCGGGCCCAATCTCAAAAATACTTGGTCGTATCACGTTCACCGGAGGGGACACTCTTAGAAGGTTTCTGCGAGGAGGTTTGTCATGCTCTCCAGTTGCGACCAAATTCTCTGCCAGGCCTATAGGTACGTGCTTCCCTGGCACGGCCAGGAACATACCTTCTGGGTTGTCCTTTCCTTGGATTGAGAGGACGTCGATCCTGAGGGAGAAACCCAGACCTGCTGCCCGTGGCCCTGGTTATCGCCTCATCCAGCTTATTCCCAAAGAGGGAGAAGCCTCCAAAAAGAATACGGCTTTAGACTTGTTTTGAAGCTGGGTCAACCATCCAAGGGCGGAGCCACAAAGCCCTCTTGGCCGTTACTGAGGACAGCATAACTCTGGCCAACAGACGTATAAGGTCAATAGATGCCTCCCCCAGAAAAGACAAAGCCATCTTAAGTTCCTGAATCGGGGAACTTCTGGCAGCCTCCTCAGAAAGGCTCCGAAAGGACTCATCCACTGAGTCAGACCAAAACTCCATTGCTTTGGATAATGAGGCTAAGGCCAGTGCCGGCTTGCAGGCCATTCCCGCAGTCAGGTAGATTCTTTTAAGATCAGAATCCATCCTCCTATCCAAAGGATCTTTAAAGGAGGCTGTGTCCTCTGGTGGGAGGGTCACATGTTTGACCAGCTTCATGACTGCGGCGTCCACCAAGGGAGGAGATTCTAGATGTTTTACATCTTTTTCCTTGAAAGGATATAACCGGGACATTTTGGAAAGCATGGAATTCTTCCTTTCCACTTTATTCCATTCTTCAGTAATGATATCCCCTAATTCACCCAAAAAAGGGAAGTTGAGTCGCTCTTTGCAGAGCTGCTTAAAGAATCTCTTCTGTTTTTGGCTGAGAAAACAGCAGAGTCTTCCCAATTCAGGGTCTCTCTTACCGCTCTGACTAAGGAGGGGATGAGAGCATACTCAAATCCCAAGCAGGGATCTTCAATCTCTGAATCACTCTCTGACAGGAAAGTTGACAGGTGACTAGGTTGAGAGGTTTCAGTATCTTCCCTAGGCTGTCTTCCAAGGGGAGGGCTTGGAGGAGTCACTTCTGGGCTCTGCGCCCGACCTACTCCCAAGTCTGAGCAAAATACAGACTTCCAGCAACAGAGTGTATGATCTACACACTCTGCTGACACCTGAAGGGTTTTCAATATGGCACCCGCTGACATCATCAAGCAGCGCTGAAAAACCCTACTGCACATGCTCCACATTGTCACTGAGCATGTGCGAGAACCAAGCCTCATTCTGAGGCGCCCGCACATGCTCAGTAGCCCTAGCCACCAGGAAATAACAGGGAATAAGGTAAGAAAATACAAAACCAGCTGAAATAAAAACTTAAGCTGCCATGGAGATAAAAAAATATGACAGGCAAGGAGTACTCACGACCACCAACGAACCGCTAGCCACCAGGGATGGATGAGCATACAGCACACACCGGACTTCATGATTCTTTAAGGGTACAGGCCACCCGCAGCAGCTGGGCTTTTTGGCCAAGGTGCACGTCAGAAGAATCTTCGCCCCTGCTCCATACCCCGCAACAGCTGGGGCTTATTGGAGAACTCAATACTCGAATGGGATCCATCTTCAGGTAGGATACAGGTAATCCATTAGGAGGACAAAAAAGGAACACGTGTGCTGAACAGGTGCAAAGATTTATGGGAGTGATGTCCTATGGGTAGGTTTGGAGGCGGGGCCAAACCCAATACGTATGCTGCCATGGAGTCTGTCAGGAAAGTGTTTATTGAAAACAGAAAGAAAAAAGGGAAGGGTAACAGGTGGAAACATGTGCAGCAATGACAACCAGGTACATACAATAATCAGAAAAATACCGCACCCTCGCAGGGGTCACATCTCTGGTCAGAAGAAAAATCATGCAGTAATACAAAAGCATCAATAATCACAGTGGTATTGAGGTAACAAAGAGAATCGAACACCTATTAGCTGATATAAACATAATCCAATGCAGGAACGTACCAGGATAAACAGGGTTTCGGCATTAATGTGGGAGAAAACAGCCCCACACCTTCAGTGTAAACCTCACTGAGAGAAAATACCCTAGGAAGAAGAGGCAATATAAAGAGTGGCATCCCCCAAGAGCACTATACCTGTCTAGTCATCATACCCATGTCAAAATCCAGTAGGTAGAGAGATCCCAGGAACGGGTCTCAACCACAACAAAAATACAGATGAGTCCGGAAAAGTAAAAGACAAGAAGGGGAGAGAGAGAATGGGCATAGCAAGGGAAAAGAAAAAAAAGGGTGAAAAGGGAGAGAGAAAGAGACAGGGAAAAAAGAGGTTCAGGTGAGAGAAATCCCAACACACCAGGGATGCCTACCAAAATATCTATACCTGCAGAATACGATGCATAAGCAGTTGTGCAGGAGCTAACCCCGGGCAATCCAACCAATCCTGCCAGATCTTATGAAACCTTTTGACTGCATTACGATGGCGGTAAGCCAACTGCTCCCTCAACAGGATGTAATTGACTCGTGTCACCCACTGCGCTAACGTAGGAATCGTTGGACTCATCCAATAATTAGCAATCAGTTTTCTAGCCAAATACAATAATCTGTGCACCATGATATAAGCACCAGGAGTAAACAGTTCCGGATCCAATATGCCCAACAGGCACACCAGAGGGCCAACCGGTATAGGTGCATGGGCAACTTGTGAAATGCAGTTTGTGACCTGAGTCCAATACCTGACCAATTTCGGGCAGCGCCACAGCATGTGTATGAAATCTCCCCTGTGGGAATCGCATTTAGGGCACAAAAGCATGTCCCTTCTGCCCCACTTGTGCAGGAGAACAGGGGTACGATACGTCCTGTGAAGTATAAAGAGCTGGGAGAGCTTGTGGGAAGTCGACAGACACCGAGCTAAGGACCTCCAAGGCCTGATCCCACTGATCTCCATCAATGTCCCCCAGATCCATCTCCCACGCTGCTCTACACCGCAAGGAGGCCGGGTCCTGTATACACGAGAGAAGCCATTGGTACCTAAGGGAGATCAGTTCCCGTTTATCTTGAGCCCTGATCACAGAATTCATCATCGTCTGATCTGCCTGCCGCAGAGGGGACAGCCGCTTCTGAGCCTGAAGGGCATGGCGCAATTGAAGATAGCGATAAAAGTGTTGACGGGGGAGATTAAATTCAGTCTGAAGGCGGTCAAACGGCTTAAGTACAGAGCCCACAAACAATTGAGCCATGTACCGTATGCCCTTATCTTGCCATCCCAGAGAGTCCTGCAACCCAGAAACCTCCGGAAAGGTCGGGTTGTCCCATAACGGCGTAAAATCAAAAAAATCCGTCCGAATGCGACAACACACGCAATTCTCGCCACAAGCGACGCAGCAGGATGGCCGTGGGAGCACGGCTCGGCAATGAGGGGAGGTCCATCTCCAGGAGGGACGCTGCTGAGAGAGGTTGTCTAGAATTGGTCAAAAGCAGTGACTGCGGGTCTGTCGAGAGCTGGTCCCCCCACCCCGCTAAGTGTTGTAACTGAGCAGCAATAAAGTACATCCTCGGATGTGGGACTGCCAGTTCACCTTTATCCTTGGGGTACTGAAGGGTAGACAATTTAATACGTGGCTGCTGCCTCCTCCAGACAAGGTCACGAAATTGGGACTCCACCCGCTTAAACCAGGATACTGGGATCCACATCGGAGAATTATGGAAAATATATAGTAGCTGCGGGGCCCAAATAATTTTTATTAAATTTACTCTACCCACCACTGACAGCGGTAGCTTACACCAACTTTTGCCCTTAGTGCGTTGCTTGCCTAAAAAAGGGAGCAGGTTCAAACGCAAGTACTGAGCTGGATCCGGGGAGACCATCACTCCCAAATATCTAAAAGTGTCCGCCACCCGTAGGCGGCCCAGGGCTGGTAGAGAAGGATTAGGTATGGGGTCTAGGGGCATCAGTATGGACTTATCCCAGTTAATAGAGAAACCTGAGAAGGAGCCAAATTTTGCAACAAGAACCATAAGTGTATTAAGAGAACCCTCGGTGTGTCTCCCAGATACAGGAGGGTATCATCTGCATATAGGCAGTGGCGTACCAATAGGGGGGGCGAGGGGGGCGGTCCGCCCCGGGTGCCACACATTAGGGGGGTGTCAGGGAAGACCAGGGTGACACCCGGGGACGGCCGCCAAACTGCTTCCACCGCGGAGGAGGAGGAACTGTTTAAAGCAGAGAGGATGAGAGAGACTCACTGTCACTCCCGAGCCCTGAATACACAGCGGTCGGCGCCTCGGCGGGAACTGCAGAAGTTACTGTGCTGGTTAATGAGAATGCGATTGGTTGCTAGGACCGCCTATCAACCAGTCACCTGCTCTTTAACTAGCACAGTAACTTCTGCAGTTCCCGCCGAGGCGCCGACCGCTGTGTATTCAGGGCTCGGGAGTGACAGTGAGTCTCTCTCATCCTCTCTGCTTTAAACAGTTCCTCCTCCTCCGCTCTCCTCCTAAAAAGGTAGGGGGGGGGGGCGCATTGTATTGTAAAGGGTGGAATAAGAGTCTTTAGTGAGCTTCAGGTGAATAGGCTTAGGAGTATGATCCACTTTGGCTGGCTGAGTTGTGCTCTCACCACAAATCTAGCAAGAAATGTTGGTGTAACAGTTGTTGGAAAGAAAGTGTACCGGGCTAGAGGGGCAGAAGCCGGAGATTTATGAAGAAATAGGTAGAGAACCCCACAGATCAGTGAGATGCTCTTTTTGTGTGATTCATCCACTAAATAGTGCAGTAAATGGGAGAGAAAAGTGGTCTGATCTTTTCTAGGAGTGTAGTAGGAATATACAGTGACCTTGCATTCAAACAAATGGCCGACCAAAATAAGGTATTGTCCCTCAGGGTCATTGATCTCTGCCAGGAGGAAAAAATGGATTGATCAGTAAAATGCCACAAGAATACCCCTGTGTTTCGGCTGAGGCCATGTAGGGTTATTTGGAGGGGGGGGGCTTTGTATTGTAAAGGGGTTCTTTGCGGGGGGGCTTTGTATTGTAAAGGGGTTCTTTTTTTTGGGGGGGTGGCTTTGTATTGTATAGGGGTTCTATGAGGGGGCTTTGTATTGTATAGGGGTTCTATGAGGGGATTTATTGTAGAGGGGTTCTATTGGTGGGGGCTTTGTATTGTAAAGGGGTTATATTGGGGGACTGTGTAATGTAAAGGGTTGTATGGGGGATGGGACTGTGTAATGTAATGGGTTCTATTGGGGGGCTGTGTAATGTAAAGGGTTCCAATGGGGGGCTGTGTAATGTAAAGGGTTCCAATGGGGGGCTGTGTAATGTAAAGGGGTCCAGGGGGGATGGGGGCTGTGTAATGTAAAGGGGTCCAGGGGTAAGGGGGCTGTGTAATGTAAAGGGGTCCAGGGGTAAGGGGGCTGTGTAATGTAAAGGGGTCCAGGGGTAAGGGGGCTGTGTAATGTAAAGGGGTCCAGGGCTACGGGGGCTGTGTAATGTAAAGGGGTCCAGGGGTAAGGGGGCTGTGTAATGTTAAGGAGTCCAGGGGTACGGGGGCTGTGTAATGTAAAGGGGTCCAGGGGTACGGGGGCTGTGAAATGTAAAGGTGTCCAGGGGTAAGGGGGCTGTGTAATGTAAAGGGGTCCAGGGGTACGGGGGCTGTGTAATGTAAAGGTGTCCAGGGGTAAGGGGGCTGTGTAATGTAAAAGGGGGTCTCCATACATTTTACACGTGACACGTCAATGGGCAGTTCGTCGCCTGGGGGGGGGGGGTGCCAGATATAGGATCCGCCCCGGGTGCCAAATGCTCTAGGTACGCCCCTGCATATAGGGACTCCTTTTCCTCCAGGTCACCTCTCCGAAAGCCCACCACAGCTGGGGTACTCCTAATGAGGGCCGCCAGCGGCTCTATCGCCATGGCAAACAGCAGGGGGGACAAAGGGCACCCCTGCCTAGTGCCTCTGTACAGGGGGAACGGGGAAGAGAGTTCCCCATTCACTCTGACCCATGCTCGTGGCGCTGAGTACAACGCCCTCACCCATCCAATGAAGTCATCTCCCAGTCCAAAGCGTGAGAGAACCTCCCACAGATACGGCCACTCGACACTATTGAATGCTTTGGCCGCATCCAATGATAAAATGGCTCTGTTACCCGTATTGTCCACCGGAAGTTGCAAATTAAGATAAAGCCGTGGTATGTTAATCGCCATTGATCTGCCCGGAATAAATCCGGACTGGATCCTTCCCTGGCTTGGGCAAAACAATAATAATGGCTTCACTCATGGAATCCGGCAGTACCCCCGTCCTCATAATTTCCTGCATAGTAGAGAGAAGGACCGGCAGAAGCACCCGCCCATACCTAGAATACACCTCAACTGGAAGGCCATCTGCTCCCGGTGCCTTATTGTTGGGCGCCTGTCCCAAGGCATCCGTAAGCTCATCCATAGTAACAGGAGCACTAAGGGACATCCTATCCTGTGTCCGAAGCTGAGGTAGGGAACACCCGTCCAAAAATGAGGACATGGCTGCTCCCGCCCCCCCCCGCACCGGGACTGATACAAATCAGCATAAAAATGCCTAAAGCCATCAAGTATCTGTGATGTGGAGGAGACCACCCTCCCTGAGGGAGAGACGATCTCTGCCACTGAGCCAGGGTCCTGTTGAGACCTGGCCACCATGGCCAGCATGTGTCCTGCATTTTCGCCCTCCTCAAAGTACGTTTGTTTCAAAGAATACTGTTTCTTCTCAGCTGCTGAGAGTACCACCGAGTTATATAGGGCCTGGGCCTCTAACCAGGCCTTTTGTGTGGAGGGAGAAGGTGAGGCTATCACCGCTTCCTCCCTACATTTAATTTCGCCACATACCGTGTCCTCCCACTGCGCAGAGTTACGTTTAATCATAGCAATCCCTTCGATAATTTGACCACGCAAAAAAGCCTTCAGGGCATCCCATACCACCGCAGGGGAAGCAGATCCCTGATTGACAGCAAGGAAGTCCTCCAAAGCTGGGCCAATGGGATCCGGCTCAGGGAACAGCGTCAGCCAGAACGGATTTACCCGCCACAGCCGACGAGCCCCCGATCCCAGCACCGAAAATTTGACCCAGAGCGGGGAATGGTCAGACATCAGGTGGGGTTTGTACACCGAATCAGACACCCAGGGCCTCATAGAGTCATTCCCCAGGGCCAGATCAATACATGACAACCCGCCATGAATGGCCAAATAACAGGAATAACACCTAGTGGTTGCATGTCTGTCCCTCCAAACATCTCTGAGGCCCATCTCCAATAAAAACTTAGCAAACGCCGTTGGGCGCAATACAGGGATGGGTCCTTGATGGGAGGGGTTAAATTTGTCAAGAGCCAGGTCAACATAATTGTTATAGTCACCCAAGGCCAGCACAGGAGTATCAGGGTGGGGCGCCATAAATTGCGCCAAGAGACGGAGAACCTCGTGGGAGAAGGGTGGAGGGACATAGACAGCGGCTAAAATGCAGAGAAAACCATTAAGTTTGCATAACAAAAAGACATATCTCCCCAAATCATCCACCCTGCTGCACAGACACGCAAAAGTCACCTCCCTAGACACCAACATGCTCACCCCCCTAGAATAAGAGGAGTGGACAGAATGGTATTGAACAGGGTATGCTCGAGAGCGTAACAAGTGCGTGGTGGTGCGCACAAGGTGGGTCTCTTGCAGACAGACAACTGTAGGTTTAAGCCTCCTAAGATATGCAAAAACTGCTTTACGTTTGACCCCATCAGCCAAGCCCCGGACATTCCATGACAAAATTAAAGCATTAAACCGTGAGAGTTCCTTGAGGTATCAAAGTTATAATAAAAGCCCAACATCAAAAACCTCCCAAACCACCGGACATACCACTCCCCACAGCCATTCAGAATCCACGAGAGCAAAGTCCACAGGAGTACGTGCATGGGACACGTAGTTGGATGTAAAAGGTAGTACAGTCCACGCCAGCCATCTGCAGCTGCAAGAGTCCTAGGCAGGAAAGGTCTCACCCGGAAAAGAACCTGAGATAAAGGGGGAAAAAGTATCAAAGTGAAGAACAAAGTCAATCGGGCCAACAGGGCCCAGTAGCAAAATACTCTCCAGTCCACGGAGCCAATGTGTCCACGCAGGACAACAGGATAAGGGCACAGTATGCAAAGGAACCGCATACAGGTAACTTTGGGGGGAAACACGACAGTCTTGCTCAGCCGATCGGTGATCCCAAACGTAGCTCCCCCAGGGGGGGTAAAACTCAGACTGTACAACAGAGACTTGAAAATGGACTGTCGATGCTCCTCACAGACAGAACCTCAAAGCCAATGAAGGAGAACAGCACCCCTGAACTCAAGGGGGTACCTGCTGGGCCAGATTACGTTCCTCCCTGTCCAAAGAATTGGGTAGAGCCATTCGCCACAACCTTCAATTTAGCAGGATAAAGCATAACATAAGGCACATTCAACTTGCGCAGTCTCTTTTTGATATCCAAAAATTTAGCTCTCCTGCGTTGCACTTCAGCAGAAAAGTTAGGGTACAGAGAGACTCTGGCATTGTCCACAGAGAGATCAGCAGTGGTCCTAGCTTTATTCAGGATAACATCACGGTCCTTATAATTAAGCAGCTTGAAGAGAAAGGGTCTGGGGGGGCACCCGGCACCCGGAGGAGGAGGTCTGGCAGGGACTCTATGGGCCCGCTACACTGCAAACATAGGGGAGAAGGGATCCTTTCCAAAGGTGTTACGAAGCCATGCTTAACTAAAATCCATGCTTAAATAACATCCCTCTGTAATGGCTGCCACTCATCTTCTATGGTACTGACCCGGCCCTCTAATGCAGCCGTGCGATCCCGCAGCTTCTGCATGTCCTGGAGTACCAGGGACAGTTCTAATTTCATGCCTTGTACTTCCCCGGCTAGTCTAGTAATGTTGGCGTTGCCAGTAGTGTCCGCTGAAAGAATATCCCGCAAGGTAGGCTCAGAGTCAAGGGCCAGGGTAGGGGAGGTAGGCCGCAGCTGCAGCACCGCTCCCGCCTCATGGTAAGCTGAAGGCCCCGACTCCAGAAACAAGGAGGGCCCGCCATCCACCAAATCCCCCGAGGCCATGTCCACATCCCCCACATCAGCCAAGCAGGGAGGGGGAGCAGGGTCTTTACCTTGGGGTTTCACAAACAGGCGCTACGCGGCTTCCTTCTGCTTCTCCTTCGCTGAGCGGGTCGCTGCGCCGCCATCTTGGCTGCCAGGATCTGCCACCGACCGGGAGTTCGTGCTGTGCTTGGACATCAGTCCGGATGGAAATGGCTGCACTTAAGGTAAGCAGAAGATGTGTAGAGGGTAGCCCGAAAGTTACAGGTAAATCAAACACAGGATTGCTGAGATATGCAGGAGAATGTTCAGGATTCCAGCGGAGCTACTGCAGGACACGTCCGCTCACATCACTCGCCGGCCACACCCCCCATCTGCAAATCTTACTATCTTACCTGAATGCCATGTCAAAATCTCAAGGTGTCCCATGTAAATATGTTGTAAACATGTTGATTTTACTGAAAATGTGGATATAACGGATGAACTGGGAATCAGCAATGTATTGTATTACAGCTTTTAGCACCAGAAATATCAGTCCCCTCTAAATTTCTTATATTCTGGCCAACCAGCAAACTGGATTGTATACATGTCGCACTACCCCGGAAAGGGCTGCTGATAACTGGTCCCCCTATTTATGCTTAGCCAGGCAACAAGCATTTTCCACTTTCATCTTGATACAAGAAAACAGTCTCTGAGCTTAGTTTTGTTGTTTTATTAGGGATAATGACCTCACTATGGTAAAAGGGTTATGGGATTCCTGGACACTGTAACAGATCCCCAATACTTGGACCAAGTATTTCTGTCTTAGGTCTCCAGAATCTCACGTGATGCAGTGACCTGGCCCCTCAATTCCCCCCCAAACATCAGCCTAAGCTTGATGAAGGGTAAAACAAAAGACACTTTATTCACCAACTCACTTCCAATATATACATGAGTTTGATTTCATTATCATATGCAAATGTAATTGTATACCTAACATAGTTAACATACCTTGGCCTTCTGGAAAGAGACTATAGGTGAATGAGACTGCAACATTATCATAATTCAACAAACAACAAGGCCAAAACAAAGCCGAATACGCATTCCTAGAAGTGTGAACACACCCCACCTCTAAACAGATGAAAGCAGAAGACATAGGCTCGCAGACTGCTCGTCTCCATTTTCAACACACCTTATTATAAGTGTCCATTCACATCCCCCCAGTATACCCTAGCTGAATCTTATGTCATTAGCATCTGTTTAGTCTCTCATTGTGTGAAGTCCTTGGTTGTAGGCAGCTTAGGCTTAGAGTCTGTGTCGCTTGGGGTGACAGGGACTTGAATTCAAAGTAACAGTACTCCAAGTGTCCCCCAGCATACACCCCTACACAGAGCTGCGCTCCCCTACAAGCCAGGGCCTGTAGTCCATGGGCAGGAGGCTGGCCTCCACACTCCTCCAGTAGCCCGTGGCGAACGTCCCAGCAAATGGGCGTTCGTCACATATCTCCCCCTCCTGGGGAGACTAACCAGACCCCAGACCTCCAACTGGTTTAGGTCTGTGTTAGTCTGGTGTCTTTTCCCAGACTGTGCCGTGCTCCAGAGGGCCTACTGCCCTATGTCCCAGTTGAAATATCCGGGGTCTTCCTG
Source organism: Pelophylax lessonae (assembly GCF_965119305.1). Lineage (NCBI taxonomy): Eukaryota > Metazoa > Chordata > Amphibia > Anura > Ranidae > Pelophylax > Pelophylax lessonae. The sequence goes on from NC_138777.1 coordinate 130,107,207, forward strand.
GGCAGGGCCCCAACTATAATCCACTCCAGAGGCATCCTGTTGTTGCTGGAGGGGCAAAATCAGGGTGGCATGGGACCCCATACTAGGGGGTTGGGGATCTGGGCTGACTGCCCAGCATCTCTGTAATCCAGGGGTGGAGGCCACGGTCCCATCCACCCCTTCCATGCAAAAAACTGCATGGACTGGTGGGCAGATACCAGTGGAGTTCTGCCTGGCTGCCAGCTCTTCTGCTGGGTAGGCACTCAGCTGCTGGGACACGGGACCTACAATTGCCTCTCCCGCTAATGCTGGCTGGTCCTGGGTAGTGGGCATGACCATCTCCACCCCCAGTGCTGTTGGCTGTTGCTGGGATGAGGGACCTACAATCGCCTCTCCTGGTAACCCTGGCTTGTGCTGGGTAATGGGCACAACCATCTCCACCCCCAGTGCTGTTGGCTGCTGCTGGGACGAGGGACCTACAATCGCCTCCCCTGGTAATGCTGACTGGTGCTGGGTAATGGGCACAACCATCTCCACCCCCAGTGCTGTTGGCTGCAGCTGGGACGAGGGACCTACAATCGCCTCTCCCGGTAACGCTGGCTGGTGCTGGGTAGTGGGCACGACCATCTCCATCCCAGTGCTGTTGGCTGCTGGTGGGATGAGGGACCTACAACCGCCACTCCCGCTAATGCTGGCTGGTCCTGGGTAGTGGGCACGACCATCTCCATCCCCAGTGCTGTTGGCTGCTGCTGGGACAAGGGACCTACAATCGCCTCTCCCGGTGATGCTGGCTGGTCCTGGGTAGTGGGCACGACCCTCTCCACCCCCAGTGCTGTTGGCTGCTGCTGGGACAAGGGACCTACAATTACCTCTCCCGCTAATGCTGGCTGGTCCTGGGTAGTGGGCACGAACATCTCCACCCCCAGTGCTGTTGGCTGCTGCTGGACCAAGTCTAGGAGGTGTTGGTTGTCCTGTTCCAACCCCCACTCGATAACCAGGTAGATGAGGTCTAATCTCAGCTCCAACAACAACTGGACTGGTAGCATCTTTCTCCGGTAATAATAAATAGCCCAGAACCGCGACATCGCAGGACTGCCAGAATCATCATCCTCCTCCATGGCCTTCCACAACAGGCCTGGGCCATCATAGCCCCCCCCCTCTGGATGAATGCCTTCTGCCATCCAAGGGTCTCGTTGGACTGCGTACCACCATAATGCCCGGTACGAGTCGTCCAGCATAATTTCTCTTTGGACCAGGCATTTAAGGTGCGTTTCCCACTGCGTCAAGGGTTGTTCTCCCAGGATAATCATGTGTTGGCTCACTTGTTCCTGCCAGCGTTGCGCTGCACTTGGAAGCTTCTCTTTCCACCGAAGCTGTGATACTTCCATGGACTCCTGCCAGAGTTCTTGCATTACATATTTTCTCCAGTTCCCCTTGTCCTTGGCTGACATATGGCCTTGTTCCTTTGCCAGTATGTCTTGTAGTCTCCGCTGGAACTCCACCTCATAAGGGAAACTGCCTGGGGGCTAGCTCGCTCCATCTCCTGAGTTCCTCCTTAGACCGAGATGCTGCTGGGCTCCTCCCTCACTGCATTCCTGGTTTGGGATCTATTCAGAGAAGAATCCCACCACTTGCCACCAGTGTAACAGATCCCCAATACTTGGACCTTAGGTCTCCAGAATCTCACGTGATGCAGTGACCTGGCCCCTCAATTCCCCCCTCAAACATCAGCCTAAGCTTGATGAAGGGTAAAACAAAAGACACTTTATTCACCAACTCACTTCCAATATATTCAGTCTCATGAGTTTGATTTCATCATCATATGCAAATGTAATTGTATACAGAACATAGTTAACATACCTTGGCCTTCTGGAAAGAGACAATAGGTGAATGAGATTGCAACATTATCATAATTAATTCAACAAACAATAAGCCCAAAACAAAGCCGAATACGTATTCCTAAATAATTCAACAAACAATAAGCCCAAAACAAAGCCGAATACGCATTCCTAGAAGTGTGAACACACTCCACCTCTAAACAGGTGAAAGCAGAAGACATAGGCTCGCAGACTGCCAGTCTCCATTTTCAACACACCTAATTATAAGTGTCCATTCACATCCCCCCAGTATACCATAGCTGAATCTTATGTCATTAGAATCTGTTTAGTCTCTCATTGTGTGAAGTCCTTGGTTGTAGGCAGCTTAGGCCTAGAGTCTGTTTTCGCTTGGGGTGACAGGGACTTGAATTCAAAGTAACAGTACTCCAAGGGTCCCCCAACATACACCCCCACACAGAGCTGCGCACCCCTACAAGCCAGGACCCGTAGTCCAAGGGCAGGAGGCTGGCCTCCACACTCCTCCAGTAGCCCGTGGCGAACGTCCCAGCAAATGGGCATTCGTCACAGACACCATTAGTCCTTAGTGATCAAAAGCAAAAGTCCCTTGAGGACTATGAGCTCTTAGTCCCCTTTAGAAAATAGCACATTATGTTGTAAACTGAGTACAGGAGTAATTCCTCTCCTTTGTTGAACTGCTCCCAGCTCTACTATCTGCAGGAACTACCAGCCCTCTTGGCTGCTTGTCCACCAACCTACCTGACTGCTCCAAAGATCTCCCAGGTCAAGGGATAGGCATGCTTAAGCACAGCGCTGTCCTCCTGAAAATGTACTACTTGTGGTAGTCTCTCCCCAAGAGAAATTTTCACAGAAACAAAGCAATCCTATGGCAATGAAATGTGATAAAAAGAAAAAGAGTAGCAACCTCACCCTTCCAGTGAGGTGAAACTGAACACATTCTGTATATTAACAGCAGACTGCAGGGTACATCCCTGATATCCACTCAACATCTGTACAATCTTTGACCACTGGGGCAAAAGGCTATAAACTAGTTGTGCAACAATCAGTATTATACCAACAGATAAAGAGAGGTTGTTGTAGTTACAAATGGTCAAATTATTACATTAGTTGGTAGGGTTGAATAAAGACATTGGTCCATCGATTCAACCTGAGAGGGAGTGTGTGTAGAGATTTTAATATGGATAAAGACCTGTATGTGGATATTACGTTCTTGCATCATAACAGGATTATGCACAGTGGATAAGATTAAGATTCTAATAAATATAAAAGTAAATAGAGTACTCAAAATATTGTGATGCATGGCTCACATTGGTAAATAGTTACATGTTTTTGCACTCGACTCTTCCGTAGCTAAATACAAAGCTAAATTCACTTCCCCAGACCCCTATATTTCTTTTTTAGCTATCAATAGATTTATTTTCAAAACAATGTGTTACAGGGTGCATTTTTGGTGCTGCTAGTTCCATATGTAAAAGAACATTAGTATAGTTTTCTTATTTGTGTATAGCTAAAGAAAATCACTCTCTCACCATCTTTTTTTTTTTGTTTTTATTTTATTTTATCCTACAATATTTAAAAAAACATAAAAAAGATTATACAAACAATTAAATTATAATGCAAACCGTACTAAGGTATATATAACTTAATAAATAAAGAAAATGTTAGTTTTGTTTTGCTTTACAGTATAGGCAAGAATGATAGTTTAGTTCATATAGTATATTTTTAGTGGACTTTCATATACTTATATTTTGCTTCAGATTTCTTTATAATAGACTGTTACTATATTCTCTATTTCTCTTTTATATGCAGCCTGCTTTCTGGACTCAATGGCCACTCTTGGGCTTGCAGCATATGGCTACGGTATCCGATATGAGTTTGGAATTTTCAACCAAAAGATTAGCAATGGCTGGCAGGTTTGTAATAATTATTTACCAAATATCTTAACATACAGGTAAAAAGTTTTATAAATATATACAGGGCTTTTTTTTTTGTCAGAGAACAGGTACCTACCCCCCATACCCCAGGACATCCTTGTCTCCATCTTCTCCCAGCACTGCTTCCTTTTGGAGATCTTATTTTCCTACACAAGCATAACCATATGCACCAACTTTTACCTATTCTAGTCTCTGTTAACACCCTGACCTCACAGCTAGAGATGTTCCGAACTGTTCGCTGGCGAACAGTTCCCGCCCAACTTCGCATGTTCGCGTTCGCCTCGGCGGGCGAACATATGCGATGTTCAGTCCGCCTCCTATACATCATCATTGAGCAAACTTTGACCCTGTACCTCACAGTCAGCAGACACATTCCAGCCAATCAGCATACCCTCCCTCCCAGACCCTCCCACCTCCTATAAAAAAGCAAGGGCAGCATCCATCTTAGATTCATTCTGAAGCTGCGGTTAGTTAGAGCAGGGAGAGGGCTGCTGTTGCTGCTGAATTGATAGGGAAATCATTAGCTAGGCCAGTGTTCTGTGTCCACTCCTGCTGTAAGGACAGCATCCTGACAGCACCCCAAAAAGCCCTATTTCAGTCTGCTTTTATTTTCATTTTTTATATATATTTATCAGGCATTTTTGGAGGCAGGCATGACTTTTTTGGGATTAGTGTCGGGGGGGGGGGGGGGGTCTAACAAGTGTACCTGTGAAGTTTCAGCTCTGTAGCATGCCCAGAACCAGAAAAAAAGATCATATAGGTGTAAAAGGAGGGTCCCACCATCCCTACTCTACTGAAAAATGATCTTGTTTTCTGGTTCTGGACATGCTACAGAGCTGAAACTTCACAGGTTCACTTTTTAGACCCCCCCCCCCCAGACACTAAATCACACAAAAAAAAAAAGTTCTTAAAAATTGTAATTTTTGATAGAGAGTAGTGTTGAGCGAACACGGACTGTATTATTCGTGTTCATACCGAATAATTGGATTTTTGTTACCCGAACACGGACCCAAAAACTTTACTGTATGTTCGGGTTTAAAATCCATGTTCGGTCATTTTATTTCCTGTTTTGTATGTAATGGCGCGCTTTTAATGGCGGGCTTTCAACAGCCAATCAACAAGCGTTTAACTGGTGTGCCTTAAGCCATCCCAGCCATGCCTACTAATGTATTAGTAGCTGTGATTGGCCATCTGAAGCATGTGACCATGTTTTTATAAGTTCGAGAGCCCCAGCGCGCTGCGTCATTCTTCTGTAGTTTAGGGACAGAGCACACATCATACGTGCTGGCTGCTGATTAGGGAAAGACAGTGATTCTGTGAAAAATTTTGTCCGAAAAGAATGCAGGGTCAGGTTGGAGTGCAGGCAGGGAGAGTTATTAGAGCATTTTAGGGCGAGGCTGGAGAATAGGCAGGGTCAGTGTTCTACATCGATTTTGCTGTGTGGGGGGTTGTGCAGTGCCAGTGAACGATCTTATCAAGCATATTAGGGACAGGCTGGAGAATAGGCAGGGTCAGTATTCTACATAGATTTTGCTGTGTGGGGGGTGGTGCAGTGAACACAATCTTTTTGCCCTCAGTTAAGCCCGCTGAGGAGGAGGAGGAGGAGGGAGAAAAAAATCTATTTTTATCAGTCAGTTGTGTGCAGCGTTTTTGCTTCAGTGCTGACTGTGATAAGACACTGCTGTGTTCACATGTGCTATTGAGTGATTTTAAATTTTATACACTTTTTTCTATTCCACTATTCAATATACACCGTTTTGGGTTAAAAAAATTAAATTGTGGCATAGTCTGTACTAATCTATTTAAAAATTACAAACTTAAAGGGGAATTTTCTTTTTTTTTTCCTTCACAGCCTGCAGCAGAGCTGACTGACATAAGACACTGCTGTGTTCACATGTGCTATTGAGTGATTTTAAATTTTATACACTTTTTTCTATTCCACTATTCAATATACACCCTTTTGGGTTAAAAAAAATTAAATTGTGGCATAGTCTGTACTAATCTATTTAAAAATTACAAACTTAAAGGGGAATTTTCTTTTTTTTCCCTTCATAGCCTGCAGCAGAGCTGACTGACATAAGACACTGCTGTGTTCACATTTGCTATTGAGTGATTTTCAATTTTATACACTTTTTTCTATTCCACTATTCAATATACACCCTTTTGGGTTAAAAAATAAATAAATTGTGGCATAGTCTGTACTAATCTATTTAAAAATTACAATACTTAAAGGGGAATTTTCTTTTTTTTCCCTTCATAGCCTGCAGCAGAGCTGACTGACATAAGACACTGCTGTGTTCACATGTGCTATTGAAAATCACCAATTTTATATCATATTTTCTATTCCGCTATTCAATCTACACCCTTGGGGTAAAAAGAATTAAATTGCGGCATAGTCTGTTTCGGTACGTGTGAGATAAACCTTTGCAATTTTTGGGGCGCATCTTACACCGCCGAGGATTGCAGGGTGCTTCAGTTTGCCTCCTGCCTGTTCCAAACTCCTCCTACTCCTCATCCTGCCTTTGGGGTACAAAAAATAGTAATCGGGGCCTAGTCTGGGTCTGTACGTGTGAGATAGATACACCTTTTGATATCATATTTTCTATTCCGCTATTCAATCTACACCCTTGGGGTAAAAAGAATTAAATTACGGCATAGTCTGTATCGGTACGTGTGAGATACACCTTTCCAATTTTTGGGGCGCATCTTACACCGCCAAGGATTGCAGGGTGTTTCAGTTTGCCTCCTGCCTGTTCCGAACTCCTCCTACTCCTCATCCTGCCTTTGGGGTACAAAAAATAGTAATCAGGGCCTAGTCTGGGTCTGTACGTGTGAGATAGATACACCTTTTGATATCATATTTTCTATTCCGCTATTCAATCTACACCCTTGGGGTAAAAATAATTAAATTGCTGCATAGTCTGTATTGGTACGTGTGAGATAAACCTTTGCAATTTTTGGGGCGCATCTTACACCGCCGAGGATTGCAGGGTGCTTCAGTTTGCCTCCTGCCTGTTCCGAACTCCTCCTACTCCTCATCCTGCCTTTGAGGTACATAAAATAGTAATCGGGGCCTAGTCTGGGTCTGTACGTGTGAGATAGATACACCTTTTGATATCATATTTTCTACTGGGTACTGATCACTTACTCTGTCTATTAATAACTGTAGCATAACGGAATTTAAAATCTTACCGTAAAATTCCTCCGACAGTCGCCGCCCGCTCATACAGTCTTCACCAATGGGGTATTGACTTCCTCTCCTTAGGAGTAGCTAGGCAAAAGACTTGTTAAAACAAAAGCATTTATGTAGACACACCCATGGGGGCTGTCCCACTGGTCCAATACCCCTCATACAATAGCCATCTCAACTCAGTTTGGTATCAAAGCAATTAAGTGTATAAGAACCCCAAAAGAGGGGCGGGGGCGGCGACTGTCGGAGGACTCAGAGAAAGGAATTTTATGGTAAGATTTTACAAAAATTCAGTTTTCTCTTACGTCCTCCGACAGTCGCCGCCCACTCATACAGTCTTCACCAATGGGGATGTCCCAAAGCAGTGTAGACATGAGGGGTGGGAAATGCAACCATCAGAAAAGGCAAAGCAGTACCCATATCAGAGAAAGGAACCTTACATAAACAGAAAGGTAATCCTCTGGGCAACAAAAAAGGCTCAACAGGAGCAACAACCTAGGAAAGCAAATAACCAAGGGGTAAACAACACCAACAGCCAGGGACCCGCATAAAAACTGGGTCCCCTACTGGACTGCTGCTGAGAACTTTGCGGCCAAAGGAGGCATCAGCTGATGCCATAACATCAATTTTGTAGAATTTGGAAAAGGTGTGCACTGGAGACCAAGTCGCAGCCTTGCACACCTGGGCCACCGAGGCCTGATGCCGGAAAGCCCAGGACGCACTCACCGACCTGGTAGAGTGCGCCTTGACAGGGAAGGGTGGTACCCTCAATGTTGGTTCCGAGGCCAACCTGCGAAGGAACCTGTACAACAACTGAATCGGAGGAAAGGCATAGATCAGACGATACTGATGCCAAGGCACCACCAGCGCATCCGAGGCGTCTGCCAGAGGATCACGCGTTATTGCCACGAACCTTTCCACCTTGTGGTTTAGCCGGGACGCGAACAGATCCACATCCGGGGATCCCCATTTCGCACACAGCATCTGAAACACCTCCGGGTGCAGGGTGCAGGGACCATTCCCCCTGGTCCAGGGTCTGGCAGCTCAGATAATCGGCCTGCCAAATCTCCACACCCGGAATGTGAACTGCCGAGATCGCCGGGACATGAGTCTCGGCCCAAGACAAAATTGTGGTCACTTCCTGGGCCGCCCGGGCACTCCTAGTGCCCCCTTGATGATTGATGTACGCCACCGCAGTGGCATTGTCCGTCTGCACCCCCACAAGACGGCCCTGAACACGATCCGACCAATGGAGCAGGCACAGCCTGATTGCTCTCAATTCCAAAATGTTGATCGGAAGGGAGGATTCCTCCTCCGACCAAGTGCCCTGGGCAAATAGGTTGCCCAGGACGCCACCCAGCCTGATAGGCTGGCATCCATGGTTATCACCGTCCATAGTAACGGCTAGAAGGATTTTCCTTCCGACACAGCTGGGGACTGAAGCCACCACAAGAGATCCATTCTGGTTTGATGACTCAGAGACACTCTCACGTCCAAGGACTGAGGTAGTCTGTCCCACCTGGCCAGGATCTCTGCTTGGAGAGACCGCGTGTGAAACTGCGCAAATGGAATCACCTCTAAGGCCAATACCATCAACCCAGAGACCACATACAGGTCCTGAGTTACGAGGATTCGTTGTCCCTGAGGGACCTGACCTCGGACTGTAGGGTCAGGAGCTGTCCTCCTGCAAGAACACCTTTGCTTGAGCAGAGTCCAGAACCATTCCCAAATACGGGAGACTAACCGAAGGATACAAGGTCGACTGCTGAACGTTGATCGTCCAACCGAACTCCTGGAGCGTCTGGACCGTAGTGGACAGATCGTGCAGCAGGCTCTGGCTGGCACTCGATCTTAACACGAGATCGTCCAGATAACCCAAGACCGCAATGCCCTGTGCCCGCAGCAGTCCCAGAACAGGCGCCAACACTTTGGTAAAGACCCTTGGAGCCGAAGCGAGACCGAAAGGTAACGCCACAAACTGATATTGTTCCTCCGCGACAGCGAATCGGAGGTACCTCTGATGACCCTCGAAGATGGAGATGTGTAGATACGCATCCTTCAGGTCGATAGAGGCCAGGAATTCACCCGGGCAAAGAGAGACTACCACCGAGCGGAGCGATTCCATGCGGAATTTTCGAAAGCGCACAAAGCGGTTCAGAGCTTTCAAGTCCAGAATCGGATGCACTTTGCCCTCCTTTCTGGGCACAATGAACAGATTCGAGTAAAACCCCCGAAACCTGTCCAGATGAGGCACCGGGACAATCACCCCCTGAACGAAGAGATCCTGCACCGCTTGATGCAGGTCTTGTAACCGCCCTGAGGTCAAATGAAGATTTGAGGGAAAGAATCTGTCTGCCGACCGTGAAAGAAATTAGATCTTGTGCCCTGATCGAACGATTTCCTGAACCCACCTGTCCTGAACTCAGAGCAGCCAAGGTTGGAGGAAACCGCGCAAACGTGAGGGCGTCCCTTCAGGCAGAGGCGGACTGAGCCGCCGCACCAGTTTGGCCAGATTTTTGTTTGCCGGCCCAGGGCTTTCTCTGGCCACCCTGGCCCTTGAAGGGTTTCCCCTTGTACTGTGACTTGAAGGCACAAAAGGAACCCTGATTAGGTTTAAAGGACCCCGCTTGCCGCGGAAAAACTTGCCCTTAGGATTCTGGGGCAGCAGAGTGTTCTTGCCCCCCGTGACTCCCTTAACCAATTCGTCCAGGGATTCCCCAAAAAGGCGAGACCCCGCATAGGGATTGTCAGCCAACGCCTTCCTAGATTTCTGGTCAGCCGACCAGCTCTTCAACCAGATCAGCCGACGGCTAAGCACCGCGACACTGGACAGGCGCGCAGCCAAAGGGGCCTCGTTTAAGGCCGCATCGCACAAATACATAACCCCTTGATAAATCTGGTCCACCATCTCCACGGTAGTGGGAGGGGCAGAATCAGCCACGAGTGTGCGTCTGAGCACCTTGGTCCAGTCCGCCATAGCCTGAGCTGCCATGACAGAGGCAAAAATAGGTCTGAGCATGGAACCCGCCACCACATAAGTGTGGTGGGCAAGCGATTCCAGCCTCCTATCCGTAGGATCCCTAAATACCGGAGAATCTTCGGTAGGAACTAGGGATGATCGAACTTTTGAAAAGTTCGGTTCGACCAGAACAACCGAACTTCCCGAAAGTTCGGTTCGGATTTCAGAACCCCATTGAAATCAATGGGACCCGAACTTCTGGAATCAAAAAACACCATTTTGAAGCCCTAAAACCCAATAAATGCCCCTAAAAAGTGCCTAGGGTTCTGGGTCATGCCCCAGGGACTATTAATCACACAAAAAAAAGTTCTTAAAAATTGTCGTTTTTGATAGAGAGACAATTATTGAAAAAATTAAAAAAAAAAAAAAAAAAAGAGAGAGAGATTTCTTTGGATTTAGTGTCTGGTGGCTCTAAAAGGTGTACCTGTGAAGTTTCAGCTCTGTAGCATGTCCAGAACCAGAATTACAGCATACCAAACCTTCAAAAATGACTTTGTTGCTTAACCGCACCTTTCTTTTGCTCCTAATCAACGGCTCAGCCAATGTGTATGATGGGGACATAATTCAGTGCACTGGGAACAAGATTAGAGTTTTTTTTGGAAAAAGGTGCTGTCTCTTTAAATGTGCATATAATTAACGGGTGTATTTCCACAATGGGGCTATTATTACCAAATGTTTCAAGAAGTCCAAAGATGTATGTAATTGCACTTTATTTCATGTAAAATGGTGTTTGGTGCACTTTAACTTGAATTCTCACAAGAAACAGACATATATGCACGGATACATTGAGGGTTAGGGTTAGGGGTAGGGGCCACAATGTAGTGCACAGTGAACAAGATTAGAGATGTTTTGGATGAATACTGTTGTCTCTTGACTTTGAATAGAAGTAAAGGATGCTTAAAAATTGGGCATTTGGTGGTGCGGACGATGCCTTGACACCATATCCCTATGAAAGTGCTGGTAATGAAGGCAATAATTGCCTTTGCAAGGAAAAAATTACAATGATATGCATCTGTGTGACAGGTGCGCAAAAATTGTTGTTTGGGTGTTGGCGGAGCCATACCACTGTAAGCCCAAAGAGCTGGTGTTGAAGAAGGCGTAAAAATTATGAAGGTGTGCACATGTGGAACAGGTGCGCAAACATGGTAGTTTTGGTGTTGGGGGAGCCTCCCCACCATAACCCCAAAGAGCTGGGTTTGAAGGAGGCCCAAAAATTGTAAAGGTGTGCACCTGTGGAACAGGTTCGCAAACATGGTAGTTTTTGTTTAGCATAGCCTCCCCACCTTAACCCCAAAGAGCTGGTGTTGAAGGAGGCCCAAAAATTGTAAAGGTGTGCACCTGTGGAACAGGTGCGCAAACATTGTAGTTTTTGTTTTAGCATAGCCTCCCCACCTTAACCCCAAAGAGCTGGTGTTGAAGGAGGCCCAAAAATTGTAAAGGTGTGCACCTGTGGAACAGGTGCGCAAACATTGTAGTTTTTGTTTTAGCATAGCCTCCCCACCTTAACCCCAAAGAGCTGGTGTTGAAGGAGGCCCAAAAATTGTAAAGGTGTGCACCTGTGGAACAGGTGCGCAAACATTGTAGTTTTTGTTATAACCAAAATGAGGTTCTGTGAACGTAAAGAGAATGAGAGGAGGGTTTGAGGGTGGCACTATGGTCCAGGCTTAAACTGAGGCTCAACTGCCACATCACAACGATAGCCTAGTCTACAAGGTCTGCATCAGGTGCATCAAAGCTTGATATCCACGACTGATTCATCTTAATGAATGTCAAACGGTCGACTGAGTCGGTGGAGAGTCTCGTTCGATGGTCTGTGACGAATCCTCCTGCTGCGCTGAATGCCCGTTCCGATAGGACACTGGAAGCAGGGCAGGCCAACAACTCCATGGCATACTGGGCCAGTTCTGGCCAGTGGTCTAATCTTAAGACCCAGTATGCCAGTGGATCGGATTCGTCACATGAAAAGCCCTCTGTGTCACTTTGTGCCCTCACATAATCGTCCACCATGTGATGCAGACGCTGTCGATGCGATGTGGCAGCTGAGAGGCCTGGGCGGTGAGGACTAAAAAAAGACCGAAAGGCATCCGTCAACCGCACGCCTTCTCCAACGCTCCTCTCGCGACCACCAGTAGAATCCATGGTAGGTTGTCCCCGCCCCTGCACCCTACGGGAGTCGGGGAACATGTTCACCAGATTCCTCTTGAGACTGTCCTCAAGGGATTTGATCCTGTGGACTCTCTGGGTGGATGGGAAAAGCTCCGAGACTTTACACTTGTACCGGGGGTCAAGTAGGGTGGCCAACCAATAGTGGTTAGTCTCTTTAATGGCCTTGATTCTGGGGTCCTTTCGCAGGCTCTGAAGCATGATGTTTCCCATGCGTCGCAAATTAGCGAAGGCCTGAGAAGCTGACTCCTCGGGGTCACTCATAACGACATTATCTTCAACGGGCTCCTCCTCCTCCCAGCCACGTACTACTCCAAAGTGTCCCGAGGGAGTCAAACTAGGCCTTGCAGATTGCCGCATGTCTTCCTCCTCCTCCTCCTCAAACCCTGCAAAAGTTCCCGCAGAATCGTCCTCCTCCTCCTCCTCCTCTTCCACCCCTGGATCCTGCTCTGGCCTCTGGGAGCTAGGCATAATGGGGTCAGGATTCTCAGGATAAAGGGGGCCTTGAGAGGCAAGGAAGTCCTCCTCTTCCTCCTGCTGCTCTGCCTCCAGTGCCCTGTCCATAATGCCACGCAGAGTGTGCTCCAACAAAAACAGTACCGGTAGGGTGTCACTGATGCATGCGCTGTCCCGGCTGACCATCCTTGTGGCCTCCTCAAATGGCGAGAGGACAGCGCATGCATCCTTAATCAAAAGCCACTGCCGTGGTGAAAAGAAGCCCAGGCACGCAGAGCCAGTGCTGGTGCCGTACTCGCATAGGTATTCATTGAGGGCCCTCTGCTGCGTGTACAGGCGCTGCAGCATAGCCAAGGTGGAGTTCCAGCGGGTGGGCATGTCACAGATGAGGCGGTGTACCGGCAGGTGAAACTCGCGCTGCACTTCGGCCAAACGTGCAGTGGCACTGTACGACCGCCTGAAGTGACTGCACACCCTTCTTGCCATCCTTAGCACATCCTGCATTCCCGGGTACGAGTTCAAAAACCGCTGTACCACGAGATTCAGGACATGCGCCAGGCATGGCACATGGGTTAACTTTCCCTGACGAAGGGCCGCCAGGAGGTTTGACCCATTATCAGTAACCACCATCCCTGGCTGCAGCTGGCGTGGTGTCAACCACCTCTGGGCCTGTGCCTGCAGAGCCCCAAGAATCTGAGGGGCAGTGTGCTGCCTGTCCCCTAGACACACAAGCTGCAGCACTGCGTGACACCTTTTGGCCTGAGACATAGAATAGCCCTTTGAACGTTTACATGGTACCTCATCATATTCAAAGGGCAATTCTGCAGAGGAGGGCATGGAGGAGGTAGAGGAGGAGGAGCAGGAGGGGGTAGAAGTGATCGATCTACCCGGATCAGCAACACCACCAGCTGTTTGCAAACGTGGGGGCAACACTGGCTGCAGCACCGAGCCCTGGCTTCAATCCCTTCCGCTGGCAAGCAGTGTCACCCAGTGAGCAGTGACAGAAATGTACCGTCCCTGCCCATGTTTGCTTGACCAAGTGTCAGCCATCAAGTGTATCTTACGGCTGACTGACTTGGCCAGGGACGACACTACATTGCCTTCCACATGTTGGTATAGGGATGGCAGGGCCTTACGGGAAAAGTAATGCCGACTTGGCACCTGCCACTGTGGAACTGCACATTTTGCGAAGTCACGGAAGGGAGCAGACTCTACCAGGTTAAATGGTAATAGTTGCAGAGCCAGTAGTTTAGCCAAACTACTGTTTAGACGCTGGGCATGTGGGTGGCGGGGAGTATACATTTTTTTTCGTTCCAGCATGTGTGGAATCGAAATTTGGCGTCTAGATGTTACAGCTGGTGGTGTGCTGGAGGTAGATGCGACACTGCCTGCTATATCATCATCCCTGCCAGTGGAGGCTGCCAACAGGTGACGAGTGACTATAGCAGGGCCAGGAACAGACTGATGTGCAGGTGGAGCAGATGGAGCATGAGGAGGAGCGCAAGGAGAACTAGGAGGCCGACTGACCGATCTTTGGCCCATTTGTGGGTTCTTTAAATGCTCCTGCCAACGGGCCAAGTGGTGGGTTGTCAAATGCCTGTTTAGGCAGCTTGTACCCAGGTGGTTGACATTTTGCCACGTTTTATACCCTTCTTACAAATCTTGCAGATCGCAACTGTTTTGTCTGCATGGGATGTCTCAAAAAAGGCCCAGCAAGATGAGGTGTGTAGACAACAGGTGTGGCCTTAGATGGAGTAGGCCGTCTGCTCTCCCCTCTTGTTTGCTCTGCCTCCTCCTCAACCTCAGACCCAACATCTGATTCCATCAAAGACTGAGCATCAGGCCTGGCCCGGGAGACAACAGGTGCGGCCTTAGATGGAGTAGGCCGTCTGCTCTCCCCTCTTGTTTGCTCTGCCTCCTCCTCAACCTCAGACCCAACATCTGATTCCATCAAAGACTGAGCATCAGGCCTGGCCTGGGAGACAACAGGTGCGGCCTTAGATGGAGCGGGCCGTCTGCTCTCCCCTCTTGCTTGCTCTGCCTCCTCCTCAACCTCAGACCCAACATCTGACTCCATCAAAGACTGAGCATCAGGCCTGGCCCGGGAGACAACAGGTGCGGCCTTAGATGGAGCGGGCCGTCTGCTCTCCCCTCTTGTTTGCTCTGCCTCCTCCTCAAACTCAGACCCAACATCTGACTCCATCAAAGACTGAGCATCAGGCCTGGCCTGGGAGACAACAGGTGCGGCCTTAGATGGAGCGGGCCGTCTGCTCTCCCCTCTTGTTTGCTCTGCCTCCTCCTCAACCTCAGACCCAACATCTGATTCCATCAAAGACTGAGCATCAGGCCTGGCCCAGGAGACAACAGGTGCGGCCTTAGATGGAGCGGGCCGTCTGCTCTCCCCTCTTGTTTGCTCTGCCTCCTCCTCAACCTCAGACCCAACATCTGATTCCATCAAAGACTGAGCATCAGGCCTGGCCCGGGAGACAACAGGTGCGGCCTTAGATGGAGTAGGCCGTCTGCTCTCCCCTCTTGTTTGCTCTGCCTCCTCCTCCTCCTCAACCCCAGACCCAACATCTGATTCCCTCAAAGACTGAGCATCAGGCCTGGCCTGGGAGACAACAGGTGCGGCCTTAGATGGAGCGGGCCGTCTGCTCTCCCCTCTTGCTTGCTCTGCCTCCTCCTCAACCTCAGACCCAACATCTGACTCCATCAAAGACTGAGCATCAGGCCTGGCCCGGGAGACAACAGGTGCGGCCTTAGATGGAGCGGGCCGTCTGCTCTCCCCTCTTGTTTGCTCTGCCTCCTCCTCAAACTCAGACCCAACATCTGACTCCATCAAAGACTGAGCATCAGGCCTGGCCCGGGAGACAACAGGTGCGGCCTTAGATGGAGCGGGCCGTCTGCTCTCCCCTCTTGTTTGCTCTGCCTCCTCCTCAACCTCAGACCCAACATCTGATTCCATCAAAGACTGAGCATCAGGCCTGGCCCGGGAGACAACAGGTGCAGCCTTAGATGGAGTAGGCCGTCTGCTCTCCCCTCTTGTTTGCTCTGCCTCCTCCTCAACCTCAGACCCAACATCTGATTCCATCAAAGACTGAGCATCAGGCCTGGCCTGGGAGACAACAGGTGCGGCCTTAGATGGAGCGGGCCGTCTGCTCTCCCCTCTTGTTTGCTCTGCCTCCTCCTCAAACTCAGACCCAACATCTGACTCCATCAAAGACTGAGCATCAGGCCTGGCCCGGGAGACAACAGGTGCGGCCTTAGATGGAGCGGGCCGTCTGCTCTCCCCTCTTGTTTGCTCTGCCTCCTCCTCAAACTCAGACCCAACATCAGACTCCATAAAGGACTGAGCATCAGGCTGGAGTAGATGGCCGACACTGTGGTTAAACAGCTCAGCTGACTCCTCTGCCATGTTTGAAGTTGGGTCTAAGGGAGGACGTGAGGTGGACATGGACTCATCTGTATTTGTTCTGACAACTGCAGAAGACTGACCACTTTTCTCTGCCTGGGTCACTGTAGTTGCAGATGATGCCGATGATGAGGGTTTGGTCATATAGTCCACCACCTCCTGTACATACTGTGGACGTATAGCTTGGCCACTGCCGGAGAACAATCCAAATGGTGGCCTGGCTGAGGACTGACCACCACGTCCACCCCTGCCTCTAGACACCCTAGAAGCTGTGCCCCTTTCCGCAGCAGGGCCACGTATGCCTTTTCTTGGTCTACCAGGCATATTTCTCACTGATGCGTTGGCAACTGTGTGCGGTGAAAAACGCACACTGCTATGCGACCCACAGTTGTCGCTGGATACAGCACAGCAGATGTGTCATGCACAGTAGCAAAGCCTTTTGCACAGTGGACCTAACGCTTTGAACAACAGGTGTTAAGTTGTCACTGATGCGTTGGCAACTGTGTGCGGTGAAAAACGCACACTGCTTTGCGACCCACAGTTGTCGCTGGATACAGCACAGCAGATGCGTGTCACGCACAGTTGCAAAGGCTTTTGCACAGTGGACCTAACGCTTTGAACAACAGGCGTTAGGTTGTCACTGATGCGTTGGCAACTGTGTGCGGTGAAAAATGCACACTGCTATGTGACCCACAGTTGTCGCTGGATACAGCACAGCAGATGTGTCATGCACAGTTGCAAAGGCTTTTGCACAGTGGACCTAACGCTTTGAACAACAGGCGTTAGGTTGTCACTGATGCGTTGGCAACTGTGTGCGGTGAAAAACGCACACTGCTATGCGACCCACAGTTGTCGCTGGATACAGCACAGCAGTTGCGTGTCACGCACAGTTGCAAAGGCTTTTGTACAGTGCACCTAACGCTTTGAACAACAGGCGTTAAGTTGTCACTGTATTTTGCTGCCTAGCAAGCACGTACACCTGCTGTGATAGAGCAGCACTGTGCCACATGCTTACTAAACAGAACCCTCACACTTTCCCTACAGAAACTCAATTTTCAAATCTAACTAATGTAGTACAAAGTTCCCTAACTACACTAGATATCCCTTTCCACTAAATAGAAAGCTCCATACAGCAGAAGACTGACACTGTCCCTTAAGTTTTTTTTTTTGTTTTTTTTTGTAACTCTAAGAACCAGCACAATCGCTGTATCTATCTACACTGGCTGTAAGCTAAATACAATTCTGCTATATGGAGCTTTAGAACCACTCAATATATAGGAAATGTAGTGTAGCAAGCAGGAGTCAGACAGAACTGCTTCAACTCTCTTCAACAGGATCTGGATAACTGTGCTAGGGGTTAGGCGGGGCCATCTTATATAGTGTGGGGCGTATTCACTCCCGATTGGCCTCTGGTCCCCGTAGTCACTCCAATCACGTTCCTAGGAGACTCCGGCCCCATATTGGCTTTTGCAGACGTTTCTGGGCCAATCACGGGCTTTTAAAGCCCAGTTCCTGTCCCAGTGCATTTTGGGCGGTTCTGGTGGCCGAATACTGAACTTTTGCCGCAAAAAGTTCGGTATTCGGCCGAATATCGAACATCCAATGTTCGGGTCGAACCGATGGTCGACCCGAACCGTTCGATCATCCTTAGTAGGAACCAGTGTAGCCTTGTTCAATCTGGCTACAGTGTGATCCACTTGAGGAGCCACACATCAGTGTGCAACCGTAGTAGACGCAAAAGGATAGAGAAGTTGAAACCTCCTAGGCACCGTGAAGGTGTGTTTCAAATTGCGCCATTGTTCATTCACAGTGTGATGAAACTCAGCGGGGCAGGGAAAAACCTGCGCCGTCTTGCGGGTCCTGTGTGTACCAAAAGATGACACAATGCCCGGAGGATTGGGCTCATCCTCTAAATGTAGTGTTTCTTTAATGGCAAGAATCAGCGCATCTATAGCTGCGCGTTCCTCAGGCGTCCCAGGGGGGGATTCATCCACCCCTGTAACCTCCGCCTCCCCCTCAGACTCTTGCGGGTCCTGAGAAGAGCAAGACCCTAAAAGGCGCACGCTACCTACAGCAACCATGTCACATTCAGAATCAGAAGAAAAAGAAATCCTAGGCCTTTTTCTAGCAGCACGTTCAGACATCAGCACATCCATTTTGGACACCAAAGTCGCCACAACAGCAGCCAAATTAGTCAGAATAGAGGATTCAGAAGAACTTGAATCCCCCACCAAAGCTGGAGGGAATTTGCTGTCCTGAGATTCCATTGCAAAAAAAGTGTTTTTTTAAATTTTTTTTATGAGGTACTGGCCCTTTAAGAGCGCCGCAGACCCCCGCAGCACACCGCTACAATGGCTGTGGAACACAGACCCCCCGCAGGGACAAACTGAGCCAGGAAGATTGCACAATGGAGGAAAAGAAAAAGGACAGCAGGACAGAGCCCCAGAAGTGTGTTACCAGCTCCTTCGGTCGCTTCTGAGTAAAGGAAGGAAGTGATGTCACCGCAGAGACTGAACAGAGGCTGCAGGCTAAGGAAACATGGATGCCTTTGCAAAGCAATGGGAGGCTTCGGCAAGATGGCCGCCGACATGTGCTCGGAACGATCGTTGCCACACACAAGATGACGTCGTAAGGCGCCAAAATACACTACACACAATGCTATACAAGCGCCCACAGTGAAGCCAGACATGCTGCCCACACCTAAAATGGCGGACCTGCGGTTTTTAACCCCGCAGCGGCCGCCACGCTAGTCTGTACCTCCAAGCACCTTAGTGACACAGGAGAGGGATCCCCCAAACCCCAAACAGCGCAGGCTGCGAGAGCAAAAACCCCCGCAGGGACCAGGATCAGGAAGCCCAAAAATGCACAGATATAGGGGACACCACAGACACAGAGGACTGCCAACCCCAGACAGAGGCCCCACACAGAGTGTACTTACCTGTACCCAATGGCGTGGGGTGCCTCATAATAAACTGAAAACCGCCCACCCAGAAAAGTGCCGCCAGCCAAAAACGCAGGACACCAGGAGTGCACGGACGAACCGTGCATGTGTCCGGTGAGGTAGCCACCCCACAAGGCTGCATCCCTGAGGACAGGGATGGGTCGTTTGTGAGGCCAGGGCGAACACATAGCCTGCGAAACGCTCGATGGCGGGCTGGGATTCCATCTGATCCTCTGTCCTGGAGAACCAGGACGACCAGTCCGATTCCCAGCTCCGCAAACTCCATCTTCATCCGAAGATCCGACTAACTTAAAGCTGACAAAATAAACAGCTAGCAATGCAAAGAAAAAAAGACATCTTTAGAAAATAAAATCATAAAATAGAAGAAGAAGGCCGAGACTGTAGCCCCAGCACAGGGAAGCTTGACTACTCCTGAACTAGGCAGAAGACAAACTGAGTTGAGATGGCTATTGCAGGAGGGGTATTGGACCAGTGGGACAGCCCCCATGGGTGTGTCTATGTAAATGCTTTTGTTTTAACAAGTCTTTTGCCTAGTTACTCCTAAGGAGAGGAAGTCAATACCCCATTGGTGAAGACTGTATGAGTGGGCGGCGACTGTCGGAGGACGTAAGAGAAAGTAAATTGTATTTACTATGCTTGAGTTTGTGAATGAACAGGAAGCCTCTGTACAGAGTTATTCCTGTCCATTTATTCTGTGCAGCTGAGGCTGCAGAGAAGGAGATTGAGGGCTATGTCCTCAATCTCCTTTCTCTATCTCAAAGATGAGGTGTCAGGGGTCTGTTTAGATCCCTGGTATCTCACAAAAGCCCCCTAATTGGGCTCCTAAAAAATGGTAAAATAATAATAAAAAAAAAACTACTGACACTAGTGGAGGCACTACCAGAGTCGCAAAGATCGCACTTACGATCAGGCTCTGGCGTTCTGCTACTGGGTTCAGAGGTAAGGGCCCCCAGCTAGGGATCAGGGGGCCCTCCATGGTTTTTTGCATTGGGGCTCTAGGGGGGCTAGTTATGCCTCTCCTCCACTTCCAGTGTCCAAGCTGCAGTCCACACACTACTACTTAACTTCTCATCCCACTCTCTTCTTCCCATGCAGCTTTTCCTTTTCTTATGATCCCCATTTCGATCATCACCTTCCATTGCAGCAGTTCATGTAATAGTAATAGTAATATTTATTGCTTACCTAATTTCTCATCGTTTCTTTCCTAATTTCTCAGACCTTTCTGTTCATTTACTGTCCAGTGCAGCTGAGGCTGGAGAGAAAGGGAGTGAGGAATCTCTGTCCTTAATCCCTTTCTATGTCTCAATAGATTTCACCATAGCCCAACAATCATGTTTTAAATGTTGAAAAAAAAAAGTAATACCTTTCTAAAAACTGTAAAACAAAGAAAAAAAAAGATAATTGAGGGTTTGCTCACACTTTGGTCTCCAAAAATTGATTGGCATTCAGATTGCTTTTCAGAGAGCATTTGGCAGGTGATAAAGAGGTGTTGTATCGCCTCTTCACCACCTGCTTTAACCAATTCAACCCCGCATTAGCATGCTGCAATTGTGTGTATTGTAAACAGTTGTGGGGCACTTGCAGAGCAGCGCCATTCACTTTAATGGGTCACATTCAACATAGGGTATATTTCATGCCACAGCTGTGAAGCAAAGCATTGTAGATACAGTATGTTTTCACCCCCCAATGCTGCCTCTGCAATTAAAGGGGGTAGTGGTAGAGGCACACAGGGGATGCCAGATTATCCCCTCCTCATCACCATAATTTAACCACACCCACTTTTCACAGCGGCGCACGACGCTTGGTCAATCTCCCCTTAAATATCCCTTATTCTCAACTTCAAAAATTGGGAGGTATGACAGTTGAGAATACAGAACACAAGAGGTCTTTATACTACTTTAATGATCTATTACTCTCCCTGATGATCAATCTGCCAGTCTGTCTTTCTGTCTTACAAGAATTGTTTTAGTTCAGTTTCCCTTTATAAAATAATTACTTTAACCACTTAAGCCCGGAGGATTTGGCTTCTTTAAAGACCAGGGCCCATTTTTCAACTTGGCACTGCATGACTTTAACTGATAATTGCACGGTTATACAATGCTGCACCCAAACGAAATGTACATCCTTTTTTTCCCACAAACAGAGCTTTCTTTTGGTGGCATTTTATCACCTCTGCACTTTTTATTTTTTGCGATATTAATAAAAAAAGAGCGCAAATTTTGAGAAAAACTACTTTTAAAAAATATCCAATATACTCAATTTATGTCATATATTTTGGCCAAAATGTGTTTAGCTACATGTCTTTGACAAAAAAAATCTCAATGAGCGTATTTTTATTGGTTTGCGCAAAAGTTATAGCGTCTACAAACTATGGTGTAAATACTGGAATTTACGCAGCTTTAATTTCTGACTGCCTATCTAATTTCATGAAGTGCTAATATGGCAGGGCAGTACAACCCCCCCAAATCACCACTTTTTGGAAAGTAGACATCCTAAGGAATGTCCTGAGAGGCATGTTGAGCTCATTGAATGTTTCATTTATTTTTGTCACAGGTGTTTGAATAATGACTAAAAAAAAAATATATATATTTTTTTTTACACAAAGTTGTCATTGAAATGATATATTGCTCACATATGCCATGGGTATATGTGTAATTACACCCCAAAATATATTCTGCTGCTTCTCCTGAGTACAGGGATACCACATATGTGAGACTTTTTGGGAGCCTAGCTGTGTACGGGACCCCGAAAACCAATCCCCACCATCAGAATTTCAAAGGGCGTACATTTTCCATTGCATTTTCTCACTACCTATAATGGTTTAGGAGGGCCTGAAATGTCGAAATACCACAAACCCTCCCCCAATGACCCCATTTTGTAAAGTAGACACCCCAAGCTATTTGCTGAGAGGCATAGTGAGTCCATGGAATATTTTATATTATGCCACAAGTTTCGGGAATATTACATTTTTTTTTATTTTTTTAACACAAAGTTGTCACTAAAAGATAAATTGCTCACACATGCCGTGGGTATATGTGGAATGACACCCCAAAATACATTTTGTCACTTATCCTGAGTATGGGGATACCCCATGTGTGAGACTTTTTGGGAGCCTAGCTGTGTACGGGACCCCGAAAATCAATCAACACTCTCAGGTTTTCTAATGCCATAAATTGTGCATTTCACCTCCGCACTACACAGTTTCAGAGGCCCTAAAATTCCAAGATGGCACACCCCCCCCCCCCAAATGACCCCATTTTGGAAAGTAGACACCCCAAGATATTTGCTGAGAGGCATGGTGAGTCCATGGAATATTTTATATTTTGCCGTTCTGGGAAATATATTATTTATTTTTCTTGTTTTTGTTTTTTTACACAAAGTTGTCACTAAATGATATATTGCTCACACATGCTATGAATATATTTGAAATAACACCCCAAAATACATTCTACTGCTTCTCCTGAGTACAGGGATACCCCATGTGTAAGACTTTTTTGCAGTCTAGCCGAGTACAGGACCCCGAAAACCAATCCCCACTTTCAGGCTTTCCAAGAGAGTAAATTGTTGATTGCATTCCTGACTACCTATCACAGTTTCGGAAGCCATGAAATGCCAAGACAGCACAAACCCCCCCCCCCAAAATGACCCCTTTTCGGAAAGTAGACACCCTAAGCTATTTGCAGAGAGGCATGTTGAGTGTTTTTCAGATCTCCCTTTTTGTCAAAAAGTTTTGGAAATTGAAAAAAGAGGAAAAAAAATGAATTTTCCTGTTTTTTCTTCATTTCCAAAAAAAATGAGAGCTGCAAAATACTCACCATGCCTCTCAGCAAATAGATTGGAGTGTACAGATTGGATTTCGGGTCCTGTACACCAGTGGTCCTCAACTCCGGTCCTCAGGGCCCACTAACAGGCCAGATTTTAAGTATTACCTTGGGGAGATGCAGACTAGAGTACTTGCAATCACTGAATAGCAAATTATATCACCTGGGATGGATTTCAGTTATCTTGCAAACCTGGCCTGTTAGTGGGCCCTGAGGACCAGGGTTGAGGACCACTGCTGTACGCGGCTAGACTGCCAAAAAGTCTCACACATGGGGTATCCCTGTACTCAGGAGAAGCAGCAAAATGTATTTTGGGGTGTCATTTCACATATACCCATGGCATGTGTGAGCGTTATATCATTTACTGACAACTTTGTGTAAAAAAAATAAATAAATAAATAAAATAATAATAATTTTCCCGAAACTTGTGGCAAAATATAAACTATTCCATGGACTCATCATGCCTCTCAGCTAATAGCTTGGAGTGTCTTCTTTGCAAAATGGGGTCATTTGGGGGGGTTTTGTGCTATCTTGAAATTTCAGGGCCTCTGAAACTGTGACAGGTAGTGCAGAGGTAAAATAAGCAATTTACGCCATTAGAAAACCTGAAGATGGGGATTGGATTTCGGGGTCCCGTACACAGCTAGGCTCCCAAAAAGTCTCACACATGTGGTATCCCTGTACTCAGGAGAAGTAGCAGAATGGATTTTGGGGTGTCATTTCACATATACCCATGGCATGTGTGAGCAATATATCATTTAGTGACAACGTGTAAAGAAACAAAAAAAAAAAAAAAAAGGAAAAATAATTTTCCCGAAACTTGTGGCAAAATATAAAATATTCCATAGACTCACCATGCCTCTCAGCAAATATCTTTGGGTGTCTACTTTTCAAAAAGGGGTCATTTGAGTGGTGTTTGAACTGCCTGGCTTAGCCACACATCACCCACTCTTCTAACCACTTGAAAACCAAGCCTTTTCTGTGACTTTTTGTTTACATGAAAAAATATATTTTTTTACTAGAAAATTACTTTTAACCCCCAAACATTATATATTTCTTTAAAGCAGAGGCCCTATAGAACAAAATGGTGGATGTTGCACGGTATTTGCGCACAGATTTTCCAAACGCAATTTCTACGAACAAAAAACCTTTTTTTAAAATTTAATGCACAAACACACTATATAATTCCGAATTGTTTGGTAAAATTTAAAAGATGATCTTATGCCGAGTACATAGACACCAAACATGACATGCTTTAAAAATTGCGCGCGCCTGTGCAGCGGCAACAAACTACGTACATTTTTAAAAGCCTTTAAAAGTCTTTACAGGTTACCACTTTAGACTTACAGAGGAGGTCTATCGTGACGATACCTCACATGCATGCTGCAATTGCGGTTTACATATGACACTAGACCAACGCTTGCGTGCGCCTTTGCGCGCAAGCACAGGGAGAGAGGGGGGGCTTGATTTTTTTTTTTTTTGCTTTTTTATGTTATTTTGACACCTTTCCTTTCATTTTTTTTTTTTTTAATCATTTTTATTGTTATCACAGTGAATTTAAATATCCCCTATGATAGCAATCTGTAGTGACAGGTATTCTTTTTTTAAAAATTGGGGTCTTTTAGACTCTAGATCTCTCCTCTGACCTTAATGCATCTGACCACACCAAAATTGGTGTGATAAAATACTTTCCCAATTTCCCAAAGGCGAAACAGAAGTCATGAAATGCTTGTAGCTTTCGGTATCTTAGGCCATAGAGATGATTGGAGCCATTCATATCTCCGATCAGCTCTATGGTTAGATAATTGAACCACCGGCTGCACTCTCAGGTTAACCAGTGGGACAGGAGAGCCAGAGAAAAACCACTGAAGGCGGCGGAAAAGGGGGGGGGTCCCCTCCCACTGCATGTAAAAGCAGTCTAGCGGCCAATTATCCACTAGGATTGCTTTTACATGTAAGCCGACCGCTGGCTGTAAAAAAACAATACCAAGGTGATGCCTAAATCTGCAGGCATCATCCTGGTATAACCACTCAAAGTCCAGCAACGTACCAGTACATTGCTGGTTCTTGTTTGGCATATAGTGTAGGGTTTTTTTTTTTTTTCTCATGCAGCCTGTGGGCTGAACGAAAAAAAAAAAGAGAACCTAACAGAAATCACCACAGGGATATTGTGTAGTATTACACACCATTAACCGCCCAACAACCAAACCCACTGATTTAATGGTGGGTATACATGACAATATTCCTAAAGGTATTTTAACTGCAGTGGTGAAATCAGCCTACCACAGCTGCTGCCATCAGAGATATCCATATATGCTGAGCGCAAACGCTGTTTGTGTCAGAATATATAAAATCAGTGTGGTACCTGCAAGAGAAACAGGTTAACAAAAGAATAAAAAACAAACAAAGTACAGTAAAAGTACAGTAGGGAGAGTAGAAGAACATAAAAATAACTGACACGACAACTGTTTTTGGCTTTTTTATTTTTTAACACTGTTTTTTCTGTGAACTGCAATTTTCCAGCTTGGGTCTCTCAAAATGTCGATAGCCATCGAACATCTTTCGAGACCCTGTGCTTATGTGCCCTACACCAGTGGTCCTCAACTCCGGTCCTCAGGGCCCAATAACAGGCCAGATTTTAAGTATTACCTTGGGGAGATGCAGACTAGAGTACTGCAATCACTGAGCAGCAAATGATATCACCTGGGATGTATTTCAGTTATCTTGCAAATCTGGCCTGTTAGTGGGCCCTGTAGGCCAGGGTTGAGGACCACTGCCCTACACTATGTCGTGCTGTACCCTACACTAATACTCTACTAGTGTATGGTAGCGACGGAAACAGTCCCCAATGCAGAGACCAGGTTGGCCAGGACAGTCGGGACAATAATAATGGGTGTCACGCCTACATCCGCGCCTGCTATAGACACAACATCTTCTTTGGGGGTGTCTTTGGGCAAGGGTACGCGGGAGGACTTTTGGAAAGTTCCTCTCATGCAGCCGGCTCACTGCATCTGGAAGGGGAAGTTGGACAGGAACACCTCCTGGGTACGGGTAGGCATTGATGATCTCTTCCTGGAATTCTCGGAAGGATCAGGTTCGTCCTGACGCCCTGTATAGGACAAAGGCCTTCAGCATAGCCAATTGGAATAAATAAACAGACACTTTTTTGTACCAGCGTCTGGCTTTACGGGAAACTAAATACGGCGCCAAAAGCTGGTCGTTAAGGTCCACCCCTCCCTTATTACGGTTATAGTTGTGGACACAGAGGGGTTTCTCCATAACGCCAGTTGCCGTAGAAATTTGGACTGTGTCTGGGTGAATGGAGGACAGAACAAAAACACCCCGTGTATCCCTCCACTTCACTGCAAGCAATTTGTCCATTTTCAAGCAGGCTCTCTCCCCCCGACTAAGTCGGGAATTTACAAGCCCTTGGGGGAAGCCCCGGCGATTAGGTCGCACAGTGCCACATGCGGCAAATTGTAATTTAAGAAGGTGACTAAATAGTGGCTTGTGTAAAAGTTGTCCACGTACAAATGGTACCCCTTTCCGGATAAGGGTCACACCAAGTCCCAAACTATCTTGCCGCTGCTCCCTATGTAGTCTGGGCAGTTGGGGGGCTCCACAGAGCTATCTTTTCCCTCATAGACCCGGAAACTAACTGTATAGCCGGTGGCCCTGTCACAGAGCTTGTACAGTTTGACCCCGTACTTGGCACGCTTGCTGGGGAGGTACTGTTTCATAGCAAGGCGGCCAGTAAATGTAATCAGGGACTTGTCAATGCAGACAACTTGTTCGGGGGTAAACAAGGCTGCATACCACTGATTGAAGTGGTCTATGAGGGGCAGAATTTTGTGGAGCCGATCATATTCAGGGTCTCCCCGAGGACAACAGATTTCATTGTCGTTGAAATGCATAAATCATAGAATTTGCTGGTTTCTCGCCCTGGACATGGAGGCAGAGTACACGCGCATATGGTGAAGTTGGCTAGTGGACCAATATAGCCGCAATTCACTCTTTTTGGTTATGCCCATGTTGAGGAAAAGGCCCAGAAAGATTTTAAAATCAGGAACCGTTATAGGTTTCCAGCCGAATGGTCTGGCAAGGGGCGAATTTGGGTTGGCGGCGATGAATTGTTGTGCGTATAAATTTGATTGATCCACAATAGATCCGAAAAGATCTTCCGTGAAGAACAGCTGAAAAAAATTCAGGGGCGTAAAACCAGCTGTCTCCACGTGGATTCCAGGTTGGGCAGTGAATGGGGGGAAGTACTGGCGCTGTAGTATCAGTGGGTTGCCAATTGGGATATGCCAGCGCATCAGGGAGGGCACTATGGGCTCTACGGTCCTGTTTTCGAATACACGTGCTAGCCACCGCACCAGCTTCAACTGCAATTATGGGACTCGCCACGTCACCAAGTGTTACTGCAGTGCTGGTTGTACTAGGTCCAGGGTGTACTAGGCCACTGGAGCTTGCCAGGCCACCAGAAGGATGAGCTTCACTAGTACCGACACTCTGCTCCATACGAGCACCCTGCGATTCCTGTATCTCAACAACTCCAGAATGGGGTCGGGTACACCTGGGTCTAACAGGGACCCATCTGTCGTCGGAGCTATCTGTCAGGGAACCGCTGCTGTCATCAGGTTCGTATACTGACCCTGATTCTGCCAGTGAGGTTTCCCCATCGCTCTCATTTGACATGGTCAGTATACTGTAAGCCTCTGCACTACTGTACCAATGTTTAGACATTTTAGTAACTAAATTTACCGGTACATTAGTGTGACTCAAGGACTATTTCAACCGCTACCAAAAAAAACTGCTAATGCTAGCAGGAATCAGGCCTGACTCTGCTAACACAGCGGTTTTGTGTGTTGTGTTTTTTGTAAGTGACAGTAATCTATTGATTACTACACTTGCCTGGGTGGGGTGGGGTGGGCTGGGCTGGGTGGAGGGGTTAAACGCAGGTGCTGGCAGGAATCAGTGCTGATCGTGCAAACACCGCGTTTTGGGAACCCTAAACTATGGGGACGCTAGTATAGTTCTGATCAGATCAGATATTGATCTATTCAAACACTATACAAGTAATGGAAGTGTGTGTGTACGTGGTAATCAAGGGTTTATTTCTAACTATGCGCCAGGGATCTGTGCTATTTTAGACTGATGCTAACACTAGCTAATGTCACCTGTGTCACTAATAATAGTGATCAGAAAAAAAACTACACTATAAAAGTGACACTGTGACAGGGCAATTAAGGGGTTAACTGGGGGGGGGATCAGGGGGTTAAATCTTTATGGGGGGGGGGGTGGCGGGGACCCTAAACCTCCTTGGGACAGAAACTAACTCGCTAGCGCTAACTCAAGTCACAACAATAACACTAATACAAAATACAGTAAAACACTATATTACATGTGTATTAGTGTGCAATGTGCAATGTGACAGGGGGGGGGAGGGGTTAACTGGATGTGATTAGGGGGTATCAGGGGTTAAATCTTTATGGGGGGGTGGCGGGTATCCTAAGTATAAACGAAACGGCGGCAAGCGCTAAACCTGGTCACAAGTCACACTTATACGGGTATATAGGAAAATTCTATATACCGTATACAGTGTGTGTTGTGACCGGGGGTGTAGGGGTGATCAGGGGGGGATCAGGGGGTTAAATCTTCATGGGGGGATGGCAGGGACCCTAAACCTCCATGGGACAGAAACTAACTTGCTAGCGCTTACTCAAGTCACAATCGCACTAATACAAATTATTGTGAAGGGGAAGGGGTTAACTGGGGGTGATCGGGGGGGTCAGGGGCTTAAATCTTTGTTGGGGGGATGGCGGGTATTTTAACTGTAAAAGGGAGGGCCGCAAGCGCTACACCTGGTCACAAATCACACTTATACGGGTACATAGGAAAATCCTATATTCAGTGTGTGTTGTGACAGGGGGTGTAGGGGTTAACTGGGGGGGGGGCGATCTGGGGTTAAATGTGCCTATCTAAGTGTGTGTATGTATGCTTGGTGCAGTACTCAGTTAGATGTGCTCTCTCCTCTCGATGAATCCAAAAAGGATCATGGGATGGGAGAACGGGTCTTTTCTGAGCCTGTGTTTACATTTCACAGGCTCAAAAAAGAATCTGATTGGGCAGGACCGATCAACAGATCCAGGCCAAAAATCATTGGCCTGGACCTGATGACTGATCGGTTCTGAACCAAATCAGGTCATCAGCGGGACCGCGTGCGCACGGGAGTGCGCCCCAGAGCGGCGGGAGCGAGCGACGTAGTACTACGTCGCTTTGCCTGTACAGGGCTGACTGCCGCAGTAAATGTACTTGCGGCGGTCGGCAAGTGGTTAAATCCCACATGGTTACAGTTTAGATAATAGCACTAAAATGTGAAACTCTCATGTGAAACCATTCTAATGCTATCAATTTCCTCTCTTACATACTTAAGTATACAACTGATGTTGTAACAATCTACCTTAGAACAGCTATATCTTTCTAGTCACAAAACTCAAAAAAATATGCAAAGAGCTTAAACCAACCTTTGCCTCATGGGCAGATTGCATAGCACTTAGCAAAATGTTCTTATTGCCTCATATACCATACATATTTAGGATGATACCCCTACCAGGTTTTCCAGGACATGTCAGCTGGGGTGCTGATTGTATATGTAGAACCATCATTACCAACAATGGATGGTGGTAACGAGGGGTAGGAAGGGTAGAGTAGGATAAGGACAGAAACATACTTTAACCGTTTGTAGGAAATACAATCATTTGAAAAACATTAACATTTGGGATTTTGGAGGGTTTGAAAAATTAGATTATGTTTATTGATCTATATGGATTGTAAATATGTATACAGTATTTAAAGTGGAGGTAAACCCCATTCATGAAACTTGACCTGGGCACATATATATATGTTGTGCTCAATTCTTTCTCTCCAAAGCCCTAAGCCCCGTTTCTTTCTGCGGCTCCATTCCTCTGTTATCAGCATAATAACTTCTGACAAGTTTTCCGACACAGGTTAAAAGCAGCTGTAAATTTGTGTTGGGAAGGGTGCATAGATTAGCTCTGCATGTTTATTCCTTTCTTTGCCTCTGTGGTGGGGGGGGGGGGGGTGCCTTTCCTCTAATCAGCTGTCACACAGTGTATGCCAAGACTACACACCCAGGAAGAAGAAATTTTAACAGTGTTCACTTTTTAAACAGTGTAGAAAGCTGAAGACAGCATATATACAAATAAATAAAACTTATGTAGGGAGACTTGTTTAATCTCTGTGTATCATCTTATCAAGCTGTTCACTTCACTGGGTATATGTTAGGGTTTACATCCACTTTAAATAGAATTTTATTGATATTTTTATTGATGAATACAATAATATAAATATTATATAGCCATAGCTCATTCTAGCACATGGCTTTGTGTGTTTAATGGTTCCTCACGTTAAAAATAAATGTGAAACTTAAATAATTTATTATAAGGCCCAAGATGCACAGTTTCCTGGCTAAAAGATGCCATATACAGGTGTGTACATATAAATATTTGTTTCTAAAAAATCCTTTCACTATTTGGATAGACTTATTTTACTAAAGTTAGTTTCAAAAAAAGTTCCTGGATGGGGTATTATATTTAAAAATGGAAGCCAGTCTAATACATCCCCAAGATAAACATAGCTGGGATTTGTTATATGATCATTAGACTGGGCTTCAGAAAAATGGCATTGATTACAGTTCTGGGCCGTTTTGGGAGGTAACCTCCAATCAGGGCTCAGCCTTTGGTATAAATATGTTCAGTAAAATGCCGTCAACTTCCTTTCCTGAAGACACACGCGTGTGCAAAATGCAATGAGGCTTAGAGGTCGACGTTGTTTCTGGTTTTACCTCGCAGGATGGTTTCCAGGGCAGTGGAACGCACGTCGACTCTGGGGATAGTGAGCGATGTGACAAAGCCATCCACATAGAGGATACTGTTTATGCTGGCATTTTTAATTACTTTGATTATGTGAGTGTATAAGCATGTGGTTTTATTCATTTAAGAGTTGCAATAAACGGTATCACACTATATGCCCTTTGCTGGGATTCTCATTTTTATTTGAGTGATATCAGGATCCACCAAAAAAAGAGGGGCTATTTTAGAAGGGATTATCCTTGAGGCTAATGCCCTTTCAATTTGTTTGTTGATTTGCTAATTGTGGTGAGTGCAATATCTTACTAGCATGAGGTGGAGCACGTTTGGTGAATTGGAGTAAGTTTTTTACAGCAATAAATTGTATTTAAAATGAAGGGAGCGCTGATAAATAAAAAAATAAATAAATAAAGCTGCAACTAAATCCGATTACCCTGTAGGATAAATATGTGTACAAATTAATAAATATATAGTGCGCTAAATGATAAAAACAGTGCATATAAATAGGTGTAAAAACCAAATGGTTTTTACATCTATTTATATGCACTGTTTTTATCATTTTGCGCACTATATATTTATTAATAAATTGTATTCACCTAGGAATCATTTGGTGATTCGATTCACATTTTAAGGACTATATATATATATATATATATATATATATATATGTACACAATCATTTCAGTGTGGGCTACATCTTTTTTTCATTCATGTTTCTTGTATAGAGCCATTAGGCTATTTAAAGGGGCAGCTGCTTATAAAATAATTCCCCAATGTAAGGAATTACACCTAGCGCTCATTATATAATAGACTAAATATGGACATTGTTTTGCCTGCTGTCTTCTAGGTCTTACATTTGGAGTTGAAGGTGGGTGAGACAAGAGGTCAGGGTTGTGTTTCTAATGCCTGTACTCTGTGGAGGAGGTTATGGTTTATACTGCATTTACATGATCGACAACTGGGAGGTGGATTGCTGCAGGGCAGAAAAGCAGGTAATGTCTCCGGATAAACCCCCCAGGAGAGAAGCAGGAGGCAGTGAGGTGGAGTCGTCACTCACCTGATCAGGCTGTTGCAGGTCATTTAAGCTCTATGGGTCCACAAAAGGACTGCTATGCGATCTGAATTAATGTGCGGAATGGGCTTGGATATGTGCGAACTTGGGCTGCAGAGTTTCTGGCGTGTCATGTGAATGCAGCAAGAAGAAATGATGTATCACTGGTCCCGAGGTGTTTCTCCCACGTTTATGAGGTAGTTTGTGTTCCCACTGCGCACAGCTCCTTCCACCATGCTCTGGCCATGCCCCGCATCATTTCTTTTAACATAGGATGACATAGGACATCAAGCCTCTTGTTTGCAACAAGTGGTGTGGACCTAGCCTGCCACTCTCTTAGCTTGTACAGCATACTACATTTAGGATCTTTATCCCAAAGCCTCTTTTATACCTCGACAAAAGACTATTAAAGTGCAACTTTAGTCAGAAGTCCTGCTAGATCACTTCAGGCTGGCCCCTTTTGCAGGTATAGCTATGTGAAACATTAAAAATAAGTGCCTATAATACACTTTCCTGACAGAATCCATGGCAGCACACGTATGGGTAGGCTCCGCCTCCTCTCCTACCCTATAGGACCCCACTCCCATAAATCTTTGCTCCATTCCAGGAGCCGTGTTCCTTTTTCGTCCTCCTCCTGCAAGAAGGAAGTCTTACCTTATAGGACGTCTATCGATTTCAGGCGAGCTGGTGGCGTGTGGACCTTACTGATGTCGGATGCCTCCTGTTTTATGTCCAGCAATCTCGATATTTATCGGGTGGACCCGGGCAATATTATTTTAAATGCTGAAGATGCCGTAAACCCTGAATGAGAGGTGGGCCGCATTGATGGCCAATACATCCTTGCTATTGAGCGGATAGGCCCTGATGCCCTGTCGCACACGCATGAATTCATCCAGGCCTGAGACTGTTCGTTTATCTTCATGGTGGTAAAGTATAAAACTTTCTTTGGTTTCATTGCATTTCCTGTTTGTGCGGTGGAGCGCTTCTGCGTTCCAGATCGTTGCTTAGGCTCCTCCCCCTGCCTCACTGGACCCTCTATTGGTTGTCCAGGATGAGGCTTGGCTCTGGTTCTGTCTGCGCATGCGCGCGCATCGCTCCCGATCTCCTATGACGCCATTGCGTCGTTTGGGGCGTGGCCTTGCGGCGCCCGGGAGATTTAAGCTTCTGTCATTCCTGTTTGCAATGGCATGTCTGCGGGCATTGCGGTGGCTTCCCCATGCCGTTTCTCTGCTCTTCAGCGGTGAGTCATGCTTGAACCAGGTGCCATTTGGGGTAAAAGGGATGTTGTGGAGACGAAAGTTAGTATATGTATGCTTACTTTCTTCCTGTGCAGGCTTTTGCTTCTATCTGCAAATGGATGCTTCACCACCCCCCGGTGGCCAGTCCCTGCGCAACAGGTGAGTTAGTTTTTCTTAACCCTTGCCTGCTTGCGTTGGCTGGTGGAATGGAACCTAAGTGTGTTTTCTTTTCCCTATTCAGCCCCTTTAGGTCTGACCAACGCCCCATTTCTGGATCAAAGGATCGTTCTCCTTCAGCCCATCGGCGTTCCTCATCAAAGTCTGGTCATAGGTCTAGCTCCAGATCTAAACGACATGATCACACTTCCAGCTCAGTCGCACCGCGTCAATCCCGCCATTCTGACCGCAGTTCAGGGAAATCTTGCTGGGGCTGTCGAGCCCGTATCCCTGAGGATAGATCCCTATGTGATACCTGTTATTCCAGGGTTTTAAGGGAAAAGCAAGACACTGTACAACCAGTGGAGTCTATGGTCAGGCGGATTGTACAAGAATCCCTCAGAGATTGGGATCCCAGCAGACTTTCGGGTCACTCTTCAGAGGCTCCTGCATTACTCCCGAGGGATGAAGTGGAGCCAGGTACTTCACAACCAAGTCGTCTGTCAGAAGATTCTACAGACAGTGAGGATGATTTGGTAGACCAGAATGTAGGTTTTGAACTTGCTATGGTCCCCCCGCTAGTTAAGGCAGTTAAGGAGGCATTAAAATGGGAAGATCCAGCTGAGTCCCCAGCCAAACAGAAGAAATACTTCAAACATCTTAAAAAAGAGCGTTCCCATTTTCCCCTCCTAGGGGAATTGGGAGAAATTATTACAGACGAGTGGCAGGGAGTTGAAAAGAGAAACTCTTTGTCATCTAAGGTCTCCAGAATGTATCCCTTTAAGGATGATAAGGTGAAACATCTAGATTCCGCTCCCACGGTGGATGCGGCCTTGATGAGGTTGGTGAAACACGTAACCTTGCCATTGGAAGACTCAGTCTCATTCAAAGACGCTCTTGACAGGCGGATTGACACAGATCTTAAGAAGGTTTATCTCTCCGCAGGCATGGCGTGTAAGCTGGCTCTGGCTTTGGCAGCCACATCCAAGGCAATGGAAGCCTGGGTAGACAGCGTGGAGGCTACACTTCAGAGTGTCTCCGAAGAGGTGGCCAGGAGTTCAGCCATTCAGGAACTGAGACTGGCAACGGCTTTCTTGGGTGAGGCATCCATTGATATCATCCGCTTGGCGGCGCGGGTCATGCTGTCCTCTGTCACGGCCAAACGTGCCTTGTGGTTGCGTCCCTGGTTGGCCGACCCTGCCTCTAAACAGGCCTGGTGCAAAATTCCCTTTGAGGGTTCCTCCCTCTTTGGTAATAAACTGGACAGTGCTATCACCCGTGCCACAGGTGGTAAATCGGGGTTCCTTCCCCAGGATCGCCGGTTGATAGATCAGAGAAGACCTCAAAACAGGCAAAATCCTGATCGTGCCAGAGAGGCCCGTTTTTACAGGCCCGGTCGTGAGTTCAGGAAGAACTGGAAGCGCCCTCAGTCTACAGGGCAGAAGTTCTCCAAAGGAAAATCTTCAGCAAGCCGAGAGGCGACAAAGTCTTTTTGATATCGAGCCTGTCCAGACGGTGCGGGTAGGCGCACGCTTGCTTCAATTTGCGCATGTCTGGGCAGCCTCGGTCGAAGATCAATGGGCTGTCAGAACCGTATCACACGGGCATGTGTGGATTTTCGACAGAAGTCCCTTTCTTCGTTTCATTCCTACGGCCTTACCCCGTTCAGAAGAAAAGAAGTCAACTCTTCTATCATATGTAGAATCCCTGGTTACCCAGGGTGCTGCAGTGCCTGTCCCAACAGAGGAAAGGTTCCAAGGCATCTACTCTCCGCTCTTCATGGTCTTGAAGAAAAGCGGCTCTTGGAGGCCGGTCATAGACTTAACGCATCTAAATACCTTCATCAAGAAAGAGAGGTTCAGGATGGAAACACTTTTTACAATCCGACAAGTGGTACAGCCAGAGGATTGGATGATATCCATAAACTTGAAAGATGCCTACTTTCACGTCCCAGTCGCAGCAGAAATGCAGAAATTTCTTCGATTCGCAGTGGGTCAGGTGCATCTTCAATTTACCTGTCTCCCTTTCGGGCTTACCACATCACCTCGAATCTTTTCAAAGATCTTACTGGCTGTAGTAGCCCTGATCAGAGCAAAAGGGATTCGTCTCTACCATTACTTGGACGACTTGCTCCTTCTGTCAAAACACCAAGATCAAATTCTGCTCCACAGATCTCAAGTAATTTCCACCCTTCAAGAGTTCGGGTGGCTCCTGAACTTGGAAAAAAGTCATCTGGAACCCACAAAGTCGTTGGTCTTTTTAGGGGCCCTCTTCAACACTTCCAGAGGCACTATCTCCCTTCCATTAGAGAAGATTCCGACAATTCGCAACAGGATTCGTCTGGCATTATCAGCCTCTCATCTCCGGGCGTCCCAGTGCATGAAGATAATTGGGACCATGGTTTCCACGGCTCCCATGGTGAAGTGGGCACAGTGGAAGATGAGGCCCTTTCAGATGGGATTCCTCCAACAGTGGAATTTCGAGAATCCAGAAGTCCTCATTCGGATAACTACGTCCATGAGGGACAGCTTAACCTGGTGGCTTCAGCGAAAAAATCTATTAAACTGCCATTCAATCGTTCCAGCGTCCTGGTTGGTCGTGACCTCGGACGCCAGCAGGATGGGATGGGGAGCGCACTGCCTGTCGAAGGTGGCCCAGGGCAGATGGGACTTCCCTACATGCGGGGTGGTCTCGAATGTGCTGGAGCTTCGGGCAGCGTTCTGTGCTCTCCAGGCCTTTCAGCATCTGGCGACCGATGCCTCGGTCCTCCTAAGACTGGACAATCTCGCCTACATCAAGAGACAAGGGGGCACCCGCAGTCCTTCTCTTCTGAAAGAAGTGAAACCAATTATGGATTGGGCTCAAAGACATCTGTCCAACTTGTCAGCCGCCTATCTTCCAGGTGCCCAGAACGTCCAGGCAGACTTCCTCTCGAGGTCTGCTCTGAACAACAACGAGTGGTCACTCCATCCAGAGACCTTCAAATAGGTCATGTCTCTAGGTTACTGTCCAGAGGTAGATCTGTTCGCATCTCCAAGCAATGCCAAACTGGAGAGATTCTACATGAGGTGGCGTTATCCCCAGGCCTACGGGGTAGATGCCCTGACGGATCATTGGAATTTTCAAACAGCTTATGCGTTTCCTCCAGTGCCAGTCATCTTCAAGTTTCTTCACAGACTCAGGACAGAGAGAGTGCAGATCATAGCGATTCTTCCCTTCTGGCCAAAGAGACCGTGGTTTCCTCTGTTGCTCCAGCTGAGCTGTCGGGACCCGATACCTCTGCCAGTCAGGCCGGACCTTCTGTCCCAAGGGCCTATTCTTCACCCCTGCCCAGCACAGCTTCATCTCATGGCATGGCTGTTGAAAGGGAAAGATTGAAAGCACTCGGTTGTCCAAACGAGGCAATCGCTACAATGATGAGTGCCAGAAGACCCGGCACGAACAAGGTCTAGGAAAAAATCTGGTCCAAGTTCAAGGATTATGTGGATAGCAGATCTGGCTCTGTCTCTGACCCAGGAATCCAGGATATTTTGGGCTTCCTCCAGTCTGGTCTGGACCTGTCATTGGCAGTAAGCTCCGTTCGGGTCCAAATTTCAGCCATTTCGGCCTTCACTGGAACTGCATGGGCGAAACACTCCCTGGTTCGCCAGTTCTTCAGAGGCGCTACTAGGTTAAGACCTCCTAGAAAACCCAGGTTCCCTAAGTGGGATCTTCCTACGGTCTTGGAGTTTCTTTCCTCACTCACCTTGAATCAGAAGGATCCATTCTTCCTTAAAAACATCTCCATGAAAACAGCCTTTCTGGTGGCTATTACTTTGGCCAAACGGGTTTCTGAACTCGGTGCCTTGGGTTACAAGGAACCATTTCTTAAGTTTTTCCCTGATCGGGTAGTATTGGTTCCAATGCTCGGTTCCAATCCAAAAGTAATGTCGGTATTCCATGTCAACCAGGAAATTGTCTTACCCACGTTCAAATCTCAAGATGAAAATTCTGTCCATCCTTTGGACGTGGGGGAAACTCTACGGCTATATCTGGAGACTACAGCTCCTTTTCGCCAGTCAGATCATCTTTTTGTCCTCATCTGTGGAAAAAACAAGGGCAAACAAGCTTCCTCAAGATCTATAGCGAGTTGGATAGTTCAGACCATCCAGTGGGCATACAAAGCCAAGGGACTGGCTCCTCCAGAGGTGGTGACAGCTCATTCCACTAGAGGGATCTCTACGTCGTGGGCAGCTTCTCTTCATGTAGCTCCTGACGTGATTTGCAGAGCGGCTTCTTGGTCATCAATTCATACCTTTATGTCACATTACTGTGTTGAACCGGCTTCTTTGTCTTCGGTCAATTTTGGTTTAAAAGTCTTGTCTGTTGACGGTGCAAATTAAACCTTTTTCTGTTAAACCAGCAGTTACCCGCCCGGGTGTGTATGGCTAGTTATTTCCCATACGTGTGCTGCCATGGAGTCTGTCAGGAAAATGGAAAATTTATATCAATACTTACCGTAATTTTCCTTTCCTGATGGACTCCATGGCAGCAGGAGTCCCCTCCCATCTGCTGGAGTAGTTCTAGTTATGGAACACGGCTCCTGGTATGGAGCAAAGATTTATGGGAGTGGGGTCCTATAGGGTAGGAGAGGAGGCGGAGCCTACCCATACGTGTGCTGCCATGGAGTCCATCAGGAAAGGAAAATTACGGTAAGTATTGATATAAATTTTCCGTTGTCTCACCCTGTTCTGCACATGCTTAGTTGCTCTCAATTTGTAGGCACTGCTGCATTTGTAGAGGCTGATCAGCTGGCAGCCTTAAAGCACAATTAAATCTTTTTGACCTGTAACTGCCATGGCACTGCACATGTGATCATTTTTTTTTTTTAATTCAAACATTTATTGTTTTTCAATACATTACATATTATTTACATAAAATACAGATATCTTCCAACACTCTCCCGGCCTCCCCCCCCCCCCCCTTATCCCACCTCTTGTGAGAAAACGTGCCAATTTTCAACATGTCCACCCCACATACCATATCCCACCCCCCAGTGCCATGAAACCCCCTTAAATATATCTTATACTAAACTTCGTCCCCCTACCCCAACCCCTCGCCTCATTGTGTATCTCTACTCATATCCAACATCTGCGTGCAAATGACACAAAACAAAAAAAAAAAAAGGGAGTGTAATTGTGAGATAATTGTGAGTTTTTGCAAAAAAGCAAAAAATTCCCAATGGAAAAAAAAAAAAAAAAAATTGATATTAAAGGCGTGCCCCCTCTCCTCTCAGATGGAAGGAAAGGAGAGAGAGGGAGAAAAAAAAAAAAAAAAGAGGGAAAGAAAAGTGTATTTGTGAGTTTCCTTCCTCTCAATTTCTCAAATGTATGAGGAAGATTTAATGTGCACCGTGCTCAAAAAGAAAAAAAATTCCCCATGAAAGAAATTGGATATAGAAAGAGTGTCCCCTCTCCTCTCGGAGGAGAAGAGAAAAATAGGAGAAAAAAAAAAAAAGGGAGGGGGAGGGGGGGAGAGAATCCCCCCCCCTTACCCCACCTCCTGTGGCATACGTGCAAATGCAACAACATATCGCTCCCCCAAACAATACCCCACCCCAAAGTGCAAAGAATCATATATGAATTAATATACAAAACACCATCTTCATATCTCACATCTTGACCAAAATCTACGTGCAAAACCAAAAAAAAAAAAAAAAAGGGGGAAACCCCCACCACCCCCCGCCCCCGTGCCCTTTTAAATGGGGAGAGAAGCCGTTCTCCAATCACAACACAAAACGTAACATCCCCCAATACATTACATCCATAGTACCCCTCCTGGCTTAATCGTCAAGCCTCCTAAAGATCCTTCCACTGACACTCCGCGAAGAGGGAAGTCGGGGAGGAGAAGACCAAAAAAAAAAAAACCCCCCCCCCCTACTCCCTACCCCCGCCCAACCCCTCGTAGTCCCCATCCTACTCCCCTGTCCAACCTCCTCCGGTCTCCCGTCCTCTTGGCTTCATATTTAACTTATCAATCGTAGATATTCCTCTGAGCACGTGAATTGCGACCATGCTTGCCATCTTAACCTGAATCGCTCTTCCGTACATGTACGTGCTGCTGTTAACATTTCCATCCTATGTATTTCCCTGATTTTGGCCAACCACAATTGCAGTGTGGGTGGGTGTATTTGTCTCCATAGTGCAGGTACACAGGCTTTTGCTGCGTTCAATAGATGTATCAATAAAGAGTTCCTGTACTTCTTAACCAAGCTACTCGTGCCGTGTAATAAGCATAACACGGGGTCTTCCCGCACCTTAGTCAATGTTAGGTTCTCAGTTAGATGGGCCACCCCGTTCCAGAAACTCTTTATTGATGGACACGTCCAAAAGATGTGTAACATCGTTCCACCCTCCTCTCCACATCTCCAACATCTATCTTGATGTTTTCTATCTATTCTATGTAGTGTCGCTGGTACACGGTACCATCTGGATAAGATTTTATAGCTGATCTCTTGGTACCTACTTGATATCGAAGCCTTATGTGTCAATCTTAAAATTTTATTTATTTGTTGTTGGTTAAGGGAGATCTCTAAATCTCTTTCCCAATTTTGTAGAAATTTAGGTGGTCTCATATCTTGCGATGTCCCCAAAAGCGCATATATGTATGATAGTGCATGTGGTATTCTAACCTCCCCTCTACACAGAGTCTCAAATGGAGTTAGGGGACGTGGGATGTATCCCATCTTTTGCACTTGTTTTAAGTAATGTCTAATCTGGTAAGCACTGAACGTGTCTAGATTTCCTTCGGGCCATGTTAGTATTTCTGTCATCGTCGGAGGTTCCCTCTGGGTCCATATATCACATAATCTGGCTCTACCCCCATTAATTAGACCTATGATTTTAGCATTGGAACTCCCTGGGGGGAAATTTGGATTGCCTGCCAAGGGTGTCATTGGTGATATTGCTGGTGCCACTGAGCTATGCTTTTGTACTTTGGTTGCTTCACTTAATGTCGCCCCGATCGTCGGATGTAGATGTATTTTGTCATCTTTCGATATAGGGGTCCATGCGGCTAGGGTAACTGAGGTATTCATAACCTCCCTTTCCAACTGCACCCACTGTTTGTAGGCCCCACTACAATGCCAGTCCATCACTCGTGTTAAATGCGCTGCCCTGTAGTACCGCATCAGATCTGGCAAACCCACTCCTCCTCTCGCCTTCGGAAGGGTTAAAATCTGCATCCCTATTCGAGGGGATTTTCTGGCCCACACGAAAGTTCTGAACACTGCCCTTATCTGTGTAAAAAATGTCGTTGGTATTGCTATCGGAATAGCCTGAATAACATACAATAATCGTGGTAATGCGTTCATTTTTAGTGCACTGCACCTCCCGAACCATGACAAAATAAGTGTCTGCCATTTTTGTAAATCTGCTTTGATTGATTTTAAAAGTGGGATAAGATTTGCCTCAAATAAATCCTTAGGATCTGCTGTAATATGAATCCCAAGATAAACTATTGATTTATTACTCCACTGAAAAGGAAAAGATGCTCTCATGTGATTCCAACTAGTCCATGGTATAGACACATTCAGTGCCTCCGACTTAGACACATTTATTTTAAAGTACGAGACCTCTCCATACCCTCTAATAGCTTCTAATATTGATGGGAGCGATCTGTCAGGGTTTGTTACATAAAAAAGCAGATCATCTGCATAAGCTGCCATTTTATGTTGCCCCCTACCCATTTGTGCTCCCTCTATTTCAGAGTTTTGGCGAATTTTGCACAATAAGGGTTCTAGAGCCAGAATAAAAATCAGTGGCGATAGAGGGCAGCCTTGTCTGGTGCCATTTTTTATCTGAAAAAAATTCGAGCACCAACCATTCACCCTCACTGCCGCCGTGGGGATAGAATACAATGACAATATACATGTCGTCATCCATACACCTAGGCCTAGGTGTGACAGGGTGGCCCGGATGAAATTCCAGGCCACCCTGTCAAACGCCTTTTCAGCATCTATTGAGAGGAGCATCATCGGGACTCTCCGCGATCGCATGCCATCTATCAAATCAATTGTTCGAGTAGAATTATCCCTTGCTTCTCTTGTGGGAACAAAACCGACCTGATCGTAATTAATTAATTGCGGTATATATGGGAGGAGTCGATTTGCCAATATTTTAGAAAACAGCTTAGTGTCTAAATTTAATAAAGAGATTGGGCGGTAACTCCCGCATGCCGCAGGGTCCTTCCCCTCTTTATGAATCAGTGTAATATAAGCTCGCAAATAATCTATCGGCATATTCCCTCCCTCCCCGATGTAATTTAGATGATCTAATAAGGGGGTCTTTAAGCTTGAAAAAAACTGCTGATAATATATCAGTGACAAGCCATCCGGGCCTGGGGCTTTGTGTGGTTTTGACTGAGAGATCGCTGTTTTTAGCTCCTCCTCTGTTATCTTCCCTTCTAATGCAGATACCTGATCCTCATCCAGGGAGGGCATGTCTGTGGTTTTGATATATTTGATCGCCTCATCGAAACCGGCACCTCCCCTATCAGCTGATTCCGAGGAGGCGATGTCATATAACTCCTGATAGAATCTGCTAAACTCTTCCGCTATCTCCGATGAGCCGTGTTTCATTTGTCCCCCTCCTGTTTGTATTTGTGCTATTACCGTCCGTTTCTGGGGTCCCCTTAAGGCTCTAGCTAACATGGCGCCAGGTTTGTCCGAGTATTCATAATAATGTCTCTTTTGTGACACTATAGTTCTAATAGCTTTCTCATAGAGTAGCTCATTCAGTTTTTCCCTGGCCGCAGTGAGGGGTAGCAAGTGTTCCAACGCCACTGACTTTTTATGGTTAGCGCTTAATACTTCTATCTGTGCTAAAAACTCAGAGATCTTCCTTTCCTTTTCTCGTTTACGTTTTGCTCCCATTCTAATCAACACCCCCCTAATGACACATTTATGGGCCTCCCA
Organism: Pelophylax lessonae; assembly: GCF_965119305.1. NCBI lineage: Eukaryota > Metazoa > Chordata > Amphibia > Anura > Ranidae > Pelophylax > Pelophylax lessonae. The sequence continues at coordinate 130,149,289 of NC_138777.1, forward strand.
TATGCTCAACGGTGCCACTTGCGGTGTTTTATTTTCCTGGAAATACCTAGTTAATTCTGCCTCTATCTCTGCTTTTGTTTCTAATCCTTGCACCAACGATTCGTTCAGTCTCCATGACGGTGGTTTTACAGGTCCTGCGTCAAAGTCAATTGTAATATGAATTGGAGAATGATCCGACGTGGAGAAAGATCCAATCTGTGTAGCTACCACTCTAGGCAGGTCCCCCCGAGAGATTAAGATACGATCTATTCTAGAATACCTATTATGCACCGTAGAGAAATAAGTGTAGTTTTTTTCACTAGGATGCATGATTCGCCATGGATCAACTAAATTGAGAAGTGTGATTTCCCTGCTGAGTCTTTTTAATCGAGCATATGAGAGGTGTGATGTGCCTTGTGAGGTATCTAGTAATGGCTCTGGGGCATAATTAAAATCCCCTCCCACAATTACCAGCCCTTCTTGAAAGTCTAGCAATACTGGTGAGATTAGCGTTAAAAATGATATTTGATTGTGATTAGGGAAATACACATTTATCAGGGTGATCAACTTTTCCCCTATCTTACCCTTTACCATCAGGTATCTTCCCTGTGGGTCAATGCGTGTTTCTAAAAATGTCCATGGTACCTCCTTAGCCACAATAATGCTGACCTCCTTCGATTCAGGGATGGGGGTGGGTGCGTGATATGACCATGGGAAATCCTTATTATGTAGTTTTGGGGTTGCCTCCTTTTTAAGGTACGTTTCTCTGTCGCTCATTGACAGACGTAGTCCTCCTTGATTAATATCAACTCGGGTTATACTGCCCTCTACAGGAGTAGGACTAGACAGGAAAGAAAACATTCTGGCCACACCCTAGGGGCAGTCCCAGAGGGTATATCCTCTAACTTCCTGCTACAGCAAATCAGTTTTTTTCTGTCTAGTTAGGAGTAAGGACCTAGATTCCTTGCTAGGATCTTCGGTCCTGGCAAGATTTTTTTTTTTAGAAATACTTTTTTAGACAGCTTTTTTTCTCCAGTGTTCCTGTGAGATCTTCAAGCAAGTACGCTGAAACTTGGCGACGGGCTGGATGTTGAGATCCAGTGGTCACCCCAGTTCAGCCTACGAGCGCGTGCAGGCCATAGCTCCGCGCTGGGTCGGCCGCGACATAGTCCCACTGGACGGGGACTGACCCTGCGAGTTAAACGTCTCGCCTGGACGCCAATGACCAACAGAGTCATGGTGTCCGTATTGGTCGACAGCCCCCCCACCCCGGTGGAGAGGGGTTCTGTCAGGAGTTGGCGCCCGCCTGGTTCCAGTATGGTGAGTAGAATGTTCCCCCTCTCCCCCTGTCGGGTTTGTTGGTGGATGCGGGCCCCTCTCTGGGATAGTCGGACACTCGGTTTTCTGGGTCCCCCCTCTATCCTATAACAGGTCACAGATCCCCCAATTTGAGTGTGATTTTTGTGAATAGAAACCAGGAGGCTTGGTTTGGGAGCTGACTATCTAAAGTCACTATATGACTGTAAGGGTGACTGAAGTCAGTGGCAGACTACTAAAAGGCATTACTATTGAGGTATAGAGGTATCCTACCTGTCAGAGTGTGTACACAGGCCGATGCCTATGCCTGAGTTACTGCAGCCACAGATTGCCATCCCTCCAGAAAACCGGTCACTTCCACAGGCCACACAGCCTCCCGCAGGCCGAAGACACCTCCCGCAGGCCGAGGCACTTCCGCAGGCCGCACAGGCCGAATGCACACATCCCGCAAGCCGCCGCTATCCTACACAGGCCGCCGCCATTTTCCTGCAGATCACACGAGGCCGCCATATTGGCGTAGCCTCGTGTCTCCAGCATGGGGGCGGCCATGTTTGAGGTGACCAAACACCTCGTGGAGTAATTGGGAGGCGCCGGAAGGCGTGTAAAGGGGCGGAGCCGCCTCCTTGGCCCAGGGAAAGCAAGCCAAAGACTATCTGTCTGTAACAGACAGTGCTGGAAGCAGGTTGATAAGAAACTTCTGTGCATCAGGTGAGCCTTGGGGTCTCTCTCTCTCTCTTTCTGAGGGGTCCAAGCAGGTAGACTGTGGGGCACTACTGCGCTGGGGGACTAAGTTAAAAAAAAAAAAAAAAAGAAAAAAAAAAATTTTTTTTTCTTGCAATTAATTTTTTTGTGTTGTGTTAGTGTCTTGTTACATGAACCCTGCCACACATGTATCCCCACCTGATCCCCTCGGGGTGGCCGCAGGACCCTCCAGTACCCCACTTGTGGTGATGCATTATCAGCAGTTTTGGAGTCTTTGGTATCCCGGGTGGAGGTAGCCTGTCAGGGACGGGGGTCAAGAAGAGCGACCCCCATCTACCCCTATGTCATCTGATACTTCAGATACGGATTCTGAGCTGGTCATTGCAGTCCCTTTTCTGGGGTTGTTGTCTCAGGTACGGTCTCCTCAGACAGTGAGGAGGACTCTTCTGCCTCCGCCATAGCACAAGAAGCGTTGGTGGAAGCACTAGTTGTGTCTGTCCGGGAAACCTTAAATCTTGAGGTAAAACCGGCAGAGGTAGCTGAGACTCATATTCCTTTTTTGGTACTAGCAAAGCCTACCAAAATGGTGAAGGGTTTCCCTTGCCCAAATGGGGTCTTCCGTAAACGAGCCCCTGCTATTTCCAAACGCATTGCTAGGCGCTATCATTTTCATGAATCCCTCATTACAAAGATGGACGGTACCACCAATAGTGGACTCACCGATTTCCAGACTAAATAAAGCCACTGTTATCTCGCTGGATTGACAGAATGGGCCCCACCCATCTCTAGGGTGGGGGGACATCTTCACAGGTTTCCGGATCCAGGGCTTTCCAGAATCCCGGATAAAGGGGTTCGCAAGGTCATATGGTCGGGATACAAGATCGAGTTCGATCACTTCCACCGGTGCGATTCTTCCCTTCCAATATTCGACATCCCCGGGTCGCTTAAAAAAGCTTTGCGGGGGACAGCTTGATGCAACAAGCAGTGGTAGTTCCCATTCCTTGGAGGAGTTCTAGTCGAACCTGTTCACAATGCCCAGGAAAAAGGGCTAGGTGCATCCAATTCTGGTCTTGGAAGAGATGGAGTCCATCCATACAGTGGTGGCCTCCCTGCATCAGGGGGATTTCCTGGCGTCCATAGACATTTAGGATGCCTATCTTCATATCCCCATCTTCGCAGGACATCAGTGTTTTCTTTGCTTTTCCCAAAGATCATCCCTGGTTCCCACCAGGAGACTGAACTATCTGGGCCTAAATTTGGATACATCCTTGGCAAGAGTGTTTCTCCATGCAGAGAAACTCCAGAAGATTCAGTCAATGATTCGGATGTTGCTGTCCGTCAACTGGCTGGGATTGATGGCGCCTCCTTAGAGGCAGTACCGTTTGCCCAGTCTCATACCCAAATTCTCCAAAGAGGAGATTCTTCTCATATGGAATCGGAATCCCGATTCCCTGGACAATCGGATCCGATTGAGCGAGCGGGCCAGGGAGGCTCTGGTCTGGTGGCTTCGGTCTCCGATGCTCAGCCAGGGGAAGTAATTTCTTCTGATAAATTCCAGGTTAACGATAAATGTGTTGGAACTGAGAGCGATCAGACTTTGTCTGATTTACTGGACCGAGCAGCTCCAGGGCAGCCCGGTTCGGATCCAATCGGACTATGCCTCGGTCATGACTTATGTCGATCACCAAGGGGCACCAAGAGTGCTCTGGCGGCCATAGAAGTGGCCAACATTCTTATTGGGGGAACAGTTGTTCCAGTTCTCTCCGCGATATTTATCACGGGGGTGGACAGGCAGATTATTTCAGCTGTCAGATTCTGGATCAAGAGGAATAGTCTCTTCATCCAGAGGTATTTCACCAGCTGTCCCTTCATTGGGGCACCCCGGATATGGATCTGTTGGCAGGTTGGCTCAACAGGGCTCGTGCCCGCGATCCTCTAGCGGACGCAGCAGACGCGCTGAGCGCCCCGTAGGGGAAGTATCAGCTACTGTAGGTCTTCCCCCCTCTCAAGTTACTGCTGAGATTTCTCCGCAGGATAGAGGTGAAGGGAACTCCAGTTATCCTGGTAATTCCGGGCTGGCCTCGTCAAGCCGGGTACGCCGACTTGGGCAGGCTAGTCGCAGACGCTCCTTGGAGACTTCTTCTCAGGGAGGATCTGCGGTCTCAAGGACCGATCTTCCATCGTGCTTTACAGTCGCTGGTTTTTACCGGCCTGGCCATTGAGACCCAGGTACTGAAGGACAGGGGATTGTCAGCTTCAGTTATTCCTACTCTAATTAAAGCAAGGAAAGCGACTTCTAGCAAAGTCTATTATCGCACATGGAAGGCTTATATTGCGTGGTGTGAATCGTTGGGATTTCCCCCACGTACCTATTTGGTGACCCGAATTTTGGCTTTTCTGCAAAAGGGGGTTGAGCAGAAACTATCCTTGAGCACCATCAAGGGTCAGGTTTCAGCGTTAGCAATCTTCTTTCAGAAGCCGCTGGCTACTCATTCCTTGGTGCGGAATTTCATCCAGGGGGTGCGGCACTTGGCTCCGCCAGTGCGCACGCCCTTACCGCCCTGGGATCTTAATTAGTTTTGTCGGTTCTGCAGAAACCTCCTCTTGAAAATATCAGGGAGATTCCCTTGCTTATATTATCCCAGAAGGTGGCCTTCTTGGTGGCTATCACTTCTGCACGCAGGGTTTCAGAACTAGCTGCATTATCATGCCATTCCCCATATCTAGTGGTTCATAGGGATAAGGTAGTTCTTCATCCGAAGCCATCCTTTCTTCCTAAGGTGGTTTCAGATTTTCATCTGAATGAAGATATTGTGCTACCTTCCTTGTGTCCTAAGCCCAATCATCCTCGGGAATGTGCGTTGCATTCCTTGGATGTGGTTCGGGCAATCAGGGTATACCTGAAGACTACGGAATCGTTCCGTAAAACGGATTCACTTTTTGTGATCACGGATGGCCCCAGAAAGGGGTTGCCTGCATCTGCCACGACTATCTCCAAATGGATTAGACAGACGGTGGTACAGGCTTATTCTATTTAAGGGTCGGAATCCTCCGTTCTCTGTTAAGGCGCACTCTATTCGGGCGCTTAGTGTTTCCTGGGCCTTCCACCATCAGGCGTCAGGGGTCCAGGTTTTCAAGGCGATTACTTGATTGTCGGTTCATACCTTTACAAAATTTTATAAAGTTGATGTGATGGCATCGTCGGATGCCTCATTTGGCCGCAAGGTTTTGCAGGCCGCAATTTGAGGAGACCGTTGGTCTACCTCGAGGGTTTGTTGGGTTTTTTCACTTAGGTCTCATCTTTTTGCTCGATGAGTCCTTGATGCTTCTGGTTGGCTCCGGTTGGGCCTTCTGGATTTTGATTTCTGTTATCCCACCCCTCATTTGTGGCACTGCTTTGGGACGTCCCGAGTTGATATTAATCAAGGAGGACTACGTCTGTCAATGAGCGACAGAGAAAAATGGATTTTTGTAAAATCTTACCGTAAAATCCTTTTCTCTTAAGCTCATTGACAGACGTAGTACCCGCCCCTCTGTTTTTGAGTTGGGTTGGGTTAAATTCTCTAAACACTGCTTTGTGACATAACTGATTTGCTGTAGCAGGAAGTGAGAGGATATACCCTCTGGGACTGCCCCTAGGGTGTGGCCAGAACGTTTTCTTTCCTGTCTAGTCCTACTCCTGTAGAGGGCAGTATAACCCGAGTTGATATTAATCAAGGAGGACTACGTCTGTCAATGAGCTTAAGAGAAAAGGATTTTACGGTAAGATTTTACAAAAATCAATTTTTCCTGGCAGAACACTATCTGTGTGTGGTTACGTCTCATATCTGCCAGCAAACGCACTCGTTTTTCAGGTGTATACAATCCCCTGACATTAAGCGAAGTGATTTTGATTTCCTGCATTTTTCTTGCCCTGGATACTTCCCCCCAATTTTACTACTTTGGTTACAAGTTCTCTCACCCCACTACCTTCCTTCCTCCGTCCCCAGCAGGAGAGAGAGGCTTCAGAGGCTTCAAGGAGTCCAGAAATACCAGAGGACGCTGGACAGGCCACCCCGGGCGGAGAGAACCCTAAACACCCCCTAGAAAAAAAAAAAAAAAGGGACCCCCCGAAAGAAAATTTACCCCCCTTCCCCCCCTCCCCGCGGATATGTCAGTGAATCGTGATCCTGTGGGGTCAACTCTCGACCATGCGTAACTAGACGCGACCTAATTGGGTGGGCGATCCGAGGATTTGCACCGTGAGGAGGAACAGATCAAATATCAAAGGTAGCCGTTTCTCCTTATGGATTAACAAAAAAAGGAAAAAGAACACAAACAAGAGACAAAAGCTAAAACCATTAACTCCAGTTTGAGAGAAAATAGAAAAAAGAAAACACACCAACCTCTGCAGGTCCGTGTACCCTGGGCATCCGCCCCTATTCTGCTATCTCCAGGAAGGTTTTGGGGGTCCCCGTATATTAATCTCCTACCAGTCCGCATCTATACATAGTTTGCTATATCAGTAACCCTATCACGTTAATATTTAGTATGCTTTCCCCATCATATACCCCCATACCCTCCTAGCTACATAATGTCTGGCAATCCTCCTACCTTTATGACCCCCTCCTCCTCCACAATACCCCCCACATTCCCCTCATATCCTACTCTAAGCCCCCTGATAGCCTGTCTGGGCCTACCTAGTCACTATCCTGCCCGTTCTATGCTCTCAGGGCCTGTTCTCTCTAGAGCAGAACAGAAAAAGCAGCAAACAGGAAAGAAATAGAAAAAAAACACAAAAAGTTAAAGCCCTTAAATACAGCATAATACAGGAAAATCATAATTCCTCTAATACCCTTGAGTTCCCAGCCAGCCCGTAACCCGTACTGACTGTGGACCCAAGGAAAAAAGAGATTAAGCAGATACAATCATATCACTATTCCTGTAAAGATATTCCTGGGCTTTTCTGAAACACTTGGGAACCCAGCCAGTCAGGAACCTGGACTGGTTGTATATCCAAAAAAGAAAAAAGCCCTGGCAATTGGTCAGGCCAACGTAACGTAAAAGTCAGTTCCCCCTTCATGACCTTTAGATGGAATGGGTGGCCCCAATGATAGGTAGCCCCTGACTTCCGAATTTCCTCCAATAGAGGTTTAACCACTGCTCTCATTCTTAAAGTATTCCTCGATAAGTCTGGTAAGAGCCGGATCGTCGATCCTTCATACTCAAAGGGGCCCCTATCCCATGCCTTCCTCATTATTTTTTCTTTAGGTGCAAAAAAATGGATCCTGGCCAGGACGTCTCGTGGGTAGCCCGCCCCCATGCTCCTGTCCATCTCAATTGCCTCCAGTTGGGGTCTGTCCAGAAGATTATTAAAAATCTCGGTTATCTTGACTAATAAGTCAGGCCCATCCACCATCTCAGTTAACCCCCTAAGGCGTATGTTGTTACGACGATTCCTATTTTCTCCGTCATCCTGCTGGAGCTGGATCGTGATTAGCTGTTTGGCAAATAGTCTCTGAGATGCCTCTATACTCTCCACTCTATCTGTAATCTGGGCCTGATCTTTTTCCACCACCTCTATCCTACTATCCATTTTCTGCATTTGGCCCTTTAAAGAATTGATTTCATTGGTTAATGAGCTTACTATAGAGGCCACAATGGCGGTCAGGTCTTGTTTCGTGGGCATAATGGATAGTATCTCTTTCCATTCCATTGTCTGTGCAGGTGGGTTTTGATGTGGGGGGGATTGTGATGCTGGCTGCTCACCTCTTGAGGCAACAGTCTGCTCAGGTATATCCTCAATCTGCTGGTACTGTGTTTCCTTGCTGTTGTGACTGCTTTTACTGTCCTTCTTTGCTCCTGTGTTTCCAGCTGCACCAGCCCTTGTTGGCGCCATCCTGGACTGTTCCTCCACTCTCTCACACCGTGAACCCCTGAGAAAATAAGCGGAAATGTCCACGCTCCTGCCTGGTCTCCTTATGTTATGAAGTTCACTTGTCTGCATGGGGAGTGGGGGGAGGGGAACTCGGCTTTTACTGGCGTTATAGCTCTTCTCCTCTATCCCACATGAGCCTGGGTGAGTGTGTTCGTACTTCGGCCCCCCTCTCCCGGTCCCCCCCTGTGTATTAATAAACTCGTCCCCCAGGAGAGAAACCAGGGGTCTGAGAGTCTCTGCACTCACCAGGGCTGTCGCCGCTGTCTCTCCGATCTGAATGGCATTCTCTGGGCTTCCAATGTGTAGCCTGGCTATCACGAGTGCCTCCACGCTGGTTTAGGGGAAGGAGGTTCCGCACTATTTAGAGGGCATGCTTCTCGGGTCCGGGTCACTGTGCGGGGAAGTCTCGGCGTTACCCTGTCCTCCCTCTCTAGTGTAGTCGGAGCCGGGTTCCTGTGATGCGGCTCTCTGGCATATGGTATTCAGCCACGTGTACTCCCTTCCGACTCTGAGGGAGGAGGATGCCGCTGCTCTCTGCTGTGGGCGGATGCCTGCCTACGGGTCTCGGAGCTCTGCTACGATCCTCCTCACAGCGTCATCCTCTTGCCACTCCCCCTACAACAAAAAAAAAAAAATATGTGATCAGTTATAACCCCAGCCATTTGATGGTTTGACAGTTTGGTTGAGGGCACAAGCAAATGTGACAGCAATCCTGGCATTCCAGGAATGTAACTCTTTTTGAAACCAGTAAATCAAAAGGTTTAGTTCTGCTTTTTGATTTACTGCTCTTCGGGGGCTCTGGGCTTCTGCAAAATAGCAGCCTCCAGCAAGAAAAAACAGTAGCAATGGAGGAAAATTATAGCACACACTCATTTTGGTAACATAATTATTGATGTGGAATGTTTGTTCCTTGCTTAAAAAAAATATGTTTTATCAAGTTGTTGTGAGTAAAGTTCTGCTCTTCTGTTATGTTCTCTGTTCTCCTATAGTAGAAATCTGTAAAAAGGAGGATAGATGTTTTATTTAAAGCACACTGATTGCTTTTTCCTGGCTTCTGGTAGTACATAATCCTGATTTCTTTAATGAATGGATCTGATCAGGGATGGTTTAGGTGCAGCACCTGGAATCTGGTTTTCAGTAGAGACCCAGTTAACCTTATCCACTATATTGGAAGACCTTAGTCAAATTCAGTGGATTTTCAAATGCCTGTCTAGAAAATTGCGTCAGATGTGTATCTAATATTCTCTCAGAAAAGTCCACTACTCACATTTTTTCAGTGTAGTCTATTTTTGGCATCCACTGACCATGCAGCTATACATTGCAATTATATAATCAAGGTTGCCTGCACATTAGTCGAGTGTCGCGGAGATGGAAGCTATGGACCCACATGTGAACAGATGACGTGGGATTCCCCAGGGTGTAGAATCTAAGGGTCAGCTGATGATCACCAGGGACCCCTTATGGAAGTTTGGAGATAGCTGCATGCTGACAACAGGTCGCCATGCCTAGGATCACCCTGCTTTATTTGTGTGAAAAATAGGCCAGATTTACATAAATGCAAAGGCACAGGATAAAAAACAAATTAATGTTAATGTGTATGCTGCAAACAACACCACTGGCAGCAGAGAGGATAGGAACCTTGCAGTGGAAAGGAAGTTAAGGCTGGGGATCACACCAGGGCAGACTGGAACACAGGTCAAGAGATTACTGGATGTAAAACAGACCAGACCAGGTAGCACGACCGTGGATCACACCAATGCAAGGGAGAACACGTATCAGGTTTGCACCAGGTGTACCGTGGACCAGACTAGGCAGCAGCTCTGTGGATCACATCAGGACAGACATAGACATATCTCAAAGAAAAACCAGAATAAAAGCCAGAGGTCAGGGAAAGCTGCAGACAAAGGAATCTGAAAATTTGCAGAGTTCGGTATCACAGAAAGTCAATCCATGGCTGAAAACAGGCTGTAAACTTACCGGGGGAAGGCTTTGTAGCAGAAAAGTGCTGGCCATTTACTTGCTGATCCATTAACTTCCTGTGGGTTAATGACGTAAGTGGCTGAGACAGGATTTGGCCATGACACCTCAGAAGGATCTCAGAAGGCATATTAGAAACAGAAAAAAAATTAAAAGCTAGGAAAGAATTCAGTAATAATTAACTCAACAACGTGATCATTGCTTACATTTGTTCTTGCAAGAATTTGTCAGCTATTTTAGTATATTTTTACTGACTCTACAAGTACTGTTTCCTATGACATTTTAAATTTGTTTATTAGGTGGAAGAAGCAGATGACTGGCTGAGGTATGGAAACCCCTGGGAAAAAGCCCGTCCAGAATACACGATACCTGTGCATTTTTTTGGCAAGGTTCAACACACTCCACAAGGATCTGAATGGATTGATACGCAAGTAAGTGTTCTTTTATAGTCTATTCTACAACTGCACATCAGTGCTAAGCCTGGAATAAATTGAAATGTATGATAGTGGTACCATTCTTTCGATTACTTCCAACTTTAGCTTTTTTTTTTTTTTTAAAGTGAGAAAGTCTAAGTATCTGACATATTTTAAATAGCATAACTTGGTAGGTTAACAGCTTTCCTGAAAGCCCAATTTCACAAAAATCTTCTCAAGGGTAAAAAAAAACAGGAAACCGGAGGAGCGGTTGGGGTCTCTGGCAGGCCTAACAGTATACTCAGGCCAGATTGACCTCATCAAATTGGTGCAGGCAGTCACACTTTAGGGACAACTTCTGGGTGTGCAGGCTAACCAAGTAAAGTCATTGGAGGAGAAATTAGAGACCATCACGACTAAGCTATCCTCCATGTCTATCGTGCATGGTCCCAGTCTTGCTGCTCCCTTTGATCAAGGGGCTGTAGCTAGGGAGCCCGTTGCCATGGGTAACTTCGCAGCCCCCCAGGCTCCTAAAATAAATCTTCATGAAAAGTATGATGGGAACCCTTCAGATTGTAGGGGTTTCCTCAACCACTGCCAATTGCCATTTAGGAATCAGCCCTCAGCTCAGGTTAAGTGACATTCATAATTTCCTTACTTAAGGGTAGAGCTTTGTCCTGGGTGTCTCCTCTTCTGGAAAAAGAGTCCCCCCATATATATGATTACTCCACCTTTATTAAGTTTTTTTGAATGTATTTTTGAAGCTCCTGGCAGGGTGTCTGTGGCGGAGTCTGGGATCCTGGACTTACCTCAGGGTAAACGTACGGTAGCTTCCTATGCTATAGAATTCCACACATTAGCAGCAGAGACCTCCTGGGGTGATAAAGCCCTTAAAGCTTCCTTTCGCAGGGCTCTCTGGATGTATTAAAGATGAATTGACCTACCATGAGATCCCTGAGTCCCTGGAGGATTTTATTAATCTTTGTATTCGGGTAGACGCTCGCTTCTCTGAACGTCAAGCAGAGAGGGAGCGCTATAGACAGTATAATCCTCGCAGTGTGGATCCCCAACCTCCTCCACAGCCTGAGCCAGTTCCTTCTGTTGCCATACCCCTTGTCTGCAGCAGGACCCATGGACGTAGGTGCTGTGAGATTTCCAAAGATGAACGTACTAAACGCAGGACCCTAGGCCTCTGCCTCTATTGTGGGAAGCAGGGACATTTCCTGCAGGCCTGTCCTTTTTGGCTGGAAAACTGCCAGGCTTAATGGGTAATCGAGGAGTTCCATTAAGCCAGACAGTTTTAAATGCTCCTCAAGAGAGGCTATTAGTTCCTATCAACCTGTCAGAAAATTTATACTACTCTGAATATAACAGTGTCTATTTATGTAAATAAGCAAAGATCTGTGAGGTAGGAGAATCTCCACGTATTTCCACAAATCAATATGTAGCGAATTCTTTTTATCAATTAATTCCTTTTTAAAAGCATATACCAATCTTAGTGAAAACAGTCTACAGTAGGGAATATATAAGAATATTTATTCACAAGACATGTATTCACAATAAATGATCAGACTTGAGATGACACAAAAAGATAGCTTTACATAAAATACAAACTTCAAACAATAAATGCAATGTGATGTGTAGTTCAATAATGAAAGTAAAAATAAAGAAAGATTACGTTTTTCCCAGATGTAGTAGAAACCATATTTAAGTGTGCTATATAATCAGACCACAATTGTCTACAAATTGCGCGACCGACAGTCACTCCACTGCAGATGGAGCGAGAATAGGCCATGCAAAACGTGAGACTAATACGCCAATATGCGCTAAATCTGATATTAATAAAAATGTATAAAAACAAAAATCAGTTTTTAAAGAAAAATCTACATGGTTCACGCGGCTGGGACTGTAATCTTGTTACCCTTTAGCATGAAATGTAAAACATGTAAGGAGGAAAATAAATGATATTAAATATTGATCAAATAAACAGCAAGGTATATTTACCATATTTAAAATGGCTGCTAGCTTAGAATGGTCGTTACCAGAGTCCTTAAGATGGCTGCCTTCCCAAAATGGTGGCCAGTTATGGAGGAGTTTCGTTTGGCGACCTTTAAAGTTTCAGATACATGATGGAGCAAAATGGAATATGTATAGATGAGTATGTGTATGGATGTAAGTAGCGTGTGTGTTGTATGTGTAATGTATGTTGTGTAATGTGATGTGTGTCTCTCTCATCTGGGTTTCCCTTTTTATATTGTATTGAACAAAAGGGCTGTAAATTACCATAAGTTGAACCCAGAAGGATGAACTTTATCCCCATTGGTTGAGACATCTTATTCATTAACTGGTGATGTCATTGATCAACACCTCTAACCAGTATATTAAAATTAAATGATGATTTCTTTATATTTAAGAGTAATCATCATAAAAACTTGTCCATACTCTCATAATACACATATCCATCTAATAATATCCATCATGTATCTAAGAAAGGATTAAATCTGGTAACACCATAATATATTATTAATATATATATCTATATATATATATATATTGTAAATGACTGTCTAAACCAAAGACTTCACTTAGCATCAGTCACCAAAGATGGCAGTATTGTGTTGCTCTTTAGATTTAGTATATAGCGATATAACAAATAAAATTTGAACCTTATACTGACAAAGAGCCTATAATCCCAGACCTTGTAAACTAGACACCTGGCAAGGTCAAAAAAAGTTTTATGATACTTTACCACTTACAAGAGCTTATTTACTGAAGCCTTACTAAACATGAGATCATGAGTCATCAATATCAGTTAAAGCTAGAATTTAGCAAGAATGAAACAACTTTAATATATAAAGATTTCCTACATATCTATGTATGTTATTCATATATATATATTTAATTGTTAATATTCTTTTACACATAGGATTATAATGTATCTGTAAATCTTATTTTTAAATGGGTTTAAACACAGAAAATACTGACTAGTGTTTTATGATCACCACACAAACAAGATTATCCTGGTATAGCGTCAGCTAGACTTTATCTAAAGAAAGTTAAACAGACTATTTATTTATTACCTTAGGTCAACACAGCATGTTTGGGTAAACCTTTTAGAAATCTGTTGAATAGACACTTTTGCCTAAAAGGAGGTTTGAACTTTCAGTGACCTTCTACAACACTGCTCAGAATTTCTATATAAAACAGAATATGACATATTTCCATATTTTTTTTTTATTTAATCTCCCCCAATAATTCTGACAAACCCACCATGACCTTTATAGATTCTGGTGCTGGCGGTGTGTTCTTTGACGCAGCACTGCTTAAAAGACTGCAAATTCCTGTTGTTCCTAAGAAGTTTCCACTTTGTGTAACCACCTTTGGTGGCGACCCTCTGGGAGACGGGCTTATTACCCATGAATCCAAACCTCTATCCGTTCCATTACATCAAGAAATCCTAATGTTTGACGCAGGGGCGTAACTAGAACTTTCAGGGCCCAGGTGCAAGAAATCATGAAGGGCCCCTCCCCCCAACACTGCCCTAAAACTCCTTCAAGACCCTCAACCTCTCACAGGCTTGTAAGGCCCCCTGGACACCGATGGGGTACATACAAAAAAAACTACTGTATATATATAATATTCTTTCATGAAAGGGAATGTGAACCTCAACAATCAATTTCTTTGATTTGCCTCCTTAGGATCGGTAAAATCTGACCTTGGGAATGAGACCAGTAATAGTGCTGGTGGGGAGAGGGGGGTATAGGATCAGTGGCAGGACTGGTGGGGAGGGGGAAATGGGAACAGTAATAGTGCTGATGGGGAAAGGGGGGTATGGGATCAGTGGCAGGACTGGTGGAGAGGGGGGAATGGGACCAGTAATAGTGCTGGTGGGGAAAGGGGGTTATGGGATCAGTGGCAGGACTGGTGGGGAGGGGGGAATGGGACCAGTAATAGTGCTGGTGGGGAGAGGGGGGTATGGATAAGTGGCAGGACTGGTGGGGAGGGGGAAATGGGACCAATAATAGTGCTGGTGGGTAGAGGGGGGTATGGGATCAGTGGCAGGACTGGTGGGGAGGGGGGGAGGGAACCAGTAATAGTGCTGATGGGGAAAGGGGGGTATGGGATCAGTGGCAGCACTGGTGGGGAGGGGGAAATTGGAACAGTAATAGTGCTGGTGGGGAGAGGGGGGTATGGGATCAGTGGCAGGACTGGTGGGGAGGGGGAATGGGAACAGTAATAGTGCTGGTGGGGAAAGGGGGGTATGGGATCAGTGGCAGGACTGGTGGGGAGGGGGAAATGGGAACAGTAATAGTGCTGGTGGGGAGAGGGGGGTATGGGATAAGTGGCAGCACTGGTGGGGAGGGGGGAATGGGAACAGTAATAGTGCTGGGGGGAGAGGGGGGTATGGGATCAGTGGCAGGACTGGTGGGGAGGGGGGAATGGGAACAGTAATAGTGGTGGTGGGGAAAGGGGGGTACGGGATCAGTGGCAGCACTGGTGGGGAGGGGGGAATGGGAACAGTAATAGTGCTGGTGGGGAGAGGGGGGTATAGGATCAGTGGCAGGACTGGTGGGGAGGGGGAAATGGGAACAGTAATAGTGCTGATGGGGAGAGGGGGGTATGGGATCAGTGGCAGGACTGGTGGGGAGGGGGGAATGGGACCAGTAATAGTGCTGGTGGGGAGAGGGGGGTATGGATAAGTGGCAGGACTGGTGGGGAGGGGGAAATGGGACCAATAATAGTGCTGGTGGGTAGAGGGGGGGTATGGGATCAGTGGCAGGACTGGTGGGGAGGGGGGGATGGAACCAGTAATAGTGCTGATGGGGAAAGGGGGGTATGGGATCAGTGGCAGCACTGGTGGGGAGGGGGAAATTGGAACAGTAATAGTGCTGGTGGGGAGAGGGGGGTATGGGATCAGTGGCAGGACTGGTGGGGAGGGGGGAATGGGAACAGTAATAGTGCTGGTGGGGAAAGGGGGGTATGGGATCAGTGGCAGGACTGGTGGGGAGGGGGAAATGGGAACAGTAATAGTGCTGGTGGGGAGAGGGGGGTATGGGATAAGTGGCAGCACTGGTGGGGAGGGGGGAATGGGAACAGTAATAGTGCTGGGGGGAGAGGGGGGTATGGGATCAGTGGCAGGACTGGTGGGGAGGGGGGAATGGGAACAGTAATAGTGGTGGTGGGGAAAGGGGGGTACGGGATCAGTGGCAGGACTGGTGGGGAGGGGGGAATGGGAACAGTAATAGTGCTGGTGGGGAAAGGGGGGTATGGGATCAGTGGCAGGACTGGTGGGGAGGGGGGATGGAACCAGTAATAGTGCTGATGGGGAGAGGGGGGTATGGAATCAGTGGCAGGACTGGTGGGGAGGGGGAATGGGACCAATAATAGTGCTGGTGGGGAGAGGGGGGTATGGGATCAGTGGCAGGACTGGTGGGGAGGGGGGTATGGAACCAGTAATAGTGCTGGTGGGGAAAGGAGGTATGGGATCAGTGGCAGGACTGGTGGGGAGGGGGAAATGGGAACAGTAATAGTGCTGGTGGGGAGAGGGGGGTATGGAATCAGTGGCAGGACTGGTGGGAAGGGGGGGATGGAACCAGTAATAGTGCTGGTGGGGAGAGGGGGGTATGGAATCAGTGGCAGGACTGGTGGGGAGGGGGAATGGGAACAGTAATAGTGCTGGTGGACTAAAGAAACACCTCCATATTCACCCATAAAAGGCAAACAATTGCAGAGTGACCCTATGCGCTCAGGAGTCTAGGACACATATAACACAATGCTGCTACTTATATAGAAGTAATTATAGGTAATGAAATCATGTATAAATGTTGTAATATGAATTAGATCACACAATACAAAATAGAAACATTTCAGTAGCGCAGGAATGGTGGTACCTCTTAGCCACCTTTAGGGCTCTTTCACACGGGCGTTCCGAACAGATCCACCTGTCAGTTTTTTAGGCGGATCTGATCGGATGCCCCATTCAGCCCTATGGAGCAGCGGATGTCAGCGGTGACATGTCCGCTGACACCCGCTGCCATTCGCATCCGATCCTGTCCGTGAAATCCGGACGGATGGAAACCCTATTTTCCATCCGTCCAGGCGGTCTGCTCTCATCCGATTCCCCATAGAGAGCAGCGGGGCTCTGACACCTCCCTCTCCACAAACAGTGCGGAGACGAGGCTGTCATCCACCGCCTCAGCGGGGATCGGCGGATCGATCCCCGCTGAGCAGAGCAATGGAATTCGGACCGTGTGAAAGAGGCCTTACGTGTTTAAAGTAAATTGAGAAAACCGACTATAATATAATAACTGAATTACTGCACACTTCAGCTTAAAATCATTTAAAAGTCCTTAAAAGTCCATAAACTCAAATGGGCAATAACTTGAAGCACACACACGTACATATATCCACACACATATAAACACACACACACACATACCTACATGCACGCACATACATACACACACATACAGTACGCACACATACAGTACACACACAGTACACATACATACATACATGCACACACATACATATATAGATGCACATATGCACACACATACATACACACACATACACACACATACATACACACACACATACATACATACATACATACACACACATACATACACACAGAAAGCCTTTTTAAAAAACGAGAGAGGACTGTACCTTCCTGTAACTTCCTGCCGGGTATTGCACTGTAGGGGGAGGCAGAGAGAACAGCACACACTCTGCTTTCACTTTCCATTGTTTCCAATGTTTTGTGAGATCAGCTCCATCGGGAGGATCGGGGGATCTCCGGTCTCAGCTTTGCTTGCCGCTCCTCCTCTCTATACATACAGGGGGCCCTCTCAGGCCCCCTGCAGCATGGGGTCCGGCCGCCATGGCGACCCCTGTACGTCCGCCCCTGGTTTGACGTTATTTGTCCCAGAGACATCCAATCATTCTCGGGTTCCCGTGGCTTTGTGAACACAACCCGCCTATAGACTGGTCCTCGGGTCAAATTTCCGCATGGAGCACTTCCTGTCTAGTTTACTGTCTCCCAAAGGTTGTACGCAATAATGTTTCTGTCCATGAGGTTTCAACTGACCTTGTAGTACCCTTGGCCTATGCTGAGTTTGCCAATGTGTTTTCTGAACAAGATGCTGAGGAACTTAAACCACATCGCCCCTATGACTGTGCCATAGATCTGCTCCCCGGGTCCCCCTTACCTAGGGGGAAGACCTACCCTCTAAACCTTGCGGAGTCGAAGGCTATGGAGGAATACATCGAAGATAGTCTTAGGAAAGGCTTTTTTTTGGCCCTCTACCTCTCCCCTTTGAGCTGTATTTTAGCAAGTTTATGCATTCCCTACTATTTACAGTGACAGTACTCAGGTTTTTGCTATCTTTTGTGGCAGGGAAGCTGCAACTGCCACTATTGATTGTCTGGGACTTTAACTGTTGGATAAACACCGAATTCCACAGGCTTCTGCTACCTTGAGAGGTAGCCCTTTAATGAGGTTGCTGCAAAAAGTGGGGTGGGTTGATATCTGGAGGTTTAAAAACCCTATAGCCAAACAATTCTCCTGTTTTAAAAAAACGCATGGTATTCTAACCATGATAAATTTGGCTATGGGTAGCTTGGGCATGCTCCCATCAGTCTCCAAGGTCTTCTACAAGCCCCGTAGTGTCTCTGACCATTCTCATATGGTAATACATCTTATAGTCTCTCCTCCATTCAAATTATCCAAGCCAATTTGGAAATTCAACGCCTTCCTGCTGAAATTGTTTCCTTCCCACACAGTGATGAAGTGGAGTATGTGTGAGTTCTTTGCACAGCAGAACCCTAATGACTCCCCACTCATTTAAGGCATACTGTATCTGAGGGACTCCTTATTGCTGAAATCTGGGCTGAGAGAGGAGTTAGAGTCGCAGGTGCAGGCATTGGAACAGAAATTTATACAGGATCCTACTGACTCCTCTAGGGAGACTTGGCATTTGCTTTTGAGCACTTGCTATCCTCCACAGCGGAGAAGAAAAGGTTCTTTTCAAGGAGGGGGAGAGCACGGGCCACCTTCTAGCTAGGATTGCTAATTCGTAACAAAGCTTTCCTGCTGTTGAAGCGATTAAAGCCCATTTGGGCCTTCTAGTGCAATCTCTGGACTTGGTGTTACAAGAGCTGGCATTATGAGAATCTCTATCTCCTTACTTCTATGTACACCCCCTCAGAACTGGAGAGATATTTGTATGCCACTCCATAACTGGAGTGACATTTCATTCCCCACACTTTCCTCGGTAGAGAGAGGGGAGTTGGACTCCCCGCTTACCATAGAAGAATTTCAAACAGCAGTTTAATAACTATAAAGCACCTGGGGAGGATGGCCTCCAGGTAGAAATATACAAGCAATATGCTGAGATATTAATGTACTACCACAATTATTGAAGGTATTTAATACTGCAAAGTAACAGAAAACATTGCCTCCCTCAATGTCCAAAGCCAAAATTAATCTATTGTTAAAAACCTAGTAAAGATCAGGTAGACCCAGGTTCATACAGACCCATTTTACTTTTACAGAGTGATATTAAACACCTAGCTAAGGTATTCGCGATTAGGCTGATTGGGGTAATTGCGTCTTTTGTACATTCTGACCATGCTGCCTTTATGCCAAACTGCAGTCAATCTGAGAAGGCTCTTCAACAATATGCAATCTTCACCAGATAATATAGGTCATAGAGCCCTGCTGTCACTCGCTGTTATGAAGGCCTTCAATAGCATTGAGTGGCCCTATCTGTGTGAGGTACAAAAAAGGTTTGGTTTTGGAGAGGTGTATATCTCCTGGGTACTCCACTGTACTGCCACCCGCAGGCGGCTATTAGGGCATTAGGTAAAATGTCCCACACCTTCAACTTGGGGAGGTGCACAAGACAAGGGTGCTTATTGTCCCCTTGTTATTTGCCCTAGCTATTGAGCCACCAGCAATCAGGATTAGAGACAAACTGACCATTACTGGTTTCTGCTATGGCACCAGGCAGGAAAAAGTGATGCTGTATGTGAATTATGAACAAAAATAAATATTACTAAGAGCAATATATCCCCTGCGCACAAATAATAATGATAATAAAAAAGGTCTTATTTAAGACCTGTCGCAGCTACTTAAAAAGAAAATATGTAAAAAAAAATACTCCAATCAAAATCCCAAATGGAATCACGAATAAAGTACTAGTAGCACGGACAACTAAAATAACATTAAAACACACAAGTTTGTGAATAGTCCTTCAAATAAAATCCAAAGGATAAAATGCAGAAATTTATAGAAAAATGTCCATATCAATTCAAAAGGGTAAGTAGTCTCTTGAGAACCCACAGCACCAAGTAGGAATCACCAGTGTGTATCAAGGTCACCAAACAAATATTCCTCCACCATTGTGACATATAGTGAGAATGGCGACTCGCCAGAAAGTATGGCCCCCCTATTCTCATAGGTAAGGCCCACATGCGTAAGCACACACGTATTCTTCCTGGATCAGCTGTAGGTACCCTATCTTCAGTCTAGGCTGTAATCACCAGGCGGTCCTTAAACTGTGTCAAATATCCCTTTTCCTCACGGGCATCCGCCAGTCACCCAGATAATGCAGCAAAATAGGGAAACAAAAGGGTCGCAGTAGTGTGATATTGCTTCAGAAACTCGCAAATTATTAACCAAAAAACCCAAATGAAATACACTCACAAACCAAGCTTAAAATCAGGCAGTCAATGCAATATAGGTACTACGGATGCACTTGCGGGCGGTATTGGTCAAGCTCACCCTCTCCACGCTGGTGCCCAGGACCTCCAAACGCTCCGTCTGTGTCACCCGAGTACTTCCGGACGCCGTAGAGGAATGTGGAGACGGTGGAAGAATATTTGTTTGGTGACCTTGATACACACTGGTGATTCCTACTTGGTGCTGTGGGTTCTCAAGAGACTACTTACCCTTTTGAATTGATGTGGACATTTTTCTATAAATTTCTGCAGTTTATCCTTTGAATTTTATTTGAAGGACTATTCACAAACTTGTGTGTTATAATGTTATTTTAGTTGTCCGCACTACTAGTACTTTATTCGTGATTCCATTTGGGATTTTGATTGGAGTATTTTTTTTTACATATTTTCTTTTTAAGTAGCTGCGACAGGTCTTAAATAAGACCTTTTTTATTATCATTATTATTTGTGTGCAGGGGATATATTGTTCTTAGTAATATTTATTTTTGTTCAGTTTTCTTCATTTTACCCTTGCTGCCATGGAGATTATAAAATTCCTCAAATCCAGGAAACTGGATCTTAAAGAGATTTTTAAACAAAATGTGGTTACCCCAGTAGATGAGGATATCTCTAATTTGTTGAAATCTTTGTCACTAACTTGGGAAAAACAAGTGAGGGCCTGGTGGGATATTTCCACAATTGAAATGTACCTGACCGAAGGAATTGTCAGCAGAGGTTTGAGGTGGGATGTGGCCCCCCAGGACGGCTTGGACGATGCTGAGTCTATAAAAGAGTGGTTAGACTTCTTCCATCAGGCTGGCATGGATCTCCAAACCCTTCTTTTAAAACGTAAAAAGAGGAAAATGGAGCTCATTAATAGCAAGATTAGAGATCTACAAAATAAAATAGATAATGTGGTAGGAACCAATGATTTAAAAGATTTCAATGAAGTAACACAGAAAAAATTAGATAAAATAGACAAGGACACCCAAAAGAAGAAAGTCAAGAAGTTGAATAGAGATAAAACTGATTTTGATAAGATTATTTATAAATGGCAGGCAGAGACTACTAATAATGTAGGATTAAATGTGGAAATTAGTGAAACAGTGAGTTCAGGTGTGCTGATGAGTGCTCCTGATACACCTGCTCATAGTGCCACGCCTAGAAGACCATCTAAAAATCAGTGGGAACCTAGGAGTGTCACTCCAAATTGGAGACAAAATAAGGGTAATCTGAACACGAATTACTCTGATAATAGGCAAAGGACAGTGGTACCCCAGAGGGGAAGACCCTCTAGGGGATCTGGTAATGGGAGAAGAGGTAGGGGCAAACCTGGAGGGGCTGTATATTCACATAATGGTGGGTATACTAATCCCAATTATGTACATGAAAATTATTACTAACCCCTTATGGATGATGGAACATCTACTGGCCAATCCTCAAGAGGGAGGCCTTTTTTAGGGAGAGGGAGGGGACGGGGGAGACACCGTCCCTACCCAAATATTCATCAAGGGGGAATAAGAAGATCGGGAGAAGACTACATACAAGAAGAGGAGTCAGGGCCGGACGAAGAGTCCAACACAAGAAAAAGGAGAAGGGAACAATGAATCAGGGCATCTTTAACCTGAGCCAGGTTGAGTTAACCTGAGCCAGGTTGAGTTAAACAAGAAAGAACTACATATCCTGGACCAGGGTTTAAAGTGCGCTCCTAAACGCGCCATAAATACATTTAATGTTTACATTGATGCCCATAAATATATCAGAAAACGAAATCTGAAAAAGTATTTTCTGAATAACCCAATCACTTCTATAAGTAATGGGACTGGGGGAGGCATGTTAAATAGTGATTTAAAAAATAAATCCATTATGAATCCCCAGTTAAGTAACAACCACTACGTAGAGGTGTTTAACAACCTTGTGTTGGATGATTTACATGAGTTGATACCTAATAAAAAGGTTCATAATAATAATAGACATATCATTGAAGGTCTTGAATCCTTGGAAAAAAGGAAAGGAAAGACCAGCAGACAAAGGTGGGGGAGTGGTTATACTGGACAAGAGCTTTTACCATCAGCAATTGTCTAGTATACTTAGTGATGAGAACACATACACTAAACTATCCACCGATTCGACATCTAAATTTGATGAGGAATTGAGATGTCTAGTCAATTTTGGTTATAAGACACGTGTCTTAACCAAAAAAGAGAAGAGGTATTTGACCCCGAGTGTTTGTAGAATCCCTACAATCTATACTCTCCCGAAAATACATAAGGACGATAAGTGTCCACCAGCACGTCCCATTGTCAATGGTATTGGATCCCTATCCGCAAGGCTTGGCCAATACCTTGACAAATTTCTTCAACCAAGCGTTACATCCACTAAAGCCTTTTTAAAGGATACAAAGGATTTGTTGGTATCATTGGATGATGTGTTGTTGGGTGAGGGCTCGTCTGCCTTTCTAGTGACGGCCGACGTGTCCTCACTCTACACCATCATCCAACAGGATGATGCCCTCCTTTCCCTGAATTGGGCTCTTAGTAAAAGGGATGAAATTCTTTGGACTTCTGTCTTTCCCACAATTATTTTTGGTATAACGATTATTTTTACAGCCAGAAGATAGGAGTTGCCATGGGGGCAAAATTTGCCCCCAGCTAGGCGAACATCTTCATGGCTGAGTGGGAAGATAAGTTTGTCTTTAACCAGCGTAAACAGGAATTTATTATAAAAGGTTTATCGATGATATCCTGTTTATTTGGGAGGGTACTGAGGAATCTCTTTTGTTGTTTATGTCCCATCTGAACTCAAATTCTAATAATATTAGGTTGGAGTTCCATTGGGATAAGACCAGTATCCAATTTTTGGATGTAACAAATTTTAGACATCAGAATGGGTTTGCCACGAAGGTTTATTTTAAATCAACCGATCGTAACAGTTACCTGTCCATCATGAGTGGCCATCATCCCACTTGGTTAAGAAATATACCAAGGGGGCAATTCATGAGGGTCAGACGAAACTGTACTTTCGATCAGGATTATCTGATACAATCTAAGATAATTAAGGACAGATTTTTACAAAAAGGTTATAAAGAGGACAGTTTGGACAAGGAGATTCAGAATATCCTTGAACGTCCTAGGTCCAGTTGTTTGCAAAATAAAATCAAACCTACAGATAATGTGAAAGAATGGAGTTTCTTGTGCGATTTTTTTCCAGTGACTATAAGAATGTCGAGGGAATTTTTAGAAAACATTGGCCTATCCTCCTGAAAGATCGTGTATTGGGCCCTGCATTACCTGCCACTCCCTCCTTTATATACCAAAAGGCCCCCAATTTCTGGGATAGGGTGGTCAAGAAGGTTTTGGTTCCCCCAAATGTGACATTCTTTCCTGGTAGGAAGGGCTTTCATATATGTGGGAAATGTCGGGCATGCTTTTTCGCAAGGACCAATTTAACTACCTCCCACATGGGCTATAGTACATATACGGCCGGGCGGGAGTCTCGTCCTTCTGAATGGACGTTCTGGAACGTCCTTCAGAAGGAGAGAGATCGCGCTGCCGCGGGCACGCGCAGCGGCGCGATCTCGATGTGCCTGTGTCCCTCGGACACAGAGCAACATCATTCGGCAGGATGGCCCTGTGATTGGCCCTCCTGATCACATGACGGCTGTGTCCAATCACAGCCGTCATGTAATGTAAATAGAGCCGTTGTAACGGCTTCGATCTCTTCTCCTCCTGACAGATCCTGTCAGTGAGGAGAAGAGGGATTATCGGTGCTGCTGCGGGGGTGATCAGTGAGTATTTCTAATTACTCACTGATCACAGGGGGGGTCTGTGCTGGTAATCAGAAGATTGATTACCAGTGCAGCCCTGGGGGGGGGTGCCACTAAGCCACCAGGGATGCCCACCCATGACCACCAGGGATGGCCACCAGGGATGGCAAGCAGGGCTCAGAGAGCCCCCCAGTGCCCTCCCTATCAGTGTTGCCCACCAATGCCATCTATCAGTGCTGCCCACCAGTGCCGTTATTGCCATCTATCAGTGCCGCCCACCAGTGCCCATTATTGCCCACCAGTGCTGCCTATCAGTGCCCATCAGTGCCCCCCATCAGTGCCGATCAGTGCCACCCATCAGTGCCGATCAGTGCCGATCATTGCCGCCCAACAGTGCCACCTATCAGTGCCCATCAGTGCCCATCAGTGCCGCCAATCAGTGCTGCCTATCAGTGCTGCATATCAGTGCTACCTATCAGTGCCCATCAGTGCTGCATATCAGTGCCACCCCATCAGTGTCTCCTCATCAGTGCCTGTCAGTGCGGCATCATCAGTGCTCATCAGTGCAGGAAAAAACATATCTATTTACAAAATTTTAAACAAAAAAACTTTTTTTTTTTTTTCAAACTTTTCAGTCTTTTTTTATTTGTGCACCAAAAAAGAAAAAACCTGACGGTGATCAAATACCACCAAAAGAAAGCTCTATTTGTGGGGAAAAAATGACACAAATTTGGTTTAGGTACAGCGTTGCATGACCGCGCAATTGTCATTCAAATTGTAACAGCGCTAAAAGCTGAAAATTGGTCTGGGAAGGAAGGGGGTTTAAGTGCCCTGTATTGAGGTGGTTAAAGCGGAGTTCCGGGCACAAAAGCGATATTTTTTTTTTTGTGCCCCTCCGCTAGGTAGACCTGACCTGAAAAGGAATTGGATAGTTATTTTTTTTTTTTTTTTTTGTTCACTCACCTTTTAATTGAAGATTGTAAATACACACCTCAGAGTACTTCCTCCCTCGGAGCCGCGGCTCACCCCGTCACTTCCTGTCTCGCTATGATTCCTGGGAGCTGAACGTCATAGCTCCCAGGAACCAATGCGACGGCACCGGCCCCGCTCGTCATTTCCGGGCGACGCCGCATTCCCCTGCTAAACAGCTTCTGGGCATGCCCAGAAGCTGTGGAGGAATGCGGCGCCGCACCGGAAGTGACGAGAGGGGCCGGTGCAGGCGCATTCTGGGACAAGAAGACGCGGAAGACGACACAGAAGAGGACCGCGCCGGCTTCAGCTGCCCACAAGAGAGATGGAAACGCTGTGGAAGAAATTTTATAAGTAAGTATTTCTTCTAAAAGGTAAGTGCGAACCGGGACAGATCAGAGGCTATAGGTAGGAATTTTAAAATTCCAAATTTAATCACATGTGATACCACACATGTGGTTTATGCCTTGATGTGTCCATGTAACGTAATTTATATTGGTCAAACCAAACGGACTGTTAAAAAACGGGTGGGGGAACACATTTCAAATATCCTGAAGGGATTCAGGGACCATAGTGTCTCTGAGCACTTCAGGAGATACCACCATCGTGACCCTCGCGGTCTACATTTTTGGGGGATCGAAAGGGTTACCCCCTCTTGGAGGGGGGCAAACTGGGTGAGGGAATTATCCAAGTGTGAGACCAAGTGGATTTTCCTCACCAAGGCCCTGGTCCCCAAAGGATTAAATATTGACCTGGACCTCAACTGTTTCATTAGTGATTATTAGTTTATTTAGGACCATCAGAGGCTCCCGTTTCACGGTGCCATCTGAGGTCATATATTATTACTCTGCATTGAATATGGGTATTTACCAGCTCCATGTCTATTTATTGATTTATTCATTTATTTTAATTTTATATATTTCATTTATATATTCCATCTATTTTAGAGGATTATTTATTAGAATTTTAAAAGTGTTTTTTTAATTAGTAGTCCATTACCATGGCAGCAATTTATTCATTTATTCATGATTATTCAGTGTGCTGCTTTGTTTGTCTTATGAATTATAAATTATGAATTACAGAATTAAGTTATATAACTTTTTGTATATGTTATTGTAACAAAGGGTTAATTTTCATGTTACATATATTCATTTATTGGCAGGTTCAATATATTTACCCTTTCAGATTTGTGGATGAAGCACAATAATTAAGGACACACACAAGTAGTAAAAGTAATAAAAAGATTTACTTAGCTTTGGTTAAAGATGGAATACAGATGATAATACAGATAATCTCAGCAACAATTCCAGGGAACCCCGTAAACTTATGACGCCAATCAAAAGCTCTGGAAAAATCGACAATCTTATGCTATGTCCAGGCACTCATTCACTCGTAAGTCCTGGAAGAAGTTCTGCCAAATATCTTGTCTGTATAGTATTTATAATTGAAAAAGGCGCCAATAGGCTAGTTTTATCTGGTTCCAACAAAAGAGTAGCCAATGGTTTCCGAGACAATATGACCATCTGTGAGGTCAGAAAAGCTCAATGTATGCAGAAATAAGAATAAAGAAGCTATTAAATGTCTCTGTGTGAAACCATTCAGTATAACGTTCACACATAAATATATATATATATATATATATATATATATATATATATATATATATATATATACATACATATATATACACATACATATATACATATACATACACACACACATACACATATATATAGAAGTGATGACCTTATTAACTATCATAGTTAATAACAGCTGATACCAAGTTCTTTGTAAATCAATTATGAATATTATAGACCCATACTACATTCCACCCCTTGATTCACAAGGAACTTAGGTCATAAACGTAATCTTCAGACTTACGTATAGGTAAAGCCTCAATAGTAGATGTAGTACATTTACTAATACAAACAAAAATAATCTTGACTATAATAAAAATTCCTAATGCTAATAAAATAAACCATGCAATATACATAACCACTTGTTGTCCCAATTGACCAAGCCAAGCAAATATCCCATCATTAGAGATAGAATGAAGTTTACTAACAGATTTTCGAGCCTCTGTTAAATCTGATTCAATGTTTTCACTACTATCGGAAATATAGGAGCAACACTCATCCCCAATTAAGCTCATTCACTATTGATATTCTCCAAGGATTGTCCAAAGGCAACCAGCTAATATTAACTGGTAGTCCATATAATGGTATGCCCTCAGGTGCGACATGGGGTGTTTGTCCACACACCCAACAGTTTGTAACAATAAAAACATGAGCTGTTGCTTTCAGAGTCTCATGGAAAGGTTCTTCTGTGCTGTTCCACTGAAAACAAGGCTGGTCATCATCTGAAGCCATAGTAATGTATTCATGGCAACGGCAACAATCTGTGGAGAGGAACATAAATAGGTTGGTCTTCCTGTTCAATTAAAACTAAAGCTGTGGACCCGGGTCCCCAGGCCACAATTTCTCCCTTCCTTCCTTTAACTCTTCCCCTCTCAGCTACACTTGGGGCTACCCACACCCTGGTCCCTAATTGGGCAGAATACATTTTTCCTTGTATCCGCAGACGTTTTGGTATTATAATTATCTGTCCTATGTGTTTTCCTTTTTTCAGACATCCTATTTCTAAAGGTACTATGGTAACACAATATTCTCCCAGTGCATCTTTTTTCACTTCTGTATCCCACTCACACCATTCAGTCAACTGAGAGTCTGGAATGAACTGCAAATCACATGTGGGATCTAACTGTAAAATGCCAGGGTACTGATATGTGAGAATCAGGGCTAGGATTTAATTTCCCCTCACCCCCTCCTACTTCCACATCTTGGAGCATTGTAATTGGTATGGGTTGAGTTACGGGAATTGTTGGACATTTAGTAGTTACAGTCACTACCCATTCTCCTGCACTTTCAACACTACTTCCCAAAATTCGCTGCATAGGAGTGCTCTGTCCTACCAATCTGTTGTTTAACATGTACACTGCTTCTTTTAACACCTTATCCCACCCCCTGAGTGTGTGTGTAGGTGTTAGCTTTCTTTTTTGATCTTTAAGCAAACTATTCATTCTCTCAATCAAATCTGCTGCTTGTGGATGATAGGGGATGTGAAACATCCAGTGTACACCATTATCCTCTGCCCATTGTTTAACGGCTTGTCCCGTAAAATGTGTGCCATTGACTGATTGGATTTCTTGAGGCACTTTGTAATGCTGTGTCAACAATTGCATAAGTTTCAAGGTTGTCTTCTGATCAGCATGTTTAGTAGCATAAACTTGCAAAAGTCCACTACATGTGTCCACACTTGTATGAGCTTGAAAGTCTTTTTGTCTCACCCACCCAGACATTGGTGGGTCAGTCCTCACTGTCACTGACTGCTGCTTTGTTGTTGCTTCCACATGTTGTAAGTCAGTATAGGCAGCCAGCAACTGCTTCTCCAAAGGGCTGTACTTTCTCTGTGCAGCAGTGAACTGTTTGGACCAGAATCCCAATTGTATCTTCTGATCCCTCGGATTTGAGCCTTTCTGCCATATACCCCACGACATTCCATGTTCAGTTGCAGTCACATCTAGAATGAAAGGCTGATCTAGTTTCAAGCGGCCTAATGAGTGATGTGTTCTTACAGTCTCAGTGTCTAGTGCCAACTGCTGGTCCGGTCCCCATAAGAATACAGTCTTTTTCCGAGTAACATTGTAGATTGGCCAGAGAATCAGGCCTAAGTGAGGAATAAAAGGTCTCCAAAAGACCAGTAAACCGAGTAAACTCTGAGCCTCTTTCACATTTTTGGGAGGCTTAAATGCTGCAATAGAGTCTAATACAGGTTGTGTAATAGTCTTGATGGGCCCAGACCAAATCATTCCTAGAAATTTGACACTCATAGCTGGTCCTTGAATCTTTGTAGGGTTAATCGCCCATCCTCTGTTCTGCATATGAGCCTGCACTGTAGCCAAGTCTTGTCTTGCTTGTCCTTCTGTATTACCAGAGAGCATGATATCATCAATTTAATGATATAATTTACAGTCTAGTTTTGGTAACATAGCCAGATCCCTGGCTACCAATCCATGGCAAATTGTTGGACTATGTAAGTAGCCCTGAGGGACAACATTGGCTGTATATGGTTTTTCCTCCCAGGTAACAGCAAATTGATCTTGTGATTTCTAGTCAATAGTTATGGAGAAAAATGTGTTCTCTAAATCCAACACTGCATGCCATTCTCCAGTGGTTTGAGAAATAGTCTCTACAAGTGACACCATATCTGGGACAGCAGCTGCAAGAGGTGGAGCCACTTTGTTTAACCCTCGATAGTCTATGGTCATCCTATAAGTTCCATCCGGTTTTCTTACAGGAAAGATAGGCGAGTTAAAAGGGGCTCAGTGCAGGCCTGAATACTCCTACATCCAGCAAGGCCTGTATGGTGTCAGTCACTTCTTGGTGTCCTCCAGGTATGCAGTACTGCTTAAGATTAACAGGGTGTTTGGGCGGAGGGATGTACACTGGCGTCCACTTGGCATATCCCCTGATTCTAGGTTTTACTGCAGACACAAAGAAAGAGCGCACTGAGTTACCAAATGAAAACATACCTGCATTGGTTTGGATTGTCTGACCCCTCATGATATCCATTCCCAGTATGTTATCAGGTAGCTTAGATATTAGAACTTGTGCATTAAATAGGGGGCCTTTTCCAATTTGCAATCTGCAGTACATCTTGTGAGCAAATGTGTGTTTTCCTCCCAGCCCTTCAACTGCTACTACCCCTGTATGGTTTTTACTTTTGATGCTGTGAAACAAAGTCACTTCAGCTCCTGTGTCTAACAGGGCAGTAACTCTTTGTGGTCTGTGTTGTCCTTGCCAATATATTGCCACTGATACATATGGGCGACGATCCCCTGGTTTCAGCATGTTAACTTGAACCAGTGACACAGAGGATCCACCCTCCTGTCATTCCAGAGGAGTAGGCACTTCCCATCCTCTGCTTCCAAATTTATTTTTGTGTTTCATTAGCTCTTCTGCTGCCGAAACCATAAGGGTTTGGCTTTCTCTCCACAGGAGAGGCAGAAGGAAAGATAAAGACATCATCAACATCACTGGTTACCACCCTCTTAGGCAGGCTAGATTTTAATTTCCCTTGTGATTGTAAATCTTTCCATCGTTTTAATAGAGAACCTGTTGACATGCTGTCAATATCTGATATTGGTACACCACTCTGCAAATGATTTAAAAATAACTGCTTTTGTTCATTCGCCATGTTATCTAATTCTACAGCCTTTCTGTTAGACAAAAGAATTCCATCTACCCCCAGGTCCCGCACATGCAAATCCCATGTCTGCGAGCTTTCTCCAGGTCCCTGTGCAAACTTTTGTCCTAACTCTGTTAGCTCTCCTGCTGTGTAAGACATCTTCTCTTCTGTATACTGTTCAGCAGAATGTGAGGTCTCGTCAGAAGAAAGAAAATTACTAGCATTGTCAGTTAACTCTCTTTGTCCAGTTGTAACAAGACAAGTTTTGTCTTCTTCTAACTTATCTACAATTTCAATCCCTTCATCTGTGTCTGATTCAGACCAGTATGCTAATTTATCCCAGTCACCCCTAGTAACCAGGGTACGTACTTTTACTGCAGCATTATGTCCCGGTATTCTCCTACCTTTTTTCCTACGCTGCTTATTCACGGTTCTCACTACATTCTCTGAAAACTGTGTTTCCATTTCCTCCCTATGTTCTTTTAGGATTTGAAGTTGATCTGTTACTGCCTGCAGTTCCATCTCAACAGCTTCCCTCTTTTTTGTCTCATTGATGAGCGTCTGCAAAAATATCCATCCTAATATAGATGTAGCTTTCTGTTTTCGAATATTGGGACAAATCAAGATTCAGGAGACAATGGCGGGGGTCATCCACTTTAATTGCATCCTGATACTTGATCAATTCACGAGCCAGAGTAGACCAGTGTTTAGAATCTGCCCACTCTGGGATGGAGCTCTTTCGACTGTCTCCCCCCTTTCTGTTTATCCATTTAAACATTGTAAAACCACCAAAACAAAGCTAGCAACCTCCTATCACAGTACACACTAATAATACAGTTTCCCAATTCTCATAAAGCATTACAATTCACAGCAGTATTACTAGGATTAATCACTGTACTTCAAACCGGCACTGAAAAGGTTAAAATATCCTGCTCACAGCGCCATTTATGTAACAAAGGGTTAATTTTCATGTTACATATATTAATTTATTGGCAGGTTCGATATATTTACCCTTTCAGATTTGTGGATGAAGCACAATAATTAAGGACACACACAAGTAGTAAAAGTAATAAAAAGATTTACTTAGCTTCGGTTAAAGATGGAATACAGATGATAATACAGATAATCTCAGCAACAATTCCAGGGAACCCTGTAAACTTATGACGCCAATCAAAAGCTCTGGAAAAATCGACAATCTTATGCTATGTCCAGGCACTCATTCACTCGTAAGTCCTGAAAGAAGTTCTGCCAAATATCTTGTCTGTATAGTATTTATAATTGAAAAAGGTGCCAATAGGCTAGTTTTATCTGGTTCCAACAAAAGAGTAGCCAATGGTTTCCGAGACAATATGACCATCTGTGAGGTCAGAAAAGGTCAATGTATGCAGAAATAAGAACAAAGAAGCTATTAAATGTGTCTGTGTGAAACCATTCAGTATAACGTTCATACACATATATATACATATATATATATATATATATATATATATATAAATACATGTATATATACACATACATATATACATATACATACACACACACATACACATATATATAGAAGTGATGACCTTATTAACTATCATAGTTAATAACAGCTGATACCAAGTTCTTTGTAAATCAATTATGAATATTATAGACCCATACTACAGTTATGTACCATTTTTAATGTGTATTTGTGTTTAGTTGATCTGGTATAGGAGTGCTGACACACCAAAGGGGTTCGCTCAAAAGTTTTTCTCCCTAAACCTCGCAT
This sequence comes from Pelophylax lessonae, assembly GCF_965119305.1. Lineage (NCBI taxonomy): Eukaryota > Metazoa > Chordata > Amphibia > Anura > Ranidae > Pelophylax > Pelophylax lessonae. The sequence goes on from NC_138777.1 coordinate 130,181,052, forward strand.
AATAAAAATAGCACGATTTCTGTTAATGTACCTCGGAATTGGGGACCCTTAATTGCATATTGTAAAATCAATATGCAACTTGGCTAGTTTATACTCTGCCCTTGGTATACTTTTTGTTTGGGCGGAAGTATCTCCGTCTATTCATAAGCTTATAGTATTAGCATAAGGGGGCGTGCTAAGCGAGTCAATTATGCATCAGTAGTGTCAGCATCTGCCTATAAGACACCGGACGCCGTGCCGTGGGTTCATGCCCTTTGAAGAAGTCGGAAATTATGAAACGCGTCAGCGCGTGAACTCTCTGGCGACCGGAAGTACTCGGGTGACACCGACGGAGCGTTTGGAGGTCCTGGGCACCAGCGTATAGAGGGTGAGCTTGACCGATACCGCCCGCAAGTGCATCCGTAGTACCTGTAATGCATTGACTGCCTGATTTTAAGCTTGGTTTGTGAGTGTATTTCATTTGGGTTTTGTGGTTAATAAATTGCGAGTTTCTGAGGCAATATCACACTAGTGCGACCCTTTTGTTTCCCTATTCTACTGCATTATCTGGGTGACTGGTGGATGGCCGTGGGGAAAAGGGATATTTGACACAGTTTAAGGACCGCCTGGTGATTACAGCCTAGACTGAATATAGGGTAGGTACCTACAGCTGATCCAGGAAGGATACGTGTGTGCTTACGCCTGTGAGCCTTACCTATAAGAGTAGGGGGGCCATACTTTCTGGTGAGTTCTCACTATACGTCACAACGGTGGAGGAATATTTGTTTGGTGACCTCGATAAACACTGGTGATTCCTACTTGGTGCTGTGGGTTGTCAAGAGAATACTTACCCTTTTGAATTGATGTGGACATTTTTCTATAAATTTCTGCATTTTATCCTTTGGATTTTATTTGAAGGACTATTCACAAACTTGTGTGTTATATGTTATTTTAGTTGTCCACGCTACTAGTACTTTATTCATGATTCCATTTGGGATTTTGATTGGAGTATTTTTTTTTTTGATATATGTGAATTATACTACTTGAGGACATGGATACTTCCTTGAGGGAGATTATAGCTACAATCATGTAGTTTGGGAATTATTCAGGACTTAAAATAAACTGGTTGAAATCGGCCCTAATGTTGATTGATGAAGATGGTACAAGACAGACAGACTTAACAAGCCCTATTTCTGCCACCACCTTCTTTAAATATCTAGGGGTCCAAGGGATACCCAGTATTAGAGATTTCTGCCATCTGAATATATCCCCTCTTCTTCAAAGATTGTGTGATCACAATTAAAACATGAACATCTCTCCACTTATCAGTTACATAGTTACATAGTAGGTGAGGTTGAATAAAGACAATAGTCCATCCAGTTCAACCTGTGTAGGTGTGTGTGGCCGTAATCATCTCACATACCCCTGAATGCTATGATCCTTGAGATGCACGTCTAAGAGTCTTTTGGAAGCCACCATACTTCCCTCAGAAACCACCTCTTGTGGTAGAGAATTCCACAATCTTGTAGCTCTAACAGTAAAGAACCCCCCACGTTGCCTGAGGTTAAAACGCTTCTCCTCTAATCGCAATGTATGCCCTCGAGTCCTCATGCACTCCCTACGACTGAATAGCTTTTTTTTCTATGCCGAGATCACCATTGAGATATTTATAAATTGCTATCATGTCCTCTCTCAGGCGTCTCTTCTCCAGGGAGAATAAATCAAGCGATTGCAGACGCTCTTCATAATTAAGGTCCTCCAATCCCCTAATTATCTTAGTTGCCCTTCTCTGGATCCTCTCCAGCTCCAACACATCCCTCCTAAAGACTGGCGACCAGAACTGGACAGAATACTCCAGATGTGGTCGGACAAGAGTTTTATAAAGTGGAAGGATTATAGTCTTATCTCTGGAATACATCCCTTTCTTTATACATGCTAATATTCTGCTGGCTTTGGCAGCTGCCGCTTGACATTGCATGCTATTTCCTAATCTTTCGTCCACCAAGACTCCCAGATCTTTCTCCATTTTTGATTCCCCCAAGGGTTCCCCCCCTAACGTGTATTGTGCTTTTATGTTTTTAGTCCCCAAGTGCAAAACCTTACACTTCTCCACATTAAACCTCATTTGCCATGTCGTAGCCCACTCCGTTATTTTGTCCAGGTCATTCTGTATGATATCTGCTTCATGCTGTGTAGTTATTGCCCTGCCCAATTTTGTGTCATCTGCAAAAACTGATATAGAACTACTGATCCCGTCCTCAATGCTGTTTATGAATAAATTGAACAAGGTTGGTCCCGGGACTGAGCCTTGGGGGACCCTGCTTACCACCTCAGACCAGTCTGAGTATGCGCTGTTTATTACCACCCTTTGAACACGCCCTTTTAGCCAATTCCGTATCCAAGAGCAAACCCTGCGGTCGATACCTGCAGACCTTATTTTATAAATTAGGCGCTTGTGGGGAACTGTATCAAATGCCTTGGCGAAATCCAGGTACACCACATCCACTGGTCTGCCCCTATCTAGCTCACAGCTCACCTCCTCGTAGAATGTTAAGAGATTGGTTTGACAAGAACGCCCATTTGTAAACCCGTGCTGATTACTGCTGATGATGTTGTTGTCTTTAGCAAACTCTACGATATAGTCCCTTATCATCCCCTCCAGAAGTTTACATACTATCGATGTCAGTGACTGGGAAAATAAATCGAATTAAAATGATTCTCATGTCCAATTACTTTATTTTCCCCATAACTCCGCAGTGATGATTCCTTTAAAAATGTTTAAGATTAATTCTATATTTCGTACTTTAATACAGGAAACTTGCATTCCTAGAAAAAGACGAGCATCGGCCACACCCTAAAGATGATACTTTGACTTTACCAAACCTTTGGTTATATTATCTGTCATCCAAGAAAAGAGGTACTGGGAATGGAAACCAGACCCAGGTACTCAAGCAGTTAATTAGCAGGGCCAAAATTATGCTGGTGGCATAATGATAAAGTGTTTATTGCAATTGTCATAGAAAAATTACACAATACAAAATGCCATAGAAACATGTATGAGCCGTACCTTCACCTAACATAAAAACACATGCCTTAGTGTGTGGGTCTGAATCAGCTTGTTGATCAAAATACCCTACATGTCTAATCAAAAATGTGCACAGTTTGTACATTGTAAACCGATTGAAAAAACCTCACAGAATACAGTCCCAAGAATATACATCTAGATTCAAATCAAGATGCACTCTGAAGTCCAATGGGGCTATAAATCCAAATGTCGGCACAAACTGCGAGAATGTATCCCAAAATGAATGTAGAAATTAATGTTTTTAAATCATAGCTGGTGAAGACATATAAAGGTTCGTGGATGCATGGGATCTTGCTTATCCCCTTAGGAAATTCTTATAGTCTGAAATGCCAGATACTGATGTCCTCCACTATTTCAGGTAAGTTTATAAGCGGCAGCTGTTGATGACTGAAAACCCTGCATGGCCATTAGTTTGAACTAGTTTGTAACAGGGGAAGATCCTGAAATATACCTTATAAACTTACCTGAAATAGTGGAGGACTTAGGTATCTGGCTACCATACCATAGAATTGTTGTACGGGCGGCTCAGCATTTTTCCATTTCAATAATATCAATTTCCTAGCATAGAATAATAACACACGGATTAAGGTTCTGGCATGTGTCCGATGTACAACGTCATTGAGAATACCCAGTAGTCTAACTTTCGGGGTGTGGGGCACTGGCAGGTGAAGAGTGACATTAAAAATTAGGAAATGTCCTTCCAGTAGTCCTTTAATTGGGGGCATGACCAAAACATATGCAAGAGTTCTGCAGCTGAGCTAGCACATCGGGGCATGCGGCCGCTGGGTTGATGCCCATACAAGCCAACTTTTGGAGGGTATAGTGCAGCTGATGAATAAACTTAAATTGTATGAAACGATTATTAGAACTATTAGAACTAATAAGACCCTGAAAACAGACCTCTGAGGCCTCCTCCCACCCCTCCTCAGACAAATCAGGAAGCAGCACGACCCACCACCGCCGTGCCAGCTGCAAGGGATCAGCACCTGCTGCCTGCAGTCTTGAGTAAATGGTAGTAAACAATTTTGTGATCTCAGGGATAGACAATACCTTCTCCATAGGGGATTCCGAGAGCTCCAAGGTCAGCCCCCAAAATTGTGCCCGAATAGCATGACGTATCAACAAATATTTGAAAAAGAACTTATTAGTCACACCATGTTGGGCCTTCAGGTCCTCAAAAGATACAAAAGAGGTAGATTTATATACATGAGACATGAGTGACCCCGAGCCTGGACCACCAATGGGAAACGGGGTGACCCTGGAGCTCGGGAAAGTTTGGGTTATCCCACAGTGGAGCATTCGGAGAAACCATAACCCTCTCCATCAACATCATATTGCCAGCATGCCAGGCCAACCACCCCATCAGGGAAAGAGATGTACACCGCTCAGGCAGTTGGAGCTTCACAGCCAGCTATGGGTGCAGGACCTCGATCGCCACCGCAAACAGAATACAAGAGAAATGGGCGCACACCAAATGATGGCTCACGATGAAAGGCTTTATTTAACAAGGATGCAAGGTACAGCAAAATGGATGGTAGACAAGACTCACAACCACCCCACCTTGATGGGGAGAGACGGGAACAATGTCTATAGGACGACCTGTGCTTCGAGCCATGCAGAGCCAGCATGAGGGCGGTGGAGGAGTTCCCAGAAGAGTTCTGAGCCAGTTTTATAAATATGCAAGTTGTGATGCCAGGAAATAATTAAATAGATTTGGACAGGCCAACCCGCCACTAAACCTGGATGCCTGAAGAGAAGATTTAGCAATGCGGGGGCGGCTACCCTGCCAGAGAAAGGAGGTTATCATAGAATCTATTTTACGAAACAAGCTTTTGGGCAAAAATACAGGCGAAGCTCTGAATACATATAGGAATTTGGGTAAGTACATCATTTTAAATATATTGATTCTACCGATCAAATTTAAGGGCAGATAGGAGCAGGTGCGCAGCCTGGCTTCCATGTTGGATTTTATTGGCTGCACGTTAAGAGAATTATAGGTCGAGAGGTCAGAATATATTTGTATACCTAGATATTTAAAGGTGGACAAAACCTGCAGCCTGGATCTGTGCAGGTATTCATAGTCTGAGGCAGGGCCAATCGGAAAAGCAACCGACTTGTCCCAACTAGTCCGCAGGCCTGACACCTCCCCAAACTCCTCCACCACCGCCATCAAAGCCGCAAAGGATGACTCCAAGCCACCCAGATAAATCAATGCGTCATCCACGTACAGAGATATTTTTCCAACTATATCCCCACATGTTTTACCACCCACCGTCGCCGTCTGTCGCACCGCCAAAACCAAAGGCTCAATGGCAAGAGCAAACAAGAGCGGCGAGAGAGGGCAGCCTTTCCTAGTGCCCCTTTGGAGGTTGAATGACTCGGAGACATCCCTGTTTGTACACACCCTGGCTCGCGGCTTGGAGTATAGCAGACGGACCCAATTAATAAAGGAAGGGCCGAAGCCCATTCTATACATAACTTGCCAAAGAAAGGCCCACCAAACAGTGTCGAAGGCCTTTCTGACATCCAGTGAAAGCACCAATCCACTCCTGGCATCTGTGTCGATAGAGCCGGCGGATATTATCATACCTACTCTTTCCAGGCATGAACCTGTTCTGACCCAGGTGAATGAGATGAGATATAACCTTACCAAGTCATACAGCTAACAGTTTTGCTAAAATCTTCACGTCACTATTAAGGAAGGAGATAGGGCGGTAAGATTTGCACTGCAATTTATCTTTGTCGGGTTTAGGCAACACCACTATTAAGGCCTCGCGCATAGAGGCAGGAAGCTCACCGTCTACCAAAGCCTTGTCAAATAACCCATGTACGTAGTCTCTTGGCCAGGTCATCAGCATATGTCTGGTACCATTCCGCGGGCAAGACCAGGGGTTTTGTTAGAGGGGAGAGAACTGATAGCAGTCTCAATTTCCTCAGAGGTCATAGGGCCCTCCAGCAACTGTCTCTGTGCGTCAGTCAATTCTGGGAATTGGATAGATTCCAGAAAACCCTCATCTGGTGTATGCTGTTCAGAATAAAGGTTGGCATAAAATGACCGAAATGTCTCATTAATAGTCAGAAGATTTGATGAAACCGATCCGTCCGCCAACTGAATTTGGGCAAAGGAGCGATCCACATAGTCTGCACCAGATAAGAACGCAAGTCATTTCCCATTCTTTCCACTATGTTCATGTAGTCTAGCAGACAAAAAAAGCTGTTGTTTATGCGTCATGTCAACCAGATGGAGTTGAAGGGTATTATGTGCCCCCACCAAGGCCCCGCGAGAGTCAGGTGTAGGATGCGCCCCATGTTGTGCCCTGTGCCGTCCAGAGAGTCCTCTAACACCTGTAGGGTGGAGCGGTTAGTTCGATGGTGATTAGCAATATGCGAGATGTAGGAGCCCCGCACGGTAGCCTTGAAGGCGTCCCGCACAGAACCCGCTGATGAAGACTGGTCATTCCCTTCCCAATAGCAAGTCATGTCCTGGAGGACTGGGTCCCTCAGAACAGAGGCAGAGACCCAAAGAGGGCTGAGTCTCCACATCGCAAAGGCAGCCCTATGTCCTACCATCAGGTCAACCTTAAGGGCGGAGTGGTCAGATAGTGTCTGGGTGACATAGATTACCGAGAGAACGTGTGGCAGTAGGTTAGTTGTGGCATAGTAAAGCCTGGAAAGAGCATTGTATGTCCGGGATTGGCAAGAGTAGACCTTCTCCCCGGGATGACCCATCACCATAAATCAACATAATTGCTAGAGGCACACCACTGACTAAACACCTTAGACTCACACTGGAGGGGCCGTAATCGGTCCAGACTAGGGTCCAGCACCGAATTAAAGTTCCACAGCAAGAGAGTAGGTACATGTCTGACAACTGAACACTCAATTCCGCAAAGACTGCAGCTGTGACCGGGGGAGGCACATAAACCGGCACCAGCAGTAGTGGCATAGCATAAAAAGTGCACAATAAAAGAACGTACTGCCCTTTGGGATCAGTAACCACCCTGATGCATGAGAACAGAAGCCCTTTATGAATCAAAACAGACGCCCCTCTAGCATAACTTAAGTAAGTAGAGTGGTAGCAACAGAGGACCCAGTGCTTCTGCAGCGCCCGGATCCTAGACCCAGTCAGGTGAGTCTCCTGCAAACACAGGACGTGCGGCTTATGGCTTTTGAGAAAATCAAACAGCAAGGCCCTCTTAAACTTAGAGTTAAGTCCCCTTACATTCCAGGAGACCTTAGACATGAGAAAAGGCATTGAATGACAGTAGGGGGAAAAAACATGGCCTCCCCTGACACAGCTGCAAATCCTGGAGGGCGGAGGGAGGCAACAGAAAAACAGTCACACACAATCGCACCACAAACACTCAGACAAAGACAACATATAAACCTTGAAAAAGGAATCATGAAAAGAACAGTCCAAAAAAACGTGTACCCCTCCCTGACACCAAAAACGAGGAGCGGGCTTCATCCCCAAACAAAACACTTTTAGGATGCGTGGGTGGATGCCATCTGGTCCAGGCGCTTTATCCACCTTTATTCTGTCTATGTATTTCTGGATCATATCACTTTTGAGTTATTGTGGATCGTTTGGGGCTGTACCATCCTCATTATGGCCATGAGCTCCCCCATTCTTCTTTATATATACACAGAGCTGAAGAAAGTATTTAATACATTTGCCCTCTCTTTGTCCCTAGTCACACACTCCAGATTATTTTGTAAAGGGCCTACATGCGAAGACCTGACCTTTTTTCTATTATATTTGAATAATTTTTGGGGGTTTTTACATATTTTGTTATATTCTTTGTAACAATTAAACAATGATAGTGTTCCTTCATTTTTATATTTTTTAAAAGCGCTTTTCTTATTTATAGCTTTTTTTATCTTTGGTCATGAGCCACATAAGTTTTATTTTTAGTCTTTTAAGTGTAATGTCCATGTGAATATACCATTTCTGTTCTGTGTTCATCGATGCCAATATTCCCTCCCAGTCTAAGTCTTGGAGAGCAGCTCTCATCCTTGAACAATTTGCTCTCTTAAAGTTAAGTGTTTTTATATTTCCTCTATGCGTTTGTTGCTTACAACTAACATTAAATGAAATCATGTTATGGTCACTGCTACCCAGATGTTCTTTTATATAAGCATTATTAATAGGCCATGCATGGTTTGCGATTACCAGGTTCAACAGAGCAACAGAGCATCATTTATATTTGGGGCCTCAATAAATTATACCATAAAATTGTCTTGTAATAGGTTTATAAATTCTTGCCCTTTAACTGTTACCATTACTCCAGTCAATGTCTGGGTAGTTAAAAATCCCCCATTATTATCACTGTTCTAGCCCTTGCAGCCCTTTCTATCTGTGCAAGAAGCCGAGTCTCCACCTCCTCATTAATACTGGGAGATCTATAACAAACTCCAATGATAATCTTTGTATTACGCACACCCATGTGCATTTCCACCCATACTGCTTCAGACTCATCACACTCTCCATCAACTAAGTCCTCTTGCACACTTGCTTTGAGATCACTTCTCACATAGAGACAGACACAACCACCCCTCCGTTTTACCCTGTCTTTCTGAAAGAGAGCATAGCCAGGAATATTAATAGCCCAGTCATGTGAAGAATGAAGCCAAGATTCAGTAATATCAATTAAATCATAGTTCTCCTCATGCACCAAAGTGTCACAGATCAGTCTTACTGTTTGCACACATTTTTTTACCTTTTGCTGCTGTAGGTCTGCTGGCACCTGTGGTTCCACAAGCCTGTGATACACAGTTACATAGTTGGCGAGGTTGAAAAAAGACTTCAGTCCATCCAGTTCAACCCATAATGTGTGTGCGTGTGTGTTTACTGCTAACCGTACATCGTATACCCCTGTATGTTGTGGTCCCTGCAGATACCACTGCTTGTGGAAGAATATTCCACATCCTTACCGCTCTGATAGTAAAGAACCCCTTGCGTAGTTTAAGGGTAAAACGCCTTTCTTCTAGTTTTAGTGAGTGGCCCCATGTCTTATTGTATTCCCTTTCTCTGAAAAGTTTGTTCCTTATGCTATGGTCAGCAGTACAGTATTTGTACATTGACTTCTTATCCCTCTCTCAAACGTCTATTCTCCAGAGAAAATAAATTCAGTGCTTGCAGTCTTCCATCATAGCTCATGTCCTCCATTCCCCTAATTACTGTATATTTGTTACTTTTCTCTGGACTCTCTCCAGTTCCAGCACATCCCTTCTGCGGACCGGTGCCTTGAACTGGATGGCATATTCAAAATGTGGCCGAACCAGAGTCTTATAAAGAGGGAGAATAATCTCTTTATTTCTGGAGTGAATTCCCTTTTTTCTACATGCCAGTATTCTGTTGGCTTTGCTTGCAGCTGCTTGGCATTGCATGCCACTGCCAAGCCTGTTGTCCACTAGGACCCCCAGGTCCTTTTCCATCTTAGTTTCACCCAGAGGTTTCCCTCCTAGCGAGAAACTTGCGTTCATATTTCTGACACCCAAGTGCATTACCTTACATTTTTTAACATTAAACCTCATCTGCCATGTAGTTTCCCACCCCATTCTTTTGTTCAGGTCTGCTTGTAAGGTTACAACATCATGTGTAGATGATATTGGCCTGCTTAGCTTTGTATCGTGCCCAAATACCAAGATTGTGCTGGATATCCCCTCCTCTAGGTAGTTTATAAATTAATTAAACAGGATTGGTCCCAGGACAGATCCTTGTGGAACCCCACTTTCCACACCCGCCCAATCCAAGTACCCCCCATTTATCACCACCCTCTGGACTCGCCCCTGAAGCCAGTTCTCAATCCAAGTACTCGCCCTATGGTTCATACCTACGTACCTTAGTTTTTTACAGTAAACATTTTTGGGGAACTGTGTTAAATGCCTTTGCAAAGTCCAGATACACCACATCTACAGGCCTTCATTTATCTAGATTGCAACTCACTTCTTCATAGAAGGTTAATAGATTGGTCTGGCAAGAACAATTTTTCATGAAGCCATGCTGGTTACTACTAATACTGTATTTAAGACTAAAGTCTTGTATATTGTCCCTTAGCATCCCCACCAAAAATTTGCAGACTACTGATGTTATGCTAACCGACCTATAGTTCCCTGGGATATATCTTGCCCCTTTTTAAAAAATTGGTACCACATTGGCTTTTTTCCAGTCTGCTAGCACCATACCTGTCTGTAAACTATCCATAAAGATCAAGAACAATGGTCTGGCTATCACCTGGCTGAGTTCTTTAAGAACCCTTGGGTGCAAGCCATCCGGTCCTGGTGATTTATTTATGTTACGTTTTTCAAGTTTTGTTCTAAGTCTATCTTCCGTTAACCATGGGGGTGCTTCCTGAGGTGTATATTTAACATTACAAGCTGGGTTAGTGTAGCCCCCCAATTCTTTTGTGAAGACTGAAGAGAAGAATTTTTTTAGCACTTTCGCCTTCTCTTTGTCCTCTGCGGCCAGATTCCCTTCATTGTCTTTTATGGGGCCAATGTGTTCTGGTCTCGCTTTCTTACTATTTATGTATTTAAAGAATTTCTCAGGGTTTTTTTTACTCTCTTCCGCAATATGTCTCTCGTGTTCTATTTTAGCGCCTTAATTTCACCTTTACATTTCTTATTGCTTTTTGCTTTACATTTCTTATTGCTCTTGCTGCACTGACTTAGCAGCTATGGGTGCCGCCTGCTTCACCTGATGGTTAATATACCTTCCTTCATGCTACTTCCTGTCCAGCCTCCCATGTATCTCCCTAATTAAATCCCACTCAGACCATTTTCTGGTTGCTTGAGCAATACTTGTTCCTGAGCTCCTTCCGTGTTCTTTCCTACCTGACTTCTTGTGGACTGATCTCTTGTGAACAGACCTGGCTAGTTCTCCTGATTATGTTTGTCTGCTGCCTGCCCTGACCTTGGCTCGTTATCCGGCTTTCCTTTTGCTCCATCCATCTGTGCCTGTACCGTGTGTCTTTGGGAACTTTCCTCATAAGCAGGGTGAACCTGGGGGGGTCGTGATCTGGGGTCAGCACGCAGCTAAGTCCAAACTCCCATGAGAACACCTGGCAGAACACCGGCTGGTCCTTAGATTCCCTGCCCTGGGGGATCCCGTGTCACATGCTCGCCTGTGGGCTCACATCCATAGAACCGTGACAGTTTGCTCAAGCACAGAGCTCCTCGGAGAGTTTGTCACTGGCTGAAGACCAATTGCAACACCTTGCTCTGAAACTTAACTTCCAGCAGGCTAATCAAGAGCGTATAATGCTGTTTTTACAGGATCTTGCCTCCCACTTGGATCGTCTGCAAGCCGCTGTAACCTCAACTTCTTCAGTCCCTGCTTCTGCTTTATCAGTTCCAGTGTTACCTGCAACACCTGGCGTTTCCTGCCTTGCGTCTGCCACCAACACCTCATTTTTATAGTGACCCTAAGGCTTGTCGTGGCTTCAATAATCAGTGTTCCATCCACTTTGAACTTTCCAGCCACCATTTTCCAGCAGATCATACCAAAGTGGCATATATCATCTCCCTCCTTTCTGGTGATGCCCTTGGTTGGGCCTCCCCACTCTGGAAACGACAAGATCCTATTACCTCCAACCTCCATGTATTTTTGGATGCATTTTGAAAAACTTTTGACGAGCGTCTTCTGCTGCTGGGGCCCTCCTTCTTCTTCATCAGCAAGGTATGTCACTCGGCCAATACGCAGTTCAATTCATACGCTGGCCGCGGAACTCATATGATATAATGAGGCTCTTATGGCTACCTTCTGGCAAGGCTTATCTGAGTGTGTTAAGGATGAACTCGCTGGATGCACCATTCATAACACGTTCAATGATTTCATCGCTTTGAGCATTCAAATAGATATACGCTTCCAGGAACAGGCCCTGGAAAGATCCAGATCCACCCGTCCTCCTTCAGGCCGTCCAACACAGGTTTCCCAAAAACGTATGGAATCCTCTCCAACCTCTCAATCCTTGGATGAACCTATGCAGCTCGGGTGAACTCGCCTCACTCCTGAGGAACGCACCTGTTGATTTGGTTTGGGCTTGTGCCTTTACTGTGACGTAAAAGGACATCTTTTGTACTCACTCCTGTTCAGCTTGTCTTGGAAACTCCAGGGTCTAGGTCACTCTGAGGAAGGTGATCTAGACCGATCCTCTATTTTTGTCAGCTTCCCTCATTTCACCCTACCTGTGTCTATTCATTGGGCTCAAAAAGCTTATCAACTCTCTGCTGATGTGGACTCTGGAGCAGCCAGAAAGTTCATTGAACAGTCCTTGGTCTCCGAGTTGGGTATTCCCTTTGTTGCTCTGACTATACCCCTCTCCGTGACTGCAGTAGATGGCTCCTTCTTGCCAGTTCGCCCCATCCGGTTGCATTACAAATTGGAATTTTTCATGGTGAGGCGACTTCTTTCCTCATTCTGCCTAAATCCTCCAGTCCCCTCATTCTGGGCCTCCTGTGGTTGCAGAAAAACTCACCGCATCTGCATTGGAGCTCTGGACAAGTATTGGCTTGGGGGCCTCAGTGTCATGAACAATGTGTGTCCAAGGTACTACCACCCCTTTACTTCCCTCTGGCTGAAACCTCCAGAGTTCCCATTTTGCCTTCCCAATAGAAGTCCTTCCATGATGTTTTTTGCAAAAAGTCCGCTGACCGCCTTCCTCCTCACAGAGACTGACTGTTCCATTGATCTGTTACCAGGAACCTCTCCTCCTCGAGGCCATGTCTACCCTCTTTCTGTCCCAGAAACCCAAGCCATGTCTGAATAAATTAAGGAAAACCTGCAAAAGGGTTTCATCAGGAAATGCAACTCTCCTGCCAGAGCCGGGTTTTTCTTTGTGGAAAAAAAAAAAGACGGTTCCCTCCGTCCATGCATCAATTAGAGGGGCCTTAATGCCATCAACGTGAAGAACCAATACCCTCTCCCTTTAATTTCAGAACTCTTTGACAGACTGCGGGGTTCTCGTGTCATCACTAAATTTGATCTTAGAGGGGTCTACAATTTAATAAGAATCCGTGAAGGAGACAAGTGGAAGACTGCCTTTAACACCAGGGGCGGACATTATGAATATCTTGTGATGCCCTTTGGCCTATGTAATGCCCCAGCTGTCTTCCAAAACTTTGTTAATGAGATCTTACGGGACCTTTTATACATCTGTGTTATTGTATACCTGGATGATATTCTTATTTTCTCTCCAGACTTACACACCCATCGTCTCCATGTGAAAGCTGTGCTGCAACAACTTTGGGACAATTGTCTCTATGCCATTTTGGAGAATTGCCTATTTGAACAAACAAAAGTTCCATTCCTGGGCTACATAATCACATGTCAGGGTCTCCTCATGGATCCAGCCAAAGTTCGGGCAATCTCTAAGTGGCCTCAGCCCTCTGGTCTTAAAGCCACCCAACGCTTTTTGGGCTTCACCAATTATTGTCGCCAATTAATTCATAACTATTCCACTGTGGTGGCTCCTATTACATCTTTTACCCGTAAGGGTGTCAATTTCAGGTCTTGGTCCCTTGCAGCAATTGATGCTTTCCACAAACTTAAGGCAGCCTTCCTCTCCGCCCCTATTCTCCTACGTCCAGACATTACAAAACCCTTTTCTATGATGAAAATTGGCAAAAAATGTCATAGGGTTTTTAGGGTGCAGAAAACAGTGAATATTCCTTTAAAATTCCAACATTTTATTAGAAAAACTAAAATTTAAATTGATACATATCCGTGTACAAATGGTCTCTGCATGTATAGCAAGCTATTATTCCAGATCAAATATGATCTTTCTCAACATGTTTCACTGTAAATACAGCCTATTCAGGAGTAGTGGATATTGCTTTCCTATGCCAATAAGAATAAACTAGTCAATTAATCACAATCACATAGCATTCAGTAAATTATCTCTATATAAATTCTAGGGAAGAAAGGCTGCTTACATGTACCAGGTTATATCTGAGAATATGTCATCAAGAAGAAAGGGCAGTAAACACAAGCCCATTTGATAGGCGAAAACTATTGTCTATAGCAGTAAAATCACAGCGTTTATAATCTCAGAGCAGGATTACATGTAGGAGACATTCCCTTTAACTCAGATAAAATTAATGTGTTCAGGTAAGCATTAGTAAGCATAGAGTAACAAAAAACGAATATTTGTAGAAAGAATGATACTAATTCTTCCCACAATCATTCCAGTGTGCCTTAACTAGCATGAAAAATATATCCAACAATTACCTTATATATAAGTTGATTTAACACCAGTAGATACATATTCGCCAGCACACCAAGGATCTTGCAAAAGCAGTCCAAAAACTTTATTCCAAAGAAGATCACATCAAAAAAATATATAGTGCAACGTTTCGGAGCCACGCAGGACCCCTTCGTCAGGCATGTGATACAGTGCAAATTGTGAGCAGAGAATATATAAGAACATACCACCAATCCAAAGCAGTGCAATTAGGTGACACCCACCTCAGATGACATCATCCTCCCGCCTAATACACACATAATAAACATTAATATCCTTAAAAGCCAGCACCAATATGATAAATATTGGGGTTACAATACCTTGGGGACTTATTGATGAGGAAGGTGTGCGATAGGAATATGAACTATATTGATTTAACACTAGGGATGATCGAACGGTTCGGGTCGACCATCGGTTCGACCCGAACATTGGCTGTTCAAGGTTCGGCCGAATTCCGAACTTTTTGCTGAAAAAGTTTGGAATTTGGCAACCAGAACCGACCAAAATGCAATGGTTCAGGAAACGGGCTTTAAAAGCCCGTGATTGGACCAGAACCATCAGTAAAAGCCAATTGAGGGGGCAGGAGAATGCTAGGAATGTGATTGGAGTGACTAGGGGGTCCATAGGCCAATCATTAGTGAATACGCCCCCCCCCCCCAGTATATAAGATAGCCCCCGCCAAATTCCTAGCATTGTTATACAGGGACGTGGAAAAGAGTGGAAGCAGTTCTGTGACTTTTGCTACAAAGTGTCATTTAGCCATTTTTAGTGTGAGGAAAGGGATATCTAGTGTAGTTAGGGTGCTATTTTCCACTATAGTTAGCTTTAATTATTCAGTTTCTGTAGGGAAAGTGTTAAGTGTAAGGGGACCGTAGTGTAGTGTAGGGTTAACTGACTGTGACTACTATAGCAGGGTGACCGCTGTAGAGAAAAGATCGTTTCTCTTGTGTCACATTCAGTGCACTAATATGGCTTCGCCCCTGTCAGCATTCTTTTTGCTGCAGGCATTGATAGTGCTTTTTTGAGGACATGTATGGAGTCAGGCATGACATCTGAACATGTGTATAGGGGTATATATACACACACACATGTATGTATATATACACCTGCACATATATAGGTGTGAAAGGAGCAGAACACTATACTTGCGCTAATTAAATAATTAACACTAATATGGCTCCGCTCCTAACACACCTATATATGTGGAAGTGTAAAATACATATAAGTGTGTGTGTATATATATATATATACCCCTATACAGAAGTTCAGATGTTTTGCCTGCCTACAAAGAACCCAAAAAAATGCCCAAAATTTTTCTGGGTTCTTTGGAGGCAGGCAAAACATCTGAACTTCTGTATAGGGGTATATATATATATATATATATACACACACACTTATATGTATTTTACACTAACACATATATAGGTGTGTTAGGAGCGGAGCCATATTAGTGTTAATTATTTCATTAGCGCAAGTATAGTGTTCTGCTACTTTCACACCTATATATGTGTATGGGTATATATACATATAAGTGTGTGTGTATATATACCCCTATACAGAAGTTCAGATGTTTTGCCTGCCTCCAAAGAACCCAAAAAAATGCCAGCGCCAAAAAAAAATGCCCAGGTTTGTGTTTGCAGGCGTTTTTTTGGGCATTTTTTTGGGTTCTTTGGAGGCAGGCATGACATCTGAACTTCTGTATAGGGGTATATATACACACCTGCACATATATAGGTGTGAAAGGAGCAGAACACTATACTTGCGCTAATGAAATAATTAACACTAATATGGCTCCGCTCCTAACAAACCTATATATGTGTAAGTGTAAAATACATATAAGTGTGTGTATATATATACCCCTATACAGAAGTTCAGATGTTTTGCCTGCCTCCAAAGAACCCAAAAAAATGCCCAAAAAATGCCAGCGCCAAAAAAAAAATGCCCAGGTTTGTTATTGCAGGCATTTTTTTGGGCATTTTTTTGGGTTCTTTGATGGTCACTAAAATCAGCCAATGTGAGGAACAAGATGGAACAAGTCCTGCAGAAACATTGGCCGATTTTACTGGAGGATCCTCATCTTAGAGACAATTTACCATCTAAACCCAAGGTCACTTACCGTAAGGCTAGAAACATTAAGAGTTTGGTAACTCCCAGTAAATTGAAAAATCCACCAACATCTTTCTTAGTGAGACCGTGCCTTATCCCACTCATAGGTATGTTTCAATGCTGCAAAACATTATGTTTAACTTGCAAGCATGTAACCCATGGGCAAAGGAGTTTTGAGGTTAAGGGTAAAACATACCCCATCACAAAATTCTATAACTGCTCCACGGACCATGTCATCTACTGTTTGACGTGTCCGTGTGGCCAGTTTTATGTGGGAAGAACCATTCGTCCCTTGAGGAAGAGATTCGGGGAACATCGCAGATTTGTAGAAGCAGGGGATGATAAGCACAGTGTCCCACACCCCTTTTTACTGTCACATGATAAATCATCCCTTGGCCTGAAAGTATGGATTATAGAGTCCATACCAGCCACCTTTGCGCCAGCCGAGCGTTTCAATCGGTTGTGCCAAAGGGAGGCGTACTGGATCTATATCCTAGACACACTAGTGCCGGGTGGTCTAAATGAGGAAATTGAGACAAATTCACTTATATAGTTCCCCTCCCTTAATAGGGCTCTGTAGTATTTATCTATACCTTTTTTTACTATATTTATTGTTTTAACTTCCTTGGTTGATATTTATTCATGGAACATCACAATGGGTTCTGGATTTTTAGCCATTTTTCAATATATCTTGGTTGGTGTGTATTTAAACCACTGCTTGTTTCCATATTTCTTTATTTATTTTGTATATACTGCTGTTTAATATGCCCAAAACGTTCATCCATCTGAGCCATTTGCTATTCAATATATCAGAATAACACTCCTTGCCGTTATATGTGCATAAAAAGTTTTAGGACCTAGCAGGTTCAGGCGCCTATCCTATTTAAGTCCCACATCAAAAATGGCGCAATAACGGCCTGAGGAAGGAGCGCATGCTCCGAGAACGCGTCGCCGGCGCCATGATGTAAGCACGCTCCCGGAAGTGACGACGGATCGGCATCTGAGTGATCTCGGACCAGGAAGTGCGGCCAGTCACCGTTCACAGCCTGCTCACCACCACCACTCCAGCCATCCTAAATCTCACCGGAGTGTTTGTTATGAGCCTTATGTTTTATCATTTTTGTGGGTACCCCTTTTCCATTGATTTTACCAAATAAATCTCAAGGTATTGCACTTAGAGTGGCGCCTGTGTTTCTCCTTTAAATGCAGCAAAGTGTATCTTCTTTGCTGCGTTAGTTGGAGGGGGAGTACGAACTGTCTGTGGGACAGGTTGTCTTGCCCTTGCCAGTTCAATTTCGTGTCGCTGCTCTTACTTCAAGGAACAGACGCTCCATCAGTTCCACTGATGTTGCTGGGTACATGGCTAATCTCCTCTGTACAATGTTGGTAACCTCCTCCTCCTCGCTGACAGGTGCAAGGGGCTCGGTTGCTTCATGGATCTATTCATTTCGTCCAGCTCCAGCAGGTCAGCTATCAGCTCTCTCCGCGGTCTGTTACTGGCACTTCTTCCACGATTCTCCAATAAATCCTTCAGTGTGGGTATCTTCAGTCTAGCGTACTGAGACTCCATTCAGTGCTTGCGCTTTGGATGAAAGGACCATCCCACCACTGCCAACCAATGTAACGGCTACCCAGGTGGTTAGAGGGTATTAGCCGTTGGAGACATCCTTTTTCCCCGGCAAGTCCCTGTGTAGTAATGGAGTAGTATAATCCCAACCATGAGATCCAAGAGGAGAGTCAGGTTCAGCTGTTGAACGACCGGGAAATAATGCAGTAAAATCCCCCTCCAGGAACGAAACGTGGCTACGTTTTGAAGGGTCAAGAAAAACTGTTTATTGAAACAAGAATACAGGCTTTTACACACCTGGGGAGTATATCAGACACTACTTAAACAATGGCCCGACATCCACCCAGACAAATAGGTAAGGTCATTACCACACTTAACAAAAGCTGCCTCAGCCCAAATCAACATAATGTAGACCAGTGGTTCTTAACCTTGTTGGAGGTACTGAACCCCACCAGTTTCATATGCGCATTCACCGAACCCTTCTTAATTGGAAAAATAAAATATGATTTTTTTCAAATTCAAAACATAGGTATATATTTAGGACGGTATATATTTATACATAGGTGCACAAAATGAACAAAACCATTAAAGAACAAAACCATTACATTAATACTGACTGCTGACGATTTGCATTAACACTGACCGCTGACCATTTGCATTAACACTGACCGCTGACCATTTGCATTGATACTGAGCACTGACCATTTGCATTAATACTGAGCACTGACCATTTGCATTAATACTGAGCACTGATCATTTGCATTAATACTGAGCACTGACCATTTGCATTAATAATGAGCAATGAGCATTTGCATTAATACTGAGCACTGACCATTTGCATTACCAACCAACTAACCCAAAAAAAAAAAAAAAAAGAAAAGGCTCTCCTAACTTAAAAAAAAAAAAAAAAAAATGCCATACCGATACTGCACACTCACTCACTATGTATAACTGTTATACACAGTGTGGGGGGGGGGGGCCTTTTTAGTAAAACACTTCTCTGCAGTGAACATCACACCACCACATCTACCTACCTTAGTTCTCCTGATTCTGGGCTGGCTGCTGCGCTGGCCTAGTAGTGCATGGCCTGCTCTGGCCTGGGTCTGGTGCCAGACTGGTGTCAGACTCACTCAGTTGGACCTCTCTCCCCTCTAGTCTCCGAGTCCCCGCTCTCACTCTGCTCAGTCTGCCCTTGTCCTCGCCGTCAGTGCACTGACTCACAGTGTGTCAGTGTCACATGACATGTGAATCACTCCGCCAGGTCCGGTCTCTGTACTGTGGGGATGTTGTGTGTTTCCATGATGACGGCGCGGAGCGGGAGCGGAAGGACACGCCAGAAATTGGAGAAATAGTCCCTGACAGCGAAGTGGTGCTAGCGAAGGGTGTGCATGTCATCACGAATCATATGAGTCCTCCGCCGAACCCCAGAGACTGACTCACCGAACCCCTGGGGTTCGATCGAACCCAGGTTAAGAACCACTGATGTAGACAAAAGCGCATCGTTAATCAGCAGACATTCCGTCTCTAGGCTGGCCCTACCTTGACTTCATGGAATGTCCATATAAGGAGTCACTTCCCGGGGCTCACAGTGCAAAGAGAGATATGATAGCAGGGAGTGTAAATAACCGAATGGTTGCTGGGAAATCCTTCACACACATGAACCAGGTAAGCACAAATATTCTCTGTCAAAGGTAAGGTTCTGTTACACAGATTTCATGGCAAATGGGAATAAATCTTCATATTTCTATATGGAGATATTGCTGATAGTGTTGAGCGAACACGGACTGTATTATTCGTGTTCGTACCGAATAATTGGATTTTTGTTACCCGAACACGAACACGGACACTTTACTGTATATTCGGGTAAAAATCCGTGTTCGGTCGTTTTATTTCCGGGTTTTGCATGCTTTGGCGCTCTTTTCATGGCGGGCTTTCAACAGCCAATCAACAATCGTTTAACTGGTGTGCCTTAAGCCATCCCAGCCATGCCTGCAAATGTCTCAGTAGCTGTGATTGGCCGTCTGAAGCATGTGACCAAGTCTTTATAAGTTCGAGGCAGCCGCAGCGGCGTCATTATGCTGCTTAGATCAGGGACAGAGCACACATCAACGTGCTGGCTGCTGATTAGGGAAAGATAGGCAGGAAAAAAACATTTGTGTCCGGATAGAATTGAGGGACAGGTCGGAGTGTTTAGGCAGGGCGAGTTGTAGGCATTTTAGGGATAGAGTCTGCTGAATTATAGGGTCAGTGTGTTCTACAAACTACAATCGATATTGCTGTGTGGGGTGGGGTCTGCACTTAGTTCTCCTGATCTACGATCTCTTCTCAATCCTGTTAGGGACAGAGTCTGCTGAATTTTAGGGAAAGTGTGTTCTACAAACTACAATCGATATTGCTGTGTGGTGTGGGATAGGAGATAGGCAGGTGTCAGTGATCCACATCCATTTTTCTGTGTGTGGGCTGCAGTGAACACAATCTTTTTGGGGTGCAGTGAACACAATCCTTTTGGAGTGCAGTGAACAAAATCTTTGTGGGGTGCAGTGAACAAAACCTTTGTGGGGGTACAGTGAACACAATCTCTGTGGGGTGCAGTGAAGACAATCCTTGTGGGGTGCAGTGAAGACAATCCTTGTGGGGTGCAGTGAACAAAATCTTTGGGGGGTACAGTGAACACAATCTTTGTGGGGTGCAGAGAAGACAATCCTTGTGGGGTGCAGTGAACAAAATCTTTGGGGGGGTACAGTGAACACAATCTTTGTGGGGTGCAGTGAACAAAACCTTTGTGGGGTGCAGTGAACACAATCTTTGTGGGGTGCAGTGAAGACAATCCTTGTGGGGTGCAGTGAAGACAATCCTTGTGGGGTGCAGTGAAGACAATCCTTGTGGGGTGCAGTGAACAAAATCTTTGGGGGGTACAGTGAACACAATCTTTGTGGGGTGCAGTGAACAAAACCTTTGTGGGGTACAGTGAACACAATCTTTGTGGGGTGCAGTGAACAAAACCTTTGTGGGGTACAGTGAACACAATCTTTGTGGGGTGCAGTGAAGACAATCCTTTTGGAGTGCAGTGAACACAATCTTTGTGGGGTACAGTGAACACAATCTTTGTGGGGTGCAGTGAACAAAACCTTTGTGGGGTACAGTGAACACAATCTTTGTGGGGTGCAGTGAACACAATCTTTGTGGGGTGCAGTGAACAAAACCTTTGTGGGGTGCAGTGAACACAACCTTTGTGGGGTACAGTGAACACAATCTTTGTGGGGTGCAGTGAACAAAACCTTTGTGGGGTACAGTGAACACAATCTTTGTGGGGTACAGTGAACACAATCTTTGTGGGGTGCAGTGAACAAAACCTTTGTGGGGTACAGTGAACACAATCTTTGTGGGGTGCAGTGAACAAAACCTTTGTGGGGGTACAGTGAACACAATCTTTGTGGGGTGCAGTGAAGACAATCCTTTTGGAGTGCAGTGAACAAAATCTTTGTGGGGTACAGTGAACACAATCTTTGTGGGGTGCAGTGAACAAAATCTTTGTGGGGTACAGTGAACACAATCTTTGTGGGGTGCAGTGAAGACAATCCTTGTGGGGTGCAGTGAAGACAATCCTTGTGGGGTGCAGTGAACAAAATCTTTGGGGGGTACAGTGAACACAATCTTTGTGGGGTGCAGTGAACAAAACCTTTGTGGGGTACAGTGAACACAATCTTTGTGGGGTGCAGTGAACAAAACCTTTGTGGGGTACAGTGAACACAATCTTTGTGGGGTGCAGTGAAGACAATCCTTTTGGAGTGCAGTGAACACAATCTTTGTGGGGTACAGTGAACACAATCTTTGTGGGGTGCAGTGAACAAAACCTTTGTGGGGTACAGTGAACACAATCTTTGTGGGGTGCAGTGAACACAATCTTTGTGGGGTGCAGTGAACAAAACCTTTGTGGGGTGCAGTGAACACAACCTTTGTGGGGTACAGTGAACACAATCTTTGTGGGGCGCAGTGAACAAAACCTTTGTGGGGTACAGTGAACACAATCTTTGTGGGGTACAGTGAACACAATCTTTGTGGGGTGCAGTGAACAAAACCTTTGTGGGGTACAGTGAACACAATCTTTGTGGGGTGCAGTGAACAAAACCTTTGTGGGGTACAGTGAACACAATCTTTGTGGGGTGCAGTGAAGACAATCCTTTTGAAGTGCAGTGAACAAAATCTTTGTGGGGTACAGTGAACACAATCTTTGTGGGTGCAGTGAACAAAATCTTTGTGGGGTACAGTGAACACAATCTTTGTGGGGTGCAGTGAAGACAATCCTTGTGGGGTGCAGTGAAGACAATCCTTGTGGGGTGCAGTGAACAAAATCTTTGGGGGGTACAGTGAACACAATCTTTGTGGGGTGCAGTGAACACAATCTTTGTGGGGTGCAGTGAAGACAATCCTTTTGGAGTGCAGTGAACACAATCTTTGTGGGGTGCAGTGAAGACAATCCTTGTGGGGTGCAGTGAAGACAATCCTTGTGGGGTGCAGTGAACAAAATCTTTGGGGGGTACAGTGAACACAATCTTTGTGGGGTGCAGTGAACAAAACCTTTGTGGGGTACAGTGAACACAATCTTTGTGGGGTGCAGTGAAGACAATCCTTTTGGAGTGCAGTGAACACAATCTTTGTGGGGTACAGTGAACACAATCTTTGTGGGGTGCAGTGAACAAAACCTTTGTGGGGTGCAGTGAACAAAACCTTTGTGGGGTACAGTGAACACAATCTTTGTGGGGTGCAGTGAACACAATCTTTGTGGGGTGCAGTGAACACAACCTTTGTGGGGTACAGTGAACACAATCTTTGTGGGGTGCAGTGAACAAAACCTTTGTGGGGTACAGTGAACACAATCTTTGTGGGGTACAGTGAACACAATCTTTGTGGGGTGCAGTGAACAAAACCTTTGTGGGGTACAGTGAACACAATCTTTGTGGGGTGCAGAGAAGACAATCCTTTTGGGGTGCAGTGAACACAATCTTTGTGGGGTACAGTGAACACAATCTTTGTGGGGTGCAGTGAACAAAACCTTTGTGGGGTGCAGTGAACACAATCTTTGTGGGGTGCAGTGAAGACAATCCTTGTGGGGTGCAGTGAAGACAATCCTTGTGGGGTGCAGTGAAGACAAACAATCCTTGTGGGGTGCAGTGAACAAAATCTTTGGGGGGTACAGTGAACACAATCTTTGTGGGGTGCAGTGAACAAAACCTTTGTGGGGTACAGTGAACACAATCTTTGTGGGGTGCAGTGAACAAAACCTTTGTGGGGTACAGTGAACACAATCTTTGTGGGGTGCAGTGAAGACAATCCTTTTGGAGTGCAGTGAACACAATCTTTGTGGGGTACAGTGAACAAAACCTTTGTGGGGTACAGTGAACACAATCTTTGTGGGGTGCAGAGAAGACAATCCTTTTGGGGTGCAGTGAACAAAACCTTTGTGGGGTACAGTGAACACAATCTTTGTGGGGTGCAGTGAACAAAACCTTTGTGGGGTACAGTGAACACAATCTTTGTGGGGTACAGTGAACACAATCTTTGTGGGGTACAGTGAACACAATCTCATACTTCTGAAGCTTTGAGGGTGCTGCCTGTTCTATACTCCTCCTCCTCCTCCTCATCCATCCTTTTAGGTGTACAAACAATAGTAATTGGGGCCTAGTGTGCTTCTGTACGTGTGAAAAACATACACTTTTTTTGATCATATTTCCTATTCCGTTATTCAATAAAAACCTTTGGGGCTCAATTAAATTGCGGAATAGTCTGTGTCGGTACGTGTGAGATCCACCTTTCCAAGTTTTTGGGGTTCATCTCATACTTCTGAAGCTTTGAGGGTGCTGCCTATTCTATACTCCTCCTCCTCCTCTTCCTCATCCATCCTTTTAGGTGTACAAACAATAGTAATTGGGGCCTAGTGTGCTTCTGTACGTGTGAAAAACATACACTTTTTTTTGATCATATTTCCTATTCCGTTATTCAATAAAAACCTTTGGGGCTCAATTAAATTGCGGAATAGTCTGTGTCGGTACGTGTGAGATCTACCTTTCCAAGTTTTTGGGGTTCATCTCATACTTCTGAAGCTTTGAGGGTGCTGCCTGTTCTATACTCCTCCTCTTCCTCCTCCTCATCCATCCTTTTAGGTGTACAAACAATAGTAATTGGGGCCTAGTGTGCTTCTGTACGTGTGAAAAACATACACTTTTTTTTGATCATATTTCCTATTCCGCTATTCAATAAAAACCTTTGGGGCTCAATTAAATTGCGGAATAGTCTGTGTCGGTACGTGTGAGATCCACCTTTCCAAGTTTTTGGGGTTCATCTCATACTTCTGAAGCTTTGAGGGTGCTGCCTGTTCTATACTCCTCCTCCTCCTCCTCCTCATCCATCCTTTTAGGTGTACAAACAATAGTAATTGGGGCCTAGTGTGCTTCTGTACGTGTGAAAAACATACACTTTTTTTGATCATATTTCCTATTCCGTTATTCAATAAAAACCTTTGGGGCTCAATTAAATTGCGGAATAGTCTGTGTCGGTACGTGTGAGATCCACCTTTCCAAGTTTTTGGGGTTCATCTCATACTTCTGAAGCTTTGAGGGTGCTGCCTGTTCTATACTCCTCCTCCTCCTCTTCCTCATCCATCCTTTTAGGTGTACAAACAATAGTAATTGGGGCCTAGTGTGCTTCTGTACGTGTGAAAAACATACACTTTTTTTTGATCATATTTCCTGTTCCGCTATTCAATAAAAACCTTTGGGGCTCAATTAAATTGCGGAATAGTCTGTGTCGGTACGTGTGAGATCCACCTTTCCAAGTTTTTGGGGTTCATCTCATACTTCTGAAGCTTTGAGGGTGCTGCCTGTTCTATACTCCTCCTCCTCCTCCTCCTCATCCATCCTTTTAGGTGTACAAACAATAGTAATTGGGGCCTAGTGTGCTTCTGTACGTGTGAAAAACGTACACTTTTTTTTGATCATATTTCCTATTCCGCTATTCAATAAAAACCTTTGTGGCTCAATTAAATTGCGGAATAGTCTGTGTCGGTACGTGTGAGATCCACCTTTCCAAGTTTTTGGGGTTCATCTCATACTTCTGAAGATTTGAGGGTGCTGCCTGTTCCATACTCCTCTTCCTCATCCTCCCTTTAGGGTAGGAAAAAATTTAATCGGGCCTAGTCTGTGTTTGTACGTGTGAGATACACAGTTTTTTATCCTATTCCGCTATTCAATACACACCCTTTTGGTGTAAAAAACATTAAATTGCGGCATAGTTTGCATATTTGACTGTGAGATACACCCGTGCGATACTGTTGTTCTTTTGTTCCGCTATTCAATAAAGACCTTTCTAGGGCAAGATCTTAAATTTCAGAAATATGAGGAGAGCGTCAAATAGGGGCCGTGGCCTGGGTCGTGGTGGTGCTGCTGCTAGAGCTCCTGTTGCAAGGAGAGGACGTGGTCGATCTGTGCCAGCTACACGCACAAGTGAAACACCTTCCTCAAGTGTGAGTAGGCGACAGAACCTGCATGAGTATTTGGTAGGGCATCATATGCCTCTAGAAGTGATGAGGCCAGAACACAGAGAGGCGATAGTAGATTGGTTTGCTGCTGACAGTGCCTCCAGTTCCTTCACATTGTCTCCCACCCAGTCTACTGCAGAAAGGTCAGATTTGGCACCTGCAGCCAATGTCCAACCGTCTTTCACCTCACCCCCTTGCAAATCAGGCAAGCAGTCTGAGCCCCAAGCCATAGAGCAGTCTCTTATTCTTTTTGAGGACTCTGTCAGCAGGGTTTCCCAGGGCCATCCACCTAGCCCTGCCCCAGAAGTGGAAGAGATTGAGTGCAGCGATGCCCAACCACTTATTTCTCAAGATGAGTACATGGAAGGACCATCACAGCACGTCTCCGATGATGACGAAACGCAGGTGCCAACTGCTGCGGCGTTCAGCATTGTGGAGACCGACAGGGAGGGCAGGGGTGAAGACTGGGTGGAAGATGATGTGGAGGACGATGAGGTCCTCGACCCCACATGGAATGAAGGTCATGCAGGTGACCTGAGTAGTTTGGAGGAAGAGGCGGTGGTCGCACAGAGCCACCAGCACAGCAGAAGAGGGAGCAGGGTGCAGAAGCGGAGCGGCCGTGCCCTAGACACTACGCCTGCTACTGCCCAACGCAGCAAGGAAACGAGCGCACCAAAGTCAGCTCAAAAGAGTTCTCTAGCGTGGAAGTTCTTTAGAAAATGTGCTGATGACAGGACACGAGTGGTTTGCACCCTGTGCAATCAGAGCCTGAAGCGAGGCATAAACCTTCTCAACCTGAGCACAACCTGCATGATCAGGCATCTAAGTGCAAAGCACGAGCTGCAGTGGAGTACACACCTTCAAAACCAAGAAACGTCTCTGGCTCATCCTGCTTCCTCTTCTGCTGCAGTCTCGGCCGCTCCAGCCACCTCTGTAGTCATACCGGCACCTGCCACCCCGCAAACAGACGATCTGTCAGCAACACCACCACCTGGGTCACCAACAACCATCTCCACAATGTCCCGTGGAAGCGTTCAGCTTTCCATCTCCCAAACACTTGAGAGGAAGAGGAAGTACCCCCCTACCCACCCGCGATCCCTGGCCCTGAATGCCAGCATTTCACAATTCTTGGCCTTTGAAATGCTGTCATTCCGTCTGGTGGAGACGCCCAGTTTTAAAAAGCTTATGTCGGTGTCTGTCCCACAGTACGTCGTGCCCAGCCGCCACTACTTTTCCAGGCAAGCCATCCCTTCCCTGCACAACCAAGTGGGGGAAAAATCAGGTGTGCACTGCGCAACGCCATCTGTGCCAAGGTCCACCTAACTACCGATATGTGGACCAGTAAGCACGGTCAGGGGCGTTATATCTCCCTAACGGCACACTGGGTAAATGCAGTGGCGGATGGGCCTGAGGCGGATAGCAATTTGGCACATGTCCTTCCACCACCGAGGATTGCAGGGCGCTTCAGTTTGCCTCCTGTTCCTAACTCATCCTACTCCGCTACCTCATCCTCTACCGCCTCCTCATCCGGACAGCGTAATACCTTCACCACCAACTTCAGCACGGCCAGGGCTAAACGACAGCAGGCAGTTTTACAACTTGCCTGTTTGGGGGACAAACCACACACCGCGCAAGAGTTGTGGAGGAGCATGGAACAGCAGACAAATGAGTGGTTGCTGCCAGCGAGCCTCAAGCCCGGCCTGGTGGTGTGCGATAACGGGCGAAATCTCATAGCAGCTCTGGGCCTAGCCGGTTTGACGCACATCCCTTGCCTGGCGCATGTGCTGAATTTGGTGGTGCAGAGGTTCCTTAAAAACTACCCCGATATGTCAGAGCTGCTGCAGAAAGTGCGGGCCGTCTGTGCGTACTTTCGGCGTTCTCACCCTGCTGCTGCTCGCCTGGCAGGGCTGCAGTGTAACTTCGGCCTTCCCGCTCACCGCCTCATATGTGACGTGCCCACAAGGTGGAACTCCACCTTGCACATGCTGCAAAGACTGTGCGAGCAGCAGCAGGCCATAGTGGAGTTTCAGCTGCAGCACGCACACGTGAGTCGCTCTGCGGAACAGCACCACTTCACCACCAATAACTGGGCCTCCATGCGAGACCTGTGTGCCTTGTTGCGCTGTTTTGAGTACTCCACCAACATGGCCAGTGGCAATGACGCCGTTCTCAGCTTAACTATCCCACTTCTATGCCTCCTTGAAAAAACAATTTGGGCGATGATGGAAGAGGATGTGGCACAGGATGAGGAGGAGGAGGATGAAGAGGTAACATTTCAAAGGCTTTCAGGGCAGTCATTCGCAAGGGGCTCCGAGGGTGGGTTCCTGCACACACAAACGCCAGGGACACAATTGTGCAGCAGGGGCACAGTTCTGGAGGATGAGGAGGATGAGGAGGAGGAGGAGCTGGAGGAGGAGATGGAACCATGTTCACAGCAGGGTGGCACCCAGGCCAGCTCATGGCCATCACTGGTGCGTGGCTGGGGGGATACAGAGGACACGGACGATACACCTCCCACAAAGGACAGCCTTTCGTCGCCTCTGGGCAGCCTGGCACACATGAGCGATTACATGCTGCAGTGTCTCCACAACGACCGCCGAGTTGCCCACATTCTAACTTGTGCTGATTACTGGGTGGCCACGCTGCTGGATCCCCGTTACAAGGACAACGTACCGTCCTTAATTCACTCACTGGAGCACGATCGCAAGATGCGCGAGTACAAGCGCACGCTGGTAGACGCGATGCTGCTGGCATTCCCATCTGACAGCGGGGCCACAGTGGAAGCACAAGGCAGAGGAGGAGGAGGAGGAGGTCGCCAACTCAACCAGGGCACCGCCAGCACCTCAGAAGGCAGGGTTAGCATGGCCGAAATGTGGAAAAGCTTTGTCAGCACGCCACAACAAACAGCAGCACCAGCAGCCCAGATGGAACGTCTTAGCAGGAGGCAGCATTTTACCAACATGGTGGAGCAGTATGTGTGCACACGCCTACATGTAGTGAATGAGGGGTCTGCCCCCTTCAACTTCTGGGTCTCCAAATTGGGCACATGGCCTGAGCTTGCCCTTTACGCCTTGGAGGTGCTGGCGTGCCCTGCAGCCAGTGTATTATCTGAACGGTATTTAGCACGGCTGGGGGTGTTATAACAGACAAGCGCAGCCGCCTGTCCAGAGACAATGTGGACAAGCTCACGTTCATTAAAATGAACCAGGCATGGATCCCACGGGACTTTTCCGTACCTTGTGCAGAATAGCAATGGATACCGACCTTACCCAGCCATTGTTCCATTTTTGCTCTTTCTCACTCTTTTGGGGCGTACCCTCATTTAAAATTTGTGAAAAGAAGCAGTGTTGGCTACCTCGTCCTCCTCCTCAGGGCCAGATTAACGTAGGGGCTATTGGAGCTGCAGCTCCATGCAGGCCCCTACCTTTTATATAGGCCCCGGGTTGGCCATATTCACTGTGACCGCTCTTCTGTCACTTGTAAACACAGAAGTCTGGCTTCTATGCTCGCTTCCCCAGGCAGCACCCTCAGAACCTCCCCACACAGCGCGAAGGCCGGACAAGGAGGGACAGTTGCCGATGCATGGATGTGTTTATGGGCTTCAGAGACAGCATCCCATGTTGAATTAGGCATGCATGGCTGCACCCTTCCTCCTCTGGGTGCATGCCAAGGCACGGCCCTTAAGGCCCTTCAAAATCCTCAGCACCAAGACCATGATGCTCTTAATCCGGCCCTGGTCCTCCTCCACCGCCGCTTCCATCTACACCGCCCATAGGTGTGCGCAGCCTATTGCATTAGGGTGTGCACCCCAAAGTTGAAATACACATGCATGTGTTTGCCTACATGTACATGGCCCCGATACATTACTCTCCCTGCTGGCAAAGAGAAATAGAGCAGAGCAGGTGCGAGGGAGATCTTTCCCATCTCCTCACTGGCAAACAGAGCGATAATGCTATGTGCCCTAGGTGATTAGGGTGTGCCCAGGTACACCCGGCACACCCTGTGCGCACACCTATGACACCGCCACATCCACCACCACCTCAACCTCCCTCCTACTCCATATGGGCCTCGTCCTTCAGAGATGAAGAACATTGTTTTATTTTTCTGTTTTTTTTTTGTTGTTTTAAGTTATTTCCCTATCCACATTTGTTTGCAGAGCACTTGCCATGCTCTTAACTATGTTTTGCTGCCATTTGCAGCACTCTAGCCCTTTCCATTGGTGTTTTAGAGCCATTTTAGTGCCTTAAAGTTTGGGTCCCCATTGACTTCAATGGGGTTCGGTGTCCGGGAAAAGTTCGGTAAAAGTCCGGGACACGGACCCGGACTTTTTTTTAAAGTTCGGCCGAACCCGTCGAACACGGACATCTAGGTGTCCGCTCAACCCTAATTGCTGACAAATATGAAGCAATCCTAACCGTTACTTATCTGTCTTTAACTTCCAGTGACGGTGAATACTGTCACAGTGACCTTGTATATTCAGATTCTCCGTGTTTCTGGCCTTTTTAATAATTTCTTCTTTTATTGAGTCGAAATGAGGTTTCACAATAATGTCCCTGTTGTGGGGTGGTTGGAGTTCCCTGTGGGCCCGGTCAAGCTCCAACTTGTGCTCAGGGATGTCTGGGATGAGATCTTTAATAAACGATTTAATAATGTCCGGTGTATCAGTTAATGTTTCTGGGAGCCCCCTGAGACGGAAGTTTTTCCTTCTGCTCCTGTTCTCCAGATCATCACATTTAGCCAGGGCAGATTCAAATTGACCCTGAAGAGATTGAATACAAGCCATATTCTGATTGGCCCTAGCTATGGTTTGATCAACCGCTGATTCGATCGAGTCTATACGAGTGCCCAAATGCTTTAAATCAGCTTTAATGGCTGATGTGATTTGTGATGCTGTCATGGCCAGGCCGGGGGCAAGCATCTCAGAGAATTTGGCTATAAACATTGCAAGGACAGGGAAGGGTCCAGGAGTGGGGGGGGGGGGGGGGAGGCCTGCTGGAGGATAAGGTGGTCTAATGGGCTAAAAGGCTCGGGGGAGCCTTGTAAATGTTCCAGTGTTCTGCAGATAAGTGATTCTGGGGAGGCAGGCGATATAAAAGTAGGAATATTGGCACTTACTGAAGTGGATGGAGGAAGCTATTAGCAGTGTCCAAGCTCTGGATGCCTGTTATGTTGTCTTCCTCCTCTGCTGCTGCTGTGTCTCCTCATGGCAGAAATGCGGCCGCCACCTTAGGAGAGAGCTGCGCCAGGTCTTCAAAGCCTAGGCAGCAGGAAACCTCTCTCCTGGTGCCCGTCGACATGCAAAAAGTGTCCTAGGTGTTGCCCAGGTCCAGGGTGGTCATCGGTGCGGGATTGATGATGGGAGCCTGTGCCAGGGCCTCTAATGGAGCGAAGCAGTGCGGAGCTCTCAGGCTAAGCGTCCATCGCCCCGAGCCGTCGCACATGCGCCTCATCTATGTGGTCTTTTATTAAACTCTCCAGTATCTTCCCAACTATAGAAGTTAAACTAACAGGTCTATAGTTACTTGGAAAAGACTTTGATCCCTTTTTAAATATAGACACCACATTGGCCCTACGCCAATCCAGTGGTACTATTCCAGTCCTTAACAAGTCCCTATAAATTAGAAACAAAGGCTTTGAAATTACAGCGCTCAATTCTTATAGGATGTGCGGGTGGATGCCATCTGGTCCAGGTGCTTTATCCACCCTTATACTGTCTAAATATTTCTGGACCATATCACTTTTGAGCCATTGTGGATCGTTTGGGGCTGTGTCAATACCATCCTTATTATGGTCCTGAGCTCCCCCATGTTCTTTTGTATACACAGAGCTGAAGAAAGTATTTAATAAATTTGCCTTCTCTTTGTCCCCAGTCACCCACTCCTGATTATTTTTTAAGGTGCCCACATGCTCATACCTAACCTTTTTACTTTTATTATATTTGAAGAATTTTTTGGGGTTTGTCCTATCTTTTGCAATCTGTCGTTCATTTTGAATTTTTGCGTCCTTGATTCCCTTTTTACATATTCAGTTATATTATTTGTAACAATTAAACAATGATAGTGTTCCTTCATTTTTATATTTTTTTAAAAGTTCTTTTCTTTTTATTTATAGCTTTTTTAACTTTGGCCGTGAGCCACATAGGTTTTATTTTTAGCCTTTTAAACTTATTACCCATGGGAATATACTTTGCAGTGCGTTTGCATAAAATATTTTTGAAAATTTCCCATTTCTGTTCTGTGCTCATCGATGCCAATATTCTCTCCCAGTCTAAATCCTGGAAGAGCAGCCCTTATCCTTGGAAAATATGGTCTCTTAAAGTTAAGTGTTTTTGTATTTCCTGTATGTGTTTTTTGCTTACAGCTAACAATAAATGAAATCATATTATGGTCACTACTACCCAGATGTTCTTTTATATGAACATTATTATTATTATAAGCTCTGCATGGTTTGAGATTACCAGGTCCAACAGAGCATCATTTCTAGTTGGGGCCTCAATAAACTGCACCATAAAATTGTCTTTTAATGGGTTTATAAATCTTTGTCCTTTAACTGTTCCAGCAGTGCCATTACTCCAGACAATGTCTGGTGAGTTAAAATCCCCCATTATTAACACTGTCCGAGCCCTTGCAGTCCTTTCTATCTGTGTCAGGAGCTGAGTCTCCACCTTCTCATTAATACTAGGAGGTCTATAACAAACTCCACTGATAATCTTTGTATTACGTACACCCATGTACATTTCAACCCATACTGCTTCAGACTCAGCACACTCTCAATCAACTAGGTCCTCTTTCACACTCACTTTGAGATCACTTCTCAGACAGACACCACAACCCCTCCGTTTTACCCTGTCTTTCCAAAAGAGAGCATAGCCAGGAATATTAATAGCCCAGTCATGTGAAGAATGAAGCCAAGATTCAGCAATACCAATTAAATAATAGTTCTCCTCGTGCACCAGAGCTTCCAACTCACCTATTTTGCTTGGCAGACTTCTGGCATTGGTGAACAAACACTTTAATTCATTGTCACATTTTGCACACTTATTTTGCATATTTGGTACAAATAGTACCATTTCCAATGGTTGTTTGTAACATGGAAACCTTCTTATCCTCTGCCATAACTTTCCCCTCATCTTTCCCCATTCCACCTACCAATAGGGGCTGGCCCCTGTCTTACCTGTCTGCCCCATTATATTCTAATTCACCCTCCCCCCTCAACAGCTTCAACTCTTCTGGGAAGATAAATTAAACCAAAAAAATGTACCATCCTAGCCCTAAAGTCAAAATATTCTATAAGGGCAAATGATGATTAAATAAAAAATCTAACCAAAAAAATGGAGCTGATCCTGTGGGATCAGATATTTCAATGCAAAATTTAATGCAAGTCTCTAGGTATCACCAAGGAAGGGGTTAACTTGGTGTGCACTAAGCCATGTTGCTTCCATCAACCAGCGGGGAGACTGAAAACTGCAAAATAGGAATAGAGAGACAGAGCGCCAGCTCCTAGTGCAATATAGTTTATTGAGATAAAGATAAAAAGTATCACAAAACACTCACATTGTGTTCCTATAAACCAGCCTTTCTCAACCTTTTCAACACAGAGGAACCCTTTAAACAAATTTCTGGTCTCAGGGAACCCCTGCTAAAATTTGAAAATCTACAACTCATTACATATTACTGTGACATTCAGTGGGAAGAATGCTCCTTACTCTTGTAACCATTGGGAAGAAATACCCCCTTACAGATAGCCAAAAGGAACAATGGTGTCATTGGGAACTTATCTGAGAGGCAGAAATTGTCCATTGTTAAAGGAACCCCTAGAAACCTCAAGAGGAACCCTAGTTGAGAAACCTTGCTATAAACAGTCGTGTCTGTAACAAGCTGCATGAGCTCTTTGGTATCCAGGGCTCCAGGCATAATTCAGAAGTAGCTGGCGATGAATGCCCACAGTCAAACAGCGTGCAGCCGCCCCGGGCTGTATGCAAGCCGCTCGCTCGCAGCGATGTGCCTCCACTGACATAGAGCTATAGTTCGAATGCTCATACATATGAACTTTGAGCAGATCCCAGCTGATCAAACTATGCTGTATGTTACTATGACAACATGTTTCAGAGGGTGTGGCCTCCTTCGTTAGGTCTACCATGTGTCGCTAGGGAGGTCCTTAATTAGTACCATTTAATAAGATTATTAACCCATTCATTATCAATTAAGGGGCATCCACTAGGAACACATAGATGCTAGTAGACACGGCAAATTGATAAGCAGACGTAGTGCACATTAAACATCATTTACCCCTTCTCTACTAAGTGCTACAAATGACAGTCAAAGCTAGTCTTGTACACCAGCCATATACTAACAAGATATTTTATAAAAAAATATATATATGATAAAAAAAAAATCTATTTTAAATTAAAAAAAAAATATATATGTTTAACTATTTTAGTACCCTTTACCAAAGGGAGAATATTTTAAGTTATAAAAAAAAAAAAAGGTATAAAGCACAATATAGTATCTTGCCTGGAACCCAGGAAACCGAAGAGCTGGAAAGCTCATGCAGCTTGTTAGACGCGACTGTTTATAAATAAACAATGTGAGTGTTTGGTGATACTTTTTATCTTTATCTCAATAAAAAATATTGTACTAGGAGCCAGCGCACACTGTCACTCTATTAGTATTTTGCAACTCTTCTGGGAAGGCTGTCCACAAGGTTTAGGAGTGTGTCTATGAGAATGTATGACCATTCTTCCAGAAGCGCATTTGTGAGGTTAGGCACTGATGATGGAGAGATGGCCTGGCTTGCAGCCTCTGCTCTTATTCATCCCAAAGATGTTCTATCTGGTTGAGGTCAGGACTCTGTGCAGGACAGTCAAGTTCCTCCACACCAAACTTGCTCATCCATGTCTTTTTAGACCTTGCTTTGTGAACTGGTTTGCAGTCATGTTGGAAAAGGAAGGGCCAACCCCATTTTGTTCCCACAAAGTTGGGAGCATGAAATTGTCCAAAATGTTTTGGTATGTGTACAGGTCGTCAAGGGTGGGTCCTTGAAGGATGCTATATTTCCCCTCTGTTTGGGCTCTGGTCCCTTTAAGGGAGCAAAAGGGGTTAACTCATTGATCAGAGGAAGTGGGTTTAAGAAGGACAGGAAGTTGTAGATTGGGTGTGGTGGAGCATAGAGGAGACTGTGGATGGTGAATGGTGGACTTTTGTACAGCCG
Organism: Pelophylax lessonae; assembly: GCF_965119305.1. Classification (NCBI taxonomy): domain Eukaryota; kingdom Metazoa; phylum Chordata; class Amphibia; order Anura; family Ranidae; genus Pelophylax; species Pelophylax lessonae. Next base: position 130,215,776 of record NC_138777.1, read on the forward strand.
AGAGGGTGCATGTCAGTGTGCTGACTGGGAACCTGTTGCCAGGGGAAGTTACCCTCTTCAAAAGTTGGGACTGTTTGACTGCAAAAGCAGCTCTGAACTCTTCAAGTCGGTGAGACTGTTTTTTCCTTGTTGTGTTTTTTTTTGCTGCTATGAAGCCTGTTTAAGTTAATAAACATTTCTTTGGTTGCAACGCCTGTGTCCTGCGATCCAGCTGATTCCCCAAACATTGCAACTGGTGGAGGATGCGGGCAGGACAGAGTAACAGGCACAAGAAGAAGAAAAAAATAATTGTTTTTTTTTTTTGCATTGGACTGAAAACTGATATTTAAAGGGACAGTACACTTGACTTATGTCCTGGGTTAAAGCTGCACTAAAAGCTGAAACAATGGAGGAGCTAATTAAATGGTTAGCCCTGGCTAATATGCAAGCACAGACTCGTCATGAAGAGGCTCTGGCTCAGCAACAAGAAAGTACTCAATTGTTGGTAACCCAGCTGGCAGCCCAGCTAGGAGCTATACAGACTCAGGTGAATGCCTTACAAGAGGTAGTAAAGCACCTTTCCCAGAGTCATGAACAGGCAGCGGTTACCCCTAGCAACCAGGTGGCAGTGAGGGCCAGTCATTTCCTGCAGAAGTTGTCTCTGAGTGATGATGTAGAGGCATTTCTTGCTATGTTTGAGAGGACGCAGAGAGAGAAGGGTGGCCCCAGGACCAGTGGGCCGGTCTCATTGCTCCTTTGCTCACCGGAGATCCTCAAAAGGCCTACTTTGATCTGCCGCCTGATGAAGCGAAAGTCTATGAATGATTAAAGGCAGAAATTCTGGCTCATCTGGGGGTAACTACGGCTGTTCGGGCCCAATGAGTCCACCAGTGGAAATATTATCCAGACCAGCCACCAAGGTCCCAAATGCATGACCTGGTGCAACTGGTAAAAAAAATGGCTGCAGCCCGAGGTGTTGTCTGGCCTCCAAATTGTGGAACGGGTTGTGTTGGACCTGAGGTCCCTGCCGGACAACCTTCAACGATGGGTCAGCCATGGAGACCCCAAAACAGTGAACCACCTTGTTGAGATGGTGGAATGATATACGGTAGTGGAGGATCTTTTTGGCCCTACCAAGCGCCAAGGCTCCAGCACGTCTCGGCCTGTTCGGTCAACTGCAGCCGCTCGGATGGAAATCCCACGGAACCCTGGAGCTCAAATTCCACAAGGCCAAGAGTCACTCCTTGTGCCTCCTCAGAGGGCTGTTCCTGCTCGGAAAGTAGGGGATATACAATGTTGGCGGTGTCATTCCTGGGGCCATACCCGGGCACACTGCCCACTGCAAGAGAAGCCCATGGAATGCAGGGTCCTACAAAAGGGGTCTTTTTATTCCCATAAAGCATGCACAACACATCTGGATCTTGGTAAGGGGAAGTTCCAGTGTGAAGTTCGAGTAAACCACCTTCCTGCCAGGGCTTTGTTGGACTCAGGAAGCATGGTGACCCTGGTTCATCCCAGAGTTATTGGGAGAATCGGCCCAGTAAGCAAAACTTTACGGGTTGTGTGCATTCACGGAGACACTAGAGAGTACCCTCTCATCTTGGTGTCCATCTCCACGGCATGTGGCACTGGTACTCAAGAGGTGGGGGTGGTGGAAAACTTAGTGCATGATGTGATCATAGGAGGAGACTGTCCATTGTTTGCAAAACTGTGGGAACAAGGACAACCACATGAATGGCCCAGAGACTGGGGAGAAACGCCCTCTGTTCCTGCTGTTAAGGAGAGTAATCCTGAACTGCCAAATTTTGTTGAGGTTGAACTGGATAAAAGCAATGTTGAAACTGTTGAGGATGCCAGGTCTTACTATGGTCATCGAGCATGATGTTATCACAGAACCAGGGGTCAAAGTTTGTGTCCGGACGTACCGTATCCTGGAAGCTCAGAGAAAGGCCGTTTCAGAGGAAGTAAAGAAGATGTTAGACCTGGATATTACTGAAGAATCACAGAGTGAGTGGTCAAGCCCAATCGTGTTGGTACCAAAGCCCAATGGTACTCTGCGGTTCTGCAATGATTTTCGGAAACTTAATGAAGTTTCAAAGTTTGATGCCTACCCTATGCCCCGGTTGGATGAGCTTATTGAGCGACTAGGCCCAGCCAGGTATATCACCACCTTAGACCTTACTAAGGGGTATTGGCAAATCCCCTGACTAAGGCTGCCAGAGAGAAAACTGCTTTTTCTACCCCAGAGGGGAGTTTTCAGTACAAAAGAATGACTTTTGGACTACAAACTGCTCCTGCCACCTTCCAGCGAGCGATGGATAGGATTTTACGACCTCACCGAGAGTATGCCTCCGTATATTTGGATGACATAGTCATTTTTAGCAGAGACTGGGAATCACACTTGCCTAAAGTCCAGGCAGTGTTGGACTCCCTTTGGAAGGAGGGGTTCGCAGTGAATCCAGAAAAATGTGCGTTGGGAATGGAGGAGGTGAAATACCTGGGGTATATCATAGGTAGAGGGCTGGTAAAACCTCAGGTCAACAAGGTAGAGGCGATACAGAACTGGCCCCGCCCCCTAACAAAGAAGCAGGTATGTGCATTCCTGGGCATAGTGGGATACTACAGGAGGTTTGTACCCAACTTTGCCACATTGGCGGCTCCACTGACCGATCTGACTAAGGGTCGGAAGTCGGTCATGGTTGAGTGGAATGCAGACGCTGAAAGGGATTTTTTGGAGCTTAAGTCAGCACTGTGCCAACACCCTGTCCTGATAGCGCCAAACTTTTCAAGAGAATTCATTGTCCAGACTGACGCTTCAGATATGGGGTTAGGAGAAGTCCTGTCACAGGTTGTTCATGGTGAGGAGCACCCGGTAGTCTTCCTCAGTAGGAAGGTGACACCAGCGGAGAAAAACTATGCGATATTTGAGCGAGAGTGTCTAGCCATTAAGTGGGCCTTAGAATCCCTCAGGTATTATCTCTTGGGTAGGAAATTTAGGCTGATTTCGGACCATGCTCCTTTAACTTGGATGAGACAAAGTAAAGGGACTAATGCCAGGATTACCCGTTGGTTCCTGGCACTCCAGGAATTTAGGTTTGTAGTGGAGCACAGGCCCGGGAGACAGCATCAAAATGCAGATGCCCTCTCACAAGCTCATTGTCTTAGCTCCTCTGTTGCCTCCACCTTCTTGGCGTTGGAGCAGAGGGGGGGGATATGTGTACAGGTCGTCGAGGGTGGGTCCTTGAAGGACGCTATATTTCCCCTCTGTTTGGGCTCTGGTCCCTTTAAGGAAGCAAAAGGGGTTAACTCATTGATCAGAGGAAGTGGGTTTAAGAAGGACAGGAAGTTGTAGATTGGGTGTGGTGGAGCATAGAGGAGACTGTGGATGGCGAATGGTGGACTTTTGTACAGCCGAGAGGGTGCATGTTAGTGTGCTGACTGGGAACCTGTTGCCAGGAGAAGTTACCCTCTTCAAAAGTTGGGACTGTTTGACTGCAAAAGCAGCTCTGAACTCTTCAAGTCGGTGAGACTGTTTTTTCCTTGTTGTGTTTTTTTTGCTGCTATGAAGCCTGTTTAAGTTAATAAACATTTCTTTGGTTGCAACGCCTGTGTCCTGCGATCCAGCTGATTCCCCAAACATTGCATATGCTAAAGCCTTAGGAGTTCACTTCACTAGAACTTCTTAGCCAAGCTCAGCCCCTGAAAAACAACCCGACACCATAATCCCCCTTCCACCAAATTATTTGGACAAGTGCACAAAGAAAGGTCAATAAAGACCAGAGTAAGTGAGTTTGGGGTGGAAGAATTTGACTGGAGTCCTGACCTTAACCTGATAAAACACCTTTTCGGATGAATTAGAGCTCCATATCAGTGCCTGACCTCACAAATGGACTTCTGGAAGAATGGTCAAACATTCCCATAGGCACCCTCCTAAACCTTGTAGACAGCCTTGCCAGAACAGTGGAAGCTGTTCTAGCTGTAAAGGGTGGCCATTAAAGTTTAGGTGTGTGTAAAGGCAGACGTCCCAATACTTTTGGTAATAAAGTGTCTGTCAAGGTGCCGCTGCTCTCTACAGGTTCGTATACTGAGCCTAATTCTGACAGTGAAGCCTCTTCACTAGTGTACCTTTCTTTTCACTTTTTGGCCACTAAATTTACAGGTACCTAGTACGACTCACAGCTAAAAATATCACCTGGCTGTCAGGGACTGTTTGCACCACTACAAATAAACTGTACCTGCTAGTGCTAGCAGAGCTCAAGTCTGATCTTGTTAACGCTGTGATTTTGTGTTTAACAGAAGTGACAGTGATCTACTGACACTGCACTTGAAGGGGGCGGAGGGGCTAAACCAGGTGCTGGCAGGTGTCGGGGCTGATGCTGCCAGCGCTGCATTTTTGGGGGCACTATATGCTTAGGGATGCTAGTATAGTCCTGATCTGATAAAATACATTGACCTGTTCAAACACTATACTAGTAATGGAGGTTTATAGTGTATGTGTGAGTGTAACTAGCAATCAAAGGGTTAAATGTGATCATGAATATGTGGCGGGCAATCTGACGCCAACTGGCGTCACTGGTGACACTAATATAGTGATCAGAAAAAAAAACCTTTACTCTGTACTAATAATACTGTGACAGAGCAGAGAAAGGGTTAACTGGAGGACATTTAGGGAATATGTGGTGGGCAAACTGAAGCTATCTGGGATAGATTCTGATGCTATCTAGCGTCACCAGAGACACTAGTGTAGGGATCAGTAAAAAAATCTGTACACTGTACCTAATGACACTGTGACAGCGGAGTAAAAGGGTTAACGGGGGGGGGGATTGGTGATCAGTGGGTAAGATGTGCCGACCTAGGTGTTTTCATGTGTTTGTGTGCTACATCTACTCACTGTGTGTTGTCTCTTCTCACGCTGGAACCGAAAAAGGGCTCCAGGAGAGAAGAGGCCGTCATTTCCTGTGCCTGTATTTTGGAAACACAAGCACATGCTGATCTGTGATTCGTCAGAACCGATCAACAGGTCTATGCCAAAAATCATTTGCCTGGACCTAAAGACTGATTGGTGCTGCATTGAATCAAAGCAGAGCGTATCACGTACTAGGTACGTGATCTGGCTCAGAGCGGTCACCCTGCTGCAAAATCTACAGTGGGTGGTCCGTAACTGGTTAATCAATAATAAATATTATTCACTACACTATTCAGGTTTCGCTTGTCTTTTCTCTTTTGCTTTCACAGTGTCACAGCAATCATCCATGGCTGTTTCAAGCTGCAACTTCTAGCTAGTAATAAGTGGCAATGTGTATAGTCAGTTGGGCTACCCGCCTCATTGTTTATATTTTGTTTTTCAGTTTTTACTTTTTAACTTCTGCAATTATCTTTTATGGTTTGCTACATTGTCACACATATACTGTATTTCCTTAAGACCCTCTTATTCATACCAATAAGGTCATCGCCACCACACTTGGCACATTTTATAGGCAGTCCTCTGAAGATGTGCATGTACATGAAATGCATTGGGAAGAGCCTGACACACTGACATTATGCCGCCGCATCTGTGTCTCGGAGCGGCAGCCATCTTGGTATGGTTTGGCTTCTTTAAAATGTGTTTTTTCCACATGGATATTTTGTATGCTGTAACCTTTTAGCTATAATAAACATATTACACTATTATATGATTGTGGAGCTCTGTGTGATGAGCTGTTCCCTGTTTAGGAGGAACTGCTGGAACGTGTCTGATTGCTACAGTGTAGCCTCTGGTGAGGATCAGGGAATAAATCTCATGTGATGGCATGATTGTATCAGGCTGGCATTCCTTACTTGCTCTTGTGAGTGCATAGTGGAGGTGGAATCAGTGCACTTGTGGATACAAGTGTGGCAGCATCTTTGCACTAAGGAGCACTTCCAGCAATGTTTATATTGGAAACCATTTTTTGTGTTGGACACTTGATTATATTAATTTTTTGTGTTTTAATTTATGATATACGCACGTTGCACTTCAAGCACTTTATTAATTTATAATATGGTCTGTTTTTTTCCACTGATGCACTATTTTGAGCACTTTGATATAATTTTGCACTATTGAATGTTTATATGAGTGTCATTATGTCAATCTATTTGGGATTTTTTATACCGGCGTTTGAGCACTGCACTATATTGTATTTACGTTTTATACAGGCTTTGCCCTTTGAAGAGCAATCTGCAGTGGATCACTTTTCAGATTGCATTTGACAGGGATTGAGGCGGTGGTATGTAGCCTGTTTTTAATATTTATACAAGCTCTGTGGTGGGCTTCATAACAATCCTTTAGGGGTTATGCACTGCTCGGCAGTTTTCCCTGCCCCTTGCTTTTCATTTCAGTTTCACAAATTTCTGCTTGAGTTCAGATTTTTATTATATAGGTTGAGATATTGAATATGATAGGAAATACCATGTTCACATTTACCGGTTTCATGCAAGTGTTTTTTCAATACACTCACAGTAGTTCTATTGTAACCGTAAAAATGAAATGGGAATGTAAAGCAATATTACAAGATTGGTTGTAATTATATTACTAGAAGTGGCGGAAAAATTAAGAAATATATATATATATATATATATATATATATATATATATATATATTTATATATATTCTACAGTTATTCTAAAATGTTTTCTGTGTGTGGCTACATTACTGTTACATTTAACACTGTAATCGCATGGTTCATTGTTTGCTTTTCAGATTATACTTGCTCTTCCATATGATACTCCTGTGCCAGGATTTAGGAACAATACTGTTAACACTATGAGGCTGTGGTCAGCAAAGGCACCAAATGATTTCAATTTGAAAGACTGTGAGTATATCTATTGATAATCATTGAAGAAAGTGTTCATATTTAGAAAGTTTAAGATTCTCATATTAAAAATGTGTGAAATGCGTACATTATAAAAATGCAAAAGTACCTGTCTATTATCTATCCATATGGCCACATGTGCAAAGCCAACATATTTTTGCTCCCGATGACACCAAAGCCAGCTCTGGCATTATTACCTCCTTCCTTCCACTCAACTCTGGCATGGGGGCATTTTTTTGCAGCCACTAACCATTTACACTAAGGCACTTTTTGTTGCAGAGTGCGATCACTGGATGCAGCGAAGTCTATTCAGATCAGACATTGTGGAGTAACAGGAACTGGCTTCTTTATTGGAACGAGAGACATATAGCGGAGGAGAGTAAAAAGAACGCCAAGAAGTTCTTTAAGTATATAAACAGTAAGAAAGCGAGGTCAGAACACATTGGCCCCATAAAAGATGACAAAGGAAATATGGCCACTGAGGACAGAGAAAAGGCGGAAGTGTTAAATAATTTCTTCTCCTCAGTCTTCACAAAAGAATCGGGGGGCTACACGAACCCAGCTTGTAAGGCCAAACTAAACAACACACCTCAGGAAGTGCCGTTATGGCTAACTGAAGATAGACTTAGAACTAAACTTGAGAAACTTAACATAAATAAATCACCAGGACCGGATGGCTTGCACCCGAGGGTTCTTAAAGAGCTCAGCCAGGTGATTGCCAGACCATTATTCTTGATCTTTAAGGATAGTTTACAGACGGGTATGGTGCCAGCAGATTGGAAAAAGGCCAACGTAGTACCAATATTTAAAAAGGGGCCGAGGTATATCCCGGGTAACTATAGGCCGGTCAGCCTAACATCTGTAGTCTGCAAGATTTTGGAGGGGATGTTAAGGGACCACATACAAGACTTTAGTAATGAAAACAGTATAATTAGTAGTAATCAGCATGGATTTATGAAAAATCGTTCTTGCCAAACCAATCTATTAACCTTCTATGATGAAGTGAGCTGCCACCTAGATAAAGGTAAGCCTGTGGATGTGGTGTATCTGGACTTTGCAAAGGCCTTTGACACCGTTCCCCACAAACGCTTACTGTACAAACTAAGGAAGGTAGGTATGGACCATAAGGTGAGTACCTGGATAGAGAACTGGCTCCAGGGGAGAGTCCAGAGGGTGGTGATTAATGGGGAGTACTCGGATTGGGCGGGTGTGGAAAGTGGGGTCTCCCAGGGTTCTGTCCTGGGACCAATCCTGTTTAATCTATTCATAAATGATCTAGAGGAGGGGATATCTAGTACAATCTCAGTATTTGCGGATGATACTAAACTAAGCATGCCAATATCTTCTATGCAGGATGTGGAAACCTTACAAGCGGACCTGAACAAAATAACGGGGTGGGCAACTGCATGGCAGATGAGGTTTAATGTTGATAAATGTAAAGTAATGCACTTGGGGGCCGGAAACCAGAAAGCAAGCTACTCACTAGGGGGGGAACCTCTGGGGGAGTCTAGAATGGAAAAGGACCTGGGGGCACTGGTAGACAACAGGCTTGGCAGTGGCATGCAATGCCAAGCAGCTGCAAGCAAAGCCAACAGAATACTGGGATGTATAAAAAAGGGGATTCACTCCAGAAATAAAGAGATTATTCTCCCACTCTACAAGACTCTGGTCCGGCCACATCTGGAGTATGCTGTCCAGTTCTGGGCACCGGTCCTCAGGAAGGATGTGCTGGAACTGGAGAAAGTCCAGAGAAGGGCAGCAAAAATAATTAGGGGAATGGAGGACATCAGCTATGAGGAAAGACTACAAGCACTGAACTTATTCTCTCTAGAGAAGAGACGTTTGAGGGGGGATATGATATCAATGTACAAATACTGTACTGGCGACCCTAGCATAAAGAACAAACTATTCAAAGTAAGGAAATACAACAAGACACGTGGCCACTCACTAAAACTAGAGGAAAGGCGGTTTAACCTTAAAATGCGTAAGGGGTTCTTCACTGTAAGAGCGGTAAGGATGTGGAATTCTCTACCTCAAGCAGTCGTATCAGCAGGGAGCATCGATAGTTTCAAAAAACTATTAGATGGGCACCTTAGAGACCACAACATACAGGGGTATACAATGTACGGTTAAAAGCAAACACACACACACATCATAGGTTGAACTGGATGGACTGATGTCTTTTTTCAACCTCACTAACTATGTAACTATGTAACTATGTAACTATGTAACATAACACAGAAAGCAAAGATGTCACTTTCTCATGGTGAGAAAACACAGACAGGAAGAGATAACCAACAAGTACAGTACAGTGTACAGGAAATTACAACTCATCATAGGAAATGCATAGTATATCACTGAGCATTAGCGACATCTAGTGTCCTATTTGTGAACTGCAGTTAATTGGCTAAGCTTAAAGTTGTATCTCCAACACCCCTTCTCAACAGTTAAGGCTTAGTCTATTAAACCCATCTTCTTTGTAAGCCTTGAGTGTCTTTCAGCTGTCAGAGGCTTTGTAAGGATATCTGCTGTCATATCCTCGGTTGGGCAATAAAGTAACTCAAGAAGACCTTGCTCTTGAAGGTCCCTAAGAAAGTGGAACTTCACATCAATGTGCTTGGTTCTTGAATTAACTCCTTCCATGCGCGCAAGTGCGAGGCATCCTTGATTGTCCTCATAGATTTCTGTTGGTCCCAACTGTGGTTGACCCAAATCTGTTAATAGCTGTCTCAGCCATATACCTTCTTGGCTTGCCTGTGCTGCAGCGACGTATTCTGCTTCAGTACACGACAGTGAAACAGAGAGTTGCTTTTTACTAGTCCAACTGATGGCACCTCCTGACAGAAAAAATAAGTATCCACTGGTAGATTTCCTGTCGCTGGTGTCTCCTGCCCAGTCAGCATCCACATATCCTGTTAAGGTGCTTTCATCGCTTGCTGGTAACTTTAACTTGTAGTGCGAAGTCCCTTTAAGATAGCGAATGATTCGCTTTACAGCATTCCAGTCCTTTTGACTTGGCATCAAAACCTTTCTGCATAGGATTCCAACAGTTGCTGCAATGTCTGGCCTTGTAGCAGTGGTAAGATACAGCAATTTTCCTATTGCCTTCCTATATTGAGTATAAGTAGGTAATGGGTTATCTTGGCAATTCCTCTCCTTTAGGTAGTTGGTTTTCATAGGAGACTTTACTGGTTTGGCATCTTCCATTCCAAATGTTTTAATTATTTCTTGTATTTTGTGTCTTTGGTTCAGAAGAAAGCTGCCATCTTCCTCTCTCTCGATCTGGATGCCGAGGTAATTCTTTATGTTGCCAAGATCTTTGGTGTTGAAGTTCTGATTTAATTTTTCTAAGATTTCTGCTTCAGTCCCTTCTTGCTCATAACAAATCAGGATATCATCCACATAAATAAGCATATAGACCCATCTGTCTGCCAATTTTTTTGTGTATAAGCAGGGGTCTGCTCTACTCCTCAGAAAGTTTTGATGTGTAAGCACTTCATATATTTTTATATTCCACGCTCTGGCTGCTTGCTTTAGACCATATATACTCCTGCGAAGTTTGCATACTAGGTCTGGCCTTTGTTCATCTTTGAATCCTGGTGGCTGTTCCATGTAAATTTCTTCTGTTAGCTCGCCATGTAGAAATGCGTTTTTTACATCAAAATGTTTCACTTGCATTTTCCTTGTGACGGCTACTGTCAGTAAAGTCTGTATTGTAATGTGCTTGACTACTGGTGCGAATGTCTTGTCATAGTCCTCTCCGTATTTTTGAGAATAGCCCTTGGCTACTAGTCTTGCTTTGTATTGCTCAATTGTGCCATCTGCATTGTATTTCACTTTAAAAGTCCATTTACAGCCTATGGCTTTCCTTCTGGGTGGTAGTTCTGTAAGTGTCCATGTTTTGGTGTCATGCATGGATTTTATCTCTTCATCAGCAGCGTTTATCCATTTACTTGCTTGCTTCTGGTTCTGAAAGCTGAGATATTTTTTCCCAGGTTGCAGGTTTGTTGATACTGGCAGTACTTGCTTTGTATGAGAGACGTACATGTGGTTTACCTTTGTTTTCTCTTGTTGAACGTCTCGGTTTTGTGTCTGAGCCTTCTTGTGTCTGCTCTTCAGTACTGGTAGAGTCTGCACTCACTTCAACTGTTTGTTCAGAAGTTACAGAGATAGGCTGGGCAATGTCAGTTTCCTCTTCTCTTCTTGCTTCTACTGTTGTTATCATCATAGGTTGAACTGGATGGACTGATGTCTTTTTTCAACCTCACTAACTATGTAACTATGTAACATTGTCTCTGAAATATTCAACAAAAGTTATGCTGTTGCTAATGGTAACCTTGTCTGTTTTGGGATTTAGGATTCTGTAACCCTTGACATTGTCACTATATCCAACAAAGATACCTTCAAATGCTCTGTTTTGGAGTTTGGTGCGTTTTTCTTTAGGTATGTAGATGAATGCTTTGCATCCAAAAACTCTTAGGTGTTTTACATTTGGCTTCTCATTGTGCCATAGTTTTCTCTACTGTTCTGGAAAGAAGTCTGTTCTGCAAATATGTAGCTGTAATAGCTGCTTCACCCCAGTATTTTTGTGGTAGTCCAGAGTCTGTCAGCATACATCTGATCATTTCAGTCAGAGTTCTGTTCTTTCTTTCAGCTACTCCATTTTGTTCTGGTGTATATGGGACTGTCTTTTGATGTTCTATTCCATTCTGTTTTAAGTACTCTTGTATCTTAAATCCTGTCAATTCACCTCCATTATCGCTCCAAAGTATGAGAGGCTTCCTCTGAAACTTGTTACTGGTCTTTATTATATAGTCTTGTAATTTGTCAGAAACTTCACTCTTGTGTTGCATTAGTTAGGTGACTGTGTATCTTGAATAGCCGTCTATGAAAGTCACTATGTACCTGTTGCCTCCAGGTGTAGGTGGGTTTAGGGGACCACACACATCACTGTGAACTAAGTCAAGTGGTCTTGAAGCTCTCTTCTGACTGACTTTGGGAAGTGTTGCTCTTGTAGCTTTGGATTTAATGCAACATTCACACTTAACAGTAACTGGACAAGGGGATATTGTTAGATCCCTTGTCAGATTCCTCCTCTGTAGTTCCTGTATGCATTCTGGGTGTCTGTGACCTAGACGTCTGTGCCATATATGTATACAGTCATTGTGCTTGTGTGTACATAATCTCACCTTTTCCTTCACTGTGTCGAGGTGATATAGATGATCATCCAGCTTGGCACTTGCTACTGTCTGGTTGCCGTTTAGGATTGAACACTTGTCACCTTGGAATTTTACAGTGAGTCCTCTGGCTGTCAGACGCTTCACAGATAAGAGTCCTCCTTCTAGATTAGGAACAAAGCACATCTTTCACTGGTATGGCTAGGTTGTGTCCCGCATCATCAGGGCATACAAGCGTTCCATGCCCATATCCTTTTGCGTGTATTTTGCTTCCATCTGCAAGATAAATCGTCTCTTTGTTGTTCAGCTCAAGTTCTGTGAAATAAACTTCTATCACTCGTCATGTGACTGGTTGCCCCCAAATTGATGCACCAGCCTTGACATTTATGGTTGCCTGTCGCTTTAAATGTGGCATTCCAGTTTCCTTCCCATGGATCATTGATTGTGGCTTTGACCTTTTGTTTAGCATAAGAGGGACGCTGTCTTATTTGCTATGCATTCCATATAGTACAGTCTTTCTTTATGTGTCCCTGTTTGTGACATCTGAAACACACTCTGGTCTCTTTCCTGTGTAACCTTGCATCTGTAGCTTTAAGAGCGGTTCTGGTGTCAGTTTCTGTGGAGTCATGCACTAATTCCTTTCTTCTCTGATACTCATCTATGAGCCTGGTTTTTACAAATGCTAGCATCAGATCTGTCTCAGGTCGTGTCTCCAGTGCATTGATCAGTGCAGTATATGTATCGGGCAAACTGCATAACAACATGATAAATCACAGTATTGCTGCACTAAAAACCTCAGAATAAAATGACATGAAATGGTTAAAAGTGAAAAAGCAGCCACACAAATCCGGAATAGCAACAGATCCAAAGCAAATAGTATAAAAACTGCGGCGCTAGTTCTATATAAATGTCCCAAAATAAATTGGACAAAGCAGTCCTTCAGTGTCCACTTCAAACTGTAGAAAATGTGAGAAACCGTAGACCCGGTGAACTGCCACCAAGCACTCTGATAACACCGCTTCTTACCAGATAAAAGTGATCTCCATTACAGAGATCCATTACAGCCAGATGTACAGGGGTGAATAACGATCCTCCTCCCAAGGGTCCAGGGCTAACGGATTCAACCGTCTTCACTTATCTCCTTCCTCTGCTCCCCTCGTCCGCCAGGGGGTCCAACGTTCACTAGCCGATCACTAGTCGGTCGGCAGCCGGCCGGCCGCACTGCACAGTACCGTACAGCAGCAAGTAAAAGACACAGCGAGTGCAACAGAAGGTGCGCCAAGAGGTGCACCTGGAGCCGAAGGAAAAGCCGCTGCAAGGAACCCATGCAGGATGGATGGTGGAAGATCAAGGTCCGGGAGTCCTGGGAGCCAGGACTAGCTTGCTTGCATGGTAGAGAGCAGAAATGAAGACCGGAGACCGGAGCTGAGAGCCAGGTAGTTAGAAATCATTGACCGAAGTTATGCGGCATGAGCAGCATAGGGCGTGCAGCCGCAGCAGTCTGATCTATGCTCATGCCGCATACCTTCGGTCAGTGATTTCTAACTACCTGGCTCTCAGCTCCGGTCTCCGGTCTTCATCTCTGCTCTCTACCCTGCAAGCAAGCTAATCCTGGCTCCCAGGACTCCCGGACCTTGATCTTCCACCATCCATCCACCATCCATCCTGCATGGGTTCCTTGCAGCGGCTTTTCCTTCGGCTCCAGGTGCACCTCTTGGCGCACCTTCTGTTGCACTCGCGGTGTCAGAAACCTGCTGAAGATGTTAAACCTATCTTGGTACATTACTACACATTTGGTGATCCTTCCCATGCATACATATCTTTTGGAAGGAGGTACACCGTATGACTTCAATCGTGACCTCCTATGACTTAGATCTATCTCCAGCCTGATTCCCCCTGCACCATTTATCCCTTCCACATAACACTTATCACAAATATTTAGCCATGCATATGATCAATGCAGCAAAGCAATGTATTCATTAGGGATAGACCGATTATCGGCAAGGCCAATATATCGGGGGGCGATTTTCAACTTTCCCCGATATATCGGTATCCGCCCCCGAAACTGGCCGATATTGCCGATATTTTTTTGACAACATTCTGCCTTCTTAGGCCACCTCCCTCGCCTTGGACAGCTGCGTCTGGAGTCGGGACTAGTCTTGCGGGCGTGTATCACAGCCATACACCCACCTACAGCAGCCCGGTGCCAGCCAGTCACCCACATCCACAGGCACTGTACCAGTGAGCCAGCCAGCCACCCACAGGCCCTGTACCAGCCAGCCAGCCTCACATAGGCCCTGTACCTGCCAGTCATGGGCCCTGTACCAGCCAGTCAACCGCCCACAGGCCCTGTACCAGCCAGCCACCCACAGCCCCTGTGCGAGCCACCCACCCACCACAGGGTGCCAGCCAGCCACCTACCACAGGGTGCCAGACAGCTAGCCACCCACAGGCCCTGTACCAGCCACCCACAGGCCCTGTACCAGCCACCCAAAGGCCCTGTACCAGCTAGTCACAGGCACTGTACCAGTCAGCCACCCACAGCCCCTGTGCCAGCCACCCACCACAGGGTGCCAGTCAGCCAGCCACCCCAGGGTGCCAGCCAGCCACCCATCACAGGGTGCCAGCAAGCCAGCCATTAAGCATTAAACAAAAATTAACATGTTCAGTACCAGATTTGTGTCAAAAATTGTCTTTATTTTTCAAAACTTTAAATGTACAAAATATCGGCCCATATCAGCCGATACCGGAACGTTGTGACCAAAATATCGGTATCGGCCCTGAAAAAAACCATATCAGTCTGGCGGCACAGTGGTGTAGTGGTTTGCACTTTCACATAGCAGCAAGAGGGTCGCTGGTTCGAATCCCAACCACGATACTATCTGCCTGGAGTTTGCATGTTCTCCCTGTGCCTGCGTGGGTTTCCTCCGGGTACTCTGGTTTCCTCCCACACTCCAAAGACATGCTGGTAGGTTAATTGGATCCTGTATAAAAAAAATTGGCCCTACTGTGTATGTATGTGAGTTGGGGACCTTAGATTGTAAGCTCCTTGAGGGCAGGGACTGATGTGAATGTACAATGTATATGTAAAGTGCTGCGTAAATTGACAGCGCTATATTCAGTACCTGAAATAAATAAATAAATAAATGAATAAATAAATAAAAATCAGTCTATCCCTAGTATTAATATGCATTGGATCTCCCACCACACTCCATCAATTAAGGACTGGTTTAATAGAATACACAAAAATGGAGGAACCTATCAACATATCACGAGATACACCTACAAAATTTGGAATGAAATGGGCATGCTGGATACAGTTTCAATCTGGAATTCTTTAGATTGAATAGCCCTTCCACAACAGAAACACTATAGCTTAAGACTTAAATTGAATTGCATACACCTAAAATCCTGGCATCTGACCTGTTGTTTCCTCTCCCATAAAGGCAATCTCCTTCCACACACTACCCATTCACCTATGGGAGATGCAAACTTATACTATAAAACCAGGGAAGGAAATAAGAGATGACAAGCCCCCCCCCCTCTTTCTCCTCAACCTTCATGCCCCCCAAACTTACTAGATAAGAAGAGAATAACTATGCACCTTTCAAAAACTTATCTTCGATCAGAGACCATTCCTTTCCAGGATTACAAAGGAAAATCCTCCCCTAATGTTAGACTAGTCCTGTCTCTCCACTCAGCTCACCCAATTTCTGTACACCTTGAACAGCAAACTTTGATTCATCTTTCCTTGTACCAGACATGGGAACACTTACTGTATAAGCGGTCCATACCTTCCCTTTGCCATACACCACCCACATCATTACTATATGGACCTGATAAGTCATGAAAACTTCTGCCTCCACATTTAAAGCTTATAACAAACTCTTTAGCATGCTCCGCATGTCGACAAGCCTCTCAGGTACACCCCTCTCTCTATTGAGACTGAATTTTCCCCACTATTGTTGGTCTATGCAGGGTTAACTTATCATCAGCTGTTTTAAATTGTTGTACGATCTTCAATGTACACTTTTTGTCCTTGCTGATTGTACACTGTTCTTTTTCCTAAATAAAAAAAAATATAGGAAAAAAAAAAAAAAAAAGAGTACAAGGAGTAGAATTAAGTAGAAAGAGAGGATAACGGTCCAAGAGAACGATCACACATGGAGGGGAGTAGGAAGAAAGGAAAAGAAGAGTTGAGCTGAGAGTTGCTCTCATACCTGGCTGGTGTGTTTGGCATAGAAGAATTTACTTGTATATGTGGCTTCATTTTTTCATCCTCATGGTGTCCTTCAGATATGACAGTAGCATTGTCTCTGCCTTGCTTACGTGGTCCAGTAGGACTAGGGGCATTGAGAGCCTTAGAGAGGATCATGTGCAGGATGCTCATAGGCTTGTGCTGTGAGTTGTTCTGCCACTCACAGGTCCACTTGACAGGTTCACAAGATATGAGCAAGGAGCAACCCTCTGAACACAGGTGCCCAATCTCCAATAACCAGTCCTGTCACCAGGCAGCGGATTCATAGGGATTGTCTCTTCAATGTTTAGTTCAGGTAAGTCTTTGGCAGACACATATGTCAGTTTGGAGATCTGTTTCCTACGTCGCAGTTTCTCTAGTACACCTGAAAACACACAAGGTTCAAGCAATTTGTTTGCCACAGGTAATGAAGTCATTGACATCAAATGCTGTGCAGGACTACTGTCCATGCCTTCGTTTGGGGTGCTCCTTCAATGTAGAATGGCTTTTCACGGGTCATTACTATCATATTGGGACTTCTTGCAAAGATTCTTTACTATCTTTACAGCTGATTCAGCTTTGCCATTAGTAGGTGGGGGCCGCGGGGATGAGGTAAAATACTCAAACCCCCAATCTGTGGAGAAGTGTCTGAATTGCCCTCATGCAAATTAAGGTCCATTATCCAAGATTACTCTGCTTGGGAGTCCATAACGTGCAAACTGTACTTGACAACAATTGATTGTAGTTTCAGCAGACAGGTCAGGAAGGTGCTCAGTCTATCAAATCTCAGAATAGTCATCCACAATCAGTAGAAAATGATGCCCAGTATAATTCAGTAACAATTTGCCAAGGCCGTGTGGGCAGCACATGTGACATCATGGGTTCTTTCTGTTGTGCCTGTGCATATTATTTGCATGCTGAGTAACAGCTAACAAAGTCTCTAATCTCATTTTGCATTAGGGTACCTCGTGTCTGCCTATAGCATGCTTCTCTACCAATGTGACTAGCATGAATGCGTGTCAACATCTCGGATCTTAGAGATTTAGGAATGATGACTCTTGGCTCCTTGTAAAGTTTATCAAATAGTTTGTATATGCGCTCCTAGGTCGCAGGGTACCTAGGCGCAAAAGGGATAATTACAGGTGCCACATCCTTGATAATGGGATTGGAAGAAAGGGGAGAAAGAAATTTGTACTTTATTGGCACCAGTATTAAAAATGTATATTTTTATTAAAAAATCACAGGAAAACATTTATAACAAGGACAGAAAAGAATTATACAAATAACAGACATACAATTTACATACAATGAAATCAGGCGGCAAAACCTCAAAACGATGTGCAAATAAAATCGCACAGCCTACTAGGTAATTATAATTGTAACAACAATCACATATATCACAAAGTAACCTGTATTCATAAGGCGGCCATAGAGAGGGATGGTAACCGTCTCTGGAGGTCGTCTGTACAGTATAACTAAACAGTTGTTGAGTTAAATCCCAGTTGCCCTACATGTTTCGCTTAACATAGTAAGCTTCCTCTGGAGCATGTGGTGTAAGCAAACATCTGTATGATGAAAAAACAATGGTAATAAATATCCTAATATATAAACATACAAATGGGCCTAAACATTTACATAAAAGTTGTTATACAGCCATATATCTGAGTGAAAATATCAACCAGCCAGTAAGTAATTTGAGGCTAAGTTAAGTACCCTTGTCACATCACAGGGAGGGAAGGGAAAGAGGGGGAAAAAAGAGGAAGGGAGGAAGAGCCAGGGTAAGAGAGGGAAGGGGATGGGGAAGGGAGGGGAGGGAAAGAAAGGGAAAAGAAGGGGGAATGGAATGAGGGGGAGGGGGAAGGGGAAGGGAGGGAGGAGGGGTGAACGGCCCTGACTAGTGGGTGTGTAAACCGGGCCCATGGACCTATATGGAGACAAACGTAGGGACTAGGGCTGCATAATATGGTATGATGGGTTATTGTAGTGAAAGACACAACAACTATAGCCATGTGTTGACAAATATACATACCTGAAAGGAGGTTCAGGTGATAAAACTTTGTAATGGACTGAGCCTGGTAGGCTACAAAGAATAACGAGGGGGTAGGTACGTTGTAGTTGGAGCAAACTGCCTAATACATATGCCAAGAATAACATGGAATTTAGTTCGTCATATGACCTGGAAAAAATGGTATAGTGAGTGAGGTAATAAAAACCAGCTGAATATAGATGGAATTGAAGGGAAAGCCAGGGTTAAGGCTCATCACCCCGAACATCACCTAGAGTGAAACTTAAAGAGCAGATGTAAAAGAAAATAATGTGCATGCAGGAGCTAATGGAGCACGCCTTAGCCATTGGAAAACTTTTATCTGTGTCTAGGGATAGACCAAGGTAATAGAGCAGCATGCAGTAACATAATAAAGTGTGGAGGTCAGATATATAATAAGATTGTGAGAGTACCAAAAGTTTGACGCCCCATTCCACACCAGAGTATAACAAGGCAACAGATAGCACCTTGAAGGTTCAAAAGCTTATTAAGAAGTCACTCACATAGGTCCTGATAGAATCATGGACACCCAATAGCGAAATAATAAAATGGCCAGATGGAAAAAGACCCCAAGGCCTTCAAGTCCAAACAGAGGAAGGCGAGGTGGGTATACCTCATATGCCTATAGACCTATAAATCAATAGAGTTGGTGAGTTCACAGGAGGGAGTGCGTAGTAACATGTGATGGTAGCCTAATAGAGGTAGTGAACTTACCCTGGTATGTCCCGGCAGACGTTTGCTCCAAGCCAAACGACCACAAATACCCCCCCGGATAGGGATGCCGCCATACTCAGAGCGTGTAGCAGGCTCTATTTAAGCGCCGTGGTCCCGGGTGATGAGTCATCCAGATGACGTCATCAACCCCGGCCGGTGCTCCCCGCGCATGCGCGGGCCGTGGGCGTCACCATGGTGATCCAGCAAAAGGCCGGCAATGCCATGGCGGGGGTGAGGGAGCCCTTGTGAGTCTATAGTCTTGTAAAGTTTGACATCCTGAATGGCAAATTCATATCTGAAAGTACAATATTCTCTCATAAGTAATGGCTCTTCCATCTTTGAATCTGGCCAACCATTCAGAACAACAGATTTGAGTGCTTGCAATTAGGGATGATCGAACGGTTCGGGTCGACCATCGGTTCGACCCGAACATTGACTGTTCGAAATTCGGCCGAATTCCGAACTTTTGGCTGAAAAAGTTTGGAATTCGGCAACCAGAACAGACCAAAATACAATGGGACAGGAACTGGGCTTTAAAAGCCCGTGATGCAGTAACATAATAAAGTGTGGAGGTCAGATATATAATAAGATTGTGAGAGGACCAAAAGTTTGATGCCCCATTCCACACCAGAGTATAACAAGGCAACAGATAGCACCTTGAAGGTTCAAAAGCTTATTAAGAAGTCACTCACATAGGTCCTGATAGAATCATGGACACCCAATAGCGAAATAATAAAATGGCCAGATGGAAAAAGACCCCAAGGCCTTCAAGTCCAAACAGAGGAAGGCGAGGTGGGTATACCTCATATGCCTATAGACCTATAAATCAATAGAGTTGGTGAGTTCACAGGAGGGAGTGCGTAGTAACATGTGATGGTAGCCTAATAGAGGTAGTGAACTTACCCTGGTATGTCCCGGCAGACGTTTGCTCCAAGCCAAACGACCACAAATACCCCCCCGGTTGGGGATGCCGCCATACTCAGAGCGTGTAGCACGATCTATTTAAGCGCCGTGCAAAATGCAATGGGACAGGAACTGGGCTTTAAAAGCCGTGATTGGACCAGAACCATCAGTAAAAGCCAATTGAGGGGGCAGGAGAATGCTGGGAATGTGATTGGAGTGACTAGGGGGTCCAGAGGCCAATCATTAGTGAATACGCCCCCCAGTATATAAGATAGCCCCGCCAAATCTCTACCATTTTAATACAGGGATGTGGAAGAGAGTGGAAGCAGTTCTGTTACTTCTGCTTCAAAGTGTCATTTAGCAATTATTAGTGTGAGGAAAGGGATATCTAGTGTAGTTAGGGTACTATTTTCCACTATAGTTAGATTTAATAATCTAGTTTCTGTAGGGAAAGTGTTAAGTGTAAAGGTGACCGTAGTGTAGTGTAGGGTTAACTGACTCTGACTGCTATGGTAGGGTGACAAAACCCTTTCATGTCAGGGTGACCGCTATAGAGAAAAGTTTGTTTCTCTTAGAACACTTACAGAACAGGATGGTGGCTTCTCCCCTGCCACCCTGCTTTTTGTTGCAGGCGTTTATAGGGCTTTTTTGAGGACATGTTTGGAGTCAGGCATGACATCTGAACTTCTGTGTAGGGGTATATATACACACACACATGGGATTAGCTCGGTGGCAGGTGTGGATGACCCCTTGGGGGGGTTCGTTACACGGGAGATAGCTGAGAAGTGGTTGCAAACAACAGTGTATGGTTTTATTCTTGCAATTTTCTTCACACAAGTGCAAGCATCAAAACATCAAAAATAAAAATAAAACACAAAATAAATCCTTGCCACTGTGGGCGGCTACCTTCACACACAGGAACCTACCTAAGGAGTCTGTCCCCAACCTACTGTTGGGCAGACTTGGCTGATCATACAGCAGACCATCAATAGTCCATTTATTTTCTCTTCACACAGAAAATGTCCCTTTTCTCTTCACATAGAAAACATCCATTTGTTTTTCTCTTCACATAGAAAATATCCATTTGTTTTTCTCTTCACATAGAAAACAATCCAAGACCTCTCCTTGAGAAGTCTTCAGTCTTTTTACCCTCCTCAGCGCACATCGCTTCAGGAGGCATTCCTCTCCTATCCCCAGCTCACACAGCTTCAGGAGGCATACATCTGACTGCCCTCCTCTACTCACACAGCGTCAGGAGGCAGCCCTCAATAGACTTCCTCTAGACAACTTATAGAGGCCTTAATTTCCTCATTCTGAATAGCTGAAGGTTTTTCAACTACCTTAAACCTTCCTGGCTACCTTTGCAGCCGACACCCTATAGTAATTGGTGAATTGTCTAAACCAAGCAGAAGTGTATCTGTGACAACACTCACAGATTTACCTGACTTCCTGTCACAACACATACACATATATAGGTGTGAAAGTAGCAGAAACCTATGCTTGCGCTAATGAAATAATTAACAGGCATATGTCTCTGCTCCTATAACACCTATATATGTGTATGTGTATAAATACATATAAGTGTGTGTGTATATATACCCCTATACAGAAATTCAGATGTTTTGCCTGCCTCCAAAGACCCCCAAAAAATGCCCAAAAAAAACGCATGCAACAACACACCTGGGCGTTTTTTTTGGCGCAGGCGTTTTTTTGGCATTTTTTGGGGGTCTTTGGAGGCAGGCATAACATTTGTACTTCTGTATAGGGGTATATACACACACACACTTATATGTATTTATACACATACACACATATAGGTATTATAGCAGAGAAGCCATATGCCTGTTAATTATTTCATTAGCGCAAGCATAGGTTTCTGCTACTTTCACACCTATATATGTGTATATATACATACGTGTGTGTGTGTGTGTATATATACCCCTACACAGAAGTTCTGATGTCATGCCTGACTCCAAACATGTCCTCAAAAAAGCCCAATAAAACGCCTGCAACAAAATGCCGGGTGTAAAAGTAGCGAAGCTACTAACCTGTTCTATATTAATTCTAATACAAACAAACTTTTTTTTCTGGTTCTGGACATGCTACAGAGCTGAGACTTCACAGGTACACTTTTTAGACCCCCCCAGACACTAAATCCAAAGAAATCTCATTTTTTTTTTCAATAATTTTTTCAATAATTGGCTCTCTATCACAAAATGACAATTTTTAAGAACTTTTTGTGTGATTAATAGTGTTGAGCAAACACGGACTGTATTATTCGGGTCCGTACCGGATAATTGGATTTTAGCTACCCGGACACGGACCCGAAAACTTTACTGTATGTTCGGGTTTAAAATCCGTTTTCGGTAATTTTATTTCCTGTTTTGTATGTAATGGCGCGCTTTTAATGGCGGGCTTTCAACAGCCAATCAACAAGCGTTTAACTGGTGTGCCTTAAGCCAACCCAGCCATGCCTACTAATGTATTAGTAGCTGTGATTGGCCATCTGAAGCATGTGACCCATGTCTTTATAAGCCCGAGAGACACAGCGCGGTGCGTCATTCTGCTGTAGTGTAGGGAGAGAGCACACATCATACGTGCTGGCTGATGCTGATTAGGGACAGACAGGGAAAAATTGTGCCCGAAAAGAATGCAGGGACAGGTCGGAGTGTAGGCAGGGAAAGATATTTGAGCATTTTAGGGACAGGCTGGAGAGATTAGGCAGGGACAGAAAGATTGTCTGTTAGCAATCTACATAGATTTTGCTGTGTTGAGGGTGGTGCAGTGAACGATCTTTTTGCCCTCACTTGAGCCCACTGATATACACCTTCCAAATTTTTGGGGCGCATCTTCCACCGCCGAGGATTGCAGGGTGCTTCAGTTTGCCTCCTGTTCCTAACTCCTCCTACTCCTCATCCTGCCTTTAGGGTACAAAAAATTGTAATCGGGGCCTAGTCTGGGTTTGTACATATGAGATACACCCATTTATATCATATTTTCTATTCCGCTATTCAATCTACACCCTTTTGGGGTAAAAAAAATTAAATTGCGGTATAGTCTGTATCGGTACGTGTGAGATACACCTTTCAAATTTTTGGGGCGCATCTCCCACCGCCGAGGATTGCAGGGTGCTTCAGTTTGCCTCCTGTTCTGAACTCCTCCTACTCCTCATCCTGCCTTTAGGGTACAAAAAATTGTAATCGGGGCCTAGTCTGGGTTTGTACGTGTGAGATACACCTTTTTATATCATGTTTTCTATTCCACTATTCAATCTACACCCTTTTGGGGTAAAAAAAATTTAAATTGCGGCATAGTCTGTATCGGTACGTGTGAGATACACCTTTCAAAATTTTGGGCGCATCTTACACCACCAAGGATTGCAGGGTGCTTCAGTTTGCCTCCTGTTCCGAACTCCTTATACTCCTCATCCTGCCTTTAGGGTACAAAAAATTGTAATCGGGGCCTAGTCTGGGTTTGTACATGTGAGATACACCTTTTTATATCATATTTTATATTCCGCTATTCAATCTACACCCTTTTGGGCTAAAAAAAATAAATTGCCGCATAGTCTGTATCGGTACGTGTGAGATACACCTTTCAAATTTTTGGGGCGCATCTTCCACCGCCGAGGATTGCAGGGTGCTTCAGTTTGCCTCCTGTTCCGAACTCCTACTCCTCATCCTGCCTTTAGGGTACAAAAAATTGTAATCGGGGCCTAGTCTGGGTTTGTACATGTGAGATACACCTTTTTATATCATATTTTATATTCCGCTATTCAATCTACACCCTTTTGGGGTAAAAAAAATTAAATTGCGGCATAGTCTGTATCGGTACGTGTGAGATACACCTTTCAAATTTGTGGGGCGCATCTTCCACCGCCGAGGATTGCAGGGTGCTTCAGTTTGCCTCCTGTTCCGAACTCCTCCTACTCCTCATCCTGCCTTTAGGGTACAAAAAATTGTAATCGGGGCCTAGTCTGGGTTTGTACATGTGAGATACACCTTTTTATATCATATTTTCTATTCCGCTATTCAATCTACACCCTTTTGGGTTAAAAAAAATTAAATTGCGGCATAGTCTGTATGGTTACGTCTGAGATACACCTTTCAAATTTTTGGGCACATCTTCCACCGCCGAGGATTGCAGGGTGCTTCAGTTTGCCTCCTGTTCCGAACTCCTCCTACTCCTCATCCTCATCCTGCCTTTAGGGTACAAAAAATTGTAATCGGGGCCTAGTCTGGGTTTGTACGTGTGAGATACACCTTTTTATATCATATTTTCTATTCCGCTATTCAATCTACACCCTTTTGGGGTAAAAAAAATTAAATTGCGGCATAGTCTGTATCGGTACGTGTGAGATACACCTTCCAGATTTTTGGGGCGCATCTTCCACTGCCGAGGATTGCAGGGTGCTTCAGTTTGCCTCCTGTTCCGAACTCCTCCTACTCCTCATCCTGCCTTTAGGGTACAAAAAATTGTAATCGGGGCCTAGTCTGGGTTTGTACGTGTGAGATACACCCTTTTACAGTATATCATATTTTCTATTCCGCTATTCAATCTACACCCTTTTGGGGTAAAAAAAATTAAATTGCGGCATAGTTTGTATCGGTACGTGTGAGATACACCTTTCAAATTTTTGGGCGCATCTTACACCGCCGAGGATTGCAGGGTGCTTCAGTTTGCCTCCTGTTCCAAACTCCTCCTACTCCTCATCCTCATCCTGCCTTTAGGGTACAAAAAATTGTAATCGGGCCTAGTCTGGGTTTGTACGTGTGAGATACACCTTTTTATATCATATTTTCTATTCCGCTATTCAATCTACACCCTTTTGGGGTAAAAAAAATTAAATTGCGGCATAGTCTGTATCGGTACGTGTGAGATACACCTTCCAGATTTTTGGGGCGCATCTTCCACTGCAGAGGATTACAGGGTGCTTCAGTTTGCCTCCTGTTCCGAACTCCACCTATTCCTCATCCTGCCTTTAGGGTACAAAAAATTGTAATCGGGGCCTAGTCTGGGTTTGTACGTGTGAGATACACCTTTTTATATCATATTTTCTATTCCGCTATTCAATCTACACCCTTTTGGGGTAAAAAAAATTTAATTGCGGCATAGTCTGTATCGGTACGTGTGAGATACACCTTTCAAATTTTTCGGGCGCATCTTCCACCGCCGAGGATTGCAGGGTGGTTCAGTTTGCCTCCTGTTCCGAACTCCTCCTACTCCGCATCCTGCCTTTAGGGTACAAAAAATTGTAATCGGGGCCTAGTCTGGGTTTGTACGTGTGAGATACACCTTTTTATATCATATTTTCGATTCCGCTATTCAATCTACACCCTTTTGGGCTAAAAAAAATAAATTGCCGCATAGTCTGTATCGGTACGTGTGAGATACACCTTTCAAATTTTTGGGCGCATCTTACACCGCCGAGGATTGCAGGGTGCTTCAGTTTGCCTCCTGTTCCGAACTCCTCCAACTCCTCATCCTGCCTTTAGGGTACAAAAAATTGTAATTGGGGCCTAGTCTGGGTTTGTACGTGTGAGATACACCTTTTTATATCATATTTTCTATTCTGCTATTCAATCTACACCCTTTTGGGCTAAAAAAAATTAAATTGCGGCATAGTCTGTATCGGTACGTGTGAGATACACCTTTCAAATTTTTCGGGCACATCTTCCACCACCGAGGATTGCAGGGTGCTTCAGTTTGCCTCCTGTTCCAAACTCCTCCTACTCCTCATCCTGCCTTTAGGGTACAAAAAAATTGTAATCGGGGCCTAGTCTGGGTTTGTACGTGTGAGATACACCTTTTTATATCATATTTTCTATTCCGCTATTCAATCTACACCCTTTTGGGGTAATAAAAATTAAATTGCGGCATAGTCTGTATCGGTACGTGTGAGATACACCTTTCAAATTTTTGGGCGCATCTTACACCGCCGAGGAATGCAGGGTGCTTCAGTTTGCCTCCTGTTCCAAACTCCTCCTACTCCTCATCCTGCCTTTAGGGTACAAAAAATTGTAATCGGGGCCTAGTCTTGGTTTGTACGTGTGAGATACACCTTTTTATATCATATTTTCTATTTCGCTATTCAATCTACACCCTTTTGGGCTAAAAAAAATTAAATTGCGGCATAGTCTGTATTGGTACATGTGAGATACACCTTCCAAGTTTTTGGGGCGCATCTTCCACCGCCGAGGATTGCAGGGTGCTTCAGTTTGCCTCCTGCTCCGAACTCCTCCTACTCCTCATCCTGCCTTTAGGGTACAAAAAATTGTAATCGGGGCCTAGTCTGGGTTTGTACGTGTGAGATACACCCTTTTATATCATATTTTCTATTCCGCTGTTCAATCTACACCCTTTTGGGGTAAAAAAATTTAAATTGCGGAATAGTCTGTATCGGTACGTGTGAGATACACCTTTCAAATTCTTGGGGCGCATCTTCCACCGCAGAGGATTGCAGGGTGGTTCAGTTTGCCTCCTGTTCCGAACTCCTCCTCATCCTCATCCTGCCTTTAGGGTACAAAAAATTGCAATCGGGGCCTAGTCTGGGTTTGTACGTTTGAGATACACCTTTTTATATCATATTTCCTTTTCCACTATTCAATCTACACCCTTTTGGGGTAAAAAAAATTAAATTGCGGCATAGTCTTTATCAGTACGTGTGAGATACACCTTTCAAAATTTTGGGCGCATCTTCCACCGCCGAGGATTGCAGGGTGCTTCAGTTTGCCTCCTGTTCCGAACTCCTCCTACTCCTCATCCTCATCCTGCCTTTACGGTTCCAAAAATTTTAATCGGGGCCTAGTCTGGGTTTGTACGTGTGTGATACACCTTTTTATATCATATTTTCTATTCCACTATTCAATCTACACCCTGTTGGGTTAAAAAAATTAAATTGCGGCATAGTCTGTATCGGTACGTGTGAGATACACCTTTCAAATTTTTGGGCGCATCTTACACCGCCGAGGATTGCAGGGTGCTTCAGTTTGCCTCCTGTTCCAAACTCCTCCTACTCCTCATCCTGCCTTTAGGGTACAAAAAATTGTAATCAGGGCCTAGTCTGGGTTTGTACGTGTGAGATACACCTTTTTATATCATATTTTCTATTCCGCTATTCAATCTACACCCTTTTGGGGTAAAAAAAAATTAAATTGCGGCATAGTCTGTATCGGTACGTGTGAGATACACCTTCCAGATGTTTGGGGCGCATCTTCCACTGCCGAGGATTGCAGGGTGCTTCAGTTTGCCTCCTGTTCCGAACTCCTCCTACTCCTCATCCTGCCTTTAGGGTACAAAAAATTGTAATCGGGGCCTAGTCTGGGTTTGTACGTGTGAGATACACCCTTTTACAGTATATCATATTTTCTATTCCGCTATTCAATCTACACCCTTTTGGGGTAAAAAAAATTAAATTGCGGCATAGTTTGTATCGGTACGTGTGAGATACACCTTTCAAATTTTTGGGCGCATCTTACACCGCCGAGGATTGCAGGGTGCTTCAGTTTGCCTCCTGTTCCGAACTCCTCCTACTCTTCATCCTCATCCTGCCTTTAGGGTACAAAAAATTGTAATCGGGCCTAGTCTGTGTTTGTACGTGTGAGATACACCTTTTTATATCATATTTTCTATTCCGCTATTCAATCTACACCCTTTTGGGGTAAAAAAAATTAAATTGCGGCATAGTCTGTATTGGTACGTGTGAGATACACCTTCCAGATTTTTGGGGCGCATCTTCCACTGCCGAGGATTACAGGGTGCTTCAGTTTGCCTCCTGTTCCGAACTCCTCCTAATCCTCATCCTGCCTTTAGGGTACAAAAAATTGTAATCGGGGCCTTGTCTGGGTTTGTACGTGTGAGATATACCTTTTTATATCATATTTTCTATTCCGCTATTCAATCTACACCCTTTTGGGCTAAAAAAAATTAAATTGCGGCATAGTCTGTATTGGTACATGTGAGATACACCTTCCAAATTTTTGGGGCGCATCTTCCACCGCCGAGGATTGCAGGGTGGTTCAGTTTGCCTCCTGTTCCGAACTCCTTCTACTCCTCATCCTGCCTTTAGGGTACAAAAAATTGTAATCGGGGCCTAGTCTTGGTTTGTACATGTGAGATACACCCTTTTATATCATATTTTCTATTCCACTATTCAATCTACAACCTTTTAGGGTAAAAAAAATTAAATTGCGGCATAGTCTGTATCGGTACGTGTGAGATACACCTTTCAAATTTTTGGTGCGCATCTTCCACCGCCGAGGATTGCAGGGTGCTTCAGTTTGCCTCCTGTTCCGAACTCCTCCTACTCCTCATCCTACCTTTAGGGTACAAAAAATTGTAATCGGGGCCTAGTTTGGGTTTGTACGTGTGAGATACACCTTTTTATATCATATTTTCTATTCCGCTATTTAATCTACACCCTTTTGGGGTAAAAAAAATGAAATTGCGGCATAGTCTTTATCGGTACGTGTGAGATACACCTTTCAAAATTTTGGGCGCATCTTACACCGCCGAGGATTGCAGGGTGCTTCAGTTTGCCTCCTGTTCCGAACTCCTCCTACTCCTCATCCTCATCCTGCCTTTAGGGTACAAAAAATTGTAATCGGGGCCTAGTTTGGGTTTGTACGTGTGAGATACACCTTTTTATATCATATTTTCTATTCCGCTATTCAATCTACACCCTTTTGGGGTAAAAAAAAATTAAATTGCGGCCTAGTCTGTATCGGTACGTGTGAGATACACCTTCCAAATTTTTGGGGCGCATCTTCCACCGCTGAGGATTGCAGTGTGCTTCAGTTTGCCTCCTGTTCCGAACTCCTCCTACTCCTCATCCTGTCTTTAGGGTACAAAAAATTGTAATCGGGGCCTAGTCTGGGTTTGTACGTGTGAGATACACCCTTTTATATCATATTTTCTATTCTGCTATTCAATCTACACCCTTTTGGGGTAAAAAAAATTAAATTGCGTCATAGTCTGTATTGGTACGTGTGAGATACACCTTTCAAATTTTTGGGCTTATCTTCCACCGCCGAGGATTGCAGGGTGCTTCAGTTTGCCTCCTGTTCCGAACTCCTCCTACTCCTCATCCTCATCCTGCCTTTAGGGTACAAAAAATTGTAATCGGGGCCTAGTCTGGGTTTGTACGTGTGAGATATACCTTTTTATATCATATTTTCTATTCCGCTATTCAATCTACACCCTTTTGGGGTAAAAAAAATTAAATTGCGGCATAGTCTGTATCGGTACGTGTGAGATACACCTTCAAAATTTTTGGGGCGCATCTTCCACCGCTGAGGATTGCAGGGTGGTTCAGTTTGCCTCCTGTTCCGAACTCCTCCTACTCCTCATCCTGCCTTTAGGGTACAAAAAATTGTAATCGGGGCCTAGTCTGGGTTTGTACGTGTGAGATACACCCTTTTATATCATATTTTCTTTTCTGCTATTTAATCTACACCCTTTTGGGGTAAAAAAAATTAAATTGCGTCATAGTCTGTATCGGTACGTGTGAGATACACCTTTCAAATTTTTGGGCGCATCTTACACCGCCGAGGATTGCAGGGTGCTTCAGTTTGCCTCCTGTTCCAAACTCCTCCTACTCCTCTTCCTCATCCTGCCTTTAGGGTACAAAAAATTGTAATCGGGGCCTAGTCTGGGTTTGTATGTTTTTAGATACACCTTTTTATATCATATTTTCTATTCCGCTATTCAATCTACACCCTTTTGGGGTAAAAAAAATTAAATTGCGGCATAGTCTGTACTAATCTGCTATTTAAAAATTTCAAATTTAAAGGGGATTTTTTTTTCCCTTCATAGCCTGCTGCTGACCGTGACATAAAACATAAGACACTGCTGTGTTCACATGTGCTATTAAAAAATCACCAATTTTATATACTTTTTTCTATTCCGCTATTCAATATACACCCTTTTGGGTTAAAAAAATTAAATTGCGGCATAGTCTGTATCGATACGTGTGAGATACAGTTTTCAAATTTTTTGGGCGCATCTTCCACCGCCAAGGATTGCAGGGCGCTTCAGTTTGCCTCCTGTTCTGAACTCCTCCAACTCCTCTTCCTCATCCTCATCTTGCCTTTAGGGTACAAAACATTGTAATCGGGGCCTAGTCTGTGTTTGTACGTGTGAGATACACCTTTTTATATACTTTTTTCTTTTCCGCTATTCAATCGACACCCTTTTGGGGTAAAAAAAATTAAATTGCGGCATAGTCTTTATCGGTACGTGTGAGATACACCTTTCAAAATTTTGGGCGCATCTTCCACCGCCGAGGATTGCAGGGTGGTTCAGTTTGCCTCCTGTTCCGAACTCCTCCTACTCCTCATCCTGCCTTTAGGGTAAAAAAAATTGTAATCAGGGCCTGGTCTGGGTTTGTACGTGTGAGATACACCTTTTTATATCATATTTTCTATTCCGCTATTCAATCTACACCCTTTTGGGGTAAAAAAAATTAAATTGCGGCATAGTCTTTATCGGTACGTGTGAGATACACCTTTCAAAATGTTGGGCGCATCTTCCACCGCCGAGGATTGCAGGGTGCTTCAGTTTGCCTCCTGTTCCGAACTCCTCCTACTCTTCATCCTCATCCTGCCTTTAGGGTACAAAAAATTGTAATCGGGGCCTAGTCTGGGTTTGTACGTGTGAGATACACCTTTTTATATCATATTTTCTATTCCGCTATTCAATCTACACCCTTTTGGGGTAAAAAAAATTATATTGCGGCATAGTCTTTATCGGTACGTGTGAGATACACCTTTCAAAATTTTGGGCGCATCTTCAACCGCCGAGGATTGCAGGGTGCTTCAGTTTGCCTCCTGTACCGAACTCCTCCTACTCCTCATCCTCATCCTGCCTTTAGGGTACAAAAAATTGTAATCGGGGCCTAGTCTGGGTTTGTACGTGTGAGATACACCTTAATATATCATATTTTCTATTCCGCTATTCAATCTACACCCTGTTGGGGTAAAAAAATTAAATTGCGGCATAGTCTGTATCGGTACGTGTGAGATACATCTTTCAAATTTTTGGGCGCATCTCACACCGCCGAGGATTGCAGGGTGCTTCAGTTTGCCTCCTGTTCCAAACTCCTCCTACTCCTCATCCTGCCTTTAGGGTACAAAAAATTTTAATCGGGGCCTAGTCTGGGTTTGTACGTGTGAGATACACCCTTTTATATCATATTTTCTATTCCACTATTCAATCTACACCCTTTTTGGGCTAAAAAAAATTAAATTGCGGCATAGTCTGTATTGGTACATGTGAGATACACCTTCCAAATTTTTGGGGCGCATCTTCCACCGCCGAGGATTGCAGGGTGGTTCAGTTTGCCTCCTGTTCCGAACTCCTCCTACTCCTCATCCTGCCTTTAGGGTAAAAAAAATTGTAATCGGGGCCTGGTCTGGGTTTGTACGTGTGAGATACACCTTTTTATATCATATTTTCTATTCCGCTATTCAATCTACACCCTTTTGGGGTAAAAAAAATTAAATTGCGGCATAGTCTTTATCGGTACGTGTGAGATACACCTTTCAAAATTTTGGGCGCATCTTCAACCGCCGAGGATTGCAGGGTGCTTCAGTTTGCCTCCTGTTCCGAACTCCTCCTACTCTTCATCCTCATCCTGCCTTTAGGGTACAAAAAATTGTAATCGGGGCCTAGTCTGGGTTTGTACGTGTGAGATACACCTTTTTATATCATATTTTCTATTCCGCTATTAAATCTACACCCTGTTGGGGTAAAAAAAATTAAATTGCGGCATAGTCTGTATTGGTACGTGTGAGATACACCTTTCAAATTTTTGGGGCGCATCTTCCACCGCCGAAGATTGCAGGGTGGTTCAGTTTGCCTCCTGTTCCGAACTCCTCCTAATCCTCATCCTGCCTTTAGGTTACAAAAAATTGTAATCGGGGCCTAGTCTGGGTTTGTACCTGTGAGATACACCTTTTTATATCATATTTTCTATTCCGCTATTCAATCTACACCCTTTTGGGGTAAAAAAAATTAAATTGCGGCCTAGTCTGTATCGGTACGTGTGAGATACACCTTTCAAAATTTTGGGCGCATCTTACACCGCCGAGGATTGCAGGGTGCTTCAGTTTGCCTCCTGTTCCAAACTCCTCCTACTCCTCATCCTGCCTTTAGGGTACAAAAAATTGTAATCGGGGCCTAGTCTGGGTTTGTACGTGTGAGATACACCCTTTTATATCATATTTTCTATTCCACTATTCAATCTACACCCTTTTGGGGTAAAAAAAATTAAATTGCGGCATAGTCTGTATCGGTACGTGTGAGATACACCTTTCAAATTTTTGGGGCGCATCTTCCACCGCCGAGGATTGCAGGGTGCTTCAGTTTGCCTCCTGTTCCGAACTCCTCCTAATCCTCATCCTGCCTTTAGGGTACAAAAAATTGTAATCGGGGCCTAGTCTGGGTTTGTACGTGTGAGATACACCTTTTTATATCATATTTTCTATTCCGCTATTCAATCTACACCCTTTTGGGGTAAAAAAAAATTAAATTGCGGCATAGTCTTTATCGGTACGTGTGAGATACACCTTTCAAAATTTTGGGCGCATCTTACACCGCCGAGGATTGCTGGGTGCTTCAGTTTGCCTCCTGTTCCGAACTCCTCCTAATCCTCATCCTACCTTTAGGGTACAAAAAATTGTAATCGGGGCCTAGTTTGGGTTTGTACGTGTGACATACACCTTTTTATATCATATTTTCTATTCCGCTATTCAATCTACACCCTTTTGGGGTACAAAAAATTAAATTGCGGCCTAGTCTGTATCGGTACGTGTGAGATACACCTTTCAAATTTTTGGGCTTATCTTCCACCGTCGAGGATTGCAGGGTGCTTCAGTTTGCCTCCTGTTCCGAACTCCTCCTACTCCTCATCCTCATCCTGCCTTTAGGGTACAAAAAATTGTAATCGGGGCCTAGTCTGGGTTTGTACGTGTGAGATACACCTTTTTATATCATATTTTCTATTCCGCTATTCAATCTACACCCTTTTGGGGTAAAAAAAATTAAATTGCGGCATAGTCTGTATCGGTACGTGTGAGATACACCTTCCAAATTTTTGGGGCGCATCTTCCACCGCTGAGGATTGCAGTGTGCTTCAGTTTGCCTCCTGTTCCGAACTCCTCCTACTCCTCATCCTGTCTTTAGGGTACAAAAAATTGTAATCGGGGCCTAGTCTGGGTTTGTACGTGTGAGATACACCCTTTTATATCATATTTTCTATTCTGCTATTCAATCTACACCCTTTTGGGGTAAAAAAAATTAAATTGCGTCATAGTCTGTATTGGTACGTGTGAGATACACCTTTCAAATTTTTGGGCGCATCTTACACCGCCGAGGATTGCAGGGTGCTTCAGTTTGCCTCCTGTTCCAAACTCCTCCTACTCCTCATCCTCATCCTGCCTTTAGGGTACAAAAAATTGTAATCGGGGCCTAGTCTGGGTTTGTACGTGTGAGATACACCTTTTTATATCATATTTTCTATTCCGCTATTCAATCTACACCCTTTTGGGGTAAAAAAATTAAATTGCGGCCTAGTCTGTATCGGTACGTGTGAGATACACCTTTCAAATTTTTGGGCTTATCTTCCACCGCCGAGGATTGCAGGGTGCTTCAGTTTGCCTCCTGTTCCGAACTCCTCCTACTCCTCATCCTCATCCTGCCTTTAGGGTACAAAAAATTGTAATCGGGGCCTAGTCTGGGTTTGTACGTGTGAGATATACCTTTTTATATCATATTTTCTATTCCGCTATTCAATCTACACCCTTTTGGGGTAAAAAAATTAAATTGCGGCCTAGTCTGTATCGGTACGTGTGAGATACACCTTTCAAATTTTTGGGCTTATCTTCCACCGCCGAGGATTGCAGGGTGCTTCAGTTGGCCTCCTGTTCCGAACTCCTCCTACTCCTCATCCTCATCCTGCCTTTAGGGTACAAAAAATTGTAATCGGGGCCTAGTCTGGGTTTGTACGTTTTTAGATACACCTTTTTATATCATATTTTCTATTCCGCTATTCAATCTACACCCTTTTGGGGTAAAAAAAATTAAATTGCGGCATAGTCTGTACTAATCTGCTATTTAAAAATTTCAAATTTGAAGGGGATTTTTTTTTCCCTTCATAGCCTGCTGCTGACCGTGACATAAAACAAAAGACACTGCTGTGTTCACATGTGCTATTAAAAAATCACCAATTTTATATACTTTTTTCTATTCCGCTATTCAATATACACCCTTTTGGGTTAAAAAAAATTAAATTGCGGCATAGTCTGTATCGATACGTGTGAGATACAGTTTTCAAATTTTTTGGGCGCATCTTCCACCGCCAAGGATTGCAGGGCGCTTCAGTTTGCCTCCTGTTCTGAACTCCTCCAACTCCTCTTCCTCATCCTCATCTTGCCTTTAGGGTACAAAACATTGTAATCGGGGCCTAGTCTGTGTTTGTACATGTGAGATACACCTTTTTATATACTTTTTTCTTTTCCGCTATTCAATCGACACCCTTTTGGGGTAAAAAAAATTAAATTGCGGCATAGTCTTTATCGGTACGTGTGAGATACACCTTTCAAAATTTTGGGCGCATCTTCCACCGCCGAGGATTGCAGGGTGGTTCAGTTTGCCTCCTGTTCCGAACTCCTCCTACTCCTCATCCTGCCTTTAGGGTAAAAAAAATTGTAATTGGGGCCTGGTCTGGGTTTGTACGTGTGAGATACACCTATTTATATCATATTTTCTATTCCGCTATTCAATCTACACCCTTTTGGGGTAAAAAAAATTAAATTGCGGCATAGTCTTTATCGGTACGTGTGAGATACACCTTTCAAAATTTTGGGCGCATCTTCCACCGCCGAGGATTGCAGGGTGCTTCAGTTTGCCTCCTGTTCCGAACTCCTCCTACTCTTCATCCTCATCCTGCCTTTAGGGTACAAAAAATTGTAATCGGGGCCTAGTCTGGGTTTGTACGTGTGAGATACACCTTTTTATATCATATTTTCTATTCCGCTATTCAATCTACACCCTGTTGGGGTAAAAAAAATTAAATTGCGGCATAGTCTGTATTGGTACGTGTGAGATACACCTTTCAAATTTTTGGGGCGCATCTTCCACCGCCGAAGATTGCAGGGTGGTTCAGTTTGCCTCCTGTTCCGAACTCCTCCTAATCCTCATCCTGCCTTTAGGTTACAAAAAATTGTAATCGGGGCCTAGTCTGGGTTTGTACGTGTGAGATATACCTTTTTATATCATATTTTCTATTCCGCTATTCAATCTACACCCTTTTGGGGTAAAAAAATTAAATTGCGGCCTAGTCTGTATCGGTACGTGTGAGATACACCTTTCAAATTTTTGGGCTTATCTTCCACCGCCGAGGATTGCAGGGTGCTTCAGTTGGCCTCCTGTTCCGAACTCCTCCTACTCCTCATCCTCATCCTGCCTTTAGGGTACAAAAAATTGTAATCGGGGCCTAGTCTGGGTTTGTACGTTTTTAGATACACCTTTTTATATCATATTTTCTATTCCGCTATTCAATCTACACCCTTTTGGGGTAAAAAAAATTAAATTGCGGCATAGTCTGTACTAATCTGCTATTTAAAAATTTCAAATTTGAAGGGGATTTTTTTTTCCCTTCATAGCCTGCTGCTGACCGTGACATAAAACAAAAGACACTGCTGTGTTCACATGTGCTATTAAAAAATCACCAATTTTATATACTTTTTTCTATTCCGCTATTCAATATACACCCTTTTGGGTTAAAAAAAATTAAATTGCGGCATAGTCTGTATCGATACGTGTGAGATACAGTTTTCAAATTTTTTGGGCGCATCTTCCACCGCCAAGGATTGCAGGGCGCTTCAGTTTGCCTCCTGTTCTGAACTCCTCCAACTCCTCTTCCTCATCCTCATCTTGCCTTTAGGGTACAAAACATTGTAATCGGGGCCTAGTCTGTGTTTGTACATGTGAGATACACCTTTTTATATACTTTTTTCTTTTCCGCTATTCAATCGACACCCTTTTGGGGTAAAAAAAATTAAATTGCGGCATAGTCTTTATCGGTACGTGTGAGATACACCTTTCAAAATTTTGGGCGCATCTTCCACCGCCGAGGATTGCAGGGTGGTTCAGTTTGCCTCCTGTTCCGAACTCCTCCTACTCCTCATCCTGCCTTTAGGGTAAAAAAAATTGTAATTGGGGCCTGGTCTGGGTTTGTACGTGTGAGATACACCTATTTATATCATATTTTCTATTCCGCTATTCAATCTACACCCTTTTGGGGTAAAAAAAATTAAATTGCGGCATAGTCTTTATCGGTACGTGTGAGATACACCTTTCAAAATTTTGGGCGCATCTTCCACCGCCGAGGATTGCAGGGTGCTTCAGTTTGCCTCCTGTTCCGAACTCCTCCTACTCTTCATCCTCATCCTGCCTTTAGGGTACAAAAAATTGTAATCGGGGCCTAGTCTGGGTTTGTACGTGTGAGATACACCTTTTTATATCATATTTTCTATTCCGCTATTCAATCTACACCCTGTTGGGGTAAAAAAAATTAAATTGCGGCATAGTCTGTATTGGTACGTGTGAGATACACCTTTCAAATTTTTGGGGCGCATCTTCCACCGCCGAAGATTGCAGGGTGGTTCAGTTTGCCTCCTGTTCCGAACTCCTCCTAATCCTCATCCTGCCTTTAGGTTACAAAAAATTGTAATCGGGGCCTAGTCTGGGTTTGTACGTGTGAGATACACCTTTTTATATCATATTTTCTATTCCGCTATTCAATCTACACCCTTTTGGGGTAAAAAAAATTAAATTGCGGCATAGTCTTTATCGGTACGTGTGAGATACACCTTTCAAAATTTTGGGCGCATCTTCAACCGCCGAGGATTGCAGGGTGCTTCAGTTTGCCTCCTGTACCGAACTCCTCCTACTCCTCATCCTCATCCTGCCTTTAGGGTACAAAAAATTGTAATCGGGGCCTACTCTGGGTTTGTACGTGTGAGATACACCCTTTTATATCATATTTTCTATTCCACTATTCAATCTACACCCTTTTGGGGTAAAAAAAATTAAATTGCGGCATAGTCTGTATCGGTACGTGTGAGATACACCTTTCAAATTTTTGGGGCGCATCTTCCACCGCCGAGGATTGCAGGGTGGTTCAGTTTGCCTCCTGTTCCGAACTCCTTCTACTCCTCATCCTGCCTTTAGGGTACAAAAAATTGTAATCGGGGCCTAGTCTGGGTTTGTACGTGTGAGATACACCTTTTTATATCATATTTTCTATTCCTCTATTCAATCTACACCCTTTTGGGGTAAAAAAAAATTAAATTGCGGCATAGTCTTTATCGGTACGTGTGAGATACACCTTTCAAAATTTTGGGCGCATCTTCCACCGCCGAGCATTGCAGGTTGCTTCAGTTTGCCTCCTGTTCCAAACTCCTCCTACTCCTCATCCTCATCCTGCCTTTAGGGTACAAAAAATTGTAATCGGGGCCTAGTCTTGGTTTGTACGTGTGAGATACACCCTTTTATATCATATTTTCTATTCCACTATTCAATCTACAACCTTTTAGGGTAAAAAAAATTAAATTGCGGCATAGTCTGTATCGGTACGTGTGAGATACACCTTTCAAATTTTTGGGGCGCATCTTCCACCGCCGAGGATTGCAGGGTGCTTCAGTTTGCCTCCTGTTCCGAACTCCTCCTACTCCTCATCCTGCCTTTAGGGTACAAAAAATTGTAATCGGGGCCTAGTCTGGGTTTGTACGTGTGAGATACACCTTTTTATATCATATTTTCTATTCCGCTATTCAATCTACACCCTTTTGGGGTAAAAAAAATTAAATTGCGGCATAGTCTTTATCGGTACGTGTGAGATACACCTTTCAAAATTTTGGGCGCATCTTACACCGCCGAGGATTGCTGGGTGCTTCAGTTTGCCTCCTGTTCCGAACTCCTCCTAATCCTCATCCTACCTTTAGGGTACAAAAAATTGTAATCAGGGCCTAGTCTGGGTTTGTACGTGTGAGATACACCTTTTTATATCATATTTTCTATTCCGCTATTCAATCTACACCCTTTTGGGGTAAAAAAAATTAAATTGCGGCCTAGTCTGTATCGGTACGTGTGAGATACACCTTTCAAATTTTTGGGCTTATCTTCCACCGTCGAGGATTGCAGGGTGCTTCAGTTTGCCTCCTGTTCCGAACTCCTCCTACTCCTCATCCTCATCCTGCCTTTAGGGTACAAAAAATTGTAATCAGGGCCTAGTCTGGGTTTGTACGTGTGAGATACACCTTTTTACTTTTTATATCATATTTTCTATTCCCGCTATTCAATCTACACCCTTTTGGGGTAAAAAAAATTAAATTGCGGCATAGTCTGTATCGGTACGTGTGAGATACACCTTCCAAATTTTTGGGGCGCATCTTCCACCGCTGAGGATTGCAGTGTGCTTCAGTTTGCTTCCTGTTCCGAACTCCTCCTACTCCTCATCCTGTCTTTAGGGTACAAAAAATTGTAATCGGGGCCTAGTCTGGGTTTGTACGTGTGAGATACACCCTTTTTATATCATATTTTCTATTCCGCTATTCAATCTACACCCTTTTGGGGTAAAAAAAATTAAATTGCGGCATAGTCTGTATCGGTACGTGTGAGATACACCTTTCAAATTTTTGGGCGCATCTTCCACCGCCGAGGATTGCAAGGTGCTTCAGTTTGCCTCCTGTTCCGAACTCCTCCTACTCCTCATCCTGCCTTTAGGGTACAAAAAATTGTAATCGGGGCCTAGTCTGGGTTTGTACGTGTGAGATACACCCTTTTATATCATATTTTCTATTCTGCTATTCAATCTACACCCTTTTGGGGTAAAAAAAATTAAATTGCGTCATAGTCTGTATCGGTACGTGTGAGATACACCTTTCAAATTTTTGGGCGCATCTTACACCGCCGAGGATTGCAGGGTGCTTCAGTTTGCCTCCTGTTCCAAACTCCTCCTACTCCTCTTCCTCATCCTCATCCTGCCTTTAGGGTACAAAAAATTGTAATTGGGGCCTAGTCTGTGTTTGTACGTGTGAGATACACAGTTTTATATCCTTTTTTCATTTCCGCTATTCAATATACACCCTTTTGGGGTGAAAAAAATTAAATTATGCATACTTGCATATTTGACTGTGAGATACACCCGTTGTATTTGTATACTATTTTTCTATTCCGCTATT
Organism: Pelophylax lessonae; assembly: GCF_965119305.1. NCBI lineage: Eukaryota > Metazoa > Chordata > Amphibia > Anura > Ranidae > Pelophylax > Pelophylax lessonae. The sequence continues at coordinate 130,254,905 of NC_138777.1, forward strand.
TAATAAACACCCTTTTGGGGTAAAAAAAATTAAATTGCGGCATACTTTGCATATTTGACTGTGAGATACACCCGTTGTATTTGTATACTGTTTTTCTATTAATAAACACCCTTTTGGGGTAAAAAAATTAAATTGCGGGATACTTCGCATATTTGACTGTGAGATACACCTGTTGTATTTGTATACTGTTTTTCTATTCCGCTATTTAATAAACACCCTTTTGGGGTAAAAAAATTAAATTGCGGCATAGTTTGTATATTTGACTGTTAGATACACCCGTGCGATACTGTTGTTGTTTTGTTCCGCTATTCAATAAACACCTTTCTAGGGCAAGATCATAAATTACAGAAATATGAGGAGACCATCAAATAGGGGCCGTGGCTTGGGTCGTGGTGCTGCTGGTAGAGCTCCTGTTGCAAGGAGAGGACGTGGTCGATCTGTGCCAAGCTACACGCACAAGTGAAACACCTTCCTCAAGTGTGAGTAGGCGACAGAACCTGCAGCAGTATTTGGTAGGGCATCATGCGCCTCTACAAGTGTTGAGGCCAGAACAAGTAGAGGCGATAGTAGATTGGTTTGCTGCTGACAGTGCCTCCAGTTCCTTCACATTGTCTCCCACCCAGTCTACTGCAGAAAGGTCAGAGTTGGCACCTGCAGCCGATGTCCAACCGTCTTTCACCTCACCCCCTTGCAAATCAGGCAAGCAGTCTGAGCCCCAAGTCATGCAGCAGTCTCTTCTTCTTTTTGATGACTCTGTCAGCAGGGTTTCCCAGGGCCATCCACCTAGCCCTGCCCCAGAAGTGGAAAAGATTGAGTGCAGCGATGCCCAACCACTTATTTCTCAAGATGAGTACATGGAAGGACCATCGCAGCACGTCTCCGATGATGACGAAACGCAGGTGCCAACTGCTGCAGCACTCAGAATTGTGGAGACCGACAAGGAGGGCAGGGGTGAAGACTGGGTGGAAGATGATGTGGAGGACGATGAGGTCCTCGACCCCACATGGAATGAAGGTCATGCAGGTGACCTGAGTAGTTTGGAGGAAGAGGCGGTGGTCGCACAGAGCCACCAGCACAGCAGAAGAGGGAGCAGGGTGCAGAAGCGGAGAAGCCGTGCCCTAGACACTACGCCGGCTACTGCCCAACGCAGCAAGGGACCGAGCACACCAAAGCCAGCTCAAAGGAGTTCTCTAGCGTGGAAGTTCTTCAGACAATGTGCTGATGACAGGACACGAGTGGTTTGCACCCTGTGCAATCAGAGCCTGAAGCGAGGCATAAACCTTCTCAATCTGAGCACAACCTGCATGATCAGGCATCTAAGTGCAAAGCACGAGCTGCAGTGGAGTAGGCACCTTCAAAACCAAGAAAGGTCTCTGGCTCCTCCTGCTTCCTCTTCTGCTGCAGTCTCGGCCTCTTCATCCACCTCTGTAGTGATACCGGCACCTGCCACCCCGCAAACAGACGATCTGTCAGCAACACCACCACCTGGGTCACCAACCATCTCCACAATGTCCCGTGGAAGCGTTCAGCTTTCCATCTCCCAGACACTTCAGAGGAAGAGGAAGTACCCCCTACCCACCCGCGATCCCTGGCCCTGAATGCCAGCATTTCAAAATTCTTGGCCTTTGAAATGCTGTCATTCCGTCCGGTGGAGACGCACAGTTTTAAAAGCCTTATGTCGGTGGCTGTCCCACAGTACGTCGTGCCCAGCCGCCACTACTTTTCCAGGCAAGTCATCCCTTCCCTGCACAACCAAGTGAGGGAAAAAATCAGGCGTGCACTGCACAACGCCATCTGTGGCAAGGTTCACCTAACTACCGATACGTGGACCAGTAAGCACGGTCAGGGGCGTTATATCTCCCTAACGGCACACTGGCTAAATGCAGTGGCGGATGGGCCTGAGGCGGGTAGCAATTTGGCGCATGTCCTTCCACCACCGAGGATTGCAGGGCGCTTCAGTTTGCCTCCTGTTCCTAACTCCTCCTACTCCGCTTCCTCATCCTCTACCGCCTCCTCATCCGGTCAGCGTAACACCTTCACCACCAACTTCAGCACAGTCAGGGGTAAACGACAGCAGGCAGTTTTAAAACTTGCCTGTTTGGGGGGAAAACCACACACCGCGCATGAGTTGTGGAGGAGCATGGAACAGCAGACCGATGAGTGGTTGCTGCCAGCGAGCCTCAAGCCCGGCCTGGTGGTGTGCGATAACGGGCGAATTCTCATAGCAGCTCTGGGCCTAGCCGGTTTGACGCACATCCCTTGCCTGGCGCATGTGCTGAATTTGGTGGTGCAGAGGTTCCTTAAAAATTACCCTGATATGACAGAGCTGCTGCAGAAAGTGCGGGCCATATGTGCGCACTTTCGGCGTTCTCACCCTGCTGCTGCTCGCCTGTCAGCGCTGCAGCGTAACTTCGGTCTTCTCGCTCACCGCCTCATATGTGACGTGCCCACAAGGTGGAACTTTGCACATGCTGGAAAGACTGTACGAGCAGCAGCAGGCCATAGTGGAGTTTCAGCTGCAGCACGCACGCGTGAGTCGCTCTGCGGAACAGCAGCACTTCACCACCAATAACTGGGCCTCCATGCAAGACCTGTGTGCCTTGTTGCGCTGTTTTGAGTACTCCACCAACATGGCCAGTGCCGATGACGCCGTTGTCAGCTTAACTATCCCACTTCTATGCCTCCTTCAAAAAACGATTCGGGCGATGATGGAAGAGGATGTGGCACAGGAGGAGGAGGAGGAAGAGGGATCATTTCCAAGGCTTTCAGGGCAGTCATTCACAAGTGGCTCCGAGGGTGGGTTCCTGCACCCACAAACGCCAGGTACACAATTGTCCAGCAGGGGCACAGTTCTGGAGGATGAGGAGGATGAGGAGGAGGAGATGGAGGAGGAGATGGAACCATGTTCACAACAGGGTGGCACCCAGGCCAGCTCATGGCCATCACTGGTGCGTGGCTGGGGGGATACAGAGGACACAGACGATACACCTCCCACAGAGGACAGTCTTTCGTTGCCTCTGGGCAGCCTGGCACACATGAGCGATTACATGCTGCAGTGTCTCCACAACCACCGCCGAGTTGCCCACATTCTAACTTGTGCTGATTACTGGGTGGCCACGCTGCTGGATCCCCGTTACAAGGACAACGTACCATCCTTAATTCACTCACTGGAGCGTGATCGCAAGATGCGCGAGTACAAGCGCACGCTGGTAGACGCGATGCTGCTGGCATTCCCACCTGACAGCGGGGCCACAGTGGAAGCATAAGGCCAAGGCAGAGGAGGAGGAGGAGGAGGAAGAGGTCGCCAACGCAACCAGGGCACCGCCAGCACCTCAGAAGGCAGGGTTAGCATGGCCGAAATGTGGAAAAGCTTTGTCAGCACGCCACAACAAACAGCAGCACCAGCAGCTCATATGGAACGTCTTAGCAGGAGGCAGCATTTCACCAACATGGTGGAGCAGTATGTGTGCACACGCCTACATGTAGTGAATGATGGGTCTGCCCCCTTCAACTTCTGGGTCTCCAAATTGGGCACATGGCCTGAGCTTGCCCTTTACGCCTTGGAGGTGCTGGCGTGCCCTGCAGCCATTGTATTATCTGAACGTGTATTTAGCACGGCTGGGGGTGTTATCACAGACAAGCGCAGCCGCCTGTCCAGAGACAATGTGGACAAGCTCACGTTCATTAAAATGAACCAGGCATGGATCCCACAGGACTTTTCTGTACCTTGTGCAGAATAGAGATGGATACCGACCTTATCCAGCCATTGTTATATTTTTGATCTTTTGGGGTGTACCCTAATTTAAAATGACTAAAAAAAAGCAGTGTTGGCTACCTCGTTCCCCCTCCACCGCCGCTTCCACCTACACCGCCACATCCACCGCCACCTCAACCTCCCACCTACTCCATATGGGCCTCGTCCTTCACAGATGAAGAAAATTGTTTTATTTTTCAGTTTTTTTTGTTGTTTTAAGTTATTTCCCTATCCACATTTGTTTGCAGAGCACTTGCCATGCTCTTAACTACATTTTGCTGCCATTTGCAGCACTCTAGCCCTTTCCATTGTTTTTTTAGAGCCATTTTAGTGCCTGAAAGTTCGGGTCCCCATTGACTTCAATGGGGTTCGGTGTCCGGGTAAAGTTCGGAAAAAGTCCGGGACACGGACCCGGACTTTTTTTTCAAGTTCGGCCGAACCCACCGAACACGGACATCCAGGTGTCCGCTCAACTCTAGTGATTAATAGTCCCTGGGGCATGACTCAGAACCCTAGGCACTTTTTAGGGGCATTTATTGGGTTTTAGGGCTTCAAAATGGTGTTTTTTGATTACCGAAATTCGGGTCCCATTGATTTCAATGGGGTTCTGAAATCCGGGCCGAACTTTCGGGAAGTTCGGGTGTTCTGGTCGAACCAAACTTTTGAAAAGTTCGATCATCCCTACTTGCAAACTCTCCTCAATTTCTGTGTGCTGTTTTATCTGAAGCAAACACTGATCTGTAACGTTTAGATAGTCTGAATGATTGATCTGTGACAGAACATCCAGGTCCTTATAAACATTGCAAACTGTGTGTTTTGCACATTCAGGTGTACCACCTGCTGTTGTAGCTCTGCTAAGATTGTCATTAATGTACATTTAAGATCCAGGTTTATAGACCGCATTTAGGCAATATTTTTGTAACGTGAGCAACATGCTCTGTAGGCGTTTGGGTGCACGTAAATGTGGTTTATTGAAAATAGATATCAGAGGCTTATGGTCAGTTTCTGCAGTGATCTTATCACAACCATTGTGGTAGTGATGAAAGCGCTGACAGGCAAACACAATACTCAGACATTCCTTTTCGATTTGTGTGTACTTTTTTTCAGTAGGGGTCCTTGAATCAAATGCGATAGGCTGGGCAGCTTGCAAAAGGCAACACCCAAGTCAACTTTTGCTTGCATCACTTTAAATAATTACATCATAGTACTTTAGGACAGGTGCATCTGTGATCAAACATTTGATTTCCTGCACTGCATTATAATGTTTAGGAAGCCATAGCCAAACCACATCATTGTCCAGAAAGCCTTCTCAATGTCTCACAAACCTCTGAGAGATGCGGTAGGAGTTTTGCTAAATAGGTAACAAATCCTATGAATTGCTGCAATGCCAGAAGTTTGCCAGCATGATCTTGCTCTGCTTCTCCATCCATATACCCACAGCCTACCACAAATTGGTTCAATACCATTGAGTCCAGCCAATAGTTCATGTTGTTTGCTTTGAGACACCTCTGGTGCAACTGATACTCCAAAAGGCAGTTTAACCACTTCAATACAGGGCACTTATACCCCCTTCCTGCCCAGGCCAATTTTCAGCTTTCAGTGCTCTCTTTGAATGACAATTATTCAGTCATGCTACACTGTACCCAAAAAAATTATTTATAATTTTTTTTCACACAAATAGAGCTTTCTTTTGGTGATATTTAATCACTGCTGGGTTTTTTTATTTTTTTTTACGATAAAGGCAAAAAAAAAAAAACACTTTTTTTAGTTTGTTATAACATTTTGCCAATAAGTAATTTTTCTTCATAAATTTGGACCACAATTTATACTGCTACATATCTTTGGTAAACAAATACCCCCCAAATGACTCCTTTTTGCAAAATAGACAATCCAAACTACTGGAATTTTATTCCCACAATTCTTGGGAAAATATTGTTCATTGATGGACGCAGTCCTCTGATCCATATCAGTAGGGTTATACTGCCCCCTACAGGAGTAGGACACTAACACTAGGCAGAAAAAAGTTCTAAGTACGCCTATGGGCAGTCTTGGAGGGTACACCCTCTCTCTTCCTGCATAGGATGCCAGTTTTTATCTGCCTAGTCAGGAGTAAGGACCTAGTTCCCTGCTGGGATCTTTGGTCCTGGCATTTAAGTATTTTTTAATGTAGAATTTTTTAACTAGCCTTTTTCTCCGGAATTTTTTCTTGTGAGATCTTCAAGTAACTATGCCGGACTGGGCGATGGGCTGGATATCTAGATCCAGTGGTCACCCCAGTACATTGTAAGGGGCATGTATGCTGGTCACTACATTGTAAGGGGCATGTATGCCGGTCACTACATTGAAAGGGGCATGTATGCTGGTCACTACATTGTAAGGGGCATGTATGCTGGTCACTACATTGTAAGGGGCATGTATGCCGGTCACTACATTGTAAGGGGCATGTATGCTGGTCACTACATTGTAAGGGGCATGTATGCTGGTCACTACATTGTAAGGGGCATGTATGCTGGTCACTACATTGTAAGGGGCATGCATTCTGGTCACTACATTGAAAGGGGCATGCATGCTGGTCACTACATTGAAAGGGGCATGCATGCTGGTCACTACATTGAAAGGGGCATGCTTGCTGGTCACTACATTGTAAGGGGAATGTATGCTGGTCACTACATTGAAAGGGGCATGTATGCTGGTCACTACATTGAAAGGGGCATGTATGGTGTCTATAACATTAAGGTAAGAAACAATATATGCAGTGTTATATTTAATTTTAAATGTCGCAATGGTCTTGCGGCTCCCAGTTTTTTTTTTCCTTCGGAAACGGGTCCAAGTGGCTCTTTTTGTCTTAAAGGTTGCAGACCCCTGGTCTAGGCCTATGTGGCAGCATGTGGTGCCACCTATGTGGCAGCATCCTCAGACGCCACACTTAGGTGGAGAGGGGTCCTGTGAGGAGATGGCACCTGCCTGTGTTCCTTGTACGGTGAGTAAACGTTCCCCCCCTCTTCCCTGGCGGATTTTGGGGTGGACATGTGTCCCTCCCTAGGATGGTCAGACCCTCTCACTCCTGGGTTTCCCTCTGTCCTGTTTTGCCCCCCTCCTTCTCCCCCCCACCACATGGGGGACTGTTTGGGCCTACCTGGGGCTAGGACCTCGTTTGCAAGCCGCATGGGGGGCCGGGGAGTGCACTGTCTGCAGCGCTTGGCCGATCGTGCGGGGGGGGGGCCTTGATGGGTAGTCTAGCTGGATAGTCTTAGGAGGGCTGGCAGGTGGTCCCCCTGTAGCCTCGTCTGCTTCTATGATGGCGGCCATCTTAATACACCCATTTTCGGCCATTTTGTGGTGGATTCCTCGCTGTGAAGGCTGGTGGGTGTGCCTGGAGGCATTTTTTTTTGGTGGGAGGAGCCCCATCCTTGATCCCCTGGCAGCCTCCTGGCTCACTTCTTTTCACTGAGACGCCGTTGAGACCTTCCTAATCTGATTCACGCATCCTAAAAGAATTGAGCGCTGTAATTTCAAAGCCTTTGTTTCTCATTTTTAGGGACTCATTAAGGACCGGAATAGTACCACTGGATTGGCGTATGGGCCAATGTGGTGCCTATATTTAAAAAGGGATCAAAGTCTTTGCCAAGTGACTATAGACCTGTTAGTTTAACTTATATAGTCGGGAAGATACTGGAGAGTTTAATAAAAGACCACATAGATGAGTTCTTGCTGGAAAAAAATATTTTAAGCAACAGACAGCATGGATTCATGAAAGACAGAAGTTGTCAAACAAACCTGATTTCTTTTTATGAGGAGGTAAGTAAAACCTTGGACAGAGGGGTGGCTGTGGACGTAGTATACTTGGATTTTGCAAAAGCGTTTGACACAGTTCCCCACACACGGCTAATGTGTAAGGTAAAGTCTACTGGCTTGGAAAGATCGGTTTGTAATTGGATAGAAAATTGGCTAAAAGATAGAATTTAGAGAGTAGTGGTTACTGATTCTTACTTTGAATGGTCTAAGGTTATCAGTGTTGTACCCCAAGGTTCAGTGTTGGGACCCTTACTTTTTATTATCTTTATAAATGATATAGGGTCTGGGATTAAAAGTACCATTTCAGTCTTTGCAGGTGACACCAAGCTTTGAAGTGGAATAACTTCTTTACAGTATGTCTCCAACTTACAAGCTGACCTCAATGCACTGTTTCATTGGGCAACTATGTGGCAAATGAGGTATAATGTTGATAAATGTAAAGTTATGCATTTGGGGGCTAAGAATATGCATCAGAAAGGATTTTTTTTCCCCCTGCTGTAGCAAATTGGATCATGCTTTGCAGAGGTCTCTGGATCAACTGCGGTTATAGGATTGTGTATAAGGAATTGTATGGTTGGGTTTTTCAATATTTTTGAAAGGAGAGGTTTGGTGCCTCAAGTCAAGGTTTGTGGGACTTTAAAGGGGCTAATATACACAAAAGTATTCTAAGTATAAATATAATATTTATTTCAAAATAACATAAAAGAAATTATTTTTCAATATATATATATTTTTTTTGGGTTAAACCAGATGGTCTTTTTTCAACCTGACTAACTATGTAACTACGATTGCTTATCTGGGGATAGCGAGTTATTGAGGGTAGTCTCTCTGTCTCTGTGGGGGGGTTCATTAGCGCCTGCCTGACCTCCGGGTAGCACTGTGGGCCTCTCTTTTCATATACAAAAAATAGAAAATAAATAAATGTAATTTTTGTAATTTTTTGAAAATTTTACTGGTGGGTTCTTCTGGTTCAGTATGGACCCTGCAGGCCACGTGTCCCCACCTGACCCCCTCACGGAGCCCGCAGAGCCTTCCCAATCTCCACTGTCCATCAATGCATTTTCGGCGGTTCAGGAAGCATTTGGGCCCAGGTGGAGGTGGCCTTGAGAGAGGTGCTCTGAAACTTTTCGCCACCTACCCCTGCCTCATCCGATCTCTCAGATTCTGAGTCTGACTCAGCCACCGCAGGCGTGGGCCTCCCTGCTGGGTCTGTTACCTTGTGCCTGTCTCCTCGGATAATGAGGATGACATTTCTACCTCCCCTGCCGTGCATGATACAGGCGCTGGTGGATGCACTGGTTGATTTGGTGCGTGACACCCTGCAATTTGGAGGATGCAGCGGCGGCTGCGCCCCAGGTGCAGGTAGCATCTGGCACTCACATGCCATCCGGAGCAGCTTAATTTGCTAGCATGCTCATGAAGGATTGGACCATCTGAGACGTTCCCCTGGGGTGTCTAAGCGGCTGCTAGACGTTACCCTTTTGAGGTGTCTCTGGTAAATTGGACTGTTCGGCCTAAGGTGGACCTACTGGTCTCTAGGCTGAATAGGACTACCGTTGTTCCGGTGGAGGAATCCCCGTCCTTTAAGGACCTGGAGGATAGGATGGCGCGGGCTGTGGCTCGCGATCTGTACTCCCTGGTGGGGTCTGCACTGGGAACAGTGTTTATGATTGCCCTTGCCACGCAGACTCTGCCTGATGGGCGGAGTTCCAGCGCCGTGACTTGGTGAGGAGCAAGTCCCTCCTGCCCTGGGGGAGCTGTTGGACCAGCTGGCGCAGGGGCTGCAATTTGTTTGCGATGCCACGCTGGACATGGCTCCTCTATTGGGTCACCTGTCGGTTTTGGTGGTGGTTGTCCGGCGTATACTTGGTCTAAGTGTTGGTCTGCGAATCAAACTTCTAAAAAGGCCTTAATGGATCTCCCTTTTCAGGGGGATCGTCTGTTTGGCGCTGCCTTGGATGACATCATATAAGGGTCTTACGGGGGGAAGTGTGCTTTTCTTCCACAGGCTAACAATGGTAGGGGCCTTCGTCGCAGATGGGGTCCCTCCTTTTTTACTCACAAACAGTTTCTTCGTTGATGTGGCGAAGTCCTTCAAGACTTCCTCGGGTGGTTCCAAATTATCCTGGTCTGGCAAACAAGAGATTGTTTTTTTCTAGACCTGCGGACAAGGCCTACTCAGCCTGAGGGTGCGTCCTCACCCATATATGGGGTGCGGGGATGTCTTTGCCGGTTCTTGGACTTGTGGCTTGCCCGGTTCGCAGACAGCTGGGTCAGGAGGTCATGCGGTCCAGTTGCAAGATCGAGTTTCGATCCGTTTTTTCCAGTAAGGTTTTCCCTTCCAATGTACGGCTGTCCCCAGATTGCTTACAGGCGCTCTATAGGGTAGTTCAGGCTCTGGTTCAAAAGGCCCTTGATAGTTCCGTGCAGATCAAAAATTCCTGGCCTCCATAGACAACAAAGATGCCTTCCTTCACATCCCGTTTTGTGCAGGACACCAACCGGTTCCCGGTTTTTGCCATGGGGAAGGATCTCTATAGTTTTGGGGCGTTACCCCTTGGTTTTGCTACTGCTCCTTGGGTCTTCACAATGGTGTTTGCTCCGGTCCTGGGTCTGTTGCGGCAGCAGGGTATAATGGTCCTGGGTTCCTGGCCGATCTGCTTCTCCGTGTGGAGTCCCCTACAGTGCTGGCGACGAATTTGGAAGTCACCATGAGCACTCTGGAGGAGTTTGGGTGGGTTCTGAACCTTCAGAAGTCATCCCTGGTCCCTTCCATGAGACTGGACTAACTGGGCCTGACTTTGGACTAGTTCTCAGTCAGGGTGTTTCTCCCTCCGGGGAAAAAACTCTTAGTACTTCAGACTGCTGTTCAACTGTTACCATCCAGCACATGGTCGTCCCTTCGTACCTGCATGCAAGTTGTGGGACTGATGGTGTCCTCTTTGGAGACGGTCACTTTCATTCAATCTCTCTCGAGGATTCCCCAGAAGGCAATCCTTCTCAAATGGGACTAGAATCCAAACTCTCTGGACACTCGGATCCGGCTGAGCCAAGTGTCCAGGGAGTCTTGATCTGGAATCCTTCCTCCCCTTTTTACTGGACAATTGTCACCGCGGATGCAAGCTTGTCCGGGTGGGAAGGGGTCCTTGGCAGGTTCTCTGCTTAGGGAGTATGGTCCCTGGAGGATCCAGGTTAACTATCGATGTCCTGGAGCTGAGAGCGATCTGGCTTTGCCTAGTTCACTGGCCCGGGAACCTGCAGCTGTCCAGTATGCATTCGATCAAACTATGCCACGACCGTGGCTTATGTCATTCACCTAGAGGGCACCAAGGGTGTCCTAGCAATCTTGGAAGTGACAGGCATTATTCGTTGGGCAGAGCGCTTTGTTCCAGCTCTCTCTGCTGTTCCCTTTCCAGGTGTGGAAAATTGGCAGGTGGATTGCCTCAGTCGACAGGCCTTGGATACAGGGGAATGGTCCCTTCCTCCAGAGGTGTTCCAGCAATTGTGTCTTCGCTGGGGACCTCCAGACTTGGGTCTGTTGCCGTCGCATCTACGGGATAGTGCAGAGGTTTGTGGCCCGCTCCCAGGACCCTCTGGCAGATGCACTGGTGGCACCATGAGTCCTGTCATAGGCAAGAACATATGCTAAGTTCAACATGAACAATGCTGAAAAGTTTGGCATGGTCATCTGTGCAAGGATGTCGATGGCATAGTCGTGTGCGAGCAATCACGGATGGGCCAAGGTTAGTATCCACTGCTGTCTGCCTTTCCTCCTCTCAAGTTGCTGCCAAGACTTCTTCGCAGGATCGAGGCAGAAGGGATTCCAGGTCATTCTGGTGGCTCCGGACTGGCCTCATCGAGCTTGGTACGCCGACCTGGTCAGGCTAGCTGCAGGCGCTCCTTGGAGACTTCCTCTCAGGGAGGATTTATTGTCTCCAGGGCCAATCTTCCATCCTGCTTTACGGTCACTGGCTTTTCGGCTTGGCTGTTGAAAGCCAGATGCTGAAGGGCAATGGATTGTCTGCTTAAGTGATTCCCACCCTGCTTAAAGCATGGGAAGCAAATTCTAGGATGATTTTTCATTGTATATTGCGTGGTGTGAGTCTCTTTGGGCTCCCCTTGCTCTTACTTGGTGGCCCGGATCTTGGCGTTCCTTCAAAGGGGAGTTGATCAAAAGTTGGCCTTGAGTGCTATCAAGCGTCAGGTTTCGGCTTTGGCAATTTTCTTCCAAAGGCCGCTGGCCGCCCGTTCCCTGGTGCGTAACTTCTTCCAGGAACCTCCTTTTGCAAATATTCGGGGGTATCCCCTGCCTACCTTATTACACAAGGTGGCCTTCTTGGTTGCTGTCACTCTGCATGCAGGGTGTCGGCACTGTAGACGTTGTCCTGTCATTCTCCCTATATGTTGGTTCATAGAGAAAAGTGGTTCTTCGTCCGGATCCATCCTTCCCTCCGAAGGTGGTTTCTAGTGTTCACTTGAACAAGAACATTGTATTACCATTTTTGTGTCCTAAGCCCAAACATTCTAGGGAATGTGCATTGCTTACTCTGGATATAGTTCGGGCACTCAAGGTGTACTTGGCGACTACTGAGTCTTTTTTCGTGAGTCAGGTTCGCTCTCTGTACTCATGGGTGGCCCAAGAAACGGGCTGCCTGCGTCTGCTGTGACTGTTTCCAGATGGATGGGAAAGACTGTGGTGCAGGCTTATTCAATTAAGGGTCAGGTCCTACCTTTCCCTGTTTCGGCGCATTCTACTCGGGCGCCTAGTGCTTCATGGGCTTTTTGCCATACAGGCTTCTGTGCTTCAGGTTGCAAGATGGCTACCTGGTAGTCTGTTCACACCTTTTCCAAATTTTATAAGGTGGATGTGCTGGCATCTGCAGATGCCTCTTTTGGCCGCAAAGTTTTGCTGGCTTCTGTCTCGAGGGCTTTTTGGCCTTCCTTGAGGGTGTTTACTGTTTGTTTCAGGTGGGCCACATCTTTTTGTTCTGATGAGTCCTATGTTGCCTGGTTGGCTGTGCTTAGCTTTAGGGACTTGTTCTTTTCTGCTGTTCCCATCCCTCATTTTATGGCACTGCTTTGGGACATCCCTACTGATATGGATCAGAGGACTGCGTCCGTCAATGAACGATAGAGAGAACTGGATTTTTGACTTAGTTTCAATAATCTTTATTGAATGAAAAAAGGATTACAATATGATAAACAATTGCAGAGCATAGGTTGGTAAATGATAACAACATGTAACAGAACTAGTAGTGAAGAAAGGAACATGACTGCTACATAAGAATCCTGAAGCATGAACTAGAGTCTTATACAGAGACAAGAGGCTCCTCCCTCCGGGCACCCCAGGGGGATCAAACTGCACCCGGAGGAGGGGCGTCTCCTATAACAAAACTATAATAACAGCATATATATACAGTAGTTCCTGAGGATTTTTGACTTACTGTACAATCCTTTTCTCTTAAGTTCATTGACGGACGCAGTACCAACCCCTTACATAGTTACATAGTTTGTGAGGTTGAAAAAAGACATCAGTCCACCCAGTTCAACCTATGATGTGTGTGTGTGTTTGCTGTTAACCGTACATTGAATACCCCTGTATGTTGTGGTCTTTAAGGTGCCCATCTAATAGTTTTTTAAAACTATCGATGCTCCCTGCTGATACGATGGGAGAGAATTCCACATCCTTACTGCTCTGACCGTGAAGAACCCCTTACGTATTTTAAGGTTAAACCGTTTTTCCTCTAGTTTTAGTGAGTGGCCACGTGTCTTATTGTATTCCCTTTCCCTAAAACATTTTTTCCTTATGCTAGGGTCATCATCAGTACAGTATTTGTACATTGATATTATATCCCCCCTCAATCGTCTCTTCTCCAGAGAGAATAAGTTCAGTGCTTGTAGTCTTTTCTCATAGCTGATGTCCTCCATTCCCCTAATTATTTTTGTTGCCCTTCTCTGGACTCTCTCCCGTTCCAGCACATCCTTCCTGAGGACTGGTGCCCAGAACTGGACAGCATTCTCCAGATGTGGCCGGACCAGAGTTTTGTAGAGTGGGAGAATAATCTCTATTTCTGGAGTGAATCCCCTTTTTTATACATGCCAGTATTCTGTTAGCTTTGCTTGCAGCCGCTTGGCATTGCATGCCACTGCCAAGCCCGTTATCCACCAGTACCCCCAGGTTTTTTTCCATCCTAGACTCTCCCAGAGGTTTCCCCCCCAGTGAGTAGCTTGCTTTCGTGTTTCTGATGCCCAAGTGCATTACTTTACATTTTTCAACATTAAACCTCATCTGCCATGTAGTTGCCCACCCCATTATTTTGTTCAGGTCCGCTTGTAGGTTTCCACATCCTGCATAGAAGATATTGGCATGCTTAGTTTAGTATCACCCGCAAATACTGAGATTGTACTAGATATCCCCTCCTCTAGATCATTTATGAATAAATTAAACAGGATTGGTCCCAGGACAGAACCTTGGGGGACCCCACTTTCCACACCTGCTCAATCCGAGTACTCACCATTTATCACCATGCTCTGGACTCTCCCCTGGAGCCAGTTCTCTATCCAGGCAATCACCCTATGATCCATACCTACATTCCTTAGTTTGTACAGTAAGTGTTTGTGGGGAACGGTGTCAAAGGCATTTGCAAAGTCCAGATACACCACATCCACAGGTTGTACCTTTATCTAGATGGCAGCTCACATTGGCTTTTTTCCAATCAGCTGGCACCATACCTGTCTGTAGACTATCCTTAAAGATCAAGAATAATGGTCTGGCAATCATCTGGCTGAGCTCTTTAAGAACCCTTGGGTGCAAGCCATCCGGTCCCGGTGATTTATTTATGTTAAGTTTCTCTACTTTAGTTCTAAGTCTATCTTCTGTTAGCCATGGCGGTACTTCCTGAGGTGTATTATTTAGTTTAGCATTACAAGCTGGGTTAGTGTAGCCCCCCGATTTTTTTGTGAAGACTAAAGAGAAGAAATTATTTAACACTTTCACCTTTTCTCTGTCCTCAGTGGCCAAATTTCCTTTGTTGTCTTTTATGGGGCCAATGTGTTCTGGCCTTGCTTTCTTACTGTTTATATACTTAAAGAATTTATTTGGGTTCTTTTTACTCTCTTCCGCTATATGTCTCTCGTGTTCTATTTTAGCCACCTTGATTTCACCTTTACTTTCAAAGGTTTTTATTAAGTTTAAACAAAGCAAAATCCATCAACAGAAGATAACAGTTAGCCAAATAAGACGGTAACATACAGAAAGCTTCACCATACACATTATGACCTGTGGAGTGAGAAATGTCATCCATAAACAACAATGCAGGTACAAAAGCCAGAACAGCGTGAGTAATAATAGAACATCACACAGTCGGGGTGAGCCCCCTGACCCCCAGGCAACCCCAATGGGATCACAATCTGTCGCCCGGAGAGCCAGGAAAAGGACCCCACCTGAATAAGTGATCAGCGGCAAACTGAAGAAGTTCAGAATACAAAATATTGAAGCCTGTTCGGATGAGAATCAGGACCGCCTAGGTAATTTGCCAAGGTCATCAGTGAGGAGTAAAAATCAGGAGCGCAGTAATGTCTGAGCTCCGATGAGAAACATAAGTAGAATTTCTAGAAAAAAGGTAATTGTAGCATTGAAACCGTAGGAGAGCAGGATCAGCTAGCATACTGGCACGTATACTTTAACCACAGTAGAAACCTACCAACAGGGGTGAAGAAATGACAGGGAGAGCGGCGGGTAAGAGAAGACAAACGGGAAAACAGACGAGAAGAAAGAAAAGAGGAGGGAGAGCAGAAGGGTGGGATACATATACGCCCCGAAGGTCCCAAAATCCACTAATAGTTTAAGATAAACCTCTCAATAGAGTGAGGTGTGAGTATAGGCAGCCCAGGGTTCCCAAATAGTCTCAAATTTTTGGTACGTATTCAGGAGACTACTAGACAGTTTTTCTTGGGTCATGATCCAGGAGACTTTTCGTTTAAATAAGGTGAAAGAGACCGTAGGGCTCTTCCATGCTTTAGCTATAGTCAATTTTGCCCCCAGAAACATGAAATGGATCAACCTTTTTAGAGCCTTAGTGGCGTGATTCGGAGCAAAATTTAAGAGAGCTATCTGTGGGGTTTGAGGAATGGATATACCATTAATCTTGCGGATCAGATGAAAGACCCTGTTCCAGAATCCCCGTATTTTCGGGCATTCCCACCAGGTGTGTAGGAAGGTGCCCTTATGAGCGCAACCACTGAAGCATAGTGGCAAGGACGAGGGAAAACAGCGGTGTAGCCTTTCTGGAACAAGGTACCATCTGGTTAACACTTTTAGACTTGCTTCTATTAAGGTAACATTCAAAATCCCCTTGTATGCCTGTTGCAGAGCTGAGTACCACGTTTCCGTTTCCCAAACCCGAGATAAGTCCTTCTCCCAGGCCAGAGCATAGCTCGGCTTGGGGCCACTCCCGGAAAGTGACCCGTAAATAGCAGAGACCCCCCCTCTGCTCCATGGCTGAGCAACACCACACCTCGTAGGCCGTAGCCGTGGGAGGCAATGGCTTAGATTTCCATATGTAAGAAGTGTGTAATTTGGTGAAACCTAAAGAGTTCAGAATTAGGCATCTTGAGTTTGCTTTTACAGTAGGAAAGAGAGATGGGTCCCGAGGGGGTGAAAAAGTGACCTATCCTGTAAAGGCCTTTGTCAAGCCACCATTTGAATTCAACGATATTCAGACCCGGAGGGAAGCTGCGGTTTTGGAAGAGGAGTGAGAGTGGACGTAAGGAAGAAGTGAGTTCAGGTTTACCCTTAAGCCTATCCCAGAGAGCTAAGGAGTGTGAGAGTGTTGGAGCTAAAATGGCCGGTCTGTATTTGGGGAGACACCACATGAGGAAATCAATGGTGTGCAGTGGCACCGCTTGGCATTCCATGTGCACCCAATCAGGTTTCACCGCGCAAGAGTAAATTACTGATATCTGTGCCAGTTGGGCCGCCTGATAATACCATATTAAATTTGGGACCCCCAGTCCCCCTCTTTTCCGCGATCTGAACAGTAGCCCCCTCGCTAATCTATGACCTTTTGAGCCCCAAATGAAAGATATGATTCTAGACAGGAAGCGTTTGATATGGTCTCTCATCAAGGGAATGGGTAGTGACCTGAAGAAGTAAAGAATTCTCGGCAGTAATGTCATTTTCACTGCGTGGATCCTTCCCAGCCAGGACAGGGGAAGGTGAGACCATCGTTGTAGATCTTGACTGAGTTTGCGGAAAAGAGGTGGGTAATTGGCTTCATATAACCCATTTATTCTATTTGTGAGGGAGTGTGACGGTACTAACCGTCACTATGTGTGACGGATCACCCTGTCCCTGGATTGTAAACCCCTTCGTGTCATTTTCCTATGAGTTTGGGACATTGCCCTTTTATTGCATTTTATTTTCCCTTTATTCATCCTCTGAACAACTGAAGATGGCATGATTCATGGCATTGAGTTAATGTAACGTAATGTTACAGCCCATCCCCCCCCCCCCCTCCTGTTCCTGTGTCTAAGTGTGTGGATTCATGACACAGACAATGGTCTGAGCTGGAGACATCTCTCTGCGGGGGGTGTGTATTAAGACTGCCTGTTTCAATGTGCAAATGTTCAGTTCTCATTGGTTGGTCCTTGTCCCCTCCCCCCCCCCTCTGCAAGGCTAAGGGGAGTGCCCCTTAGCTGTGTGTAAAACTGTATGTCTTGGAATGTAATAAACAGTTCTTGCTTAAACTCACAGCATAGAGTGTCATCTCATGTTTGTGGGAGAAGGCTATACCAGCTCTATCTCCCTTCGGCTTGGATCACTTAATCACTAGCTCTGGTAAGAGCAGTTCCTGCTTCACCCTAAAGCATCTCTCACACGAGGGGGAAGAGAACATCTCTGGCGGCGAAACCCCTCTTTCTATGGGAGCGGCCGCTACAACTGGTGGCAAGCGGTGGGATGCTTCTTTTCCCCTAGAGGAGATGCTATAACTGGTTCCAAGAACAGAATGAGCAGATGGAGAATCGCTACGGAAGCTTGAAGAGGTCAACCTTGAAAGATTTGTTGGAGAACCATGGCTGACCAACAAATAACCGTACCAAAAAGGAACTACTGGCCGTGCTGATGGAAATGGACCGAAATGACGGTGCGACTGGAGCAGTAGCCCCAAACCTGGAGGATGAGTTGATGCGGACTCTGCGTATGCGGTTGGCGTTGTATGGACCCAATCCTCCTGCAGACATCATTTCTCAGGTGATGAACGCCGCTATCGCTGAGAACCAGGAGAAACGGCAATACCAGTTGCGCATGGCGGAGATCCAGAGACCAGTGAGCCCAACTGTGGAGAATGCTCCAGCCCCAACAGAACGGAAAAAGGTACCCTTCGCAGCCTTTAAGAGTTTCCAGGAATCGGAGGGGGAAATAGATGGCTACTTAGCCGACTTTGAGAGACAATGTGCCTTACACAAAGTACCCATAGACGAATGGGTCACCATCCTGGCCGGGAAATTAACAGGTAGAGCTGCCGAAGCCTTTACAGCTATACCTGATGAGGCGATTCACCTCTACCCAGCAGTCAAGGAGGCTTTGCTTGCCCGGTACTCAGTCACCCCCGAGGCGTATAGGAGATGGTTCCGGGATTCCAAAAAGCACAGCGGGGATTCCTACACAGAGTGGGCCTGCCGTCTTTACAGAACAGCCTCCTTCTGGATTACCGGTTGTCAAGCCATATCAGGAGAGGATGTGTTACAGCTGTTTCTATTGGAACATTTTTTCAACACCCTGCAGCCGGAGATACAGGTATGGATTCGGGATCAGGGACCGCTCACCTTACCCGAAGCAGCTCGTCTGGCTGATGAGTATATTGACTCCAGAAAAACGGAGTAACCCTCCATAAGACCTGCTCCAGGACCAGTGGCACCAACCCGAAGCCCAGGTACCTGAAATCGCCCACCACCACGCTTCCAATAGCAACGCCAGGTACAGTGCCATTGGTGCAAACAGTTCGGACACTACCAGAGAAACTGTGACCAGAGAAGGAACCACGATTCATGGCTTCGAGCTGGACCACCTTCCCCAGCATGGACAGCCGTCCACTACTACCATGACCACAGGCAGCAACAACCTAGCCTCAGACCAATGCTCAAGCCCCGGATTACCAATCTTGGACCACCCCTACCACAGAGGGGGGGGACTCCTCCAACTCGCAGGCACGCAGATACCAATCCCGCAGTGGGGTACAGTACTACAGGTGCAAGCAGGTTGGGCACTATCAACGAGACTGTACCCAGAGCAGGGACCAAGCTGCATGGATCCAACCAGGGTCACCCCCTCCAGTATAGACAATGGTCCCCTACTATCACGCAGAGGCTCCCCCAGTCATACCAATATTCAAACCCACCGAGGAGCAATTGGGTACCCTTCACGAAGCTGACCCAGTGAAAGCCGCTACAGAGAACCGACAGCACCATTGCCAATCTGTCCAGTTAAACGGAAAGCCTGTGCGAGGTCTCCGAGACACGGGAGCCACTCTCAATTTGGTCAAGCGACATTTGGTCCCAGATGCCGCCCGAACTGGATGTTCAGTAGTGGTACGGGTAGCAGGGGGAGGGGTGCACCGGATACCCACTGCGAGGGTCCACTTGAATTGGGGTGCTGGGTCAGGTCTGATTGATGTGGGGTTGATACAGGAGCTCCCCACCGACGTCTTACTGGGGAACGACCTAGGCCACTTGACCTCAGCGTTCCTGCCGGTCCAGATCCCAGGCCCACATCACGGAGACCTACTTACATTCTGAGGTCCAGACGCTTGAATGTTTGGATGGAGTGCGATCATATGGGATAGGTTTTGGTTTGGGAGGGGAGGGCCATGGCCGATTTACTTGGAACTCCCTGGATTGACTCTTTGGGACTTGTTACCCGACTAACTCAGGCACAGACCAGTTGGAGGTCTGGTACCTGGATTAGTCTACCTTTGGGGGGAAGACATGTGACGGTACTAACCGTCACTATGTGTGACGTATCACCCTGTCCCTGGATTGTAAACCCCTTCGTGTCATTTTCCTATGAGTTTGGGACATTGCCCTTTTATTGCATTTTATTTCCCCTTTATTCATCCTCTGAACAACTGAAGATGGCATGATTCATGGCATTGAGTTAATGTAATGTAATGTTACAGCCCATCCCCCCCCCCCCCCTCCTGTTCCTGTGTCTAAGTGTGTGGATTCATGACACAGACAATGGTCTGAGCCGGAGACATCTCTCCGCAGGGGGTGTGTATTAAGACTGCCTGTTTCAATGTACAAATGTTCAGTTCTCATTGGTTGGTCCTTGTCCCTTTCCCCCCCCCCCCCCTGCAAGGCTAAGGGTAATGCCCCTTAGCTGAGTGTAAAACTGTATGTCTTGGAATGTAATAAACAGTTCTTGCTTAGACTCACAGCATAGAGTGTCATCTCATGTTTGTGGGAGAAGGCTATACCAGCTCTATCTCCCTTCGGCTTGGATCGCTCAATCACTAGCTCTGGTAAGAGCAGTTCCTCCTTCACCCTAAAGCATCCCTCCAACTAGGGGGAAGAGAACATCTCTGGCGGCGAAACCCCTCTTTTTATGGGGGCGGCCGCTACAGGGAGATACTCAGGTATGGGATAGAACTTTCACTTCAGATGAAGGGGAAATGAGGCTTAATGTTAGATAACATCTGTGCAGGTATATTGATATTTAGAGCGTGGGACTTGGACATGTTAACATGAAGACCAGATATAGTGCCAAAAGATTGCAGGAGTGTATAAATGTTCGGAAGGGAGATGAGTGGAGAGGTGATGAAGACGAGCAGATCATCAGCAAAGAGAGCACATTTGTGGGTGTGTGGACCGCATTGAACCCCGTGGATATCAGGATGAGATCTAATTGCTTGTGCCAAGGTTTCCATCGCTATTGCAAACAGGAGGGGCGAAAGAGGGCATCCTTGACGCGTACCCCTTGATATAGGGAGTGGGTCAGAGTAGCAACCCTGAAACCGCACCCTAGCTATCGGTTTGGAGTATAAAGCTCTCAGGATATTTGCGAAATTTGGACTAAAGCCCCACCTATCCAAGATCGTAAAAAGATAATGCCAGGAAATAGAATCAAATGCCTTCTGTAGGTCGATCGACAAGAGGAGACCTTCCTGGTGAGGCCCTCCTGCCCATCCTGAATGCAACATCGACAAAATATCAATAGCCCTTCTGATTTGGTCCGTGCCCTGTCGACCCGGGATAAAGCCTGCTTGGTCTTTGTGTATGTATTGCGCAATGAATGAGGAGAGCCTGGTGGCCAATATCTTGGTCAAGATCTTTAAGTCATTGTTAATGAGAGAAATTGGGCGATAATTGCCAACCTCACTGTCATCCTTACCAGGTTTGGGGATTACAGTGATGAAGGCAGAGTTGAGTGCCGATTCTAAGTGCGTTGTGTTACGTACTTCATTAAAAAAGTGTGCCAAATAAGAGCCAGGGTGGGAGAAAAGGCTTTATAGTATTTGACTGAAAAACCATCGGGACCCGGAGCAGAGCCAACCCTCAGTTTCTTGATAACCAATTCAATTTCTTCGGTGGAAATAGGAGTCTCCATCAAGGAGCTGTGATGACCATTCAGTTTAGGGAGAGGAATAGAGTCTAGGAAATCCGATAACTTAGAGGAGGAGGGTGTGGATTGCGTACTGTAGAGGGATTGATAAAACTTGTGAAATTCTGACATAATTTTTTTAGGATTACGAGATTTTGTCCCGTCTGAGAGACGAAGGGCTGGGGGATTCCGAACTCGAGGTTTAGGAGAAAGACCGCCGCTAATAAAGTACCTATCCGATCACGTTGGGAATAAAACTTGGCTCCTTGCCATCTTAGATATTTGTCTGCTTTAGCTGTCAAAGCCAAGTTGAGTTCCGTTCTAGCTGCGTCCAGTTGGGAGATGGAAACCGAATCCGGACAATGTTTGTGTCGCTTGGAGAGAGCAAGAAATTCTCTTTCCAGTTTGGCTATATCGAGTTGTCGGGCGCGCTTCATCTGGGCGGAAATTTGTATGAGTTTCCCCCTAATGGTGGCTTTATGAGCCGCCCAGAGGGTGGAGGGGGGATATCCCCAGTATCGTTAAGCAAGAAATATTCCTTGATGTGCATTTCAATCTCCTGGGTTTTGACAGGGTCACTAAGTACAGATTCATTTAGTCTCCTGGTGTATTGTGAGGTGAGGGAGCTGGGTCGTTGGAACATCAATGTTACCAACGAGTGGTCGGACCAAGCCACGTTCTTGATTTCAGCCTTGCAAGCAAGGGGGACAAGCGAGGTTGGTAAAAATATGTGATTAATCCTCGCGTAGGACTGATGGGGATGTGAGAAGTGTGTGAAGTCTCTTTGAGAGGGATTAAGTTCCCTCCAAACGTCCACAAGGCCTTGATCATAGATCAACTTAGCCACTTTTAGGCTACGCTTGGTGGGTCTTGTGAGTTGAGAGCCTACCGGACAATTTTTGTCGATACTCAGATCGAATG
Organism: Pelophylax lessonae; assembly: GCF_965119305.1. Classification (NCBI taxonomy): domain Eukaryota; kingdom Metazoa; phylum Chordata; class Amphibia; order Anura; family Ranidae; genus Pelophylax; species Pelophylax lessonae. Next base: position 130,276,975 of record NC_138777.1, read on the forward strand.
CTACATTTGAGTCCCCCCCAGATAACGGTACCTTCGACCAGCGGAGAGAGGGAAGCGAACATGGAACTAAAGAATCTGTCTTGTGCCAAATTGGGAACATAGTAGGAAATAAAGGAGAATGTGAGATTGTCAAGTGAGCCCTTAACCAAGATATAGCGGCCCTCAGGGTCTCTGTGAATAAGGGAGGGGGCAAAGTTACAGGGATGAGAGAACAATATCGCCACTCCCTTAGTTTTCCCTACAGCATTGGCGAGAAAGAAAACGGGATATTAAGGATAGAGAAATTTGGGACTGAATTGTTTGGGGAAGTGGGTCTCCTGTAGGAGTATAACATCAATTTTCTGTGTTTGGTAAGATTGGAATGCCTTCCTCCTCTTAACAGGGGAGTTTAGGCCCTGAGTGTTGTGGGTACCTATTCGGAGAAATGGAGCGTTAACATTGTCATCAGCCATGGAGCAGGGTTAGGAGGAACCATAGAGAACACAAAACACTTACCCCTCCGTTGAAGGAAGTGAGGGCTTGGAAGGACAACCTCATGATGTGGCATACCGTTGAGTGGGCATCATGACACGGGGGACCTTCGGGGTGCCTAGAAACACAAGGAAAGGTGAGAAGAGAGGAAAACAGAAAGGACAGAGATAGGGACACACAGAAGAAAAGAATCCATTCAGAGAGTGAGAGGCAAAAACCCCTCACACCCCAAAGGAAAATGATCAGTTCCCTCGCTAAAATCACGAGGGGGAACCCATCAGGAGGACGGAACATAACCTAGTCCTCGAAACAGGTAAGGGCACAAGGTCTGCAACCCGGCCGCAGCGCCCATGCATCCTTTGTATTAAAACTAAGAATCCAAACGTGAATGTACCAAAACATATATATAGTGGACTAAAAGTCCTCAGCAGACAAAATACTGTGAAAACAACAGTACTAGTAAAACAATGAGAGCATATAAGGGTGTTGACAGGAACAGACATCAGGGGTGCAAGCCACGGATGTTGTTATGACTTGTACCAGGGGGTCAAAAAAAAAAAAAAAAGGGGGGGGAGGGGTAGCTGTACGTTACAAAAAAATAGATAATATATGAAATTAGCTGAGCAGACCGGGGAGGAGCAGGTGGAGAACCTCCCAGAACCAGAGCGGCTGCTCAGGGTAAATTGGGCACACTGGCCCAACACATGCAGAGTTCCTTGGACAGGGGTCAGCCTGTGAGAAGACAGTTCATCTCGGTCGCTTGGAGTCCTTGGAGCGCTTGTGCTGTAGCCAGAGAGGTGCCATGGGACTAGTGGGCATCTGTCGTTTAGTCGATCCAGAAGGCGTTTCCACTGGAGGTGGGGAGGCCGGAGCTGTGGAGAGCAGATGTAGATCCAAGAGAATTTTTTCACCATCAGAGAAGTTGGAAAATGTGTAGTATTTGTTTTTGTAGGAGAACTTCAAATTGAAGGGAAAAAGCCACCAATATTTTATCTCTTTTTTAGAGAGAACTGACAGCAGGGGTTTGAGAGATCTGCGTCTTTGTATGGTGAATGGCGACAAGTCAGCAAAAATTTGAAAAGGATGGCCCTGGAAAGAAAGCTGAGCAGCGGCGCGTGACATTTTCATCACTTCCTCCTTGATGGTGTAGTAGTGGGGTTTTACAACAATGTCCCTAGGTAGGCCATCCGAGCGGGGGGGGCCCAGAGCTCTGTGAACCCTGTCCAACTCCAGCTTGTGTGAGGGAATGTCAGGCAGCAACATTTTTGAGAGCTTGGACTGTGGCAGCAGTGTCAGTGAAAGATTCAGGTAGCCCTCTGATTCTGAAGTTATATCTCCTAGCTCTGTTCTCTAAGTCATCAATTTTTGTAAGCGCTGAGTCCAATTGAGAGTGCAGCTCTTGAATCCTCTCTGTGTTCTGATTAATCCGGGTTACTGACAAGTCCACCTTGGATTCAATAGCCTCAATCCTTGAGCCTAAGTTCATTAGGTCAGCTTTAATATCAGTAGTGATTCTGGCTGCAGTGATAGAGAGACCCCTGTCCAGCATTTCAGAAAATGTTGCCATCAGAGAGTTAGTATCAAATGGAAGAACTGGGGGTTGTGGAGATAGGGAGTCACAGGCCTGGTGTGTGGCTGAGGCAGACTCCATGGGAGACATTGGTAGATTATCAAATGTCTGTCCAATGAGGGATTCTGTTGAAGCAGGGGATGCCGGAGAGTCCGTGATGTGAAAAGAAGGGGCCCCCTGGTGCTGTGTATAGAGAGGTGAAAGGGGGGATAGCTGGGGGGATCTAGGTAAAGGCTCGGACTGTAGGTGTGAGTGGGAAGCGGCCGTGATCTTAATTATTAGTCCTGTAATCTGTGGAGTGCGTATCAGGGAACTCAGACCCCCAATCTGAGAAATATTGGTGCCTGGAGGGTCAGAGGGATATCTACTCACCCCTCAGATGTTTAGGGGCCTCTTGTGTGGTACCAGCAGTGAGGATGGGGAGTGATGGAGCCGAGCTGAAGAGAGCAGCTAAACGGGCGCCATCTTGGAGACTAGGCCCGGAATTGTGGCAGGCAGATCGGGGTCCCCGGAATCCCAATCGGGGCAATTTTGGTATCTGGAAGGTCAGTGGGATGCCTGCTCACCCCTCAGATGTTCATGGGTCGTCTGCGTGTCGTCAGCGAGGAGGATTGAAATCGATGAGAACAGCTACACGGTCACCATCTTGGAGGCTAGGCCCGGATCATGTCTCAGCCAGAGCGGGGTCCCCGGTGCCTCAATCGCGGCAATAATGGTGTCCAGAGGGTGCGTGGTAGTTCATCTTCCCGCTCCTGTGTTCGTGGGACCGTCCGTGTGCTGTCCTCGGGGAGGATGGAGAGGGATGCGGCCGAGTTGAGGTGGGAGCTCGCGGCTATGCGGCCATATCCGCGATCCCGCGCATGCGCCCTCCCTTGATTTCACCTTTACATTTCTTATTGCACTCTTTGTAATGCTTGCATGCTGCCAATGACCCCTCTGCCTTGTATTTTTTGAAGGCCTTTTCTTTAGTATTAATATGCATTTTTATGTTGGAGTTTAGCCACCCAGGGTTTAGTTTTGCTCTTTTAAATTTGTTTCCCTTTGGAATGCACTGGCCAATCCCTTTGTTAAGTATGCTCTTGAAGCAATCCCATTTTTCCTCCGTGTTCTTTGTTCCCAGGGTTGGGTTTCCAGGGTTGGGTTCCCAGTTGTGGGAAATTGGCTCTTTTGACATTCAGTGTCCTTATATTACCCTTGTGTTTCCTATTACTTTAATTAATGCTACATAGTTACATAGTTACATAGTTAGTGAGGTTGAAAAAAGACATAAGTCCATCCAGTTCAACCTATGATGTGTGTGTGTTTGCTTTTAACCGTACATTGTATACCCCTGTATGTTGTGGTCTTTAAGGTGCCCATCTAATAGTTGTTTGAAACTATCAATGCTCCCCGCTGATACGACTGCTTGTGGAAGAGAATTCCACATCCTTACCGCTCTTACAGTGAAGAACCCCTTACGCACTTTAAGGTTAAACCGCCTTTCCTCAAGTTTTAGTGAGTGGCCACGTGTCTTATTGTATCTCCTTTCTCTGAATAGTTTGTTCCTTATGCTAGGGTCGCCAGTACAGTATTTGTACATTGATATCATATCCCCCCTCAATCGTCTCTTCTCCAGAGAGAATAGGTTCAGTGCTTGTAGTCTTTCCTCATAGCTGATGTCCTCCATTCCCCTAATTATTTTTGTTGCCCTTCTCTGGACTTTCTCCAATTCCAGCACATCCTTCCTGAGGACCGGTGCCCAGAACTGGACAGCATACTCCAGATGTGGCCGGACCAGAGTCTTGTAGAGTGGAAGAATAATCTCTTTATTTCTGGAGTGAATCCCCTTTTTTATACAACCCAGTATTCTGTTGGCTTTGCTTGCGGCGGCTTGGCATTGCATGCCACTGCCAAGCCTGTTGTCTACCAGTACCCCCAGGTCCCTTTCCATCCTAGACTCACCCAGAGGTTCCCCCCTAGTGAGTAGCTTGCTTTCTGGTTTCTGGCCCCCAAGTGCATTACTTTACATTTTTCTACATTAAATCTCATCTGCCATGTAGTTGCCCACCCCGTTATTTTGTTCAGGTCTGCTTGCAAGATTTCCACATCCTGCATAGAAGATATTGGCATGCCTAATTTAGTATCATCTGCAAATACTGAGATTGTACTAGATATCCCCTCCTCTAGATCATTTATGAATAAATTAAACAGGATTGGTCCCAGGACAGAACCCTGGGGGACCCCACTTTCCACACCCGCCCAATCCGAGTACTCCCCATTAATCACCACCCTCTGTACTCTCCCCTGGAGCCAGTTCTCTATCCAGGTACTCACCTTATGGTCCATACCTACCTTCCTTAGTTTGTACAGTAAGCGTTTGTGGGGAACGGTGTCAAAGGCCTTTGCAAAGTCCAGATACACCACATCCACAGGCTTACCTTTATCTAAGTGGCAGCTCACTTCATCGTAGAAGGTTAATAGATTGGTTTGGCACAAACGATTTTTCATGAATCCATGCTGATTACTACTTATAATACCGTTTTCATTACTAAAGTCTTGTATGTGGTCCCTTATCATCCCCTCCAAAATTTTGCAGACTACTGATGTTAGGCTGACTGGCCTATAGTTACCCGGGATATATCTCGGCCCCTTTTTAAATATTGGTACCACTTTGGCTTTTTTCCAATCAGCTGGCACCATACCCGTCTGTAAACTATCCTTAAAGATCAAGAATAATGGTCTGGCAATCACCTGGCTGAGCTCATTAAGAACCCTTGGGTGCAAGCCATCCGGTCCCGGGGATTTATTTATGTTAAGTTTCTCTAGTTTAGCTCTAAGTCTATCCTCTGTTAGCCATGGCGGCACTTCCTGAGGTGTATTATTTAGTTCGGCCTTACAAGGGGGGTTCGTGTAGCCCCCCGATTCCTTTGTGAAGACTGAAGAAAAGAAATTATTTAACACTTCTGCCTTTTCTCTGTCCTCTGTGGCCATTTTTCCTTTATCATCTTTTATGGGGCCAATGTGCTCTGGCCTCGCTTTCCTACTGTTTATATACTTAAAGAACTTCTTGGGGTTCTTTTTACTCTCCTCCGCTATATGTCTCTCGTGTTCTATTTTAGCCGCCCTGATTTCGTCTTTACATTTCTTATTACACTCTTTGTAGTGCTTAAATGCTGCCAATGACCCCTCAGTCTTGTATTTTTTGAAGGCCTTTTCTTTAGCTCTAATATACATTTTTATGTTGGAGTTTAGCCACCCAGGGTTTAGTTTTGCTCTTTTAAATTTATTTCCCTGTGGGATGCTGAACCTTATTGACCTATGGACACTGTTTCCTAAGTTGCCCCGTATTTCTATATCCGTGATCAGGTCTGTATTGTTGGTAATCAGTAGGTCTAGTACCGCATTTTTTCTTGTCAGTGCGTTCTCCATCTGACCCATGAAATTGTCCTGCAAAACATTTAGGAACTGCCGAGCCTTGGCTGAGTGTGCGGTTCCTTCTGCCCAGTCTATATCTGGATAATTAAAGTCCCCCATTATAATATTGAAATGATTCAGGCAAGGACTTTCATGGCACAACAGTAATTTTATAAAATAAACCATTTATTCATGAACATATTAAAAACCATAAATAGTGGTACATAAACCCCCAGAGGAGCAGAAGAAAGGGGGTGGAAAAAAAGGGGGGAGGCCGAAACAGCGTCCCACTAGTAGTACAATATACATATATTAGACATTACTGTTGTCATACTACATCCCAAAATAGTGGGTCTCATGAGGGATGACAGGGAAGGATCTGCCGTCCATCAGGATCCCATGATGTCGTACATAGAAGATAATACTACATGCTCGACATGTTTCGCTAGTTTACTACCTTCATCGGGAGCTTATAATGTAACTCTGTATGACAAAGAAAGGGAAGGAGTCAATAGCAGAAATTAAATATTCATATTTAGAGATATATTGCAAACAATGAATGCAACACAGAAAAAAAGGGGGGAAAAACTTTTTAACCGCTTGCCGACCGCCGCAAGTACATATACTGCGGCGGTCAGCCCCGGCCAGGCAAAGTGACGTACCGGTACGTCACTAGCCTGTGAGCCAATAGAGGGCGAGCGCGCGCCACTGGAGGAGCGCTCCCGCCCCCGCTCATTCCCTAACAAGTCCGTGCGTGTGACCGGCGGACCCGATGTCCGCCGGTCACTCTCGATCGTCCGCTGTGAAGGGAGAACCTACACAAAGGTGACCTTTTTGCTTGCTGGAACTCTGACAAGTGGAACTTAACTAAGTGACCCTGTGTGCAAAGGTATCTTGGAGGTATCTTGGAGGCATTTGAAGGTTCCTTGGAGGCTTATTCCCATGGTTATCCTGGGGGACACCAAGGCTTTATAGCATCATATTTCTGAGGCTGATCTGGAGGTGTTTGCTTGTCATACATAAGGCTCTTGACTCTCCTAAGTCTGGTAAGTGGATCCCCAAGAGGGCTTGTTGGAAGCACTGGGCACTTTTTTTGTGTGGAGCACGATATTCAGCACTTTATCTATAAGTGGACTAATCACCTTTTTTTGGACTGCACCTTATTTATTTTATATCAAATTTTTGCACTTTTTTGCACATCTTGGCACTTTATATTTATTGCATATTTATCTGAACTTTTAACCATATATGTGGCACATTATTAGCACATATCTGTGTGAGTTTATGAGCATATAATATTTTGTTCAGCAGTGATGCACTTTTATATTTATATTTATTTATTCTCATCTACCTGGTAGCACTGTTTTAATATTGCAATCTATTGTTTTCTTAGTTCTTATCTAAGTGTACAGCAGCTGCAGGTAGCATTTACACATATTTATTTAGCACAGGTTTTAATATTATTTTTTCACATCATCTTAATACTGACAGATGTGAAAAAATCCCTGACCTCAGTACACAATGCCCTACACCTATTCAACAAGATATCATACTATATAGTAGGGCTGTGCATCTTCACTTACCTCACGATTCGATGCGATTACGATTATTAGGGTCGCGATTCGATACGATTCGATTCCGCGATGCATCACGTTGCATCACGATTACTGCCCAATGCCCATGCCCAGCCCACTGCCCAATGGTTTTCAAAACTTTATCAAAAAAAACAAACAATCAAGCAGTCACAAATAAAAGAATCCTTTTTATTTTCATTTGCTTCAAGGGACACTTTCCTGGACCCTGTCATGGCCTGCAAGCCCTGCATACTTTAGTGCACTTGCACTGCAAACATATAGGAAGGTCTGAAAATGCAAACAGCATAGCAGAGACAGACAACAACACTAGTATTTTACTAGAAGTAACAGTAAAATTAGTAAAAAACTGCAGTAGTGCAGTTTACTGCTTCATAAAAGAAAATATTAATATAAGCCAGGCCTACCACCATTTAAAGTACAACTAAAGGCAAAACTTGGATAAAGTTTGGCCTATAGTTGTACTTTAAGGCAAGCCAAGATAGAAGAAGCCAGCCAGCCAGCCAGCCAGCCAAGCTAATATTCTTGTGAAAATGGTCATCATAAATTCCCACAAAACATTATAAATAAATCCTTTTATGTGCATATGCATTGCAATAAATTCCAGGTGTGCCATAACCTGTCCTCTACAAAACAGAGCACTTCCTGACTAGTAGCAAACATCAAGGGTGAACCTGGCAATAGTGCACTGCTGCATAACTATCATGTGATGTTTGTTTCCCTCTGCAACTGCCAGTCAACTCAAGTGAGTTGATGGATTGGCTGCTAGAGGGGAGTTACACAAATATAAGCTTTAAGCTTATCAATTCACTTATGTCACTTTTATGTCACTTACTTTACAGAAAACGTTACCTGTCCTGCAGACAGTCTCTGTCTCTACCACAATTAAACCCAACTGAAGCCAAGCCAAAGCCACCATTAGAGGAAGGAAAACCCTTGACAGAGTAAATCATCAACTAAAGCTTAAACCTTGAGTAAATCTTCATGGGATCACAAAAAAACACACAACACGATTGTCTGCATCAGAATCATGAGAACTGAAGAAAGGTTTGGCATTGCCACACTGGTACAACTCAAGGCATATAGGTTAGATCAGGTTTGTGTGTATTTGTGATCCAGTAAAGATTTAATCAAGGTTTTACGCTTCAATGTATGATTGATTTAATCTTTCAAGGATGTCCTTTCCTATACCGTGGCTGCCTGGCTTGCCTTCAGTTGTCTAGATACACTTTTACCTTTAGTATTTGTTTGGTTGAGGGAACCCCCTACACTTGCTATTGCTACAGAGTACAACAGACCAGCAGACAGACATGCGTTGCAATAATTTCCAGGTGTGTGCCATAACCTGTCCTCTACAAAACAGAGCACTTCCTGACTAGTAGCAAATATCAGGTGAACCTGGCAATAGTGCACTGCTGCATAACTTCCATGTTCACCGTGATGTTTGTTTCCCCCTGCAACTGCCAGTCAACTCAAGTGAAGTGAGTTGATGGCTGCTAGAGGGTTATACAAATATAAGCTTAAGCTTAAATAATTATCAATTCACTTATGTGAATGGACCATTTTTGAAAACAAGCCATTCTCCATCTCTCCAGTGCCAGAAAAGCTGTAAAAAATATAAAATGTTCCAGGTTCACTGCGATTGTGTTTGCCCCTGCCATTGCCAGTCAACTAAACACAGTGTGTGTGTGTGTGTGTCGTGACAACTCAAAAGCTTATACGCAGCCTCAGCATCAACTCAACACACACACACACTATGTGTGTGTGTGTGTGTTGAGTTAATGCTAGAGCTGCGTTATAAGCTCTTGAGTTGTCACGACAGTCAGTCAGTCAGTCATGTTACAGAAAGAAAACTTTACCTGCACTGCACTGAGCAGCACTCTACCATGTCGATTACATCTGTAACTGAAGCCAAGCTAGCCAACAAGCCACCATTAGAGGAAGGAAAATCCTTGAGAGAATAAATTGTAAACTGAAGCTTAACCTTGAGGAAATCCTATGGGGGTCACATTCACAAACTCACAAATATAGTATATTACACAAGAATCCACAATTGGTGTTTGTGATCCAATAAGATAAGATTTACTCGAGGTTAAGCTTCAAATGTACAAGTTATTTCTCTCAATGATTTTCCTTCCTATAATGCTGCACCGTGGCTGGCTTGGTGTCAGTTGTCTAGAAGAAAATACACTTTAATATTATTTATTTGGTTGAGGGTTAAATGAACCCCTAGTACTTGCCTAGACACTTTTAGTGTGAAGCAACGGAACGGATTATGGATTGGAAATAGACACATTGGACAGGACAATCTTCAAAAACAAACCATCAGTGCTATAAAGCTATAAAACAAGACTGGTGATGTGACTGACTGGTGACTGGCGGCAGACTGAATTAGTAATTACTAATTCATTAAAAACATGAATTAGTAATTATTTCAGTGCTTAGCATTTGGGAACATGTAGGTTTTTCTGTAAGAACACTAGATGATCCACATGCTCAGGTTTAAGACTGCTTCTTTTCGCTGTTATAACATCTCCTGCAGTAGAGAAAACCCGCTCTGCAGATACACTTGTACCTGGGATACACAAGTATTGCTTTGACAGCTAAGAGAGGAGGGGGAATATAACCTCATGCTCACGCCACCATTTTAAAGGGTCCTCAGTGAAAGGCAGAGGTGGGGCTTTACAATATTTTTCCATTTCGTCTTCTGCCTTGGCATAGGGGGTCTTAGGTTCTATTGCACCATCAGTGAAAGACTGCCCCAGCAAAGTCATGAGCAGCGATGTTGTGGCCTTTTTTTTGGGAGGAGAATGGCTGTCCTCAATGGGTGTTGTTTCTGTTTCTTCTTCCACAGTTGCTTTTTCCCTAGGCACTTCATCCACATTTGTCCTTCTATTAGATGTAATCTGTGTGTTTGAACAAAAGATAATAGTATAAGAAGAGCTGAACTGACTAAGAGTGTGATTAATTGATGAGGTGTGGGAAACTGCACGGTAATCCATACCATACAGTTCCACTTCCCACACCGCATCAGTGAATCAGGGCATGTTATTACACAACACAATGTAGCTGAGCTTCTAGCTGTCTGGCAGGAAACATGATGAAATTCTAATTACCTCCAAAGATGCAGCCTCCTCAGTCACTCCTTTGTATATCTCCGATCTCTCCCCCTCTGTGAGAATAAAAGGCAGTCCTTTAAAGCGAGGATCCAGAGCAGAGGCTGTATGAAGGATCTTCTTCTCTGCCTCACTGCTGTACCTCTTCAGGAGATCTGTTTTGATTGCATTCTTGATCTCATGGGTCATGGCTGTGTCTCCCATGGTGTCTGTCATGCTCTGGAGCAGTTGTGCATTTAGAGGGGCAATGAGAGACACTGTTGGGTTGCGCGCTTCTGACATCAGCAAGGTTGCATCCTTCATTGGCTTTAATGCACTCACAGCGTCCTCTGCATTTGACACATCTGTTTCATTGAGAGTGCAGAGATCAGACTCTCCTTTTCTGACTTCTGGAGACAGCAAGGTGGCACAAACTGCAGGTTGTTGTTCTAAGAACCTCTCGACCATGTCATATGCGCTGTTCCATCTTGTTGGCACATCAGTTATTAGCTTATGATTCTTCAGGCCCAGACATTTCTGTTTCTCTTTTAGACAGTGGCTTGCTCTAGTGCTGCGATGGAAGAATGTGGATATTCGTCGCACTCTGGCGAGAAGCCTGGAGAGCGTGGCCCCTTTCAGTGCCCGCTGACATGCAAGATTGAGTGTATGGGCAAAACATTTAACATGAGGAAATTTACCAACTTGAGCTGCAACTATCATGTTCGCCGCGTTGTCGGTCACAAGCACTACAGATTTATCAGACAGCTGCCATTCTTCCACAACATGAGACAGTAGCTCTGCCAGATGAGCACCTGTGTGAGACTCATAAATGGCTCTTGTTTGCAAAACATGTGACAAGACTTGCCAGTCCTTAGTAACGTATTGTGCTGTTATTGTAACATAGGACTCCGTTGTGACTGACGTCCATGAATCACACGTTATTGCGACTCGACTGGCTTGGTTCATTGACGCAAGTACCTGAGCTTTGATGTCATGGTAGAGTGCAGGTATAACGTTTTCTGTAAAGTGCCTGCGTGATGGGATCTTATAACGTGGCTCTAGCGTCTTCACAAGGTAGCGAAAACTGAGTAAGGCCGTAGGTCCTTGGCGATGAAAGCTGCCACAGTTTTGGTTAGTTTCTTCCCTTTTTCTGAGTTGGGCGGATAAGTTGACAGTATGGCATCAATTCTTGGCTGATCTGGGTCTAGCAGTCTTTCCTTGGCAGTGGTGGCACTGCTGGTGGTGACAGGTGTTACTAACTCAGAGTGAAAACGGCTAACATGGTTTCTCAAGTTCGTAGTATTCCCTAGGTATTTAATTTTTGTGTGACAGGCTTTACATACGGCGTGTGTCTTGTCCAACTCACGCTTCCCTGTGTGTTCGTAAAATCCGAAATGTGCCCAGATGTTTGCTCTTAAAATGCTAGGTGCATTTTTTATCTCTCGATCTTTTTCTCCTTCTGCCATATTTACCACCATACTACCACGTATGTGACGGAGACGGATGACGTAAGTTGCCAAACTCTGTCAGTGTTTAAAAAAAAAATTAAAAAAAAAAACTTGTAAACTAAGCCGCAACAAATCAACCAAGCAACATCTTTCATAAAATATGACTGTCTGTCTGTCTGTCAGACTCCCTTCCTTGCATGCACTGAGCCAAAACCCCCGGGGCCCCCCCTTACCCCACAGCTGCCTGTGACAGTGACAGTGACACTGACAGAGACCCCCTTCCCCCCACAGCTGAGCTGACTGCAGCCTGACACACTGACAGAGACCTGGGTGGATGTCCCACACCTTCCCCAATCCCCCACAGCACTGACAAACACTGAGAGTGAGTGAGTCCCCCCCCCTTGCCCAGACCCCCACACTGACAGAGACCTGGAAGTCCCACACCTTCACCAATCCCCCACAGCACTGACAAACACTTGAGTGAGAGTGAGTCCCCCCCCCTTGCCCAGACCCCCACACTGACAGAGACCTGGAAGTCCCACACCTTCACCAATCCCCCACAGCACTGACAAACACTTGAGTGAGAGTGAGTCCCCCCCTTGCCCAGACCCCCATAGCTGACTGACACTGACAGAGACCCCCAGGCCCCCACTGACTGACCCCCCTGGCTGCCAGACTGCCACAGCAGAACAGTACCCCCGGGCCCCGACCGACCGTCCCCTGTCCCAGGCCCCCCCCCCATCACAGACATCCCCCAGAGATACAGACGAGAGACCCCCATGAATGATAACACAATTATTTGTTCGGACATACCTGCTGTGTGACTGTGTGGGTTGTTGTGCACTGCATTGCAGAGGAGGACAGGTGCTGTGCTGCTCTCTGGGCTCTGTGGCGGGCGGCTGGCGTCACTGGCAGTGGCGTGGCGTGGCGGCTGGGCCTCCAGGGCCTGTCGGCTACGGTGAGGTGAGGTGAGGCTGGCGGCGCTGGCTGGCTGCGATGGGGACGCACTTGGGGCTCCTCGCTCCTGTGTGTGGACTCACTGGACTGGCGGCTTCTGGCTTGGATGGCTGGCTGGCTTCTAGGCCGCAGGTGGGACGCCGATACACGCGGGGGATGTCTTGCTGCGCCTCGGCCCGGGTCAAAGAGGCGGAAGGGGAGGGGCGGAGCCTTTTTATTAAGCTCCCGCCACTAACCCACCAATCAGCTGCCGATCCTGCGATCTTGTGATTTTTTTTTTCCCTTGCGCGATAGGGCGTGGCCGCAGCTGATGACGTCACCTCGTATAATCGATTATGCCGGCAGCCCGCATCGATGCAGAATCGCAAAGGGTCGAATCGCGATGCATCGATCTTTCGATTATATTCCCCAGCCCTACTATATAGTAAATGATTCCAAATCCCACATACTACCACTAGGGGTTCCCATAAATACCAGGCCTAACTTGTGTAGCACTACTCCCATGGGAGCTGCTGGTTATGGATTCCCCTGGGTTACCTATAGCAAAGACTTGGTAATTCAATATATTCTAAGTGTCTTGCTCAGTCAGAAATCAGTCCAGGGGATTTGGTTTTTTGTTGTTTATTTGATAACTGGGATAGGAGAAGGGATGAGTGAGATACTCCAACTGAATGAACTATGCACAAATTTGGGACTTCTAGCTGTAACTGATTGCGGCAAGGCCGCTGCTTCACTTTGCCACTGTGGTGAAGTAGTAATTTAGCGAACTGTATAGTGAATCACTCTTCAGGGCCCTGCTTGGCACCCCTTTACTCTGACACTCTGTGTGAGCTGACCTTTATCATCTCTGGTTTACTTAGGGCTGGTTGTTCTCATGCACCTCATTTAAAGTCCCAATCTTTTTATCTTTATTTCTAACACAGGGAAGGAGACGCAGAGCCTTTACAGGGCTTGTGTCTCATTCAAAGTCCTAAAATTGCCCATTCGAAACATACAATCAGGGATGGGGGTGCGTGCTTCTCAGCCGGGCATTGTTAGTTTCAACCCTGTGGCTATCACATAGCCATTGGATTGTATTTACTTGTGATTTTGTAATATACATTGAAGGCCAGTCATAGATGGGGCAGGTTGGGGGAGGCTTGAGCTATCTCCATGCCCACCTTTCCCTTATCCATATAAATTAGTAGTGTTAGGACTGCAAGTAATACAGGGTGCCGTGAAGGGGCCTTGCAGCTTACACATGCGTTTGTAAATGAGTGCTAACTAAACCCCTGTTTTTAACCTACATGGTAGACAGGTTGATTCGGTTTGTTAGCAGACTGGTCGGTGAGTATGGTATACTTAGGCACCTCATTTAAAGTCCCAATCTTTTTTCCTTTATTTCTATCACAGGGATGGAGATGCAGAGCCTTTACAGGGCTTGTGTCTCATTCAAAGTCCCAAAATTGCCCATTTGCAACAGACCTTTATCATCTGACTTCACTGGAGTGGTCCCCCTTCCTGGGCAGACCCCTTGGCTACCCCCCTGGTACTCACTGACACTGTTTCTCCCTGAAGGCCCTTCCAGCAGCTCCACTGTCAGCTTTACAGGATCCTTTTTGGTTCAGCTCCATACCTGGTTCACTAGGCCGACTGCCTATGACCACTTTCCTCAGACTGCAGGACGAGAGTCAGCCATCAGCCTCCTCCTGGGACTCTGCTTCCCGCCAAAGACGCCCTGTCACATGTCCCCCTGGCTTTTATGAGCAATCCCAGGATGCACTGCAATTGTACCTTCCCACTGGGACTCTCACAAAAGCCTATGTGTCACTGGCTGGGATTCCTCCACTGTCCAACAGGCTCCCCTATTGGATACAGTGGGGACACTCCCTCAGACCCAGTGAATCATACACGGGAACATGCAACAGACAAAACTAACAGATCAGGCTCCCCTGATAAGCAGATGTAGCATACAATGCTTTTTCCTAGCACCTATCTAGGAGGGTGCTACACTTGGAAGCTTATTTTCTCTATAGGTGGTCACAATCGGGGATCCAATACCTAGGAATTACACTCACATCTACCACACATGACTTAGTGCAGGCCAACTAATCCCTTTCTTGACACCTTAAAAACAAAACTCCAGTACAGGACCTCCTAGTGGGCCCCACCGTAAAGACGTTCCTTTCCCTCCAACTTGAATTTGATGTTCCTGCCCAGGACCAATATAAATATATGCAAATCCAACACTTCCTGCAGAATGTTCAAGATACCACGTTGGCCCTCCCTTGACATATTGCCCAATTTTTCATGGTAACCACATCCAGACTGAAAGGAATTTCCCTGTTTTATAATACCTTCAATGATAAAAAATACCTTTAAAACTACCCCTACATCCAATGGGAAAAAGATTTCAGAAAGGCATTTACCACCTTGGAATGGCAAAAAGCCTTGACCACTACATATGCAGCAACTAAATGCTCTAGTCTGTGGGAACTAACCCACAAACTGAACTTAAGGTGGTACCTCACCCCTCACTGCATAGCCAAATTCTCACCACAGCTATCCCCAGGGTGCTGGAGGGAATGTGGGGAATTGGGTACCCTATTCCACATATTGTGGAGCTGCCCGAAACTCTCAGGGTACTGGACAAGCATCTTTAGTCTCATTTAAATAATAGGACCCCGCACCCAATTAACCACTGCACTGGAACTCTGCTCCCTAGGAATAGAGAAGACCCCCCCCCCGCCACCTAAGAACTGTACTAATCCACCTCCCCCATGAACTGTTTATAATCGTGGACACATTCAGGTTATACAATGGGTCCGCATCTTCTGTGAATCTCCACCTTGGTGGAATCTCCACCAAGGTGATGCACTGGATATCAGAGATCCTTAGGGTCTTCCCAGTCTGGCCTGCGAGCGCGACGCAACTATTAGTTCCGCGCTAGGTTGGACGCGACATAGCTCCACTGGACGGGGGGCTGGCCGGCAAGTGAAACACCTCACGAGGACACATAGCCCTGGTCAGGAACAATGGTCACTACCAGAGTCGCAACGTCCCTCTGGCCACAGCACCCCCATTCCAAGATGGCACGGTGGACTGCCAGGAGTGGTGCCCGCTTGGTTCCCAGGTGTGGTGAGTAGTGTCCCCCCACTTTTCTCTGGGTAATGCTGGGGTGGACGCAGGCCCTTCCTCGGGTTGGTAGGGCCCTCCTGTGCCCTTCCTTCCCTCATGATCCCCCCCCTTGTTTCACTGTAATGGTTGCCCTCAGCTACCCCCCTCTTCCCCCTTAGTCCCCCTTGGGATGCATGGGTGTTTCTGGATGAGGGGTGTCCCTGTTTGGTGATGGGCTGGACGGTGGGAGCGTGCCGCCAGTGCTTCTTTCTGGTGTGCCTGCGACAATGGCTGTGTGGGGGGGTCCCTGTGGGGCCCTGGTTACCGTGCGGCGCCACTTGGTGCCACCATTTTGTTGTGGATGGCTATAACCGGTCTCGGCGGCTATGTTTGTGTAGTCTAGCGGCCATGTTTTTGGAGTTTCTTATTGCAATCAAGGCGGTGGCCCTTTTCTTGAGGTCTGGTGCGGTGACGTGCGGCGGGGGCCTCTAGTGACAGTGACAGCGCTTCCTCTTCCTTTTTGATCACAGCATGGCAGGCAGTTTGGCGCTCTGTATCCCGTTCTGAGTATATGGTGGTGAGTCCCTGCAGGTATACAGCCCCTTCTCTCTTGTAACAGCACCACTGGTGCGGTGATCCTTGTAGTACCACAGTGGTAGCGGTGTGCAGGGGTTTTTTTTTTTGCAAAATAATTTTTTTTTTCTTTGTACACGGTGCGACCCCTGTTTTAATCATGGAGCACCTGAAGCGAGTATCACTATGACCCACTCTCGGAAGCTTCGGGACCCTCTGGGTCTTAGTCTGTCCTAGCAGCCATGACGGTGGCCCTGCAGTCATTTGTATCAAAGGTTGATTTGACCCTGCAAAAGCGGCCTGGCAAGAAGCGTCCCCCGCCTTCACCTGCATCCCCTGCCAACTCAGAGTCTGAGGTGGATTTGGCCGCCGTGGACGTGAGTCAAAACACTGGGTCTGCGTCCACGCACCCGGAGTGCTCTAACAGTGAGGATGAATCCTCTTCCACTGCAGCCGTGCATGAAAAGATGCTGGTGGAGGCACTGATTGTGTCAGTGCGGGAAACTTTAAAGTTGGAGGACTCAGCTAATGCTGAGTCGGTTACGCTGGTGCAGTTTGACACCCGCAGATAGTCCAAGGTGACTAAGGTGTTTCCCTTTCCTGCCTATTTTGACAAGATTCAGTGGGGTTCCCCGAAATGCATGGTTTTATAACCTAAGTGTTTCTCTAGGAGATTCTCAGGTTTCCTGGTTGAATAAGTCTCACTTTTATCGGTGGAGGATTCCCCATCCTTCAAGGACCCTGTGGACATGAGAGCTGAGGCTCTGGTCCGATACTTTTTCACAGTGACAGGTTCAATTTTGAGGCCGGTGTTTGCCAAAATTTAAAAGATGATCTTATGCCGAGTACATAGATACCAAACATGACATGCTTTAAAAATTGTGCACGCCTGTGCAGCGGCAACAAACTACGTACATTTTTAAAAGCCTTTAAAAGTCTTTACAGGTTACCACTTTAGACTTACAGAGGAGGTCTACTGCAAGAATTACTGCCCTCGAGCTGGCGTTTGTGGCCATACCTCACATGCATGCAGCAATTGCGGTTTACATATGACACTAGACCAATGCTTGCGTGTGCCTTTGTGCGCAAGTACGGGGAGACAGGGGGGGTGGGGCTTGATTTTTTTTATTTATTTATTTTGCTTTTTTATGTTATTTTGACACCTTCCCTTTCATTTTTTTTTTTATCATATTTATTGTTATCACAGTGAATTAAAATATCCCCTATGATAGCAATCTGTAGTGACAGGTACTCTTTTTTTAAAAAATTGGGGTCTTTTAGACTCTAGATCTCTCCCTGTCCTTAACGCATCTGACCACACCAAAATTGGTGTGATAAAATGCTTTCCAAATTTCCCAATGGCGCTGTTTATTTCTGGCGAAACAGAAGTCATGAAATGCTCGTAGCTTCCGGTATCTTAGGCCATAGAGATGATTGGAGCCATTCTCGTCTCCAATCAGTTCTATGGTTAGATAATTGAACCACCGGCTGCACTCTCGGGTTAACCGGTGGGACAGGAGAGCCTGAGAAGAACCACGGAAGGTGGCGGGAGGGGGGGGGTGTCCCCTCCCACTGCATGTAAAAGCAGTCTAGCAGCCAATTATCCGCTAGGATTGCTTTTACATGTAAGCCGACTGCTGGCTGTAAAAAACAATACCAAGATGATGCCTAAATCTGCAGGCATCATCCTGGTATAACCACTCAAAGTCCAGCAACGTACCAGTACATTGCTGGTCCTTGTTTGGCATATAGTGTAGGTTTTTTTTTTTTTTTTCATGCAGCCTGTGGGCTGAACGAAAAAAAGAGAACCTAACAAAAATCACCACAGGACAATTGTGTAGTATACACACCATTAACCACCCACATCCAAACCCACTTATTTAATGGTGGGTATACATGACAATATTCCACATATACCTAAAGGTATTTTACCTGCAGTGGTGAAATCAACCAACCACAGCGCTGCCATCAGGGGTATCCATATATGCTGAGCGCAAACGCTGTTTGTGTCAGAATATATAAAATCAGTGTGGCAGCCGACGGGTACCTACAAGAGAAACAGGTTAACAAAAGAATGAAAAACAAACAAAGTACAGTAAAAGTACAGTAGGAAGAGTAGAAGAACATGAAAATAACTGACACGACAGCTGTTTTTGGCTTTTTTATTTTATATTTTTTTTTGTATTTTTTTTATCACTTTTTTTTGTGAACTGCAATTTTTCAGCTTAGGGTCTCTCAAAATGTCGATTGCCATCGAACATCTTTCGAGACCCTGTGTTTGTGTGCCCTACACTATGTCATGCTGTACCCTACACTAATACTCTACTAGTGTGTGGTAGCGCTCAAAACATTTCCCATTGCAGAGACCAGGTTGGTCAGGACAGGTGGGACAATAATAACGGGTGGCACGCCTAAATCCGCACCTGCTACAGACACAACATCTTCTTTGGGGGTGTCTTTGGGTAGGGGTACTCGGGAGGACATGTGAAAAATGCCTCTCATGCAGCCGGCTCACTGCATCTGGAAGATGAAGTTGGGCAGAAACACCTCCTGGGTACAGGTAGGCATTGATTATCGCTTCCTGGAATTCTAGGAAGGATCCGGTTCGTCCTGGCGCTTGTATAGGACAAAGGCATTCAGCATAGCCAATTGGAATAAATAAACAGACACTTTTTTGTACCAGCGTCTTACTTTACGGGCAACTAAATACGGCGCCAAAAGCTGGTCGTTAAGGTCCACTGTTTCAAAGCAAGGCAACCAGAAAACTTAATCAGGGACTCGTCAGTGCAGACAACTTGTTCAGGGGTAAACAAGGCTGCAAACCGCTGACTGAAGAGGTCTACGAGGGGGCGAATTTTGTGGAGCCGATCATATTCAGGGTCTCCCTGAGGATGACAGATTTCATTGTCGTTGAAATGCATAAATCGCAGAATTTGCTCGTATCTCTCCCTGGACATGGAGGCAGAGTACATGTGCATATGGTGAATTGGGCTAGTGGACCAATATAGCCGCAATTCACTCTTTTTGAGTTATGCCCATGTTGAGGGAAAGGCCCAGAAAGATTTTAAAATCGGGAACCGTTAATGGTTTCCAGCCAGATGGTCTGGCAAGGGGCGAATTTGGGTTGGCGGCGATGAATTGTTGTGCATATAAATTTGATTGATCCACAATAGATCTGAAAAGATCTTCCGTGAAGAACAGCTCATAAAAATTCAGGGAAGTAAAATTGTCTGTTTCCACGTGGATTCCAGGTTGGGCAGTGAATAGGGGAAGTACTGGCGCTGTAGTATCAGTGGGTTGCCAATTGGGATATGCCAGTGCATCAGGGAGGGCACTATGGGCTCTACGGGCCTGTCTTCGAATACGCAGTGGCTGCAGGCCACTACTTGTGCTAGCCACCGCACCAGCTTCAACTGCACTTATGGGACTCGCCACGTCACCAAGTGTTACTGCAGTGCTGATTGTACTAGGTCCAGGGAGTACTAGGCCGCTGGCGCTTGCCAGGCCACCAGAAGGATGAGCGGCATTAGTACCGACACTCTGCTCCATACCAGCACGCTGCGATCTCTGCACCTCTGCAACTCCAGAATGGGGTTGGGTATGCCTGCTTCTAACAGGGACCCATCCGTCTTCGGAGCTATCTGTCAGTGAGCCGCTGCTCTGTTCAGGTTCGTATACTGACCCTGATTCTGCCAGTGAGGCTTCCCCATCGCTCTCATCTGACATGGTCAGTATACTGTAAGCCTCTGCACTACTGTACCACCGTTTGGTTATTTTAGTAACTAAATTTACCGGTACAGTAGTGTGACTCACAGGTAAAAAAAAGCACCTGGTTGTCAAGGACTATTTCAACCGCTACCAAAAAAAAAACTGCTAATGGTAGCAGGGATCAGGCCTGGCTCTGCTAACACAGCGGTTTTGTGTGTTTTGTGTTTTTTGTAAGTGACATTAATCTATTGATTACTACACTTGCCTGGGTGGGGTGGGGTGGGCTGGGTGTAGGGGTTAAACGCAGGTGCTGGCAGGAATCAGTGCTGATCGTGCAAACACCGCGTTTTGGGAACCCTAAACTATGGGGACGCTAGTATAGTTCTGATCAGATCAGATATTGATCTGTTCAAACACTGTACTAGTAATGCAAGTGTATGTGTGTGTGTGTATGTGTGTGTGTATGTGGCAATCAAGGGATTATTTCTAACTATGCGCCGGGGATCTACGCTAAACCTACTTGGGACAGAAAATAATTTGCTAGCGCTAACTCAAGTCACAATCACACTAATACAAAAATACAGTAAACCCCTATATTACGTGTGTACAGTGTGCAATGTGATAGGGGGGAAGGGGTTAACTGGGGGTGATCAGGGGGTTAAATATTTATTGGGGGGTGGTGGGTATCCTAACCCTAAAAGGAACGGCCGCAAGCGCTTAACCTTGTCACAAGTCACACTAATACAGGTACTGTATATAGGAAACTGCTATATACTATACGCAGTGTGTGTTGTGACAGGGGGTGTAGGGGTGAACTGGGTGTGATCAGGGAGTTAAATCTTTATTGGGGGGGGTGGTGGGGACCCTAAACCTTCTTGGGACAGAAACAAACTCGCTAGTGCTAACTCAAGTCACAATCACACTAATACAAAATACAGTAAACCACTATATTACCTGTGTATTAGAGGGCAATGTGACAGGGGGGAAGGGGTTAACTGGGGGTGATCAGGGGGTTAAATATTTATTGGGGGGGTTGGCGGGTATCCTAAGTATAAAAAGGAAGGGCTGCAAGCGCTAAACCTGGTCACAAGGCACACTTATACAGGTATATAGGAAAATGCTATATACTGTATACAGTGTGTGTTGTGACAGGGGGTGTAGGGGTGATCAGGGGGGATCAGGGGGTTACATCTTTATTGGGAGGGGGTGGCGGGAACCCTAAACCTCCTTGGGACAGAAACTAACTCGCTAGCGCTAACTCAAGTCACAACAATCACACTAATACAAAATACAGTAAAACACTATATTACGTGTGTATTAGTGTGCAATGTGACCGGGGGAGGGGTTAACAGGGGGTGATCAGGGGGGATCAGGGGGTTAAATCTTTATGGGGGGGTATCCTAAGTGTAAAAGGAAGGGCCGCAAGCGCTAAACCTGGTCACAAGTCACACTTATACAGGTATATAGGAAACTGCTATATACAGTATACAGTGTGTGTTGTGACAGGGGGTGCAGGGGTTAACTTAGGGGGGCGATCGGGGGTGAAATGTACCTATCTAAGTGTGTGTGGGTGTGCTGGTGCAGTACTCACAGTTTATATCTGCTCTCTCCCCTTGATGAATCCAAAAAGGATCATGGGAGGGGAGAGCGGGTCTTTTCTGTGCCTGTGTTTACATTACACAGGCACAGAATAGTATCTGATTGGGCCGGACCGATCAACAGGTCCAGGCCAAACATTATTGGCCTGGACCTGATGACTGATCGGTTCTGAAGCCAATCAGATCATCAGCGGTGCCGGGGGCACGTGGGAGCGCACCCCAGAGCAGCTGGAGCGAGCGACGTAGCGATACGTCGCTTTGCCTGCAGGGGGCTGACAGCCGCAGTATATAGTCTTGCAGCAGTCGGCAAGTGGTTAACTTAGCACATAAGCACCTTTGTATGAAGCTTCTTACTGCTTGTATGCATATTTTATGTATTTTATGAATTCTTTACAACTTTTTAGCACCATATACGCATCTTTCTAGTGTGCTGGTTTATGTGCTAACCATTTATTGGTTTACAAACATAATTGTTATCAACATTTCACGTTATTATATTTAATTAATATTTCATATTAGGTGGCGCCACCACTCACTTGCACAAAGTGGGATTAAATCTTCATATTTCTTGAGAGATATGGTTGATAAATATATCACTGTCCCACTTGAAGAAATCCAAACCACACTGTGTTCATTCTGCTACACTGCTCCCCCTTAACCACAAGCCGGCATACACAGTCTGATCCATAAGGGATCGGCTTGGGGATGTCCGAGGAGTACTCACAGATCACTTTTCCAGTTCAGTTTGTCGTGATAACCCATAGGCATTGCCATTCTGTTTTCCGGGGCGGTAGTGAATAGTAAAGTCATACGGTTGTAGCTCCAAACTCCAGCGCAAAAACCGGGCATTGTCTCCTGCCACTCGGTTTAGCCATACCAATGGGTTGTGATCCGTGAGTAGGGTGAACTGCTGCCTGTACAAGTAGGGCTGAAGCTTCTTTAGGGCCCACACTATAGCCAGGCATTCTTTTTCTATGGAGGCATAGCTCACTTCCCTGGGGAGAAGCTTCCTTCTCAAGTACGCTACAGGGTGTTCTCCGCCATCTTCTCCAACCTGGCTCAATACCGCTCCCAATCCAAACATTGAAGCATCTGTGTGAACAAGGAATCATTTAGATGGATTGGGAGCAGCTAGTGCAGGACTATTAACAAGGGCCTGTTTGAGCTGTTGGAAAGCCTGTTCACACTCTGGGGCCCATACTACCTGGCGGGGAAGGTTCTTTCTAGACAGGTCAGTGAGGGGTTTGGCCAGGGTGCTGTAGTTTGGGACAAATTTGCTGTAGTAGCCAGCCATCCCTAGGAATGCTAAAACCTGGGTTTTGGTACGGGGGGTTGGCCACTGGGCCACTGCCTCGACTTTGGCAGGTTCAGGCTTTTGTTTCCCGCACCCAACCCAGTGTACCAAGTACTGCACTTCCGCCATCCCAATATGACATATGCTCAGTTTGAGGGTTAGACTGGCATCTCTGATCCGGTCTATCACCGCTCCTATGTGTCTCAGAAACCATCGAGCAGCCGGTCTAGCATCCGTTGGAGCATGGCTGGGGCATTTTTCATCCCGAATGGCATGACCTTGAATTGGAACAACCCAAAGGGGGTGACAAAGGCCGACTTGGGAATGGCATCTGGGGCTACGGGGATTTGCCAATATCCCTTACATAGATTGATGGTCATGAGGTATCGACCTCTGGCCATTCAATCTAAGAGCTTATCTATCCTGGGCATGGGGTAGGCGTCTGATACTGTTTTAACATAAAATGGGTCATAAAAAGAAAAGAGAAGGCGCCTGGCCCTTTAAATAAAAGATTGTTGAACCTGCTGCCCTTTTAATTGTAATAAAACAATAAATAGGTATATATCATAGGTAAAAAGGCGCTGGTAATCTTAATATATCACGTGTTATAAAAATTAATAGGTGATTTAAAGTGTAATATATGTGATTAAAAATTGCTACAAATATATATATGATCTACTATTGGTGCAATTAGCAAAGAAAAGTGCATACCAGTGCAATTTCAATTCAGAAGTGTTTGTGCTTCTCAAAGTAAATTAATCCTCAAAGGTGTGGATCAGTGAACCAATAAATAGATATATAAAGAATTCCATACAAAAATCACATAAGAATATATAAAAATATAAATATATAAATGTGCTCCAAGTAGTGTTTAAAAGTCCAGGCAATAGCATGCAATCAAAATTGTGCTTAGTGGATTCTTATTAATCCCTTCACAGTGCTCCAGGTGCTGGGATGTGACAACCGTCAATTAAGAAGTGCTTGTGCTTCTCAAAGTAAATTAATCCACAAAGGTGTGGATCAGTGAACCAATAAATAAATATATAAAGAATTCCATACAAAAATCACATAAGGATATATAAAAAAAATCACATAAGAATATATAAAAAAGTATAAATATATAAATGTGCTCCAAGTAGTGTTTAAAAGTCCAAGCAATAGCATGCAATCAAAATTGTGCTTGGTGAATTCTTATTAATCCATTCACAGTGCTCCAGGTGCTGGGATGTGACAACCGTGGCCTCTTACCAGCTAGCAGCAGGTCACAAGGACCCCCAACGCCTGTGATCCCTTTATTGGGTGGATCAGACCTCTCCTCGATTGCTTGGATCTCTGGCTCCTATATTACTCGAGTTGGACCATGTAGTCCCCCCATACACATAAAGATATAGAAGAATAAATAGCCTCCAATAGTGAAATACTGTTTTATTCTCCAAAAAACATACACTATAAGGTGACAATTAGCCTCTTACTATTTGTTGTGCCCTCCTGGCACTGGGCAATTCGGCAGTACAAAATTGTTTTTTTGGGTCTTAGGAAGATATTCTCCGGGGATCTGCAGCACCCTGTATCTCCTTTCCCCCTTTCTTTGTATTGCGGCGGTGGATGTGTATCCCAGCCTCTGTTCCGAATGCCTCTGTGTGTTACTTCCGGGTTAGCATTGACCACAATGCATTTCGCTTCGACTGCCTGAGGACGCTCGTTAAGCGAAATGCATTGTGGTCATTGCTAACCCGGAAGTAACACACAGAGGCATTCGGAACAGAGGCTGGGATACACATCCACCACCGCAATACAAAGAAAGGGGGAAAGGAGATACAGGGTGCTGCAGATCCCCGGAGAATATCTTCCTAAGACCCAAAAAATGATTTTGTACTGCCGAATTGCCCAGTGCCAGGAGGGCACAACAAATAGTAAGAGGCTAATTGTCACCTTATAGTGTATGTTTTTTGGAGAATAAAACAGTATTTCACTATTGGAGGCTATTTGTTCTTCTATATCTTTATGTGTATGGGGGGACTACATGGTCCAACTCGAGTAATATAGGAGCCAGAGATCCAAGCAATCGAGGAGAGGTCTGATCCACCCAATAAAGGGATCACAGGCGTTGGGGGTCCTTGTGACCTGCTGCTAGCTGGTAAGAGGCCACGGTTGTCACATCCCAGCACCTGGAGCACTGTGAATGGATTAATAAGAATTCACCAAGCACAATTTTGATTGCATGCTATTGCTTGGACTTTTAAACACTACTTGGAGCACATTTATATATTTATACTTTTTTATATATTCTTATGTGATTTTTTTTTATATATCCTTATGTGATTTTTGTATGGAATTCTTTATATATTTATTTATTGGTTCACTGATCCACACCTTTGTGGATTAATTTACTTTGAGAAGCACAAGCACTTCTTAACCACTTACCGCCCGCCCGCCGTCATATGACGGCGGGACGGTGCGGCTATTATCCTGGGCGGACGTCATATGACGTGACCCAGGAAATGCACGGCAGGCGCGCGATCGCGGGCGCGCCGCCGTGCACTGCCGGTGTCGGGGTGTCCCCGGGACACCCCCCGTCACCGGCAGGGGGGAAACAGCCACTGGGCGTGGCTGTTTCCCACATGATCGGCTGTGTTCCAATGACACAGCCGATCACAATGGAGGCGGCCGGGAGATGACCGCGCATGCGCGATCGGGAGCGCGCAGCGCGGTCATGTCGGTGGCACTGTGTTCCGTAGGAACACAGCTGTCACCGGCAGTAGTAAACAGTCACTAATAGTGACTGTTTACTATGTGATCGGCTGTGAATCCATTCACAGCCGATCAGAAAATGTAAACAAAGAGCAGTAACTCACTGTTACTAGCTCTTCTCCCCTCATACAGCTTCCAGTATGAGGGGAGAAGAGCTAGAAATAGTGAGTTACTGCTCTGTACACATGTAAAAGTAAAATCACACTAATAAAGGTTCCCCCCACACAGTCCTCAGCCCCCCCCCAATGTCACCTGTCACCCAACAGTCACCTCATCAGTGCCCAGAAATTGACACCCATAACGTTCACATGTGAGCGCAGCGATCGCAGGCAGAATCACCGCGATTCTGCCCGCAATCCGGAAATCATTGCAAATTGCGGGACGCCTGTGCGTTGCCCGTTTTTTGCAATAGCACCCCAAACGCTGTGCGATGTTGCCACCATTTCCGCCTGCCGAATCGCGGTAACATCGCGCAAACAACGCATGACGCCCAAAAAAGGTACAAGAGCTTCTTTGGGGCGTCATGCATTGTTTGCGTGATGTTACCGCGATTCGGCAGGCGGAAATCGCAGCAACATCGCACAGCGTTTGGGGTGCTATTGCAAATCACGGGCAACGCACAGGCGTCCCGCAATTTGCAATGATTTCTGGATCGCGGGCAGAATCGCAGTGATTCTGCCCGTGATCGCTACGCTCACATGTGAACGTAGCCTAAAATTCACCGGTCACCAGAGACTGCCATCAGTACCGCCGTGCACCATCGCCCGTCACCTGTCACCCATGAGTGACCATCGCCCGTCACCTGTCACCCCATCAATCACCGTCACCTGTCACCCCATCAGTCATCGTCACCTGTCACCCCATCAGTCACCGTCATCTGTCACCCTATCAATCATCGTCACTTGACACCCCATCAGTGATCCTCACTTGTCACCCCATCAATCATCGTCACATGTCACCCCGTCAGTGATTGTCATCTGTCACCCCATCAATCATCGTCACTTGTCACCTCATCAATCATCGTCACCTGTCACCTCATCAGTCATCGTCACCTGTCACCCCATCAGTCATCGTCACCTGTCACCCCATCAGTCATCGTCACCTGTCACCCCATCAGTCATTGTCACCTGTCACCCCATCAGTCATCGTCACCTGTCACCCCATCAGTCATCGTCACCTGTTTGCCATATGCATGCAATCACTTACTGACCGCCTAACGACTATATGCGTCGGCCATTAAAAGCTAAATACTGGGGTTATGGCAGCAGATAACCCCCATAACCCTGGTATTTTTTGAAACGGCGGGCGGTCGGCTTTCAGATAAGGGTGGTCCCAGTGGCGGATTCGCCGGGGAATTACCCTTACGGTGCAGGGGAAGAGGTGCCCCCCCCCCTCCTGCCGCGTCCCAGACGTTTTCCCAGCTTACCGGACCCGCCGGCAGCGGGGAAAACTATCCGGTCCCGGATCCTCAGAGACAGGAAGTCGAGTGAGGGCAAGATGGCCCTCACTCAACTCTATGGTCTTGGAGGACCGGAGCTACGTCAAAAGACGTTGCCTAGCAACCGGTTTAAAGGGCCGCTTTTTTTTTTTCTTTTTTTTTTTTTCCTCTTTCAACAATTTTTTTTTTTCTTTTCTTTTTTAGTGTAGTTGTGAGGTGTGAGGTCTTTTTGACCCCAGATCTCACAATAAAGAGGACCTGTCATGCCTATTTCTATTACAAGGGATGTTTACATTCCTTGTAATAGGAATAAAAATGATCAAAACATTTTTTTTTTTTAAACTGTGTAAAAATAAAAAAATAATAAATAAAATAAATAGGAAAAAAAAAAAAATTAAAGCGCCCTGTCCCCGTTAGCTCGCGCGCAGAAGCAAATGCATACGCAATTCCCGCCCACATATGTAAACGGTGTTCAAACCATACATGTGAGGTATCGCCGCGATCGTTAGAGCGAGAGCAATAATTTGAGCCCTAGACCTTCTCTGTAACTCTAAGCTAGTAACCTGCAGAAATTTTTAAAATGTTGCCTATGGGGATTTTTAAGTACCAATGTTTGGCGCCATTCTGTGAGCATGCGCAATTTTGAAGCATGACATGTTGGGTATCTAATTACTCGGCGTAATATTATCTTTCACATTATGGAAAAAAATTGTGCTAAATTTACTGTTTTCTTATTTTTTAGTTCAAAAAAGTGAATTTTTTTCAAAAAAATCGCATCTGGAAGACTGCTGCGCAAATATGGTGTGATAAAAAATATTGCAACAATCTCCATTTTATTCTCTAGGGTCTCTGCTAAAAAAAATATATATAATGTTTGGGGGTTAAAAGTAGTTTTCTAGCAAAAAAAATGATTTTAGCTTGTAAACACCAAGTGTCAAAAATAGGCCCAGTCTTAAAGCTGATAAATGGACAACTTTGTGTAAAGCGCTACTTGGATGTTAGGCCTATGTGTGTGGCCAGGCTGTGAAAAAGTGTTACACATGTGGTATCGCCATACTCAGGAGGAATAGCAGAATGTATTTTGGGGTGCAATTTTTGCTATGTACATGCTATGTGTTAGAAATATTGCATAAATGGACAGCTTTGTGTAAAAAAAAATGTGTTTTCATTTTCTTTCCACATTTTCCAAAAACTTGTGGAAAAAAATGACATATTCAAAAGACTCATTATGCCTCAAAAATTATACGTTGGGCTGTTTGCTTTCCAAAATGGGGTCATTTTATGGGGGTTTCCATTGTCCTGGTGCTCCAGGGCCTTCAAAAGTGCGATAGGTTGTCAGGAAATTATATGTGTAATTTGTGCTCCTAGAATGCCGGACGGGGCTACTTGAATGTTAGGCCTCTGTATGTGGCCAGGCTGTGAAAAAGTCTCACACATGTGGTATCGCCATACTCAGGAGGAGTAGTAGAATGTGTTTTGGGGTGTAGTTGCAAGTATACATGTGCTGTGTGAGAGAAATAACCTGTTAATATGGCAATTTGTAAAAAAAAAAAAAAAAAAAAAAAAAAAAAAAATCTTCATTTTGCAAAGAGTTGTGGGAAAAAATGACAACTTCAAAAAACTCTCCATGCCCCTTATTAAATACCTTGGAATGTCTACTTTCCAAAAAGGGGTCATTTGGGGGGTATTTGTACTTTCCTGACTTTTTAGTGTCTCAAGAAATGAGATAGGCCTTCAGTACATCAGGTGTGAGCAAGTGTGATCAATTTTCAATGATTCGCACCATAGCTTGTGGACTCTATAACTTTCACAAAGACCAAATAATGTACACTTACTTAGGTTATTTTTACCAAAGATAAGTAGCAGTATAAATTTTAGCCAAAATTTGTGAAGAAAAATGACTAATTTGCAAAATTTTATGACAGAAACAAAGAAAAATGCGTTTTTTCACGATATTTTCAGTCTTTTTTTATTTATAGCACAAAAAATAAAAAACCCAGTATTGATCAAATACCATCAAAAGAAAGCTCTATTTGTGTGAAAAAAAAGACACAATTTTTGTATGGGTACAGTGTTGCATGACTAAGTAATTCTCAGTCAAAGTGTGAGAGCGCTGAAAGCTGAAAATCGGTCTGGGCAGGAAGGGGGTGAAAGTGCACTGTAGGCAAGTGGTTAATTGACGGTTGTCACATCCCAGCACCTGGAGCACTGTGAAGGGATTAATAAGAATCCACCAAGCACAATTTTGATTGCATGCTATTGCCTGGACTTTTAAACACTACTTGGAGCACATTTATATATTTATATTTTTATATATTCTTATGTGATTTTTGTATGGAATTCTTTATATATCTATTTATTGGTTCACTGATCCACACCTTTGTGGATTAATTTACTTTGAGAAGCACAAGCACTTCTGAATTGAAATTGCACTGGTATGCACTTTTCTTTGCTAATTGCACCAATAGTAGATCATATATATATTTGTAGCAATTTTTAATCACATATATTACACTTTAAATCACCTATTAATTTTTATAACACGTGATATATTAAGATTACCAGCGCCTTTTTACCTATGATATATACATAAAATGGGTCATGCTGGTGCAAAGTAGACAGGAGCTGGTCCTTACAGGTGATGGAGTGGGAGTAGCAAGATATGGCAAGTCAATTACAATACAAATATAAATATAATCCATCAGAGTAATCAGAAGTAAATGTGGTGGTTTAAAGTTGATTGGAGATGTGTGTTGGCTCTTTAAGATGGCTGCTCAGCGTTCAAGCAAGAAGGGGCTTGTGGATAACTAAGGAAGAAACACAAGCGCCATCTAAGTGCAGCATATCAAGTATTTATTGTGGCAAAAGTATACAAGTACCCACACTTGAGTAAAAGAAACAGCTTCTGGCGTTGTATATCAAAAGTCCCCTAAAGGATGGCTTCAGGCCTGAAAGCCTGAAATGGCTTTGTCGCCTTGGTAACCCCCTTGCACCTGGAAATCGATGACAGGAGAAGCCGCGCGGACTCTTTGTCATGCCACAGAAAGTCTGACATCCTTTAGCCGTGTCCTGGTCTGCTATAGCCGCCAAGGCCATCCTGATACATCCCTCCCTTCAGGGGATTTTTGATATACAACGCCAGAAGCTGTGTCTTTTACTCAAGTGTGAGTACTTGTATACTTTTGCCACAATAAATACTTTATATGCTGCACTTAGATGGTGCTTGTGTTTCATCCTCAGTCTGATACTGTTTTGTCATTGAGTCTCTGGTAGTCTACACAGAAGCGGGTAGTTCCATCCCGCTTTGGTACCAAGACCATCGGAGAAGCCCAAGGACTATCAGATGCTTCTATGACCCCGAGACAGAGCATCTCTCGTATCTCCTGTCTTATGTGTTCCCTGACAGCCTCAGGTATTCTGTAGGGAGTCTTTCTGAGGGGTGGCTGTTCCGAGGTATCTACTCAGTACATTGCCAGCAGAGTATATCCAGGTACTTTTGAGAAAGTTGCTCCCTTCGTGGTTAGCAATTGCCGGGCCTGGATGCGCTCTTGGGGGCTTAACCTTACCCCCAGCTGAACCTCCCCCAGAAGGTCTCCCCATCCGGGAGAAGACCCCCATCAGCGCCTCAGCCACTGTCTTCGCGTGTATATTTGTTGGAGCCACAGCCTCTGGATACCGGGTCGTATAGTCAATTATTGTCAGGATGTACTTTTTGCCGGATGGGCTGGGTTTGGTGAGGGGTCCTACAATATCTACGGCTTCCCATCCGAACGGCTCCTCTATGATGGGTAGGGGTTGTTATTTGGCCTTGTTTCGATCCCCCCATTTCCCTACCCTTTGACAGGTGTCACACTTTTGAAAGTACTGTCTAACATCTCTGGAGATGCAAGGCCAAAAGAAGGTGTGTGTAAGCCGGTATCTAGCATGGCTGCCCCCTAAGTGGCTCGACAGGGGGATATCTTGGGCTGTCTACATTAATTCTCTCCTGTATTTCTGGGGGACCACTAATTGTCGGGTAGGGACTGGTAGGGACCTGGCTGTGACCTTCTCTGAGTCACGGTACAATAACCCCTGGTGCCAGGAATATTTCTCTCCCTCTAATCCTGTCTGTGACTGGGTTAGTTTATCCCTATAGACCTGTAATGTGGGGTCACTCAGGGTTTCCTGCCCAAATGCTGCAGGGGTATCCCAGGGAATGAGGTTAATGCTTTGGGGAAGTAGTCTTACCGGGACCTCAGAGGGCGTGCTGTTTTCCATGGTGTGGGCCTGGAACCGGATGGTAACTGGGTATGTCTCGTCAATGACCTGGGCTGGTACAAAAGCTGAAGTCAACTGGCCGAGATCGTTCCCCAGCAGGACATCAGCGGGAAATTCCTGAATCAACCCCACAATAATTAATCCGGATCCAGCACCCCAGTTCAGGTGTACTCTTGCCATGGGAAGCCTGTGTATTGCTCCCCCTGCAACCCACATGGCTACGGAACCTCCGGTGCATTCAGCATCTGGAACCAGGTGACGTTTTACAAGGTCAGCCTCGTGTAGGATACTCCAGTGTTCCTCCAATTCTTCAGCTCTGAGGTGGTCTGTGGCAGCCTCAGCTTGATAACAATAAGCGGCAGCCAGTGCTGGGTGAGGTGGCCCTGGTTGGATCCTCGCTGCTTGGTCCTGGTCCTGAGTGTAGTGTCTCTGATAGTGCCCAAATTTCTTGCACAAATGGCACTGCACTCCGTTGCGCCCGGGGTGTTGATTTGCCGGGGGGTTAGTAATTAGTCCTGGGAGTTGTAATTCTGGTGACCCTGGGTTATTGTTCAGCGGTCTGGGGTTTGGTCTGAAGCCACTCCGTGATTGCCTGCGGGCATCTTGATATTCATCAGCCTGCCTGGCCGCTTCAGGGAGAGTGGTAGGTTTGCGGTCCCTTACCCACTCCTGTACCTCTGGGTTTAGTCCATTATCACTTCAGATATCAGTCAGTGTATTCATTGATCAGTTGTGGAACATTCTATAATATTCACAGACCTGTAGCATTCTAGATCACTTCAGATATAAATCAGTGTATTCATTTATCAGTTGTGGAACATTCTATAATATTCATAGACATGTAGGGTTCTAGATAGCTTCACATTTCAGTCCGTGTATTTGTTGATCAATTGCGGAACATTCTATAACTATCACAGACCTATAAGGTTCTAGATCACTTCAGATATCAGTCAGGGTATTCATTAAACAGTTGTGAAACATTCTATAATATTCACAGACCTATAGGGTTCTATATCACTTCAGATATCAGTCAGTGTATTTATTGATCAGTTGTGAAACATTCTACAATATTCACAGACCTGTAGGGTTCTAAATCACTTCAGATATCATTCAGTGTATTCATTAAAAAGTTGTGGAACATTCTAGAACTATCACAGACCTATAGGGTTCTAGATCACTTCAGATATCAGTCAGTGTATTCATTTATCAGTTGTGGAACATTCTAGAACTATCACAGACCTATAGGGTTCTAGGTCACTTCAGATATCCGTTAGTGTATTCACTGATAAGTTGTGGAACATTCTATAATATTTAGACCTATAGGGTTCTAGATCACTTCAGATATCAGTCAGTGTATTCATTGATCAGATGTGGAACATTCTATAATATTCACAGACCTGTAGGATTCTAGATCACTTCAGATATAAGTCAGTGTATTCATTAAACAGTTGTGGAACATTCTATAATATTCACAGACCTATAGGGTTCTAGATCACTTCAGATATCAGTCAGTGTATTCATTGTTCAGTTGTGGAACATTCTAAAATATTCACAGACCTGTAGGGTTCTAGATCACTTCAGATATCAGTCAGTGTATTCATTGATCAGTTGTGGAACATTCTATAATATTCATAGACCTAATTGTTTATAGATCACTTCAGATATCAGTCAGTGTATTCATTGATCAGTTGTGGAACATTCTATAATATTCACAGACCTGTAAGGTTTTAGATCACATCAGATATCACTCAGTGTATTCGTTGATCAGTTGTGGAACATTGTATAATTATCACAGACCTGTAAGGTTTTAGATCACATCAGATATCAGTCAGTGTATTCATTTTTCAGTTGTGGACCATTCTATAACAATCACAGACCTATAGGGTTCTATATCTCTTAAGATATCAGTCAGTGTATTCATTAATTATATGTGGAACATTCTATGATATTCACAGACCTATAGGGTTCTATATCTCTTAAGATATCAGTCAGTGTATTCATTAATTATATGTGGAACATTCTATAATATTCACAGACCTGTAGGGTTCTAGATCACTTCAGATATCAGTCAGTGTATTCATTAAACAGTTGTGGAACATTCTATAATTATTACAGACCTATAGGGTTCTAGATTGCTTCAGATATCAGTCAGTGTATTTGTTGATCAGTTGTGGAACATTCTATAATATTTGCAGACCTATAGGGTACTAGATCACATCAGATATCAGCCAGTGTATTCATTGATCAGTTCAGGAACATTATATAACTATCACAGACCTATAAGGTTCTAGATCACTTCAGATATCAGTCAGGGTATTAATTTATCAGTTGTGGGACATTCTATAATATTCAC
This sequence comes from Pelophylax lessonae, assembly GCF_965119305.1. Classification (NCBI taxonomy): domain Eukaryota; kingdom Metazoa; phylum Chordata; class Amphibia; order Anura; family Ranidae; genus Pelophylax; species Pelophylax lessonae. The sequence goes on from NC_138777.1 coordinate 130,310,569, forward strand.
AGACCTATAGGGTTCTAGATCACTTCAGATATCAGTCAGTGTATTCATTGATCAGTTGTGTAACATTCTATAATTATCACAGACCTATAGGGTTATAGATCACTTCAGATATCAGTCAGTGTATTCATTGATCAGTTGTGGAATATTCTATAATTATCACAGACTTATAGGGTTCTAGATCACTTCAGATATCAGTCAGTGTATTCATTGTTCAGTGGTGGAACATTCTATAATATTCATAGACCTATAGGGTTCTAGATCACTTCAGATATCAGTCAGTGTGTTCATTGTTCAGTTGTGGAACATTGTATAATATTCACAGACCTGTAGGATTCTATATCACTTCAGATATCAGTCAGTGTATTCATTGATCAGTTGTGGAACATTCTATAATATTCACAGATCTAATTGTTTATAGATTACTTCAGATATCAGTCAGAGTTCTCAGTTGTGGAACATTCTAAAATATTCACATACCTTTTTGTTTATAGATCACTTCAGATATAAGTCAGTGTATTCATTGATCAGTTGTGGAACATTCTATAATATTCACAGACCTAAGTGTTTATAGATTACTTCAGATATCAGTCAGAGTGGTCAGTTGTGGAACATTCTAAAATATTCACATACCTATTTGTTTATAGATCACTTCAGATATCAGTCAGTGTATTCATTGATCAGTTGTGAAACATTCTGTAATATTCACACACCTGTAGGGTTCTAGATCACATCAGATATCATTCAGTGTATTCATTGATCAGATGTGGAACATTCTATAATGATCACAGACCTATAGGGTTCTAGATCACTTCAGATATCAGTCAGTGTATTCATTTATCAGTTCTGGAACATTCTTTAACAATCACAGACCTATAAGGGTTCTTTATCACTTAAGATATCAGTCAGTGTATTCTTTAATTATATGTGGAACATTCTATAATATTCACAGACCTGTGGGATTCTAGATCACTTCAGATATCAGTCAGTGTATTCATTAAACAGTTGTGGAACATTCTATAATTATTACAGACCTATAGGGTTGTAGATCGCTTCAGATATCAATCAGTGTATTTGTTGATCAGTTGTGGAACATTGTATAATATTCTCAGACCTATAGGGTTCTAGATCACATCAGATATCAGCCAGTGTATTCATTGATCAGTTCAGGAACATTATATAACTATCACAGACCTATAAGGTTCTAGATCACTTCAGATATCAGTCAGGGTATTCATTTATCAGTTTTGGAACATCTATAATATTCACAGACCTGTAGGGTTCTAGATCACTTCAGATATCAGTCAGTGTATTCATTGATCAGTTGTGCAACATTCTAAAATCATCACAGACCTATAGGGTTCTAGATCACTTCAGATATCAGTCAGTGTATTTGTTGACAAGTTGTGGAACATTCTAGGACTATCACAGACTTATAGGGTTCTAGATCACTTCAGATATGAGTCAGTGTATTCATTGACCAGTTGTGGAACATTCTATAATATTCACAGACCTATAGGGTTCTAGATTGCTTCAGATATCAGTCAGTGTATTCATTGATCAGTTGTGGAACATTCTATAATATTCAAAGACCCGTAGGATTCTGGATCACATCAGATATCAATCAGTGTATTCATTGATCAGTTGTGGAACATTCTAGAACTATCACAGACCTATAGGGTTCTAGATTACTTCAGAAATCAGTCAGTGTATTCATTGATCAGTTTTAGAACATTCTATAATATTCACAGACCTGTAGGGTTCTAGATCACTTCAGATATCAGTCAGTGTATTCATTGATCAGTTGTGGAACATTCTATAATATTCACAGACCTGTAGCATTCTAGATCACTTCAGATATAAATCAGTGTATTCATTTATCAGTTGTGGAACATTCTATAATATTCACAGACATATAGGGTTCTAGATCACTTCAGACGTCAGTGAGTATATTCATTTATCAGTTGTGGAACATTCTATAATATTCATAGACATGTAGGGTTCTAGATAGCTGCAGATTTCAGTCAGTGTATTTGTTGATCAATTGTGGAACATTCTAGAACTATCACAGACCTATAGGGTTCTAGATTACTTCAGATATCAGTCAGTGTATTCATTGGTCAGTTGTGGAACATTCTATAATATTCACAGACCTATAGGGTTCTAGATCACTTCAGAAATCAGTCAGTGTATTTATTGATCAGTTGTGGAACATTCTATAATACTCTCAGATCTATAGGGTTCTAGATCACTTCAGATATCAGTCAGTGTATTCATTGATCAGTTGTGGAACATTCTATAACTATCACAGACCTATAAGGTTCTAGATCACTTCAGATATCAGTCAGTGTATTTATTGATCAGTTGTGAAACATTCTACAATATTCACAGACCTGTAGGGTTCTAAATCACTTCAGATATCAGTCAGTGTATTCACTAAACAGTTGTGGAATGTTCTATAATTATCACAGACCTATAGGGTTCTAGATCACTTCAGATATCAGTCAGTGTATTCATTTATCAGTTGTGGAACATTCTAGAACTATCACAGACCTATATGGTTCTAGATCACTTCAGATATCCGTCAGTGTATTTACTGATCAGTTGTGGAACATTCTATAATATTTAGACCTATAGTGTTCTAGACTAGTTCAGATATAAGTTAGTGTATTCATTAAACAGTTGTGGAACATTCTATAATATTCACAGACCTATAGGGTTCTAGATCACTTCAGATATCAGTCAGTGTATTCATTGATCAGATGTGGTACATTCTATAATATTCTCAGACCTGTAGGGTTCTAGATCACTTCAGATATCAGTCAGTGTGTTCATTGATCAGTTGTGGAATATTCTAGAACTATCACAGACATATAGGGTTCTAGATCACTTCAGATATCAGTCAGTGTATTCATTGATCAGTTTTTGAACATTCTATAATATTCAAAGACCTATAGGGTTCTAGATCACTTCAGATATCAGTCAGTGTGTTCATTGTTCAGTTGTGGAACATTGTATAATATTCACAGACCTGTAGGATTCTATATCACTTCAGATATCAGTCAGTGTATTCATTGTTCAGTTGTGGAACATTATATAATATTCACAGACCTGTAGGGTTCTGGATCCCATCAGATATCAAACAGTGTATTCATTGATCAGTCGTGGAACATTCTAGAACTATCACAGACCTATAGGGTTCTAGAACACTTCAGATATCAGTAAGTGTATTCATTGATCAGTTTTAGAACATTCTATAATATTCACATACCTATAGGGTTCTAGATCACTTCAGATATAAGTCAGTGTATTCATTGATCAGTTGTGGAACATTCTGTAATATTCACAGACCTGTAGGGTTCTAGATTACTTCAGATATCAGTCAGTGTATTCATTGTTCAGTTGTGGAACATTGTATAATATTCACAGACCTGTAGGGTTCTAGATCACTTCAGATATCAGTCAGTGTATTCATTGTTCAGTTGTGGAACATTCTAAAATATTCACAGACCTGTAGGGTTCTAGATCACTTCAGATATCAGTCAGTGTATTCATTGATCAGTTGTGGAACATTCTATAATATTCATAGACCTAATTGTTTATAGATCACTTCAGATATCAGTCAGTGTATTCATTGATCAGTTGTGGAACATTCTATAATATTCACAGACCTGTAGGGTTTTAGATCACATCAGATATCACTCAGTGTATTCATTGATCAGTTGTGGAACATTGTATAATTATCACAGACCTATAGGGTTCTAGATCACTTCAGATATCAGTCAGTGTATTCATTTTTCAGTTGTGGACCATTCTATAACAATCACAGACTTATAGGGTTCTATATCTCTTAAGATATCAGTCAGTGTATTCATTAATTATATGTGGAACATTCTATAATATTCACAGACCTATAGGGTTCTATATCTCTTAAGATATCAGTCAGTGTATTCATTAATTATATGTGGAACATTCTATAATATTCACAGACCTGTAGGGTTCTAGATCACTTCAGATATCAGTCAGTGTATTCATTAAACAGTTGTGGAACATTCTATAATTATTACAGACCTATAGGGTTCTAGATTGCTTCAGATATCAGTCAGTGTATTTGTTGATCAGTTGTGGAACATTCTATAATATTCGCAGACCTATAGGGTACTAGATCACATCAGATATCAGCCAGTGTATTCATTGATCAGTTCAGGAACATTATATAACTATCACAGACCTATAAGGTTCTAGATCACTTCAGATATCAGTCAGGGTATTAATTTATCAGTTGTGGGACATTCTATAATATTCACAGACCTATAGGGTTCTAGATCACTTCAGATATCAGTCAGTGTATTCATTAAACAGTTGTGGAACATTCTATAATTATCACAGACCTATAGGGTTATAGATCACTTCAGATATCAGTCAGTGTATTCATTGATCAGTTGTGGAATATTCTATAATTATCACAGACTTATAGGGTTCTAGATCACTTCAGATATCAGTCAGTGTATTCATTGTTCAGTTGTGGAACATTCTATAATATTCATAGACCTATAGGGTTCTAGATCACTTCAGATATCAGTCAGTGTATTCATTGATCAGTTGTGGAACATTCTATAATATTCACAGATCTAATTGTTTATAGATTACTTCAGATATCAGTCAGAGTTCTCAGTTGTGGAACATTCTAAAATATTCACATACCTTTTTGTTTATAGATCACTTCAGATATAAGTCAGTGTATTCATTGATCAGTTGTGGAACATTCTATAATATTCACAGACCTGTAGGGTCCTAGATCACATCAGATATCACTCAGTGTATTCATTGATCAGTTGTGGAACATTCTATAATTATCACAGACCTATAGGGTTCTAGATCACTTCAGATATCAGTCAGTGTATTCATTGATCAGTTGTGGAACATTCTATAATTATCACAGACATATATGGTTCTAGATCACTTCAGATATCAGTCAGTGTATTCATTAATCAGTTGTGGAACATTCTATAGTCACAGACCTGTAGGGTTCTAGATTACTTCAGATATCAGTCAGTGTGTTCATTGATCAGTTGTGGAACATTCTATAATATTCACAGACCTATATGGTTTTAGCTCATTTCAGCTATCAGTCAGTGTATTCATTGTTCAGTTGTCGAACATTCTATAATAATTACAGACCTGTACGGTTCTAGATCACTTCAGATATCATTCAGTGTATTCATTGATCAGTTGTGGAACATTCTATAATATTCACAGACCTATTTGTTTTTAGATCACTTCAGATACCAGTCAGAGTGGTCAGTTGTGGAACATTCTATAATATTCACAGACCTATTTGTTTATAAATCACTTCATATATCAGTCAGAGTATTCATTGATCAGTTGTGGAACATTCTATAAGCATCACAGATAATCCATCTATAGGATTATAGATTACATCAGATATCAGTGAGAGTTTTATTAATCGGTCATTTGCGTACATCTATAACCACCACAGCTCATCTATAGGGCTATCAATTACATCATATCAGGTCATTGAGCACCTATTGGTCAATTGCGTATACCTTTTATTGATCTGAATCAACATCATGTCCGAAAGGCTGACAACGAGAGGTCAACGCTCACAGGCCACGAAAAGAGGGCAAGCAGCCTGTGTCCATTGTGAAAAGTTGTGGTCACAGTCGACATAGTGCATCCCGTCCTTTATTTCCGGGCTGCCCGTGTTATTCAGCCACAACATGTGGAAGAGTTGGTGGAGTGGATCAATAAGCCGTCCTCATCCTCCTCTTCCTCTGACACCCATGCTCCTATTAGTTTGCCTTCCACTGCAGCTGCCAAAGTGGCCCATTCCACAGGCTCCTTCTCCACAGCTACTCCTTCAGTCGCCCCACCATCATGCACGGAGGAGTCACCTGAACTATTCGATCATAGTGTCAGTGACATGCTCCTGGAGGATGCGCAGCAATTTGAAAGCTTTGATGTTGTTTCCCAGGTTGATGAAGGGAATAACGTGAGCCTAGAGAGAGGGGGTGACAATGACTGACAAGAGACCAGCAGTCATGTTACCACAGCTGAAGCATATTGCCAAGTTTGTTCCAGTGACGAGGAGGGAGGCCACTGACTGTACTTGGGTGCCTGACAGGATACAGGAGGAGGGGGAGGATGAGGAGGACGCACAACTCCAACGAGGCAGGATGTGCTCCATGGGCTGCCATAGCAGTAGCCAACCTATTGCGTCAGAGCACAGAGCTCCACAGGTGCAGGGTGCTGCAAAATCCCTGCAAGTCCAAAAGGTTCATTTGTTTGGGCTTTTTTCAGCACCTGTGCAGTAGACCCCAGCATTGCTGTTTGCAGCATCTGTCTAAAGTGGATCAAGCACCCCCTGGGCACCAGCTGCTTGGGCACCACATGCTTGACAAGGCATATGACGACCTGCCATGCAGTCAGTTGGCAACAGCACTTGAAAGAGGTACCAGATCAAAGCAAGCATACATCACCTTGCTCCTGATCTGCAATCTCTAACCCTACTATACCTCATGCCTTCTCAAATACCAGCATTGAGAGGGATGATGGTATAGCAATGAGTGGCAGAGAGACTTGCACCCAATCTTCTAGCAGTACACCACTGCAGGCAAATTTCACTACCCGAGTTGCTGAACCGTTGAAAGAAATACTGTCCCAGCCATCCACATGCTCAGCATCTTAATCCTAGCTTGACCAAATTGCTAACATCCGACTCTCTACCGGCATGTGGAAGTTAGTGTTTTGGCTTCATTGGACAAAGCGGTCAGCAGGAAGGTGCCCATTACTGCTGACTCTTGGTCCAGCAGGCATGGACAGGGACGTTACATTTCTTTCACGGCGCACTGGGAAACTCTTCTGGCAGCTGGGAAGGATGCAGGACAGGGTTCGGTGCTGGAGCTTGTTTTGCCACTACGCTTTCAAAAAGCTGGTGCTGGTTCTGCCACATCTGGCTACTCCACCACCTCCTCCTCCTCTTCCTCCATGTCCTCTTCTGCGCAATTCCCCTCTGCAGCTGCAGTGCTCCCTAAGCATTCAACAGGCTATGCAAGCAGTCAGGCTAAAAGATGCCATGCTGTGCTTCAGTTGATCTGTCTAGAGGATAGGAGTCACACCGGTGCAGAGATTCTGTCAGCTCTGCAAGGGCAGGCTCAGAGATGGTTGACGCCATGACTAGTGATGGACGAACATCGAACATTCGCCAACGTCAGCCGCAAATTTTCTCAAAAGTCTGCGAACCGCGAGTTCGCGGCGGGCCCCACATTCTATAATATTCATAGACATGTAGGGTTCTAGATAGCTTCAGATTTCAGTCAGTGTATTTGTTGATCAATTGTGGAACATTCTAGAACTATCACAGACCTATAGGGTTCTAGATCACTTCAGATATCAGTCAGTGTATTCATTGGTCAGTTGTGGAACATTCTATAATATTCACAGACCTATAGGGTTCTAGATCACTTCAGAAATCAGTCAGTGTATTTATTGATCAGTTGTGGAACATTATATAATATTCTCAGATCTATAGGGTTCTAGATCACTTCAGATATCAGTCAGTGTATTCATTGATCAGTTGTGGAACATTCTATAACTATCACAGACCTATAAGGTTCTAGATCACTTCAGATATCAGTCAGGGTATTCATTAAACAGTTGTGGAACATTCTATAATATTCACAGACCTATAGGGTTCTAGATCACTTCAGATATCCGTCAGTGTATTCACTGATCAGTTGTGGAACATTCTATAATATTTAGACCTATAGCGTTCTAGACTAGTTCAGATATAAGTTAGTGTATTCATTAAACAGTTGTGGAATATTCTAGAACTATCACAGACATATAGGGTTCTAGATCACTTCAGATATCAGTCAGTGTATTCATTGATCAGTTGTTGAACATTCAATAATATTCACAGACCTATAGGGTTATATATCACTTCAGATATCAGTCAGTGTATTTATTGATCAGTTGTGAAACATTCTACAATATTCACAGACCTGTAGGGTTCTAAATCACTTCAGATATCAGTCAGTGTATTCATTAAACAGTTGTGGAATGTTCTATAATTATCACAGACCTATAGGGTTCTAGATCACTTCAGATATCAGTCAGTGTATTCATTTATCAGTTGTGGAACATTCTATAGTCACAGACCTGTAGGGTTCTAGATTACTTCAGATATCAGTCAGTGTGTTCATTGATCAGTTGTGGAACATTCTATAATATTCACAGACCTATATGGTTTTAGCTCATTTCAGCTATCAGTCAGTGTATTCATTGTTCAGTTGTCGAACATTCTATAATAATTACAGACCTGTACGGTTCTAGATCACTTCAGATATCATTCAGTGTATTCATTGATCAGTTGTGGAACATTCTATAATATTCACAGACCTATTTGTTTTTAGATCACTTCAGATACCAGTCAGAGTGGTCAGTTGTGGAACATTCTATAATATTCACAGACCTATTTGTTTATAAATCACTTCATATATCAGTCAGAGTATTCATTGATCAGTTGTGGAACATTCTATAAGCATCACAGATAATCCATCTATAGGATTATAGATTACATCAGATATCAGTGAGAGTTTTATTAATCGGTCATTTGCGTACATCTATAACCACCACAGCTCATCTATAGGGCTATCAATTACATCATATCAGGTCATTGAGCACCTATTGGTCAATTGCGTATACCTTTTATTGATCTGAATCAACATCATGTCCGAAAGGCTGACAACGAGAGGTCAACGCTCACAGGCCACGAAAAGAGGGCAAGCAGCCTGTGTCCATTGTGAAAAGTTGTGGTCACAGTCGACATAGTGCATCCCGTCCTTTATTTCCGGGCTGCCCGTGTTATTCAGCCACAACATGTGGAAGAGTTGGTGGAGTGGATCAATAAGCCGTCCTCATCCTCCTCTTCCTCTGACACCCATGCTCCTATTAGTTTGCCTTCCACTGCAGCTGCCAAAGTGGCCCATTCCACAGGCTCCTTCTCCACAGCTACTCCTTCAGTCGCCCCACCATCATGCACGGAGGAGTCACCTGAACTATTCGATCATAGTGTCAGTGACATGCTCCTGGAGGATGCGCAGCAATTTGAAAGCTTTGATGTTGTTTCCCAGGTTGATGAAGGGAATAACGTGAGCCTAGAGAGAGGGGGTGACAATGACTGACAAGAGACCAGCAGTCATGTTACCACAGCTGAAGCATATTGCCAAGTTTGTTCCAGTGACGAGGAGGGAGGCCACTGACTGTACTTGGGTGCCTGACAGGATACAGGAGGAGGGGGAGGATGAGGAGGACGCACAACTCCAACGAGGCAGGATGTGCTCCATGGGCTGCCATAGCAGTAGCCAACCTATTGCGTCAGAGCACAGAGCTCCACAGGTGCAGGGTGCTGCAAAATCCCTGCAAGTCCAAAAGGTTCATTTGTTTGGGCTTTTTTCAGCACCTGTGCAGTAGACCCCAGCATTGCTGTTTGCAGCATCTGTCTAAAGTGGATCAAGCACCCCCTGGGCACCAGCTGCTTGGGCACCACATGCTTGACAAGGCATATGACGACCTGCCATGCAGTCAGTTGGCAACAGCACTTGAAAGAGGTACCAGATCAAAGCAAGCATACATCACCTTGCTCCTGATCTGCAATCTCTAACCCTACTATACCTCATGCCTTCTCAAATACCAGCATTGAGAGGGATGATGGTATAGCAATGAGTGGCAGAGAGACTTGCACCCAATCTTCTAGCAGTACACCACTGCAGGCAAATTTCACTACCCGAGTTGCTGAACCGTTGAAAGAAATACTGTCCCAGCCATCCACATGCTCAGCATCTTAATCCTAGCTTGACCAAATTGCTAACATCCGACTCTCTACCGGCATGTGGAAGTTAGTGTTTTGGCTTCATTGGACAAAGCGGTCAGCAGGAAGGTGCCCATTACTGCTGACTCTTGGTCCAGCAGGCATGGACAGGGACGTTACATTTCTTTCACGGCGCACTGGGAAACTCTTCTGGCAGCTGGGAAGGATGCAGGACAGGGTTCGGTGCTGGAGCTTGTTTTGCCACTACGCTTTCAAAAAGCTGGTGCTGGTTCTGCCACATCTGGCTACTCCACCACCTCCTCCTCCTCTTCCTCCATGTCCTCTTCTGCGCAATTCCCCTCTGCAGCTGCAGTGCTCCCTAAGCATTCAACAGGCTATGCAAGCAGTCAGGCTAAAAGATGCCATGCTGTGCTTCAGTTGATCTGTCTAGAGGATAGGAGTCACACCGGTGCAGAGATTCTGTCAGCTCTGCAAGGGCAGGCTCAGAGATGGTTGACGCCATGACTAGTGATGGACGAACATCGAACATTCGCCAACGTCAGCCGCAAATTTTCTCAAAAGTCTGCGAACCGCGAGTTCGCGGCGGGCCCCACATTCTATAATATTCATAGACATGTAGGGTTCTAGATAGCTTCAGATTTCAGTCAGTGTATTTGTTGATCAATTGTGGAACATTCTAGAACTATCACAGACCTATAGGGTTCTAGATCACTTCAGATATCAGTCAGTGTATTCATTGGTCAGTTGTGGAACATTCTATAATATTCACAGACCTATAGGGTTCTAGATCACTTCAGAAATCAGTCAGTGTATTTATTGATCAGTTGTGGAACATTATATAATATTCTCAGATCTATAGGGTTCTAGATCACTTCAGATATCAGTCAGTGTATTCATTGATCAGTTGTGGAACATTCTATAACTATCACAGACCTATAAGGTTCTAGATCACTTCAGATATCAGTCAGGGTATTCATTAAACAGTTGTGGAACATTCTATAATATTCACAGACCTATAGGGTTCTAGATCACTTCAGATATCCGTCAGTGTATTCACTGATCAGTTGTGGAACATTCTATAATATTTAGACCTATAGCGTTCTAGACTAGTTCAGATATAAGTTAGTGTATTCATTAAACAGTTGTGGAATATTCTAGAACTATCACAGACATATAGGGTTCTAGATCACTTCAGATATCAGTCAGTGTATTCATTGATCAGTTGTTGAACATTCAATAATATTCACAGACCTATAGGGTTATATATCACTTCAGATATCAGTCAGTGTATTTATTGATCAGTTGTGAAACATTCTACAATATTCACAGACCTGTAGGGTTCTAAATCACTTCAGATATCAGTCAGTGTATTCATTAAACAGTTGTGGAATGTTCTATAATTATCACAGACCTATAGGGTTCTAGATCACTTCAGATATCAGTCAGTGTATTCATTTATCAGTTGTTGAACATTCAATAATATTCACAGACCTATAGGGTTATATATCACTTCAGATATCAGTCAGTGTATTCATTAAACAGTTGTGGAATGTTCTATAATTATCACAGACCTATAGGGTTCTAGATCACTTCAGATATCAGTCAGTGTATTCATTTATCAGTTGTTGAACATTCAATAATATTCACAGACCTATAGGGTTATATATCACTTCAGATATCAGTCAGTGTATCTATTGATCAGTTGTGAAACATTCTACAATATTCACAGACCTATAGGGTTCTAGATCACTTCAGATATCAGTCAGTGTATTCATTGATCGGTTGTGGAACATTCTGTAATATTCACAGACCTGTAGGGTTCTAGATTACTTCAGATATCAGTCAGTGTATTCATTGTTCAGTTGTGGAACATTGTATAATATTCACAGACCTGTAGGGTTCTAGATCACTTCAGATATCAGTCAGTGTATTCATTGTTCAGTTGTGGAACATTCTATAATATTTAGACCTATAGCGTTCTAGACTAGTTCAGATATAAGTTAGTGTATTCATTAAACAGTTGTGGAATATTCTAGAACTATCACAGACATATAGGGTTCTAGATCACTTCAGATATCAGTCAGTGTATTCATTGATCAGTTGTTGAACATTCAATAATATTCACAGACCTATAGGGTTATATATCACTTCAGATATCAGTCAGTGTATTTATTGATCAGTTGTGAAACATTCTACAATATTCACAGACCTGTAGGGTTCTAAATCACTTCAGATATCAGTCAGTGTATTCATTAAACAGTTGTGGAATGTTCTATAATTATCACAGACCTATAGGGTTCTAGATCACTTCAGATATCCGTCAGTGTATTCACTGATCAGTTGTGGAACATTCTATAATATTTAGACCTATAGCGTTCTAGACTAGTTCAGATATAAGTTAGTGTATTCATTAAACAGTTGTGGAATATTCTAGAACTATCACAGACATATAGGGTTCTAGATCACTTCAGATATCAGTCAGTGTATTCATTGATCAGTTGTTGAACATTCAATAATATTCACAGACCTATAGGGTTATATATCACTTCAGATATCAGTCAGTGTATTTATTGATCAGTTGTGAAACATTCTACAATATTCACAGACCTGTAGGGTTCTAAATCACTTCAGATATCAGTCAGTGTATTCATTAAACAGTTGTGGAATGTTCTATAATTATCACAGACCTATAGGGTTCTAGATCACTTCAGATATCAGTCAGTGTATTCATTTATCAGTTGTGGAACATTCTAGAACTATCACAGACCTATAGGGTTCTAGATCACTTCAGATATCCGTCAGTGTATTCACTGATCAGTTGTGGAACATTCTATAATATTTAGACCTATAGCATTCTAGACTAGTTCAGATATAAGTTAGTGTATTCATTAAACAGTTGTGGAATATTCTAGAACTATCACAGACATATGGGGTTCTAGATCACTTCAGATATCAGTCAGTGTATTCATTGATCAGTTGTTGAACATTCAATAATATTCACAGACCTATAGAGTTCTAGATCACTTCAGATATCAGTCAGTGTATTCATTGTTCAGTTGTGGAACATTGTATAATATTCACAGACCTGTAGGGTTCTAGATCACTTCAGATATCAGTCAGTGTATTCATTGTTCAGTTGTGGAACATTCTAGAATATTCACAGACCTGTAGGGTTCTGGATCACATCAGATATCAATCAGTGTATTCATTGATCAGTCCTGGAACATTCTAGAACTATCACAGACCTATAGGGTTCTAGATCACTTCAGATATCAGTAAATGTATTCATTAATCTGTTTTACAACATTCTATAATATTCACATACCTATAGGGTTCTAGATCACTTCAGATATCAGTCAGTGTATTCATTGATCGGTTGTGGAACATTCTGTAATATTCACAGACCTGTAGGGTTCTAGATTACTTCAGATATCAGTCAGTGTATTCATTGTTCAGTTGTGGAACATTGTATAATATTCACAGACCTGTAGGGTTCTAGATCACTTCAGATATCAGTCAGTGTATTCATTGTTCAGTTGTGGAACATTCTATAATACATTGACTTTAATGGGAGGCGAACTTTAAAAACCTTTAGGTCATATTTGCAGCCACAAAAGATGTACTAGCTGTGCACAAATAGTCCTAGCACATGGACAATGTCATAACAGACATATTGCAATTGGAAAAGTTGCCCTAAAAATTATTTTTTTTTTTACAGCAAAAATTTTCATAAATCAGCCAGAATTGACAGCAGCCGGTAAATACATGTCTCATACATATAGGGTCCATTCACACATCTGTAAAATGGGTCCGCATCCATTCCACAATTTGGCGGAACCTTTACAGACCCATTGATTTTCAATTCCAGTCTGAAAAATTAGGCATTCACAGGATAAAGAAGTAAGTGTCGGCCATTCTAGGCCCCAAAAATTAGCCCACATGCGTTTACCTGACAGCTAAGAACGTAGTATTCTGTGGCTTAAGGCTCATTAGGCATTCACAGGATACAGAAGTAAGTGTCGGCAAGTATTGGCCCCAAAAATTAGCCCACATGGGTTTACCTGACAGCTAAGTACGTAGTATTTGGTGGCTGGAGGTACATTACGCATTCACAGGATACAGAAGTAAGTGTCGGCCTGTATAGGCCCCAAAAATTAGCCCACATAAAGGGGAACTCTGATGGGGACACACTGGATATGAAGGGGCACTCTGACAGGGACACACTGTCAGCCTGTGTCCCCCCTCATCCAGCCTGTGTCCCCCCTCATCCAGTCTGTATTCCCCCGTCATTCAGCCCATGTCACTGGTGTCATGCAGCCTGTGTCCCTTGCCATCATTCAGCCTGTGCCCGTGTCCCCATCAGAGTCCTCCTTTATATCCAGTGTGTCCCTGTCAGAGTCCCTCCTTTACATCCATGTCCCCATCAGAGTGCTCCTTTACATTCAGTGTGTCCCCGTCAGAGTGCCCCTTTATATCCAGTGTGTCCCCATCAGAGTGCCCCTTTACATCAAGTGTGTCCCCATCAGAGTGCCCCTTTGTGTCCCGCTCAGAGTTCCCCTTTATTATTCCCGTCAGAGTTCCCCTTTATAATTCCCATCAGTGGGCCCCTTTAATATTGCGGTCAGAGTTCCTCTTTAATATTGCGGTCAGAGTGCCCCTTTATTATTCCCATCAAAGTGCCCCTTTAATATTGCGGTCAGAGTGCCCCTTTATTATTCCCGTCCGAGTGCCCCTTTAATATTGTGGTCAGAGTTCCCCTTTAATAATGTGGTCAGAGTGCCCCTTTATTATTTCCTTCAGAGTGCCCCTTTAATATTGCGGTCAGAGTTCCCCTTTAATAATGCGGTCAGAGTGCGCCTTTATTATTCCCGTCAGAGCTGCAGCAACGCTCAGTCACCACACCTGTCACAATGCTGCACAGTGCACAATAATACTACTAATCCACTATAATATGCTTTCTACAAAGTATATTATACCGTGGATTTCCCCCTCCCCCTATATAGTGCACTGCACAGCAATACCAAAAAAATTGCAGCCCTTTAAATTACTTTTGTGGACATTAACAGAGCGATTTGTGTCACTGCAGATGCCGATTTCTAACTGCCCCTAAAGTACAGACTGGATACCTGTCCCTATACTGAATAGAGACTGGACCTATACCGAAATACCAGCCCTGAAACGGACTTTTGTGGACATTAACAGAGCGATTTGTGTGACTGCTGCTGATCTCTAACTGCCCCTAAAGCACCAACTGGATACCTGCCCCTAACCTGAAAAGATACTAGTAGACCTATACCGAAATACCAGCCCTGAAAAGGACTTTTGTGGATCTTCACAGAGCTATTTGTCTCTGACAATCTATCCCTCATGAGCACAGCAGACCTCTCCCTACCCTGACAAAATGCGGAATGTGAAATGGCCGACAGCTCAGGTCTATTTATAGGGTAGGGGGCATGTCCATGTGCTGAAATGTTTCAATTGGCTGTCCCGTTCCACCTGACGGCTGTGTCATGGGTCAAAGTTCTTCTGAATGAAAAAGGCAAAAGTCCGACTTTTTGCGAATTTGCGAACAAGCTAAATTTGCCGCAAACCGACCACCAGGCGAACCACAAGACCATCTATAGCCACGACAGCTTGAGCCAGGAATGGTTGTATGCGATAATGGCACCAATCTGCTTTTCGCCCTCCGACAGGGACAATTGACACATGTTCAATGCTTGGCACATGTTCTGAATCTGGTGGTGCAGTGTTTCCTAAACAGATACCCAGGCTTCCAAGATCTTCTGAGGCAGGCCAGGAAAGTCTGTGGCCATTTCCGCCGTTCGTTCAATGCCAGTGCTTGCTTATCTGGCATTCAATGGGAATTCAACCTGCCCACCAAACCGCCTCATTTGTGACATGCCCACCAGGTGTAAATCAACGTTGGCAATGCTGCAGTGGCTGCCCACGCAGCAGCGGGCCATCAATCATTACCTGTGTGAGAATGGCACAAGGACAGGGTCAGGGGAGCTTGGCTTTTTTTCGCCACGCCAGTGGCTTTTGATTAAGGATGCATGCATCGTCCTGTCACCATTTGAGGAGGCCACTCGGATGGTGAGCTGGGATGATGCATGCATCAGTGACACTATCCCGCTACTCTACCTGCTGGAGCATACGCTGCGTGGAATCATGGACAGGGCACTTGATGCAGAACAGCGGCAGGAAGAGGAGGACTTTCTTTCCTCAAATGGCCCCCTTTATGCAGATATCATTACTGCAGGGCCACAAAACACACAGGAGGAAGAGGAGGAGGAGGATGGGAATTTCGGCAGCATGGATGTAGAGGAAGAGGATAGCATACAGCCAGAGGCGGCTCTAGGCTTTGTGAGGCCTTAGGCAGAATTTAGACATGAGGCCCCACTCACCCCCTTCGCAGAGGTTAAGGAAGAACCCCAAGGCCGAGCATCTAATTACTGCTGCTTGTGTGGGTGGGATGTGTACTGTGGAAATCACATGGGATGAATAGGAGAGGGATGGGACAGGGAACCATGTGGTAGGGGAGAAGGAGGAGGGGGTAAAAAGGGGGAAGTGGGTAAATGATGAGGGATGGGTAGAGGAGAACTGGAGTGAAACTGAGGGATCCTGGTCTGTATAGTGATAAAAAAAAGAAGGATTTGTGCTTGCATGAGGGGGAAAGACAGACAGACAGACAGGGGGACAGACGGACAGACAGGGGGACAGACGGACAGACAGACAGAGAGACGGACAGACAGAAAGACAGGGGGACGGACAGACAGACAGGGGGACAGAGGGACAGACAGGGGGACAGAGGGACAGACGGGCAGACAGTGGGACAGATGGTCACACAGTGGGACAGACAGACGGGCAGACAGGGGGACGGACAGACACACGGACAGACAGGGGGACAGACGGACAGGGACAGACTGATGGACAGATGGGGACAGACGGATGGACAGATGGGCAGACAGGGGGACAGATGGACAGACAGGGGGACAGATGGACAGACAGGGGGACAGACGGACAGACAGGGGGACAGACGGACAGACAGGGGGACAGACGGACGGACAGTCAGGGGGACGGACGGACAGTCAGGGGGACAGACGGATGGACGGGGGGACATACGGACGGACGGACGGACGGGGGGACAGACGGACAGACAGGGGGACAGACGGACAGACAGGGGGACAGACGGACAGACAGACAGAGGGACGGACAGACAGAAAGACAGGGGGACGGACAGACAGACAGGGGGACAGAGGGACAGACAGGGGGACAGAGGGACAGACGGGCAGACAGTGGGACAGATGGTCACACAGTGGGACAGACAGACGGGCAGACAGGGGGACGGACAGACACACGGACAGACAGGGGGACAGACGGACAGGGACAGACTGATGGACAGATGGGGACAGAAGGATGGACAGACGGGGGACAGATGGGCAGACAGGGGGACAGATGGACAGACAGGGGGACAGATGGACAGACAGGGGGACAGACGGACGGACAGTCAGGGGGACGGACGGACAGTCAGGGGGACAGACGGATGGACGGGGGGACATACGGACGGACGGACGGGGGGACAGACGGACGGACGGGGGGACAGACGGATGGACGGACAGACATGGGGGACAGACGGACAGACAGGGGGACAGACGGACAGACAGGGGGACAGACGGACGGACAGACAGGGGGACAGACGGACGGACAGGCAGGAGGACAGATGGATGGACAGGCAGACAGGGGGAAAGACGGACGGACGGACAGACAGGGGGACAGACGGACGGACAGGCAGGGGGACAGACGGACGGATGGACAGACAGGGGGACAGACGGACGGATGGACAGACAGGGGGACATACGGACGGACGGACAGACAGGGGGACAGACGGACGGACAGACAGGGGGACAGACGGACAGACAGACAGGGGGACAGACGGACGGAAAGACAGGGGGACAGATGGACGGACAGACAGGGGGACAGACGGACGGACAGATGGATGGACAGACAGGGGGACAGACAGATGGACATACAGGGGGACAGATGGACGGACAGACAGGGGGACAGACGGACGGGGGGACAGACGGATGGACGGACAGACATGGGGGACAGACGGACAGACAGGGGGACAGACGGACGGACAGACAGGGGGACAGACGGACGGACAGGCAGGAGGACAGATGGACGGACAGGCAGACAGTGGGAAAGATGGACGGACAGACAGACAGGGGGACAGACGGACGGACAGGCAGGGGGACAGACGGACGGATGGACAGACAGGGGGACAGACGGACGGATGGACAGACAGGGGGACATACGGACGGACGGACAGACAGGGGGACAGACGGACGGACAGACAGGGGGACAGACGGACGGACAGACAGGGGGACAGACGGACGGAAAGACAGGGGGACAGATGGACGGACAGACAGGGGGACAGACGGACGGACAGATGGATGGACAGACAGGGGGACAGACAGATGGACAGACAGGGGGACAGATGGACGGACAGACAGGGGGACAGACGGACGGACAGACAGGGGGACAGACGGACGGACAGACAGGGGGACAGACGGACGGACAGACAGGGGGACAGACGGACGGACAGACAGGGGGACAGACGGACAGGGGGACAGACTGACGGACAGACAGGGGGACAGGGGGACAGACGGACAGGGGGACAGACGGACAGGGGGACAGACGGACGGACAGACAGGGGGACAGACGGATGGACAGATGGATGGACAGACAGGGGGACAGACGGATGGACAGACAGGGGGACAGACGGATGGACAGACAGGGGGACAGACGGATGGACAGACAGAGGGACAGATGGATGGACAGACGGGGGGACAGATGGATGGACAGACGGGGGGACAGATGGATGGACAGACGGGGGGACAGATGGATGGACAGACAGGGGGACAGATGGATGGACAGACGGGGCAGACAGACGGACAGATGGGGGACAGCTGGACAGACAGACGGATGGACAGATAGACAGACAGGGGGACAGACTGACAGACAGGGGGACAGATGGACAGACATGGGGACAGACGGACGGACAGACAGGGGGACAGACGGACGGACAGACAGGGGGACGGACGGACAGACAGGGGGACAGGGGGACAGACAGACGGACAGACAGGGGGACAGACGGACGGACAGACAGGGGGACAGACGGATGGACAGATGGATGGACAGACAGGGGGACAGACGGATGGACAGACAGGGGGACAGACGGATGGACAGACAGGGGGACAGACGGATGGGCAGACAGGGGGACAGACAGGGGGACAGATGGACGGACAGACAGGGGGACAGATGGACGGACAGATGGGGACAGACAGGCGGAGAGATGGGGACAGACAGGGGGACAGACTGACGGACAGACGGATGACAGACAGGGGGACAGACGGACGGACAGACAGGGGGACAGATGGACGGACAGACAGACGGACAGATGGGGGACAGACAGGGGGACAGATGGATGGACAGACAGGGACAGACAGACGGACAGATGGGGGACAGACGGACAGATGGGGGACAGATGGACGGACAGACGGACAGACAGACGGGCAGACGGACAGACAGGGGGACAGACAGGGGGACAGACGGATGTACAGACGGACAGACAGGGGGACAGACGGACGGACAGACAGGGGGACAGACGGACGGACAGACAGGGGGACAGACGGACGGACAGACAGGGGGACAGACAGACGGACGGACAGACGGACAGACAGGGGGACGGACGGACGGACGGACAGACAGGGGGACAGACGGACGGACAGACAGGGGGACAGACGGACGGACAGACAGGGGGACAGACGGACGGACAGACAGGGGGACAGATGGATGGACAGACAGGGGGACAGACGGATGGATGGACAGACATGGGGACAGACAGATGGATGGACAGACAGGGGGACAGACAGATGGATGGACAGACAGGGGGACAGATGGACAGACAGGGGGACAGACAGAAAAGAAAGAAAGGAGGGGAGGGAGAAAGAAAGGAATGGAAAGAGATGGAGGAAGGGTGCCCCTTAGATCAGAGTACTCACTGGAAGGGATGGATGGATGGAGGGATCAGGATTCAGGCACCATCTTTCCTCTTCTTGTTCCTGGTCTGCAAATTCTTCCCGCCCATACCTCATCTTTTGAGATGAAAACTGTCGGGGAGTGTGGGCGGGGCAAGCACAGATGGAGAGGTCGGGAGGAGGAGCAGAAGCAGCTCTCTCTCCTCCCCCGTCTGTGGTCTGTGAGGGAGAAGTGTCAGCGCTGTGACTCCAGTATTTGGCTGTGATCTGGAGATGTCAGTGAGCTCCCATTCCGCGGTGAGCTGCTCCTGATCACAGCCCCGAATCGTAGCAGATTCTCCTGCTTACAGACTGGCCGGGACAGGCAGACAGGGGGACAGACGGACGGACGGACAGACAGGGGGACAGACGGACGGACAGGCAGGGGGACAGACGGATGGACAGACAGGGGGACAGATGGACGGACAGACAGGGGGAAAGACGGATGGACAGACAGGGGGACAGACGGACGGACAGACAAGGGGACAGACGGACGGTGTAATAATGTAATCATTCAACCCCTGACCTGTGTGTAGTAATTTTATGAGAAGGGGGGTGTGCTTATGTGTGTATAAATTGAGTGTGTGTCTGTTCAATAAACAGTCTGTTTTTACCCCTTCATTAAGTCTCAACTCATGTTTGGGGGGGGGATATGCTACAAGGGATTGCTATGCTCTTCATGCTCCCTTGAATAATCACTAAGCTCTTGTAAAAGCTTGTTCCTGCTTCACTCTCTGGGGAAAGAGAGGTTCACCCACAGGAACCTGGAGCCTTGTTGTAGGTCCAGGGTGGGTAGGAGACGGTGAGACCCCAACCAAGCTGTGGTGGTTCATGGAGTCTGAGGTGGTTATGGTGTCTGGTGGAGTGCTTGGAGCCCTCGGGAAGCACTATGAGCATCCGTCAACGAAGGTACCCAGTCGGGTTGCCGGTTGATCTGTTACAGGCATATCTTGCCAAAATCACTTCCTTTACCCGGCTATAGCTTGAGATTTCCTCCTCTGGCATGGCTCTATAGGCTTCTGCTGCACCGCCTGACAGTTTACCAGCTAGGATCCGTACCCAGTCTGTCAGTGGTACCTTGCCATTGCCATTGCCTTGCCATTCTAAATCTTGTAGGAAGCCATCTATCTCTTCCTCTGCTTCCAAAAACTTTTTAAATGCATCATGTGGTACCTTTAATCTTGTCTCTGGTGCCTGTGTAGTAGTTGGCAGTCTCTCCAAGGCATGCTGTTCCGCCAGTCGGAGTTGGTTCTACCGATCTTCTCTTGCTGTGATAAAGGCATCCACTTGGGCTAATGTTGCCTGTACCAGCTCTATTGAGAGTTTTTCTCCATAAAACACTAGCCTGCGTTTCACTTCTTTGTCATATTCTGTATCCATGGCTTCCGTAGCCATACTGCGTGCCCGATCCTCCTCGGTCAACTCTGCAATCAGCGTGGCTTTGGTTTTATTGCTGGCTATCTTCCCTCTCGCTTCCAGCAAATCCTTTAACATGGCTCGTTTTAATCCAGCATAGTTCGTCTCCATTCACACTTCTATTCGTGTAACTGAATTTGTACGAACTGCTTCCTCTGCAAGGCTTGAATCCCACTGCTTGCCACCACTTGTAGCGGAGGTCCACTACCCAGCCTTGGTATCTCCGCTGTATAATCCTTGAAGCTGAGGAAGTACTAACATGTCCAAGGCAAAATCCCCCCCCCCCCCAGTAACTGGACGACACACAGTTCAGGGAGTCAACTGGTTTATTGGACACTCTCACACAATATATACAGCACAGGGAAGCATCCCCCTCCCAGTCAGATTATCCCATCAGGTTAGGGGTTGCCTGACTACATTCCTATGCAGATGAAATTGAGTACAGAAATATAATTAACATATCTAAAGAACAACCAACACAAACAGTATACTATTTCCACTCAGCAACTAACAGATGACAATTATTCAATCAACCTGAGCCAATTAAGTAGTAGACGGCCATCCTCGAGCTCCTGGAATACAATACACATTATCTCAATACACATCTTAGCATTGCTTTGAATATTTAGGAGTAACAGACTTCATGGCAACAGGCTATTGGTCTCACAGTGTAAAGTGAGATTAAATCTTCATATTTCTTGAGAGATATGGTTGATAAATATATCACTGTCCCACTTGAAGCAATCCAAACCACACTCTTAGTGTCCATTCTGCTACACTCAATTAAGAGGGTTATTGATTGATGTTTGTTTCCTGGTCCAATCTCTATGATGTCGAGGACCCACTTATGGCTTTGCAGCCCTCATCAGACTGGATCTTCAATATTAGATGAACGCCAAAGAAAGAAAAGAGCACACTAACAGGTGCTCTGAGGAAGACAGCATGTCCCTCAAAACACACCAGCCGACTTACACTTATTACTTGTTGCTATGGTGTGCTGAAGAGTTTTTGTTCATTGATCGTGGAAGAGCTCAGAAACCCTGGTATTGGATTTGATACATGCTTATGTTTTAACACTTTTGTAAACATTTTAACCTATTTTAGTAAAAACTGGTGTCTGAGATACTGCACTTGGCCGGTGCGCTCTTTTCTTTATTTGTTGTCCACCCCCCTTGAGCCAAGAATGTTTCTGAAAGTGTTTCTTTTATCTGATCTCTAATCAAAAGTGTATTTTTTTTTTTATTTAGCAATTGTTGCACTTAGGTTCATAAATGGACATTAAGATGCCATATTTTGAAAGTCTACCTGCCTTCACAATTACATTACTGCAGGTCTTTGCCTGTGATATAATGGCATATGGTTTTTATCTCTGGGAATGTTGACTGGCAGCAGGCTTTATTGATAAAAAGAACTGTAGGGAAACCCTAGGAGATTAAAAAAAAGTGACCGGTTCAACATCTGATTACTGTTACTGGTATCATTGTCACTTTTTCTTTCCTTAGGTGTTTGCAGACAGTCTGCTTCAGTTGCTGCCATTTTACTTTCTCTACTAAAGGTTTATATTGTATAGTCTAACCTGTTGATGTATCATTTTAAAGCTTTTTCATTGTTTGCGATGTGATATTTCACTTGTATAATTATTTTAAACACTAAAAATAAACCATTCTTTGTATTTTTCATTTTCCAGTCAATGTAGGTGGTTACATCCAGGCTGTTTTAGATCGCAACGTTGCTGAGAACATTTCACGAGTCCTTTATCCAAATGATAATGTAAGTAACTATTCTTTACCCAAAGGTCAACATAAAATGCTTTAAAACAGGCTCATTGTAAAATAATTGTAATATTGCTACAGTTTAGTTCAGTGGTTCTAATCCTTTTTTTTTCTCTAGTCTGGTGAAGCAAAGGGGGGAGTATATATATATATATATTTTTTTTTTATTTATTTATTTTTAAACTGTACTTGCCAGAATACATGTTAGGAAACAAAAATGAACAAGGATTAACTCCATTGCATCTCACCAAGAAAGTAATAATCCAATGGGGGGGAGATTTACTAATAGTGGTGCACACAGAATCTAGTGCAGCTGTGCAATGTAACCAATCAGCTTCTAGGTTTTATTATCAAAGCCTAACTGAACAAACTGAACTTAGAAGCTGATTGGTTACTATGCACAACTGCACCAGAATGTGTATGTGCACAGTTTTAGTAAATATACCCCAATGTTTCTTTATTATTAGGGTTTAATAATCTGTTAGGGGACTATATGTACAGTATATATTTTTTTAATTTCTACCATAATTTACCTTTCTTTGTTACTTATGTATACATATATTCTGTTAAAGAAATTGCACACTTTTGAACATTTTTCATTGCAGTGTATAGTGTCATGGCTGATTGATTCCCTTATGTCCATGCAATAATTCTGCAAGCTTGTCGCTAGGGACAGGCAAGCTTTTGTTCTGGGTCACACAGAGTCCAGTGCATACCTTGTTACCTCTATGCTGCATAGCAAATGTGTGTGTGCGCCAATATAATTAAACAAATCTTTTCCAGCATGATGGGCTCTCTGCTAATTGCTCTGCCTGTTTGTGTCTGTGTCAGATCTAGTTACTATTTAGATCTCACCTTCAGAGCACTAGGCAGAGAGACGCGGGGATTGGGGGATATGTAGTTTCTTTACAGAAAATGCCCTTTATCAAATCACAGACAGAGGTCATGCATTTACTTGTGTAAAGCCATGGAGCATACCTCATGTTTGACCACAAATATAAAGTTCTGACATAGGGATATGAAGATTTTCTGTAATATAGACTGTAGTATTGTAGTATAGACTCGTTTGTTACGTTGATAATTTTGTTTAGTCATATTTGCTGTGTTAGAAAGATTCTTTTTTAGAATTTGTTTCATATATTCATGATTTTCGAATTTGAAAATGAATTTGAAGTAGAAAAATGAATTTAAATGGAAACATATTACAATAAATAGTTAGGTATAAAAGTGAAATAAGATGTTGGTTCCTACCTAGGCTTCTTTAACCACTTAAGGACCGGGCCTATTTCTGATACTTGTTGTTTACAAGTTAAAATCAGTTTATTTTTTGCTAGAAAACTACTTAAAACCCCCAAACATTATATATTTTTTTTAGCAGAAACCCTAGAGAATAAAATGGAGATCGTTGCAATATTTTTTATCACAACGTATTTGCACAGCGGTCTTCAAAACACAATTTTATTGGAAAAAAATCCCTATTTTTTAATTTAAAAAATAAGAAAACAGTAAAGTTAGCCCAATTTTTTTCTACAATGTAAAAGATAATGTTACGCCGAGTAAATAGATACCCAACATATCATGCTTCAAAACTGCGCACGATTGTGGAATGGCGACAAACATTGCTACTTAAAAATCCCCATAGGCGACATTTTAAATTTTTTTTACAGGTTACCAGCTTAATGTTACAGAGGAGATCTAGGGCTCAAATTATTAGTCTCACTCTAACGATCGGGGCGATACCTCACATGTGTGGTTTGAACACCATTTACATATGTGGGCGGGACTTGCGTATGCGTTCGCTTCTGCGTGCGAGCTATCGGGGACAGGGCGCTTTAATTTTTTTTTCCTATTTATTTTATCTATTATTTTTTATTTTTACAGTTTTTTTTATAAAAAAAAAATGTAAAGTTCCCTTGTAATAAAAATAAGCATGACAGGACCTCTTTATTGTGAGATCTGGGGTCAAAAAAACCTCAGACCTCACAACTACACTTAAAAATGCTGAAAATAATTAGCTCTTTAAATCGGTTGCTAGGAGACGACGTTTGATGTGGCTCCGGTCCTCCAAAACCATAGAGTCGAGTGGGGGCCATCTTGCCCTCACTCAACTTCCTGTCTGTGAGGAGTGGGAAGTTCAGACCGGATCGTTTTCCCCCACTGCTGGCGGGTCTGTTAAGAGGGGAAAATGACCGGGAAGAGGCGAGAGGGGCTATCTACTGCCATAACCCCGGTATTTAATGTCTAAGTACCGACGTAAATCGACGGCGGGCGATCGGTAAGTGGTTAAAGAATAAAATAGAACAGAATAAATAGAATAGAATAAAATGGAATAGAACAAAACCAAATATAAAATAATAGAATAAAAAAGTAGAATAGTATATATTCTATTCCGATTCAGAAAAAAAAAATTAAGATACTGTTACATTTAACAAAGACAACAAAAAATACTACACAGAATAAATAACACAGATTGAAAAATAACAGAAAATGAAAACTACCAAAATGTAAATAATACACCACTTTCTCTAGCACTACCCAAAAATCATAGGCAACCTAATACCAACATAATTTAAAAACTGCATAAAATCTAGATCATAAACCAGAATTAATCCTCACATCACTGCCAGACCCCTAACCTGGGAATTGACTAAAGGCCTCTAAATATTCAAGGCAACCCCTCCTAGCCTCCGCCCACTATTTTCTAGGACATTCTCTAACCTTCTAGAAACAGGGGAAGGTACCAGAGAGCTCCAGGATAAGTCATCCAGCCCTGGTCTTTAGTGATCCTGACCCAGATTCAGTGACTCAGGTTTAGCCCAGAGTCAAACTATTTTTTACTTATGCTCACTTCTAGTAGAACACACTAGAGGTTGCTACGCTCACCTCCCTCTAAAAATCAGCCATGTACCTATTGGCTGGGAAAACGTACAAAAAAAATTGATTCTGTGCCCAGGAGCAAAAGGGTATCCTATAAGAAAAGCGGAAAAGGGAACACACTTGAGAAAAAGCTTTTTACAAGTAAAATATTGGTATTAAAATATACACATTTGTCAAAGAACCATATACATCACATATGTACATCCTGACTACAAGATTATCAACACCAACATATGTACAATACACAAGAGCACCTCCCCCTAAAGGGAAGCCCTCTGCGCCGAAACATTAGAACAGGTCCCAGAGTCCATTGGACAGCTGTCCATGATGATTTCTGCAGAACAGAGAAAAAAAGGAAACACAATCCTAACACTAACAAGCTAACTGTACAACTTGTCAGCAGGGGGTTATGATCTTGCTTTCAGAAGCAAAACCTTTTTTTTTTTTTTGTCAAAGAGTCTCTGAAAGGAGGAGCCCCTTCATAGCATCAGTATCTTTAAAGCAACATGTCTAGGTCTTACCACCACGTCTTCCCCAGCCACCCCAAATCTGGAAAGGATAGGTGGTAGGGTCCGGCCTAGTGACATCAGCTGCTTTTCTTCAGGATGGAATCCTGTGTTAGCCACTTTGCTCACCAGTAGATGTCTGATTTGGCAGTCTGATGACTTCTCTATTGAGACCCCTCGACATAGTAGCTTCTGCTGGACCGCTCGGCTTTCATGATAACTACTCTGTCCCAATAGATGGCTTTTCCCAGGCTCACCTCCCTCTGCATATCCTGGAACCTGGCCCAAGCATCTTTATGAGGTCCCCTCTGGGGCTTAGGAACATGCAGATAGTCCCATATTAGTTCCTCTTCCTAGCTGGTGTGGAAGACCGTCAATGATGTCCATGACATCTTGTGGAACAGAAGGAAAGTCCAATCATCATTCCAGAGCAGTCCTTCTCTGCACTAGAGACTGGCCGAACACCCCCCTGTTCAGTTTGTGCCAGAACTCTTGAACATTGCAAAAGTTCAGAGCCGAAAGACGAACCCCATTGAAGTCTTTGGGACCCAAACTTGAAAAATCAAAAGCGCCAATTTAGAGGGCTTAGATGCACGTTATTGGGCATACAAAGAGTATGGGGGGTCCAGGTACGGCCCTTGGGGACATGTATCAATGAAAAAAAAGTTTGTAAAAAAAGATCATTTTCAAATGAGCAATGATTTACTGATGCTTAAAGTGAAACAATAATAATGAAAAATTCCTTTAAATAAAGTGCCTGGAGGGTCCCCTTAGTCTGCTTGTAAAATGGCACATCTGTGTACCAGGTATAAAACCTGATGCAACAAAAATTATATTTATGAAGGAAAAAAAATGACATTGTTCCTGCAAACTAATAAACAACGGCGTGGGGAGCCAGTCTGTGAGATGAGGCCACAATTTAGTGCACTTAAAACAAGATTAGAGTTTTTTTTGGATAAATTCTGGCATTTGTTTCGCAGGCTTTGGATGGAAGTAACATGTGCGGAAAAATTGGGCTTTGGGTGTTGGTGTTGCCTTCACATTGTAACCCTGTAGAGGTACTCTTGATGAAAGCAAGAATTGGCCTTGCTGTAAAAAATTTAAATTTATATGTCCCGGTCAAACAGTGGTGGAAAAACTGGGCTTTGGGTGTTGGTGGTGCCTTCACACCGTAACCCTATAGAGGTATTCTTGATAAAAGCAAGAATTGGCCTTGCTTTAAAATTGAAATGATATGCACCTGTCAAAAAGGATTGGAAAAATGGGTCTTTAATTGTTAATTGTGCCCATGAAACCTATACCCAAAAATTTCTTGCGGATAAAATAAACACCCACATAGCTAGGCAGCATAGACAGTCTTACAGAGATTCTAGATCCAGAAAACATTTAATCAGTGACGTCGGCATCAGGGGTTTGATAGATGCTGCTAATCCAGGGCTGATTAATTTTGATAAATGTCAGCTGGTCAATGGAGTCCGTGGACAGATGCACTCTTTTATCTGTCACAAAACCTCCAGCAGCACTAAATGCTCATTTGGAAATCATGCTGGATGCAGGGCAGCCCAGCAGCTCAGTTGCATACTGGAAAAATTCTGGGCGAACGGTTCAGCCTGAGCTTCATTTGGTGCCGAACATTGGCTGTTCGCCTGTTCAACGAGCACCCAAATTATCGGGACGTTAGATCATTTGTTCAGCTCGCTGAACTACCACTATTCACTATGCAGCCGCACAGGGCATTGGAAGCCCTGATTGGCTGAAGCAATGAAAGCTTTGCCCACTCAGTTCACATAGCAGCACTGTCATAGCCATTATTGGACGTTGTCATGACGACTCTATTCAATCATGGCCCATTGCTCTTACATAGTTACATAGTTAGTGAGGTTGAAAAAAGACATAAGTCCATCCAGTTCAACCTATGATGTGTGTGTGTGTGTGTGTGTGTGTGTGTGTTTGCTGTTAACCGTACATTGTATACCCCTGTATGTTGTGGTCTTTAAGGTGTCCATCTAATAGTTTTTTGAAACTATCGATGCTCCCTGGTGATACAACTGTTTGCGGAAGAGAATTCCACATCCTTACTGCTCTTAAGCTGGATACACACTATCCAACTTTTGTGATTAGATTTCCTTCAGATTTACCTTTTCTATGTAGTGCAAGGGCCTGCCAGATTGCATACAAATTGAAAGTGTTTAGGTTTCACCTCATATTATATGGTTTTGGTAAGTCTAAAGGAAAAAGTCTTCAGAAAATCTTATAGTGTGTATGGCCCTTTACAGTGAAGAACCCCCTACGTATTTTAAGGTTAAACCGCCTTTCCTCTAGTTTTAATGAGTTGCCACATGTCTTATTGTATTCCCTTTCTCTGAATAGTTTGTTCCTTATGCTAGGGTCGCCAGTACAGTATTTGTACATTGATATCATATCCCCCCTCAATCGTCTCTTCTCCAGAGAGAATAAGTTCAGAGCTTGTAGTCTTTCCTCTTTCCTACATTCCCCTAAAGATTTTTGTTGCCCTTCTCTGGACTCTCTCCAGTTCCAGCACATCCTTCCTGAGGACCGGTGCCCAGAACTGGACAGAATACTCCAGATGTGGCCGGACCAGAGTCTTGTAGAGAGGGAGAATGATCTCTTTATTTCTGGAGTGAATCCCCTTTTCTCTGTCGCTCATTGACAGACGCAGGACTGATATCTTGATATCCATAGGGTTATACTGCCCCCTACAGGAGTAGGACACTAGGCAGGAAAAAAGTTCTGGCCACACCTATGGGCAGTCCCAGGGGGTATATCCTCTCTCTCTCTGCTATAGGATTTCAGTTTTTTTTCTGCCTAGTCAGGAGTAAGGACCTAAGTTCCTTGCTGGGATCTCTGGTCCTGGCAAGCTTTTTTAGATAAATCTTTTTTTAGTTAGCTTTTTTCTCCAGTTGTTCCTGTGAGATCTTCAAGCAATTATGCCGGATCTGGGCGACGGGCTGGATGTTGAGATCCAGTGGTCACCCCAGCCGGCCTACGAGCGCGTGCAGACCCAGCTCCGCGCTGGGTTTGCCACGACATAGTCCCGCTGGACGGGGACTGGCCTGCGGGTTAAACGTCCCGCCGAGTCGCATACGACCGGTCGACGGCCGAGTTGCAGCGTCTCCTTTGGCCGACCCCCCTCCCACTGGGCGGTGAGGGGTTTTGTCTGGAGTGGCGCCTGCTCTGTTCCGGTATGGTGAGTAAATGCTTTCCCCCTGCTCCTCATGGCTGACTCTGGGGTGGACCCGGGCCCCTCCCTGGGACGGTCGGACCCACACTAATCTGGGTTCCCCTCTGTTCCCCTGTGCACCCTCCCCCTGTGGTGTCCCTCTCCCCCCTCCCTTCCCCCCTACGGGGGGGGGGGGGTGTTAGTGTGTGGGGTGGCTCGCTGTTCATGCAAG
Organism: Pelophylax lessonae; assembly: GCF_965119305.1. Classification (NCBI taxonomy): domain Eukaryota; kingdom Metazoa; phylum Chordata; class Amphibia; order Anura; family Ranidae; genus Pelophylax; species Pelophylax lessonae. Next base: position 130,340,482 of record NC_138777.1, read on the forward strand.
CCGCTAAGGGGGCGGGGGGTTGGGGGGTCCCGAGTGCAGATGGCTGTTGTGTGGGGGGCTTCCTCCCTGGCTTCCCAGAGCCTACCTGCCGATCGATTGTCTGTTAGTGGATGTGAGGACCCCCCTTACCACCGCAGCGCGCGGGGCCGCCATTTGTTTGGAGTCCCTCATGTGGCTCATGGGGGCGGCCATCTTGGTACACCCAGCTCATTTTGTTTGCAGAGCTGGGCAGCTGTGGGAGTTGCTGAAGGCGTGTGAGGGGGTGGAGCCCCTCCCTAGACCCGGGAAGATCGCTCCACAGGACTTCCTTGTCATGCAGACAAACGCTGAGAGCAGTCCTGTTGAACTCTGGTGCATTGTGTGGTGAGCCTTTTGGGGGTCTCTCTCTCTCTCTCTGCGGGGGTCTCGAAGCACGCTGTCTGACCATTGAGGGGCGCTGCAGTGCTGGGTGACATTTTGCAAAAAAAAAGTTTTTTTCAATTTTGTCATATTTTGCTGACGGGTTCCCCTGGTGTTGCCATGGACCCTGCTGCACATGTGTCCCCACCTGATCCCCTCGAGGTGGCCGCAGGGCCCTCCGATTCTCCGCTCACCATTGATGCACTTTCGGGGGTCCTGGAGTCATTTGTGTCTCGGGTGGAGGTGGCCTGTCAGGGACGGGGGGGCTAAAAAGCTACCGCGCCTACCCCTGTCTTGTCTGATGCCTCAGATTCTGATCCTGAGCCAGTCACTGCTGCTGCGGGTTCCTCCTCTGGGGCTGCTGTCTCGCACCCCATCTCCTCTGATAGTGAGGATGACCTTTCTGCCTCCACCATTGCGCAAGACAAAACACTGGTGGACGCACTGATTGTGTCTGTCCGGGGGACCCTAAAACTGGAGGTTGCACCTGCGGATACAGCTCATACGGAAGTTGCCTTTGGCACTTGCAAGCCCTCCAGGGTGGCGAAGGTGTTTCCCTTTCCCAAATGCTTTGACAATATCATTAAGGAGTGGGTCTGTCCAAAACGACTCCCTGGGATGCCCAAACGGATTGCTAGGCGCTACCCGTTTGAAGAGTCCCTCCTTAAAAAATGGACGGTGCCACCTTCGGTGGATCCGCCGGTTTCCAGACTAAATAAGGCTACTGTTATCCCGTTGGAGGATCGTAGGGCGGAATCTGTGTTCTGTTCCATATTCTCCCTGGCAGGGTCGGCCTTAAAGCCAGTGTTTACCATTGCTCTGGTTTCACAGACGTTGACGGAATGGGCCAAGCTGTTACGCCATGACCTGGAGGGGAGAAGTCTACCCCCTGCCGTGACTGATTTGCTGGAGCAGATGGTGCAGGGGCTACAGTTTGTTTGTGACGCCGCACGGACGCTGCTCCATTGCTGGGGCGTGTGTCGATCTTGGCAGTGGTCCTCCGGCGCATGCTATGGTTGAAGTGCTGGTCGGCGGATCAGGCTTCAAAAAAAGCCTTGACTGATCTCCCTTTTCAGGGGGATCGCCTGTTTGGTGCTACCTTGGATGAGATTATCAAAGATCTCACTGGGGGCAAGAGCACCTTTCTACCACAGGCTAATATGGGTAAGGAACCTCGTCACAGACAGGGACCTTCCTTTTCAGCTCACAAGAAGTTTTTTCGCTCTTCTGGGGCGGGTGAAAAGGTGAAGTCCTCCAAAGCGCCCCCGGGGGGTTTCAAGAGACCCTGGTCTGGTAAGCAAAAATACGGTCCTTCCAGACCTGAGGATAAGACCGCTTCAGCCTGAAGGTGCGCCCCCACCCATATCAGGGGTGGGGGGGTGTCTTCGCCGGTTCCTGGACCCGTGGCTCTCCAGGATTCAAGACAAATGGGTTCACGAGGTCATACGGTCGGGATACAAGATTGAGTTTTGATCGCTTCCACCGGTGCGGGTCTTCCCTTCCAATATGCGACTGTCCCCGAATCACCTAACGGCTCTGTTGGGGGCAGTGCAGGACTTGATGCAACAAGGAGTGCAGGCCATTCGCTCAGTGGTGACCTCCCTGCATCAGGGGGATTTTCTGGCGTCCATAGATATCAAGGATGCCTATCTTCATGTTCCCATTTACGCAGGATACCAGCGGTTTCTGCGCTTTGCTGTGGGAGAGGACCATTATCAGTTACCATTATCAGTTTGTGGCGTTACCCTTTGGTCTCGCTTCTGCTCCCCGGGTTTTCACAAAGGTTTTGGCCCCAGTTCTGGTGCTGTTGCAGCAGCGGGGCATATCGTTCCTGGGCTACCTGGACGACCTCCTCCTCTGTGCGGAGTCTCCGCAGGCTCAGTGTCATACGCGGACTCTCCAAAAGGAGATTATTCTCAAATGGAACCGGAATCCCGATTCCCTGGACAATCGGATCCGGCTGAGCGAGCGGACCAGGGAGTCTCTGGATTGGTGGCTTCGGTCTCCGATGCTCAGTCAGGGGAAGTCCTTTCTTCCGTTCTATTGGACGATTGTCACCGCGGATGCCAGTCTATCCGGATGGGGAGGGATTCTCGGCAGGCTGTCTGCTCAGGGGCTCTGGTCCCTGGAAGAATCCAGGTGGCCGATAAATGTGTTGGAACTGAGAGCGATCAGGTTTTGCCTGGTTCACTGGACAGAGCATCTTCGTGGCTGCCCGGCTCAGATTCAGTCGGACAATGCCACGGGTTGGGGCACCCCGGATGTGTATCTGTTGGCGTCTCGGCTTAACAGGAAGGTGCAGAGGTTTGTAGCCCGCCCTCGCGATCCTCTGGTGCACTGGTTGCTCCGTGGGGGCAGTATCAGCTGCTGTATGCTTTTCCTCCTCTCAAGTTGCTGCTGAAACTTCTTCGCAGAATAGAGGCGGAGGGAATTCGAGTCATCCTTGTGGCTCTGGACTGGCCTCGTCGGGCCGGGTACGCCGACTTGGTCAGGCTGGTCGCGGACGCTCTCTGGCTACTTCCTCTCAGGGAGGATCTGCTGTCTCAGGGACCGATCTTCCATCCTGCTTTACGATCGATGGCTTTGACGGCTTGGCTGTTGAGAGCCAGGTGCTGAAGGACAGGGGTTTGTCTGTTTCAGTTATTCCTACTCTGATTAAAGCAAGGAAAGCAACTTCCAGAAAGATCTATTATTGCACATGAAAGTCTTATATGGCGTGGTGTGAGTCCCTCGGGGTTCCTCCACGTTCTTACTCGGTGGCTCAGATATTGGCCTTCCTGCAACGGGGGGTTGAGCAGAAGCTGGCCTTGAGCACTATCAAGGGTCAGGTTTCAGCATTGGCAATCTTCTTCCAGAGGCCACTGGCTACTAATTCTTTGGTGCAGAATTTCATCCAGGGGGTGCTGAACCTGGCTCCTCCGGTGCCGCCCTGGGATCTTAATTTGGTGTTGTCGGTTCTCCAGAAACCTCCCTTTGAAAATATTAGGGAGATTCCCTTGCTTACCTTATCCCAGAAGGTGGCCTTTTTGGTGGCTATCACTTCTGCACGCAGGGTGTCGGAGCTGGCGGCGTTGTCTTGTCGTTCCCCATATCTAGTGATTCATAAGGATAAGGTGGTTCTTCATCCGAATCCATCCTTCCTTCCTAAGGTGGTTTCCGATTTTCACTTGAATGAGGATATTGTGTTACCTTCCCTGTGTCCTAAGCCCAGTCATTCTCGGGAGTTTGCGTTACACTCTTTGGATGTGGTTCGGGCGATCAGGGTGTATTTGGCTACTACTGACTATTTTCGTAAGGCTGATTCACTTTTTGTGATCACGGATGGCCCTAGAAAGGGGTTGCCTGCGTCTGTCACGACTATCTCCAGATGGATCAGACAGACGGTGGTGCAGGCTTATTCTATTAAGGGTCGGGTTCCTCCGTTCCCTGTTAAGGCGCACTCTACTCGGGTTCTTAGTGCTTCCTGGGCCTTCCGCCATCAGGCGTTGGTGCTTCAGGTTTGCAAGGCGGCTACTTGGTCATCAGTTCATACCTTTACAAATTTTTTGTAATTTTTTATAAGGTTGATGTGCTGGCATCGGCGGATGCCTCTTTCGGCCGCAAGGTTTTGCAGGCCGCTGTTTGAGGGGACCTTTGGTCTACCTCGGGGGTTTTGTTTTTTTCAGGTGGGTCTCATCTGCTTGGTTCAATGAGTCCTCTGTTCTTCTGGTTGGCTCTGTATTGGCCTTCTGGATTGGATTTTATTTCTATTATCCCATCCCTCATTTATGGCACTGCTTTGGAACGTACCTACGGATATCAAGATATCAATCCTGCGTCTGTCAATGAGCGACAGAGAAAACTGGATTTTTGACTTACCGTAAAATCCTTTTCTCTTAAGCTCATTGACAGATGCTGTACCCACCCCTCTATTTTTGAGTTGGGTTGGTATGAGTCTCTGACACTGCTTTGTTACATAACTGACATCCTATAGCAGGGAGAGAGAGGATATACCCCCTGGGACTGCCCATAGGTGTGGCCAGAACTTTTTTCCTGCCTAGTGTCCTACTCCTGTAGGGGGCAGTATAACCCTACGGATATCAAGATATCAGTCCTGCGTCTGTCAATGAGCTTAAGAGAAAAGGATTTTACAGTAAGTCAAAATCCAGTTTTTTATACATCCCAGTATTTTGTTGGCTTTGCTTGCAGCGGCTTGGCATTGCATGCCACTGCCAAGCCTGTTGTCTACCAGTACCCCCAGGTCCTTTTCCATCCTAGACTTTTTTCAACATTAAACCTCATCTGCCATGTAGTTGCCCACCCCATTATTTTGTTCAGGTCCGCTTGTAAGGTTTCCACATCCTGCATAAAAGATATTGGCATGCTTAGTTTAGTATCATCCGCAAATACTGAGATTGTACTAGATATCCCCTCCTCTAGATCATTTATGAATAAATTAAACATGGATTGGCCCCAGGACAGAACCCTGGGGGACCCCACTTTCCACACCCGCCCAATACGAGTACTCCCCATTTATCACCACCCTCAGGACTCTCCCCTGGAGCCAGTTCTCTATCCAGGTACTCACCTTATGGTCCATACCTACCTTCCTTAGTTTGAACAGTAAGCGTTTGTGGGGAACGGTGTCAAAGGCCTTTGCAAAGTCCAGATATACCACATCCACAGGCTTACCTTTATCTAGGTGGCAGCTCACTTCATCATAGAAGGTTAATAGATTGGTTTGGCAAGAACGATTTTTCATGAATCCATGCTGATTACTACTAATAATACCATTTTCATTAAAGTCTTGTATGTGGTCCCTTAACATCCCCTCCAAAATCTTGCAGACTACTGATGTTAGGCAGACCGGCCTATAGTTACCCGGGATATATCTCTGCCCTTTTTTAAATATTGGAACCATGTTGGCTTTTTTCCAATCAGCTGGCACCATACCTGTCTGTAAACTATCCTTAAAGATGAAGAATAATGGTCTGGCAATCACCTGGCTGAGCTCTTTAACCGCTTCCATACAGAGCAGTTAGACACCCTTCCTGCCCAGACCAATTTTCAGCTTTCAGCACTCTCACACTTTGAATGACAATTGCTCAGTCATGCTACACTATAACCAAACAAAATTTTTATCATTTTTTTCACACAAATAGAGCTTTCTTTTGGTGGTATTTGATCACAACTGGGGTTTTTTTTTTCGTGATATATGCAAAAAAAGAGCAAAAATTTTGAAAAAAAAAACACTTTTTTTAGTTTCAATTATGAAATTTTGCAAAAAATAAATTTTTCTTCATACATTTGGGCCAAAATGTATACTGCTACATGTCTCTGGTAAAATTAACCCAAATTAGTGTATATTATTTAGTCTGTGTGAAAGTTATTGAGTCTAGAAGCTATGGTACCAATTACTGAAAATTGATCACACCAGATGTACTGACTGCCTATCTCCTTTCTTGAGGCCCTGAAATGTCAGGACAGTACAAATACCGACCAAATGACCCCTTTTTGTAAATTAGACAGTCCAAGGTATTTAGTAAGAGGCATGGTGAGTTTTTTGAAGTTGTAATTTTTTCCCACAATTCTTGGGAAAATGAAGAAAAAATTTTTTTTTCTTTTTTTTCCCACAAAGTTGTCAATTTATAAGCTATTTCTAACACATAGCATGTACACAGCAAAAATTACACCCAAAAATACATTCTGCTACTCCTTCCGAGTATGGCGATACCACATGTGTGAGACTTTTACACAGCCTGGCCACAAAAAGAGACTCCACGTCCAAGAAGCACATTCAGGCGTTCTAGGAGCATAAATACACATAAAACTTTCTTACTACCTATCACACTTTTCAAGGCCCTAGAGCACCAATACAATGGAAAAGTCCACAAAATGACCCCATTTTGGAAAGCAAACACTCCAACGTATATTCTATGAGGCATAATGGGTCGTTTGAACATATCATTTTTTTTCCACAGGTTTTTGGAAAATGTGGGAAAAAAATGAAAACTTTTTTTTTTTACACAAAGTTGTCAATTTATAGGATATTCCTAACACATAGCATGTACACAGCAAAAATGACACTCCAAAATACATTCTGCCACTCCTCCTGAGTATGGCAATACCACATGTGTGAGACTTTTTCACAGCCTAGCCATATAGAGGGGCCGAACATCCAAGGAGCATCATCATGCATCCTAGCCACTTGCCTAGGCCTATTTTTGACATTTGGTGTTTACAAGCTAAAATCAGTTGTTTTGCTAGAAAACTGCTTAGAACCCCCAAACATTATATATTTTTTTTTAGCAGAGACCCTAGAGAATAAAATGGAGATTATTGCAATATTTTTTATCACACCGTATTTGCGTAGCGGTCTTCCAAACGCAATTTTTTTGGAAAAAATTCACTTTTTTTAATTAAAAAATAAGAAACCAGTAAAGTTAGCCCAATTTTTTTCCATAATGTGAAAGATAATGTTAAGCCGAGTAAATAGATACCCAACATGTCATGTTTCAAAATTGCGCACGCTCACGGAATGGTGACAAACTTTGGTACTTAAAAATCCCCATAGGCGACAATTTAAAAATTTCTACAGGTTGCCATCTTTGAGTTACAGAGGAGGTCTAGGGCTCAAATTATTCCCCTTGCTCTAACGATCGCGGCGATACCTCACATGTGTGGTTTGAACACCGTTTACATATGTGGGCGGGGTTTCTGTATGTATTCGCTTCTGCGCGCGAGCTAACGGGGACAGGGCGCTTTAATTTTTTTTTTTTTTTTTTTACTATTTATTTTATTTATTATTTTTTATTTTTACACCGTTTAAAAAAAAAAAAAATTGATCATTTTTATTTCTATTAAAAGAAATGTAAATATTCCTCGTAATAGAAATAGGCACGACAGGACCTCTTTTTTGTGAGATCTGGGGTCAAAAAGTCCTCAGATCTCACAAGTACACTAAAAGATAGAAAAAAAAAAATAATTATAATATAAAATGAAAAAAAAAAAAAAAAAAAGGACCTTTAAACCGGTTGCTAGGCAACAACATTTTCCGTAGCTCCGGTCCTCCAAGACCATAGAGTCAAGTGAGGGCAAGCTTGTCCTCACTCGACATCCTGTCTGTGAGGATTCGGGACCGGATCGTTTTCCCCGCTGCCGGCGGGTCCGGTAAGCGGGGAAAAGGACCGGAACGCGTCGGGAGGGGGGGGGCGCCTCTTCCGCCATCCCGGAAGGGTGATCCCACGGCAAATCCGCCGCTGGGACCACCCTTATCGGAAAGCCAACCGTCCACCGTTTAAAAAAATACCAAGGTTATGGCAGCTATCTGCTGCCATAACACCGGTATTTAGGTTTAAACGGACGACGTATATAAACCTTTTTGGACTTGGACATGGTGGCTGTATGAAGGGTGACAGGTACTCAGGTACTTTGTTGGGCAGGTGACAGGTACTCTGGTACTGATGAGCAGGTGGCAGGTACTCGGGTACTCCGATAGGCAGGTGACAGGTACTCGGGTACTCTGATGGGCAGGTGACAGGCAGGTGATAGGTACTGATGAGTAGTACTCACTGACTGATAGGTGATACTGTACTGATGGGTACTGATGATCAGTACTGATACGTGATAGGTACTGATGAGTACTGATGAGTAGTGATGGGTACTGATGAGCAGGCGGCAAGTACTTGGGTACTTCAGGCGTCAGGTACTCTGATGAGCAGGTGGAAGGTACTCGGGTACTCTGATGGGTAGGTGACAGGTACTCAGGTACTCTGATGACGGGTACTCCGTTGACAGGTACTCAAAGTACCCGAGTACCTGTCATCAGAGTACCCGAGTACCTGTCATCAGAGTACCCGAGTACCCGTCATCAGAGTACCCGAGTACCTGTCATCAGAGTACCCGAGTACCTGTCAGAGTACCCGAGTACCCGTCATCAGAGTACCCGAGTACCCGTCATCAGAGTACTCGAGTACCTGTCATCAGAGTACCCGAGTACCCGTCATCAGAGTACCCGAGTACCTGTCATCAGAGTACCCGAGTACCTGTCATCAGAGTACCCGAGTACCCGTCATCAGAGTACCCGAGTACCTGTCATCAGAGTACCCGAGTACCCGAGTACCCGTCATCAGAGTACCCGTCAGAGTACCCGAGTACCTGTCATCAGAGTACCCGAGTACCTGTCATCAGAGTATCCGTCATCAGAGTACCTGAGTACCTGTCATCAGAGTACCCGAATACCTGTCACCAGCCCATCAGAGTACCCGAGTACCTGTCATCTGAGTACCTGATGACAGGTACTCGGGTACTTTGATGGGCTAGTGACAGGTGCTCTTTATTGGGGGGGGCAATCAGTGTGTTTGGGGTGCACTGTAGTTGGTAACTAGCTGTTACCACAATCTCCTCCTCACACAGGATCAGTGTGTGAGGAAGAGAACACGGTGACAGCTAGTTACCGTGTTCTCTGTTGACATTTGTGACCGGCTGTGATTAGATTTCATTGGCTCTTTACCTAGATTGGGGATCGACTCTGTCCGAGGGACGAGCCTCGTCCCCGATCGCTGCTCTGCGCGCCCCCGGGGGCGCGCATTGCAGAGAGAACGAGCGGCTCGTGCTGGAGCCGCTCATGTGATCGGCTGTGATTGACACAGCCGATCACGTGGTAAACAGCCAATTTCTATTGGCTGTTTACCTTGATCAGTGATGGGCTATGTCCGAGGGACGAGCCTCATCCCTGATCGCGCCGCTGCGCGCCGCCGGGGGCACGCAGTAGCAGCTAGAACGGGCCGACGTCATATGACGGCGGCACGGATCTAGACAACCACTTTGCCGACGTCATTTTACATGACTCGGTATGGAAGTGGTTAAGAACCCTCGGGTGCAAGCCATCCGGTCCTGGTGCTTTATTTATGTTAAGTTTATCTAGTTTAGTTCTAAGTCTATCTTCTGTTAGCCATGGCGGTACTTCCTGAGGTGTGTTATTTAGATTGGCCTTACAAGCTGGGTTAGTGTAGACCCCCAATTCTTTTGTGAAGACTGAAGAGAAGAAATTATTTAACACTACCGCCTTTTCACTGTCCTCTGTGGCCAAATCTCCTTTGTCGTCTTTTATGGGGCCAATGTGTTCTGACCTCGCTTTCTTACTGTTTATATACTTATAGAATTTATTGGGGTTCTCTTTACTCTCTTCCGCTATATGTCTCTCGTGTTCTATTTTAGCCACCTTGATTTCGTCTTTACATTTATTATTACACTCTTTGTAAAGCTTGAATGCTGCCAATGACCCCTCAGCCTTGTATTTTTTGAAGGCCTTTTCTTTAGCATTAATATGCATTTTTATGTTGGAGTTTAGCCACCCAGGGTTTAGTTTTGCTCTTTTAAAGTTATTTCCCTTTGGAATACACTGGCCAATCCCTGTGTTAAGTATGCTCTTGAAGCACTCCCATTTTTCTATCCCATTTGATATTTTCTAGCAGAGAGCGCAGTTTTGGGAAATTGGCTCTTTTGAAATTCAGTGTTCTTATATTACCCTTGTGTTTCCTATTACTATGATTAATACTGAAACAAATTGACCTATGGTCACTGTTTCCTAATTTGCTCCTTATTTCTATGTCCCTGAGCAGGTCTTTATTGTTGGTAATCAGTAGGTCTAGTACCGCATTGTTTTTTGTCGGTGCATTCACCATCTGACCCATGAAATTGTCCTGCAAAACATTTAGGAACTGCCGAGCCTTGGCTGAATGCGCGGTTCCTTCTGCCCAGTCTATATCTGGATAATTAAAGTCCCCCATTATGACATTTCCCTTCCTTGCTGCCAATCCTTTCTGTAAAAGGAGGTCCGCCTCCCCCTCCTCCCTCTGGTTGGGGGGCCTATAGCATACGCCCAATATTACCTTCTCCACACTGCCTTCCCTTTGAAGTTCTACCCATAGGGATTCTACCTTGTTCATAGCTCCATTATTAATAGCATCCCTCATATTTACCTGCACACTGTTCTTAATATACAGACACACCCCTCCCCCTTTTTACCTTCTCTATCTTTGCGATAAAGGGAATACCCCTGAATGGTCGCCATCCAGTCATGAGAGCTGTCGAACCAAGTCTCTGTTATCCCCACAAAATCTAAGTCCTCCTCAAACATCAGCAGCTCCAGCTCTCTCATCTTGTTGGCCAGGCCTCTGGCATTGGTATACACACCTCCTAATTTTGACTGGTTACATATATCCTCATTTGATGTTTTTTAGGCTGCTCTTGTGATTTTTCCCCATACCCACCCTGGGTTTAGGAGCTCTGAACACCGTACCGTTAATGTCCCCATTTGTGCCCTCTGAATCTTGCTTTCCACTGGCTAATTCTACATCTGTACCCTCCCCCCATCACCTAGTTTAAAAGCCCCTCTAACTTTATGGCCATCTTCTCACCCAGTACGGCTGCACACTCCCCATTTAGGTGCAATCCGTCCCTACCAAAGATCCAATGGCCGACTGAGAAGTCAGCCCAGTTCTCCAGGAACCTGAAACCCTCCTTACTACACCAGCTCCTCAGCCACTTGATAACTTCTCTAATCTCCCGCTGCCTCTCTGGTGTGGCTCGAGGTACAGGTAGTATTTATGAAAATACTACCTTGGAGGTCCTACTCCTCAAATTAGCTCCTAAGTCCCTGAAATCGTTTAGCACTCTCCATCTTCCTCTGCCTATGTCATTGGTACCCACGTGTACCATGACAGCTGGGTCTTCCCCAGCCCCACCCAGTAATCTGTCCACCCGATTCGCGATGTGCTGAACCCGAGCGCCCGGTAAACAACAGACTGTTCGGCGCTCACGGTCTTTGTGACAGATTGCACTGTCTGTCCTTCTAATGATTGAGTCCCCTACCACCAGCACCTGTCTTTCCTCTCCCTTTCTCCCGGCCTCTCTGGAGGAGTTCTTCCCCTGGCAGCTTGGGGCGTCGCTCTGCTCCAGCAATGCTGGTCCCTGACTGGTTTCCCCAACATCACGCAACGGGGCTTATTTATTGGGGTGTTCCAGCCCAGGACCGGCCTCCTTGCCTTGTCCCATTCTACCCCTTAACTGTCACCCCTCTACTCTGCTCTGATGCCTGCACCTCCAATACTCTGCCCACCTCTGTGCAGGCCCCTGCCTGCGCCTGACGGGTACGATCCCAGCTCTCCTTCGGTATGGACATTCGTCTCAGTGTTGCCAGCTTCTTCCCTAGATTCAGGACCTGAGCTTCCAGAGAAGCAACGTGCTTACATTTTGCGCATTTGTATTCGCCCTCGATGGCATGATCGAGGAACGCATACATATCACAAGATGTACACCGAATCACATCTCCACACCCGTCGGGCATTGTACCTACTAATCTAATCTAATGGGGATTCAGTAATTTAAGTCTATCCTGTGTGGCTGTTTTCTGTCTTCCTAACTCTACCGTCTCACCCTCTGGTACTCCACTACCCTCACTTGACACCCAGTCGCACAACACTCACAATTGCACAGCTCGGTCAGTCGCACAACGCTCACAGTCGCACAACACTCACAGTTGCACAACACTCACAGTCGCACAGCCCGGTTAGTCGCACGACACTCCCAGTCACACAACACTCCCAGTCGCACAGCCCGGTCAGTCTCACAACACTCACAGTCGCACAGCCCGGTCAGTCGCACAACACTCAGTCGCACCACACCCACAGTTGCACAGCCCGGTCAGTCGCACACACTCACAGTCGTTCAACACTCACAGTCGCACAACACTCAGTCGCACAGCCCGGTCGAGTCGCACAACGCTCACAGTCGCACAACACTCACAGTTGCACAACACTCACAGTCGCACAGCCCGGTTAGTCGCACAGCCGGTCGAGTCGCACAACGCTCAAAGTCGCACAACACTCACAGTTGCACAACACTCACAGTCGCACAGCCCGGTTAGTCGCACAACACTCCCAGTCGCACAACACTCCCAGTCCCACAGCCTGGTCAGTCGCACAACACTCACAGTCGCACAACACTCACAGTCGCACAGCCCGGTCAGTCGCACAACACTCAGTCGCACCACACTCACAGTTGCACAGCCCGGTCAGTCGCACACACTCACAGTCGCACAACACTCACAGTCGCACAACACTCACATTCGCACAGCCCGGTCAAACGCACAACACTCACAGTAGTAATAGGTACTCCCAGACACTCAGGTAGTAATAGGTACTCACAGATACTCAGGTAGTAATAGGTACTCACAGATACTCAGGTAGTAATAGGTACTCCCAGACATTCAGGAAGTAATAGGTACTCCCAGACACTCAGGTAGTAATACCCCACACTATAAATGTATTCTTTCAATAGCCACAATTTGCCTCTGTGCCTTCACACTGTAATCCAATAGCGGCCATTTGCAGTGTCATATTGGCATTTAGAGAGATAGAACAGGGTTCTGTTCAGTGCTACTAGAGAGTTAGTGTGCTATAGTGTGCTATTGTGATTCTATTGTCAGTGTAGAATATCAGTTTAGTGTGAATCTATTTCAGAAAACCTTGGAACTGTGTAAGACCCAGGTGTGGGGGTCCAACACAGAAACCATGTTTTAATAAACAGATCCAAGAAGCAGAGTTGGGAAACAGACACAGAAAGACAGGAAGGCCAGGAAGTGGGAAGGCAACAGACCAGAAGAAAAAAAAGGGGGGAAAAAAAGAAAGGGCAAAAGAGGGTGGGAAAATCCAGGAAGGAAGACTGAAGAAAAAAGAAAAGGGGGGAGAAAGGAAAAGAATGGGGAAAAAGAAAAAAGGAGGGGAGAAAGAAAAAGAAAGAAAAGAAAAGAAAAAATAAAGGAGAGAAAAGGAAAGAACAAGAAGGGAAGAGAATAGTTGAGGGCTATTGGGATTTTTTCGGTACTGTAATCAGTGATGGGAAACCACCATATATAAAAATATGAATTTTATTATTGTATTATATTAAAATTGATTACATACAAATAAGAAAAAGAAAGGTATGGAATAAAAATCGTACAGAGCAAGTTACCATCATAATTTGTCAATTACATACAGTTGTAAACATTTCAGGCAATAGTAATATTTTACAAGCTCCGGTGACCCCCAAACCAAGGCACCGGGCATTAACCCAATATGTTTCGCGGGTTCAACAATCCGCTTCTTCAGGGGTATTGGATTATATAGTATATTGATTTGCCTTGGAGTTCCTGTATAATAGAGATACAGAAGAAGCGGATTGTTGAACCCGCGAAACATATTGGGTTAATGCCCGGTGCCTTGGTTTGGGGTCACCGGAGCTTGTAAAATATTACTATTGCCTGAAATGTTTACAACTGTATGTAATTGACAAATTATGATGGTAACTTGCTCTGTACGATTTTTATTCCATACCTTTCTTTTTCTTATTTGTATGTAATCAATTTTAATATAATACAATAATAAAATTCATATTTTTATATATGGTGGTTTCCCATCACTGATTACAGTACCGAAAAAATCCCAATAGCCCTCAACTATTCTCTTCCCTTCTTGTTCTTTCCTTTTCTCTCCTTTATTTTTTCATTTCTTTTCTTTCTTTTTCTTTCTCCCCTCCTTTTTTCTTTTTCCCCATTCTTTTCCTTTCTCCCCCTTTTCTTTTTTCTTCAGTCTTCCTTCCTGGATTTTCCCACCCTCTTTTGCCCTTTCTTTTTTCCCCCCCTTTTTTTTCTTCTGGTCTGTTGCCTTCCCACTTCCTGGCCTTCCTGTCTTTCTGTGTCTGTTTCCCAACTCTGCTTCTTGGATCTGTTTATTAAAACATGGTTTCTGTGTTGGACCCCCACACCTGGGTCTTACACAGTTCCAAGGTTTTTTGAATTATCATTAGGGATGCTGGTACAATATCATAACTATATAACAAACATCCAATTGTGTTAGTGTGAATCTAATGATAATTCAGTGTGAGTGTAGTGCGACCATTCATTTTGAATTTAGTGTCACTTTAGTATGAATCTAGTGATAGTTCAGTCAGTTTAAGAAGTGAAGTGTGACCATTCCTTTATGACTTTAGTGTCACTTTAGTGTGAATCTAGTGATAGTTTAGTCAGTGTGAGTGTAGTTACCATTCATTTTTACATTAGTGTCAGTTTGTTTTGTCAGGGCAGATTTACTGAAGTATAGTTCCGTACATTACTGCACGTTTATTGCAGTATATTTATGTGCATTACTGCACATTTAACACAGTATATTTATGTGTGTTATGTTTATTTGATAAAAGGTCACATACCAAGGTAAAGAAAAAGCGAACAGGTAGCATGAAGCATGTAATACAGCGATACAGATAACAGTGTCGCAGCACCTCGATGGGGAGCAATGATAGAAAGCAAAACACAGCAATACGGAAGCTTTTCTCAGAGACCTTCAATTCGAGATAAATAAATGATTCTGCAGATAATGACCTCATTATGCAATATATTTTTGATAAAGAAATCCGGTAACATCAGTTACCAGAGGGCAGGGGGAAAAACAATGTGAAGATACCTGAGATAGTAGATTAAAACAAGGGGAAGACATACGGAGAGGGAAGGGCAAAAGCGAAGAGAGGCAAAAGAAAGAATCAGATGAGTGAGAAAGAAGAGAAGGCTTGGTGCAGCCTTCACCCCGCAGATAAGCATCGGTTAGAACAAAATGCTGCCAGGGTGTCCACTTGTTGCATCATAGAGTGTGGCTGTGAGGTCTTCCATATCTCTCAGGTCATTGACCCTAGAAAACCAGAGGAACTTCAAGGATACAGCAGGAGACTTCCAACAGAGCGGGATACAGGCTTTAGCCACATTTAGCAGGTGAATGGTGAGAGATGCCTTATATTTTTTCATGGGCCTCCGAGAGAGGTGGAGCAGGCAGGGTCGTAAGAGAGGTCTACATTGGTGAGCTGACAGATGGTTTCAGTATCTGCAGTCCAGAAAGGCTTGATTTTAGGAGAGTCCCAAAATACATGAAGAATGGTCCCACGACCAGTGCCAAAAGCAGTCTGGGACTGATGGGAAGAAAAGGTGAAGAAGTGAGGGTACCCTGTAGCACCTTGTGAGAATCTTGTAGTTGGTTTCCTGTATTTTTGTAGCCATGGAGGATTTATGAGCGAAGTAAAGAATTTTCTCCTTTCTGCCATCAGTAAATTTAATAGAGAGATCAGACTCTCACTTTGACAGGAACAAAGGGAAATATTCGGGAGGGGGAGCCATCAGAGATGCATACAGAATAGATTGGCACTGCTGAAGCGGCTCACATTTGTGGCATATCCGCAAGCGGTCTATGTATACCCGGGATATGGCTGCATTTATGAAGAAATTGGCGGAGTTGGAGACCACTCCAGAAGTCTAGTGGGGGGTCCCCAAGGGCAGCCAAGGAGGCCACGAGAGCCTCCCCTCCTGCCCAAGAAAATCCCAGAGGTGCAGGTGGCCCCCAAGCCACAAGCTCTGGAACCGCACACCCCCAAGGCCCGGCTCAAAGTCTGGGTTGTCAAGAACGGGCAACATTGGGGGAGAGCATGGGGGAGATCGAGGAGTGGCCAATTGCTTCCCGGACAACAGAGAGCATGCTTCCCAGAGTGGGGTGTTTAGTAAGGTCTGAAGGCAGAGGAAGAGTGATCCAAGGCCAGCTTTTAGCCGTCTAGCTAGAATCCTCCAAATCCATGGCCACCCAACTCTTAGCCTCAGCATGACAATGCCAATTAACCAGCCTGGTGAGATGGGCGGCTCTATAGTAGGTCTTGATACATGGCAGGCCAACCCCTCCCCCGTAAACTTCAGAAGGTGAAGCAGCTGGAGTTGCATGCATGGGCCCTGGTGAGACCAGAGAATTTCCCGGAATGCATCGTCGATATGCCAGAAGAAGGAGGAAGAAACGCGAATAGGTAAGGCATGTAGCAGATACAGGATCCTGAGCAGAATGGTCATCTTCAGGGCGCTGCACCTTCCAAACCAAGTGAAGGTAAGTAAGTACCAGTGGACCAAGTTGCCTTGAATCCGTTGAAGTAGTGGGTCAAAGTTAGAGCTGTAGAGGTTGGCGGGGTCTGCAGTGATATTTACCCCCAGGAAAAAGATGGAGTCCAAAGCCAACTTGACTCAACAGAGTGGGCGCAGGCCTTGAAGGCCTGCAACAAGTGGGTCAGGGAGGACATAGGATCCGTAAGGAAAAAAAGCAGGTTGTCCGCGAAGGCCACGACCTTATGAGTTCCAGCACCACACAAAGGAACGGTTCCAGCGAAAGCACAAAGAACAAGGGCGAGAGCGGGCAACCCTGGCGGGTGCCATTGGAAATCCCGAAAAAATCAGAACGCCAGTCATTGACCTTAACGGCTGCAGAGGGGTGGGAGTAGAGGGAAATGTTCCAAGCCAACATTGAGGGCCCCAGTCCAATATGGGACAGGGTGGCCCTGATAAACTGCCGATTGACTCTATCAAATGCCTTCTCCGCATCCGTAGACAGCAGGAGAAGGTGGCGCTGAATGGATCTGGATGCATGGATCAGATTCAATTCCCGGATTGTGTTATCTCGGGGTTCCCTAAGCAGAATGAAACCAGCCTGATCCGTATGAATTAAGCTCGGGATGCGAGGGAGCAACCTATTGGCCAAAATTTTTGCAAACAATTTTAGGTCGGTATTCAGTAAGGCAATGGGATGATAGTTTCTGCATTGAGTTCGATCCTGTAATGGAACCTCAGACCCACACTGTACTTGTGGTCTTCCGTCAGTATATGGCTTCCTCACAGTCATGAACATAGATATCAAATCCCAGCCGCTGTCATACAAAGCTAGCCTGACACTTAGTTTGTATACTGGAAACAACTAACTCCTTTATTGAAAAAGAAACAGACTTTTATACACTTGAGAAGTATGTCAGTCACTACATGACTCACCCAAAACATCACACAATGAATAGATAACGAGGTACAGCTGACTCATGGCTAATCCCAATTAACATGCTAATTAACTGATTACACTTAAGCCAGCCTGGAAGACCAGACTCCTGGCACCAAAACTAAAACAAGATACAAATACACATATCATAGTGTAAATACTGAGAACCCACCGTAAACAATAGGTGACCAAATCAGCATAATTTACAATGCAGGAAGACAGGTGTTTGAGCTGATGACATGCATTGACCAACTGAAGCAGTCCAAAACATCAATTTATCTGTCACATAGTTTTTTCACTCTCAGTGATGGTGCGTACCATCACAGATCCTTAACCCTCCTTTGGGATCAAGGAGATATGAGCCGAAGCGTGTCAACAGGCATCTGGTGACCATCCTTTAGGGAGTTGAGCGCTGTGATCAAAAAAGGGGAGAGAATATCAAAGAAAGTCTTATAATAAATAGGGGTGAGGCCATCGGGACCCGGAGCCTTTTTGGGCTTGGAGTTGGCTAGTGCCACCCCCAGTTCCTCGACTGAAATAGGTGCCTTGAGCTCCGCATTTACCTCCGGGGAGAGCGAAGGCATACCCGAGGCAGAAATGTAGGCCTGAATAGACTCCACAGGCGGTTGGGGAGCCGACGAGTCAGAGTTGAGGTTGTAGAGGGACCAAAAAAAGAACGAAATTCCCCTGCAATATCCCTAGAGGTGAGAAGCTTCTGCCCAGTAGAACCTGTAATAGAGGGTATATAGGTCTTAGAATGGGGGCCACGCAGGGCCCGAGCCAGCAACCTGCCCGGCTTGTGTGAAAATGTAAACATAGAACGCCTAGCCCTCACCAGTCTACTCTTCGTCTTATTGAAGAGGAGGGACCGGAGGGCCTCACGAACCTTAAAAAGTTCTGAGAAGGCGGACCGGGCAAGAGTCACCTTGTGGAGGCGCTCAAGAGTCTGGAGTTTCGTAAAAAGGTCATCGGCCATCCGCTGACAATGGGGATTCCAGCAAAGTTTCATCAAGCTTCCAGTCAAGGGGGCTCCTAAGAGAGGGGTAGCGGCGCAGAGTAAGGTGGATCAGGGCATAATCTAAAAGGTAGATGGGGTCAATTTGGGCCGATAGTACTTTTGTAAAGTCCTTATGGGCAACTAAGAGATAGTCAAGGCGAGAGTAAGTGCAAGAAATAGTAATCCCTATCTAAGGGGTGCAAAAGTCTCCAGGGATCTATTAGCTGGAGGGACGAGAGGTCGGTTTTTAAACGCCGTAAGCATGCATACGAGAGATGTGAAGAACCAGAGACGTCAAGCTGGTTCATTGCAAAGTTAACGTTACCCCCAAAGATCCTTCCATGAATTCCAGGAGAACCGGAATCAGGTCCTGTAGGAATCGAGGGTGGTCTGAGTTCGGAAAGTAAATGTTAGCAAAGGTAATCTGGACCTCACCTATCTTCCCCCTAAGAAGGAGGTAACGACCCTGGGCATCATGCTGAACCGCCCCCAAAGTCCACGGCACCGATTTGGCAAATAGAATGCTGACCCCCTTCGCTTTAGAAATAGGGGAGGAGCTATGATATACCAATGGGAAGACTAGGTATGCTGTCACTCCTAAAGTGGGTCTCCTGTAGGAAGGCCACTTGAGTTTTGGACTTGCGTAAATCCGCTAACAGGCAGGAACACTTTTCCGGTATGTTTAGACCCTGTACATTAAGGGAGGTGATCTTCAGGGAACCCATGTCCACCCAAAGCACAGCACAGCAAAGTGGGTGGGGGTACCAAAGAAAGGGGGGTCAGGGAGCTCAACACAGCCCCCAGAGCCACAGGGGCCCAGCCCAAGAAAAAGAAGATAGGAGAAAAAAGAGGGGGAGAAGGGTAGCAAGGAGCGAGGAAAGGAAAGAGGGGGGAAAAGACCAAAAGAAAGAGGGTAAGGAGGGGGACAAAAGAGGAGAAGTCTAGAGAAAAAAAAGAACAATGAATCCCCAAGCGGGAGTCAAAAAAGAACACCCGAACAGGGAGCCGCCCTAATAGGGCGTCGCTGTAAGCAAGAAGGAGAGAATGATGGAGATGCACAGGATGCAAGACCAGGGGAACAGGTCTATTGCAATTGAGATAACACCAACATAGTATAACTGCAGAGTAAAAGATCAAAATAAAGACACACATGCATTACATTCGGGAGCCGAGTGACTCCGGGCAGTGGTGAAGTAAGAAAACAGGACTGTAGGCCGAGTGTCCGCCCCGATGCCCCCGGGCAAAAAAGACCTAAGGGCAGCAGGGGGGACAGCAAAAATAGAGAGAGTGGAAGGCAGTCAGGGCCCTCAACTACACAAAATCGACCAAAGTCAAAAAGAGAAAACAAAAAAGCATAGCAAAAATGCAAAATTTGAAACCGCTTTAAACGGTCAGGGCCACTGTAAGGCAAGTATGCGCACTGGGCGTCAGAGAGTCAGACGATGGGGAAGAGCGATATGCCACAGATCAGTCTTCAGGAGTAGCGGGCATCCGCCTGCGGGGTTCTCGGCTGGAAGGTCTGGAACGGGCCCGTCATTGGGGTCGCAGAGGGAGAGCGGTGAAAGTCTCTTGGTTGAGCAGGAAAGCAAACCAGTTTGGGACGGTCACTGCTGGCTTGTCCAGAAAGGAGAAAAGAGCAGGCAGCTGGTCTGGAGAGCGGAGAAAGAAGTCAGTTCCGTGTTTCTTGACGATGAAATAAAAAGGATGGCCCCAACGAATGTGTCATCAGCTGTACGAACGACCTATAGCAGGGGGCGCATCATATCCCGCATAGCCTGAGTGTGACGGGAGACATCAGGGTACACCTGGATAGAGGCTCCCGCAAAGTCAATCGGGCACTGTGTCCATGCTTGATGCAAGATGTCCTCTTTAATAGTAAAAAAGTGTACTCTGCATAGGACATCAGGTGGAGGAGGGAGAGGGCCAGAGGCACTGGTAGCAGTGGATGCTGGTCTGGGTCCCTGGATCCTGTGGACGCGGTCCACTTCCAGTGCCGAGGTAGGAGGTTTACCCAAAAGTTGGTTGAGGATGGAGACAACTGTGGAGCACAAATCAGGGCCTATGGTGGCCTCAGGTATCCCTTTGAGGCGTAGGTTATTCCACCTATTGCGATTCTCACTGTCATCCAGGCGCAGCTGCACATGAATAAAATGGCGCCGCAGGGCCTGTTGGTCAGCTTCCAGAGCCGAGAGGCGCGAATCCGTGGAGGTAGATGATTCCTCCAATTCCACCACCCTTTACTCAATGTTAAAAACCAGGAAAGACCTCGTGCTTATGGATAACGTATAGAGAGAGTATATAAATGTGCTACAAGTGTATTAAAGCGGAGTTCCACCCTGAAAATTTTTTTTCACTGTCCGCTTGCTCTAAATTACCTGTAAAACAATTGGATAATTAAATTTTTTGTTTTTATTCACTTACCTTGTTTTTAAAGAAAATATACTTACCTTACTTCCTCTTCCTCCCTCTGCGGCCACGGCCCGCTGTCACTTCCTGCTTGCGTTTACTTCTGGGAGCTGAACGTCATCGCTCCCAGGAGTCAATGCACCTGCACCGGCCTTGCTCGTCAGTTCCGGCGCAGTCGAGTCATTCCCTGCTAAACAGCTTCTGGACATGCCCAGAAGCTTTGCAGGGATGACGCGCCTGCGCCGGAACTGACGAGCGGGGCCGGTGCGTGGCATTCTGGGAGGACGCCCTGGCTTCAGCTGCCCACACCTGAGATGGCAGCACTGGACAAGAAATTTTCAAGGTAATTATTTATTCTAAAAGGTAAGTGCAACCTGGGACAGTTCAGAGGCTATCTATTCTGAAATGCACTAGCCCTGACTGTCCCGGGGGTATTTTTATCTAAAAAAAAATTTTCAGGCCAGAACTCCGCTTTAACCTACAAGCTGCTGCTGACAAAAGGTTCCTGTGCCTTTAAATAATAAAACATGTGTCAGTGCTGCTTTTGCTAATTGAATCTCACAGATATAACAAAACATATATACAGTGTAAGTGCTGCAGTGCAATAAAGTGCAATAGTGCCTGTAAACAACGTTCACAAAAATCAATCAATAAATTGCACACATCAATAAAGTTCATAAAGTGCTCGTGGTGCTCCAATAGGATTGATCCAATCCAAAAAGTGCTTCAAACGTGCTCTTGGGTAGTGCTCCCCTGTTGTGTCCCCACTCACCAGAAAGACTTAGAAGCAAGTATCCTTAACTGTTGCTCCAATGTCCGTCTGGGCAGGGAAGGACTAAGCCAGATAATTACACCCTGGTGTCTGCTAAACACTTACTCTCCGTGACCCAAATAAAAAGAGGATTCTCCATAGTGAAAGTACATGTAAAAGGAATCTTTATTGAATAATATCCACTTACATTGAAATTACAGCATTTCCTCCTAAGCGCGGCTCGGTGGTTCCTGTATAACTCGGCATGCATTCCACCAGCCGGAACTGACGTTGTATGCTTTGTATCACGCTATTAGCTATTATTATCATTTCAATTTTTGACAGCAAGGCAATTCTTTCTTTCATCAAGAGTACCTCTATAAGTTTACGGCATGAAGGCACCTCTGACACTCTAAAAACAATTTTTCCACACCTGTTACTTCTATCCAAAGTCTGCAGGAGAAAAAACAGAATTTATCCAAAAAATTTCTAATCTTAATCTCTAATCTTGTTCCCAGTGCACTACATTATGGCCTCATCATACAGACTGTATACAAGCCGTTGTTTACAAAATAAAGAAATCTTACGGGGAAAATTAAATTTGTTTGGCTTTATTAATGCAATTATTTCTGAAGAAGCTTCTATACACAGCACAGATGTACCACTTTACAGGCAGACTAAGGATACCCCCCCAGGCACTATATTGAAATAATTTTTTCATTTTTATTGTTATTGTTAATCATTGTATGCCCAATTATTTGCATATAAGCCTTCAAAATGGACACTTTTGATTTTTCCAGTTCGGAAATATAGACTTCAATGGGGTTCGTTATTCAGTTCAGAACTTTCGTGATGTTCAAAAATTCAGGTGCAAACCGAACAGGTGGTCATTCAGCCCATCCCTACTCCTCAAATGGTGACAGTTCAGTGTACGCATCCTTTATCGGCAGCCATACAATTGCAGAGTTTTGCCCATTGGGACCTTAGATGAAGCGCCACACAACCAGTAATAAAAACATAATACAAGTTTAATAAATATATGCCAGCAATGAAACTGAGAAGGAGGTGTCATATTGCCAAACAGTTGGCTGAAGTATACAAATCCAATACATTGGTACATACATTAAACAAATAGTACATAGTACATGTGTCGTAGCATCTATGGTAGCCCGACACGTTTTGTGAGTTAGGTCTCACTCTTCAGGGGTAGATGCATAGACATAATCTATAAAGTAAAATGATTACAAAAATAACATAGTAATGAACATGGAAATGTAGTAATCAGACTAAGGGATCCATACTCCCAAAAATGAAGGATGCTGCATGCCAAAGTCGCATCGGCAGCTATCGGAGACGTCTGACCCATGAGCTCTGGGTAAAGGTTCCAAAATGGACCGGCAGCGCAAAACAGGACAGATGTAAAACCAGGCAAACAGAACCGTCCAACATAACCTGTCAGGATGGTGGCTGGAAAAAAAAGAGTGTAAATAGGCGGTGATGTGCACAATTAAAAGAAATAAAATGACGAAAAGGTAAAAAATCTGTAGGAAAAATAAAATGATTGAATAGCCAAAGACAACCACACGGTTAAATTAGGAGTAGTGAAAGTGACCTGTACAGCTGAATTAGAAGAATCCACATGTGAAACTATGTGTATAGGTTATAAAGTATAATTGCAACTTGGTGAGGCAGTGACACCACGGCATGGGATTACCCCAGTAGTGCAAGATCAAATCAGGTCAACAAAGTAAGTATGTGTGACAAATAGAAGGTAATATTTTGTATCTACCAGTACCAAAAATAATGCTGACAAAAAAACGTGTGTTCATCCACCTGGGAGGCTTTGCATAGACTGGTGTCTGAGCCCTCCTATTTATAGCCCTGCAGGCCCATCACAGGATCCCTCCCAATGCCAGGAGAACGCCCAGGAGGAGGGCGGGAATTAACCCCACCATCTCTGGTCGCCATAAGGGAATGGACAATGCAGAAATGCAAGTCCCTCCACACTCTCATGTGACAAAGTCATGTGATCCAGCACCATTACATGTCGGCAAGACCGCTGCCATGTGACGGACGCTGTACCCGAACACTGCACCACCAAATTGAGGACATGTGCCAGGCAGGGCACATGTGTTTACTTTCCCTGTCAAAGGACAGGCAGGAGGTTAGTACCAATATCTCACACCACCATTCCTGGCTCCAGCTGGCATGGCGTGATCCACCTCTGGGCCTGCCCCCTGCAGAGCTAAAAAAAAAATCTCTGCTATGGTGTGGCTCCTGTCCCATAGACAGACCAGCTGAAGCAGCGCATGACATCTTTTAGCCTGACTCATTGAAAAGCCCTTTAACACTTGGAGGTACTGGTGGTTCATAGGGCAATTCAGCAAAGGAGGGCATAGAGGAGGAGGGGGTGGAGCTGAAAAATCTCACATTATCACCATCAGGTGTATGGAGACATGGTAGTAAAACAAACTGTAGCACTGAGCCCTGTCCTGCATACTTAAGAGTTGCAAGCAGAGATACCCAGCGTGCTGTGAACTAAATAAATCGTCCCTGATCATGCTTACTGGACTACGTTGGCCCTAAAGTCTTTGGTAGGGAGTGTTTAGAGTCATGTGCTAAATAGATATACAATAGGGGGAGAGCTAAGTGTAGGACGGGGAGGAGAGACATAAGGATGAGTGTTTGGGGTCACCACTACAGGTAGGAGGATCCACCCAACAAGATAGGCCATTGGATATGAGGCTTAGGCCATGAGGACATTGGGTGTACATGGTGTACCACTTTTCAATTTTACTATTGTACTATTTTAGTATTCCAACTGTTGAACATGCTATTGTTAGCAGTTTTAGTGAAAAAAGTGCATAGCAGAGACATTTTATGTTTTTTATCATACATTTTGTTTATCATACATT
Source organism: Pelophylax lessonae (assembly GCF_965119305.1). Lineage (NCBI taxonomy): Eukaryota > Metazoa > Chordata > Amphibia > Anura > Ranidae > Pelophylax > Pelophylax lessonae. The sequence goes on from NC_138777.1 coordinate 130,364,809, forward strand.
TTGGCTATATAGGCACTTATATTATTGATTATATCACTGTACATGTTATAATTTATAAGTGATGTTTACAGCATTGAATAGCATCAAGCTCCTACATCTTACAATACACTGGAGTTTTAGGACTCCAGCCGGTTCACAAGGGAGTCGGGGTGTGATTGTCCATTACGCAACAATACCCATTTAGGAGAACATTCATATGTCCACTTTTCTTCTTCATACTCACCTAAGGAATAAATTGTATATATGGAATTATACAAGATACAATTACATACAATTATATATATATAATATACAGAGAAAAATCCAGGGCACCCGCCAACACAGGGTCCCGTTTTTAAATTTCTGTTGTCATTATGGTATTTTGGATGGTGATGCCTTGGGGGACGCAGTAAATCCTAGTTATAACGTCTTGTATTATAAGTTCTATTGAGACTTTATGGGGAGTGTAGTGACCTCCTCCAACAACCAGGTGACAGTGAACCTAACCAGTGATCCAGCTGAGTTTGCGTACATGTCTCCATGGTTACAGACGGAGGTGGGCTCTATACAGAGCTTCCACCCCGTCTTACAGGAAGTGATGCGGTACAGGTCCTGGAGCACAGGGCGGACGGCATGCATCCCAGGACCAGGAAGTCGCGATCTTCTGGGGGGAATATACATTGTACAGCAAGATCAAACTGCATAAAGTCACATCCTGGCATGCGAGGGGCCCCGTGAGTGAGAGGACGGGCGGCTAGGTACTGAGGCATGGGCAGGATGTTCAGTACAAGTGGACAAGAGATGCCATATAGGAGGTCCAGGAGGGGTAAGTCACTCACAACAGTCATGGCTCCACCTGTAAATCAGAAGAATCAGGGAAAGCATACCCAGAATGTACACATGAGTTTATGAGATCTTTTGTCTGCACAAACACTGAGCGCCGTTCCTGGCGTACATTCCCAGCTTTGTGGACCTCTTGGCTGGTTGTTGATTTAAGTTCTGAGGGCAGTTCTCATTTGAACTGTCCCATAGGACACACAACCAGTGGCCATAAAAGTTTTGAGGGTTAAGGCACAAAGGCACAGTAGGAGTGTTTGTTGACACTGGATGGTCCCGCCCCCTCTCTCTGGGGGGGAGGGAAAGGGGAGGGGGAGTAGGTGGAGGAACATGAAGCTACTCTCTATATATACTTGTATCTGCTATGGTCATGACCAGCTCTGAAGAAGGGGGCTTGACTCCTGAAACGCGTTAGCGGTCGCATCATAAAGGACATGTTCCAGCACACGTCTGATGGGAATTTGTAACACGATTTTATTTCTGCATGTTTGTGAGCATGTTTTGGCATTTTTATTAAAAAAATTGTTATACTGTACCACGGGTAATGCACTAGGTGTTTGCGTCTCCTTTCCTTTCTTATATGTTACTGGACTACATGTCAGCAGTAAAGTGGGCCTTGCGACAGACTGCCTTGCACAACGATGCCACAATAATGTCTTCCACGTGAGGTACAGAGCTGGAATGGCCTTACGTGCAAATAAATAACGACTGGGAACTTGCCATTGTGGTACAGCCCATTCAGAAAATTAATGGAAGGGGGCAGAAACCATTAGATGGAAACTCAGGAGTTCTAAACCCAGCAGCTTTGGCAAGCTGAGCATGTGGGTGGCAGTAACTGTATTTTTTTCCAACTGCAGCAGCTGGGGCAGAGACATTTTCCTGCTTTAATCTACAGCTGGTGTTGTGATGCTGGCAGATGTGCTGTAAGGACCTGTGACACCCCTTGCTATACCATCATCCTTGTCAGTGGATGGATAGAGGTCATGAGATATAGCCGTTTTAGACCTGAAAGATGAGGAGGATCAGAATTGGGTGTGGTTTTCAGGTGCTTTTGCCAATGGGCTAAGTGGTGGAAGGTTAAATGCTTTGTCAAGCATGTGGTACCCAAATGGCTGGTGTTTTGGCCATGCTTGATCTGCTTGAGGCAAAGTTTGAAACTTCAACAGTGTGATCAGCTGCATTTGTGCTTAAAAAGGTCCAGACAGCTTAGCTGTGGGAAGTGGGCCAGGAGATCGCAGCTCCACAATGTGATAGAATGGGGTTGCTGCTCTCTACTCTTCCATGATATCTGCCTTGTTGGGGTTGTGCCTCACCCTCACTTTCCTCCTCTGCTTTATCCAGCACCCAAGTTGCATCCTCATCATCATCATCCCCCTCCATCCTAATCATCACTGGAGCCAACTTGGCAATACACTGCGGCTGGGGGGAACATGACTGCCAATTTGTTGTTTATCAGTGTTCTCCACTCTCTAGGCTCATGTTCCTACCTTTCCCAACCTCAGAACTAACATCAGAATAAAATAATGCCTGTCAAGGAGCAAGTGGCTGAAGCTGTGTTCAAATAACTCAGCTGACTCCTCCATGCATGATGCTGGGGCTCTGGCAGGAGTGGCTATGGACAAGGAGGCAGAATAAGCTGCTCTGACAGCTGTGTTGGACTGCTCACTAGTCTGTGCTTGGGTGGTAGAGGATGGTTTAGTAAGCCAGTCCACCACCTTCTTTGCGTGCTGTGGCTGGATAGCATGGGCAACATCACTAAACAGAGGAAATAGTTTCCTGCTTGATGGCAGACCATGACCACCTTTGCTTGTGAACACATATGCTGCTGGCCCCCTCACAGTGCCACGGAAACATCTGTCTCTCCTTGTTGGCCTTCCAGACATGATGGGGGGGCGCTTATAACCGAAATGTAATAGAGACAGGGAAATGTGTACTTGGATGCACTTTAATCAAGAAAAGTGGTGTTTGGTGCACTTTAACTTGAGTACTCACTACACAGACACACTCCACTTATACACTACAATATACTACAGTAAAACTGCACTAATTTACTTCACTATACTGCATTAAAAGTGCACTAACGCACTTCAATATACTGCTGTAAAAGTGCACTAACGCACTTCAATATACTGCATTAAAAAGTGCACTAAAGCACTTCAATTTACTGTCATAAAAGTACACTAATGCACTTTAATGTACTGCAGTAAACATGCAATAACGCACTTCATTGTACTGCAGTAAACATGCATTAACACACTTCAATGTACTGCAGTAAACCTGTACTAACGCACTTCAATATACTGCAGTAAAAGTGCACTAATGAACTTCAATATACTGCAATAAAAAATTGCACTAACACACTTCAATATACTGCCAGAAAAGTACCTGACGCACTTCAAGATATTGCAGTAAACGTACACTAACACATTTCAATATACTACTGTAAAAGTGCACTAACGCAATTCAATATGCTGCAGTAAATGTGCACTAACACGCTTCAATGTGCTGCAGTAAAAGTGCACCAATGCACTTCAATATACTGCAATAAAAAATTGCACTAACGCGCTTCAATATGCTGCCAGAAAAGTATCCCGATGCACTTCAATATACTGCAGTAAATGTACACTAACACATTTCAATATACTGTGGTAAAAGTGCACTAACGCAATTCAATATACTGGTGTAAAAGTGCACTAACGCACTGCAATATATTGCCATAAAAGTACCCTGATGCACTTCAATATACTGCAGTAAACATGCACTAATGCACTTCAATATACTGCAGGAAAACTGCCCTGACGCTCTACAATATACTACAGTAAGCCTTCCCTGACACTCTACTCTGACACACTTCAATATACTGCAGTTAACCTGCCCTGACACACTAAACTGACACTACAGTAAAAATGAATGGACGCACTACACTTACACTGCACTATCACTAAGTTTAACTAAACCGACACTAAAATGAAAATGATCGATCACACTACATTCATGCTGCACTATCACTATATTCACACTACACTAATACCTTACACTCACAAAAGAATCACAATAGCACACTACAGCACACTAACTCGCTGGTAGCAATGAACCAAGCCCTGTTCCATATATCTCCACTCCAAATTTGCACACTGCAAATGACTGCTCTAAGAAGGAACCTTTTATAGTGTGGGGTGAGACTATGAGCAATGAGCCATGATTGGGGAGAGTCATCATGACTGTGTTCAATCATGGCTCTGACATTGCCATTTGCCCTGATTGGGCAAACCCCTTCATTGCTTCACCCAATTAGGGCTTTCAATGCACTGTGCAGTATTTGGCGGGCCAAACAAACGGACAAACGCCCGACAAACACCCAAAAGGGCGAACAGCCAATGTTCGTCCAAAATGCATGCTCGGGCAGAAACATTCACCCAACACTACCCTGTACCTCCTTCTGAAACTGGGAGAATCCGGGGAGCTCCCTGGGCTTTCCCTTTCTCGGGTCTGTGGAGACTGTGTGATCCACATTTTGTAGACTGTGTCCTGTTTCTGCAACCTGCCCCTGGTGTCCTGTACCTGCAACCTGCCCCTGGTGACATCTGGCTCTGTCTGACTGGGGATGGGGCAAGGGCACTACAGGGTTGTTTTAGTGGAGTTAGTAACTGTTTGTCTGTGCAGGTGAATGTGGGCTTCTACTGCTCTGCTGCCGGCCACTCTGCCTCTTCAGGGGTAATGGACCTTTCACCCCGCTCTCCCCTGGTTATTCCTGCTGGCAGCCTTTCCATTTCCTGAGCATCCCCCTAAGTACACTCTTCTTCTGACTCACTCTCCAGGGACCACTCAGCCTTCAGTCTGGGAGACCTACAATCTATTTCACCACTGTGAAAGCCACTCCCCATCTGGCTCACCTGAAGACACATGGTCCGCAACTTGTGGCTCCTTCAAGGTGGGGCTGACAGAGTGAACTGACAGGGTAAACTTCAGCAACCGGCTTCTCCGCTGGGACATCTTGAGCTGGGCTTGGATCTCTCACCTCTGGCCATGGCTCTTCTCACTCACACTGGGAACCGCTGCTATTCTCCGGCCTATCCCACTGTAATGTTCCGGTACCTTTGGTACCCTAAATTACACTTTCCACAAGTGTATGCGCCCTACCATTTACTTTTGGAAAGGTGCGCATACACCTTTAAGACTGGAGCTGTCATCACTCAGCGCCGGACTAGAAGGCTATTTAAGGCGTCGGTTCTCACTCACATGTGTTCGTTCAAACACCCTTATCTGGATGCTAACCTTGCTTGAAGCTTCCATGCTTGCAAGCTTACTTCGCTGACGGAACCTCGCTGCGCTGATCCCTGTATCCCGCTACTGGATCATCCGCCTCTCCTGAACCACCCTTCGGCTGTATCGCTAATAGTGCTAAGTACCCCGCAGGGGAATTCTCTATAAACTTATACTAAGCTTACACTATCTAGCTCTGCATAGTAGAGACTGTTTATCACATCTGCATAAACTAGATTGCTAGCTCTTGAGACTACTGCTACTTTTCTGCACTGGGTTGATCTCTTTTGTATGTCCACCTGCTATTCTATCATCTGCTATCATACAACATTGCTAAACCTTCCTGCATCCATCTGCTACTGTCTCACCTTCAAGTGTCTATCACCTACCACCTCCACTCAACCTATCCCTCAACCTTCATCATTGTGTTACCACATGCATAAAGTCACTCTAAGAACCAGCTTGCTAATTGTGTGTATTTACTGGCTGAAATAAGACCTTCCACACATGATGAGTCATTGAGGTTGGGAATGGTATCTCAGCATATCTCTTACATGACTACTGACGTGGAACTATTTCTGCAGCTGAAAATCCACACCATATAAAAACGCAGGAGCGTTACAGATTGAACGAACCCAAAAATGGATTCAGCAGAAATAGTTCCAGAAATAACCACTCAGGTGACACAATTAAAACAGCAAGTATCTGCGTTAATACACGCACTTGCTGAATTAAAAGAAGACAATCAGGCTCTGTCGCAGCAGGTAATTAGACTGACACAACTTACCTCTGCTCAGTCCCCTGAACCCAAGATAAATCCCCCTTTGGTATTTACAGGCGATCGCAAAAAATTTTGCGAATTTAAAAACGCATGTGAGTTACTTTTTTTGCTAAAACCTCGTACCTACCTTACTGATCACATTAAGGTTTGTACTATTATTTCTTACCTATCAAGCGATCCTCGAGCCTGGGCAGATTCTCTTTTTGAGAAAAACGACCAGCTTCTCAACTCCTATGCCTTGTTCCTGGCAGAGCTCACTAGCCTATATGATGACCCCAATAGGCAGAGTACTGCTGATCTTCAGTTAAGATCCTTGAAACAAGGAAGGAGGCCTGTGGAAGACTTTGTCGCAGAGTTCAAGAGATGGACCCTTGATTCAGAATGGAATGATGCATCTCTGAAAACCCAATTTAGGCTTGGCCTATCAGAAGCCGTTAAGGACGAGCTCGCCCGAGCGGATCTGCCAAAAACCCTGGATGCATTAATACAACTCAGTATTACCATAGATAGAAGCCTACGAGAAAGAAAGGCTGAAAAGATGGGAATGCCATTATCCGTTTCCTCTCGGAGTCTGGCCGTTCCTATGGAGGTAGGAACCATACGCCCACCGCTATCAACTATGGAAAAAGCCAAAAGACGAAATGAAAATCTCTGCTTGTACTGTGCATCCCCGGATCACAAGATAAACGTCTGTCCCCTAGTCAACAAAAAGAAGGGTGAGTGTTCACATGTCTCTCTAGGAGGATTGACAACTTCATTCACTAACCCCTACATTTCTGTTTTTTTGACATTACAGTGGGACCAGAACAGGATTACTACTAAGGCCATGATTGACACAGGATCTTGTGGAAATTATATGGATATATGTTTTGCTGCTTTAAATAAAATTCCTATTATTTCTAAACTCAAACCTGTCTCAGTAAGTCTTATTACCGGTGTTCCGTTATCCTCTGGTCCGATCACCGATCAGACACAAGCACTTCTAGTCACTATTAACGAGTCTCATAGGGAGACTTCTACCTTCGATTTAATACCATCACCCCACTTTCCCATTGTGTTGGGACTTCCCTGGTTGCACACACACCAACCAACCATAGATTGGAAGAAATGGTCCTTGACCTTCCCTTCTTGTTATTGTGAGGAAACGTGTAACCTCCCGTTTTCCGGGAAGATTCTGTCTGTGGTGACAGATGAGATTGCACCACTATGTTATCAGGATCTTTCTGAGGTTTTTCTTGAGAAAAATGCTCAAGCATTACCTCCTCATCGAGACTATGATTGTAGCATTGATCTACTCCCAAATAGCAAATTGCCGTTCGGTCATGTTTATCCTCTTTCACAGGATGAACTTGCCCATCTCAAAACCTATTTGGATGAGAACTTGGAAAAAGGTTTTATTAGACCTTCCACTTCTTCCACAGCAGCAGGACTCTTTTTTGTTCGCAATAAAGATTCAAGTCTCAGACCTATCATCGACTACAGGAAATTGAATGCTATCACAATAAAAGATCGCTATCCTCTACCGCTTATCCCTGAGCTCATTGAGCAGGTGCGTGGAGCTACCTATTTTTCAAAATTAGACCTGAAAGGAGCATACAATCTCATTCGAATCCGTGATGGACACGAGTGGAAGACTGCGTTCAGAACTAGATACGGATTGTTCGAATATCTTGTGATGCCATTCGGCCTATGCAATGCCCCTGCAGTTTTCCAACGATTTATAAACGATATTTTTAAAGACTTACTAGATGTCTGTGTTGTGGTATATCTGGACGATATACTTATATATTCACGGACCCTGTCTGAACACATAAGACATGTAAGACTTGTATTATCGAGATTGCTTGCACATAATCTTTATGTGAAGCTGAAGAAATGCTTGTTCCATAAAGATGAGGTACTCTTTCTAGGCTACATCATATCCAAAACAGGAATCGAGATGGACATGAGTAAAATATCCTGCATTCAGGATTGGCCTACACCAACTACACGCAAGGCGCTACAGCGATTCCTGGGATTTTCAAATTTCTACAGGAAGTTCATAAAAAACTTTTCTGCTATTGTGAGACCCCTCACACAGCTCACTAGCATAAAAATACCATTTAAATGGTCAGAAGAAGCAAATAAGGCTTTCCACTTGTTAAAGACAAGGTTTACTTCCGCTCCCATATTACGCCATCCAGACCCATCCCTCCAATACATTCTGGAGGTAGATGCGTCAAACCTGGCAGTAGGAGCAATACTCTCCCAACGACCTACCCCCACTTCACCACTTCATCCAGTCGCCTTTTTTTCTAAATTCCTGAGCAGTCCCGAGATAAATTACCCCGTGGGTGAGAAGGAACTGCTTGCTATAAAATTGGCTCTGGAGAATTGGCGACATTTACTCGAAGGCACCCAATTACCAATAATTATATACACGGACCATAAAAACCTCCAATATCTTCAGACTAGCAAAACTCTCTCGCATCGACAGGTACGATGGTCACTATTCTTTCTAAGGTTTAACTTCCTAGTGACCTACACACCTGCAGATAAGAACAAAAAGGCGGATGCACTATCACGACTAACTGAAGAAAACTACTTTGAAATTCCTTCCGTTCCTATAATACCTCACAAACGCATTATTGGAGTTGTCCGTTCCTTGAAGGAAGAGGTTCTGCATGGTATAAGGTTGGATTCAACCCCACCACAACTAACTACCGATGCAGAAGGCTTCCTCTACTACAACGACAAACTTTACATACCACCTACCCTACGCACCAAGATCTTGGAATTATCGCATGATGTGCCTATGGCAGGACATATGGGTATGACAAAGATTTTCAATTTGATTTCTAGGCAATTCTGGTGGCCTGACATGAAAACATCTATACAAAAATTCGTCTCTTCATGCAATGTCTGTGCCAGGTCCAAAATTGACACTACGAGACCATCCGGTCTACTATGCAGTCTACCAATACCCCAAACTCCATGGGAGGTTCTGTCATTGGACTTCATCGTAGAATTGCCTCCTTCCAAAGGATTTAATACCATCTTGGTGTCAGTGGACCATCTGACAAAGATGGCACATTTCATTGCTATTCGCAGACTACCTTCGTCCAAACAAACGGCAGAACTCCTGATGAAACATGTCTTCAGATTACATGGTATCCCAAAAACTCTTTTGTCTGACCGTGGATCCCAATTTATTTCTAAATTCTGGCAAGAACTATGTCACATACTACGGATTGAGCGGAAGCTCACTTCTCCTTACCATCCGCAGACCAACGGACAGACTGAAAGAGTCAACCAATGCATCGAGCAGTATTTACGTTGTTACACTTCTTACCAACAGGATGATTGGTTGGATCTTCTCCCCCTGGCAGAATTTGCCTACAACAACGCAACTCACAGTACAACCAAGCAGAGTCCGTTCTACTTGAACTATGGGTTCCATCCCTCTATTCTCCCTCCACGCATCCTTCCTTCAAATAACCCAGTAGCCTCAGACTATCTTTCCCAAATAAAGGATTCTCTGGGTTTACTAAATACTACCATTGCACACGCTCACAGTCAACAAAAGAAGTACTATGATCTTCGTAGAAGACCTTCTCCACAGTATACTATCGGGGACCTCGTTTGGCTCTCAACAAAAAACTTGAGACTGAAGATCCCTAGCAAAAAGCTTGGACCTCTGTTCTTGGGACCTTTCCCAATCAAGAAACTTATTGGAAAAGCTGCAGTGCAGCTTACATTGCCAATGGACCTAAAAATCCATCCCATTTTCCATGTGTCGCTACTAAAACCCCATGTTCCGGACCAAGGAATAAGGCCTAATATTCCACCTCCCCCTCCTGTACAAGTTGAAGGTGGAGAAGAATACGAGATAAAAGAGATTCTGGATTCTCGTATCTACAGAAGAAGACTTCAGTATTTGGTTAGATGGAAGAACTATGGGCCCCAAGACGACACCTGGCTAAACACCTCTGACATACATGCCCCTAGATTAATCCGCAATTTTCATGCGAGATACCCAGACAAACCAGCTCCAGAGGCCTTCAGGATCAGGCCTTAAGGGGGGGGGGTATTGTAATGTTCCGGTACCTTTGGTACCCTAAATTACACTTTCCACAAGTGTATGCGCCCTACCATTTACTTTTGGAAAGGTGCGCATACACCTTTAAGACTGGAGCTGTCATCACTCAGCGCCGGACTAGAAGGCTATTTAAGGCGTCGGTTCTCACTCACATGTGTTCGTTCAAACACCCTTATCTGGATGCTAACCTTGCTTGAAGCTTCCATGCTTGCAAGCTTACTTCGCTGACGGAACCTCGCTGCGCTGATCCCTGTATCCCGCTACTGGATCATCCGCCTCTCCTGAACCACCCTTCGGCTGTATCGCTAATTGTGCTAAGTACCCCGCAGGGGAATTCTCTATAAACTTATACTAAGCTTACACTATCTAGCTCTGCATAGTAGAGACTGTTTATCACATCTGCATAAACTAGATTGCTAGCTCTTGAGACTACTGCTACTTTTCTGCACTGGGTTGATCTCTTTTGTATGTCCACCTGCTATTCTATCATCTGCTATCATACAACATTGCTAAACCTTCCTGCATCCATCTGCTACTGTCTCACCTTCAAGTGTCTATCACCTACCACCTCCACTCAACCTATCCCTCAACCTTCATCATTGTGTTACCACATGCATAAAGTCACTCTAAGAACCAGCTTGCTAATTGTGTGTATTTACTGGCTGAAATAAGACCTTCCACACATGATGAGTCAATGAGGTTGGGAATGGTATCTCAGCATATCTCTTACATGACTACTGACGTGGAACTATTTCTGCAGCTGAAAATCCACACCATATAAAAACGCAGGAGCGTTACACCCACAGGAGTAGTGGTGGACGTCTAACCGACACCCCTAGTTTTCCTTCAGCCAGTCCAGATTCCTCTTCTCCACTCCTCGCATAGTCCCTGTATTTTGCAAGCGCTGTCTGGTGTTTATATTCATTTTGCAACTAAGCCAGAGGGTAGTAGATAGTATTTGCAATTTTAGATTATACTGTAAGCTATTTTTTGGTGTGGGTGCTTATTTTGGTATATACGTACATTTACATGATTGAAAGACTGTAAATCCAATAAATAAAAAGGGCTGAGCCAGGGACAGTCAGATTGGTGAAGAAAGGTCTAGATGATGCGAGATGCCCTCCAGCTAGGATGAGACAATTATGTTATATAAGAGTAGCCTATAAAACTGTTAAAGACTAAAGTTAAGCTGAAGATCAGCTTTAAAGTGGAACTTCATTCTTTCAATCAACACTGACTATTTTTAATTTTTTTTTTTAATTTTTTTTAACATTGACTATTTTTAATCCTTATCCTTCTAGCATTAGTAAATAGATAGGAGAATATATCATATTTGCTCTTTTTAAATCTTTTTCTCACATTTCATTAGTCACTTCCTGCTTTCCATGCCTAGGCAAATTATATCATACATTCCAGAAGTGTCCAGGTGAGGAGGAGGGGTTTTCCCTGCTAAGTACATCCTGGGTGGTGAGTCTCTGGGGGTATACAATTCTTCCTTTGCTATATACAGCGCCGCAGGTGTGCTGATTGCCTGTTTTTTTGCAAAAAAAAACCACCTTTTTTTCTTGTTTGTGCACGGCGTGGCTCCGCTTAACTGTTTGTTGGCAATGGAGCCTCTGGAGCGTGTATCACCACCTGACCCCCTCCTGGAAGCTGCGGGAACCTCTGGGTCTGTCTGCCCTGGCAGCCATGACGGCAGCCCTGCACTCACTTGTATCCAAAGTAGATATGGCCCTGCAAAGGTGGCCAAGCAAGAAGCGCCCTCTGCCTTCACCTGTATCCTCTGATCCTCAAAGTTGAAGGTGAGGTGGATTTGGCTGCAGCAGATGAGTCAGCCCACTGGGTCTGCATCCACGCACCCTGAGTGCTCTAATAGTGAGAATGAGTCGTCCTCCTCCGCAGCAGCGCATGAAAAAGCACTGGTGGAGGCCCTAATTGGATCAGTGCGGGAAACTTTAAAGTTGTAAGATTTAGCAGATGCTGAGTTGGCGATGCCAGTGCAGTTTGGCACCCGCAAATCTTCCAAGGTAACTAAGGTGTTTCCCTTTCCTGCCTATTTTGATGAGATTGTCACTAGTCAGTGGGGTTCATCAAAATGCTTGGTTGGAATACCTAAGCACTTTGCTAGGAGATATCCCTTGGAGGAGTCTCTTCTGAGGAAACTGACGGTTTCACCATTAGTGGACTCGCAGGTTTCCAGGCTAAATAAGGTCACACTTTTGCCAGTGGAGGATTCTCCATCCTTTAAGGATTCCACATGGACAAGAGAGCTGGGGCTCTGGTCTGTTACCTTTTCGCAGTGGCTGGTTCAATTTTGAGACCAGTGTTTGCTATCACCTTGGTATCGCAGACATTAACCGAATGGGCAATGATTTTACGCCATGAACTGGAAGGGGATCAACACCCTCCTGAGCTGGCGAAGCTGGCGGATCAGTTGTTCCAGGGGTTACAGTACATTTGTGATGCATCTTTGGATGCGGTCCCCTTGGCCTGCAAGGTATCTGTAACGGGAGTGATTCTTCATCGCATGGTATGGCTGAAGTACTGGTCAGTGGACCAGGCTATTAAAAAGGTGCTGACTGATCTACCCTTTGTAGGTGATCATTTGTTTGGGGCCTCTATGGAAGAGATCATTAAGGGTCTTATGAGAGGTAAGAGTACATTAATTCTGAAGGTTGCTAGGGACAAATAACCTCGTCGTAAATGTGGTCCTTTCTTCTCAGCTCCTTCTGGATCGCAGGAAAAGGGTTTGAGATCCATCCATAACTTTTCAGGAGGCTCCAAGAGACCCTGGAATGGTAAGTCCAAAGCGGGGCACTTCTGGTTCCGCAGACAAGCCCTCACCCGCATCTGGGGTGGGGGGACGTCTTCGCCTTTTTCCGAATCCGTGGACCTTGCTCATTCAGGACAGATTCACAAGTTAATTCAGTTTGGTTACAAGATCGAGTCTCGGTCCTTGCCTCTGGCAAGGTTCTTTCCTTTCAACTTACGCCTGTCTCACGAGTGGCTACAGAGTCTCAATGGGGCAGTGCAGGACCTGTTAGCACAAGGGATTATTGTGCTGGTTCCAGGTTCGGAACGTTTTCAAGGATTTTATTCAAATCTGTTTACTGTTTCCAGGAAGGAAGGCAAGGCTCATCCGATCTTGGATCTCAAACCACTTTGTGCAGGTTCATACATTTTGGATAGAGTCCATCCGCACGGTAGTAGCCTTCCTTCATCAAGGCTTCCTTCTGGCTTCTATCGATCTCAAGGATGCTTACCTTCATATTCCAATATATGTTGGGTATCAGCATTTTCTTCAATTTGCCGTAGGTGAGGAGCACTTTCAATTTGTGGCTCTACCTTTCGGTCTCACCTCTGCTCCTCGCGTGTTCACAAAGGTTTTGGCCCCGTTTTTGGCCTTGCTACGACAGAAGGGAATCGTGGTACTTGGTTACCTGGGTAATCTGCTTCTGCATGCAGAGTCTTCCTCAGCTCTAGAAGCCGACTTGGACATTACTGTGTGAACTCTACAGGAGTTCAGATGGACACTAAATTTTCAGAAATCGGTACGAACTCCATCCACCAAGCTGGACTACTTGGGTCTGACGCTGGACTCAGCATCAGCCGGGGTGTTTCTTCCACAGGCAAAACTTCTGAAGCTACAGGATGAGGTTCGGCTCCTGTTGTCCAACCATCGGTTGTCGCTCAGGACTTGCATGCAAGTGCTGGGTCTGCTGGTTTCCACCTTCGAGGCGGTTTCGTTTGCACAGATCAATACAAGACTTCTGCAAAGGGAGATTGTCTTCAAATGGAACTAGGATGCCCTGTCTTTGGACAATTCGATCCTGTTGAGTCGGGGTTTGAGGGAGTCTCTGCTATGGTGGCTCCACTCCCTGGCCCTTCGTCTGGGAAAATCCTTTCTTCCCCTGTATTGGACTGTGATCACCACGGATGCCAGTCTGTCCAAGTGGGGAGGTGTCTTGGGAGTGTACTCGGCCCAAGGTGTTTGGACAGGAAAGATCCAAACATCCTGGAGATTCAGGCGATTAGACTTTGTCTCAATGGACGGATCATCTGCAGGGACGCCCTGTGCGGATACAATCTGACAATGCTACCGCTGTGGCATATGTCAATCATAAAGGGGGCACAAAGAGTGCCTTGGCAGCCCGGAAAGTGGCCGGTATCTTGTGGTGGGCAGAACTATATGTTCCAGCCCTCTCTGCTGTGCATATTCCGGGGGTAGAGAAGTGGCTAGCGGACTATCTCAGTCAGCAGACATTGGACCTGGGAGAATGGTCTCTTCACCCGAAGGTGTTTCATCAACTGTGCCTTTGGTGAGGGACTCCCGATGTGGACCTGTTGGCCTCCCGTCTCAACAGGAATGTGCAGAGGTTCCTGTCAAGGTCTCAGGATCCTCTGGCCGACGCCCTGGTTGCCCCTTGGGGTCAGTATCATCTGATTTATGCCTTTCCTCAAGTAAAATTTCTGTTGAGACTGCTACGCAGAATCGAGGTAGAAGGGATTCCAGTCATTCTGGTGGCACCAGACTGGCCTCGTCGGTCTTGGTACACAGGCCTGGTAAGGCTGGTAGCAGACATCCCTCTCAGGGAAGATCTTCTGTCTCAGGGACCAATCTTCCATCCTGTTTTACAGGCCTGGCTATTGAAAGCCAGGTGCTGAAGGACAGAGGGCTGTCGGAAGTCGGTTTGGCTCTGGGCACCATCAAAGGGCAGATTTTCGCATTGGCCATATTTTTCCAAAGGCTGTTGGCAGCAAAGTCCTTTGTTCACACTTTTGTGCAGGGAGTTCGCCATCTGGCTCCGCTGGAGATATCCCTGATGCCTCCGTGAGACCTCAATTTGGTACTGTCAGTGGTTCAAAAGCCTCCATTAGAAAATATTCGAGAACTTCCGGTGGCCTTCTTAGTCGCTATTACTTCCGCATGTAGGGTGTCGCACGTAGGTTGTCAGAGTTGACTGTGTTGTCCTGTCGATCACTGTCGGTGATTCATCGGGACAAAGTAGTGTCACAACCCTGTCAGACGTTCCTTCCTAAGGTTGTCTTGGGGTTTAAGTTGAATGACGATATTGTGTTAACGTCCTTATGTCCTAAGCCGAAACTTCCTAAGGAACTTGCTTTGCATGTGGTCAGGGCGATTCAAGTGTACCTGGCAGTGACTAAACCGTTTCGAAAATCAGATTCTTTGTATGTTCTTACGGATGGACCTCGTAAGGGGCAGGCTGCATCTGCTGCGACCATTTCCAAGTGGATCAGGCAGATGGTGGTGCAGGCCTATTCCATTAAGAGTCAGGTTCCTCCATTCCCTGTTAAAGCGCATTCTACAAGGGCGCTTAGTGCCTTCTGGGCCTTCCGTCATCAGGCGTCAGTAGTTCAGGTGTGCAAGACATCTACGTGGCCGTCTGTACACATATTCACAAAGTTTTATAAGGTGAGCTTGCATCTTCGGATGCAGCGTTTGGCCGCAAAGTTTTGCAGGCTGCGGTTGCAGAGGCTTCCGCTTCTTGAGGGTGTTGTTACTAGTTGAGCTCCTCTTTTTACCTGGTTGGCTATGTTTAGCCTTGTTAGGATTTTTAAGTATCTCTGTGTTTTTCCCACACCTCATATTGATACTGCTTTAGGACATCCCAATGGTCTAAAAGACACGGAGTTGTGTCTGTCAGTGAAAAAAAGAGAAAACTGGATTTTTGTCTTACTGTAAAATGCTTTTCTCTGAGGTTCACTGACAGAAACAGCACTTGCCCTCTGTTGGTTTGAGTTATGTTGGTTTGAGTTATGTGTTCTTCTGGCACTGCTTGTTACAAACTGAAGTCCTATAGCAGGAAGTGATGGTATACCCTCTGAGACTGCCTCAGGGGCCTAACCAAAAAGTCCTACTCCTAGACAGGCCAGCACAAAGCCCAATGGTCGAGAAGACATTGAGCTGTGTCCATCAGTGAACCTTAGAGAAAAGGATTTTACAGTAAGACAAAAATACAGTTTTTATTACTGTGTAATGTTATATATATTTTTATGAAACTGTATGTAAGAGACGCAATGGTATTTATAAATCGTGGCTACTGCCAACCACCTATGCTGGGGATTACTATTACGAAAATAGACATCAATAGACATGTGCAATTTGTTTTGGTTATTTGGATGTATCCGACTCTCCATATAAAAAAGTAGTGAATTTCATTGAAATGTGTTTCATTTTATTTTGCATGTTCGTTTTCTAATGAATTCCAAATTTACAGAACGACTCAAATTCGGATCGGTCAAAAAATGATCGACTGATTCAAATTCTGTGTGAAGAATAGCTGGTTGCTAAGAAGCAGTCTGGAACCGTGTCCTTAACAAACGATGACCCATCAGTTGTCAGAGGGCTTCCCCACTGAGAGCTAAAATGTAAACAAAAGAATGCCGGCAGTGGAAAATTCTGAAAAAAAACAGTGTGGGGTCTGGTATGGATTTTAAGCGGAACTCCATGCCAAAATTGAAAAATATAAAGTGGCGTGGAGTCCCCCAATAATTTATACCAGACCCTTAACCACTGGTATGGATTTTGAGGGGACTCCACACCTTTTTTTTTCAATGGGGCACGGGGTTCCCCTTAAAATTCATAGCAGACCCTAAGGGTCTGGTATAGATTTGGGGGGGGCAATGCTGCTTTTTTTAATGAATTTTAATTGCTGCCATTATTTTGTTTATATTTCAGCTCTCAGCGGGGAAGCCGCGGACAATTGATGAGTTATCGCTTGTTAAAAGCGTGGCGGTTGGCTTCCCAGCCCGCTTCTTAACAACCAGCTATTCTTCATACAGAAAATGTATATAGAATAATCCGCACTTGAAAATAATGTATATGTTCAAAAAGAAGCTGCCAGCAAAGTCTGATATTGACAATCAGTAAAAGTGATAAAAAGGACATTTGCATGCGGCACTTATGCAGATCAGTCAGTTTCTACAATGAGATTCGATCCAAGCTGCTTACCATAAGGTAAGAAGTATCAACCGTATCCACTCAGCAAAGGAGGCAGGGTATATGAAATCACATATAAAAAACAAAAACGGATCTCATGGTTAAGTACACTCATCCAAAGAAACCACCACCAAGAAATCGTGATATTTAAAACACACAACACCTCAGTATCTATCTCAGTCCTATCATGCTGCTTAAAAGACACAATAAACTTGCAGACAATGTTGTAGGCATAAATTTCATCTGACTAATTGGATTCTCATCACAAGCAATCAGCACAGGCCAGATGACAAAGCCAGGAGACTCAGCATGATACCATAAAAGAAAATTGGTACATAGTGTAGCATTCAGAGCATATATAAAATACAATACAAAGAAACCACCACCAAGAAGCTGTGTAGATGAAAGTACTCCACAGTGTGTCCAAACAAGCTGCTTACCAGACACACTGACTTTGGAGCAGGCAATCCTGGTGGTGATGGTCAGCAGGCACGCTGATTTTGGAGCAAATAATCCTGGTGGTAATGGACAGCTAAACCCTCATCAGACAGGGTGATTAGGCTCTCTTCCCAGATCACACCAAACATTCAATAATGTTGACAGAAGATTCAGTACAATCCCCAGAAAGAAAATGGGCTCATAGTGCAGTATTTTTAAATAAAGCACATTTGTTTTTTAGTAACTTATATGTAAAATCTGTAAAGTTCACAGTCACATTCTGCGGTGTTTGTCTCAATAGCGTGTCCTAGGAACAACAGGAGGGTCAACTGACCCGTTTCGGTCAATCAGCCATCGTCTGAGGTGCCCTCCCACAGTATAGGCATGTCTCCTATAGGAAATGTATCCGATACTTAGGGACGCAGACCGCGTCACCTGGTATCCAAAACAGCACCCTCCCTCTGCTAGCCAACACAACAGGAAGAGGCGGAGATGCGTTCCACAACTAGGAAGGAACAAGCATATCTCCAAACCTCTTCATTAAACATCCAAACAGGAGGCAGAGACAATTCCAGTAGCCAGAAGTAATAAGTTATCCCAGGGCTCTATAGTGATGTGCCGAGAAAGGGAGCCAGAGATGCATTTAAATGAGCAACATAAAAAGACAATCCCCGCTCTAAACACTAAAGGAATAGTCTCCAACCTCTAATGAAAGCAGTTCGGGACTTAATACAAAGGCTGCAGGGAGGAGGCAATTAATACAATTTATATAAATTGGATATCCATATTCAAAAGGTATTACATATAGTATTGAATGTATATGTAAACCTAAACAAAATTAAGAAGATAGGATGAAAAAATGACAAAAAACGGTCACTTCCATAATTAAAATATAAATGAAAAAGACTCTGAAACAGTAAATATTAGGAACACTGAGTGATAAATGTACCATAATCCAGTGAGCAAGAACCATGATGCACCTCTGAATGTCATGAATATCATGACACCCAGAGTAATGCATGTATCATAAATTCATCATTCCAATCTAAAAATGACCATATAGGGAACCTTACCAGCAGGATCAAAATTTAAAAAAATATTAAAATTGAAAAGTAAATGTTTCAATGTGGGCAATTTGGATGAAAAAACCTTTGAGCTCTTAGTCTGCGTACCAGTTAACCATTGTTAATGAAACAGTTGATGTCCTAGTCTATGTTAAGACCATGGGGGACATAGCTCTGGATGTCAAAGATCCAGCGGGTCTCTAGTGTGGAAATTTCTCGTCGAATATGGCTGCCCCTCCATTGTGGGGTAAACTTGTCGATCCCAATAAAGGAAGTGCCTGTTTGATCTTTATTATGATGCTCGGCATAATGGCGAGACACGCTGTGTTTTGGGAACCCCTTTTTAATATTGGCAACATGCTCACCCAACCTGACACGTAGGGCTCTCACAGTTCTTCCCACTGGAGTCCACATGGGCAGGTGAGCATATAAACCACGTTTTGTGACGAGCAGCTTATAAAGGATTTGATCTCAAACTCTCTAGCATTGGTCTTGGATTTAAAGTGGGAAATTCTTTTGCTTTTAATCTTATTAATTTTACAGATGTTACACCATCGGCAAGGAAAGAAGCTTTTTTGCTGTTGAAAATAAGAGTTTTTCGCCTTAGGAGCATCCAAGACATTGGGGGTGACAAAAAGCCGCAAGGGTGCAACCCCCCTAAAGATAATTTTGGGTGTGGATGGTAGATTGGGTCCCAAAACATTATCGTTTTTAAGAACATTCCAATGTTTGGATATAATTCTTTTGATGGCATTGTATTGACTTGAATAAGAAGTAACCAAAGAGAAATTATAATTTAATGTAATTTCATTTTTAGCCCTTGTTAATAATTCACTTTTATCTTTCTGCCCTACCTCATAGATGACTGAATCCAAGGCACTCTCTACATAACCCTTGTCTTGGAACTTTTTCTTCATGACAGCTGCTTGTTTTAAAAAATCATCTCTGGAGGTAACGTTCCGCCTCAGCCTGAGAAACTGACTCTTAGGTACTGACCTAAGCCAAGTTGGGTGGTGACAACTGCCCTGACCTACAAAACCATTACGGTCCGTAGGTTTAACGAAGGTTGAGGTGACAATGGACCCATCTCTAATTTTCATATTAATATCCAGAAAATGGCGGAGTGTATGACTAGCCTTAAATTGAAGGAAAATTCCAAGGGAATTATTATTGAGCTGTTCCATGAAGGAGGTCAATGATGGCAAATTGCCATTCCATAGGAGGATGTCGTCTATGTACGTGCCCTAGAAGATTATTTCAGACCTACCAGCAGCATAGACGACGTCCTCCTCCCACTTGGCCATAAATTGATTGGCCATGCTTGGGGCAAAATTTGCCCCCATTGCCATGCCTCTATTTTGAAGTTAGAAAGACCCCGGAACCAGAAGTAGTTATGGGTTATGGCGAACTGCAATAAAGTAAGGATAAAGTTCCTTTGGGGAGAAATTAAATCACTATTTCTATGTAAATAAGTGTCAACTGCGTCAAACCCATAATGATGTGAAATAATAGTGTATAAAGATGTAACTGTAACGCTCCTGCGTTTTATGTATAATGTGGATTTACAGCTGCAGAAATATTCCACTTCAGTAGTCATGTAGAGAAACGCTGAGACACCAATCCCAACTCCCAAGACTCATCATGTGTGGATAGTCTCAATTCAGCAAGTAGATACACACACTCAATAAGATGTTCCTAGAGTGACTTATATGTATAGTAATATAGTGATGATAGGCTGAAGAGACAGGTTGGGTAAAGATGGTAGATGACAGACACTTGAAAGGAATGTTCTTGAAAGTAAGATAGTAGCAGATGGGATGCAGATAGGTTTAGCAATCATGTATGGTAGCAGATGATAGAGTAGCAGGTGAACATACAGGATAGACCAACCCAGTGCAAGAGCAGATGGTATTAGGCTCAAGAGCTAGCAATCTTAGTTCATGCAGATGTAGTAATAGTCCTTAGTATGCAGAGCTAGATAGTGTAAGCTTTAGTATGAAGGTTATAGAGGTTTCCCCTGTGGGGTACTTATCACTAGTAGCAATGTAGTAGAGGAGAGGTTCGGCAAGAGTGGATGATCCGGTAGCGGGATACAGGGATCAGCAGCATGGTTCCGATAGCGAGGTATGCTTGCAAGCATGAGAGCTTCAAGGCAGATTATGCGGCGTTGAACGAACATGTGAGTGAGACCACCAGAGGTTGAAATAGCCGCTCCAGCGGCGCTCAGTGATGACAGCATCGGTCTTAAAGGTGTATGCGCACCTTACCAAAAGAGAATGGTGGGGCGCATACACTTAGGAAAAGTGGAATTAGGGTACCAAAGGTACCAGAACATTACAGTACCCCCCCCTTAAGGCCGGCTCCTGAAGGCCTCTGGAGCTGGTTTGTCTGGGTACTTCGCATGAAAGTTGCGGATTAATCTAGGGGCATGTGTGTCAGAGGTGTTTAGCCAGGTGTCGTCTTGGGGCCCATAGTTCTTCCATCGAACTAAGTATTGAAGTTTTCTTCTGTGGATACGAGAATCCAGAATCTCTTTTATCTCATATTCTTCTCCACCTTCAACTTGTACAGGAGGAGGAAGTGGGATAGTAGGCCTTATTCCTTGGTCAGGAACATGGGGCTTCAGTAGCGACACATGGAAAATGGGATGTATTTTGAGGTCTATTGGCAATGTAAGCTGTACTGCAGCTTTTCCAATAAGTTTCTTGATTGGGAAAGGTCCCAAGAAGAGAGGTCCAAGCTTTTTGCTAGGGATTTTCAGTCTTAAATTTTTTGTTGAGAGCCAAAAGAGGTCCCCAATAGCATACTGAGGAGAAGGTCTTCTGCGAAGATCATAGTACTTCTTTTGTTGACTATGAGCGTGTGCAATGGTAGTATTAAGCAAACCCAGAGAGTCCTTTATTTGGGTAAGATAGTCTGAGGCTACTGGGTTATTTGAAGGAAGGATGCGTGGTGGAAGAATAGAGGGATGAAACCCATAGTTCAAGTAGAACGGACTCTGCTTGGTCGTACTGTGGGTTGCGTTGTTGTAGGCAAATTCTGCCAGAGGGAGAAGATCCACCCAATCATCCTGTTGGTAAGAAGTGTAACAACGTAAATATTGCTCGATGCATTGGTTGACTCTTTCAGTCTGTCCGTTGGTCTGCGGATGGTAAGGAGAAGTGAGCTTCCGCTCAATTCGTAGTATGTGACATAGTTCTTGCCAGAACTTGGAAATAAATTGTGATCCACGGTCAGACAGAAGAGTTTTTGGGATACCATGTAACTTAAAGACATGTTTCATCAGGAGTTCTGCCGTTTGTTTGGACGAAGGTAGTCTGCGAATAGCAATGAAATGTGCCATCTTTGTCAGATGGTCCACTGACACCAAGATGGTATTAAATCCTTTGGAAGGAGGTAGTTCTACTATAAAGTCCAAGGACACAACTTCCCATGGAGTTTGGGGTATTGGTAGACTGCATAGTAGACCGGATGGTCTCGTAGTGTCAATTTGGGACCTGGCACAGACATTGCATGAAGAGACGCATTTTTGTATAGATGTTTTCATGTCAGGCCACCAGAATTGTCTGGTAATCAGATTAAGAGTCTTTGTCATACCCATATGTCCTGCCATAGGCACATCATGCGATAATTCCAAGATCTTGGTGCGCATGGTAGGTGGTATGTAAAGTTTGTCGTTGTAGTAGAGGAAGCCTTCTGCATCGGTATTTAGTTGTGGTGGGGGTGAATCTAAACTTATACCATGCAAAACCTCTTCCTTCAAAGAACGGACAACTCCAATAATACGCTTGTGAGGTATTATAGGAACGGAAGGGATTTAGAAGTAGTTTTCTTCAGTTAGTCGTGATAGTGCATCCGCCTTTTTGTTCTTATCTGCAGGTGTGTAGGTCACTAGGAAGTTAAACCTTAGAAAGAATAGTAACCATCGTACCTGTCGGTGAGAGAGAGTTTTGTTAGTCTGAAGATATTGAAGATTTTTATGGTCCGTGTATATAAGTATTGGTAATCGGGTGCCTTCGAGTAGATGTCGCCAATTCTCCAGAGCCAATTTTATAGCAAGCAGTTCCTTTTCACCCACGGGGTAATTTATCTCTGGACTGCTTAAGGATTTAGAAAAGAAGGCGACTGGATGGAGTGGTGAAGTGTTAGTTGGTCGTTGGGAGAGTATTGCTCCTACTGCCATGTTTGACGCATCTACTTCCAGAATGTATTGGAGGGATGGGTCTGGATGGCGTAGTATGGGAGCAGAAGTAAACCTTGTCTTTAACAGGTGAAAAGCTTTATTTGCTTCATCTGACCATTTGAATGGTCTCTTAATGCTAGTGAGCTGTGTGAGGGGTCTCACAATGGCAGAGAAGTTCCTGATGAATTTCCTGTAGAAATTAGAAAATCCAAGGAATCGCTGTAGCGCCTTGCGGGTGGTTGGTGTAGGCCAATCCTGAATGCAGGATATCTTACTCATGTCCATCTTGATTCCTGTTTTGGATATGATGTAGCCTAGAAACAGTACCTCTTCTTTATGAAACAAGCATTTTTTCAGTTTCACGTATAGGTTGTGTGCAAGCAATCTCGATAATACTAGTCTTACATGTCTTATGTGTTCAGACAAGGATCGTGAATATATAAGTATATCGTCCAGATATACCACAACACAGACATCTAGTAAGTCTCTGAAAATATCGTTTATAAATCGTTGAAAGGCTGCAGGGGCGTTGCATAGCCCGAATGGCATTACAAGATATTCGAACAATCCGTATCTGGTTCTGAATGCAGTCTTCCACTCGTGTCCATCACGGATTCGAATGAGATTGTATGCCCCTTTCAGGTCCAATTTTGAAAAATAGGTAGCTCCACGCACCTGCTCAATGAGCTCAGTGATAAGCGGTAGAGGATAGCGATCTTTTATTGTAATAGCATTCAATTGCCTATAGTCGATGATAGGCCTGAGACTTGAGTCCTTATTGCGGACAAAAAAGAGTCCTGCTGCTGTGGAAGAAGTGGAAGGTCTAATAAAACCTTTTTTCAAATTCTCATCCAAATATTCTTTGAGATGGGAAAGTTCATCCTGTGAAAGAGGATAAACATGACCGAACGGCAATTTGCTATTTGGGAGTAGATCAATACTACAATCATAGTCTCGATGGGGAGGTAGTGCTTGAGCCTTTTTCTCAAGAAAAACCTCAGAGAGATCCTGATAACATAGTGGTGCAATCTCATCTGTCACCACAGACAGGATCTTCCCGGAAGACGGGAGGTTACACGTACCCTCGCAATAGCAAGAGAGGAAGGCCAGGGTCCTTTCCTTCCAATCTATGGTTGGTTGATGTGTGTGTAACCAGGGAAGTCCCAAAACAATGGGAAAGTGGGGTGAAGGTATTAGATCGAAGGTAGTGATCTCCGTATGAGACCCGTTAGTAGTGACTAGGAGTGCCTGTGTCTGATCAGTGATCGGATCAGAGGATAAAGGAACACCGTTAATAAGACTCACTGAGACAGGTTTAGGTTTAGAAATAATAGGGACTTTAGTTAAAGCAGCAAAACGTATGTCAATATAATTTCCACAAGATCCTGTGTCAATCATGGCCTTAGTAGTAATCCTGTTCTGGTCCCACTGTAATGTTAAGCAAACAAAAAGGTAAGGGTTAGTAATTGAAGTTGTCAATCCCCCTAGGAGGACATGTGAACACTCACCCTTCTTTTTGTAGACTAGGGGACAGACGTTTATCTTGTGATCCGGGGATGCACAGTACAAGCAGAGATTACCAGATCGTCTTCTGGCTCTTTCCATAGTTGATAGAGGTGGGCGTATGGTTCCTACCTCCATAGGAGTGGGGTCATCGGCCGAAATCCGAGAAGAACTGGATAATGGCATTCCCATTTTTTCAGCCTTTCTTTCTCGTAGTCTTCTATCTATGGTGATACTGAGTTGTATCCATGCATCCAGGGTTTTTGGCAGATCCGCTCGGGCGAGCTCGTCTTTAACGGCCTCTGATAGGCCAAGCCTAAATTGAGTTTTCAGAGATGCATCATTCCATTCTGAATCAAGGGTCCATCTCTTGAATTCTGCGACAAAGTCTTCCACAGGTCTCCTACCTTGTTTCAAGGACCTTAATTGAAGATCGGCAGTACTCTGCCTATTGGGATCATCATATAGGCTAGTAAGTTCTGCTAGAAATAAGGCATAGGATTTGAGAAGCTGATCGTTTTTCTCAAAAAGAGAGTCTGCCCAGGCCCGAGGATCGCCTGTTAGGTAAGAAATAATAGTACAAACCTTAATGTGATCAGTAAGGTAGGTACGGGGTTTTAGCAAGAAAAGTAACTCGCATGCGTTTTTAAATTCGCGAAATTTTTTGCGATCGCCTGTAAATACCAAAGGAGGATTTATTTTGGGTTCAGGGGACTGAGCAGTGGTAAGTTGTGTCAGTCTGGTTACCTGCTGCGTCAGAGCCTGATTTTCTTCTCTTAATTCAGCAAGTGCGTGTATTAACGCAGTTACTTGCTGTTTTAATTGTGTCACCTGAGTGGTTATTTCTGCTGAATCCATTTGAGGTTCGTTCAATCTGTAATGCTCCTGCGTTTTATGTATAGTGTGGATTTACAGCTGAAGAAATATTCCACTTCAGTAGTCATGTAGAGAAACGCTGAGACACCAATCCCAACTCCCAAGACTCATCATGTGTGGATAGTCTCAATTCAGCAAGTAGATACACACACTCAATAAGATGTTCCTAGAGTGACTTATATGTATAGTAATATAGTGATGATAGGCTGAAGAGACAGGTTGGGTAAAGATGGTAGATGACAGACACTTGAAAGGAATGTTCTTGAAAGTAAGATAGTAGCAGATGGGATGCAGATAGGTTTAGCAATCATGTATGGTAGCAGATGATAGAGTAGCAGGTGAACATACAGGATAGACCAACCCAGTGCAAGAGCAGATGGTATTAGGCTCAAGAGCTAGCAATCTTAGTTCATGCAGATGTAGTAATAGTCCTTAGTATGCAGAGCTAGATAGTGTAAGCTTTAGTATGAAGGTTATAGAGGTTTCCCCTGTGGGGTACTTATCACTAGTAGCAATGTAGTAGAGGAGAGGTTCGGCAAGAGCGGATGATCCGGTAGCGGGATACAGGCATCAGCAGCGTGATTCCGATAGCGAGGTATGCTTGCAAGCATGAGAGCTTCAAGGCAGATTATGCGGCGTTGAACGAACATGTGAGTGAGACCGCCGGAGGTTGAAATAGCCGCTCCAGCGGCGCTCAGTGATGACAGCATCGGTCTTAAAGGTGTATGCGCACCTTACCAAAAGAGAATGGTGGGGCGCATACACTTAGGAAAAGTGGAATTAGGGTACCTAAGGTACCAGAACATTACAGTAACGTCGGCTGTAGCCATAAGTATATCCTTATTTCCATTCCAAAGTGGCGAGGATTTGAATAACTTGGGTGGTATCTTTAAGATACGACGGAGTCTGAGACACTAAGGGTTGTAGAAAACTATCCACATATTTGCCTACTCGAGAAGTGGTGGAGTCAATGCCACTTATGATCGGTCTCCCAGGAGGATTGATGTGGTTTTTATGTAATTTCGGCAAATAATAGATAACTGGAAACCTGGGTGTATGTGGAACTAGAAAGCAGGCCATCTGTGTAACCAAATTGGAAGACCTTAGTTAACTCATTTTTGTATTGGAGCGTAGGGTTACTATTCAACAATACATAGGTGTCTCTATCAGAAAGGATATTATTAATTTCTGAAATATAAGAATCCTTACTAAGGACAACAATTCCCCCTCCCTTGTCCACAGGGCGGACAACAATATCAGTCCTAGCTTAGAGTGATTGGAGACCATCCTTAAACTGTTTGCTATTAGTTTTCCTCGTAGGTACTAGATCTTCTAGGTCTTTAAGTACCAACTCTTTAAAAACTCAGATGGATGGGACAACAGCCCCCAGGGGGTTAAAGAGTGAGGCGTTAGAAAGATGGGTATGCTTAATCTCATCAGTAATGATGAGATTTAGGTCAGTAGAAGCTCTATTGCTCATCCTCCCAGAGGTGACTCCGGGGCTAGTCATAGAGGGACTCCTAAGAATAAATGGTTTACCCATAAGAATTCTGGTGCTAACCGAGGTCCCTTTAATAACAAAGGAAAACAGGGAGGTACAAATTATAGAGAACCCCCTTCTAATTTTCAACCCTTCCCCCAAAGACCTGAATTCACCACTTATAATCAGTTTGCACCCCTGAGGAGGAATATGGATGATGAATTTGAAAATAGGGATTCTGGATACATTACCCAACATTCTCAGCCATATGGCACTTATTCTAGAGGGTACGACAGATATCCTAGGGAAACTCACAGCCCAGGCTTTGTGCCTCCCACACATAATTATCCCTCTTGAGGCTTACCCTCAGCTCCCCAACCATCTATGGCTTTTTTTTCCCAAAGGTCCCCAAAAGAAAAAAGAGGTGGGGAAAAAGGAGAGGGATCAGAGGGGGGAGGAGACACCAAAAAAATGGCCCAGAGTTTACTAGATTCAGGGATCTTCAATCTGAGTAACAGTACTCTTACCATGGATGAAAAGCTTGTTCTTAGCCAGGGTCTAAAGTTTGCTCCTGACAAACCGATTAACAAATTTCAAGCTTTCATGGATATACAGAAGTATATTCATAAACAGGGTATTAAAAGACATTTCTTGTCCCAGCCCCATTCTACCATCCCTCCCATTACTGATGAGATTAAGTATACCCATCTTTCTAATGCCTCACTCTTTAAGCCCCCAGGGGCTGTTGCCCCATCCATCTGAGTATTTAAAGAGTTGGTACTTAAAGACCTAGAAGATTTAGTACCTAGGAGGAATACTAATAGCAAACAGTTTAAGGATGGTCTCCAACCACTCTAAGCTAGGACTGATATTGTTGTCCACCCTGCGGACAAGGGAGGGGGAATTGTTGTCCTTAGTAAGGATTCTTATATTTCAGAAATGTATAATATCCTTTCTGATAGAGACACCTATGTATTGTTGAATAGTAACCCTACGCTCCAATGCAAAAATGAGTTAACTAAGATCTTCCAATTTGGTTACACAGATGGCCTGCTCACTAAAAAGGAAAGAAGCTTTCAAGTTCCACATACACCCAGGATTCCAGTTATCTATTATTTGCCGAAATTACATAAAAACCCATCAATCCTCCTGGGAGACTGATCATAAGTGGCATCGACTCCGTCACTTCTCGAGGAGGCAAATATGTGGACAGTTTTTTAAAACCCTTAGTGTCTCAGACTCCATCATATCTTAAAGATACCACCCAAGTTATTCAAATCCTCGCCACTTTGGAATGGAAAGAAGGATATATGATGGCTACAGCCGACGTTACATCTTTAAACACTATTGTTTTATGTCATCATGGGTTTGACGCAGTTGACACTTATTTACATAGAAATAGTGATTTGATTTCTCCCCAAAGGAAATTTACCCTTGCTTTAGTGCAGCTCGCCATCACCCATAACTACTTCTGGTTCGGGGGGTCTTTCTATCTTCAAAATAGAGGCATGGCAATGGGGGAAAAATTTGCCCCAAGTATGGCCGATTTATTTATGGCCAAGTGAGAGGAGGACGTTGTCTATGCTGCTGGGAGGTCTGAATTGATCTTCTGGGGCACGTACATAGATGATGTCCTCCTCCTTTTAGAATGGCGATTTGCCATCATTGACCTCCTTCATGGAACAACTCAATAATAATTCCCTTGGAATCTTTCTTCAATTTGAGGCTAGTCACCCTCACCCTCATTTTCTGGATCCCTCATTTTGGATCCTCATTTCTGGATCCCTCATTTCTGGATCCCTCATTTGTCATTCTGGACACCCTCATTTTCTGGATCTTAATATCAAAATTAGAGATGGGTCCATTGTCACCTCAACATTCTTTAAACACACGGACCGTAATGTTATGTGAATAAAGCCGGCACACAAAAAGGCTTCTTCCAAGTAAAATTCTTTATTGCAACATGGATAGTGGTGACATGACAAATTCTGACACGTTTCGGCTTTACGCCTTCCTAATACCAATGGACCCTAATGGTTTTATTGGTCAGGGCAGCTGTCACCACCCAACTTGGCTTAGGTCAGTACCTAAGAGCCAGTTTCTCAGGCTGAGGCGGAACGTTACCTCCAGAGATAATTTTTTTAAACAAGCAGCCGTCATGAAGAAAAAGTTCCAAGATAAGGGTTATGTAGAGAGTGCCTTCGATTCAGTCATCTATGGGGTAGGGCAGAAAGATAGAAGTGAATTATTAACAAAAAGGGCTAAAATTGAAATTACACTAGATAATAATTTCTCTTTGGTTACTTCTTATTCAAGTCAATACAATGCCATCAAAATAATTATATCCAAACATTGGAATGTTCTTAAAAACGATAACGTTTTGGGACCCAATCTACCATCCAAACCCAAAGTGATCTTTAGGGGGGGTTACCCCCTTGCGGCTTTTTGTCGACCCCAATGTCTTGGATGCTCCTAAGGCAAAAAAACTCTTATTTTCAACAACAAAAAAGCTTCTTTCCTTGCCGATGGTGTAACATCTGTAAAATTAATAAAATTCAAAACAAAAGAATTTCCCACTTTAAAGCCAAGACCAATGCTAGAGAGTTTGAGATCAAATCCTTTATAACCTGCTCGTCACAAAATGTGGTTTATATGCTCACCTGCCCATGTGGGCTCCAGTACGTGGGGAGAACTGTGAGAACCCTACATGTCAGGTTGGGTGAGCATGTTGCCAATATTAAAAAGGGGTTCCCAAAACACAGTGTTTCTCGCCATTATGCCGAGCATCATAATAAAGATCCAACAGGCACTTCCTTTATTGGGATCGACAAGTTTACCCTGCAATGGAGGGGCAGCCATATTCGCCCAGAAATTTCTAGACTAGAGATCCGCTGGATCTTTGACATCCAGAGCTACGTCCCCCATGGTCTTAACATAGACTGGGACATCAACTGTTTCATTAACAATGGTTAACTGGTACACAGACTAAGAGCTCAAAGGTTTTTTCATCCAAATTGCCCACATTGAAACATTTACTTTTCAATTTTAATATTTTTTTTAATTTTGACCCTGCTGGTAAGGTTCTCTATATGGTCATTTTTAGATTTCATTCTTATTAGTAACCAGCTTCTTATATATATGGTTCCTTCCCTAATATCAATATAAATTTAGATATCCAGTGGTGTATTGTGATTTCTGTTCACTGTAATGATGCATTTAAGATACATGCATCACTCTGGGTGTCATGATATTCATGATATTCAGTGGTGCATCATGGGCCTTGCTCACTGGATTATGGTACATTTATCACTCAGTGTAACTAATATTCGGTTGTATAATGTACACTTAATTATTTTATTTCATATACTGTTTCAGAGTCTTTTTCATTTATATTTTAATTATGGAAGTGACCGTTTTTGTCATTTTTTTTATCATATCTTCTTAATTTTGTTTAGGTTTACATATACTGTACATTTAATACTGTATGTAATACCTTTTGATTATGGATATCCAATTTATATGAATTTTATTAATTGCCTCCTCCCTGCAGCCTTTGTATTAAGTCCCAAACTATTTTCATTAGAGGTTGGAGACTATTCCTTTAGTGTTTAGAGCGGGGATTGTCTTTTTATGTTGCTCATTTAAATGCATCTCTGGCTCCCTTTCTCGGCACATCACTATAGAGCTCCGGGATAACGTATTACTTCTGGCTACTGGAATTGTCTCTGCCTCCTGTTCGGATGTTTAACGAAGAGGTTTGGAGATATTCTTGTTCCTTCTTAGTTGTGGAACGTATCTCCACCTCTTCCTGTTGTGTTGGCTAGCAGAGGGAGGGGCGCTGTTTTGGATACCAGGTGACGCAGTCTGCGTCCCTAATTATCGGGTACATTTCCTATAAGAGGCGTGCCTATACTGAGGGAGGGCACCTCATATGACGGCCGATTGGCCGAAACGCGTCAGTTGACCC
The DNA here is from genome assembly GCF_965119305.1 of Pelophylax lessonae. Taxonomy (NCBI): domain Eukaryota; kingdom Metazoa; phylum Chordata; class Amphibia; order Anura; family Ranidae; genus Pelophylax; species Pelophylax lessonae. Next base: position 130,395,219 of record NC_138777.1, read on the forward strand.
TCCTGAAGTTCCTAGGACATGCTATTGAGACAAACACCGGGGAATTTGACTGTGCACTCTACAGATTTTACATGTAAGTTACTATAATAAAATGTGCTTTAATCAAAAATACTGCACTACGAGCCCATTTTCTTTCTGGGGATTGTACTGAATCTTCTGTCAACATTATTGGATGTTTGGTGTGATCTGGGATGAGAGTCTAATCACCCTGTCTGATGAGGGTTTAGCTGTCCATTACCACCAGGATTATTTGCTCCAAAATCAGCGTGCCTGCTGACCATCACCACCAGGATTGCCTGCACCAAAGTCAGTGTGTCTGGTAAGCAGCTTGTTTGGACACACTGAGGTGTGGAGTGCTTTCATCTACACAGCTTCTTTTTTGGTATCATGCTGAGTCTCCTGGCTTTGTCATCTGGCCTGTGCTCATTGCTTGTGATGAGAATCCAATTAGTCGGGTGAAATTTATCCCTACCAACATTGTCTGCAAGTTTATTGTGTCTTTTAAGCAGCCTGATAGGACATACTGAGGTGTTGTGTGTTTTCAATATCTCGATTTCTTGGTGGTGGTTTCTTTGGATATTTTCCTATTAGCCGAGTGTACTACACCATGAGATCCATTTTTGTTTTTTTATATGTGATTTCAGATACCCTGCCTCCTTTGCTGAGTGGATCTGGTTGATATAAAGAGAATCAACACCAACTATATTTTATGACAGGCCTGTTACTACTTTCCTTCTGGTAAGGAGCTTGGATCTCACCTCATTGCAGAAACTGACTGATCTGCATAAGTGCGAATCTCTTTTTATTCTTGATACAGAATTTGAATCAGTTGATCATTTTTTGACCGAGTTCGAATTTGAATTGTTCTGTAATTTTGAAATATGTTAGAAAATAATAAACGAAACAAAATGTAACAAAACTAAATGAATTCTGAAACTCAACTAAACAAAAATGAGTAACATAACAAATCTATCCGAAACAAGACAAAGCAAATTTTTCAGTTCTGCACATGTCCAGACATCAGTGCTGGGGGTTATTATTGGGGAAATTGCCACCTATGCTGGGGGTTATTACTGCATAAACCAGCACTGATCCTGGAGATTCTTATTGCTGCTACTGACACCAATACTGGGGATTATTATTGCTGCTACTGACACTAATACTGGGGGTTATTAAGTAAAATGGGACCAACGCTGGGGGCTATTATTCTGGTAAGTGGCACCAAAGTTTTTGTTGAGGAAACTGTCACCAATTATTGTGGTAACTGGCACAGATGCTGGGGGAATATTATTGCGTCTTCTAACATGAATTCTGCGGGTTACTATTTTCTTGTCTTGAAAAGACACTGACTCATTGACTTCATGATAAACATCGGGAGTGGGGTGCAGTTTTCCATTTTAGGTAGGGTATATGTAGTTCCGCGCTTAGGATGAGGGGTATATATGTACAATAGAACACCGCACCTAGCTGCTGCCCACTTCAGAAATGCGACCCTAGAAGGGGAGCACTTAAAGAAATAAAAGGGGAAGGGAAGTGATTGGCGCTGCCTGGTGGGATGTTATGGGAATGTATATGTATGATACTATACTTCTAGTAAGATATCCTATAGAGACATGTGTAGTAATTTTAATATTGGAATCAGTGAATCATCAACTTAAAGTCTGATAAATGACAAACCTGTGTAAAACCAAAGTGGGTCTATGTATAAAAAATATAATAGTAAAACCCTATATACATAACATCAATAAATAAATTTCATACGTACAATAATGTGCAAAGAGAAGTGCAAAAAGTGAATCAAAAAGTGAAGTGCTAAAAAAATAAATAAAATTAATCCAATGAAATCCAGTGGTAAATATGTGACCATAAAATAACAATGGGTAAGTATGCTATAAAAATTCTTAATAAATATAAGTAAAGTAATAAATAGCGTATATATGACCCTAAAATAACAATCGATGGGTATGCTCTTAAAGTGCCAGTAAATGCGAAAATGAATAAATAATTCTCAATAAATAAATAAATAGGTGCAAACGGTGCAAAAGGTGAACCAATTAATTGGTGAAAATATCCGTGCCGAACTAGCGGTACATAAATGAAAAAATGCAGACTAAAAAGTCAATACAAATAATCCCACAAATGAATCCAAGTAAATGTGCCGTCTCAGTGGTTTAAAAAGTCCAAAAAAAGTCCTAAATAGGTGAAGTCGATATATGGTGGATTTGTAGTGCTCTTTTCTCTATGCCCAAAGTATAGTGGGTGGGCAGAAGGAAGAAGTGTTCCCCTGAGCAGACCAGATTCCCTTACCCCTACAGGGGTAAACAGCGGGTCGATTATTAGGGGATCGCTCCCACACACTGGCAATCAGGATCTCCTATGGCCTTGGTATCACTCCGTAGTAGTAGTGCAGATGTCAGCTCAATAGGTATAAAATAGGATTCCAGTACAGTGCCCGGGTATGTAGGAGAAAAAGGGAAGGAGCCTCCAATAGTGTAAAATTGTTTCACAGAACAGCTTTATTATATAAAAAAGACATGTACTCACAAGGTATAAAATACAAAGATATGCTCGTCTGGCATAGGAACCGCAACCTCCTCTCTTGCGGTGCACGCCAGAAAGTAGCGTGCGAGCCAACCGCCGGATGTGCGTCCCAAGCCTCGGGTTCAGTGGACGGAAATGACGTGGTCACGCTCTCCAGTTTTCCATTTTCATCCTAGGCACTGGATGACCTTGTCCCAGCACTGCCTCAAAAAGTTGAGCTCTGTGATTTCAAATCCATCCATTCAAATTTTTTTTAGGGAATATTTAGAGACTGGCATGCTATCACTGGATTGGCATAAAGCCAAAGTGATGCCCATATTTTAAAAATGATCAAAGTATTTTTCAAGTATTTGCAGACTGGCAAGTTTACCTTCTGTAGTTGGGAAGATACTTTAGAGTTTAATTCAAAAACATATAGAAGAGTTCTTGTTCGAAAACAATATTTTAAGGTCCAACTCTGGGGGAAAAAAATTTCACATTCCGTGGGGCTGTGCTCACACTGCACAGGTCCACTGTTCATTTTGTCCAGGGGTCAGGAGGAAGTTCCTGTTCACTGCCACACCGGTCACAGCATTACCAGACCAGTGTAAGCCAGAAACCGTGTTCCTGAACACCACCACACCAGTCCGAATGTCACCAGAATGGTGCAGCCAGTTACAGTGCTTCTGTTCACCACCACCCCTTTAGTGTCACGATACTAGTGCAGCCAGTTACAGTCTCCTTGCTCAAAACCATGCCAGTTACAGTGTAGCAGACCAGTGTAGCTAGAAACAATGTTCCTGATCACCTCCACACCAGACCAGTGCAGCCAGAACAGTGTTTATAATCGCCACCACACCAGTATAAGAGTCACTAGACTAGTGTAAACTAGCAACAGTGTTCCTGATCACAGGGCATAGTGAATATATGTCACAAAATTCAATGAAATAAGTGTGTGAGGATTTTCATTGAGGAAATTTACAAACCTAAAGATCATTCATATTAAAATGAACAGGCTAGAACTAACTGAAATTTAGCATTGAAATTAATATGTATATGAATTTTTCAAGAAAGCAGGAAGTCCTAAATTTGCTTTGGCAGATGCAAATTCCATTAGAAAGTGGTTATTAAGAGTCCAAATCACTTCATTCAGTAAGGGAGAAGATTTCTGTTTCCACTGGCACGCGGGTACTGATCTGGCTGCTATAAGAGTGTGAGAGATAAAAGACCTGAGCCGTGGAGGGAGGTCCAGGATACCTACTCCCAAAAGAGCCATTTGTGGTCAAAGTGACAAGGTGTAGCATGTCGCAGAAGTCTTCACATTCTCCAGCAGTTTGAGGAATTGTCTGGGAAGATAGAAGTGAGCCTGATCGGTGTGTAATACCATTTGTGGAAGATTTTGAGTAAAGATTCCCAGTGGGAAATACACTTAGAGAGTTTTAGTGGGAGCTGTAGAGATATATGTAATTGACAGAGAGGTAAAAAGAGAAGTGCAGTGAATGTTCCCAATATGAAATGGATGAAGATTTGAATTCTGCTGTCTGTGTAGTGAGCAGACAGTATAGGTAAGAGATTCCTTTCCCGTTTGCAGCAGGAGAGTTGTCAAAGTTTACGATTTCCCGAAGAAAGTCATTGTCCTTACTCTTGAGGTTCTGGAGGATTGATCTAATGTGTAGGTATTTGAAAATTAATTACGATTAATATTGAATTTTTGTTGGAGCTCTTGAAAAGAGAAGATGTGAGAATTATTTTATAGGTCTCCAATGTGTCTAATACCGCTCTGGATCCAAGTGTTAACTTTGAGGTCTCGGGATAAAAGAGTTTTGCTTCTAGAGGAAGGAGTTGTAGGATATTGGTTGGTATGCCTGCGGCCAATTGTGCTAAGGAGGACCAGATGCATGTGGTGGCTAGAATTGTGCTTAGGTTGAAGTGAGGTGATTGATATTTAAGAAGAGTTGTGGAGAGAGTAGCTATAGTTGAGGAGCGAAGGACTGAGCTCCCGATTTGGATCCAGGACAGTGGGTCTGAAGATCGCCACCAATGTCTGGTCTGGTCTAAAATCACCACGTTGTAATCAATTGCTATGTTTCTTGTACCGAGTCTTGTCAAGGAGGTGATAATATAGAGAAGGGATGATTTGATACAGGGGCATTTTTTGTTCCATATAAAGGAGTTTATCATGGATTTTAGTTTCCTCAATTGCTGGGGCCAATGTGGGAGAGGTAGGGTCATAAAGAAGTAGAGTATGTGGGGCAATATAGAACATTTTTGCCAGGGCAATCCATCCAACCCAGGAGCATTTAACTTGTTTCATGTCTTGAGATATATTATGCAGCTTTTCGACTAATCTATTGTACAGTATTTAGCAGTAAGGATGTTGATGGAAGGCCCAGTCAGCTGTACACCTAAATATGAAATGGAATTGTTTAATGCCCAGGAGAAAGGGGTTTAAACTAGAGATTTGATTTTTGAGGGCAGTATCAAGGTGGATATCTAGCATGCTAGACTTGGAGTAATTGGTTTTATATAAAGAGATGGAGCCAAATGACTCTAGGGTGCTTTGTATAGTGGGAAAGGATACTCAAAGTTTGTAGAGGGAAAGGAGGACAGCATCAGCATACAGGCTTATTTTAAACTCCTCTGAGCCAACCAAGATGCCTGAGATATTGGGGTTAGATCTTATTGACACTGCCAGGGGTTCCATGACTAGAGCAAATATAATAGGGGAAAGCTGATGGGGTGCCATTGGTCATATGTCAAAGGGGTCAGATAAAAGCCCAGAGGTCTAAATTGCTCAGAGGATAGGGCCGCTAAAACCATATTTCATTCAGATCTTTCCAGTGCACCCTGCCAAAGGCCTTTTCTGCATTAAGAGACAAGCAGAGAAGGCCTTCGGCTGCACTCTGCCCACTGAATCAGGTTTATAAAGTGACGGGTTCCATCAGAGGCCTGGTGGCCCTCCACAAACCCTACTTGATCTTTGTGGACAAGTGATTGGACATTTTGAGAAATCCTGTAGGCTAGTAATTTTGCAAAAATTGTAATATCTACATTCAGAAGTGTAATAGGTCGACAGTGGCTCAGTTATCTGTGAATTTGCTGGTTTGGGGCTTTTAGTGATTCCTTAGGGATTTTGCCAGAATTTGCAAAGGAGGAAAATGCTTTTTGCAGATGTGGTGACAGCAAATCTTTGAAGGTCTTCTAATATACACTGCTAAACTCATCTGGGCCAGGAGCTTTGTGTAGAGGGAGCTTAGAAATTAATTTTTAAATTACTTTTTTTTTTAAACAATTTCTTCAGTTGTGAAAGGTCTAGAAAGAAAAATTTAGATGGTTGGGTCAGAGAGTGGGCAAGTCGATAGATAAGATGCTCTGAACGGCTGCCGGGGTAGGATGAGGGTCCACAGGGGAATCTTTCAAGTTATACAATTTAGCATAAAATTCACTGAATCTTTTGGCACTATCTTGGGGTTTAGAGAATTTTTTGTCTTGAGACTCTAGCAAGAAGGAGATTTTGGATTGTGCCATCTATTGCCTCACCAATATTGGCCTGGCTTGTTGCCTTGGGCATACCAGGTGGTACACAGTCTTTTGACACAATAGACAAATTTGACGTGTAGCAAGGTGTGTAGTTGAGTCCTTAATTTACGCCTCATCTTGGGGGTACTCTAATAATTTGAAGTAGTTTAGAGATGGCTTGTTTGCAGGTCCTATTCTCCTGTGCACAAAGAAGCCCTCTAATAAAGGCTTTGTGTGCGTTCCAAAGTAAAGCATCATCAGATCCAGATTCAGAATTAACCTCAAAAAGACGTTAAATCTCATACTTAAATTTTTCCTGGTAAAATGGATGAGAGAGAAGGGAGGAGTTTAACCTCTAGGTTGTTTAGATGGAGAAGCGCAGAGTTTTCGCAGTGAAACTGGAGCATGATCGGACCATGTTATCAGACCAATCTGAGTGGAGCTCACACGTTGTAGTAGATGTTTGTTCACCGGGAAGAGATCAAGTCTGGAATATGATTTTTGCATGGATGAATAGAATGTGTAGTCTCTCTCCCAGGCATGAAAACACCTACAGGAGCCATAAAGATCCTCAAGATGTACATAAGAAGTTAGGACAGTAGAGCGTCTTCTACAAGCATAAGTCGAGTCAAGGGAGTGGTCTAATAAAGTCCCCACATATGATGATGGTTCTTGGGGTAAAGGCTAAGCTTTTTTGTCAGAGAAAAGAAAAATTGTTTAAGGCACTAGTTGGGGGCATCTACAGTATCTCACAAAAGTGAGTACACCCCTCACATTTTTGTTAATATTTTATTATATCTTTTTATGTGACAACACTGAAGAAATGACAATTTGCTACAATGTAAAGTAGTAAGTGTACAGCTTGTGTAATAGTGTAAATTTTCTGTCCCCTCAAAATAACTGAACACACAGCCATTAATGTTTAAAAAGGGGGAGGGGTATGTCTGTATATTAACCACTTGCCTACTGTGCACTTAAACCCCCTTCCCATCCAGACCAATTTTTAGCTTTCAGCGCTCTCACACTTTGAATGACAATTGCGCGGTCATGCTACACTGTGCCCATATTAAATTTTTATCATTTTTTTCAAACAAATAGAGCTTTCTTTTGGTGGTATTTAATCATCTCTGGGTTTTTTATTTTTTACAAAAAAAAAGAAAAAAGACAGAAAATTTTGAAAAAAAAAAAGTTTCTTATTTTCTGCGAGTAAATTTTGAAAATAAATAATTTTTTCTCCTTCACTGATGTGCGCTGATGAGGTGGCACTGATGGGCACTGATAGGCTGCACTGATGGGCACTGATGAGGTGGCACTTATGGGCACTGAGGAGGTGGCACTTATGGGCACTGATGAGGAGGTACTAATATGCCGCACTGATGAGCACTGATAGGCGGCACTGATAGGTGGCACTGATGAGCACTGATGGGTGGCACTGATGAGCACTGATAGGTGGCACTGCTGGGCACTGAGAGGTGGCACTGCTGGGCACTGAGAGGTGGCACTGATGGGCACTGATAGGCGGCACTGATGGGCACTGGCGGGTGGCACTGATGGACACTGACGGGTGGCACTGATGGGCGGCACTGATGGGCAGCATCATCAGTGCCCACACTCAGTGCCCATAGTGCTGCCAGTCAGTGCTCATCAGTGCCTAGATGAGCAGGCACTGACTGGCAGCACTATGGGCACTGATGGGGGGCACTGATGGCAGGCACTGTGGGCACTGATGGTGGGCACTTTGTGTATTTTATTTACCTTGTGTAATCAGGGCACTGGTGATCAGTGACCTGATTACATTCCTCTGTGTCCCCGACAGCTGATTGGCTCTGCTCCTTCCTCACACTGCAGTCTCTGTGTGAGGAAGGAGCGCTGGCGATGAGAGATGATCTCATATGTTTACATATGAGATCATCTCTCATTGCATGGGCCGATCACGTGGTAAATGGCCGCTGTGATTGGCCATTTACCACGATCTGTGATTGGCTGTGTCCAAGGGACACGGCCGACACAGATTTTCCCCAATGCGCGCTCGCGGGAGCGCGCAGGGAGCCTGTATCTGGGATGCTGTTTAAAAACGGCCTTTCCGGAAATTCTGAAGAAGTTAAGAACAGTATACAGGTAAATATGAGGGATGATATTAATAATGGAGCTATGGACGAGGCAGAATCCCTACGGGTTGAACTTCAAAGGGAAGGCACTGTGGGGAAGGTAATATTGGGCGTATGCTATAGGCCCCCCAACCTGAGGAAGGAGGGGGAGGCGGACCTCCTTTTACAGATAGGATTGGCAGCAAGGATGGGAAATGTCATTATAATGGGGGAATTATCCAGATATAGACTGGGCAGAAGGAACAGCGCATTCAGCCAAGGCTTGTCAGTTCCTAAATGTTTTGCAGGACAATTTCATGGGTCAGATGAAGAAACAATGCAGTACTTGACCTACTGATTACCAACAATACAGACCTGCTCACGGATATAGAAATACGGGACAACTTAGGAAACAGTGACCATAGGTCAATTAGTTTCAGTATTAATTATAGTAATAGTAAACACAAGGGTAATATAAGGACACTGAATTTCAAAAGAGCCAATTTCCCAAAACTGCGCTCTCTGCTAGAAAATATAAAATGGGATAGAACCCTTGGAACAAAGAACACGGAGGAAAAATGGGAATGCTTCAAAAGCATACTTAACAAAGGGATTGACCAGTGTATTCCAAAGGGAAATAAATTTAAAAGAGCAAAACTAAACCCTGGGTGTCTAAACTCCAACATAAAAATGCATATTAATGCTAAAGGAAAGGCCTTCAAAAAATACAAGGCTGAGGGGTCATTGGCAGCATTCAAGCATTACAAAGAGTGTAAAGACGAAATCAAGGCGGCTAAGCTAGAACATGAGAGGCATATAGCGGAAGAGAGTAAAAAGAACCCCAAGAAATTATTTAAGTATATAAACAGTAATAAAGCGAGGCCAGAACACATTGGCCCCATAAAAGACGATAAGGGAGTTTTGGCCACAGAGGACAGGGAAAAGGAGGTAGTGTTAAAAAATGTCTTCTCTTCAGTCTTCACAAAAGAATCAGGGGGCTACACTAACCCAGCTTGTAAGGCCAAACTAAACAACACACCTCATGAAATACCGCCATGGCTATCAGAAGATAGACTTAGAATTAAACTAGAGAAACTTAACATAAATAAATCACCGGGACCGGATGGCTTGCACCCAAGGGTTCTTAAAGAGCTCAGCCAGGTGATTGCCAGACCATTATTCTTGATCTTTAAGGATAGTTTACAGACGGGTATGGTGCCAGCTGATTGGAAAAAAGCCAACGTGGTACCAATATTTAAAAAGGGGCCGAGATATATCCCGGGTAACTATAGGCCGGTCAGCCTAACATCAGTAGTCTGCAAGATTTTGGAGGGGATGTTAAGGGACCACATACAAGACTTTAGTAATGAAAATGGTATTATTAGTAGCAATCAGCATGGATTCATGAAAAATCGTTCTTGCCAAACCAATCTATTAACCTTCTATGATGAAGTGAGCTGCCACCTAGATAAAGGTAAGCCTGTGGATGTGGTGTACCTGGACTTCGCAAAGGCCTTTGACACCGTTCCCCACAAACGCTTACTGTTTAAACTAAGGAAGGTAGGTATGGACCATAAGGTGAGTACCTGGATAGAGAACTGGCTCCAGGGGAGAGTGCAAAGGGTGGTGATTAATAGGGAGTACTCAGATTGGGCTGTTGTGGAAAGCGGGGTCCCTGTAACGCTCCTGTGTTTTTGTAGTAGGCTGGATATGCAGCTGCAAAATCTCCACTCAGTAGTCATGTAGAGATGTGTTGAATAACCAGATCCAACTCTCCAGACTCATCACTGTGGGCCTGTCAGCTTCAACATACAGAAATATACACACTCAATAAGATGTTCCTGGAGTGGTGGAATGTATATGACAGTATGAAGGTGTTGTGCTGAAGGGACAGGTGTGAACAGTGATAGAGATGGTAAGTACTTGATAGGTTTGTTCAGGAGAGTACTAGATGGTATTAGGTAGAGTGCAGATAGGTTAGTAATCGAGTATGGTGACAGGTGGTAAGGACAGCAGATGACAATTACAGGATAGACTAACCCAGTGCAAGGATAGATGGTAGTAGACTTAAGAACAAGCAATCTATGTAACAGTGCAGATGATAGATGGTAGTAGACTCAAGAGCTAGCAATCTATGTAACAGTGCAGATAGTAGATGGTAGTAGGCTCAAGAGCTAGCAATCTATTCAACAGTGCAGATGATAGATAGTGTAAATAGGTTATGGAGGATTCCCCTGTGGGGTACTTATCACTAGTAAATGTTAGTAGTAGAGGGGTCCAGTAGAGAGGGGAAGATCCGGTAGCGAGATACAGGGATCAGTAGCGAGGTTCCGGTCTGCTCCAGGTAGAAGCAACCAGCTGGAGGTTCCGACAGCAAGACAGGCTTGAAAGCATGTGGATACACAAGGCAGGTTGAACGAACGATGTGAGTGAGAACGCCGGCGGTTGAAATAGCCGCTCTGCGGCGCTCAGCGATGACATCATCTGTCTTAAAGGTGTATGCGTACCACCTAGTAAGAAAGGTGGGACGCATATTTGGAAGGAAATAGATTATTAAGGGTACCAGAGGTACCAGAATCTTACAGTACCCCCCCCTTAAGGCCGGCTCCGGAAGGCCTATAGCACTGGTTTCTCTGGGTATTTCGAGTGAAACCTTCGTATAAGCCTAGGTGCATGAACATCAGAGGTATCCAACCAGGTGTCGTCTTGGGGTCCATAGTTCTTCCATCTTATGAGATACTGGAGTCTTCCTCTATGGATGCGAGAATCCAAAATCTCTTTGATCTCATATTCTTCTCCGCCTTCAACTTGTATTGGAGGTGGAGGCAAGATGATAGGCCTTATTCCTTGGTTAGGAACATGGGGCTTCAGTAGCGACACATGGAAGATGGGATGGATCTTAAGATCTGCTGGTAAGGTGAGCTGTACTGCAGCTTTTCCAATAAGTTTCTTAATTGGGAAGGGTCCCAAAAATAGAGGTCCAAGTTTTTTGCTAGGGATTTTTAATCTTAAGTTTCTTGTTGATAGCCAAACAAGGTCCCCAATAGCATACTGAGGAGAAGGTCTTCTACGAAGGTCGTAGTACCTTTTTTGTTGACTATGAGCGTGTGATATAGTGGTATTGAGTAAACCCAGAGAGTCTTTTATTTGGGTAAGGTAATCCGAGGCTACTGGGTTACTTGATGGCAGGATGCGTGGTGGAAGAAGAGTGGGATGAAACCCATAATTCAAGTAGAACAGACTTTGCTTAGTAGTACTGTGGGTTGCATTGTTGTAAGCAAATTCCGCCAGAGGGAGGAGATCTACCCAATCATCCTGTAGGTATGATGTATAGCAACGTAGATATTGCTCAATGCACTGGTTGACTCTTTCAGTCTGTCCGTTGGTCTGAGGATGGTAGGGAGAAGTGAGCTTTCGCTCAATCCGTAATATTTGACAAAGTGCTTGCCAAAATTTAGAGATGAACTGTGAACCACGGTCGGACAAAAGAGTCTTTGGAATTCCATGCAACTTGAACACATGTTTCATCAGTAGTTCCGCTGTTTGTTTAGACGAAGGTAGTCTACGGATAGCAATGAAATGTGCCATCTTTGTCAAGTGGTCCACTGACACTAGAATGGTATTAAATCCCTTAGAAGGTGGTAGTTCTACTATAAAGTCTAAGGACATAACTTCCCATGGAACCTGGGGTATTGGTAGACTGCAGAGTAGACCAGATGGTTTTGTAGTGTCAATCTTGGACCTTGCACAGATGTCACATGAAGAAACAAATTTTTGTACAGACGTCTTCATATCAGGCCACCAAAACTGTCTGGTAAGCAAATTAAGGGTTTTCGTCATACCCATATGTCCTGCCATGGGCACATCATGTGACAACTCCAAGATCTTGGTGCGCATAGTAGGGGGTATGTAAAGTTTGTCGTTGTAATAGAGGAAGCCTTCTGCATCAGTACTCAGTTGTGGTGGAGGTGAATCCAATCCTATACTGTGCAAAATCTCTTCCTTCAAGGAACGGACAACACCAATAATACGTTCATAGGGTATTATGGGAATGGAAGGGTTTTCGGCGCAGTTATCTTCGATTAATCGTGATAGCGCATCCGCTTTTTTATTTTTGTCTGCAGGCGTGTAGGTCACTAGGAAGTTGAATCTTAGGAAGAATAATGACCATCGTACCTGTCGGTGGGAGAGAGTTTTGTTATTCTGGAGGTATTGAAGGTTTTTATGATCTGTATATATGAGTATTGGTAACGGGGTACCTTCGAGTAGATGTCGCCAATTCTCCAGTGCCAGTTTTATGGCAAGTAACTCCTTTTCACCTACTGGGTAGTTCACCTCTGGGCTGCTTAGTGATTTTGAAAAGAAAGCAACTGGGTGGAGTGGTGAAGTATTTGTTGGTCGTTGGGAGAGAACTGCTCCTACTGCCATATTTGACGCATCTACCTCCAGAATATATTGGAGGGATGGGTCTGGATGGCGTAGTATGGGAGCAGAGGTAAAGCTTGATTTTAACAAGCAGAAAGCTTGATTCGCTTTTTCTGACCATTTGAATGGTTTCTTTATACTTGTCAGTTGTGTGAGAGGTCTCACAATAGCGGAAAAGTTCTTGATGAACTTCCTATAGAAGTTGGAGAATCCAAGGAATCGCTGTAATGCCTTACGAGTTGTTGGTATAGGCCAGTCCAGAATACAGGATATCTTGCTCATATCCATCTTAATTCCAGTTTTGGATATGATGTATCCTAGAAATAATATTTCTTCCTTATGAAATAAGCATTTTTTTAATTTCACGTATAGATTGTGTGAGAGTAATCTGGATAACACAAGTCTTACATGTTTTATATGTTCAGGCATAGATCGCGAATAGATAAGTATATCGTCCAGGTATACTACGACACAGACATCAAGTAAGTCTCTAAAGATGTCGTTTGTGAACCTTTGGAAGGCTGCAGGAGCATTACACAACCCGAATGGCATTACAAGATATTCGAATAATCCATATCTGGTTCTGAATGCTGTTTTCCACTCATCTCCGTCACGGATTTGGATTAGGTTGTATGCCCCTTTCAGGTCTAATTTAGAGAAGTAAGTAGCCCCACGCACTTGTTCAATGAGTTCAGGGATGAGCGGCAAAGGATAGCGATCCTTTATCGTAATCGTGTTTAATTGCCTATAATCGATAATAGGCCTAAGACTGGAATCCTTATTGCGGACAAAGAAAAGTCCTGCAGCTGTGGAAGAAGTAGAGGGTCTGATGAACCCTTTTTTCAAATTCTCATCCAAGTATTCCTTGAGATGAGAAAGTTCATCCTGTGAAAGGGGATAAACATGACCGAAAGGCAATTTGCTGTTAGGGAGTAGATCGATAGTGCAATCATAATCCCTATGGGGAGGCAAGACTTGAGCATTTTTCTCAAGGAATACTTCGGACAGATCCTGATAGCATAGTGGTGCAATCTCATCTGACACCACAGACAGGATCTTTCCATAAGATGGGAGGTTACACGTAATCTCACAATAGTGAGAAGGGAAGGCCAAAGTCCGTCTTTTCCAATCCATGATTGGTTGGTGTGTGTGTAACCAGGGAAGTCCCAAAATAATAGAAAAATGGGGTGAGGATAGTATATCAAAGGTGATGGTCTCCGCATGAGACTCGTTGGCAGTGGCAAGGAGTGCCTGTGTCTGGTTGGTGATTGGACTAGAAGACAATGGAATACCGTTAATGGAACTAACAGAAACAGGTTTAAGCTTTGAAATAATAGGTATTTTATTTAAGGTAACAAAACATGTATCAATATAGTTTCCACAAGATCCAGTGTCGATCATAGCCTTGGTGGTGATCCTAGTCTGGTCCCACTGTAATGTTAAATGAACAAAAAGATAGGGGTTAGAAAAGGAAGTCGTTAATCCTCCTAGCAAGACATGTGAACACTCACCCTCTTTTTTGCGGACAAGGGGACAGACGCATATCAAATGATCCGGGGATGCGCAGTACATGCAGAGATTTCTGGATCTCCTTCTGGATAGTTCAGTAGTTGATAAAGGTGGGTGTATAGTTCCTACCTCCATGGGAGTAGGGTCAACGGCCGCAATCTGAGAAGGACTAGTTAATGGCATTCCCATTTTTTCAGCCCTTCTTTCTCGTAGTCGTCTGTCAATGTTGATACTAAGTTGTATCAAGGCATCCAAGGTGCCAGGTAAATCCGCTCGGGCGAGCTCGTCTTTAACAGCTTCTGATAACCCGAGTCTGAATTGAGTTCGCAGAGATGTATCATTCCACCCTGAATCAAGGGTCCATCTTTTGAACTCTGCTACAAAGTCTTCTACAGGTCTCCTTCCTTGTTTTAAAGCCCTTAATTGAATATCAGCAGTACTCTGCCTATTGGGGTCTTCATATAAACTAGCGAGTTCTGCTAGAAATAAGGAATAGGAGTTGAGAATCTGATCATTTTTCTCAAAGAGAGAGTCTGCCCAGGCCCGGGGATCACCCGTTAAGTATGAAATAACGGTACAGACTTTAATCTGATCAGTAGAGTATGTACGAGGTTTTAACAAAAAAAGCAATTGACATGCGTTTTTGAATTCACAAGATTTTTTCCGATCACCTGTAAACACTAGGGGAGGGTTTATTTTAGGTTCAGGGGGCTGAACAGTAGTAAGCCGTGAGAGACGGGTTACCTGCTGCGTCAGAGTCTGATTCTCTTCTTTTACTTCAGTAAGAGCAAGTATTAACGCATTTACTTGTTGTGTTAATTGTGTCACTTGAGTGGGTAATTCTGCTGAATCCATTTTTTTTTTCTGGTTCGTTCAATCTGTAACGCTCCTGCGTTTTTGTAGTAGGCTGGATATGCAGCTGCAAAATCTCCACTCAGTAGTCATGTAGAGATGTGTTGAATAACCAGATCCAACTCTCCAGACTCATCACTGTGGGCCTGTCAGCTTCAACATACAGAAATATACACACTCAATAAGATGTTCCTGGAGTGGTGGAATGTATATGACAGTATGAAGGTGTTGTGCTGAAGGGACAGGTGTGAACAGTGATAGAGATGGTAAGTACTTGATAGGTTTGTTCAGGAGAGTACTAGATGGTATTTGGTAGAGTGCAGATAGGTTAGTAATCGAGTATGGTGACAGGTGGTAAGGACAGCAGATGATAATTACAGGATAGACTAACCCAGTACAAGGATAGATGGTAGTAGACTTAAGAACAAGCAATCTATGTAACAGTGCAGATGATAGATGGTAGTAGACTCAAGAGCTAGCAATCTATGTAACAGTGCAGATAGTAGATGGTAGTAGGCTCAAGAGCTAGCAATCTATGCAACAGTGCAGATGATAGATAGTGTAAGTAGGTTATGGAGGATTCCCCTGTAGGGTACTTATCACTAGTAAATGTTAGTAGTAGAGGGGTCCAGTAGAGAGGGGAAGATCCGGTAGCGAGATACAGGGATCAGTAGCGAGGTTCCGGTCTGCTCCAGGTAGAAGCAACCAGCTGGAGGTTCCGACAGCAAGACAGGCTTGAAAGCATGTGGATACACAAGGCAGGTTGAACGAACGATGTGAGTGAGAACGCCGGCGGTTGAAATAGCCGCTCTGCGGCGCTCAGCGATGACATCATCTGTCTTAAAGGTGTATGCGTACCACCTAGTAAGAAAGGTGGGAAGCATATTTGGAAGGAAATAGATTATTAAGGGTACCAGAGGTACCAGAATCTTACAGTCCCCCAGGGTTCTGTCCTGGGGCCAATCCTGTTTAATTTATTCATAAATGATCTAGAGGAGGGGATATCGAGTAAAATCATAGTATTTGCAGATGATACTGAACTAAGCATGCCAATATCTTCTGGGCAGGATGTGGAAACCTTACAAACGGACCTGAACAAAATAATGGGGTGGGAAACTACATGGCAGATGAGGTTTAATGTTGAAAAATGTAAAGTAATGCACCTGGGTGCCAGAAACCAGAAAGCAAGCTACTCACTAGGGGGGAACCTCTGGGTGAGTCTAGGATGAAAAGGACCTGGGGGTACTGGTAGACAACAGGCTTGGCAGTGGCATGCAATGCCAAGCCGCTGCAAGCAAAGCCAACAGAATACTGGGATGTATAAAAAAGGGGATTCACTCCAGAAATAAAGAGATTATTCTACCACTCTACAAGATTCCGATATTCAAAAAGGGCCAGAGACATATCCCGGGAAATTATAGGCCTGTCAGTCTGACATCAATAATATGTAAACTTTTGGAGGGGATGATAAGGGACTATATCGTAGAGTATGCTAAAGACAACAACATCATCAGTAGTAACCAGCAC
This sequence comes from Pelophylax lessonae, assembly GCF_965119305.1. Taxonomy (NCBI): domain Eukaryota; kingdom Metazoa; phylum Chordata; class Amphibia; order Anura; family Ranidae; genus Pelophylax; species Pelophylax lessonae. The sequence continues at coordinate 130,411,658 of NC_138777.1, forward strand.
GGGTTTACAAATGGGCGATCTTGTCAAACCAATCTCTTAGCATTCTACGAGGAAGTGAGCTGTGAGCTAGATAGGGGGAGACCAGTGGATGTGGTGTACTTGGATTTCGCTAAGGCGTTTGATACAGTTCCCCACAAGCGCTTAATTTATAAAATAAGGTCTGCAGGTATCGACAGCAGGGTTTGCTCTTGGATACGGAATTGGCTAAAAGGCCGTGTCCAAAGGGTAGTAATAAACAGCGCATACTCAGACTGGTCTGAGGTAGTAAGTGGGGTGCCCCAGGGCTCAGTCCTGGGACCAACCTTGTTCAATTTATTCATAAACAGCATTGAGGAAGGGATCAGTAGTTCGTTATCAGTTTTTGCAGATGACACAAAATTGGCCAGGGCAATAACTGCACAGCATGAAGCAGATATCCTACAGAATGACCTGGACAAAATTACGGAGTGGGCAACGACATGGCAAATGAGGTTTAATGTGGAGAAGTGTAAGGTTTTGCACTTGGGGACCAAAAACGTAAAAACACAATACACGTTAGGAGGGGAACCCTTGGGGAAATCAAAAATGGAGAAAGATCTGGGAGTCTTAGTTGATGATAGATTAGGCAACAGCATGCAATGCCAAGCGGCAGCTTCCAAAGCCAACAGAATATTAGCATGCATAAAGAAAGGGATGTATTCCAGAGATAAGACTATAATCCTTCCACTTTATAAAACTCTGGTCCGACCGCATCTGGAGTATTCTGTCCAGTTCTGGTCGCCAGTCCTCAGGAGGGATGTGTTGGAGCTGGAGAAAGTCCAGAGAAGGGCAACTAAACTGATTAGGGGGTTGGAGGACCTTACCTATGAAGAGCGGCTGCAATCGCTCGATTTATTTTCCCTGGAGAAAAGACGTCTGAGAGGGGACATGATAGCAATTTATAAATATCTTAATGGGGATCTCAGCTTAGAAGAAAAGCTGTTCATTCGAAGGAATTGCATGAGGACTCGAGGACATACAATGCGATTAGAGGAGAAGCGTTTTAACCTCAGGCAACGTGGGGGGTTCTTTACTGTTAGGGCTACAAGATTGTGGAATTGTCTACCACAAGAGGTGGTTTCTGCGGGTAGTATGGTGACTTTCAAAAGACTCTTAGACTTACATCTCAAGGATCAGGAGATTGAGGGCTATGTTAGATGATTACAGTCACACACACCTACACAGGTTGAACTGGATGGACTATTGTCTTTATTCAACCTCACCTACTATGTATATGTAACTCTGGTCCGGCCACATCTGGAGTATGCTGTCCAGTTCTGGGAACCGGTCCTCAGGAAGGATGTGCTGGAACTGGAGAAAGTCCAGAGAAGGGCAACAAAAATAATTAGGGGAATGGAGGACATCAGCTATGAGGAAAGACTACAAGCACTGAACCTATTCTCCCTGGAGAAGAGACGAATGAGGGGGAGATATGGGGGGATATGATGTCAATGTACAAATATTGTACTAGCAACCCTAGCATATGGAAAAACCTATTCAGAGAAAGGAAATACAATAAGACACGTGGCCACTCACTAAGACTAGAGGAAAGGCGGTTTAACCTTAAAATGCGCAGGGGGTTTTTCACTGTAAGAGCAGTAAGGATGTGGAATTCTCTTCCACAAGCAGTGGTATCAGCAGGGAGCATTGATAGTTTCAAAAAACTATTAGATGGGCACCTTAAAGACCACAACATACAGGGGTATACAATGTACGGTTAGCAGCAAACACACACACACATCATAGGTTGAACTGGATGGACTGGTGTCTTTTTTCAACCTCACTAACTATGTAACTATGTAACGCTGGCAACAAAAGCGAGTTCACACCTAAGTCAAAATGTCCAAATTGGGCCCAAAGTGTCAATATTTTGTGTGGCCACCATTATTTTACAGCACTGCCTTAACCCTTTTGGGCATGGAGTTCACAAGAGCTTCACAGGTTGCCACTGGAGTCCTCTTCCACTCATCTATGACGACATTGTGGAGCTGGTGAATATTAGAGACCTTGCGCTCCTCCACCTTCCATTTGAGGATGCCAGTGGTCATCTTGGAGGTGTGTTTGGGGTCGTTATCATATTGGAATATAGTCTCCAAAGGGAGAGGATCATGCTCTGCTTCATGTCACAATACATGTTGGCATTCATGGTTCCCACAATGAACTGTAGCTCCCCAGTGCCAGCAGCACTCATGCAGCCCCAGACCATGACACTCCCACCACCATGCTTGACTGTAGGCAAGACACACTTGTCTTGTACTACTCATCTGGTTGCCGCCACACACGCTTTACACCATCTGAACCAAATAAGTTTATCTTGGTCTCATCTTGGTCATCTTGGTCTCATCAGACCACAGGTCATGGTTCCAGTAATCCATGTTCTTAGTCTTCTTGTTTTTGCAAACTGTTTGAGGGCTTTCTTGTGCATCATCTTTAGAAGAAACTTACTTCTGAGATAACACCCATGCAGACCAATTTGATGCAGTGTGCGGCGTATGGTCTGAGCACTGACAGGCTGACCTCCCACCCCTTCAACATCTGCAGCAATGCTGGCATTACTCATATGTCTGTTTCCCAAAGACAACCTCTGGATATGATGCTGAGCACATGCACTCAACTTCTATGGTCGACCATGGCGAGGGCTGCTCTGAGTGGAGCCTGTCCTGTTAAACCGCTGTATGGTCTTGGCCACCCTGCTGCAGCTGTTTCGGGGTCTTGGCAATCTTCTTAAAGCCTAGGCCATCTTCATGTAGAGCAACAATTCTTTTTTTCAGATCCTCAGAGAGTTATTTGCCATGAGGTGCCATGTTGAACTTCCAGTGACCAGTATGAGACAGTGAGAGCGATAACACCAAATTTAAAACACCTGCTCCCCATTTACACCTGAGACCTTGTAACACTAACGAGTCCCATGACACCGGGGAGGGAAAATGGCTAAGTGGGCCCAATTTGGACATTTTCACTTAGGGGTGTAATCATATTTGTTGCCAGCAGTTTAGACATTAATGGCTGTGTTGAGTTATTTTGAGAGGAAAGCAAATTTACACTGTTATATAAACTGTATACTCACTAATTTACATTGTAGAAAAGTGTAATTTCTTCAGTGTTGTCACATGAAAAGATATATAAAAATATTTACAAAAAATGTGAGGGGTGTACTCACTTTTGTGAGATACTGTATATTTACTAGGACCAAAGGATGATTGTTGAAAATGGCCAAAAGAATTAGAAAACTTTAGTCAGGGTCAAATTCCACTAAACAAAGTTGGAAGTAAATACAGTCACGGACAGCAATCATTACCCCCCTCCTTTTGACTTTCAGAGGCGAAAAAGCAATGGGGATATGATTTGTGTCAAAGAGAGGCCTTTTTCGCCGCAATGTGTGACTCTTGTACACATATTATATCTGCTTTGTGGGATAAAGCATTTTTCCACATAAGCCTGGGTTTAAATGGACTATTCAACCCCTTAACATTATGCGGGACAATTTTAAGTGACATGTTCATTAGAGTATGGGTGCTGCAGTATGGATCACAGGAACAAGTATCACATTGAGTAAAAATATAATAAATGTATAAACTGGCGTGGTAAAAAGTGTTCTAGTGATAAAAAGTGTTGATGCTGGTTAATAAAAGGTGATCCAATACTTCATATATATCTCATATATATATATCAATATAAGTAAACTATTCCAGTTATCTTCTATACAATAAAGTGCTGAGTGTTTATACTTTCCTAAAAGGTATCAATAAATAAACCGTAGACAAGATAAAAATAAAGATACTTCAAAAAAAGAGATACAAAGTGCTGTGTGCTCATTTGCTTAGATCAAAAAATAAATAAATAAATAAATAAATAAAGTGCTGTGTTTATAGTGTCCATATATATAGAAATCCAAAATCAGGTGTCATTCCCTTCGATATCATTAAATAAAACAAGGTGCTCTCATGCAGAGTATGGGTGTTGTGACTTGTTGCCTCCACCAGGTGTCACATCTAGGTGCTCTATATTCTCACCTCAATAAGGTGTATATTGCGCCTGTATACAAAACTTAGCCTCCGAATATCATATAGGCTTTACTTATTCCGGTATCTTGCTCCACCTCCAAGTGTTTCCTGTCCTGTCCTGTTTAGTATTTTGGGGTGCATACACTTTCCGTCCTTAATTCCATATCGTGGCCTCGGGCTCAGTAAAAACATAGGGCAATCATGGTGCAGTATGTCAAACAAGATATTTTATCAAAAACGTAGTTGCACTTACAATTTGTAGATCATTTGAATGCGGGTAAATTCTCAATACAGCGTGGGGAGCGTTATCGCTCCGATCTCTAACGTCACTTCCGGTAGTCTGGCGGCTCCTCCTACGCGTTACGTCACATCACGTGACTTCCTCAGGAAGTCACGTGATGTGACGTAACGCGTAGGAGGAGCCGCCAGACTACCGGAAGTGACGTTAGAGATCGGAGCGATAACGCTCCCCACGCTGTATTGAGAATTTACCCGCATTCAAATGATCTACAAATTGTAAGTGCAACTACGTTTTTAATAAAATATCTTGTTTGACATACTGCACCATGATTGCCCTATGTTTTTACTGAGCCCGAGGCCACGATATGGAATTAAGGACGGAAAGTGTATGCACCCCAAAATACTAAACAGGACAGGACAGGAAACACTTGGAGGTGGAGCAAGATACCGGAATAAGTAAAGCCTATATGATATTCGGAGGCTAAGTTTTGTATACAGGCGCAATATACACCTTATTGAGGTGAGAATATAGAGCACCTAGATGTGACACCTGGTGGAGGCAACAAGTCACAACACCCATACTCTGCATGAGAGCACCTTGTTTTATTTAATGATATCGAAGGGAATGACACCTGATTTTGGATTTCTATATATATGGACACTATAAACACAGCACTTTATTTATTTATTTATTTTTTGATCTAAGCAAATGAGCACACAGCACTTTGTATCTCTTTTTTTGAAGTATCTTTATTTTTATCTTGTCTACGGTTTATTTATTGATACCTTTTAGGAAAGTATAAACACTCAGCACTTTATTGTATAGAAGATAACTGGAATAGTTTACTTATATTGATATATATATATATGAGATATATATGAAGTATTGGATCACCTTTTATTAACCAGCATCAACACTTTTTATCACTAGAACACTTTTTACCACGCCAGTTTATACATTTATTATATTTTTACTTTATATCCACTTCTGAAGCGCATCACCCATCTAAACTGTATACATTGTATTAACTGGTTCCTGGTACCAGTACTGTGGTGCAGCAGTAAGAAGGGAAAAATACATATCCTCAGATAGCGCAGGAACCACCCATACATATAAAAGTATCACATTGATCTGTGATCCAAAAGCATTTCATGGTGAGTGCCCCAGTATTGGAGAAATATATATTCCTTCTCCTTCATTGTTGAACTTTTCAGCCATATGGGGTTATTTTTACATGAACAAGATGAACTATGTGGTTGTAAGAATATTTAATAATAAATATCTCACGCTCGTACTTCATTATGTCAGAAATTTATACTGCTCTGAACATAGCAGTTTCTATTCATGGTTAATAAGCAAAGATCTATGTGAAAGGAGAGTCTTCACCTATTGCCACAAATCACATGTCGTGAATTCTTTTTAATTGATTAATTTCTTTTTAAAAGCATATACCAATCTTAGTGAGTACAGTCTACAGTACGAAATATATATAAAATATTTATTCTCAAGACATGTAAATCACAATATATGATCAAACAAGAAGTGACACATAAAAATAACTCTACATAAACTACTAACTTCAAATAATCAATGCAATGTGATGTTTAGCTCAATAATGAAAGTGAAACTGAAACAAAGTGAAAGTGGAAGCAAAATGAAAGCAAGATTACCATTTCTTCCCAGGTATAGCATAAGCCATAAATAAATGTTCTATATAAACAGGCTACAATGGTCTGCGCAATGCATAGCCGAAAGTCACTTCACTGCAGATGAGTGAGAATAAGCCATGCAAAGCGGAAGACTTAAAATTGCAAATAATGCACTAAATCTGATATTAATAAAAATTAGCAGAGGATGTCCACGCCGAGGTGAACAAGACGTAGGCGAATATCCACGTCAGACAATTGCCCTACTCTTACACCGTATTTACCTTCTGCCATGAATATAATGTACTTTATAGAGTGATATTATGGGACTCGTTTGAGTGACACTACTACTTCTAAGTTATCTGGACCAGTGACGGATCACTGCGGTACCCTCGACCCGGTCAGCTTCCGCCAACATTGGTCTATCTTGTTGCTATCCTTCCAATGAATATTGTTCTCTTAGCCCCTGACATCCTCTCATCGGTTGACACCGATTTTAATCGACAGTCCAGTTGCCTCTACTAAGAATTCCCCTTTGTGGTTGACATTGTGTACTGAACTCTGGTTGACCCCTGATGAAGGGTTTGTAACCCGAAACGTGCAGGGTCCTGTCCGGTTCATCCTACCAATGACACCCAAGGGTCTTCTGTACGGATACTGGTCTGTCAACACTTGCAAGGTTTTTAATTGTGTGTCTATCTTGTTTTAGACATACACGTTGTACAATTTTTGTGTTTTATGTAATAAAATTGTTTTGTTACCTGTACATTTTTCGTATTCTTGTTCAGTGTGCGTGTGGCATACAAAATCCCACACCATTGAGGGATTTTCCTTTTTCCTACTAATCGGGATGATGGCCACCCACACTGGGTATTGAGTGATAGGTTCTACCTAATCTGATGGGCAGTGTAATGTGTCCTATCTCTCATCTGGGTTGGTCTTTTATACAGTAAGAACAAAGGGCTATTAAAATTACCATAAGTTAAACCCAGAGGGATGAAACATTATCCCAATTGGTCGGGATATTCTATACCTAAACTGGTGAGGTCAGAGACACACCTCTTTTGATAATTAACCCAATACTTGGTATAATAAAATTAAAGGATGATTTCTCTATATGTAAGAGTAATCATAAAACACATATACAACTTTGTCCAGACTCCCAGTACATACATAAATGTCCATCTGTATCTCCATCATTCACCTTGGCAAGTAATGCCATTTCAATAATTATATTATTTAACACAATATAATATTTTTATATGGGAATATCTAAAATTATCTCAAGACTGCACCTGGTATTTCGTCTACAGGAGGCAGTATTGCACTGTTCATTAGATATGATCTAGAGGAGGGGATATCTAGTACAATCTCAGTATTTGCAGATGATACTAAACTAAGCATGCCAATATCTTCTATGCAGGATGTGGAAACCTTGCAAGCGGACCTGAACAAAATAACGGGGTGGGCAACTACATGGCAGATGAGGTTTAATGTTGAAAAATGTAAAGTAATGCACTTTGGGGCCAAAAACCAAAAAGCAAGCTACTCACTAGGGGGGGAGCCTCTGGGTGAGTCTAGGATGGAAAAAGACTTGGGGGTACTGGTAGACAACAGGCTTGGCAGTGGCATGCAATGCCAAGCCGCTGCAAGTAAAGCCAACAGAATACTGGGATGTATAAAAAAGGGGATTCACTCCAGAAATAAAGAGATTATTCTCCCACTCTACAAGACTCTGGTCCGGCCACATCTGGAGTATGCTGTCCAGTTCTGGGCACCGGTCTTCAGGAAGGATGTGCTGGAACTGGAGAGAGCCCAGAGAAGGGCAACAAAAATAATTAGGGGAATGGAGGACATCAACTATGAGGAAAGACTGCAAGCACTGAACCTATTCTCTCTGGAGAAGAGACGACTGAGGGGGGATATGATATCAATGTACAAATACTGTACTGGCGACCCTAGCATAAGGAACAAACTATTCAGAGAAAGGAGATACAATAAGACACGTGGCCACTCACTAAAACTAGAGGAAAGGCGGTTTAACCTTAAAATGCGTAAGGGGTTCTTCACTGTAAGAGCGGTAAGGATGTGGAATTCTCTTCCACAAGCAGTCGTATCAGCAGGGAGCATTGATAGTTTCAAAAAACTGTTAGATGGGCACCTTAGAGACCACAACATACAGGGTTATACAATGTACGGTTAAAAGCAAACACACACACATCATAGGTTGAACTGGATGGACTGATGTATTTTTTCAACCTCACCAACTATGTAACTATGTAACTATGTAACTATGAAGACCCATTAATTATTTGACCATGCCATAGGGCTGTCAGAAATCTAGTCTAGGTTGGAAGATCTATTACTTAGTCTATTCTAAAACAACGCTTATATAAACACTCCTACCACATACCTTAAAATGAAGTAATTGTTATTCACTCTAGTCTTTAAGTCTAAGTAAGATTACTACTATGAGAATATAAACCCAAAATGTGATACAATATTCCTAAATATATATATGTATATGCCTTACATAATATAATGACATAATTATGGCTAATATCTTCTCACATATAATGATGTACCTTTAAAACTTATATATAGCTCATTTTAAAATACAATTAGAATATACTGGGGTATTGTCCATTGTTATATACTTATAGACAGACTGAGATATCACCCCCTTAACATAGCGCCAGACTGACTGAGTCTTATCTGATAGAGATGTCAAAAGGGATCTTATTTACGATTACATAGATACCAAGACCTCTGTTTAAATTCTATTCTGTTTTGTAAGCTTGTAAGAGACATTTTGTTTAACAAGTACATAATGAACTTTGTTTCACCCTAAAAACAAGATGGACGCCATGCTGTACCATTCGGAATCTCTTATGCATAATATGAAATACATGGCTTTTAAAATCATTTTTATTTTACCTATTATTATTTAAATCACCCCCAATAGTCCCGACATATCCCCCCCTTTCTTCCCAGTATGCAAGTGAGCAACTTAGGCATATCTGGAAAGAAAGCTTTTTAAGGAGTAGCAAAAGAAAAAAAAATGTCTTGTTCTCTTTTTGTTAGAGAATAGTTCATATTGGGAATTGTTCATAACTTTTAAGTAAAGCGGTAAAAAAAAAATGAGAAAAGAAAAAAAAACATCAGTTCAAAATGTCAGTTCGCAGCGACTTTGCTAGTGTTAGCTATGTCACAAACTGTTCCTTGTTAGTCTCTTTGAATTCTGATCTCCTGGTAAAGAAACTCAAATGTTCCTTGAAATCTGCATCTCCAGCTTGCAAAGTTTTAATGGAGACAGAAATTAACTGCTGCAATGGCATTGGCAACTACCATTCAAAGCGCAGTAAAACAATGTTGGCAATCAGGAATCAGAGAAATCTTTAAACGTTCAACCTTGTATATTGGTTGGATAATGAATGGTTTCAGCATGGTCTAGAGTGTCATACACCTAGACTGAATTTTGCTCACAGGTGCAATGCACCATTCTCACATCTCCTTCAACTGAAAACAGGAGGTAGTGCGATTCCTCTGAATGGATTTCCTTAGATCAAATGCACAAAGATCTGTAGAAACAAATCTTCCTCTCCGTCAACAAGAATCTGGGGCGTCTCGCAACTTGATTCCTGAAGAGGGATCCGATTCAATGAGGGGTTCCATCTTGAGCTGGGCTCTAAGGAGAGATGACCCATCCGATCGCTGTGTCTTTGGCAAACATCATCGTCTGTACCAATCAACGACCTGGTATGGAAGGTTAATCTCTCTTCCTATTGGATGAAACATATAGTATGAATATACATTCTTATCAATTGACATTTCAATGCGATGTTGGTACCCTAAGCTTTCTCAGAGTTCTCCTTTAGTCCACCATGTGTTCAGCCTTTTATATAATCACCAGGGAAGGTGAGACTATATATGCAACCTTTCCTAGGGCGACTGACTTCTGGGGCTTATTAACATGGGGATGTACTCATCGCCATGGATACTATACACTGGACAATTAAACAATGGTACAATATTTTGTTAAAATTTACCTATTACTTAGGAGAAAAAAAAAATGTATAATATCTCCCCCTTTGGGGCATCAATGCAATTTATTGGAGGCAATAAAACTACCTGGCATTGAGGATTCCTTCTTGGTTACCGTATACAACCTTTAACCTCTTGACTGCATTACGTCATTAGGGTTTGATCCTCCTTGATATCACCGTCATTGGCGATTTTTCAAAATGTGTCTGCTTTGAGCGACCTGTTTGAGTCAGAGGGATGAAGTGACCACTGAAAAATAGGAGGGTAGTTAGTATCTAACAACCAAGATTCCCTGGCAGGGATTTCAGGATCCTCAATGCTGTGACCTGGAATAAAATGGTGTTAGAACCTCTGTATCCTATACCTCTATTCAGTGTATCCCACTGATTCCTGCCACTTGGGCATTTAAGGATTTTATGGCCTTTGGCTGGCCACAGGATTTGTTCCTAAAGAGGAATTATTTTAGTTCTGGGCTGCAGTGCCCTGAGTGAACCAAGTGATCAGCTGATCCTACTTAGCATCTATTCTGCTGAAAACTTTTTTCAGAATTGGATTATTGGCTCCGCCTCATGCGGTGCCTATGTCTCTCGGGTTCAGACAGATGGAACAGATCCCCATCAGAACCAGTTACTTGGTTCTGGCGCAAGGTCTGGGCCTTAATGTCACTTGATTGTCCCGAGGATTTTGGGGAACCCTAAGATGGGGCAAATCCCTATTTATTTGTGGGTGCCCCCCCCCCCCTGTTGATGGGATGTCCGGTGTCCTCATTAAGGTATCCGGTGTCCCCCTTGGGGCCTAGGTGGCATATCTTGCTCCTTTGCCAAACTTTTTATTATGTGCATGGGCAATGCCTCAAAGCACAGGGATTTACATTCCTGATGGTTGTACTCAGGCTCCTTCATTGAAGGGTGTTAGGCACTTTTGAGTACAGCAAAAAAAATTCAATGGGGCTTTGGTGCTGTGTACATTTTAAATTGTAGATAACAGCTCTAGCAGCAATAAGGTTTTGTGTGGGCCTAATTTTAAATGACATCCTGCAGGCACAACACAGAAAGTTGTTTTCTTAGGCCTCAAGATGATCAATAATGTTTAAGGACCCTTTCTTAACAAAAATCAGGACAGTACTCTTTTAAAAACTTTAAAAAAAAACTGGAGGTGCATGTTGTCTTTTTAGGGGTGCTAGTCTTTTTGCAGTAACCTGATATGACTCATACCTATTTATGCATGGCTGCCCAATTTCTGCCCTCCTATATTTAGAAGATGGCTGGGGTAGGATGTGGACTCTTTGCCTAACTCCCCCCCCCTTGGTCTGGGTCATGACCATCAGACTGGGAGTCATATCTGGGTCTATGAATAATTATTTAATTTATTTATGCAGGACTAATTAAGCATTACCCTTTTGCATGGACACCATGACCTTTTGGAACTCTCTTATTTATTTACTTATGAGTTCCTGTTCTTACTTGAACTGTTACATTTTTTTTTTTCAAAATTTTCCACTGCTGGTTACTCGGCAACTTTTGCTAGAAAACATTTTTCCTTGCTCAAAACTTCCTAATTATTGCATTAATCATTTACATTTCTCTTTCAAATGATTACTTTCATTACATCTTTCTTGATAAAACTTCTGCCACAGTTCTACTTTATTTTGCAGTTTCACGCTACATTCTCTTAACTTATGTGTCCCAATAGAGGTTACTTTCACCTGCTCAAGGAGGTTCCTAATCTCATTCTCTCATTTATTTGGAGTTGAGATTGGAACTTTACTAAACTCCTTTTTGCTGAGCCTTCTGGTGCAGTTCCTCATAGAAATACAGCAAGATTGGCCATGACTCAAAAAGTATGTGATCACACTTCCTGATGACTTTTGGTGTTAGATAAGCTATTGGTGAGTTCATACATACAGGTTGTCCTCTACCCATGTCAGATGCCCATTATTGGCCCGACTTCTGAGGATTTTGATATATGACTCTAACCAGCATTTACATATTTCACCATTTCAGACTCAGAGAGGTGTTTCCACACATTCTTGATCTGTGCCAAATCCACTGGGGTTGTGGCATTACCACTAGGGACTCACACCTTGCCAGAGTTGGCAGCGTGAACATTACCTGCTGTAGACATTTTAAGACACTTCTATCAACATTCACAATTAATTAAAAAAAAAAAAAAAAAAAAAAAAAATTTTTCAAAGTTATTGATTATGTCACCTGATAAAAATTATGATTGGCATATGTAAGAAATCAATAATTATCTCAGCAGTGCCTCCATTATATGTAAGAATATTTAATAATAAACATCTCGCGCTCGTACTTCATTATGTCAGATATGCAATATAAAACATATAAGGAAGGAAATAAACAATATTGAATAAAATCAAATAACATAGCAAGGCATATTTACCACACTTAAGATGGCCGCTAGCTTCAAATAGTCGTTACCAGAGTCCTAAGATGGATGCCAGTGAGGGAGGAGTTTCCTCCAAGGTTCAGATGAATGATGTGGACAAAATGGAGTATGTCTGGATGAGTCTATTGAGTAATGTAATAGTGTGTGTGGTGTAAGTGTATTGTCTGATGGGCAGTGTAATGTGTCCTATCTCTCATCTGGGTTGGTCTTTTATACAGTAAGAACAAAGGGCTATTAAAATTACCATAAGTTAAACCCAGAGGGATGAAACATTATCCCAATTGGTCGGGATATTCTATACCTAAACTGGTGAGGTCAGAGACACACCTCTTTTGATAATTAACCCAATACTTGGTATAATAAAATTAAAGGATGATTTCTCTATATGTAAGAGTAATCATAAAACACATATAAAACTTTGTCCAGACTCCCAGTACATACATAAATGTCCATCCGTATCTCCATCATTCACCTTGGCAAGTAATGCCATTTCAATAATTATATTATTTAACACAATATAATATTTTTATATGGGAATATCTAAAATTATCTCAAGACTGCACCTGGTATTTCGTCTACAGGAGGCAGTATTGCACTGTTCATTAGATTTTGTATTTAACATACGTCACAACATACAATGGCCTACTATTTGCAAGTGACCTTATTGACCAGTTGACTAGTGAAGACCCATTAATTATTTGACCATGCCATAGGGCTGTCAGAAATCTAGTCTAGGTTGGAAGATCTATTACTTAGTCTATTCTAAAACAACGCTTATATAAACACTCCTACCACATACCTTAAAATGAAGTAATTGTTATTCACTCTAGTCTTTAAGTCTAAGTAAGATTACTACTATGAGAATATAAACCCAAAATGTGATACAATATTCCTAAATATATATATATGTATATGCCTTACATAATATAATGACATAATTATGGCTAATATCTTCTCACATATAATGATGTACCTTTAAAACTTATATATAGCTCATTTTAAAATACAACTAGAATATACTGGGGTATTGTCCATTGTTATATACTTATAGACAGACTGAGATATCACCCCCTTAACATAGCGCCAGACTGACTGAGTCTTATCTGATAGAGATGTCAAAAGGGATCTTATTTACGATTACATAGATACCAAGACCTCTGTTTAAATTCTATTCTGTTTTGTAAGCTTGTAAGAGACATTTTGTTTAACAAGTACATAATGAACTTTGTTTCACCCTAAAAACAAGATGGACGCCATGCTGTACCATTCGGAATCTCTTATGCATAATATGAAATACATGGCTTTTAAAATCATTTTTATTTTACCTATTATTATTTGAATCACCCCCAATAGTCCCGGCATGGTCCTGTTGGGTGATTCAATGGGCAGAGTGCTGTATTTAAGCTCTTCATGGAGACTGGTAGATTTTGAAACCGTGGTGATAAATATCCCTGATGAAGATACTGTACAGACGATCGAAAGGCATTGGATTCCTTTTCCATATTAACCGTTACTGAACAAATTCTATTGTACAGTAATATATAGTATTGGGTATCACCACCTAATATTCTACCTGTATATACACTGTTATTATTATTATTATACAGGATTTATATAGCGCCAACAGTTTGCGCAGCGCTTTACAATGTGAGGGAAGACAATACAGTTGCAATACAATTCAAAACAGGAGGAACTAGAGGTCCCTGCTCGTCAGAGCTTACAATCTAGAAGACTGTTGCATTTTTTTTATATGGTATGAGCCTCATAGAGGTTTGTTTTTAATCTGTAAAGAATTAAATGTATGTTTTTATTTAATATGGTTTCTGATATAGTGATTGCTGGTCAAAAGTCCCATAAGAGGTTACTGGAGTATTTTTGCAATTGAATTGCCTTACACTGGAGCCAAATAGAGATTAATATGCCTGCATCCCAAAATCAATACATACAACAGGAAAAACCCTCTGGGTGGGACTTTTAAGGGCAATGGGTAGACAAAGTATAAATTTCAAAAAGTATAAGAAAATATAGGAAAAGAGAAAAAAAGGAAAAAACCTAAAAAAATATATGAAGTTTCTTGCATGAAACATATAAAAAGATCACATGAATCCAGAGAGAACTTCCGGATGGGTTAAAACAAGATGATGCGGTTACACAATGTCATACACAACACCTAACAAAAGAAAAGATCATATTGTGAAAAACATAGATAGCGAAGACCCAATGCGTTTTGAAAATGGTGAGGTCAAATTCTTCCTCAGGGGTCTACATGAGCATGGCTATGTACAGATGTCTACAATCACAGATGCTCTGGTGTTTGGAATGAAATAACCGCATGTTTTAAAGAACCCAGCCAGAGTATTTCATATAAGGCTGAAATCAGTCAGTACCAGAGCGGGCCAAGATCCTGGGCACCCCCAGCGTCCACAAGGGGCATGAGTATGAGACCTCCACTTTTTACTGGAGTATCTGTGAAGTGCTTGATACACGATGCAGAGGGTTTTTTTATGCAAGGTGATCCACAGACCAGTACCAGAAGAGAGGCCGGTGTAAAATATATGTCACAGAAGACCTGGTTTGAAGCAGCTCGTCAGCCTGTGACCACACTCTGCTGAGTAGAGTTCACAGCAGAGTGTGGTCACGGGCTGACGAGCTGCTTCAAACCAGGTCTTATGTGATATATATTACACCAGCCTCTCTTCTGGTACTGGTCTGTGAATCACCTTGCATAAAAAAACCCTCTGCATCGTGTATCAAGTACTTCACAGATACTCCAGTGAAAAGTGGAGGTCTCTTACTCATGCCCCTTGTGGACGCTGGGGGTGCCCAGGATCTTGGCCCACTCTGGTACTGACTGATTTCAGCCTTATATGAAATACTCTGGCTTGGTTCTTTTAAACATGCGGTTATTTAATTCCAAACAGCAGAGCATCTGTGATTGTAGACATCTGTACATAGCCATGCTCATGTAGACCCCTGAGGAAGAATTTGACCTTACCATTTTCGAAACGTGTTGGGTCTTGGCTATCTATGTTTTTAACAATATGCTCTTTTCTTTTGTTAGGTGTTGTGTATGACATTGTGTAACCGCATCATCTTGTTTTAACCCATCCGGAGGTTCTCTCTGGATTCATGTGATCTTTTTATATGTTTCATGCAATAAACGTCATGTATTTTTTGAGATTTTTTACTTATTTTCTCTTTTCCTATATTTTCTTATACTTTTTTGAAATTTATACTTTGTCTACCCATTGCCCTTAAAAGTCCCACCCAGAGGGTTTTTCCTGTTGTATGTATTTTTGCAATTTAAGGGATAATTGCAATCTAGATCCAATACTGAATTAACTATTGCTTTCATTAATTACTCACTTGAACCTTGAGAGTGGAGTGAGCTAGTGAGTCAGAAGCTCTCTGGTGACTGTCGGTAGCCTGGGGAGATGAGCAGAGCTGTTCCCCCAAGTAAGGCTTCTTCCATGAGGGCTTTTGGAGAGCAGTCAGGTGGTGGGGAGGCAGCGGAAAGTGTGCTGTGTCTCGGGGTCGGCACCATCTTGGGACCCCATTGTCATTCAGGAGAAGAACTCTGTCAGCTTGTGTGGGACTGGGGGCTAATTTTTCTTCTTGAAAATAGCCACAGTAGTCCCCAGTGCTGGCGGGTGTAGTGGGTGCATTGTGCGGCGGTCTCCTGTGCTGTAAAGCCACTGATTATCTCCCTCTGCGCTGTGTAGCCAAGTCATGCCCCCCCCCCCCCCTAAACTCTTGTTTTTAACTACCACTACAAAAAGTCCAATTGGTTCACATGCCACAACCAACAAGCATTTTCAGATTCTTTCAAGTTTGTCCCTTTTGTTATAATTAATAAATAGATTTTTGTTTTTGTGTAAGTGAGTTGCATTCTTTTTATCTTTCTATTTTAAGTTTTTATCAAGCATTCAGAGCACAAACTGTTTTCTTTCAGTTCTTTGAAGGTAAAGAGTTACGTCTGAAACAGGAGTATTTTGTTGTAGCTGCCACACTTCAAGACATAGTCCGACGCTTCAAGTCCTCAAAATTTGGATGTCGTGATGCAGTTCGTACATCTTTTGAAGCATTTCCTGATAAGGTAACTCTTTTCTTTTATGTTCTATTCTTCCACATACTACACAAACTCTTCATTTTCATGCTGGTGCTTGCTGTCTTTCCTAGGTGGCCATACAGCTTAATGATACTCACCCCTCTCTTGCCATTCCTGAGCTCATGAGACTGTTTGTCGATGTTGAAAAAATGGACTGGGATAAGGTAATATAACTTCTTTTAAATTTCTTGTGTTATCATTTATTTTTTTTAATTCCTATTATGTATTCAAATAAAGTTGAAAACTACATTTTTTTTTTATACATACTGTACTGGGGAATTCAATAAAGCATTAATAACACTTTCTGGCAGTAGTTCCCTGCTTGCCTTTTGTGTGGCCAAGTAATGAGGAAGGATTGTCCAGTATGGATACCCTGACCTCTGTGCCAGGCTCCGACAAATTCATGAATTCATGTATCTGTTTCCTTACAGGTATATAAATCTTGTGTAAGCCCTAGCAATTTCGGTTCAGAGCCCCAATGGATTTCAATGTCTACAACCCTCTTTATGAATTTCTCTTATAATGCTTTAAGTGGTTGTAAAGGAAGAAGGTTTTTAATTTTACTGCATTATATCAAGTAAGGTGAAATACCTTCTGTATGCAGCTCCCCCTGCCGCCCCCTAAATGCATACCTGACACGATCTCGATTTATCAATGCGCATGAGAGCAGAGGCTTTCTCCACCCTCTCCTTCACTGGCTTAGATATCTTAAAAAGTGATGAGAAAGCAGAGTGTGAGGCCAAGTCCTGCTCTGCATGTCTGGACATACAGAGTGGGGTTCAGGAGCTAGCATGCGCAATTGCCCCTATACAAAGCAGCTTGCTATGGGGGCACTTGGCAGGGTGGGGTAGCAAGGAGCACCCGCATGGGACCCGAACAGAGGAAGATTGGGGCTGCTCTGTGCAAAACAATTGCACAGAGCAGGTAAGTATAACATGTTTGTAATTTTAGCAAATACAAAATAAAAAAAATACTTCTCTCCTGGGTCATAGAAGTGCACTTATTTATGCAGTCCTGTGACCCAAATTCAGCTGACAGTAGGCTCAATGTCCTGTCGGCTGAAGTCATAGAGCCAGTCCAGGCTCAGGAAGGATCCCAACTTTATGATTGGAATCCATCCAGATGCCTGACTGGCAGCTGGCTTAGCCTTTCAATGTGCCACTAAGAGCCTGAGCCAGCAGCTCCCACTCCCCTTTCTTTTAAGAAGGGGTTTGGTTCCTCGGGCCAAAGAAGGGAAAAAGGGTGGGATTTTGTAGGCAATAGTAAATTATATCAATTTTATTAAAAAAGTTTTACACATAAATAAAACAAAGCAGAAGAAAAATAAATGTACTGGTGATATGATACAAGGTCATATGTAAGGTTTAACAATCAACTATGAACCATATTACTTATTGAATCGGAGTGGTGATTCCCGGTTGTAGAACTGGGGTTCCGACGCGTTTCGGCATTTATAGCCTTTATCAAGGAAAAATCACCACCAAACTCTATAAGGTGAAAAGTGAAGAAATACAAAAATTAGTGACTTATTGTGCAAGATTATATCAAAAAGAATAAATGACATCGTTTTTTCTGGTTGTGTACCTAGATTCCAGAGATAGTTATCCCCATAGTGGAGGTGGGAGGGTTTTTGTGGTTCAAGGCCCCCAGGTTTGCTACTGGATCCTGGGCGTGTTGGGTCTGGAAAGGTAATTGAGTATTAGGGCAGGCGAGTATTGCCGGATCCCTCTTGAGTAAGCAGAAATTCTAATTACCTCAGGCATTGCGGGTGACACAAAAAGAACAAAAAAGGGCGCACCGACCTAGCGCATTATCCTCAATAAAAGGCTTTATTTAAATAACATAAAAAATGGCTACTCACAGACGTAGATAAAAGTAAAGCATATCAAGCTGGATTGCTCGAAAGTCCGTGTTTTAGTCCATATGGTTGTCCATGATGAGATGACTGACGCGTTTCGAGGCCTAACCTCTTCCTCAGAGCCACTGTGTCATGACTACCTCTCTGGTTTAAATAGTAATGTGGTGAAGTAGCGATCCAGCCACCACCCCCAAGTGGGAGTGCCTCCTCCCCCAGGGGGGTGCGGCTAGAGCACCGCCCACCTTCTCTTGTGACATTAATAGTAGTATGCAGTGGCATACATCAATCATGAACGTACAATACAAGTGCTAAAATAATACCATTATATACGTGAAATAGACACATGTCCATAAAAACAGTACAACAAAATCTAGATTAAAAACCACCATGGGCTACTGTTAAAAACAAATAAAATTGCTTTCACAGTGCACTTAAAATAAATGTAGATGCTCCCTGGACTGACAGTAGAGAGCAACCAATATCAGTTTTGTTAGGTAATTACCCCACAATTTTTCTATTATATGTACCTTCTGCTGTACCTGATCTAGGCTAGAAATTCCTCTATTCATAGTGGTGGTGTTCCTCCCTCTCCATGTTTTCCATCCTGTTGGGGGGGGGTTTTTACACTGAAAAGAGGGATCAAAGGGGGGTAGAGGGCCGATAGTGTACTCAGTGCCTCTAACCTGCTTCGTTAGACTAGTGGGGCACAGACCGTAATAGACCGTGGAGCCGATCGGTCATGTTGCACCGATCACCGGCTCCGTGGAACGCACGCCGCTGCCCTACTTCCGGGTTATTGCGTCATGCGTTCCACCCATCGTCACTTCCGCCGATGTCACATCCGCCGACGTCACTTCCTGTATCGACGAAAACAGTGTACAGCGGGGCGGTCCGTCTCCAGGGCAACTCTCTCTATCCCGGCATTGGCCCGACAGATACCGCCCACCATGTACAGCATCCCATTCCACTACACTCTACATAGGCACTCCTATTGCAGTGTTCGGGTATTGATAGTGCTGCTATCTCCACTTGCAAAGCCTCTACCCCTCTATGTGTTCAATTGGGGACCATTTTGGGCCACTATATATTTAATGAAATCAAAGAACCAACATTTATATTCATATTCATCCCTGTGCACATCCTGCTTGCTTGTACTGTTAGTGACGGTGCAGCCCTGTTGCATACACGTGTGAGCGCACATGCACAACCACATATACAGCCCACAGGAAGCTTGCAGGCAAATGCACATACGCGCGCACACATGTACGCAACATTGCTACTGTACACCATCCACATAGATTTAAAAGGAACCCTCATCTGATTTAACGTGTGAGTCCAAACAAGAACTATATATATATATATATGTGTATGGAGGAATGTGTATGGAGGAATGGATAAGAGTATATACATGGAGGGGAGAGTGTGGTAGATATTAAGGGAGGTTAGGATTGTATAAATGAAACTCACGTTTATAAAAATGAGAAATGAGACACTTGTGGTCCTCCAAAAATCCCTGTGGTGGGAGCCGGTAACCCTGTGTTTAAAAAAACATGAGGTTTGTATAGGGACATACTGTTCCCAGCACAAATGGTAGGGTGAGATTGAATGCTAGATGCTTACTCCAGATGGAGTCCCCAATGTGGTGGATTCCTGTATTATTGGAAATAAGGGGGTGGCAGTCCCTGGTTGAGGGATTGGGTATCCTTGTATCCGTATCTGTGAGTGGAAGTAAGCATGCACAGTGGTTTAAATGATATGAGGATTTTTAACATTATGGCCAGCAGGTGGCGCTGGGCCATGACTTACTTGGTGGGTAGAAGGTGGGGCTATGGATCCGTGGGGATGGTGGAGGCTGGAGGTGTCCTGGATGGTTGTAGACCGCTCGTCCGGATGTTCACTCCTTGCTGGTTAGAGCAGAGTGACATCCTGTGGATCCCCGGTGTTCTTTTTATGTGAGTCGCGCATGCGCGGTACCGCAACGCCGATGTTCTGCGTCACGGGAGGCTGCGCGCGCAGCCTGTCAG
This sequence comes from Pelophylax lessonae, assembly GCF_965119305.1. Classification (NCBI taxonomy): domain Eukaryota; kingdom Metazoa; phylum Chordata; class Amphibia; order Anura; family Ranidae; genus Pelophylax; species Pelophylax lessonae. The sequence goes on from NC_138777.1 coordinate 130,432,010, forward strand.
TACCGTGACATGGCTGGACATTAGAGAAAGCCGCCGACACGGATCTTGGAGTTAGTGTGTCCCAGCGAGATGCTGGGAAGCTTGCAAGGGCGTTGATGTGGAACTAGCTCCTAGTGGACCCCCAAATGGGGGCTTTCCGTGCCAGGTGCAAGCACTGGGTGGGCCTATGGACACACAATCCTCCCAATGGGTCAAAGGATCCCTGGAATGCTTGGACACAATCACATAGTAAACACATTGTCAAATGTCAAAACATTATTAGTATTAAATCATCATAGTCAGCAGGGGAGAGTAATATTTATATATAAGGAGAATTCTCCTAATTAATCAGCAGTCTGACACTAGAGAAGGGGGGAGGAAGCCGTGGGACAGAGCGAGGGAGAGATAGATGTTAACCATAAGGACAGGAGAATTGGCCCGCAGCATGTGGGATGCGGGGAGAAGAGAATAAAAATTAAAAATAAAAAAGGTAGATGGGTTTGGGAGGATCTTTTAGGCGTTTGATCCAACGCATCTCCCTCTGCAATAAGATCTTGTTCCAATCTCCCCCCCGGGGGGGGGGGATGTGGACTCTGTCTGAGAAAGTACTGAGAAAGTGACTTGCGGCATTTTGTTGCCATGTGTTTTGGTCATATGTCTCCCCAGGGGACGATGGAAATTGCCCATAGACATGGTTTGTATATGTTTGTTGACCCGGCGGCCAAACTCTTGCCGTGTTTTGCCTATATAAAAGGCTCCGCACTGACAGTTCATCATATATACCACCCCTCTGGTTCGGCAGTTTGCGAAATGCCTGGGCTCGAAGATTTCCCCATTGGGGAGTATTTTTGAAATGCTTTTTGGGATCACCTGGCATTGCATGCAACTTCCGCACGGGAAGGTGCCTTTTTGTTTGCAAGGGTCTTTGTTGTAACATTCTTTAAATTCACTGTGTACAAGTGAATTATGGATGGAGCCTGCTTTCCTGTAGGTTATGAGTGGTTTAGGTGGTACGAGAGTTTTAAGCAGGTCATCTTCTGTCAGTATGGACCAATTGTTTTCAAGTATCTTTCTCACTTGTTGATGTTGGTTTGAAAAGGTGAGGATTACCCTTGTCTCGTCTGCGCTCTGTTGTTGAGGTTTTTTCTGGGGTTTGTATAATAAGTCTTGGCGGTCCAGGGTTCTTACTCTGTTGAATGCCCATTTTAGGCAAGATTTTGTGTAGCCTCTTTCTAGTAGGCGTACAGTGAGAGCATCCGCGTCTCTTTGAAAATCCTCATAGTTGGTACTGTTCCGCTTAATGCGTAGAAATTGGCTGTAGGGGATAGACTGTTTGAGGGATGTTGGATGAAAACTCTCAGCGTGCAATATGGTATTGCCGGCAGTTGTTTTTCTGAATAGTTTGGTGTGGAGTTTGCCAGATGGGTCTTTCAATATGGTGGTGTCCAAGAAGGTAACCTCTTGAGTGCTATGTGAGCTTGTGAAATATAAGTTGTAGGTGTTATTGTTCATCTTCCTTATGCACTCCTCGATGAGGATTTCAGGGCCATTACAGACAATAAACAAATCATCTATATATCTCTGCCACAAGAGTATGTGTTTGCAGAGATGTGCGTTTCCTTCTGATGCTAGAAACTCCTGTTCCCATACGCCCAGATAGAGGTTTGCGTAAGATGGGGCACAGCTTGTCCCCATCGCAACGCCACAGATCTGTAAATAATAAGAACCGTCAAAAGAATAATAATTATGGGTGAGTATGTATTCCAGCATTTTGAATATGAAGTTGTTAAATGGGATGTCGTGAAGACTTTCTTGGCAGAAGACTTGTTGGACTGCAGCGAGTCCCTTGTTGTGTTGGATATTATTGTACAGCGATTCAACATCTATGGTTAGGAGATGTGCGTTGATGGGGACCTCCATCCCTTCCAAGATTTGTAGAAGGTGGATCGTGTCCTTGGTGTAAGACGAAAGATTTTTAACATGCGGCTTCAGGTATGCATCGATTACTTGGCTAATTGCCTCAGTAATGTTGCCATTTCCTGACACAATTGGTCTTCCGGGGGGGTCTTCCAAGTTCTTGTGTACTTTGGGGAGTGCTTACAGGGTGGGTGTGCGGGGGTGAGGTATGCGGATAAATTCCCACAGTGTTTTAGAAATTACTCCTTCATTCAGGGCTCTGTCTACCTTGAGATAGAATTCTTCGTTGTATCTTTGGATTAAAACAGGTGAGATTTTTTTATAACATGCTGTGTTGTTTAGTATCCTATGGCACATAGTTTTATATTGTTCTTTGTCCATGACTACAACGTTGCCACCTTTGTCCGATGGTTTAATTACGATCTCATCATTTAGTTTGAGGTTTTTGAGAGCTTTCCGTTGTTCCGTGGTTAGGTTATTCATACGTTGTTCATCCTTCATTTTTTCGATGTCCTTGGTGGTCTGTCTAATGAAAAGTGCTATAGCCGGGTTTTGGTTCAAAGAGGGAAATTTTTGCGATTTCTTTTTGAAGGTCATGGGTTGACTCTGTATTGGTTCTGAGGAATCTTCGTCCTCTGAGGAGTTTTCCTCCCAGGGGTCATCAGGATCGTCTAGTCCTCCCTCCTCAAGAAGGAGATTTAAGTCCCGTATGGCTCTATACTCTGCGGCCGTCAAATGGGCTTCTAGTGTTTTTTGCGTGTTTTTTTTGTCATAAAGACACTTAAATAGTAGCTTGCGAGGTTAAGGTCTTTAATAGTTTCGAATTTGTCAATTTTATGATTCGGGCAGAAGGATAGGCCAAGGGAGAGGACTTCTTTTTCTTCTTTGGTTAGAGTATGGTGTGAAAGGTTAATGATGGACATCCCGGATGCTTCTTCTTTGATATTTAATTGTCGAATTGTGGAATCCGAGGATACCAGTACCACAGTTAAAAATCACGATATCTTCACAAGATTAAGAAGGAGAGAGCAAGAATCCACAACTAAAGGTAAACCTTTTTTAGGCAAAACCAAAGCACCTCAGAAACAACCACCAGACAATTCTCCTGTCCTTACGGTTAACATCTATCTCTCCCTCGCTCTGTCCCACGGCTTCCTCCCCCCTTCTTTAGTGTCAGACTGCTGATTAATTAGGAGAATTCTCCTTATATATAAATATTACTCTCCCCTGCTGACTATGATGATTTAATAGTAATAATGTTTTGACATTTGACAATGTGTTTACTATGTGATTGTGTCCAAGCATTCCAGGGATCCTTTGACCCATTGGGAGGATTGTGTGTCCATAGGCCCACCCAGTGCTTGCACCCGGCACGGAAAGCCCCCATTTGGGGGCTCCACTAGGAGCTAGTTCAACATCAACACCCTTGCAGGCTTCCCAGCATCTCGCTGGGACACACTAACTCCAAGATCCGTGTCGGCGGCTTCCTCTAATGTCCAGCCACGTCACGGTACAGCGTGCAGCCGGAGTCCGTGACGCAAAACATCGGCGTCACATAAAAAGGACGCCGGGGATCCACAGGATGTCACTCCGCTCTAACCAGCAAGGAGTGAACATCCGGACGAGCGGTCTACAACCATCCAGGACACCTCCAGCCTCCACCATCCCCACGGATCCGTAGCCCCACCTTCTACCCACCAAGTAAGTCATGGCCCAGCGCCACCTGCTGGCCATAATGTTAAAAATCCTCATATCATTTAAACCACTGTGCATGCTTACTTCCACTCACAGATACGGATACAAGGATACCCAATCCCTCAACCAGGGACTGCCACCCCCTTATTTCCGATAATACAGGAATCCACCACATTGGGGACTCCATCTGAAGTAAGCATCTAGAATTCAATCTCACCCTACCATTTGTGCTGGGAACAGTATGTCCCTATACAAACCTCATGTTTTTTTAAACACAGGATTACCGGCTCCCACCACAGGGATTTTTGGAGGACCACAAGTGTCTCATTTCTCATTTTTATAAACGTGAGTTTCATTTATACAATCCTAACCTCCCTTAATATCTACCACACTCTCCCCTCCATGTATATACTCTTATCCATTCCTCCAGGCAAACCGGATGTTTGGCTATACATGAGCTAGGAGTCTGGTGTTTTTACATACCCCAGGATTCTCACCCTTCTTTAGGATGTGTCACCCGCAATGCCTGAGGTAATTAGAATTTCTGCTTACTCAAGAGGGATCCGGCAATACTCGCCTGCCCTAATACTCAATTACCTTTCCAGACCCAACACGCCCAGGATCCAGTAGCAAACCTGGGGGCCTTGGACCACAAAAACCCTCCCACCTCCACTATGGGGATAACTATCTCTGGAATCTAGGTACACAACCAGAAAAAACGATGTAATTTATTCTTTTTTGATATAATCTTGCACAATAAGTCACTATTTTTTGTATTTCTTCACCTTATAGAGTTTGGTGGTGATTTTTCCTTGATAAAGGCTATAAATGCCGAAACGCGTCGGAACCCCAGTTCTACAACCGGGAATCACCACTCCGATTCAATAAGTAATATGGTTCATAGTTGATTGTTAAACCTTACATATGACCTTGTATCATATCACCAGTACATTTATTTTTCTTCTGCTTTGTTTTATTTATGTGTAAAACTTTTTTTAATAAAATTGATATAATTTACTATTGCCTACAAAATCCCACCCTTTTTCCCTTCTTTGGCCCGAGGAACCAAACCCCTTCTTAAATTGATCATAGGGATGATGGCAACAAAACCAACTTCACTCTTATATCTCTAAAAAACTACCCCCACTCCCCTTCCCAGCCCGGTGCTCCAGTGAGCACTAGAAGGGCATTGCAGAGAGACAGTGATTGACAGTAACCGTTCTCTGCTCAGTGAAGACAAAGTACTAAGTGATCAGCGGTCATGTGACTGCTTAGTTCTCAGTCTTAGAGCCTGCTTGTGAGTGTGACCAACTTACCCTGCATACGGGGGTACCACTCCTTGTGTGCACCAATGCCCGAGACCAGGTGGGGCCACGTTCAGGTGAAACTCAAAATGATCACGGAACCCCACCTTGGAGATGAGCCGTATACCATGTGCAGTAATGAAAGTCTGTCTGTGAAACATATTGCCCCGTGTTTCTACATACCTTCCTCGCTGTATGTTGCATTTAGGAGAGACACTGCTGAGCCATGCTCTCTCCAACAGTCCAGCATAACTTTATCACCTTACTCCTAGTGCGTATATTATTATCATTATTATTTTGACTGCTAATGCAGACACTGCTGGCAGGAAATCATAATCTAGCAACCAGATTCCCTGCACAGATTCAAACAGGAAAGCTTTACTTTGAGTCCACTCAAGGTTCTCATTTATACCTAAAGCCCTGGTGAAGGGGTAACACCCCCCCCCCTCATCAGAGCTTCAGTTAAAAACTTGACCCCTGAAACGAGATGGCTGTCTTTTAGCAAATCATAAATGGATTTGGATTCTTATCCTTTGGTCTGGCGCTCCTTCCATATATGCACGTCTTTTCCTGGTAACCTGCTGGAGTACCCACAGCAAGGTAACCTTGCCTATTGTAAGAAGCCTAACTTGAGCCAGTGAGCTCTACAAATGTTTTTTGCCCTTTTCACTACCTTGTTTAAACTCATATCAAAGTCCCAGCGCCTCTTGGATACCTTTTTTATTGTAGTTTACCTAACTCCCAGTGACAGAATGGTGTCCTGCTGTGCACCTAGCATGAACCTCATACATGCACTTACTGAACTCCTTCAGCTCTCCTGTACGATATGGATAGACACATGGGGTCTTTGTACCGTGTGTTCAGTCTTAGTTTTTTTTGGGAACCAACCGCTAATAATGGAGGAAGAACATCAACTCCCTCGCTACTGGAGGACCTGTCACCTATGCCAGGTACCACTCTTATGACCGGCTACTATATATAATCACAAGTTTAGGGCTACCTGTGGCAGCTACTCCCCTGTTCTGATTCTTCTGCTGAGTTAATCCTTTGTAGTGGCCTTGCTTTCATACCCTGCGTGTGATTAACAGGCCCTTTTCCTTCAATATGCCATGTACCACCATGCACCTTTTTACTTCAGACTAGGCATGGCTTTACTGAAAATTCAGCAACACAGTTCAACAGCACACTGTACATGAAACAGAGCAGCCCTAACTAATGCAGGCTGCCCAGGTTCATACCTTCCAGAGAAACAAAGTCTGTTCATCATTAATGGTAGGTTCCTTAGTCCAGGGAGAATCCCAGCAGAGTGACCCAGGATGGGGCCACATGCTCCAGAAACACTACATGGTGCAGCAGACCTTTCTCTGTAAATCTCTCTGAGCCCTACTCTGGTATTTTTGTGGCTTACAGCTGGGGGCAGGAGTCAGAAAGCCCAGGAAAAGGGTCTTTACACAGGTAACTCCTTCTCATCCCAGGCAGCCTGTAACTGTCTATATAACTGCACAGTGCAATGAATATAACAGCAGAAATACATTAAATGACACCCCACAAGCACTTGCTTACAAGCGGGGGACAACTGCAGCATCACACTGATCCTGCAGCCATATAGGTGATTATTTTTGCTAAAAAGGTGTATGTAAATGAAACTAAAAACTTCTCTTGTTTGCACTCATTTGGTCCGTTAAATATACCATTGAACATTTTTTGGTATATACTGTAAGTTTGACAAGTGCAAAAAACACCTGTTGATTTCCCTAACATCTTGTGAGCCGATAAATTCCTGGGTTGAAGTGGTTATAACAGGATCATGGCTGCATTTTCAGCCATAATCCTGCTATTGATTTTTGCTGACAGCGATGGACTTTACTGTAAAAATGATCTGAGCACAAAATCTCATTTACAGGGAGCCAAAGGGGGTCCCTCCTCCCATCACCACTAGGGATGATCGAACGGTTCAGGTCGACCATCGGTTCGGCCCGAACATTGGGTGTTCGAGGTTCGGCCGAATTTAGAACTTTTTGCCCAAAAAGTTCGGAATTCGGCAACCAGACCAATCATTAGTGAATACGCCCCCCAGTATATAAGATCGCCCCCGCCATATTCCTAGCATTGTTATACTGGACATGGAAGAGAGTGGAAGCAGTTCTGTTAATTTTACTTTAAACGTGTCATTTAGCTATTTTTAGTGTGAGGAAAGGGATATCTAGTGTAGTTAGAGTGCTCCTTTACACTTAAGTTAGCTTCAAAAATTTAGTTTCTGTAGGGAAAGTATGAAGTGTCAGGGGACCGTAGTGTAGTGTAGGGTTAACTGACAGTGACTGCTATGGCAGGGTGACAAAACCCTTCCATAGCAGGGTGACCGCTATAGAGAAATGATCATTTCTCTGAATAGCTTCGGCACACCCATATGGCTTCTCACCAGCCAAGCATTTTTTATGCTGCAGAGGCTGCCACTGTCAGTGCTTTTTTGAGGACATGTTTGATGTCAGACATGACATCTGAACATGTGTATAGGGGGTATATATACACATATATGTCTGAATATATACCCCTAGACATATATAGGTGTGATAGTAGCAGAAATAAATGCTTGCGCTAATGAAATCATTTACAGGAATATATTTCTGCTACTATCACACCTATATATGTCTAGGTGTGTATATAAATATATGTATGTGTGTATATATACCACTATACACAAGTTCAGATGTTTTGCCTGCCTCAAAAGAACCTCAAAAAATGCCAAAAAAATGCTAGCGTCAAAAAAAAAAATGCCCAGGTGTGTTTTTGCTGGCATTTTTTGGGGGGTTTTGGAGGCAGGCAAAACATCTGAACTTGTGCACAGTACCACTATACACAAGTTCAGATGTTTTTCCTGACTGCAAAGAACCCCAAAAAATGCCTGCTATTAAACCGGCAAGGTGTTACAGCAGCGAAGCCAACTACCTGTCCTGAAAGTGTTCTAATACAAACAATCCTTTTTTTTCTGGTTCTGGACATGCTACAGAGCTGAAACTTCACAGGTACACCTTTTAGACCCCCCAGACACAAAATCACACAAAAAAGTTCTTAAAAATTGTCATTTTTGATAAAAAAGCCAATTATTGAAAAAATTTAAAAAAAAAAGAGATTTATTGATTTTTACTTTGGATTTTGTATCTGGGGGGTCTAAAAAGTGTACATGTGAAGTTTCAGCTCTGTAGCATGTCCAGAACCATAAAAAAAAAGATCATTTGTATTAGAACACTTTCAGGACAGGTAGTTGGCTTCGCTGCTGTAACACCTTGCCGGTTTAAAAGCAGGCATTTTTTTGGGTTCTTTGCAGTCAGGAAAAACATCTGAACTTGTGTATAGTGGTACTGTGCACAAGTTCTGATGTTTTGCCTGCCTCCAAAAACCCCCAAAAAATGCCAGCAAAAACACACCTGGGCATTTTTTTTTTGACACTAGCGTTTTTTTTGGCATTTTTTTGTGTTCTTTTGAGGCAGGCAAAACATCTGAACTTGTGTATAGTGGTGTATATACACACATACATATATTTATATACACACCTAGACATATATAGGTGTGATAGTAGCAGAAATATATGCTTGCGCTAATGAAATCATTTACACTAATATATTTCTGCTACTATCACACCTATATATGTCTAGGTGTGTATAAACATATAAGTATGTGTGTATATATACCACTATAGACAAGTTCAGATGTTTTGCCTGCCTCAAAAGAAGCCAAAAAAATGCCAAAAAAAACGCTAGCGTCAAAAAAAAAAATGCCCAGGTGTGTTTTTGCTGGCATTTTTTGGGGGTTTTTGGAGGCAGGCAAAACATCTGAACTTGTGCACAGTACCACTATACACAAGTTCAGATGTTTTTCCTGACTGCAAAGAACCCCAAAAAAATGCCTGCTTTTAAACCGGCAAGGTGTTACAGCAGCGAAGCCAACTACCTGTCCTGAAAGTTTTCTAATACAAACTATCTTTTTTTTTTATGGTTCTGGACATGCTACAGAGCTGAAACTTCACATGTACACTTTTTAGACCCCCCAGATACTAAATCCAAAGTAAAAATCAAAAAATCTTTTTTTTTATTTTTTATTTTTCAATAATTGGCTTTTTTATCAAAAATGACAATTTTTAAGAACTTTTTTTGTGTGATTTTGTGTCTGGGGGGTCTAAAGGGTGTACCTGTGATGTTTCAGCTCTGTAGCATGTCCAGAACCAGAAAAAAGATCATATAGGTGTTAAAGGAGGCTCCCACATCCCTGTTCTACTGAAAAATTATCTTTTTTTTTTTCATGGTTCTGGACATGCTACAGAGCTGAAACTTCACATGTACACTTTTTAGACCCCCCCCCAGATACAAAATCTAAAGTAAAAATCAAAAAATCTCTTTTTTTTTTCTTTTTAATTTTTCAAAAATTGGCTTTTTTTATCAAAAATTACAATTTTTAAGAACTTTTTTTTGTGTGATTTTGTGTCTGGGGGGTCTAAAAGGTGTACCTATGAAGTTTCAGCTCTGTAGCATGTCCAGAACCAGAAAAAAGATCATATAGGTGTTAAAGGAGGCTCCCACATCCCTGTTCTACTGAAAAATTATCTTTTTTTTTTCATGGTTCTGGACATGCTACAGAGCTGAAACTTCACATGTGCACTTTTTAGACCCCCCAGATACTAAATCCAAAGTCAAAATCAAAAAAATCTCTCTTTTTTTTTTTTTTCAATAATTGGCTTTTTTATCAAAAATGACAATTTTTAAGAACTTTTTTTTGTGTGATTAATAGTTAATGGGGCATGACCCAGAACCCTAGGCACTTTTTAGGGGCATTTATTGGGTTTTAGGGCTTAAAAATTGTGTTTTTTGATTACCGAAGTTCGGGTCCCATTGATTTCAATGGGGTTCTGAAATCCGAACCGAACTTTTGGGAAATTCGGGTGTTTTGGTCGAACCAAACTTTTCAAAAGTTCGATCATCCCTAATCACCACCCGCTGCCATTCCCAGGTTCTCCCATTACAACGGGGACCTTGGGACAGCTGCAAAATGTCCAGCCAGCTGAGATGTTCTGTCCCTTCCCAAAAGATGTTCCTTTCCACCTCTGTGATGAATGAAGTAGGAGCGACGAGAATTTTGTCACTTTCAGTTTCAAGTGTTGTATGCAATAAGCTACTGGCTAAGCAAACATATGATTAAACCGTTCTCAGTTTGATCAGATGCTTTTAGAGCAGAGGAGTGGTCAGGGTTCTAATAGACCCCAGATCTCTCTATAAAGAGTACTGGCCACTGCCCATGCTGTTGTTCGTCCCTTGTGATGGCAATAAACTTGAATAATAACATAAAAATAAAGAGACAGTTTAAAAAAATAAATGTAAAAACCTATTTTATTATAATATTTTTTTTTTTTAAAGCTCACTTGCCCCCTTGCTCAATTTGCTAATGCAAATGTGCACATATGTCCCCAACGCATATGTAAATGGTGATTGCACCACACATCCCCATGAATGTCAGAGTGAGAACAATAATTTTAGCACCAGACCTCCAGTTTAACTCTAAACTACGTACCTGTTTTTACAAAGTGTTTAAAGCATCACCTATAGATAATTATATGTACCATAGTATGTCCACATTCCATGTTAAAGCCTGACATGAAAGGCATTTATTTACTCGGTGTAACATTATCTTTTTTATTTTACCAAATAATTGTGTATGATATTGTGTTTGTGTGCACTATTATTCCTTCAAATGCAATTTTTCCAGAAAATGTGTGTTTTATAAATGACTGAGCAAATATTGTTAAACATAAAAAATTGCAACAACCACCATTTTTTTTCTACAGGGCCTCTGCTTTCCGAAAATATATAATATTTGGGGTTCTAAGTCATTTTCTAGCAAAAAAATAAATAAAAATTCTGATTTTAACATGAACAATATGTGAGAAATGTCAGAACTAACCTGGGTAGCAAGTGGTTAAGAACCATTAACAGCAGGAAGGTGTCATATATAGAAGCAATAGAAAAACTGCTTCTATATATGATGCTTGGCTCCGACTAAACCGGGGGCTGAATGGGCAAAAGTCTGGGTGTTCCCCTGAATGGCTGAAAACCTAAACAGCCAACGTTTGGCTCAAAATGTCTGCTTATAATAAAGTCAGCAACAGCTGGTATCCAGTGATTCATTTTTCCCCAGCACATTCACTTGACAGTAAAGGACTCCTGAACTGACAGGTTATTTGTTTGCCAGGGTTGGAGCAGATGTATACTAATTAATATAAAAAATATAGGGTAGCCAGGCAAAGAAGTCAAAAAGGAAGTCCAGGAGGTCCATAAATCAAAACAAACCTCAGAGAAACTGCAGAAAAGGCAAATACAACAAGATTTAAAAGAGGATAGGGATAGAGAGGAGGGTAAAAGAAGAACCTGGAAAGTGCTTTGTGAAAATAGAAGGATTGCAACTCCACTGTGTTTGAGTGAGTGGAGGCCACCATGGGAGTAGGTTGCTGGAAAGGCAGATTCACATTCCTGAAGCCATGTTTCTGTAATTATCAGTAGGTTAAAAAAAAAATTAAGATAAAAGGTCATGGACAGAGGTGAGCTTGCTACAGAGAGAATGGGCATTCCAGAGGGCACAAGAGAAAGGAGACTGGTTCTTGGAACCAGGGGAATAAAAATTAGAGCTTGTGGATTGCGGCTGCTGCCAGAGCAAGAAGGGTGGCAGGTGTGTTGGTAAAGGTGACATAGTCTCAGGATTTTTCAGGATTGGCCGAAATATTCCCTTAAGTCAAAAGAAGCAGAAGACTGAGGGACGTGATATTGAAGCAAGAATTTCATTAATGCACATGCTCCAGTGTTTCTGACAGTTGTCAGCAGGTGGGTTTGGAATAAGCAGGTGGTGATAAGTGCAATAATATCACGTATTCCCTTGGTCCTATCTGAGATGATAAATATAATAAGTGAATACCACCTTTTGTCTATGCTTGATTAAAGACAATCCTGCTGTAACTATTATAGTAAAGGAAAGCTTCTCCTGTGGATCACAGGAGTGCAGATTGTCTTGCACTCCTGTGACCCATTTTCAGCAAGCCACGGAGAGCCTGAGCCAGCTGCTCCCACCCCTCCGCAGCCCAGTGCTCCTGTGCTCCAGTGAGCATGGGGGGGGGGGGCAGAGAGCCAGTGACTGACAGTCTCCAGCTCTCTTCTCAAGGAGCACAGAGTACTATACTATCAGCAGTGTTTGATCGCCTGGTTCTCAGCCTTAGAGCCGACAGGGGACCAATGCTGTATAGATTTAAATGCTACAAATTAAACTTAATAATATTTACAAAAGGATAATATGGAATTTTTACAAATAAACAGAAAAGGTTACAGAAAAATAAAGTTACAGATAAAATAATGATGTTAAAAATAATAGTGTTATATTATGCAGATATACTGATGCTACCTTGTCTGGGCCCCGAGAGAGATGTTTCTTAATTTCATACATTTATTCTGATGCCCCTCCCCCATCCAGGTAGAGCCACACCCTTGGAGGTCCAAAATGTCGGCTGTAAATGCCGATTGTTAAAGCATTTTTTTTTATAAAATAATAAATATGTTATACTTACCTATTCTGTGTAATGGTATTGCACAGAGCAGCCCACACCTCCTCTTCTGGGGTCTTCCACCAGTGCTCTCTGCTCCTCCTCTTCTGTGTGGGCTGCCATAGCAAGCTGTGTGCTCTAGGGGCACACGTGTAGGTGTGCTCTGAACCTGGGCTGTGTGTATCCATTGACACAGTGTGGCCCGGCTCTGCCCTCCATGAACTCTTTTCAGAAAAACATGCAAGAGCAGCAAGAGGGGAGCAAATAACTGCAGCCAGGCACAGTACTGGATCAATACAGGACTCAGGTAAGAGTTTAGGGAGGGGGGAGCACAACAAGTGCTAAAACATTTTTACCTTAATGCAGGGAATGCATTAAGGTGAATAAGCTAAGAACCACTTTAAGATTCTGCTTAAGAAAGAAACTTATGGAGCTATTTAATAAATTATATCTGTTTCCCCGCTCAATGGGATATGGAGTATGTTATGGGCAACTGCTGTCATTGAGTAATATGTCCTACAGCTGAAGGATATATATGATTGTCGTGAGATTGGTGTAGCGCTAACAAATTCCACATATTCTTGTGCTTTCAATATTATGGCAAGTGAAAAGAAATAAAACATTCAAAAATAGGTAAATATATGTGTGAACTATAGTGCACCTCCTCCACTGCAAAATGGTTGGGAGTCAAATCACATTTACAAATCCTTCATAAGGGAATAGCTAGCCCTATATAAGGGTAACATGCATAATACTCAAGGTAAACGTAAATAAATAGTGATGTACTACGAAACACCTCCACTAAAAAAAATGCATAAATAAACAATATATATCAACAGTACAAACAAAAGGCATAATAGATAACAAATAATCAAAATATGCTCCGCATATAAATGGAAAGCACAAAAAACCCTAGATCTAGATTGAGGACTTTAACAGTACCACTTGAATAAAATGTCAAAAGTTTTATTGTACACATTTTAAAAAAAAAAACATATAAACAAAGCATAGGAAACATTGTTACAGACATGTACATATACACATATCGTAGTGCTCTATAGAAACATTCCTCAACAACCTATAAAAACCGGGTGACGGGTCGCTCACTGTGACTTTGACGCGTTTCATGGGTCACTGCCCACTTCTTCAGGAAGAAAACTACAGCCAAGCTCTAAAATGGGAAATAAACATCCACTTTAATGCTGTAACTATTATGTAGAGGATGCATCATACCGATTGAACACTCCACATACCTTAAATTGCATATACAAGAACATACACCAAATAAAACATGGTAATCCATGGCCCACTGTTGCCAATCCGTTCGGTAGATGGAGTTGTGCATATGGGCTTTATCCGTGATTCACCATGGGCCACATAGCCTGCCAATATTTTATTTACAATTTTGGAAGTTTAAAATAAAATGATTGCATGATGGTACTATTTAGAAATATGTAAAGTGTGTAGTTATAATAAAGGGAAAGTGAGATGGAGGGCAGGATGGAACAGTACATTCTACTGTTGGTATGGGGCCCATGAAATTTGGAACTACACCCCTACTCCCCAAACTTTTATGTAACTCATGTACATATGTTTTCAATTAACAATCTATCAATGTCATTTATTGTGTGAAGAACAACCCAATATTAAAGTTTTTAGCAAATAATATTTTGTTTTAAAAAGAGGACATTTCTCTATACTCCTGGGGGCATGTCTAATGGACTTTATCCTGAGTGAAAGATCCTGTACCAAGAAAGGCTTGTCTGTTCACACATTTTAGCTGCACGGCTCTTAATTATTCCATCACATCTTTTGACTTTTCCAAGATGATTGGGGGTGATATGGTGTTTCTGACTGTCTCCTGTAATATGTGTGCAGTCTCTGACTGTCTCCTGTAGTACATCTACAGTTTCTGTCCGTCTCCTGTCACATGTCTACATTGTCTGACTATCTCCTGTAATATTTCTGCAGTCTCTAACCATCTCCTATAGAATACCTGCAAGGTTATTATTGTCTGCCTGCTCTGGTGTGTAAAAGGGCTCCTTGAGTTCAGTCTAGAGGCCCCTCATAACCTCTGTCATAACTTGACCAGTGGAATGACTTCCATAGTCTGACTCCACGGTTTCTATCAGGCTATATCTACACCCAATGTCCTGCTATTGCTTATTTAAGTAAAGCAGTGGTGTTGGCAACAGGCCAAGCTTCTACCCATCCAGAGGACTTATCCACACACACAAGAACATACTGATATTGTTGACATGTTGTAATGTAGTTAATTTGCAACCTTTGGACAGGGTACAGGGCCTTTGGCAAGTGCCTGGCAGGGGTCTTTACAAGTCTCCCAGGGTTGTGTATTCAAAATGTTTCACACCCTTGACAAAGTTGTTCAGCAACAGTTGTAAAACCCTAAGGCCACCCAATATGCAGCAATGGTTGACTCCATGCCACCTTTGGACAGATGGAAAGGTCCATGCAATAACTAAGCTAGATAGATATACAGCATAGGAAGTGCACAGTATCTGCCATCCTCATGAGCCCCATTTCATCTGTTTCCTTACACCTCTAATTTTTTACCTAAGTTTTACCTTTTATCAATATGCAATTGCAAATCCCTTTAACCACTTGCCGACTACTCCATTGCAGATTTATTGCTACAGGGCAGCCATGCTGTGCAAAATCATGTGTATATATATATGCGATTTTGCACTTTCGAGTTTTGGGCGCGAGTGCACGCTGCCAGTGGCTCACTCTCGCTGTCATTTTACAAAGCAGAAGCTGATCAGCGGGTCCCCAGTGTCTGCCAGGACCCGTCGAATTATCGTTACACTGACAGAATGCCAGTCTGCCTATGTATACAAGGCATATTGTCATTCTGTCAGTACAGAAGACATGGATCCTGTGTTTCTGTAGAGCAGAAACACTGATCCATGTCTTCCACCAGTAAAAGCACCTCCTCCACTACTCTGAAACATTAGCTATGCACACAGTTAACCCTTTGATCCCTCCTGATGTTAACCCCTTCCCTGCCAGTGTCATTAGTACAGTGACTGTGCAAATTTATTTTTGTACATCACGGGGCACAGAGCCATAAATCATAACATATGGGTTATATAGCCACCTTTAGGTGAAGGACACTGGCAACCAATCAGAATTGATGCCCCCCTATATAACCCCTCCCACACAGGAAGTACCTTCGTTTTTTCTCCAGTGTTAAAGGTGATGGTCACTGTGGAGAGTCTCTCTACATTTTCTCTTCAAATGAAGACAGAATATATGCTACATACCCCGATCAAAGATCACTGAATCTAAGGGGTTAGCTATCAGATCCAACACAAACAGTCATTAGATTAAAAAAAGATGATACCTGAGCCTCGGGAAGCAGATACGAGGTTTTGCCTGTAATGCTGTCCTTTTTAGGAGCTGGACCCTGGGATCCGGACCCTTGGAATACCAAACCCCAAAGGCACTCCATGCAGGATGCTCTTCAGGTCCAAGGCCGTGGCCCCTCTAAAACAAGGGGACCCAGTCCTTGAAGGTTGCGAAGACAAAGTTTACCATGATGGGTGAAGATTGGATTCCTGTTTCAAATCAGAATCCTGCGGGAGGACTGGTGAGTCCAATTTAAAATATTTACACATACAGCAAACCTTGAAGGTAAAAGTTGCTGGCATAATTGCAAATAGGGATGATCGAAGGGATGAACATTGGCTGTTCGAGGTTCGGCCGAATTTAGAACTTTTTCCCCAAAGAGTTCGGAATTCGGCAACCAGAACCGACCAAAATGCAATGGTTCAGGAAATGGGCTTTAAAAGCCTGTGATTGGACCAGAACCATCAGTAAAAGCCAATTGAGGGGGCAGGAGAATGCTAGGAATGTGATTGGAGTGACTAGGGGGTTCATAGTCCAATCATTAGTGAATACGCCCCCCAGTATATAAGATAGCCCCCGCCAAATTCCTAGCATTTTTATACGGGACATGAAAGAGAGTTGAATGCTGTTCTGTTACAATGTGTTACAAAGTGTCATTTAGCAATTTTTAGTGTGAGGAAAGGGATATCTAGTGTAGTTAGGGTGCTATTTTTTCACTATAGTTAGCTTTAATTTATTCATTTTCTGTAGGGAAAATGTTAAGTGTAAGGGGACCGTAGTGTAGTGTAGGGTTAACTGACTGTGACTGCTATGGAAGGGTGACAAAACCCTTCCATAGCAGGGTGACCGCTATAGAAAAAAGATCGTTTCTCTTGTGTCACTTCAGAGCAGAAATATGGCTTCGCTCCCATCAGCATTCTTTATGCTGCAGGGGTTGCTAACTTGCTAGTGCTTTTTTGAGGACATGTTTGGAGTCAGGCATGACATCTGAACATGTCTATAGAGGTATATATACACACCCATGTCTGTATATATACACCTGCACATATATAGGTGTTAAAGGAGCAGAACACTATACTTTTGCTAATGAAATAATTTGCAAATATGGCTAGGCTCCCAACACACCTATATATGTGTAAGTGTAATATACATATCAGTGTGTGTGTATATATATACCCCTATACAGAAGTTCAGATGTTTTGCCTGCCTCCAAAGAACCCAAAAAAATGCCAAAAAAATGCCTGCAAGAACAAACCTGGGCATTTTTTTTTGGCGCTGGCATTTTTTTGGGCATTTTTTTGGGGTTCTTTGGAGGCAGGCAAAACATCTGAACTTCTGTATAGGGGTATATATATATACACACACACTGATATGTATATTACACTTACACATATATAGGTGTGTTGGGAGCCTAGCCATATTTGTGCAAATTATTTCATTAGCAAAAGTATAGTGTTCTGCTCCTTTAACACTTATATATGTGTAGGTGTGTATATATACCCCTATACAGAAGTTCAGATGTCATGCCTGCCTCCAAAGAACCCAAAAAAAATGCCCAGAAAAATGCCTGCAAGAACAAACCTGGGAATTTATTTTAGTGCTGGCATTTTTTTGGGCATTTTTTTGGGGTTCTTTGGAGGCAGGCAAAACATCTGAACTTCTGTATAGGGGTATATAAAAACACACACTTATATGTATATATACCCATACACATATATAGGTGTGAAAGGAGCAGAACAGTATACTTTTGCTAATGAAATAATTTGTACTAATATGGCTCCGCTCCCAACACACCTATATATGTGTAAATGTAAAATACATATAAGTGTGTGTGTATATATATATATATATATATATATATATATATATATATATACCCCTATACAGAAGTTCAGATGTTTTGCCTGCCTCCAAAGAACCCCAAAAAAATGCCCAAAAAAATGCCTGCAAGAACAAACCTGGGCATTTTTTTTTGGCGTTGGTATTTTTTTGGGCATTTTTTTGAGGTTCTTTGGAGGCAGGCAAAACATCTGAACTTCTGTATAGGGGTATATATATACACACACACTGATATGTATTTTACATTTACACATATATAGGTGTGTTAGGAGCCTAGCCATATTAGTGGAAATTATTTCATTAGCAAAAGTATAGAGTTCTGCTCCTTTAACACCTATATATGTGCAGGTGTATATATACAGACATGGGTGTATGTATATATATACCCCTATAGACATGTTCAGATGTCATGCCTGACTCCAAACATGTCCTCAAAAAAGCACTATCAACGTCTGCATCAAGAAAAAAAAATGCTGACGGGAGCGGAGCCATATTAGTGCTCTGAAAGTGACAAAATACAAACGATCTCTTTTTTTCTGGTTCTGGACATGCTACAGAGCTGAAACTTCACAGGTACACCTTTTAGACCCCCCAGATACGAAATCCAAAATAAAAAAATCTCTCTTTTTTTTTTTTTAATTTTTTCAATAATTGGCTCTCTATCAAAAATGACAATTTTGGGGGGGCGTGGCCGCAGCGAGACTGCATGGACGTCTGAGTGTGTAGCTCCGCCGGACCAGGGAGAATATCGGCATCCATCGGCGCCCTAAGGCTTCGTTTCTCAGCCAGACCGTCCCCGATCGACTGCTACACACCCCAGCCTTCCTGCCTGATGGCCAGAAAGAAGAAGGAGACTGGCCACCCGAGGCAGCTCCAGCACTTTTTCATGCCCCAGGACAGGCCGCGCGGCCAAGATGGTGGCGGTGGCGGATCTCCGGCCTCGACTAGCGGGACGTCCCATTCCTCGCTCAGTCCTCCACAGATCTCAGCACAGAAAGCGGGCCAACCTCGATCACCAGCAGCATCAACCCCGATGTCCAGGAGCCCGGTCAAGAGCAAGCCCAGACTGTCGGAGGGGGCACCGGCGGAGGTAAGCCAGGGGGATCTGTCCTCTATGGACTCCACCAGGGAGCTTCCCCC
Source organism: Pelophylax lessonae (assembly GCF_965119305.1). Taxonomy (NCBI): domain Eukaryota; kingdom Metazoa; phylum Chordata; class Amphibia; order Anura; family Ranidae; genus Pelophylax; species Pelophylax lessonae. The sequence goes on from NC_138777.1 coordinate 130,450,826, forward strand.
TAACTTCGACTCCTTTCCTGCTAGTGACAGACCGGTTTCTGAGGCTAGGCTTAAGGACATGATGACATCCCTGCGGGCATCCATGCACGCAGACGTCATGGAATGTGTCAGCGCATTTAAAGTGGAGGCCAGAGCCCTGGGGGGTCGCATGGACAGAGTTGAAGCTAAGATGGGGGAATTTGCAGCATCCCACAACGAGCTAATAGATGCCCATTACTCCCATGAGGATGAGATCGAAAAGCTCCAGGCCAAAATAGCGGATATGGAGGACCGCTCCAGGCGGAACAATGTTAAAATCAGGGGGGTCCCGGAGTCTGTACTCCCCGGTGACCTGGATAGTTATGCATGTGCCTTTATCCTGGCGGTCCTCCCGCAAACCCCTATATCTGAGTTGGTTATTGATAGGATCCACCGCCTGCCTAAGCCATCCTTTCTCCCTGATGAGATTCCCCGGGATGTCATTATGAGGGTGCATTTCTACCATGTGAAAGACAATCTTATGTCAGTGTTCCGGAGGAAGACCCCCATCCCGGAGACATACTCCAGGATCCAATTGTTTGCGGACCTATCGCAATATACATTGCAAAAGAGGAGAGCCCTGCACCCGCTGACAAAAATCCTCAGAAATCATTCCATAGTTTACAGGTGGGGGTTCCCTGTTAAATTTGCAGTAACCTACAACAATAAAACCCACAATGTCTCCTCCATGCAGGAGGGCCTGGATTTGCTCCGGACATGGGGTATCCTCCCTGATCAGGACCCCGCCCCGCGGGAGCCCTCTGATCGCATATCTCCGCTGTCTGAGGAATGGCACACGATCACACAAGGCAAAAAAGGGAAGAAAAAGGCCAAGGGACAGCCCACCCAGGCTGCTTCGCATAATTCCTCTCCCTGAGTCTGGCCACGGAGCTCGCATACTTTTCTCCCCCCATGATTTTGTGCAGTATACCTGCTCACGAGACTTGTTTCAGTTTCTCACCCGTTAATAGAGCTACTCCAATGAGCTCTTTCATTTTAATATTCTTTGTTTTCACCTTGTTATTTTGTTTTTCTGGTCAGCCGAAATATGCCTGGTTCTGCACACATCAACATACCCTACCTGCAGCCGGAGCCCGCAACCTTGAATGGGAGTCCCTGTCACCGCTCTTTGGATGTAGTGGCCCAGGCAACATTCTCTATTCTTCTACTTTCCCACCATGACTGTAACTGTTACATCCCTGAACGTGCATGGCCTGAATCACCCCGCCAAGCGGGCGTCAATGTGGCGTGAGGCCTTAACCCTCAAAAGTGATGTCCTCTGTATACAGGAAACCCACTTTCATCGTTCTGCAACCCCTACACTGTCTCACAAGAGTTTCCCGCACATATTCAAGGCTTCAGCTGATTGGAAACGCAAAGGAGTCCTCATAGCCGTCAAAGACACAGTGGCCTTTTCACTGCGTACAGAAGTTCCTGACCCCAACGGTCGCTACCTTTTGCTGCAATGTGATATCAATAATGCCCCCTTTACAATTTTGTCCGCCTATGCCCCCAACTCACACCAGCCGCGGTTCTGGAGGAAAATGTTCCGCTTGCTGGACAAACATAGATATGGATCCACGGTTGTGTGTGGGGACTTCAATATGACAGCTGATCCGTCCTTGGACATCTCCTCCTCGCCTAAACGTCGCCCTCCTGCCCTTCAATCCATGTTGCACGAGGTGGAGATGTTTGATGTCTGGAGATGTCATCACCCGGGGGAACGTGACTACTCTTTCCACTCCTCCAGATACAATATGTACTCCCGTATTGACATGATCTTGGTTGACAAACATTTGCTGCAAATGACTGGGAAGTCTTCCATCCATGACATTGCCTGGTCGGACCATGCCCCTGTGTCCATAACGATACAGGAGGCTCGTTCTCCAGGCATGGCCTACATTTGGAGAGCAAACACTCAGGTCCTGGACACTCCTCAATGTGCCTCTCACCTGGAGAGGCACCTTGTGGAATATTTCTCACATAATGCGGGTTCAGTTTCTGACCCAACGGTAGTATGGTGTGCCCATAAGGCCTTTATCCGTGGAATTTTTATTAAATTGTGTGCACGGCTTAAGAGGCAGAGGACGCGGCAGCTGGACCATATCTTGGCTGAGATTCGCAGATTGGAACCTATAAATAAGACCACCCCAAACCCTACTTTGTCCCTTCAATTGACCAAACTCAGATCTGACCTGCGCAGTATGTTGATAGCGCAACAGGACAAATATTTTAGGGCCCTCAAACTCTCCCACTACTCAGCGGGTAATAAAGCCGGGAAGATACTGGCCTCCAAGCTCAAGGCTAGGGGGGTCAAGGATAGGATAGCTTATCTACTAGATCCTGTGATCAAGGCGAAAATTCTAAACCCTCAAGATATAGCAAACACGTTTGCTAGCTATTACGAATCCTTGTACAATTTAAAAGATGACGCGTCCACCCCCCAACCGACGGAACAGCTTATCTCCGATTTCTTAGCTTCTATTGACCTGCCTGCGCTTTCCCTTCCCCAACTGCAAGCTTTGAACGCCCCGATAACACAGGCTGAAGTAGAACGAGCTATACAAACACTCCCTTCTGGTAAGTCCCCTGGACCAGATGGTCTACCCAATCTGTATTATAAGAGATTCGCACAAATACTCAGCCCCCATTTAGCCTCGATGTATGCGGCTGCGGTGTCCTCTGCCTCTCTACCTAGGGAAATTCTTCAAGCACATGTAGTAACGCTACCCAAACCAGGGAAAGAGCCGGTATCCCCTCCCAACTTTAGACCGATATCCTTGTTAAATACTGATGCAAAGTTGTATGCCAAGGTCTTGGCTCTTAGACTTCATCCCATATTGCCTGCTCTTATTGATCCGGACCAATCCGGATTTGTACGTGGTCGCCAGACTTCTGACGCGACTAGAAGGGTTATAGGGCTTATAGACAGGGTGGGATCTGGTCGGGTGCCTTCTCTGCTGCTCTCGTTGGATGCGGAAAAGGCATTCGACCGGGTTCACTGGACCTACATGACGGCAGTGCTACAGCGGTTTGGCTTTCATGGTCCCATTTTGAACGCAATTCTAGCGTTGTACTCTAACCCATCAGCGAAGGTTTACACCTCTAACATGTTATCGACAGCATTTGACATAACCAACGGAACGAGGCAGGGCTGTCCACTATCCCCATCTATCTTTAATTTGCTTATTGAGCCACTGGCGGCGGCAGTTAGATCTTCCCCCCACATAAAAGGCCTTGTGACCGCCTCGGGCTCCCATGTAATTAATCTTTTTGCTGATGATGTAATCATCTTCATGACGGACCCAGAGAAGTCACTGGCCGCCACACACTCACTACTGCAGAGATTCAGTCTGATTTCCTATTACAAGGTGAACTTTACAAAGTCCCTGATCCTGCCTTTGGGCCTTCCCCAGCCGCTTTGTCGTAAATTGCAACAGAAATACCCCTATACCTGGAAAAGGGACTATATACCCTATCTGGGTATCCTATTGACCCCTACAGTGGATCAGTTGGCTATAACTAACTACCCCCCTTTGATTACCAAGATCTCGCAGGAATGCCAACGAATAGCAAAAACCGAGCTCACATGGTCTGGACGCCTTGCCTCGTTCAAGATGGTTCTCCTGCCCCAAATTCTCTACATCTTTCGGTCCTTGGTAGTCCCAGTTTCTCGTGGTACTCTCAACTCCTTGCAAAGGGCACTAAGGGGGTTGGTTTGGAGGGGAAGAGACCTAGGAGCGCACATTCGTTCCTTATCAAACACTGGTCCGCGGGGGGGATGGGTATGACCGACATCAGGGATTATCTCCTTGCCTCTCATCTGACCCAAATGCGCCATTGGGTAGATCCCGGATCCCATGCAATTTGGAGCGCCATGGAGGCGGATGTCTGTCCTTCCCATCCCCTGCGGACGATGCTCTTGGCAGATGTATGGAACCCCATGCCACTGGAGGGACTGCCTATTTCGGTCAGGGCCTCATTGTTGGCATGGAGGGCGTTCGTAAAGCAGGACATTCCGGCCCCCCTGAAGGCGCGGGTTCCCGTGCCGCTGGGGGTGCTGGAAATGGCCATACCCCACTCGTCCTTTGGGGTGTGGAGAAACAAGGGTATTAACAATGTTGACCATATCCTGTCAGGCGACACTCTCAAATCCTTTGAGGATCTGCAGAGGGAGTTTAAACTCCCGGCCTCTGAACACTATAGATACATACAAGTGGCACATCTTTTCCGATCATTGACGTCCCCGCATATCCACTTGCCTTCGAGAGGTTTGTTGTTCATGTTGGGCAATCTACGCTCGGTCAAGGGCACATCCCTATTCTACAACCTGTTTCAAGCCAAAATGGATTTTAGCGCATCCGCTCCTTTCACAAAATGGGAGGCGGATCTAGGGGAATTGTTTACAACTGCCCAGTGGAAAATAGCCTTCCGCTCCATCAAACAGTCCTCCTCCTGCACCAACCACTGGGAATTGTCCCAGAAGATCAATTTGCGTTGGTACCTTACTCCCTATAGATTGTCCAAATTTATTCCTGATCATTCGCCATTATGCTGGAGGGGATGTGGCGAGGTGGCCCACCTCCTACACGTCTTCTGGTCTTGCCGACACCTTACTAATATATGGAATGCACTCTTCTCCATGATATCGGATATCTCTGGGCTCCCTACCCTGCCCTCTCCAGCATTGGCGATCTTGAATGTGGGGGTCGAGAGGTTCCCTTCCGATAGCAGCACCATAGTTACCCACATTCTATTGGCTGCTCGCAGCCTGGTGGCTCAGAAGTGGAAATCTAATATTGTGCCCCAAGTCTCAGACGTTATTGATAGAGTCAAAACTACCTTTGAATATGAACGCCTACTTGCCTATAAGGCCGGTCGCAGTGCCAGATTAGAAAAGGGAATGGTCTAAATGGTCCTCCTGGCTCAAGGGTAAAATCTAACATTGAGTAACCCCAATATTGAATACTTTGAAATTGATGTGTTGATAATTCAGCTGACCAGCTGTTGTTCTGTTGTTATGTTGTTAAGTTGTTAGTTGTTATACCTTCTATTCCAATTTCCATTACTCCTTCATTTTGGTAATACTGGAGATGGCTATTGACACGCTTCCCACCCCCTCCAACACGTACACTATGCCCTATCTCCCCCCCTTCATGCTACCCCAATTCAGGTACTCCTTCCTTCCCCTCTTCCCTCCCCCTTACTCCCCCTCCTGTTTTTCCCTCCCTCCCCCCCTCCCTCCCTCCTCCTTCCCTCCCCCCTTCCCCTCCTTCACGTCTTCTTCCTCCCCTGCTCCTTCCCCCCCCTACCCTCCTCCTGTCTCGTCCCTCTCCTCTGAGCCCCCCCCCCTCTCCCATTTCTACCTCCCCTATCTACCTCCTCCCTCCTCCCCCTCCCCTTCCCCACACCTCCTCCCTTCTTCCCCCCCCCTCCCGTCTCCTCCCCCCCCCTTCCCCCCCCCCACCCCTCTCCCTCCTCCTCTGCCCACCTCCCCTCCCCCCCCTTCTTCCCCCCCCCCTTCCTTGAAGACAATGATTGTGTCAATTGGCTCCTCTCCTGCTTGCAGCGTATCAGGTCGTGAATGTACATCTGTGTATAATGATGCAATTATTGTCCGTGTTACGCTACTCTGAAGTCTTTGTATTTCCCTTTTAAATGCTGGATGTTATTATGCTTGTATTGCCTCAATATTTAATAAAAATCTTTAATGGAAAAAAAAAAAAAAAAAAAATGAAAATTTTTAAGAACTTTTTTTTGTGTGATTAATAGTCCCTGGGGCATGACCCAGAACCCTAGGCACTTTTTAGGGGCATTTATTGGGTTTTAGGGCTTTAAAATGGTGTTTTTTGATTACCGAAGTTCGGGTCCCATTGATTTCAATGGGGTTCTGAAATCCGGGCCAAACTTTCGGGTAGTTCGGATGTTCTGGCCGAACCAAACTTTTCAAAAGTTCAATCATCCCTAATTGCAAATTGTAAATATTTTTTGCACTGTTCCCTTTAAAAAGATACCAGAGACCGAGTGCCATGTGAGTCTCTTCATGAGACTATGGAAGTTCAGCCTAGGCAAAATACATCTGGTTAAGCATTGTTTCTGTGCTTGTTTCTCTGACACACTATTTTCACCCTGTGCTGATTACCTGAGAGGTATCAGCTTTGACAAACCAATGTGTGCATTGTGGATGTTAAGCTATGCAAAATACATCTTGTTGAGAGCTCTTCCTTTTCCATAGGGATTCAATTTGTAATTTATATCATTTGTGATTATATGAGCTTGTGCAGTTGTGGGATGATGCAAAGTTTGTTTAAACATAATTTCTTTGTCTATTGTTATCACACTGTTTTCTTGCCCTGGGTTGATTCCCTGAAAGGTATCGGCTGTGACAAACAAAATTCAGCCTAAGCTGCTCTCACCCCATGTGGTTGCTGTTTTCGGGCGCATAAGCTCCCGCATGTTCGTCCCCTACCTTTATATCGTGCCTGTGGCGAAGGCCCATTCACGCGCGTGAGAATTTTCACTTTTTAAAACAGGCGTACGCCGCATGGAGTGCGTGTTTGAACGCAATTGGCATGCACATAGATGCCACGTACCACGCCGTGCATTCGCTATACATCACAAGTGGGCGCGATTTAGAAGGAAATGTTTCCAACTGTCAGAGGCTGAAGGGGACACAGGGCAGCAGCAGCTGGGTTGCTTGAGTCACTGTGGGTGTATGTTTACTGGCAGAAACAGTATAGTTCATATTCCTATCGCACACCTTCCTGGTTTGTAGGCTCGTGTATGTTGGGTGCTGAAGCGATCACCAGTTGGCAACTGGATTAGTTACAAGTAAATACATATTCGCCAGCACACCAAGGATCTTGAAAAAGCAGTCCAAATCTTTTATTCAAGTTACGATCACATCAAAAAATAGTGCAACGTTTCGGAGCTGCACAGGACCCCTTCGTCACATGCCTGACAAAGGGGTCCTGTGCGGCTCCGAAACGTTGCACTATTTTTTTAAGTGATCGTAACTTGAATAAAAGTTTTGGACTGCTTTTGCAAGATCCTTGGTGTGCTGGCGAATATGTATTTACTGGCAGAAACAGGTCTTGTATCTTTGGATAATCAATGCTGTGTGCAATAAGCTGTATAAGCTTGGCATAAACCTTGGGTACACTGAAATTATATAAGCAATGTCTGCCCCAAAGAGGGCTGGGGGGGGGGCACAGTTGGAAGGGGTGCTGTGATGCCACAGACAGGTCTTGAAGGTCCTAGCCGTGCTTCCTCTGTGTCTACTTCCCCCTGAACAGCCAGAAGCGACTAGCCAATCTGAGCCATTACGGTTGTCAGGCATAGTAGCTACCCCAGGTGCTTCTGCCGCAACCTACGTCACTAAGGACAATTTGGCATCTGCATTAGCCAGCCTTGAGGGTAAGATTGCTGACATGATTGCAGCATCACTAAGAGGGAAGAAACGTGATAGACCCCCCCCTCACCTGGGCCACCCCCTAAATTCAGTTCAGGATTGGGTAGAGGATGTGTGGTGACCCTATAGTAGGTCAAGCTGAGGTTTCCACTTCTGGGGAGTCAGGGTCAGAGGAATCTCTGTCAGCTTCTCAAACCCAGAGATTGTTTATTTAGTCTCTCACTGAAATGGTCCGATCTGGATATACAGTTCCTCCCCTAGAGACAACTGAAGTTTCTTTTTCCTCTCTAGGCTCATTGCGCCCTACTCATAGTCCTCAGACGTTTCCCATACATCCCATACATTTATACATTCTTGGAGCAAGAAATGTATAAAGATTGGGACCATCCTTATAGGATTTTTGTTCCTCCCAAAAGGATTTCATCATAGTATCCTAGGGAGGAAATGTTTACTAAGAAATGCAAATTACCCACTGTGGATGCTTCTATTTCTGCGGTTAACAAGCATTTAACCTGTCCTGTAAATAATGCCCAGGTTTTTAAGGATCCAGCAGATAAAAAGTTGGAATCTTTATTGAAAGCCTCCTTTGTGGTCGCAGGTTCTGCAATCCAACCAGCAGTAGCAGCCATAGGAGTTTGTCAGTCTTTAAAGACCGTATGAAGCGAGTGTCCAAGACAGTTCCTTCTCAAGGAGAGTCTATGGAAGATCTGTCAGATCTACCTTGCACTTTGTTTTGCAGTGGATGCTCGTACAGACTCCATAAGGCAAAAGTCACGATGTGCTCTGATTTCAGTGCATATGCGCAGAATACTTTGGTTAAAGAATTGGTCTGCGGAATTACCATGTAAAAAGTAACTGGCTGGCTTCCCTTTTCAGGGAGAACGCCTTTTTGGTGATGATCTGGATAAGTATATCCAAAAAATCTTGGGGGGGGGGGGACGTACATTTCCACCCGTAAAAAGGAAAAGCAAGCATCCTTCTTTCAAAATCCCACGCACTCATACTACCAGTGCTTCTACTTCCAGACATTAGCAACAGCCTCAACCATCTGGATCCGGAACCAAGCCTTCAGGGCAGGGTCAGAAAAAGCCCTGGGCCCAGAAACCAGCCAAGTCTTCCGCTAAGCCCTCTCTGTGAAGGGGCGCCCCCACTCATGTGGGTGGAGGGAAGGCTGCGGCAGTTATCAAAAGTTTGGATGGAATTGATCCAAGACAACTGGGTTATCTTCACCATTTCATAGAGGTACAAACTGGAATTTTTGGGTGTTCCTGTACCCCCGGTTTATAAGGTCAAGTATGCCAACAGACCCCCCTAAAAAGAAGGTCTCTCTTTTGGGCATTAGACCAGCTGAAGGCTCAAAAAGTGGTAATTGAGGTTCCAGAGAACGAAAAGTTCAAGGGGTTTTACTCAAACCTGTTCATAGTCCACAAACCAAATGGGGATTTGAGACCTACAGTATTTTGTCTCTCAAAGCTTTAAACCAGTTTATGAACATTCGTACTTTCTGTATGAAGTAAATTCGTTCAGTCGTAGCCTCCCTGCAGGGAGAGGAATTTCTAGCATCCATAGACATCAAGGATGCATATCTTCACGTGCCTATATTCCAGGCTCATCAAAGGTTCCTACGCTTTGCAATAAAGAACCATCATTTTCAGTTTGTGGCCCTGCCCTTTGGGTTAGCCACAGTTCCAAGAGTGTTCACAAAGATCCTAGCTCCAGTATTGGCTGTTCTAAGGTCCCGAGGGATATCTATAATAGAATATCTGAACGATCTACTACCAATAGATCGATCGTTTCAGCTATAAGCCAAAATGTCGACCAAACAGTGCAGTTCCTAGAACATCTGGGTTGGATATTGAACTTGGTAAAGTCAGCATTACAGCCGGTCCAGTATCTGTAATATCTGGGTCTTCTTGTGGATACAGCACAGGCAAAGATATTTTTGCCGGCAGGAAAGGTCACAGACCTAAAGGATTAAGTTCGTGGTAAGGCTGAGATATCTTCTATACGTCTTTGCATGAAGTTATTGGGGAAGATGGAGTCTGCATTCGAGACAATACCCTATGCTCATTTCCTTGCCAGATCCTTACAGATTAACATTCTGTCTACCTGGACCAGAAACGTTCAGTCTCTGGACCGGTCCATGTCTCTGGTACCAAGAGTACGTCAGAGTCAAAATTGGTGGTTGTTGACCAGAAAGCTAGAGAAAGGGAAATCCTTTCTTCCAGTGACTTGGAGGCTTCGGGGTCACCTTGTCAGGGTACAATCTGACAATGCCACAGCTGTGGCTTATATCAACCATCAAGGAGGCACAAAGTCGGTTAGCCCAGAAAGAGGTGGATTTTATCCTGTCTTGGGCAGAGAAGTTTGTGCCATGCCTGACAGCAGTCGGGAATAGAGAACTGGCAGGTGGACTTTTTGAGTCGTCAACAGATGTTTCCAGGGGAATAGTCCTTAGACCCCAAGGTTTTTCCAATCAATCTCTCTACGCTGGGAGGTCCTAGACATAGATCTGTTGGCATCCAGGTTCAACAACAAGTTGAAGAGATTTGTGTCCAGGACCATGGATCCACTTGCAGTCGGAGTGGATGCTTTGGTGACTCCTTGGGAGGACTATTCTCTGATGTATGCCTATCCTCCAGTGCAGCAGATACCACATCTATTGTGCAGGATACAGCTAGAGGGATAACAAGTAATTCTGGTAGCTTCCGGCATAGGCGAGGAGGGCTTGGTTTGCACAAATCCAGAGGTTGGCAGGGACGAGGCTTTGGGCCCTTCCACTGTGTCCAGACCTACTCTCTCAAGGTCCGATATTCCACCCTGCTGTACAGGCTCTAAATTTGACGGCTTGGCTATTGAAGCCTTAATCTTGAAGGAGTGGGGGTGTATCTGGCCCTGCAGTTCATACACTGATAAATGTTAGAAAACCAGTCTCTAGAAAAATGTATTACAGAGTCTGGAAATCCTACATTGCCTGGTGTGAGGCCAGGAAATGGCATCCCCGCAATTACTGTATATCATCGGGAGAAGTCTAGCTTTCCTTCAAGCAGGAGTAATATTAATATTATTATTATACAGGATTTATATAGCGCCAACAGTTTTCGCAGTGCTTTACAATGTGAGGGAAGACAATACAGTTACAATACAATTCAATACAGGAGAAACTAGAGGGCCCTGCTCGTTAGAGCTTACAATCTAGAAGGGAAGGTCAAGTAAAACAAAAGGCAATAACCGTGAGGGATGGGCCGATGGAGAAGATGAAGGTATATTTGTTAGGTGTGGGTAGGATAGGCTTCTCTGAAGAGGAGGGTTTTCAGAGATCGCCTAAAAGCTAATAGAGTAGGAGATAATCGGACAGATACGGGTAAGGAGTTCCATAGGATTGGAGAGGCTCTGGAAAAGTCCTGGAGGCAAGCATGGGAGCAGGTGACGAGGGAGCTAGAAAGCAGGAGGTTTTGAGAGGAAGGAAGAGAACGATTAGGTTGGTATTTTGAGACTAGACTAGTGATGTAGCTGTGGGCTAAGCTGTGGATTGCTTTGTATGATGTTGTAAGTATTTTGAGTTGAATTTGTTGGGTGAGTGGAAGCCAGTGGAGGGCTTGACAGAGAGGAGCAACGGACACTGAGCGATTGGTACGGTGGATGAGTCTGGCGGCAGCATTCATGATGGATTGAAGGGGGGGATAGCCTGTGTAGAAGTAAGCCAATGAGAAGGGAATTGCAGTAGTCGAGGTGTGAGATGACCAGGGAGTGAACTAGCAGCTTTGTTGTGTCTTTGGTTAGAAAGGGGAGTATTTTGGAGATGTTGCGGAGGTTGAGGCGGCAAGATTTGGACAGCGATTGGATGTGGGGCTTGAAGGAGAGTTCAGAGCCCAGGACAACACCTAAGACCTTGGCATGCGGGGATGGGCTGATAATAATGCCATCGATATTGACAGAGAGATCAGGGGAAGGGGCACGTGGTGGAGGAAAAATTACAAGCTCAGTTTTGGATGGATTGAGTTTGAGGAAGTGGTGTGACATCCAGACTGATATATCTGATAGTAAATTAGTGATACGTGAGGAGACTGAGGGGTGGATGAACAGATTTGGGTATCGTCAGCGTAGAGATGGTAATGGAAGCCGTGGGAGGCTGACCCAGAGAGGAGGTGTAGATTGAAAATAAGAGGGGTCCAAGAACAGAGCCTTGGGGGACCCCAACAGAGAAGGAAAGAGGAGAGGAGGAAGTAGAATTGTACATAACGCTAAAGGTGCGGTTGGATAAGTAGGAAGATAACCAGTGAAGAGTCCAGTCACAGAGACCAAAGGCATGGAGTTTTTTGAGGAGGAGGGGATGGTCAACCGTATCAGAGGCAGCAGAAAGGTCCAGGAGTCCAGGAGAAGGAGTACAGAATAGTGTGCATTTGTATTGGGCGTTAGTAGATCGTTTGTCAGTTTTAGGAGAGCAGTTTCAGTGGAGTGTTGAGGCCGAAATCCAGACTGAAGGAGATCAAGTAGGCTATTCTCGGCAAGGTGGTTGCACAGTCGGTTGTAGACTAGACATTCAAGGAGTTTGGATAAAAAGGGGAGCAAGGAAATAGGGTGTAGGTTGTTAAGATCAATTGGGTCCAGTGATGGCTTAAGTATGAGGCTGACTAGTGCATGAGTGCAGGAGTAGAAATGAAGTTAGCCTTGAGAACTATCAAAGGGCAGATTTCAGCTTTATTGATTTTCTTCCAGGAACCGATCATTTTCCATTTGTTGGTTCAGACCTTCGTCCGGGGAATGTTACGTTTGCTTCCGCCCGTGAAGCCACCATTATGTCCTTTGGACTAAAATTTGGTGTTGGCAGTTTTGCAAAAACAGCCTTTTGAGCCTCTGGGGCAAGTTCCCCTGGTTCTTTTGATCAGAAAACTGGTCTTTTTGATTGGGATAACTTCGGCTAGAAGGGTATCGGAATTAGCAGCTCTTTCTTGTAAAGAGCCCTTCTTGATATTTCATCAAGATAGGGTGATTTTACGTCCACACCCAGGTTTTTTGCCCAAGGTGGTGTCCGCCTTTCATAGGAATCAGGACATTATACTACCTTCCTTTTTTCCAGATCCTCACTCAGAGGAGGGAAAGTTATTGCATTCTCTTGATGTAATGCATGCACTTAAGTTTTACTTACTGGAAACAGCTCAGATTTGTAAGACTGAGAGCTTGTTTGTGCTGCCAGAAGGCCCCAGAAAGGCCCCAGAAAGGGGTTGGCAGCATCTAAATCTATGATTTCTTTTTGGATTTGCTAGGTTATTACCCAGGCGTATGATCTAGTAGGGAAAGTTCCATCTTTTTCTGTAAAGGCACATTCTACCAGAGCACATTGTCATCAAGCCTCTATGGCTCAGATTTGCAAGGCCGCGACCTGGTCGTCGGTGCATACGTTCACTCGCTTCTATCGAATGGATGATGGGACCCAGGAGGAATCAGAATTTGGCCACAGTGTTCTGCAGGCAGTGGTGTAATCCTTTTTTGGGGTCAAATGATGGTATTTTTTGTTGTCCCCCTTCCCTCAGATGCATTGTTTGGGGACATCCAATATGTTATGATTAATGGCTCTGTGTCCCGTGATGTACGAAAATAAAAATGGATTTTTTAATACAGGCTTACCTGTAAAATCCATTTCTTGAAGTACAGTATGGGACACAGAGGTCCCTCCCCTCTTCTATGGGGTCCTTATTGCTTGCTAAAAAAGGAGGTACTTCCTGTGTGGGAGGGGTTATATAGGGGCAAGGACACTGGCAACCAATCATTTCTGATTGGTTGCCAGTGTCCTTAACCTAAAGGTGGCTATATAACCCATATGTTATGATTTATGGCTCTGTGTCCCGTGATGACCTTCAAGAAAGTGATTTTTCAGGTAAATCTGTATTAAAAAAATCTATTTTTTTAGCATTAATCACTGTAATAATGTCATTGGTCCCCAAAAAAGTTTCAGGTGTCCAATTTTGTCCACCGCAATATTGAACTCAGCGATCGGCGCCATTACAAGTAAAAAAATAAAAATATCCCATAGTTTGTAGATGCTATAACTTTTGAGCAAACCAATCACTATACGCTTATTGGGATTTATTTTTACCAAAAATATGTAGCAGAATACATATCGGCCTAAATTGATGAAGAAATTTGATTTTTACATTTTTTTTTATTGGATGTGTTTTAGAGCAGAAAGTAAAAAAATATTGTTTTTTTTTTTTTTTTCAAGCTTGACGGTCATTTTTTGTTTCTAGTGCAAAACATAAAAAACGCAGAGGTTATCAATATCAAATACCACAAAAGAAAGCTCTATTTGTGGGGAACAAAAAACATAGAATTTTTTCGGGTACAGCGTCACACGTTCGCGTCAGTTAAAATAACGCAGTGCCATATCGCAAAAAATGGCCTGGTCAGTAGGGGGTAAACCTTCCAGAGGTGAAGTGGTTAAGACTGTTAAGTCTACCTGATCAATTTCCTCAGGTGAGGTTTTCCAAAGGATCGGTACCACTTAATACAGTTAATTTAATAGTGACGTCAACTTTTTTATTTCCCATTTAAATTTCATCAGTGCCCTTGGTATGGGCTTAGGAGTTGATAAAGGCTACTCTATTTGGAAGCCAAAGTGCTGCAAGGACTTTCCTAATGAGGTCAGCATGTTTCCATTCTACCCTTACCACTAGTTGTTAGTAAGCCTCTCCGTTTCCACAATTGGCCAAAATCATAGCATACGCCAAAAACATACTGTGAATCTGTGCACACATTGATTTTCATTCCTTTCCCTATTATGCAAGCCTGCATTAGAGCCATCAGCTCTGCCACGTGGGCTGATTGATTTCCAGACAACTTGAAAATATCAACTTTACTAACAGCAGCATATGCTACAGCTGGGTGTCCCTCCCAGTGGCATTGTGTGTGTGTGTTGGGGGGGGGGGGAGGGGTCAGCCGCTGCGGTCGCCCTGGGCGCAACATTCAGAGTAGCAGAAATTCATCTCGTGCCATCCTGAGCATGGGTGGACTGTGGTGAAATCAGTTGATCCACACATATGGAATTTGATTCATTGTAAAAACGGCCATATTGAGCCGAGATTTTACCACATGTGTATGAAATCTCAGGCGTCCGAACGTATGTACTGATACATGTTATATGTTCATTGTCTTTTGTGTTGTTTTGTGTTATTTGTTTGTTTGTTTTATACTCAGGGCAATTTGTATCAGTGGCTTGCTGAGTATCCACCATGGCTATATTGTATTGTAGCCTCTCATGAGATTTGTGATGCAGTTCAATATAATTTTTCATTTTTATCAATAAGTGCAATTTAATAACCCCAGCACATTCCTTTGTATTACTCATTTGGCCATCGGTTCTCCTCTTCTCTTAGAGGAGGTCAGGTATTTTGATTGCAGTTTATGGGCTAGACTAGAGTGACACTACCTCAATAGGTATATGGTGCTCTTTTTTTGGGTATTTATAGCATTGACTATATCATTTGTAGCCTTACTTTGGAGTTGTTGTAAATGTTGGCTGGCTGCAGTGTATTCAAGAAATCTGTGCTCAGGTAGTGTGCAGTGTGCAGGTTAGACATAATACAATACTGGTCACTGGAACCTTCCCTCTGTCTTGTCTCACTTGTTACTCTTTTTTCTATAGCTGCTTAATCTAAGCTGCAAACTGCCTGAACACACTGATAAGCAGTGGCGTACCTAGAGCATTTGGCACCCGGGGCAGATCCTATATCTGGCACCCTCCTCCCCCAACTTTAAAATGTAAAAACACCCACAAAAAATTGAAATGTTTTCAAGAATATTTGCACACATTTCACAGCCCCCCCCCCATCACAGTGCCCCTTGCAGTCTGCCCCCCCCCCCCCCCGTCTCTCTAATCACAGTTCCCCCTTTTGCACTCTCTGCCTCCCCTGCACAGTCCTACCTTTGGCATAAACAGATAGCTAATATTATTAGCAATGTGTTTAAGTAAGAGATTGGAGACTTGCTAAAGGAGATTGTCAGAGACTGCGGACATGATACAAGAGATCCATAAAAGAATATTGCAGCGCTGAAAATATCAACAAATAAAATAAGTGTTCTCAAATAAATGGTATGAATAATATGACGTTTCTTGTAACGAAAGTTCATATAAAAGATGTGACAATATTAGGTGGGTGTGATCCAGTGAACCAGTAGAATCAAACGATGAGAAGGACAAAAAAGGTAATCTCCAATGTTGGCATCAATAACAAGTGAAGTGCCAACTCACCAGAACCAGATGCTGTCTAGATTATAGGACAGCAAACGAGTGTTATGCGACCAGTCTCAGGATTTCCAGGGCATCAGTCCAGTCAGCAACCTCCGGCCTCATGGGTAACTTCCAGTGCGGTGATCAGCTCAGCACATCATGCAACGGTTAATTTTGCAAAAAGAATGGAAGAGGCTCATGGTGCAGTATGAAATAAAATCAGTTTAATAAAAAATTCTATATCGTGTATCACTGGTACAAAGTGCAGTGTACATAAGATAAAAAGAAAAAGAAATAATGGTAAAAAAGAACTCACATACAAAGCCACCACTAAAGGAAAAGTGATGGCTGGGACCTTAAGTGTTTGAGATAACAAGCTCTACGGCCGTTTCGCGTCCAACGGGTCCTCAGGAGCTCATAGCCCATTTATTTGAGAACACTTATTTTATTTGTTGATATTTTCAGCGTTGCAATATTCTTTTATGGTTCTATTCTTGTGTATGTATATTTTACACTTCCTTTGCTAGCTGCTGTTTTTTTTATCATTAGCGCTGATTCATTTTTTTATATCACCTATATGATACAAGAGATGGTCAGAGACTACGGACCTGATACAGGAGATGGTCAGAGACTGCAGACATGATACAGGAGATGGTCAGAGACTGCAGACATGATACAGGAGATGGTCAGAGACTGCAGACATGATACAGGAGATGGTCAGAGACTGCAGACATGATACAGGAGATGGTCAGAGACTGCAGACATGATACAGGAGATGGTCAGAGACTGAGGACATGATACAGGAGATGGTCAGAGACTGAGGACATGATACAAGAGATGGTCAGAGACTGCAGACGTGATACAAGAGATGGTCAGAGACTGCGGAAATTATACAAGATGTGATCAGAGACTGCAGACATGATACAAGATATGATCAAAGAATGCAGACATGATACAAGAGATGGTCAGAGACTGCGGACATGATACAAGAGATGGTCAGAGACTGAGGACATGATACAAGAGATGGTCAGAGACTGAGGACATGATACAAGAGATGGTCAGAGACTGAGGACATGATACAAGAGATGGACAGAGACTGAGGATGTGATACAAGAGAAGGTCAGAGATTGCAGACATAATAGAAGATAGAAGAGCACTAGGGGGGCCGTAGAGCACAGGGGAAGCAGAGAGCACTGGAGGAGCTGAAAGGCAGGGGGCAATGGGGGGGACTGGAGAGCACTGGGGGCGGGGGGGGACTGGAGAGCAATGGGGGGGGCGGGCAGGGAAAACCAGAGGGATGTAGAGCACGGGGGAGGGGGGAAACTGGAGATCAGTGGGGGGAACTGGAAATCACTGAGGGGGGAGCCAGGGAGCACAGGGGGGTGGATAGCACTAGGGCAGCAAGAGAGCATAGGGGGGGAGAGGAAAAGCACTGTGGGGAGCTGAAGAGCATCGGGGGGGGGGGCTTAGAGCACTGAGGGGGTTAAGAGCACTGGGGGGGTTAAGAGCACTGAGGGGGGGTTAAGAGCACTGAGGGGGGTTAAGAGCACTGGGGGGGGGGGGGTTAAGAGCACCAGGGGGGTTAAGAGCACTGAGGGGGGGGTTAAGAGGACTGGGGGGTAAGAGCACTGAGGGGGGGTGGTTAAGAGCACTGAGGGGGGCTTAAGAGCACTGAAGGCGGGTTAAGAGCACTGGGGGGGAGCACTGGGGGGCCAGCAAAAGAAGTTGTATAGGAGGGGGATGGGGCAGCTGCATATGGAGGAATTGATCTTTCCCTATTCTTCCTGCAGCCGCTGAATGCCTGCAGGAGGGAGAGGAGAATCAGGCATTCAGTGGCTGCAGGAGGAATAGGGAAAGATCAATTCCTCCATATGCAGCTGCCCCATCCACCTCCTATACAACAAACACACACTCAGGCACTCACCATCTTCCCACCGCACCCCCCCCCCCCGCGAGCAGCGTGGACTGAAGGAGCTGCCACTACAGCTGCCTTCACACTGAGATGCAGGCAGGACACCGACCTGACAACCCCCCAGTGTGTGGCACCCGGGGCGGGCCGCCCCCCCCCCCCCCCCCCGCACCCCCCCTTGGTACGCCACTGCTGATAAGATTACTTGAAGATGCTGCAGCCAGCCGGCCTTCCATGTGACCAGTGACAGTGACACATGGCTGCTGACGATCTTAAGTTTTTTCTCTTCAGCTATTTAGCTAGAGTCCTGTATGTGCTGCAGGATTTGTTTAAAATTGCCTGTGGAGGATTTACTGCTGGTTCAGACTAGCAGCTTTACAGACTCATTAGCTGTAGTCTTACAAACAATCAACTGCTCAAGTTTAGTGGAGTCCTCCACTAATCTTGAGCAGTTGATTGTTTGTAAGACACTTTTTATTTTGGAAACTGGAAGTGCTAATGCCTTCTGTCACTTGAGTGTACTTTGCAAGAAGTATTACTGACTTTATCTTGCAGAGCTGGTTTAATAGAGTGGAGCAGCCTTGCAATATTATACACTTTTACACAGGGTTCAAGCATACATGCAGTCCCTGACCATCTCCTGTAGCAAGTCTGAGGTCTCTGACCATCTCCTTTAGTATGTCTGCAGTCTCTTTTCGACTCCTGTAGCATGCCTGCAGTCTTTGACCAGCTCCCATAATATGTCCGCAGTCTCTGACCATCTCCTTTAGAATCTCTGCACTATTTAACCATCTCCTATAGAATCTCTGCAGTCTCTGGCCTTCTCCTGTAGTATGTCTACATTTGACCATCTCCTGTAGTATGTCTGCAATCTCTGACTGTCTCCTGTAGTATTCCTGCCTTCTCGGACTGTCTCTTGTATGTCTAGCACTAAATATTCACAGCCCTTATGTCAGGGTTATTATTGACTGCCTGCTCTGCTGTATATAATAGCTCCTTATTATTTATAGCCTGAGCCTCTGATTGGCTGCCCACATTTATTATTAGTTGAGTCTGAGAAGATATCTCTTTGACTAATGTAGTCAGAGATATCTCAGAATTAACCAATAATAAAAGGCTGTGGGCAGCCAATCAGAGGCTCAGGCTGTGAGTGGAGGAACCCTTTTGTGTTTCCATGGCCACAGCAAGCATGCAGCAGTAGAGCAGGCATAACAGTCCCTGGGCCCCCATTCTTCGCTAAGGACCACCAGTATAATATACAGATATACATTATATTCTTCCCATCGCATATTCATTAAATAATAATACATATATAATATATTTATTATATAAACTACAAAGACATATATATGTATGAATAATGCTAAAGTGTACTATTGGGGGTTTAAAACTGTACTAGTGGAAGGGACTCAAGGTGCAAAATACTTGCTTTCCCTCAGGCACTGACAACCCACGCAATGCCACTGGTCCCTCCTGAAGGTACAGTAATACCAGGGCCCAGCTACAAAAAAAACAGTGAAGTCGGCATCTTTGGTGGGGGAGTCTTTCACCCACTCTGCTTCCTCGTAGTGACCTCGCATTTACTCACTGTAATCATTACTTCCTATTTCCCAACTTCCATGTTGTTTTTTTTTTTTTTTGTTGTTTTTTTCAAAAGAGTAGCTGTGGATGTAAGGTGCTACATCTTTTCAATATAATATTCTCTAGTGCTAGGAGGGCCAATTTATATTTGGTAAGCTTTATTGCTGAAATGTATAAGACAGCAAGTACTTCATAGGGAACAGAACTAACTAACTGATTTCCCAAATTGTATACACTGTTTGCATTAGTGATTTAAAAGATGCTGCTACTGCCCTCAGACAGAGGACCGTAGCAATATGCCCAAAGATCCAGGAGCCCCTTGACTATTTTCAATAAATATGCCCTCGGATGGGGGACAGTACATAGAAATTCCTTAATCTCTGAGAGAGTCCAGGGTACAGGGTACATGGTGAGTCACCCTCCCTGTAGTTCTCCATGTGTTGTTAGGTACTTCTTGGTCCCGTACCAGACAGATATCTATATCTTCCTGTACATGTGAGCAATGCCAATCTATTAGGGTTTGGGATACTCTTAGAGGCCCCCTTTGTTTAGGATGGGACACTCTTTTAAGGAGCATAAATCCTAGAAGGGTGGGATTTGTTGTCCACTGATATTCTAGAACACTGGCGTTGAGTGTCGGTATCTAATTTGAGGTAGGATAAGATGGCTTGTTTCTTGGAATAGCTCCTGGCGTTCTTGGCTGAAAAGGGGCATATACAGTATTCCCTGACTCACAGCCATTTCAATTTGGTAAGGGGACTGTAAAATGTGCTCTGTTTGAGGTGTGTGGCTTCCAATGAAGGACAGCTATTTCTTGAAATAAGAGTTTACTACAATAGGGAAATAAATATAATATAGCTACAGATACGGAAATGGGGTAAAACAATGGATAGGGAGATGGGAAAGAGAAATAGTAAATAGGGGGTCTGTCTTCTGTCCCACACACATCCTTACTGAATCTCTCAGGCCAGGGTCCTTTTTATCCAGACTTGAGACCCACACCCAAGCTGGGGTGGGTTTTTAATCACAATCATTGAAGACAGTTGGACAACCAGTCATAAAAGGTTTGTTTTTCTCCCAGGCTCGATTTTAAGTTCCTTTGAGCAGATAATTACACAGGATGTCCATCCAGTTCATCACCCCTCACGCACTATGCTGGCAAGGTGTTAGGGGGCAGTTGAATATCCTCGGAAGTCCCACTGGTTAGATAAGGACCTTGTGCACTGTTCTAGTCCTGTTTACTGCAGACTGGCTGTGAACACGGTCATCTGCCTTAAATCAAAGTTCTTTCAAAGCTATGTTGTACAAGCCATATTGTTCTCATGCTCCATCTGCATTAATATCAATTTTTTTAAAGAATTACATCTCCTCCTATTGTGCCTGATTGGCACACAAACATTTGCCACAAGATGCAAAAAAGTTGATATTGGTCTTGTTCCAATCCTTATGATCTGGCATGAAAGCATTTTGCTGATGTTGACCTCATGGCCAATATGATTGATCGTGGACTTAGTCTTTCTTATCGGGAACCCATACATTTCACATTCATTTACAATTCTTCATGGATGTAAATACTATGTCCCTATCTCCCTCCTAAAAAACCACACCAATATTATATATATATATATATATATATATATATATATATATGTATATATATATTCACCATGCAATATACTAACATTCTCAGTGCATAGTTAAATAATATACATAACAACAGTAAATCTAATATACTCCCAAATTATGCTATCAGACAAAGAGGGGAAATTATAGATGGGTACCAAAACCAGCTATAACAGTGCAATTCTCTTTAAAGATGGGGAAAAAAACATCAAGGCATCACATATGACATTCCAGTACTTCCTTTGAGTATGCCAACAACCAGGCCCATGGTACACCTGTCCAGCGTGCTGGAAAGTTTTGTGATCTGCTTCTGTGAATTTTGCACTACCCAAAAGAGCAAGTTAGTTACTGCAAGAGACAACTGGACATATCAAAGTATTGACCACTAGCACTAAGCTCTTTGATTAAGGCCTATAAACGCATTTAAAATCTCCCTCCTTCCTTCTACTTTCACCCACGTATTTAATTAAAAGTGCAAGTAAGATTAAGAGTAGAATACAAACTTCCCAGCCATTTTTCCTGGTCCCCTAAATACCCCTTAACTACTTCCGACCACTCGCCATAGTTTTACTGCGGCAGGCAGCCCCTCCTGCGCGAACGAATGTACAAACCTGTTTCCAAAAAGGTTGGGACACTGTACAAATTGTGAATAAAAACAGAATGCAATGATGTGAAGTTTCAAATTTCAATATTTTATTCAGAATACAACATACTGTAGATGACATATCAAATGTTTAAGCTGAGAAAATGTATAATTTTAAGGTAAAAATAAGTTGATTTTAAATTTCATGGCATCAACACATCTCAAAAAAGTTGGGACAAGGCCATGTTTACCACTGTGTGGCATCCCCTCTTCTTTTTATAACAGTCTGCAAATGTCTGGGGACTGAGGAGACAAGTTGCACAAGTTTAGGAATAGGAATGTTGTCCCATTCTTGTCTAATACAGGCTTCTAGTAGGGATGATCGAACGGTTCGGGTCCACCATCGGTTCGGCCCGAACATTGGGTGTTCGAGGTTCGGCCGAATTTAGAACTTTTTGCCCAAAAAGTTCGGAATTCGGCAACCAGAACCGCCCAAAATGCAATGCTTCAGGAAATGGGCTTTAAAAGCCCGTGATTGGACCAGAACCATTAGCAAAAGCCAATTCAGGGGGCAGGAGAATGCTAGGAATGTGATTGGAGTGACTAGGGGGTCCCTAGACCAATCATTAGTGAATACGCCCCCCCAGTATATAAGATCGCCCCCGCCATATTCCTAGCATTGTTATACTGGACATGGAAGAGAGTGGAAGCAGTTCTGTTAATTTTACTTTAAAAGTGTCATTTAGCTATTTTTAGTGTGAGGAAAGGGATATCTAGTGTAGTTAGAGTGCTCCTTTACACTTAAGTTAGCTTCAAAAATTGAGTTTCTGTAGGGAAAGTGTTAAGTGTAAGGGGACCGTAGTGTAGTGTAGGGTTAACTGGCAGTGACTGCTATGGCAGGGTGACAAAACCCTTCCATAGCAGGGTGACCGCTATAGAGAAAAGATAATTTTTCTGAATAGCTTCAGCACACCCATATGGCTTCTCACCAGCCAAGCATTTTTTATGCTGCAGGGGCTGCCACTGCCAGTGCTTTTTTGAGGACATGTTTGATGTCAGACATGACATCTGAACATGTGTATAGGGGGTATATATAGACATATATGTCTGTATATATACCCCTAGACATATATAGGTGTGATAGTAGCAGAAATAAATGCTTGCGCTAATGAAATCATTTACAGTAATATATTTCTGCTACTATCACACCTATATATGTCTAGGGGTATATATTCAGACATATATGTGTATATATACCCCCTATACACATGTTCAGATGTTTTGCCTGCCTCAAAAGAACCCAAAAAAATGCCAGAAAAACGCTAGCGTCAAAAAAAAAAATGCCCAGGTGTGTTTTTGCTGGCATTTTTTGGGGGGTTTTGGAGGCAGGCAAAACATCTGAACATGTGTATAGGGGGTATATTTAGACATATATGTCTGAATATATACCCCTAGACATATATAGGTGTGATAGTAGCAGAAATAAATGCTTGCGCTAATGAAATCATTTACAGTAATATATTTCTGCTACTATCACACCTATATATGTCTAGGGGTATATATTCAGACATATATGTGTATATATACCCCCTATACACATGTTCAGATGTTTTGCCTGCCTCAAAAGAACCCAAAAAAATGCCAAAAAAACGCTAGCGTCAAAAAAAAAAAATGCCCAGGTGTGTTTTTGCTGGCATTTTTTGGGGGGTTTTGGAGGCAGGCAAAACATCTGAACATGTGTATAGGGGGTATATATAGACATATATGTCTGTATATATACCCCCTAGACATATATAAGTGTGATAGTAGCAGAAATAAATGCTTGCGCTAATGAAATCATTTACAGTAATATATTTCTGCTACTATCACACCTATATCTGTCTAGGGGTATATATTCAGACATATATGTGTATATATACCCCCTATACACATGTTCAGATGTTTTGCCTGCCTCAAAAGAACCCAAAAAAATGCCAAAAAAACGCTAGCGTCAAAAAAAAAATGCCCAGGTGTGTTTTTGCTGGCATTTTTTGGGGGGGTTTTTGGTACCACTATACACAAGTTCAGATGTTTTTCCTGACTGCAAAGATCCCAAAAAAATTACAGGAGCGGAGCCAACCCCCTGTCAGAAAGTTTTCTAATACAAACAATCCTTTTTTTTCTGGTTCTGGACATGCTACAGAGCTGAAACTTCACAGGTACACCTTTTAGACCCCCCAGACACAAAATCACACAAAAAAAAGTTCTTAAAAATTGTCATTTTTGATAAAAAAAGCCAATTATTGAAAAAAAAAAAGAGATTTTTTGATTTTTACTTTGGATTTCGTATCTGGGGGTCTAAAAAGTGTACATGTGAAGTTTCAGCTCTGTAGCATGTCCAGAACCAGAAAAAAAAAGATTGTTTGTATTAGAAAACTTTCTGACAGGGGGTTTGCTTCGCTCCTGTAACACCTTGCCCGTTTAATAGAAGGCATTTTTTTGGGATCTTTGCAGTCAGGAAAAACATCTGAACTTGTGTATAGTGGTACTGTGCACAAGTTCTGATGTTTTGCCTGCCTCCAAAAACCCCCAAAAAATGCCAGCAAAAACACACCTGGGCATTTTTTTTTTGACGCTAGCGTTTTTTTTTGGCATTTTTTGGGGTTCTTTTGAGGCAGGCAAAACATCTGAACTTGTGTATAGTGGTATATATACACACATACATATATTTATATACACACCTAGACATATATAGGTGTGATAGTAGCAGAAATATATTACTGTAAATGATTTCATTAGCGCAAGCATATATTTCTGCTACTATCACACCTATATATGTCTAGGTGTGTATATAAATATATGGATGTGTGTATATACACCACTATACACAAGTTCAGATGTTTTGCCTGCCTCAAAAGAACCCCAAAAAATGGCAAAAAAAAAATGCCCAGGTGTGTTTTTGCTGGCATTTTTTTGGGGTTTTTGGAGGCAGGCAAAACTTAAGAACTTGTGCACAGTACCACTATACACAAGTTCAGATGTTTTTCCTGACTGCAAAGATCCCAAAAAAATGCCCTCTATTAAACCGGCAAGGTGTTACAGGAGCGAAGCAAACCCCCTATCAGAAAGTTTTCTAATACAAACGATTTTTTTTCTGGTTCTGGACATGCTACAGAGCTGAAACTTCACATGCACACTTTTTAGACCCCCCAGATCTGAAATCCAAAGTAAAAATCAAAAAATCTCTTTTTTTTTAAAATTTTTTCAATAATTGGCTTTTTTATCAAAAATGACAATTTTTAAGAACTTTTTTTGTGTGATTAATAGTTAATGGGGCATGACCCAGAACCCTAGGCACTTTTTAGGGGCATTTATTGGGTTTTAGGGCTTCAAAAATGGTGTTTTTTGATTACCGAAGTTCGGGTCCCATTGATTTCAATGGGGTTCTGAAATCCGAACCGAACTTTTGGAAAATTCGGGTGTTCTGGTCGAACCGAACTTTTCAAAAGTTCGATCATCCTTAGCTTCTAGTTGCTCAACTGTCTTAGGTCTTCTTTGTCGCATCTTCCTCTTTATGATGTGCCAAATGTTTTCTATGGGTGAAAGATCTGGACTGCCGGCTGGCCATTTCAGTACCCGGATCCTTCTTCTATGCAGCCATGATGCTGTAATTGATGCAGTATGTGGTCTGGCATTGTCATGTTGGAAAATGCAAGTTCTTCCGTGCAGGAGACAACATCTGGATGGGAGCATATGTTGTTTGAGAAATTGGATATACCTTTCAGCATTGATGGTGCCTTTCCAGATGTGTAAGCTGCCCATGCCACATGCACTCATGCCATACCATCAGAGATACAGGCTTCTGAACTGAGCGCTGATAACAACTTGGGTTGTCCTTGTCCTCTTTAGTCGACATGGCTTCCCAGTTTTCTAAAAAGAACTTCAAATTTTGATTTGTCTGACCACAGAACAGTTTTCCACTTTGCCACAGTCCATTTTAAATGAGCCTTGGCCCAGGCCAAGGGACAGGCAGCGGGGACTCCGATACACGGGGCAGGTGACTCCAATCGCCGCCTGCCATCCGCGATCGTTACCCGCTGAGAGAGAAGGACGGTTAGCTATTGTAAACACAGCTGACCGTTCTTCTCTCTGGAATGATCACAGAGCACCTTTAGCCCCGTCCCCGAGGGAGTGGCTTGTTGCATGGATATCCTCTTCACTTCTTGCGCCCTGAGCCTGCTCCAACCCGTCTGACACTATTAGTTCTGTCATGGTGAATAATTGAGACCACAAGTATTGCAGTGAATAATCAATTTACTGCTTTTGACTTTTGATGAAGAACAAGAATATGCAAACAGAATCAGAAATAACACAAATGTTGCTACCGAGATAGATCCTGAATT
The DNA here is from genome assembly GCF_965119305.1 of Pelophylax lessonae. NCBI lineage: Eukaryota > Metazoa > Chordata > Amphibia > Anura > Ranidae > Pelophylax > Pelophylax lessonae. The sequence continues at coordinate 130,476,560 of NC_138777.1, forward strand.
CCCAACCAAGGATTTAGGTCTTTTAGTTCAGCACTCAGGATCCAGAACACAGGCCACACATACATATAAACAAATAAATGTGTATGTATGCTAGAGGATTGCGTTCAGCAACAATAACAATACTTTAAATAATCTGGTGTAATTAGAGAGTGACCACCGATAAAAGTGGCTACACTTGGTAGCTTTAATGCAAAGTAGGCAATATAACAATATTAGAACAACTATCAGAGTGCACTCTGTGTACTAACGGGGGCCCCATTTATGATGAATTGCAATAGTCTCCTGGAGAGTGAGGCCTCACGTGTCTTCGCCGGCAAGGAATTCCCAACAATCCGATCAAAGTATTTGCAATCTAATAAAGGAAGAATGATGAACTGTATTCCCCAAGGCAATCAATAGTTGTAATCCACAGAGAAGCAAATGTAATAAATCCTAATGCGTCACAACAGGTTAACAACCTGTGACTGGATAAAGGGCTTAAGGCCTAGTTCACCCACCTCACACTATATGTACGTATATCTGCAGTGTCCAGTGGTTTGCTGAATGTTAGTATGGCCTTATGAAAGTATGCAGTTTAGTTGTACTGCCCTGATTCAGCCTATGTCTGTGTTTAATGGAGATGTAGATACTGGATGCCTCTCACCCAAACCGGGAGCTCCGCTCTCCTTTCTGACCAGGCCCTGCTCCTCTGAGTGTCCGTCTGCCTGTCAGCAACCTTCCGCTCGGCCGCGCCACCAAGACTCCTCCGCTCACCCCCATCGCCGGCTTCACTCCGGTGTCTGCCACTAGGCCTCAGCCTAAGTTCCTGCTATCCGCAGCAGCTATTCCCCTTCTTTTCAGTACCCTGTCCTCGAGGCGAGAGCTAAGTGGAGTCCTGCCTCCCTTTATATAGACACTTCCAGCAAGCTCCGTGCGTCCTATTGCTCCCTGGGAGAAGGGTCTCTCTCTCTCTGCAGTCTATGATCATGGTTCCTCCCGTACTACATCTCCCATAATGCCAAAGTCACTGTCTTTGCAGAACTTTAATGACAATAACAGTTTAAACAATACCAGCTGTGCGACCTGGCTACATCCTCCCCCCACTTGAACATCTTTGATCCTCCAAAGATAAGGAGATTCTTCTCCGGAAAAAGGTAAAGGCTGACCAATATGAAAAGTCTTAATCAACCATCTAAAATAGCATTATTGTAGCTAAAACTAATGAAAAAAAAATCACTATCTAGTACTTTACTGTACACACTACTAAATAGGTCTGGGTCACTCTCACAGAAGGCTAGCAAAAAGTCAGCAGCCAATTTAATAGTGTCAGTGAGCGGAATAGAACTTTCTCCTTGATAGTCATCAATAGAGGGAATGATCAATGATATAGACTGTTGTGCCGTAGATATTTGTTCTTCAGAACTTTCCCCCAAGGTACTATAGGTCAGTCTTTTGGGAGGATAAATCTCTCTCTGTAGTCATGTGGATATTCCACTATTATTCTCGATAACACTTTCCTCTGCCGAAGACTCAGGATCCACTGACACTTCTTGTCTATCTTCAAAAAAGTCCATTTCCTCAGAAGATAAAAATGTTTCGGGGGCCTTGGCTCCCATAAAGTTCTTCAAATCTAGATGAGGTAGAACCCACAGAAACATTGTCAGTAGTTTATGGATCCTCAGGGACCAATACATGCTCCTCTCCTGTCTGTCTTGGTTCCACACTTTTCACAGGGGAACTGTGTCCCTGACTGAACTCTCTTTTGGGGACAGGGGCATGGGTCCACTCAGCAGCAGGGGAAAATCATTTGGGAGAAAATCCCTCACAGGACGGCCACCACTAGTCAAAAATGACACTTTCATCGTTGCTATCCCCTTCTTCCTCCATTATATTTTCAGACTTTGGACTGGAACTTCTGTACGGCCGAGATCGTAGCCTAGAGGTCCTAGGGGCACTCTCCTCTTCATCCCCTCCAGACGAGGATCTGACTGCTTCAGAAATAGGCAATAGGTGGTTCCTGTACCAAGTCTTAAGAGGTCCCACTTTACCCTGAGGGTGAATTTGATAGACGGGTAACCCGAAAGTTTCCTGTGAATGACAAAGCGCTAGCGATCAGCCAACTTGTGCTTCCCCGGCACTCCCAGATTCCTCAGAAGCACTTTATCACTGGGCTGCAGATCTTGCACTTTCAGATCAAAATTCTTCTTATTCCATTGCTCTCTACCTGCAGAAGCTTCCATTGCCTTATCGTGAGCCAATTTCAAATTTCATCGAAGTCTGTCGACATTACTCTTGTAGGAGGCCTGCGAGGTATGATCCACAGAGGTACCAAAAGCCAGGTTGACAGGCAGTCTAGCTTCCCTTCCAAACATAAGGAAATATGGGGAAACCCCTTGCAGTCGTTAACAGTACTGTTGTAGGCATGAATTAGCACTGGGACATATTCGCTCCATTTCTGCTTCTTCTCAAGAGGTAGTGTCCCCAGCATATTCAACAAGGTTCTATTGAATCTCTCTGGCTGAGGATCCCCCTGAGGTTGATAGGGAGTCGTTCTGGATTTTTGTATACTCAGCAGCCCACACAGCTTTTTTCATTAACTTGCTTTCAAAGTCTCTTCCCTGATCAGAATGCAGTCTGTGGCAAACCATAGTGGACAAAGAACTTTTCAACTAATACCTTGGCCACTGTACTAGCCTTCTGATCCCTGATTGGAAAAGCCGCAGCGTATCGGTTGAAATGGTCGGTCACTACTAAAATATTTCCAGGCCCACCCAAATCAGGTTCGAGATACAGGAAGTCGATACACACCAACTCCATGGGACCATGACTCCGTAGATGACCCATGGCAGCTGCTCGATGTGAAAAGTCTTCCTCTGGATGCAGCGTATACATGAGTGGCAATAGGCTTCCACTTGCTTCCTCATAAAGGGCCAGTAGAATCTGTCCCTGACCAACTGAAAGGTCCTGTCAGGTCATAAATGTCCATGGGAGTCATGTAAAGCTGTAAGGACAGTCAACCTATACTTTTCCGGCAGGAATAGCTGACACACTCCATCAGACTCTTCTACAGCATTTACTCGGTAAATCACTCCATCCCTTAGCTTCATCCGGTCCCAATCTCGATGGACTACTTTGGCCCCCACTACAGGACTCTCCACTAAGAGTTTAGGATTCTTGGCCTTCAAAGCTTTTTGTATTACTGCTCCCAAGGGATCTTCTCTCACATCCTCTTTAGATAACTGAGGAAGTTCTTCGCTTCTCACTTGTGTCAGGTCACAATAACACTTGGGCACCCCTGAAGGGGAAATTCAAGCTACTTCAGCCCCCATGGCTCTCTTCAGACGATACTCGACTCCTTGACAAGTAGCTTGTACTCCCTCAGAAGTGAGATGCACTCATTCTTGTTCTTTGTTCTCAGCAGGATGAGGCCGTCTGGACAAGGCATCGGCATCTAAATTTCCTTTGCCAGGCCGATACTTCAAGCTGAACTGGAACTCAGAAAGAGCAGCTAACCACCTGTGGCCAGTGGCATCCAACTTGGCAGTCATCAGGAGGTACGTCAAGGGGTTATTAACGGTTTTGACCACGAAGTAAGCCCCGTAGAGGTAATCCCTCAGCTTGTCCACTACAGCCCACTTGAGCACCAGAAACTCCAACTTATGGATGGGGTAATTCTTCTCTGAGGGGGACAAACTGCGACAAATATAAGCAATGGGTCGCAGTCTTCCTTCAGCTTCCTGATATGGGACTCCTCCTAGAGCATCTCTACTGGCATCCACATGCAACTCGTATGGTTTTGCTGGATCTGCGTAGGCCAAGACTGGAGCCTTAGTGAGGCTCTCCTTTAACTTCCAGAAGGCTTGTTCACACTTGACATCCCACTGGGCTTGGATAGACTCTCTAGATCCTCTAGGCCCTTTCCTGAGTGTCTCTGTCTTCCGAGGAGTCGGCCCTTCTTCTTCAGTTTCCCTCTTCAACAGCTCATTCAAAGGACCAGCTATCTGAGAGAAGTTCTTCACAAACCTCCGGTAGTAAGAACAAAAGCCCAAAAAGGACCCCAACTCGGTCAGATTGGTAGGCCTAGGCCAGGTAGTAACAGCTTCCAACTTCTTCGGATCAGTGGATACTCCAGCAGCAGACACCACTTGTCCTAGTTAGGTGACAGAGGTCTGATAGAATTGACATTTCTCCAGGGACAACTTTAGAGCCTCTGAAACACATTCTCCAAGCGAGCTTCATGCTCCTCCAAGGTCTTCCCAAAGACAATGATGTCATCAAGGTAGACTAAGACTTCAATTAAGTGCATGTCTCCCACTGTATTCTCCATGAGCCTCTGAAAGGTTGCCGGGGCCCCTGCCAATCCTTGGGGCATCCGATTGAACTCAAAGAAGCCTAAAGGGCTGATGAAAGCAGTCTTTTCTCTGTCATCAGGATGCATGTGTATTTGATAGTACCCGCTCTTCAGATCAAAGACGCTGAACCATTTGGCTACTGACAGACACTGCAAAGCATCTTCTATCTGGGGAGTGGTGTATTGATCCGTAATGGTTCGACGGTTCGAAGTACGGTAGTCAATACACATCTGAATGGTCCCATTCTTTTTTCGAACCACCACAATGGGGGAAGCATAGGGACTACGGGACTCCCGTATAACACCTGACCTCTTCAGTTCTGCCAACTGTTCCCGGAGATCTTCTAGGTCACACAGAGGTATTCTTCGAGCTCTCTCTCAGAAGGCAGAAGGGCTTGTCCTCACTGAGGCGAATCCGATGTTGGGCACTTTTAGTACAACCCACATCGTAATCATTTCTGGAAAATAATTTCTCCCACCGAGACAACTGGGTCTTCACTCGCTCCCCCCACTTGAAGGGGACTGCCGGGCGAGCAGGGGAAGTACCCTGTGAGTCATTCTCCCTATTCTTCTCTTCCTTCAAGTCAGAAGGGGTAAGTGGGGAAGCAGCACTCACATGTCCTAACACCATCCTGGGCTTCAGATGTACTGGCTGAGTGGTAACATTTATAACGCTAACAGGAATCTTCCCACCACTCTTCTGTAGCACTTTAGTCAGGACCACTTCCGGCACTAGTTCAATCCCACTATCCTCTGCCAACAAATCCCCTTCCACTATCACAAAAGGCCCCGGTTGATCCCATGAAAACTTCACTACAGCCTTCATGCAGGTTCTCTCTCCCGGGTGCAACACCCGCTCTTTGGTGTCCAACCTCCAGAGCTTCCCCACTTCTTCAACTTGTGTCTTCTGCTCCTGAAGGACTCGCTGGAAAGCTGCCCTTAGCTTAGGATGTACCTCCTCCTCAATAGACCCTTGAGCCACTAAAGGGATGGGCATCCGTCAAACCAAATCCGTGTTGGTGCCGACTATCAAAGAGTTCTGTTTAGCACCTGGGGGTCGAGGGCACACCACAGCCAAAGTGTCAAACACTTCCATCTTCGCCCCTTTTGTTGGCTGGAATGATATCTTAACGGGAATATACCCGTCATAAGGGAACTTTTGGGTCCCTAAACCCCAGATCTGCAGTTCTTGTAGCTTACACAGAGGGATGTGTTTCAAGTGATTCCGGTAAAAGTCATTGTACAGCAATGTCACTTGGGCGCCTGTGTCCAACAAGGCCTTAGTATAAATACCTTCCATTAGCAGGGTACCACTGGGGATGGCCCCACTAAATTCTTGGGTACCGCCTCCCTGTGGGGCTGAAATAATCTTCAGCAGACCTTGTTACTGAAGCTTTCAACCTTCTGAGGTTTGGCTCTTACAGGAAGCTTGATGGTTTGCACCTTGACAGATTTAGTCTTTGGGGTTCTAGACTCCTTCTGCTGGAGAGGAGTGGAGGTACCGACCCCCTGTGTCTCTCTGCCCGACTCGGGGGATCCCCACAAAAGTATAGAGGTGTCGGGGGTAGATGGGGAGGCACATCACATCTCTTTGTGACCGTAATTAACCGGATAACTGCTGGAGCTCAGGCTTTTAGCTGTACTCTCAATTGGCTCCTTCGGTGAGGTCCCATAAAGTTTTCCGCCTTCTTGTTGAGGAAGAACTTCTGTATAGCCTTCAATAACCCTTCCACGGTCTCAGGACTAAATCCCTGCTTCAGTCATTGGGCCCTAAAATGCCCCTTCTTTCCACAGGCAAAGCACCCCCTATCCCGAGGGGAGAAAAGATTGGATCCCTTAAACGACTTCCGCACCTCAGGAACTTTCCCTTGCCATGACCTGCATCAAAGTCTGGCACATTTGTGTTTGAGCTTGAGCTACTTACAGCATTAAGTCAGTGGACGTTGAACCCTCCTTGACTTTCCTCCTCTCGGGAACTTCCTCAGGATGGTTTGACTCCACTTCAGTTTCGCTCTCATCATCTGAAAGGTTATTTTCCACGCGTAGCAACCGGGCTGAAGCTTTTTCTTTTTTCGATTCATTATTTAATGGCTTTTTCCTCCCGGACTTCCGCATAAGTTCCGAATAAGTGGGAGTATGAATCCTTGACCCCCTCTAAGTAATAATTTCAAGACAATCTGGGGATTGGGCCGGGCACCCTGCAATACTTGATCCAGGTGTATTCGGTCAGCATCTTTAGGGTCGACACCCTTCCTCAGGAAAATTTGGTAAACATCTTGTCTATCCTTGCGATGTACTCCGATAACTTCTCTCCCTTTTGCTGGTGTGTATGATTGAACTTGTAGAGTAGATCAGTGGTCTTCTTCACCCGACCGAACACATCCAAAAGGGCTTTCAGATAGTCATTAGCTGTACAGTTGCTATTTCCCATCCGTAGATATCGGATCACCTCTGCTGTGGGGCCCCTTAGACTTTCACTCAGCCTATGTCTCTTCACAGATTCTGCAACATTCCATTCATCCACAGCCTGGGTAGCCTGAGTCATCCAATTCTCGAAACTTCTCTCCACCAGTGGGGGTGGGTGACTGTCCAGAAAAAAAATGCAGTTTGCGATAGTTTTGTGCAGCTCCACTGGCCCCATTTAAAACTAGGCTATCCACCAACCGACTCATGTCGGCGTAGAAAGAGGCAGGGGGCATAGCAGCTTTGTCCCCACCTTTGTTCACGGAGTTGGGCCTTCGGCGAGGGCTCCCTGGAGGGGAGGGGGATCTCCCTTCACTGTCCTCATTTTTCTTCATAGAGGAGAAAACTTTAGTCAGCACAGTCTCTTCCAGCATCACCCGGTCAGTTTGGAAGATGTCTGGAACTTCTCCTTTCCACTCTACCAGCACTTTCACAATGTCCAGGGTGTAATCAGCCCGTGCATCCAGGATGTAGGCCGATTGCACTGGTGTTAGGGGTCGCACCCAACGTCTGATCTCAGTCTCTGTGTGCTCATATCCTGTAACTTCTAGGACCACACTCTGATCTAAACTGGCTCCTTGATGTAGTGTCCAAGACTGGGCAAGGGCAGGGTTCATGGCTACTGGCCCTCTGGGAGGGGCACTCAGGGCAGAAGTGGCACTGGATATAGCGCACAAGCCCCCAAATGTAGCCCTGCCCCCAAGAGAGTGGCTTGTTGCATGGGTATCCTCTACACTTCTTGCGCCGTGAGCCTGCTCCAACCCGTCTGACACTATTAGTTCTGTCATTGTGAATAATTGAGACCACAAGTGTTGCAGTGAATAGTCAATTTACTGCTTTTGACTTTTGATGAAGAACAAAAATATGCAAACAGAATCAGAAATAACACAAATGTTGCTACCGAGATAGATCCTAAATTCCCAACCAAGGATTTAGGCCTTTTAGTTCAGCACTCAGGATCCAGAACACAGGCCAAACATACATATACACAAATAAATGTGTATGTATGCTAGAGGATTGGGTTCAGCAACAGTAACAATACTTTAAATAATCTGGTGTAATTAGAGAGTGACCACCGATAAAAGTGACTACACTTGGTAGCTTGAATGCAAAGTAGGCAATATAACAATATTAGAACAACTATCAGAGTGCACTCTGTGTACTAACGGGGGCCCCATTTATGATGAATTGCAATAGTCTCCTGGAGAGTGAGGCCTCACGTGTCTTCACCTGCAAGGAATTCCAAACAATCCGAGGAAAGTATTTGCAATCCATTAAAGGTAGAATGATGAACTGTATTCCCCAAGGCAATCAATAGTTGTAATCCACAGAGAAGCAAATGTTATAAATCCTAATGCGTCACAACAGGTTAACAGCCTGTGACTGGATAAAGGGCTTAAGGCCTAGTTCACCCACCTCGCACTATATGTATATCTGCAGTGTCCAGTGGTTTGCTGAATGTTAGTTTGGCCTTATGAAAGTATGCAGTTTAGTTGTACTGCCCTGATTCAGCCTAGGTCTGTGTTTAATGGAGATGTAGATACTGGATGCCTCTCACCCAAACCGGGAGCTCCGCTCTCCTCTACGACCAGGCCCTGCTCCTCTCAAAGTGTCCATCCGCCTGTCAGCAACCTTCCGCTCGGCCGCGCCACCGAGACTCCTCCGCTCACTCACACCGCCGGCTTCACTCCGGTGTCTGCCACTAGGCCTCAGCCTAAGTTCCTGCGATCCGCAGCAGCTATTCCCCTTCTTTTCAGTACGCTGTCCTCGAGGAAAGAGAGCTAAGTGGAGTCCCGCCCCCCTTTATATAGACACTTCCAGCAAGCTCCGTGCGTCCTATTGCTCCCTGGGAGAAGGGTCTCTCTATCTCTGCAGTCTATGATCCTGGCGATTTTGTTTTTACCAAAAATATTAAGCAGACAACAAATTGGCCTAAAATGTTAAAAAAATTTGATTCAAAAATTTTTTTTGGGGGATGTTATATAGCAGAATGTGAAAAATATATATTTTTTTTTCAGAATTATCGCTTTATTTTTGTTTATAGTGCAAAAATTAAAATTACAGAGGTGATCAAATAGCACCAAAAGAAAGCTCTATTTGTGGGAAAAAAAGGACATCAATTTCATTTAGGTACAGCATTGTACGACCGCGCAATTGTCCATTAAAATAACGCAGTGTCGAATTGCAAAAAATGGCCTGGTCATTAAGGGGGCAAATCCTTCCAGTCCAGAAGTGGTTAAAGTATGTTAAATACATTTTACTCCATGATTATAATGATACAAAAAAAAACTTCATTGCAACAATTATTCAAGCATTAACCAGAGTCCTTCACATCCGCATTAACAGATTTCCCATTTTTAACATGCTACCAGGCACCATTCTAATTATTGGTGGTTGTAGTGCTTAATAATCTCCTTCATCAGTCACTTTAAATGCCCTATAGCCCATGTCAGTTATTCAAATTACTGTATGTCCCTACACATTGGAACAGGCAACTATGAGTTCTTTCCAGCAATGCTGGCAGAGGCTGAGGAAAATGCAAGTCCTTTTCTTTGGGCTAGTCCATTTAAAAGCTCTGTATTAACATAAGTGTTGTGAGTGGTGGGATTCCACTTATGCCATCCATATAACGCTATGCATATATTCAAATTTCCACCACACGTATGGCTTGCTGTTCCTTCTCCAGGTTCCCAAAACTTAGATATCTAGTCGCCTCATTATGGAACCTAGAAAAAAAGAACAAGAGCAGGATCAGATTCTTAGCAGTTACTATCCCCATATACCCAAATGGAACTCCCTGTTATCCCACTGCTCAGACCAGACTCTGGTCTCAACTTGCCCTAGCTGGGGGTATTCTTTCCCAAAAAAACATAAATTCTTGTGACGCCAAAAACAAAAAGTATGATAAAAAAATATATATATATACACAGTATATACTCGAGTATAAGCCAACCCGAATATAAGCCAAGGCACCTAATTTTACCACAAAAAACTGGAAAAACTTATTGACTCGAGTATAAGCCTAGGGTGGGAAATGCAACAGCTACTGGACCCAACTGGACCACCACGAAACCCAAAACAGGGGCTGCGGGCATAGTGCAGGGGCTGCGGACACGGTACAGGAGATGCAGGGCTGTGGGCATGGTACAGGAGATGGCACAGGCATAGCACAGGAGATGGTACAGGCATGGCACAGGAGATGGTAAAGGCATAGCACAGGAGATGGTACAGGCATGGCACAGATGGTACAGGCATGGTACAGGAGATGCAGCGCTGCGGACATGGTACAGGGGCTGTGGAGGAGTCTCACTTACCTTTCCGCCTTACATTTAAAAATGGCGCCGCCTGGTGCCAACACGTCACCGCGCATGCGCCGCCTGCCCGGGAATAGCCAAACGTGTATGGGCTTTCCAGAGCGGTGGCGCATGCGCACTGACCGAAGAAAAGATAAGTTAGACTGTGACTCGAGTATAATCCGAGGGGGGCATTTTCAGCATAAAAAACATGCTGAAAAAGTCAGCTTATACTCAAATATATACGGTTTATATATATAATTTCCTAAAAACTTTCTCTACCTTCCCCCAACCCTTGGTACCATAATATACTGGTACCATTTCATACACTATAGAGTATGCCTGGCCACTAAAATATTTGCTTACGCAAGCAGTGGGTCTTAAAGGACCAATACCTACTAAGAACATTAAAAAAAAAATTACAAAAAAATCACGAAAAAAACTAAAACAAAACAAAAAGAGAATTAATCATAAAATTAAAACAAAAAATGTAAAAGAAAAAAAAAAACAATAAGAAAAATGGAAAATCTGGCCATTATCACACAAATACAACACAAAAAGACAACCACTATAAAACATTTGTAACTTCATTTGTAACTTATTAACCCATTAATGCCTGACTGTAGTTTAATTGTTTGCAAACAATTACTAATTAATGAGCTCATGGTACCATGTGATAATCAATTATTCATTTACAATAACCCAACCCCTGCTCTGCTATATTTGGCCAATTCTGTTCCCACTTTAAAGGAGCCGCAAACAAAACCTAAACATTAGTATCCAACCTAGTTTAACTTCTTCCATGGTCCATGGAAAAAGAACACAAAGACAGTTATTACACACAATTATCACAACAATTTACTTTTTAAGTCCCCCCAAGCCTTTTCCTATTTTGCTTATTGCTAGGGGAACAATTGCCATATTTCCCTATACTAAGCAGGCGGTATATTTGTAAACTTTGTCACAGTGGTGGCTGGTCAATAGGGGGCTCAGGGGCGCCGCCCCCCCACTGCTAGTCACACACAGGAAAATGCAGCAAGCATCTTAAAAAAAAAAAAAAAGTGTACCTTTCAATGCGAGGGACGCTGGACACATTGCTGTCTAAGGGAGGAGGGAGGGGTGGGAGGTTTTGAATCATGTGCTTCTTTCTCCTGTTGCCGATTGGCGGGCTCCTGGTGTGTCCTCGGGGTGCAGAGCGATGCGCCCCGAACACTCACACTAATGTTTTCCGAGTTTGCTGTCCTGTGATTGGTCCAGCCTGGACCAATCAGGACGCCGGACGTCCTAAGGGGCGGTGCTTGGGCGGGGCTCCACTCTCTGCTTCCCCGCCGCCTCACCCCAGAGCCCAGCAGATGCCTTTGTCTCTCATCTGGGCTGGAGTGGACTGTGACTACCTCAAATTATACAGCATTGCTCCTCTCTGATCTTGGACTTGGTAAGTAAGCATGGGACTTTTACTAGGGGAAAATGCCGCTATGGAGCAGCTCATTGGGCCAGCAGGTCACAGGAAGAAGCTCAGTGTGTTTACAGCACATGATGTGCAGTGTGATCAGTGCAGGCAGGAGTGATCCCCAGGTCGGCAAGGTGTCCACACACGGACTCTAGTGTCCCTGAGCAGTCCTTGCTGCCACTGACTTTTTTCACTGGATTCTCACTGCCTCTGAGACTCCCTGAAATGTCAGTTACCGACATCTCTTCACTGAAAAAAATCCAGAGGATATAGCTACTCCACCTCCTACTGCCTCCTCAGCCAACGGGAACACAGTGTACACAAACCCTTCCCCAGCGCGCCTTGTTTAACCGCTTGCCGACTGCCGTCAGTAGATTTACTGCGGCAGTCAGCCCCTCACAGGCAAAGTGACGTCACTAGCCTGGGAGGGTCTGGGGATCGAGCGCGCGCCCGCGGAGGCGCGCTCCCGCCTGGTCACGGACCCCCCCGCGCGTGTGACCGGCGGACCCGATGTCCGCCGGTCACTCGGCGATCGTTGGGGGAGAGGGAGAAAGTCAGGCGGCTTGTGTAAACAAGCCACCTGTCATTCTCCTCGGTGTAAAAACACTGATCACACGGTTCTACTATGTAGAACCGTTGATCAGTGTCCTTACACCTCAAGCCACAGCCAATCACAGTAAGAATCACGCCCCTAGGGACACACACAGCCCCTCCCTCTCAAATAAAGTTAACCCCTTCACTACCAGTGTATTTTTACAGTAACAGTGCATATGTATAGCACTGATTACTGTAGAAATGTCACTGGTAACCCCAAAAGTGTCAAAAATGTCAGTCAAGGGTCCGATCTGTCCGCCGCAATGTTGCAGTACCGCAAAAAAATCACAGATCGCCGCCATTACACGTTAAAAAAAAACAACAAAAATGACAAAAATCTTTCCCTTTGTTAGTAAACGCGATAACTTTTGCGCAAACCAATAAAAATACGCTTTTTGCGATTTTTTTTACCAAACATATGTAGCATAAAACAAATTGGCCGAAAATGTTAAAAAATTTTGATTTTTACTTTTTTTTTTTTGGGGAATTTCATATAAAAAAATGTGAAAAATATTGTTATTTTTGCAAAATTTACGCTCTTTTTTTGTTTATAGCGCAAAAAAAAAGTGCACAGGTGATCAAATACCACCAAAAGAAAGCTCTGTTTGTGGGAAAAAAAGGATGTCAAATTCGTTTAGGTACAGCGTCGCACGGCCGCGCAATTGTCCGTTAAAGTCACGCAGTGCCGAATGGCAAAATACCCCCTGGTCGTTTAGCAGCCAAATCCTCCGGGGCTTAAGTGGTTAACATCAGAGCAGGAGATGCCGACAGCTGGAGAAGAGAGGAGAGGAATGTACACAGCCTGCAGCCTCATAGAAGAAGGTGAGCTGGTGAAGATACACTAAATATATTCTTGTCAGTGCTTACCCTGCTGAGGAGGGGGAAGGGGAGAGGCTGTGTTTTCTCTTGCAGGGCTCCTCCTGTCTCTGAGGCTGTTAGATGGATTTCCTGTGTGAGGAGCAGCGCACTGCTTCTGTGGAGAGGATATCCTCTAAACTTCTCCCCCAATCTCTGATACACTTCACTAATTACCTGCCCACCTCCTCCTCTTCTGCATTATTAGCACATCCAATGTCTGTGAGCTGCTGGAGCACTACAAGTACCAGCATGCCAGAAAATGGGGGCAGCAGCAGTGTGTTCAATCAGGCTGATATTTAGATGGAAAGTGCTGGTGTGTGTGTATACTGTGTGTGTGTATACTGCATTTATACTGTGTGTGTATACTGTGTGTGTATACTGCATTTATACTGTGTGTGTATACTGTGTGCATACTGTATTTATACTGTGTGTGTATACTGCATTTATACTGTGTCTGTATACTGTATTTATACTGTGTGTGTATACTGTGTGTGTATACTGTGTGTGTATACTGTATTTATACTGTGTGTGTATACTGTATTTATACTGTTTGTGTATACTGTATGTGTATACTGTATTTATACTGTGTGTGTATACTGCATTTATACTGTGTGTGTATACTGTATTTATACTGTGTGTGTATACTGCATTTATACTGTGTGTGTATACTGTGTGTATACTGTATTTATACTGTGTGTATACTGTATTTATACTGTGTGTGTATACTGTGTGTGTGTGTATACTGTATTTATACTGTGTGTGTATACTGTGTGTGTATACTGTATTTATACTGTGTGTGTATACTGTATTTATACTGTGTGTGTATACTGTATTTATACTGTGTGTGTATACTGCATTTATACTGTGTGTGTATACTGTGTGTATACTGTATTTATACTGTGTGTGTGTATACTGTATTTATACTGTGTGTGTGTATACTGTATTTATACTGTGTGTGTATACTGTATTCATACTGTGTGTGTATACTGTATTTATACTGTGTGTGTATACTGTGTGTATCAGTGTTAATTTTGGCAGAAAATTTAAATTTAGTCTTCGTCTTAGGACTAAAATGGCATTTTAGTTTTAGTCCCATTTTAGTCTTCTGCAAGTGTTTTAGTTTTAGTCGTATTTAGTCGACTAAAACTCCAGTACATTTTAGTCGACTAAAATATCCTACATTTTAGTCGACTAAAACTCATTTTAGTCATCTAAATGGTCATGGTCAGGTCAGAGAGGAGACCTGTAATGCTGCTGCCTGCAGTCAGTGCAGTGAGTGCACACAGTGCTGCTCAGAGTGCTGTATGGGGGTCTAAGGTTTAAGGGTGGTCTCTGGTCTGACTCTGAACTGAAGTTGTTGAACAGGATGGGCCGGGCGGCCTATATGCATGCACACAGTCCTGGATGGATGGCGGAATCGGATGCCAGTGGTGACTGGTAAGTAGCCTAAGGGGACTCAGGGAGGCAGTAATAGCTGGCCTGGCTGTTAACTCACAATGGGTGCTCTGCTCTGGATGTGGTGGTGGCTGGGTGCCAGTGCCGTGTGATGAGTCAGCCTGGCGCGTCTGGCTGTAGTGCTGCAGTGCTCTTCTGAGGTCAGGTGACTGGTCTCGAGTCGACTCTCTTGTAGTAGTCCACTCCTCACGTCGGACGTCACGGGGCACGCCACGCCAGACGCCACACAGGCAGAGCTCCGTGAAAACCGGAAGTTGGGTAAACGTCCCTGCCTCACATTCTCGTTTAGTTTTCGTTCGTTAACGAAAACGGATTTGATTTTCGTCATAGTTGTCGTCATTTGACGAAAATGTGCTATACTTTGCGTCTCGTTTTCGTCAGTTGAAAAATGCCGGTGACAAAAGCGGTGACGAAACCATTTTCGTTGAAGAAATTAACACTGCTGTAAACTCCATTGGCTGTAATGTCATTGCACATATTACCTGAATATATTACCAACATTAAATATTAGGGAAAAATATAAGAAAAGCCTTTTTCTTAATTGTTTAGTTTTCAGCAGCTTAGTAGATGCTCCTTACTTATGCATATGCGGTGGTGCAATACATATTTAAACTTTAATGTGCTATTATTACATGCTCTGGATGGAATTGTTTTGCCGATATAGAAATGGCCAGCAGAGGAGTGTTAATTTTGATGATGTAAATTTTTAATTTAGTTTTAGTTATAGTCTTACGACTAAAATCCCATTTTAGTTTTAGTCGTCTTTTAGTCTTAAGACTAAAATGCCCTTTTAGTTTTAGTCATATTTTAGTCATCTGAATTGTTTTAGTTTTAGTCGTATTTTAGTCGACTAAAATTGTGTTAATTTAGTTGACGAAAACGTTCTAGTCAGTTTTAGTCGACAAAATTAACACTGGTGTGTATACTGTATTTATACTATGTGTGTATACTGTATTTATACTGTGTGTGTATACTGTATTTATACTGTGTGTGTATACTGTGTGTGTATACTGTATTTATACTGTGTGTGTATACTGTGTGTGTATACTGTATTTATACTGTGTGTTGTAACAGGACGTCAAATAAATGTGACAGGAAGTCAGCTAAATCTGTGAGTTTTGTCACAGATCGGAGATACAATTCACCAATTACTATAGGGTGTCGGCTGCAGAAGCCAGCAGGAAGGTCTAAAGACGTTGAACAGACTTCAGCTGTTCGGAATGAGGAAGTTAAAGGCTTCTATAATTTTTCCAAAGGAAGTCTCAGGATTGCTGCCTCTGGAAGCTGTCTCCTGAAGCCGTGTGGGCTAGGAGAAGGAGAGGAGTCAGATGAGTGCCTCCCGACAAGCTGTGTGGGCATGGGAGAAGACCCCCTGAAGTGATGTGTGCTAAGGAGGGTAACCAAGTGTGAAGACATCTCAAAGGTGAAAAAACAAACTATTTCTATGTGAAAGAAATAAAGGAATGTTTGCCATGTGAAGAGACAAGCCAAGAGACATTCTCATTGTGATGAGTTAAGCGACATGTTCAATGGACATTTGTGCTGTGTGAAGAGATTATAAATGGACTATTGAGTGTCCGCTGTAGGACAAGAAAGTCTGCCCAACAGTAGGTTGGAGACAGACTCTTAGGTAGGTTCCAGTGTGAGAAGGTAGCCGCCCACAGAGGCAAGGATTTATTTTGTCTTTTATTTTATTTTGCTGGTTTTGACGCTTGCAGTCTGGTGAAGAAAATGCATTAATAAACCAAACTGTTGTTTGCAAGCACTTATCGGCTATCTTCTTGTGAAAACGCACCCCCCAAGGGGTCATCCACACCCGCCACCGAGCTAATCCCTCACATATGGTGGAGGTATGCAGTGGGCAGAAGCAGAGATCCCTGCAAAGAAGTGCATATGTTTGATGAACGTTTTCTGGTGCATGAGATTGCACAATCTATGTGTGCAGGAGAGAAGATCCTGAAAGAGAAAAAACGTGTTTTAAAGAGACAGCGGTCTCAAAATTTTTGATGAACTGTGTCTGGTGCAAGGGACTGCACAAACTGTGTGTACAGGAAAGGAGATCCTGCAAGAGAGAGAGACAAACTACTAAGTTTTAAAGAGACAGTGGTCTTTAAAAGTTTTTCTGGACTTTGAAACATTTTTTTTGTGGAGTGACTAAAGATGGGGCGATCAAAACGCCTGAAAGATGCAAGGATCGCTGAAATGAGAGACCGGATTCTATGGATGGAGGGGATGCTACCGTCTGAACCAGCCCCATCCATGCCTGAACGGAATCGGCTAAAGAGAAAGGTTGTTGTCCCTAGCAACACTGGGGCAAATGCAGATTTTCAGCGGAGCTTTGCAGCTCAACAACAGGCTCACCCAGAGAGCATGGCAGGCTGGAAACAGAGACGCCAGCAGCAAACGGAGGAAACCGAGTATGTGTGCAGGGCTGAGCTGGATGCCGTGCAACGGAAAATGGAAGAAAAGGAACGAACCCCTGGGGGTACAGTTACAGTGGGAAGAAACCACTGCTCTTCTTTTTTCCGAGTTGAAAAACCCTAGAAAGCCTATAATGGAGAAAGATACCATCCTCATGGAAAAGGAAATTGAAATTCAGACTTTGCAGAAGCAAAGTATGTGTGAAAGGTTGGAGTTGCGTAATCAGCTGGAAAAAAGTCTTCAGTGTTTGGAAGCTACAAAAATAGACCTACAGGGGGCGCAGGAACAGAATGTTGCTCTGAAAACGACATTGCCTCTCAGCGACAAAAAGAAAAGTGAAAGAGAGGCTAAATTACTGAGTACTGTGTATGAGCTCACTACTTTGAGCAATGTGGTAGATGAATTGCGTACGGACTGTGAAAGTTGGAAAGGGGAAGCCCAACGTGTCCAGCAGCAGTTAAAGAAGAAAGAAGCCTGTGTGGCAGAATTACATTGTTATTCCCAGATGCTAGCCAGTGAGGTGAAAGCTCTTATGCAGGGAAAAGGAGATTCTGAACACAAGAGAAAAATAGTAGAGGCACAGCTGCAGGAATCGCAAGTCAAGGTGTCAGAAGGTGACCGAGTGTTTGCTAAGCTGTCAGAGAAGGCAAACCGACTGCAGGTTGAGCTGGACAATGTTACAAATCAGCTTTCTCAAGCAGACAGCAAATCTAGAAAAATTGCCAAGGATTTTTCTATCTTGGAATCGCAGCTGCAAGACACGCAGGAACTCTTACAGGAAGAGAGGTGTCAAAGGCTGAGTTGTAGTACAAAGCTCGAACAAATGGAAGATGAGAAAAATGGCTTCCTGGAACAATTAAAAGAGGAGGAGGAAGCAAAGAAAAACCTATCGGAGCAAGTCGCAACATTGCAAGCTCAGATAGCGGTTATGAAAAAACGCATGGAAGAAAGCGTTTGTTCATTAGAGAGTGTTGAAGTTATAAAAAAGAAACTGCAGAAAGACCTTGAAGTTGCTAATCAAAGCTATAAGAAAAAAATAGCTGCTTATGACAAGCTTGAGAAGACCAAGACAAGACTTCAGCAGGAATTAGATGAACTGAGTGTGAATCTCGATCACCAGAATCAGATTGTGTCCAACCTGGAGAAGAAGCAAAAGAAGTTTGATCAGATGCTTGGTGAGGAGAAGACTGTGTCTGCAAAATATGCAGAAGAACGCGACCGTGCAAAAGCAGAGGCTCGGGAGAAAGAGAGCAAAGCCCTGTTCTTGGCTCGCTGCTTGGAGGAAGCTCTAGAGTGTAAGGTTGAACTAGAAAGAGTTAACAAACAGCTGTGTACAGAGATGGAAGAGTTGGTCAGCTCCAAGGATGATGTTAAGAAAAACGTTCAGGAGCTAGAAAAGTCTAAGCGAGCCTTAGAACAGCAAGTAGAAGAGATGAAGATTCAGTTGGAAGAACTGGAAGAGGAATTACAGGCGACAGAGGATTTGTCCCAAAGACGGGATAGTGTGCCTGATGCAGTTTTTAAAAGGAACAGTGTCTTGGGGTCTGTACTGAATAAGCATCAGAAATTTGATGACATGTTGCTTGAATCACCCCCCTGGAACAAACAGTTCCTTCAAAAACTTCAAGCATTGGAAAATGTATCATTAGAGCTTCAGCAAACAAAGGAGCTGGGTAAGAAATGTGATGATTTCTCAGTTCAAGCTGGAAACCTAGTGGAGAAAACTAAAGCGGAGAAAACTAAAGCAAGTGATATAAAGCTGAGAGAAAAAAGAAAACACCACCTAGTGGAGAAAACTAAGGCTGTTGGTGAAAACGTGAAGCAAATGAATAAGTGCCTTTCAGGGAGTGTTTCCAAAATGGAACTGAAAGACAGGTGGCAGAAGTTTGAGCGTGATCTTGAGATGCATTCCATGTGGAGTTCAGATAAAGAAAAGGAACCAGATGACCTTGAGCGGTCAAATAGTTCAGCAGAAAGTGCATTGAAGAAACCTGTATTAGACTGTGTTGTTGCCTTTGACCCCTATGTTGGTGGAAGGAAAGTTGATAATGTTCTGGTTGGCTACTTCTGTGAAGAGTTGGGCAAGAAATATAAACTGGATATCAAATCAAATAGTAGGCCTTTACTGCGACTCGCTCAGGAGGGCGAAAAGTTTAAGAAGTTGATGAGTGCAAATGCTTCAGATCTGCCTCTGAATATAAAATGTTTGGTGAATGATATTGATGTCTCTGGAAAAAGGAACAGGGGTCACTTTGAAGAAATGGGTGACAGCCTGGTGTCGCAAATGAAAAATCCTCTGCACAGCATCTTAGAGCAAGCCAAGCTCAAGAAGGAAGATCATTCCCTTTTACAACAAAGAGTCAATGATTGTGTACAGCTGTATGGAGAGGCAATTCAAGTCACAGAGGGACGTCAAGAGTCCCTGTCCAGATTGGGAGAGTTCTTGGGAATACATGCGGACTCTCTAGGGGTCCTTCAAACCTTAAAGGAAACAGTAGTTGGAACAGTCAGCGTGGATAAAGACAAAACGGGTCCACCAGAAAAAGTACAGATATTACTTGGAACAAAGCTAAGTGAAGCAGAGGTTCTCAAAGTTTTGTGGACATCATTTGTTGATTGCAGAGAAAGGTGACTCAAGACTGGTGAAGACATTAAGAATAGCACAATTGAGTTGCCTATGGATCACGGTCCTCCATGGCGGATAGGACAGACGGTTATGCAGGACAAACTTGAGAAGGAGCTAAATGATGCCAAAAATGCAGTTGAGGAATATGTATATGAGAAATCTGTCAATGAACAGGACAGAAACAGTTTCATCCTGAAGCTTGAAGATACAGAGAATTGGCTATATGAAGATGGAGAGGATCAGCCAAAACAAGTGTATGTGGACAAGCTGACGGACTTGGAGAGAGCAGGGCGGATTGCTCAGAGGGATGTATCTCTGGCAGCTGAAGCAGACAAAGAATTGAATGGACTGAACATTACTTGCGAAGATACTGAGAGGCTTATCAGTGAGAGTCAAGAGCAGTGCCAGACACATGCGTGCCTGGAAAACTGTGTCCCAACCCCAGGCTTGAGACAAGGGGGGGGGATATGTAACAGGACGTCAAATAAATGTGACAGGAAGTCAGCTAAATCTGTGAGTGTTGTCACAGATCGGAGATACAATTCACCAATTACTATAGGGTGTCGGCTGCAGAAGCCAGCAGGAAGGTCTAAAGACGTCGAACAGACTTCAGCTGTTCGGAATGAGGAAGTTAAAGGCTTCTATAATTTGTCCAAAGGAAGTCTCAGGATTGCTGCCTCCGGAAGCTGTCTCCTGAAGCCGTGTGGGCTGGGAGAAGGAGAGCAGTCAGATGAGTGCCTCCCGACAAGCTGTGTGGGCATGGGAGAAGACCCCCTGAAGTGATGTGTGCTAAGGAGGGTAACCAAGTGTGAAGACGTCTCAAAGGTGAGAAAACGAACTATTTCTATGTGAAAGAAATAAAGGAATGTTTGCCATGTGAAGAGACAAGCCAAGAGACATTCTCATTGTGATGAGTTAAGCAACATGTTCAATGGACATTTGTGCTGTGTGAAGAGATTATAAATGGACTATTCAGTGTCCGCTGTAGGACAAGAAAGTCTGCCCAACAGTAGGTCGGAGACCGACTCTTAGGTAGGTTCCAGTGTGAGAAGGTAGCCGCCCACAGAGGCAAGGATTTATTTTGTCTTTTATTTTATTTTGCTGGTTTTGACGCTTGCAGTCTGGTGAAGAAAATGCATTAATAAACCAAACTGTTGTTTGCAAGCACTTATCGGCTATCTTCTTGTGAAAACGCACCCCCCAAGGGGTCATCCACACCCGCCACCGAGCTAATCCCTCACAGTGTGTATACTGTGTGTATACTATATTTATACTGTGTGTGTATATTGTGTGTGTGTATATTGTATTTATACTGTGTTTATATACTGCATTTATACTGTGTGTGTATACTGTATTTATACTGTGTGTGTATACTGCATTTATACTGTGTGTGTATACTGTATTTATACTGTGTGTGTATACTGTGTGTGTGTATACTATATTTATACTGTGTGTGTATACTGTGTGAGTATATTGTATTTATACTGTGTGTATATACTGTATTTATACTGTGTGTGTATACTGTATTTATACAAACAACACAGGAAAAGCCGCTCAGGTGAGGCACAAATGCCTAGGTGCTGGTCGGATCCGCCATCCAGTAATCAAGCTTCCAAAGAGAAAAAGTGACCGCACTCAGAGGTGAATGAACTTGAAGTGTTTATTCCCATTCATAAAAGACAACGGTGCATCGAACAGACATGGACACGTTGACGCGTTTCACGACTCTGTAGGTCGCTTACTCATAACCAATAATTGGAGATTGGTGAGAAGATCTTTTAGATGAACAGAAAAAGTCAAATGACACTGGTCTCGGGTGATAGACACACCCAAGACTTAACGTGGATGTGTAACACCTGTAGATCTCTCACCTCAAACCAATTAAGCAAAGACAAAATTAAACACCACATCAAAACACACTCTAAATCAGTGCCAAAAGAATCTTAATCACAGATTAAAATAAACAACCATGACAAATGTGTGAAAAATATATGTAGTGACATCTCCCAGTAAAAACGTAAATATATAATCTTAAACACAAATAAATGTGAAAAAGGAGGAAGAATATATATATATATATATATATATAGTGCTGAGGGAGATGATAAAGACATATTGAAAAAAATATGTTGTGAAACAATAGTGAAAAGAAAAAATATATATGTATATATATATATATATATATATATTGCATATTAACGGTCATGGAAGTGAACTGGTGTATGGGCTGTCAAAGAATCGGTGAAAAATATACAGTATAAACAACCATTGTGAAAAAAGAATGTAAATAAAGTAAAAAATGTGTATACAATTGTATCATAAAATAAAATGATATGACACAAAGAATAAGTGTATAAATGTGTGATATGAAACCCGGTAGAAATATATATATATATATATGTATATACATACATACATATGTATGATTAAGGTGTGAATGTGTGAGATGCAGACAATGTTGATATAAAGTGAAATCAGTGCATAATTGACATAAAGTGTGCAATCATCTACAACCATTTAATCAATTGTTGTGAAAATTCTCAAAAATTGAGAACAAAGTCACTCGGTAAATACCAGTTGGTACACTATAAAGTATTGCTAGTTACCGTCCTTCAGATAGATGCGAGCCATAGATATGGTCCCGGGATGTGTGGACCTCAGTAACTTAATAGCGGTGCACTTCAGGGTTGGCGTTCCCCGTAGCTTGCTCTCCCTCCTTGTACTTCCCTGTAGCAGGGGCGGGCACGCCGATTGCGGCCCGACGTCACGACGTCACGCCGGACGTAGGAGGCGGGGGAACGCTGTGACTGCAGCCGTGCGGTGCCCGATGGTCCCGATGGTCGGCCTTCCATTAGATGGGGTCAGATGATGTCTATGTCTGCTACAGGGAAGTACATGGAGGGAGAGCGAGCTACGGGGAACGCCAACGCCGGAGTGCACCGCTATTAAGTCACTGAGGTCCACACATCCCGGGACCATATCTGTGGCTCGCATCTATCTGAAGGACGGTAACTAGCAATACTTTATAGTGTACCAACTGGTATTTACCGAGTGACTTTGTTACCAATACAGTGCATGGTTTATCTGGAAACCTTTTTGATCCTGCAAACCTCATCTGTTTGCCTCCAGTCTACTATTGATTTGTCCTTACCAGATCCAGCTTTCCCGATACAGGATCCATACACTCTTATTATACATTCACCCCATGTGGTGATTTCATCTATGTGGAACTGCATCTGCTAAGAACTTTTTCATCATCTCACCACACTGATTGCCGGCACTGGGTTTGTGCAATCTCACCCTTCAGCCCTCACAGGCTGTTGTTCATCACCATTACCCTATTTACCATTTTCAGCCTTTACCTTCAACCCTGGTTGATGTACCTCCATGGGATATTGCTCTGTTTTTAATCTGCTTTTATTCATGTTTTGCCACACCAATTTACACTGTTGTTTGTTTGCACTGGCACATGTGCCTAATAAAGTTTATTTTTGATTTTCATTCAATTGGTGTCCCTAGTTGACTCCTTCCTGGGGGGACCCCCTGTCTCCCCAACCTTTTTGTAGTCTATATATATTTTTTGTCAACGGCCACCTCCTGTTGGATACATAGAGGCTGGGCCCCTCTACCCACTTTATTTAGGCCCCACTCCAATTTTGGCCTTTGGGAATATTTTCTAGCTTAGTTCATATCAGGACCTAGACATTACGGCAGAATAAATGGGCATGTGGTGTATAGGGTGGGTGGATCAATAAGCATGTCTTTCATTTTTTTTTTTTTTTTTTTTAAGCCCCATGTTTATAGTGAGGCCCATAAACAATTTGAACTCCTCCAAATTCAAATCTCTCCACTCAAACGGACGGGCATAGGATAATTGGGGGTTGTTTGCAATATACTGCTGGGCATATGGTCCACGATAAGTTGCAGCAAAGTATTGGGCAAAAATAAATAAAGAAAATCAATTTCTGAGAAATTCTCACGATTGGCTTGCACACCTGGCTGTGCGGTGAAAGGGGGAATGCTTGCTGATCCCGAGTTGGAAGACAGCCATGGTAAGAGCATCTGGGAGGTATGTAGTGGCCCTGGCTCTTGGGGGATGTGACACTCTAGTGCTGGTAGTTGGGGGGTTTGAAATTCCTATACTAGTACTTGGGAGTGATACTACAGTGCTGGTGCTGGCCCTGAGCATTTGATCCTGGGGTGTATTGCTGGTGGCAATGCTGGTAGGTACTGGGCATAGGCATTGATCCTGGGGTCTATTGCTTGTGGCTGCCTGGTTTCCAGAGCGCCGGGCCCGTTTAGAAGGGACCCATTCTTCCTCCGATTCCATCGCCAATCCACTACTAATAATTGGTTCAAACTGGGAATTGGATTCGGAATCATAATCTGATGAGAACTCCCCGCTGCTCTCTTTAGTCATGGAGAGGATTTGAAATGCCTCCTCACTGCTGTACACTTTTTTGGACATGATGGTGGCTGTGCCATGGGTGACAGATGACTGCTGATGGTCACTGATGGGTGACAGGTGACAGTCACTGATGGGTGTCTGATGGGTGACAGTCACTGATGGGGTGACAGGTGACGGTCACTGATGGGCGATGGGTGACTGATAACGGTCACTGATGGGTGTCAGGCGACAGCACTGATGGGTGATAGGTGACAGGCGATGGTCACCGATGGGTGACAGGTGCACCACTGACGGTACTGATGGCATTCTCTGATGGTGACAGTTGCACCTTATGGGCACTGATGGGTGACACTTGCACTGTATGGTTTACTGATGTGGTGACTGTTGGGTGACAGGTGTAATGAGGGGGGGTGAACACTGTATGGGGACAGGTTCTCTTTATTTGTGTAGTGCAGTAAACTGACAGATACACAGATCGGGAACTCACTGTTTCTGGCTCTTCTCTCCTCACACTGGAAAAGGTGGATGAGGAGAGAAGAGCTGGTAACAGCCAGTTACCGCTCTGTGTTTACATTTGTGATCGGCTGTGAATGGATAACAGTCGATTACGTGGTAAACAGCCATTGTCATTGGCTGTTTACCACTGTCGGTGACGAGCTGTGTTCCTGGGAACACGCTGCCACCGACATTACTGGGCATCGCTCTCCCAATCGCGTGCATGCGTAGTCTACAGAGTAGGCAGAGCTATGTGATTGGCTCTGATTTGATCACAGCCGATCACATGGTAAACAGCCACGCTCATTGACTGTTTACCCGCTGTCAGTGACCCGCTACAGTATGTCTCTGGGACATGCCGCCACCGACAGTGCAGATCTGCGTGCACATGATCGCGCATATGCCCTGCTTGATTGGGCTGCCGTCATATGATGTCGAGCAAGAACATAAGCCGCACCGCTCCGCCATCATTGGGTGGCAAGTGGTTAAAGAAACCATTACTATCTACTTGCCGACCAACTGCCGCACTTTTACTGTGGCAGGTCAGCTCTATTGCGCAAAACGATGTAACTGTACATCGTTTTGTGCAATAGCCAGTGGGGGTGCTGATTGGCCAGAGGGGAAGCCAATCAGCGGGTCCTTTAGACGAGATGTCTGCTAGCCACCTGCAATCGCTCCCATAGAGACAGAACAGCGGTCTGCCTATGTAAACAAGGCAGACCGCCGTTCTGTCACAGATGAACACAGGGATTCGGGGTTCCTGCTATTCAGGAACACAGATCTCTATGTTCATCTAGTAAGCCCATCCCCCACACAGTTATAAAGCATGCCCTAGGGACACGCTTGACCCTTTGATCACCCCTGGTGTAAACCCCTTACCTGCCAGTGTCATTAGTACAGTAACAGTGCATATTTTTAGCACTGATTACTGTAGTAATGTCACTGGTCCCCTCAAAAGTGTCAGGTGTCCGGTCTGTCTGCCGCAATGTCGCAGTCCCACTAAAAATCGCTAATCGCCGCCATTACTAGTAAAAAAAAAAGAAAAATGCCGTAAATCTATCCACTAGTTTGTAGACGCAATAACTTTTGTGCAAACAAATAAGTATTGTTAATATTGGGATTTTTTTTACCAAAATATGTGGCAAAATACATATTTGCCTAAAATGATGAAAACATCTGATTTTTTTTTCTGATTTTTTTTTATTGGCTGTGTTTTTAAAGCAGAAAGTCAAAAATATATATATATATTTTTCAGAATTGTCGCTCTTTTTTTGTTTATAGCGCAAAAAATAGAAACCACAGAGGTGATCAAATACCACCAAAAGAAAGCTCAATTTGTGGGAAAAAAAGGACATCAATATTTTTTGGGTACATTGTCACACAACCACACAATTGTCAGTTAAAATAACGCAGTGCCGTATCGCAAAACATGGCCTGGTCATTAAGGAGGTAAAACCTTCCGGTCCAGAAGTGGTTAAGCTACATATGAGATGGGATCTTACCCCTGCTAAGATTCATCCCATGTTTCCAGCAATTCTTGGAGACTTGTTTCAGGGGCTGCTCTGATTGGGGCACATTTCTCCACTCCGTTTGTAACTGTAAGGTTTTAAAACTGATTTGGCAGCAGGCTGCCACTAAAGCAGCTCCTATTATTGAGGTACAACTTACACTCACCTTGCCAATGTGTATTTTTTGTTTTTTGTAACATCACTAGATTTATCTCCCCCTTTCCAGAGGTTGGTCCACACCCTTTTTAGCGCAATCCAATGAACAATCGCTCTGAACTGGTGCTTTCCCACTGTTTCCTGGACCTAAGTTTTTCAAAGGATGCAGGCAATATAACTTATGGAGTTAATGTATGACACCACCATGGATACCATACTATGATCCTATTATTAAGCTGTTTACAATGAGTTTGATGGAAGTGAAGTGTACATTTTTATGATCTGTCAAGGACACTTTTCCTTCTGGAAAAACTTTAAGTTTGCTAACATTTATAATGAAGCTGCAATATGCATTTTTCCCTTATTTTATTGAGAGTTCTCTGGTAAATGTTCCCTCTGTATATCCATCTAGGGATTGGTGGTGTTGTATTTTTTTTTTTTTTTTTACAAAGATATATAGAATTATTATTACATTTTCTGTAATCATATTATACAATCTTTATTGTGTGTTCTGATATTACTTGTAACATAAGCTCTAATAAAAATTGTTAGTAATTAAAAATGCATATTACAAAAAGATCTTTTTTAAAAAAAAAAAATCAGGATTTTCAAAACTTTAACACAATGCATTCCTTTCATGAAATTTTTTGGTACTAGGCATACATGATAAAGAAACCAGTAACTCTGGGGAACACATGACTTTGTGATCAGTTGGAGAGCAGGTGATATGTAAGCAGTTTTCTAGGGAGTTGGTGTAGAATTTTACTTGCTGAATAAATGCTAACAAAATAGAAAAATATGAGCATAACTTATATTTTGTTTTTGTGTTTATTTACTTTATTTAACATCTAATACTGCTAGAACTTGGCTCACTGTTATGCCCTTTTTGTCTTTTTCAGGCCTGGGATTTGACAGTCCGCACATGTGCTTACACGAATCATACAGTGTTGCCGGAAGCATTAGAGCGCTGGCCAGTCCACCTCTTGCAAAATCTGCTCCCAAGGCACCTGGAGATCATCTATGAAATTAATCAAAGACACCTAAATGTACAGTGAAAGTGCCTATATCAACCATTTATTCCCCCACCCTCTCCTATTTTGAGCTAAACATTTATTATACTTCTTGTGTTGCAAGATGCTTGTACTTTATATTTTCCTTTTGTATAGCTTTTTTCCTTTACTGCCATAGTTCACTTACATTTGTGCACTTTTCATGTGTAACTCTTTCAGCGTGTCTCTTCCTTGTTCCCTGGAGATACTGACCGCCTGCGCAGAATGTCTCTTGTTGAGGAGGGTTCAGTTAAGCGCATTAATATGGCCCATTTGTGCATTGTTGGCTCACATGCTGTAAATGGTGTTGCCCAGATCCACTCAGACATTATCAAAGACACAGTGTAAGTAAGAGTTCCTAGAGCATCAATAACTTTAATTCTGCATATCTTTAAACTATTTTATTGTATTTGCAGCTTTCATGATTTCTATGAAATGGAACCCCAAAAGTTTCAGAACAAGACTAATGGCATTACTCCCCGTCGCTGGCTACGGCTGTGTAACCCAGGTCTTGCTGAAGTCATAGCAGAGGTAAATAGTCTGCATTGTATGTATTTATTTGTATTAGTTTGTATCAGCTTCGTATCTGACAAAAGCAACTCTTAGAAGAACTAGATATACAGAGTTAAAAGGGCGACTGTGATTTGGCGATGCAAGGCAAAGCAAATGGCTTGATTAAATGGTAACTCTTTTCTCACTCCCTTGCCCAAACTCCTTTTACTGACCTACCCTCTACTCCCCTATCATTAATTTTGTCAGGATGGAAGAGAAGAAAACATGTGCAAGTCTATCTAACTCTAGTTAATACAGGGGTAAGAACTCTCTCATTGCCCCAGAAGACAACGCTGGGGCTAGATCAGGCACTGGGTTTCATAATGGGATTAAGGGGAGATTGTCACAAGCTCATTTATACTTAAAGGCACTAGCATTTCTCCAGAGTGCAAGGAAGGAAGAGTATATGCAGTGTGTGGATAGAATAGGGGGATAATCAGTTAACCTGTTTTTTTGCGCTGCATTAGGAAAGCACAAACATAGGGGGCAGGTTTGACTATTATCTAATCATTCTAGTCCCCACAGCCATTTTAAAATAGTGCAGGAAGGGCAACTTTTTTAAAACCGGTTCCAGCGGCACCTGTGGATCCCAGCTGGTGCAAGGGTTTTAAATGTGACTCTGGGGTCCAACATTAAGCCCAGGAGCTAAAGCGGTATGTTTTTGAGCTTTAAATACTGCTGCATAGGCATGAGGTCCTGGCAAATAAATGCGGGCATTTGCCAGACCAAATTCCTTGTAATCTTAGTGCACAGCCTGGCTTTTGAACTTAGGTCAACTGACTTACAACCTTTTTCATATACCTACGACTTTTAAGGCACTATTCACCAAACAAAATTTCATAAAAATAATTATTTTTTATTTTGACATAAAAACAGTAACTGATACATCTTCATAAACAATCATCAAATATATATTCACTCTTTGGTGGGCATGGCCGAGCGCATGGCGGAATAGGGTGTGTAGCTCCCAAGCTCCCAAGCTCCCACTCCAACAAGACTTTTCTTCAGCTCCCAGTGCTACACTACAGTCAGTACTCAATCCCAAATGGGTAAGCCGTGTGGAGGAGACGGTTGGCACCAGAGTGAGGTTCCTCTTCGTCTTAGATCTTAGATGCTTTTATACTTGATTGGCCTCCAACAGTGGCTGGGGATCCCAAGGCATACAATATGGCGCTGTCCTGCTCACCTGCTTCTCATGCGGCCCTTCCCAGCAAACACCACTCCAGCATCACACTAGGTCCCCACAGGACTCCGACTGCAGCCCTCCCTGATCCTGGAACCCTTCACAAACCTTTCACAGGTCTGTGGCTGTCAGCTCTAGACTAGAGGATGTGGAACAGTCAAGGGAGCATGTTGCATCTACTGTTATCCAGCAGGAGGAAGCTTTACAGGAGCACACTGCTCAAATTCAATAGCTTATCTACCACCAGGAAGACCTGGAGAATTGCAGCTTCTGCAATAACATCTGGATACGTGGCTTGCCTGAGACTATTGAGACCAAAGAGCTAGTGCCTTGGCGATCTTCAATCAAATTTTGCAGAAACCTAAGAACACACCCCTGGAGCTGGATCACAACCACAGGGCCTTGGGCCCTCGTAATCCTAACCCCGCATTCTCCCGTGATGTCTTTTGCAAGATAAAAGAAGAGATCATGCGTATAGCTCGCTCGCAGGATGACATTCTCTTTAATGAGACACCTGTTATGCTACTGCCTGGCTTGTCTAAACAAACCTTAAAGATGCAGAGTGCTTTAAAGCCCCTGACGGAAGCCCTACAGGCTAAACACATCAAGAACCACTGTAATTGTCCGTTTCAGCTTAAAGCCTTTCACAAGGGCAAGTTAGCAGTCTTGCACTCTGGGGGACCTGCCTACATTCCTTTAAACATTTGAACTACCCCAGATCTCTGTACCGGATTGGCTCCTCAAGTTAGTAACACCTGGCCTTCCATTTTCCACTGGCTGGCAGAAGCGGTCCCGCAAGAAGATATCAAGGTCTTCTACTCATAATTCCCACGATGGCTGATGCGCACATGCGTTGCAGAAGGATCACCTAAAGTGAAAATCTCTCAGTCTTCTGCGCTGTTTTTGCTGTTCACTGCAGCAGCCTTATTTTCTTCTGATGCTCCTAACGTTACTGACTGTTTACAAGTTTTAGTTACTATTGTTGAAATTTGTATCTATGCTCTGATTTTGCGCTACAAGCAAAATGTGATTTTATGTGGGGTGCCTCGGGAGGGGTACACCCCAAGGCCTTCCAGGCATCTGGGTTCCCCCTCCTGATCACCTCATTTTTGGTTATAACTGTTTATATTAGAGCCCCGTCGGGGTGGTTGACCCGTGTACTCACCATGTTCCCTATCTTAGGGTGTTCAGCGCCTTTCTTGGCTTAGTGTTACAAGCCAGGTTTATTCTGGCAGAGGTCCTCCCCTTAACACCCACTAGAGGAAGTTTGGTTTTCAGACTTACTCATATCACGCACATTAGGTAATTGTTCCTGTTAACTCCCTATATAGGAAACGTGATATAGGGTTGGACCCTTGATACCCTTTTCACCCTTTCTGGCGTGGAAACCTAAATGGTATCTGTCCCCCTACTCACTTTCAACTTTTCTGTCTCCTCTCTTTTTTCACCTCCTTTCACCACCTCTTCCTATTTTCTTTTGGGCTGTAGACACCTTTAGTATGTTCATCAGAGTTCATTGTCCCTTATATCATGGTAGGTCCACTGGCACTAAAGGTGTTCTCTCTCAACTGCAGAGGTCTCAACTCACCTGAAAAAGGTTCCCAGGTTTTCTATCATTTCCATATGTCCAAAACCCATTTTCTCCCCCTGCAGAAAACCCATTTTTATACTGATCGGATCTCGCAGCTGCAGAATAAGCCCTGAGGTACTTGGAGGGGACCTAAACACTCCTTTGATACCTCAGCTCTATTCTTCTACTGGTAAGTCCTTTGTCGCTTGATCACTCCTCACAAATCCTACAGTAGGATCAATTTACATTTTTGTGGCACAATCATTGCTGGACCATAATCCATCCCCCTCTATTGGCCTACGATTATGGTCAGACCATTCTCATGTTCACGTAACCCTAGGCAGACTCCTGTCCATATCTTGTCTCGTCCTCCGGGTTATATTTATTTAGCATGGATCCAGACTTTAATAAGAACGTACTGCTGACATCGGCAGTATATTGCACCGTATTTCTTTACTCAAGACTACCCACAAACTCACTCTTGATCCCACCACCTTGCTTGATCTTTCGAATGCAAGGCATGACCTCTTGCATCTTTTTGCCGATCGTTCCCTCATAGTCAAAGCGCATTATCTCTATTACTGTCAGGCCAATAAATGTGGGCGTCACTTGGCACGGGTTATCCACCCTGGCATACCCCAACAACTGATCATTTACATACTGTCATCAACAAACACTAAAGTTCACAATAACAAAGCAATAGCTTCTGAATTTTGTAAACATTATGCACAACTATATAATCTTCCTCAGCCAGTCCCACAAATCTCTTCTGAATCAGTGTCTGCCATGCACTCATATGTCTGTGAGATGGTACTATCGACACTCTCAGAGGAGGACTGTACAGATTTAAATATGTTGTTTAGCGAGTTCCTATGCCAATGGCGGCTGGTGCTCAAATTTTTTAGGGGGGTGCAAACAGAAAAATTGAATAGGCATTGCAAAAGTGGGAAAGGGGCCTTCAGTAATTAAGGTATAGTGTGCCCCCTTTCAATGCAGAGAGACCAGCGTGCCCCCTTTCAATGCAGAGAGACCAGTGTGCCCCCTTTCAATGCACAGTGACCAGTGTGCCCCCTTTCAATGCACAGTGACCAGCGTGCCCCCTTTCAATGCACAGTGACCAGCGTGCCCCCTTTCAATGCACAGTGACCAGTGTGCCCCCTTCAAAACAGTGAGCAGCGTGCCCCCTTCAATGCAGTGACCAGCGTACATGCCCCCTTCAATGCAGAGACCAGCGTACATGCCCCCTTCAATGCAGAGACCAGTGTACATGCCCCCTTCAATGCAGAGACCAGCGTACATGCCCCCTTTCAATGCAGAGACCAGCGTGCGTGCCCCCTTCAATGCAGAGACCAGCCTACATGCCCCCTTCAATGCAGTGACCAGCGTATATGCCCCCTTCAATGCAGAGACCAGCGTACATGCCCCCTTCAATGCAGAGACCAGCGTACATGCCCCCTTCAATGCAGTGACCAGCGTACATGCCCCCTTCAATGCAGTGTGGCCCCCGAGACCAGTGCACTTACCTGGATCAGCAGAGGATGATGAGATTGCCCCAGATTCTCCCCTTCCTGAGGGGTCGCTGTCCTCGCAGTCAGATGGTGAAGAGGACCTGTCCTCTTCAGCCGCAGCGCAGGAACGCGCTTTAGCTGAAGCCCTGATTTTTTCAGTATGGGACACTTTAAAATTGGCTGATGAGCCCACACCAGCAGGTATGCGGGTGGCTTTTGGCTCCCAGAAGTCTCAGAAAGCAGGCAAGGTTTAACCTTGTCCCGACACTTTTCATGATATTGTGAATGACCAATGGTGGCACGTTAAGCACGTGTTAGTTGTATCAAAATGCTTTAAACGCCGGTATCCTTTTGCTGAAAAGGTCTCCAACTATTGGACGGTGCCACCTAAACTGGACCATCCTGTCTCCAGATTAAACAAATTTACTCTTGCGCCTGTGGAAGATTCCCCGGTCTTTAGGATCCGGTGGACAGGCGGGTGGAATCCCTTTTTCCGCCATATTCACGCGTTGGCGGATTCCATTTTGAAACCAGTGTTTGTGTCTGTTTTAGTCTCACAGGAGGTAACGGAATGGATTAGGAGTTTACGGGAGTCTTTGGACCCCGAGACTGTTCCTCCAGACCAACTGGAACTGTTGGACCAGATGATCCAGGCTCTGGTGTTCCTGTGCGATGCGTCTATGGATGCAGCTCCCCTGGTGGCCAGGGTTTCGGCCGTGGGCATTGCCTTGAGATGCATGGTTTGGCTAAAGAGCTGGTCAGCTGACCAAGCTTCTAAGAAAGCCCTAGCTGACCTCCCCTTTCTGGGAGAGCGTTTGTTTGGCAACTCATTGGATCAGTTGATCAAGGGCTTGGCCCTGGACTTCCTTCATTCAGGACGCTTATGTTCGAGAACTGATTTGTTCCGGGTACAAGATCAAATTCTGGTCCAGGACAGGTTTCTTCAGTCAAAACTTTGCCTGTCTCCAGAACGTTTTAAGGATCTGCGGGAGGCTGTGCAAGGGCTGGTTGTGCCGGTTCCTCAGCTAGAACGCTCTCAAGTTTTCTATTCAAACCTGTTCATGGGGCACAGAAAAGGGGGCAAGGTGCATCCAATTCTGGGTCTCAAAGCTCTGAACCAATTTGTGCGGGTGCAGAAGTTTCGAATGGAGTCCATTCAGTCAGTGGTGGCATCCTTGAATCAGGGGGATTTTCTGGCTTCCATCGATCTCAAGGATGCGTATCTCCCCGTCCCCATTTTCGAGGGACACCAGCGATTCCTCCGCTTTGCGGTGGCAGAAGAGCACTTTCAGTTTGTGGCGTTACCCTTTGGTCTCGCTTTGGCTCCCAGAGTATTTTCCAAGGTCCTGGCCCCTGTGCTGGCCTTGTTACGTCGGCGAGGTATCTCAATTGTGGGATATCTGGACGATCTGCTGTTGCGAGCAGACTCTCATTTGAATCTGTTGGGCAACATCTCTATCACAATTTAGACCCTTCAAGAATTCGGGTGGACATTCAATTTAAAAAAATCTGCTCTGACGCCATCAGTACAGGTCACTTATCTGGGGCTGACTCCCGACTCTGCTTTGGCGAGGGTCTTTCTCCCCCTGGAGAATTGGCAAGCGGATTACCTGAGTCGTCAGGTGTTGGATCAAGGGGAATGGTCCCTTCATCCGGAGGTGTTTCATCTCCTGTGTGCCCGATGGGGGACTCTGGAGGTGGATCTGTTTTCGCGTCTCGCCTCAGCAGGAAACTTCAGCGGTTTGTGGCCAGTTCTTGGGATCCTCTGGCCGAGGCCACAGAGACTCTGGTGGCTCCTAAGAGCCAATATCGCCTGATTTATGCCTTCCCTCCGCTCGTACTCCTGCCAAGGTTTCTTTGCCGGGTGGCGATGGAAGGCATTCCGGTCATTCTGGTGGAACCAGACTGGCCTCGGCAGACCTGGTAAAAATGATTGTAGACCCTCCTCTGCGGGAAGATCTTCTGTCTCAAGGACCGATCTCCCATCCTGCTTTACGGTTCGCTGGCTTTAACGGCTTGGCTGTTGAAAGCAAGGTGTTGAGGGATAGAGGTCTGTCTGACTCAGGGCTTCTTTCCCTTTTGAAGTCCAGGAAGTCGACTTCCAGGAAGATCTATCATTGCATGTGGAAATCATACATTTCATGGTGTGAATCGCTGCAGCTGCACCCTAGCTTGTTTTCTATAGCTAAGGTTTTTGCCTTTTTACAAAAAGGGGTTGAGCAGCGCTTGGTATCGGGTACTATCAAGGGCCAAGTGTCGGCCTTGGCTGTTTACTGCCAACATCCATTGGCCATAAATAGCTTTATTCGCACTTTCATCCAGGGGGTGCGTCATCTGGCTCCTCCGAGGAGATCCCCATTATCACCGTGGGATCTCGATCTGGTTTTGTCTGTTCTTTAAAAGCCTCCCTTTGAGAATCTCAGGGAGATTTCTCTGTGACCATTTTGAGATGGATCAGGCAGACTGTTGTTCAGGCTTATTCACTCAAGGGTCAGGTTCCTCCTTTCCCTGTGGAGGCTCATTCTACTAGAGCGCTGAGTGCCTCTTGGGCTTTTTGCCATTAGGCCTCGGTCTTACAGGTTTGTAAGGCAGTGACTTGGTCATCTGTGTACACCTTTACCAAATTTTACAAGGTGGATTTGTTGGTTTCTTCGGATGCCTCTTTTGGACGCAAGGTTTTACAGGCTGCTGTTTCATAAGATAATGATTTTTTTTTATTCTCTTAGGGGTCTTTTACCTGGGTGAGCTCATGTTGTTTTGGTTGAGCTTCATGTTACCCAGTTGGCTAGGTTTAGCCTTTGGAGTTTACGTTACTTTCTGGTTGCATTTTTCCCACCCCTCATGCCTACACTGCTTTGGGACGTCCCACACAGCTCATGAAGATGAGGCTGCGTCTGTCAATTGATGATAGAAAAAATAAGATTTTTGTAAGATCTTATCGTAAAATATTTTTTTCTGATGTCCATTGACAGACGCAGCACCCGCCCCACTGATAGGGATGTTTTTTTTTTTTTCTTCACTGCTTGCAACTAATCTGAAGTGCTGGGCTGCGTCTGTGAGGGTTATGTCTGGAGGGACAACCCCGTGGGCGTGTAGATGTAAAAACTTTGTACTAACATACTGCCTAGACTACTCCTGCAGGTGGCAGCATAACACACAAAGCTCATGAAGATGAGGCCGCGTCTGTCAATGGACATCAGAGAAAAAGATTTTACTGTGAGATCTTACAAAAATCTTATTTTTCATGTGACAACACTAAAGAAATGGCACTTTGCTACAATGTTAAGTAGTGAGTCTACAGCTTGTATAACAGTGTAAATTTGGTGTCCCCTCAAAATAAACTCAACACACTGTCATTAATGTCTAAATCGCTGGCAACAAAAGTGAGTACACCCCTAAGTGACCATGTCCAAATTGGGCCCAATTAGCCATTTTCCCTCCCCAGTGTCATGTGACTCATTAGTGTTACAAGGTCTCAGGTGTGAATTGGGATCAGGTGTGTTAAATTTGGGGTTATCGCTCTCACTCTCTCATACTGGTCACTGGAAGTTCAACATGGCACCTCATGGCAAAGAACTCTCTGAGGAACTTAAAAAAAGAATTGTTGCTCTACATAAGGACGGCCTAGGCTATAAGATGATTGCCAAGACCCTGAAACTGAGCTGCAGCATGGTGGCCAAGACCATCCAGAGGTTCCACTCAGAACAGGCCACGCCATGGTTGACCAAAGGAGTTGAGTGCATGTGTTCAGTGTCCTATCCAGAGGTTGTCTTTGGAAAATAAACATCGTCACTTAAGGGTGTACTCACTTTTGTTGCCAGCGGTTTAGACATTAATGGCTGTGTGTTGCATTATTTTGAGGGGACAGAAAATGTACACTGTTATACAAGCTGTACACTCACTACTTTACATTGTAGCAAGTGTAATTTCTTCAGTGTTATCACATGAAAGATATAAAAAAAATAGATACAAAAAATGTGAGGGGTGTACTCACTTTTGTAAGATTATGTATAACTGTGTATACTGTATATATACTATAGTATATTATCAAAAGAATTGGCATGCTTGTCCTTACACGCTTATGTACTTTAATGGCATCCCAGTCTTAGTCTGTAGGGTTCAATATTGATTTGGCCCACTCTTTGCAGCTATGGCAGCTTAAACTCTTCTGGGAAGGGTGTCCACAAGGCAGGGCCGGACTGGCCATAGGGCAGACCGGGCATACAGTATGCCCGGTGGGCCGAGGCCTCTGCTCCGGGCGCATGAAGCGTCCCTCCGCTCTGATGCCGGTTGCCCCTGGCCTCTCCGCGGCCGATACCGCATATTCTTCTAGCCGCCCGCC
The DNA here is from genome assembly GCF_965119305.1 of Pelophylax lessonae. Taxonomy (NCBI): domain Eukaryota; kingdom Metazoa; phylum Chordata; class Amphibia; order Anura; family Ranidae; genus Pelophylax; species Pelophylax lessonae. Next base: position 130,512,821 of record NC_138777.1, read on the forward strand.
CCGGGTATGTCCCCGACTCCCCGTCACTCCTAAGGCACTGTTTGGGCTGGCCGCTCCCTGCGGCTGGCTCCGCAGCCACCCAGCGTAGCTATGGAGGGGTGGACCAGGTGACCGTGTCTCACTGTGAAGGGGGTGGAGCTAGAGGGAACCCCTTCTGCCTGTCGGGTTGAGAAGAAGCGGGAACAGTGTCTCTGGCTCTGCAGCCGCAAACCGCAGACAACAACACACCACCAAAGCCAAGGCCGGCTGCAAGGTAAGGAAAGGGCATCCCATCCCTCCCACCGCCACCCCTCTCCTGGATCCCACCATCCCTCTCACTGCCACCCCTCTCCTGGATCCCACCATCCCTCTCACTGCCACCCCTCTCCTGGATCCCACCATCCCTCCCACTGCCACCCCTCTCCTGGATCCCACCATCCCTCTCACTGCCACCCCTCTCCTGGATCCCACCATCCCTCTCACTGCCACCCCTCTCCTGGATCCCACCATCCCTCTCACCGCCACCCCTCTCCTGGATCCCACCATCCCTCCCACCGCCACCCCTCTCCTGGATCCCACCATCCCTCTCACCGCCACCCCTTTCCTGGATCCCACCATCCCTCTCACCGCCACCCCTCTCCTGGATCCCACCATCCCTCTCACTGCCACCCCTCTCCTGGATCCCACCATCCCTCTCACTGCCACCCCTCTCCTGGATCCCACCATCCCTCTCACTGCCACCCCTCTCCTGGATCCCACCATCCGTCTCACTGCCACCCCTCTCCTGGATCCCACCATCCCTCTCACTGCCACCCCTCTCCTGGATCCCACCATCTCTCTCACTGCCACCCCTCTCCTGGATCCCACCATCCCTCTCACAGCCACCCCTCTCCTGGATCCCACCATCCCTCTCACCGCCACCCCTCTCCTGGATCCCACCATCCCTCCCACCGCCACCCCTCTCCTGGATCCCACCATCCCTCTCACCGCCACCCCTCTCCTGGCTCCCACCATCCCTCTCACCACCACCCCTCTCCTGGATCCCACCATCCCTCTCACTGCCACCCCTCTCCTGGATCCCACCATCCCTCTCACTGCCACCCCTCTCCTGGATCCCACCATCCCTCTCACCGCCACCCCTCTCCTGGATCCCACCATCCCTCTCACCACCACCCCTCTCCTGGATCCCACCATCCCTCTCACCGCCACCCCTCTCCTGGATCCCACAGATGACTCATGACCCCGGCAATACCTTGCCGACCCTGGGCAGCCCTGTAAAATCAAAACCCAGGAGGGAGACAGGGAAACTGCTGAACACAGCACCTGGGCTGTGGTGAGCGACACAGGCCTTTAACATACTATGGACACAGGTCCAGCTGACCCAATTGCATCCTTCCCTACTAGCAGGCAACTCTGATACTACACTTAAAGAGATGCTCTTATCACTCAGGGCATCCCTACAAACTGACCTACTACTGGTCATTAATCAATGCAGGGCTGAGGTACATGCACTGGGAAACAGAATGGGCAGAGTGGAGGAACAAGTTTAAGAATGTGTGCTAACTCCTTCAATACAATGGTAGATGTGCATGATGCTCATTCAGAGGAAATACAATAGATCACCAGAACAACCTCAAAATGCGCGGAATCCCTGAATCCATCAGCCAAGCACAACTCCGCACTATATGAGAGATGTGTTTATGGCTGCAGTACCCAACCTATCGCCAGCAGACCTTACCATTGATCGTATTCATCGCATCCCTAAGCCATCACATCTACCAAAGGAAATCCCCAGAGATGTACTTATGCGAGTAAATTTTTTCCAAGTGAAGGAGAAGATATTGAACATGTTTAGGAAAATAGATTCACTACCGGATAAATTCAAGAATCTTCAGGTCTTCCCTGACTTTTCAAAACACACCATGCACCGATGCCATAACCTTTCTACAGTAACTAAGGCCTCGAATAACCATAATATTCCATATAAGTGGAAATACCCAAATTTAACCGATCAACTGGCACCCCGACTGGGCTCTGTTGGTGAGCTCCTGCCCCCGCTCGTTCACGGGCATGCATAAAGAGATATACACTGTGGGTCATTCCCCCCTCCCCCTTAGCAGCCAATCCACATACACATACACATACACATCCCATAATAAGTTTCTTAAGGCAGACAGAAACAATAGAACAATGGAATACAGGCACTTACTGTACCAATAACAAACCCCACCCCATCTCACTATATAGCAAGGGTCTATGAGACACTCCTACAATATTCTAGCAATCTGAAAAGTCAAACCATTCATCTTCATACATTTCCTGAGAGATATTGACAAATATTGACAAATATTACTGTCCCATCTGAAGCCATCCAAACCATTCTTTCTGCGTCCCCCAAGCATCTGTCCCTCACTCCATATGGTGACCGGCTTCTGTGTCAGGGTGACTGGCAGCTCTTACAAGAGCTTAGTGATTATGCAAGGGAGTATGAAGAGCATAGCAATCCCTTGTAGCAGATTCCCCCAATAATAGACAGGACCCTAGATTGAGGGTGAAGTATAACTCAAACTGTTTATTCAAACACATGCATAAAGAGATATACACTGTGGGACATTCCCCCCTCCCCCTTAGCAGCCAATCCACATACACATACACATCCCATAATAAGTTTCCTAACCGGTTGCCGACCGCCGCACGACTATATACTGCGGAGGTCAGCCCCGGCCAGGCAGAGTGACGTATCGGTACGTCACTCGCCTGTCACTGACTTGCGAGCCTATCGCGGGCGGGCGCGCGCCCGCCGAGGCGCGCGCCCGTCGCGGCTCGTTCACAGGCAAGTCAGTGCGTGTGACCGGCGGACTCGATGTCCGCCAGTCACACTGCGATCGCTCCTGTGAAGGGAGAAAGACAGAGCAGCTTGTGTAAACAAGCTGCCTGTCAGTTCTCCCTGTGTAAAAGTGGAGATCTGACCGTTCTACTATGTAGAACGGTTGATCTTTGCTTTTACACCAATAGGAATGTCCCTACACAGTTAGAATCACGCCCCTAGGACACACTTAACCCCTCCCTGTCCAATAAAGTTAACCCCTTCCCTGCCAGTGTCATTTTTGCAGTAACAGTGCATATGTATAGCACTGATTACTGCAGTAATGTCACTGGTAACCCCAAAAGTGTCAAAAATGTCAGTCAAGGGTCCGATCTGTCCGCCGCAATGTCGCAGTACCGAAAAAAAAATCGCAGATCGCCGCCATTACGCGTTAAAAAAAAAAAAAAAAAAAATGACAAAAATCTTTCCCTTTGTTAGTAAACGCGATAACTTTTGCGCAAACCAATCAAAATACGCTTTTTGCGATTTTTTTTACCAAACATATGTAGCATAAAACAAATTGGCCGAAAAATGTTAAAAAATTTTGATTTTTACTTTTTTTTTTGGGGAATTTCATATAAAAAAATGTGAAAAATATTGTTATTTTTGCAAAATTTACGCTCTTTTTTTGTTTATAGCGCGTGATCAAAAAATCGCACAGGTGATCAAATACCACCAAAAGAAAGCTCTGTTTGTGGGAAAAAAAGGGCGTCAAATTCGTTTAGGTACAGCGTCGCACGACCGCGCAATTGTCCGTTAAAGTCACGCAGTAAAAAAGCGCAAAAAAACCCCTGGTCCTTTAGCAGCCAAATCCTCCGGGGCTTAAGTGGTTAAGGCAGACAGAAACAATAGAACAATGGAATACAGGCACTTACTGTACCAATAACGAACCCCACCCCATCTCACTATATAGCAAGGGTCTATGAGACACTCCTACAATATTCTAGCAATCTGAAAAGTCAAACCATTCATCTTCATACATTTCCTGAGAGATATTGACAAATATTGACAAATATTACTGTCCCATCTGAAGCCATCCAAACCATTCTTTCTGCGTCCCCCAAGCATCTGTCCCTCACTCCATATGGTGACCGGCTTCTGTGTCAGGGTGACTGGCAGGTGGTTCTGTGGAGCAGAGGAGCAGAGCAGAGCGCGTGGCTGCGTGTGAGTGAGAGCAGCGGGTGTGTGACTGACCGCGTGTGAGTGTGTGAGTAACCCCCCCAGTAGAGCGGCGGCGAGCGGTGCTAGAAACCCCCCACAGAAGTAAAAGTGGGCGGCGAGCGGGTCGGTATCCCCCTCCCTTGTTGCGGGCGGCGAGCGGTGCAGTAAACCCCCCCCCCCTTTTGCAGCAGGCGGCGAGCGGTGCGGTAACCCCCCCCCCGACAGAGAGGGAGAAGAGGAAACTAACGGAGCAAAGGCTGACCAGGAAGTGACAGAGGGAGGCGGGTGCAGAGAGGAAGACTGACCGACTGAGGGAGGAATCGCCGTCAGGAACTGCAAGTGACAGGCTTAAAGGGATACACACTAGGTAAGTAAGACTGGTGACTGAGTTTGAACACTGACTGAGGGTGTAGTGTATTACCTGAGTATCTGTGAGTACCTATTACTACCTGAGTGCCTGTGAGTACCTATTACTAATGTGAGTGTTGTGCGACTGACCGGGTTGTGCGACTGTGAGTGTTGTGCGACTGACAGGGCTGTGCGACTGTGAGTGTTGTGCAATTGACCGGGCGGTGCGACTGTGAGTGTTGATGTGACTGACCAAGCTGTGCCATTGTGAGTGTTGTGCGACTGTGAGTGTCAAGAGAGTGTAGCGGAGTACCAGAGGGTGAGAAAGCAGAGTTAAGAAGCAAGTAAACAGCCACACAGGATAGACTAAAATTACTGAATCCCCATTAGATTAGATTAGTAGGTACAATGCCCGGCGGGTGTGGAGATTCGATTTGGTGTGCATCTTGTGATATGTATACGTTCCTCAATCATGCGATCGAGGGTGAGTACAAATGCACAAAATGTAAGTACGTTGCTTCCCTGGAAGCTCAGGTCCTGAATCTAGGGAAGCAGCTGGCAACACTGAGCCATACCGAAGGAGAGCCGAGATCGTACCCATCAGGCGCAGGCAGGGGCCTGCACAGAGGTGGGCGGAGTATTGGAGGTGCAGGCATCAGAGCAGAGTAGAGGGGTGACAGTTAGGAGGGGCAGAAGGGGAAAAGGCAAGGAGCACCCCAATAGATACACCCCGTTGCGTGATGTTGGGGAAACCAGTCAGGGACCAGCATTGCTGGAGCAGAGCGACGCCCTTAGCTGTCAGGGGAGGAACTCCTCCAGTGAGGCCGGGAGAAAGGGAAAGGAAAGACAGGTGCGGGTGGTAGGGGACTCAATCATTAGAAGGACAGACAAGGCAATCTGTCACAAAGACCGTGAGCGCCGAACAGTCTGTTGTTTACCGGGCACTCGGGTTCGGCACATCGCAGATTGGGTGGACAGATTACTGGGTGGGGCTGGGGAAGACCTAGCTGTCATGGTACACGTGGGTACCAATGACATAGGCAGAGGAAGCTGGAGAGTCCTAAATGATTTCAGGGACTTAGGAGCTAAGTTGAGGAGTAGGACCTCCAAGGTAGTATTTTCAGAAATATTACCTGTACCTCGAGCCACACCAGAGAGGCAGCGGGAAATTAGGGAAGTTAACAAGTGGCTGAGGTTCTGGTGTAGTAAGGAGGGTTTCGGGTTCCTGGAGAACTGGGCCGACTTCTCAGTTGGCCACCGGCTCTTTTGTAGGGACGGATTGCACCTAAATGGGGAGGGTGCAGCCGTACTGGGTAAGAAGATGGCCATAAAGTTAGAGGGGCTTTTAAACTAGGTGATGGGGGGGAGGGTACAGATGTAGAATTAGCCAGTGGAAAGCAAGATTCAGAGGGCACAAATGGGGACATTAGCGGTAGGGTGTTCAGAGCTCCTAAACCCAGGGTGGGTATGGGGAAAAATCTCAAGAGCAGCCTAAAAAACATCAAATGAGGATATATGTAACCGGTCAAAATTAAGAAGTTTATATACCAATGCCCGAAGCCTGGCCAACAAGATGGGAGATCTGGAGCTGCTGATGTTTGAGGAGGACTTAGATTTTGTGGGGATAACAGAGACTTGGTTCGACAGCTCTCATGACTGGATGGCAACCAATCAGGGGCACTCCCTTTATCGCAGAGATAGGGAAGGTAAAAAAGGGGGAGGGGTATGTCTGTATATTAAGAACGGTGTATAGGTAAATATGAGGGATGATATTAATAATGGAGCTATGGACGAGGTAGAATCCCTATGGGTAGAACTTCAAAGGGAAGGCACTGTGGGGAAGGTAATATTGGGCATATGCTATATGCCCCCCAACCAGAGGGAGGAGGCGGAGGCAGACCTCCTTTTACAGATAGGATTGGCAGCAAGGATGGGAAATGTCATTATAATGGGGGACTTTAATTATCCAGATATAGACTGGGCAGAAGGAACCACGCATTCAGCCAAGGCTCGGCAGTTCCTAAATGTTTTGCAGGACAATTTGATGGGTCAGATGGTGAATGCACCGACAAGAAACAATGCGGTACTTGACCTACTGAGTACCAACAATACAGACCTGCTCACGGATATAGAAATACGGGGCAACTTAGGAAACAGTGACCATAGGTCAATTATGGATAAAAACTAAAAATTACGTGCTTAGGATTAATAGCCCAGAATTAGGGAGGTATATATGTAATGAAAAGATTGGCTGCAGCCCACTTCAAAATATAGCCCTGGAGGGGGCTATATGATAAGGAGAGAAAAGGGAAGTGATTGGCGCTGCCAATATATAAAAGGAATAATGAGTGTGTATTGATAAAAAGGATGTAGATTGATAAAATACGTGTAAAACTCTTATAAAAAGGCCTTCTAAGATGTATATATACATAGGTCAATTGGTTTCAGTATTAATCATAGTAATAGGAAACATAAGGGTAATATAAGAACACTGAATTTCAAAAGAGCCAATTTCCCAAAACTGCGCTCTCTGCTAGAAAATATCAAATGGAATAAAACCCTGGGAACAAAGAACACGGTGGAAAAATGGGAGTGCTTCAAGAGCATACTTAACAAAGTGATTGGCCAGTGCATTCCAAAGGGAAATACATTTAAAAGAGCAAAACTAAACCCTGGGTGGCTAAACTCAGACATAAAAATGCATATTAATGCTAAAGAAAAGGCCTTCAAAAAATACAAGGCTGAGGGGTCATTGACAGCATTCAAGCATTACAAAGAGTGTAATAAGAAATGTAAAGACGAAATCAAGGTGGCTAAAATAGAACACGAGAGACATATAGCGGAAGAGAGTAAAAAGAACCCCAAAAAATTCTTTAAGTATATAAACCGTAAGAAAGCAACGCCAGAACAAATTGGCCCCATAAAAGATGACAAAGGAGATTTGGCATCAGAGGACAGGGAAAAGGCGGTAGTGTTAAATAAATTCTTCTCTTCAGTCTTCACAAAAGAATTGGGGGGCTACACTAACCCAGCTTGTAAGGCCAAACTAAATAACACACCTCAGGAAGTACCGCCATGGCTAACAGAAGAAAGTCTTAGAACTAAACTAGAGAAACTTAACATAAATAAATCACCGGGACCAGATGGCTTGCACCGGAGGGTTCTTAACCACTTGCCGACCGCCGCAAGTACATATACTGCAGCGGTCAGCCCCGTGCAGGCAAAGTGAAGTATGGGTACGTCACTCGCCCGCGAGCCAATAGGGGGCGAGCGCGCCGCCGGAGGTGCGCTCCCGCCCCCGCTCGTTCACGGGCACTCCCGCGCGAATGACCGGCGGTTCTGATGTCCGCCTGTCACTCCCGATCTCCCGCTGGAGAGGGAGAAAGGCAGGCGGCTAATGTAAACAAAGCCGCCTGTCATTCTCCCTGATGTAACAGCAGAGATCATACGATCCTGCTATGTAGCATCAAAAGCCACACCCCTTTACAGTTAGAAGCACACCCCTAGGGACACACTTAACCCCTTGCTCTCTAATAAAGTTAACCCCTTCCCTGCCAGTGTCATTTTTACAATAACAGTGCATATGTATAGCACTGATTACTGTAGTAATGTCACTGGTCCCCCCAAAAGTGTCAAAAATGTCAGTCAAGGGCCTGATCTGTCCGCCACAAAGTCGCAGTCCCGCAAAAAAAATCGCAGATCGCCGCCATTACTATTTTAAAAAAAAACAATAACATTACATAAATCTTTCCCCTAGTTAGTAAACGCAATAACTTTTGCGCAAACCAATCAAAATATGCTGCTTGCGATTTTTTTCACCAAAAATATGTAGCGGAAAACAAATTGGCCTAAATGTTAAAAAATGTTGATTTTTACATTTTTGGGGGGGGGGGGGGGGGGGATTTCATATACAGTGGGTACGGAAAGTATTCAGACCCCCTTAAATTTTTAACTCTTTGTTATATTGCAGCCATTTGCTAAAATCATTTAAGTTCATTCTTCTTCCTCATGAATGTACACACAGCTCCCCATATTGACGGAAAAACACAGAATTGTTGACATTGTTGCAGATTTATTAAAAAAGAAAAACTGAAATATCACATGGTCCTAAGTATTCAGACCCTTTGCTGTGACACTCATATATTTAACTCAGGTGCTTTCCATTTCTTCTGATCATCCTTGAGATGGTTCTACACCTTCATTTGAGTCCAGCTGTGTTTGATTATACTGATTGGACTTGATTAGGAAAGCCACACACCTGTCTATATAAGACCTTCCAGATCACAATGCATGTCAGAGCAAATGAGAATCATGAGGTCAAAGGAACTGCCTGAAGAGCTCAGAGACAGAATTGTGACAAGGCACAGATCTGACCAAGGTTACAAAAAGATTTCTGCTGCACTTAAGGTTCCTAAGAGCACAGTGGCCTCCATAATCCTCAAATGGAAGATGTTTGGGACGACCAGAACCCTTCCTAGAGCTGGCCGTCCGGCCAAACTGAGCTATTGGGGGAGAAGAGCCTTGGTGAGAGAGGTAAAGAAGAACCCAAAGATCACTGTGGCTGAGCTCCAGAGATGCAGTCAGGAGATGGGAGAAAGTTGTAGAAAGTCAACCATCACTGCAGCCCTCCACCAGTCGGGCTTTATGGCAGAGTGGCCCGATGGAAGCCTCTCCTCAGTGTAAGACACATGAAAGCCCGCATTGAGTTTGCTAAAAAACACCTGAAGGACTCCAAGATGGTGAGAAATAAGATTCTCTGGTCTGATGAGACCAAAATATAACTTTTTGGCCTTAATTCTAAGCGGTATGTGTGGAGAAAACCCAGGCACTGCTCATCACCTGTCCAATACAGTCCCAACAGTGAAGCATGGTGGACAGAATGACTGGTTGCAATCGAGGGAAAGATGAATGCGGCCAAGTACAGGGATATCCTGGACAAAAACCTTCTCCAGAGTGCTCTGGATCTCAGACTGGGCCAAAGGTTTACCTTCCAACAAGACAATGACCCTAAGCACACAGCTAAAATAACGAAGGAGTGGCTTCACAACAACTCCGTGACTGTTCTTGAATGGCCCAGCCAGAGCCCTGACTTAAACCCAATTGAGCATCTCTGGAGAGACCTAGAAATGGCTGTCCACCAACGTTTACCATCCAACCTGACAGAACTGGAGAGGATCTGCAAGGAGGAATGGCAGAGGATCCCCAAATCCAGGTGTGAAAGACTTGTTGAATCTTTCCCAAAAAGACTCCTGGCTGTATTAGATCAAAAGGGGGCTTCTACTAAATACTGAGCAAAGGGTCTGAATACTTAGGACCATGTGATATTTCAGTTTTTCTTTTTTAATAAATCTGCAACAATGTCAACAATTCTGTGTTTTTCTGTCAGTATGGGGTGCTATGTGTACATTCATGAGGAAGAAGAATGAACTTAAATGATTTTAGCAAATGGCTGCAATATAACAAAGAGTTAAAAATTTAAGGGGGTCTGAATACTTTCCGTACCCACTGTAGAAAAATTTGAAAAATATTGTTATTTTTTCAAAATTGTCGCTCTTTTTTTGTTTATAGCGCAAAAAGTAAAAATCGCACAGGTGATCAAATACCACCAAAAGAAAGCTCTGTCTGTGGGAAAAAAATGACATCAATTTTATTTGGGTACAGCGTTGCACGACCACGCAATTGTCCATTAAAGTCACACAGTGCCGAATCGCAAAATAGGCCCTGGTCTTTGAGCAGCCAAATCCTCCGGGGCTTAAGTGGTTAAAGAGCTCAGCCAGGTGATTGCCAGACCATTATTCTTGATCTTTAAGGTAGTTTACAGACGGGTATGGTGCCAGCTGATTGGAAAAAAGCCCTACGTGGTACCAATATTTAAAAAAGGGCAGAGATATATCCCGGGTAACTATAGGCCGGTCAGCCTAACATCAGTAGTCTGCAAGATTTTGGAGGGGATGTTAAGGGACCACATGCAAGACTTTAGTAATGAAAATGGTATTATTAGTAGTAATCAGCATGGATTCATGAAAAATCGTTCTTGCCAAACCAATCTATTAACCTTCTATGATGAAGTGAGCTGCCACCTAGATAAAGGTAAGCCTGTGGATGTGGTGTATCTGGACTTCGCAAAGGCCTTTGACACCGTTCCCCACAAACGCTTACTGTTCAAACTAAGGAATGTAGGTGAGTACCTGGATAGAGAACTGGCTCCAGGGGAGAGTGCAAAGGGTGGTGATTAATGGGGAGAACTCGGATTGGGCGGGTGTGGAAAGTGGGGTCCCCCAGGGTTCTGTCCTGGGACCAATCCTTTTTAATTTATTCACAAATGATCTAGAGGAGGGGATATCAAGTACAATCTCAGTATTTGCGGATGATACTAAACTAAGCATGCCAATATCTTCTATGCAGGATGTGGAAACCTTACAAGCGGACTTGAACAAAATAATGGGGTGGGCAACTACATGGCAGATGAGGTTTATTGTTGAAAAATGTAAAGTAATGCACTTGGGTGCCAGAAACCAGAAAGCAAGCTACTCTCTGGGGGGGACCTCTGGGTGAGTCTAGAATGGAAAAGGACCTGGGGGTACTGGTAGACAACAGGCATGGCAGTGGCATGCCATGCCAAGCCGCTGCAAGCAAAGCCAACAGAATACTGGGATGCACCTTAAAGACCACAACATACAGGGGTATACAATGTACGGTTAACAGCAAACACACACGCACATCATAGGTTGAACTGGATGGACTGATGTATTTTTTCAACCCCCACAAACTATGTAAAAAAATACCTTCCCCCCAAAGGTAGACTAACCAGGTACCAGACCTCCAATTGGTCTGTGCCTGAGTTAGTCGGGTAACAAGTCCCAATTAGTCAATCCATCATGGCAGCTTCCTTGACAAAGTTCCACATAGTTTGTAAGTTTGTCCTGGCAAGGCGCATGGAGCTCTCATAGCCGATCAGTCTGGAGAAGCCTGGTTTGGGCAGGCCAGACTGGGCTTTTTGGTCACCCTGTGTCCCTAATAGACACAGGGTGACTTAGACATAAGAGGAGCCTAGGGGGCTGAGAGAGGAACTTTCCAACCTCTCTAAGGTAGGTTGTGTTCCACGGGCCCTCCCAATGTCTGCACCCACCCAGTACCCCAAACAAATTGTCCAGAAAACTGCATTACTCACCCAGCCAACCTTTGCCTCTTCCGTAGAACATACCCGCCGCTGGGGATAAGCGTGGACTGGCCCTTCTCCTGGGAGTCATTTCAGCCACTGGAGAGAAGACTGGAGGGTGGTGGGGCTCTCTTCATCAGGCTGTTGTGGATCTGGGCCGACTGTCCAGCATCCCTGGGGTATACAAGTGAAGACTGTAGTCCCTTCCACTACCACAGGAACTCCATCTTTTGTACGTTGAAGACAGAGGCCAGCCGCACTCTGTTCTGTTGCCAGCTCTTTTGCTGGGTTGGGGTTGGCGATTACTACCCCCAGGACCTGGTTGGGGGTCTGCTGTATAAAGGAGGAATTGCTTACCTCCTTCTCCTGGTATTCCTGCGGGGTAGGTTGGGGATCTGGACCGGCCATCCAGCATCCCTGGTGTATACAAGTGAAGACTGTAGTCCCATCCACTACCACAGGAACGCCATATTTCGTACGTTGAGGGCAGCCACACTCTGCTCTGTTGCCGGCTCTTCTGCTGGGTTGGGGTCGGTGAATACTACCCCCAGGACTTGGTTGGGGGTCTGCTGTAGAAAGGAGGGATCGCCTACCTCCTCCCCCTGGTATTCCTGCGGGGTAGGTTGGGGATTTGGACCAGCCATCCAGCATCCCTGTAGGTCTGGTGCAGAGACCGTGGTCCCATCTGCACCATGGGGGTCAGGGCTGCTGTCTCCCTGTGGTTGGGGAGAGGGATTATATGTCTCCGCTCCCTGGAAGGTACATTGCCAATGGGGAGGAAGGACAACACCTTCAGCTCCCTGTAACACATACTGCCGCTGGGGAGGAAGGATGACACCTTTGGCTCCCTGCTGCTCAGGAGTAGAACCGACTGTCTCTATTCCCAGTAACTCCTGATTTAGCTGGGGATCTGGGCCGGCTGCCCAGCCTCCCTGTAGGGCCGGTAGAGAGACCTCGGTCCCATCTCCACCTGCCATCAGTGGGTCTTCCCAGTACCAGTCTATAATGTCTCTCCAACTGAAGGGTTGTAGGTCTGGATCTGCCGCCCAGTACTCCGGCTCTGCTTGCAGGGTAGATTGGGGTGGAATGGAGCAGAGCAGATGTTGGTAGTCCTGCTCCAGTTCCCACTCCCTTCTCACCAGATGAATCAGGCCTGACCCCAGGTCGTCCGCTCTGGGGAGATCCAGTAGCTTCCCTGGTGTCATGGATTTCCCAGAGTCGACACTCTGCTGGACATCCAAAGTCATAGCTCTCCTCAAAGGCCTCCCACAGCAAGCCCGGGCCACTATAGTCCTCACCTTCTGGCATATTGTCGTTAGCCATCAAGTGGTTGCGCCGGGTGGCGTACCACATCCACATCCTTACTGCTCTGACAGTAAAGAACTCCTTACGTATTTTAAGGTTAAACCGTTTTTCCTCTAGTTTTAGTGAGTGGCCACGCATCTTATTGTATTCCCTTTCTCTGAAAAGTTTGTTCCTTATGCTAAGGTCATCACCAGTACAGTATTTGTACATTGATATCATAAAAGAATAAGTTCAATGCTTGTTACAAAGAATGTAACAGAATATGTAAAAAGGAAATCAAGGACGCAAAAATTTAAAATGAACGAAAGATTGCAAAAGATAGTAGGAAAAACCCCAAAACATTCTTCAAATATATTAATAGTAAAAAGGTCACGTCTGAGCATGTAGGCTCTTTACAAAATATTCTGGAGTGGGTGACTGGGGACAAAGAGAAGGCAAAGTTATTTAATACTTTCTTCAGCTCTGTGTATACAAAGGAGCATGGGGGAGCTCATGGCCATAATGGAGATGGTATTGACACACAATGACTCAAAAATGATATGGTCCAGAAATATTTAGACAGAATAAGGGTGGATACAGCAGCTGGATCAGATGGCATCCACCCTCGGATCCTAAAAGAATTGAGCTCTGTCATTTCAAATTCATTGTTTCTAATTTTTAGGGACTCGTTAAGGACTGGAATAGTACCACTGGATTGGCGTAGGACAAATGTTGTGCCTTTATTTAAAAAGGGATCAAAGTCTTTACCAAGTAACTAACTTTAACTTCTATAGTCGGGAAAATACTGCAGAGTTTAATTAAAGACCACATACAGTATTTCACATAAGTGAGTACACCCCTCACATTTTTGCAAATATTTTATTATATCTTTTCATGTAACAACACTGAAGAAATGAAATTTTGCTACAATGTAAAGTAGTGAGTGTACAGCTTGTATAACAGTGTAAATTTGCTGTCCCTTCAAAATAACTCAACACACAGCCACTAATGTCTAAACCGCTGGCAACAAAAGTGAGTATATCCCCAAGTTAAAATGTCCAAATTGGGCCCAAAGTGTCAATATTTTGTGTGGCCTCCATTATTTTCCAGCACTGCCTTAACTCTCTTGGGCATGGAGTTTGCCAGAGCTTCACAGTTTTCCACTGGAGTCCTCTTCCACTCCTCCAGGACAACCTCACGGAGCTGGTTGATGTTAGAGAACTTATGCTCATCCAACTTCCATTTGAGGATGCCCCACAGATGCTCAATAGGGTTTAGGTCCATCACCTTTACCCTCAGCTTTTTTAGCAAGCCAATGGTCATCTTGGAGGTGTGTTTTGGGTAGTTATGTTGGAATACTGCCCTGCAGCCCAGTCTCCAAAGGGAGGGGATCATGCTATGCTTTAGTATGTCACAGTACATGTTGGCATTCATGGTTTCCTCAATGAATTGTAGCTCCACGGTGCCTGCAGCATTTATGCAGCCCCAGGCCATGACACTCCCACCATCATGCTTGACTGTAGGCAAGAACACTTGTCTTTTGTACTCCTCACCTGGTTGCCGCCACACGGGTTGACATCATCTGAAATAAATAGGTTTATCTTGGTCTAATCAGACCACAGGACGTGGTTCCATGTCCTTAGTCTGCTTGTCTTCTGTTTGCGGGCTTTCTTGTGCCCCATCTTTAGAAGAGGCTTTCCTCTGGGACAACAGCCATGCAGACCAATTGGATTCAGTGTGCGGTGTACGGTCTGAGCACTGACAGGTTGGCTTCCCACCCCTTCAAACCTCTGCAGCAATGCTGGCGGCACTCATATGTCTATTTCCAAAAGACAATCTCTGGACGCTGAGCATGTGCACTTAACTCCTTTGGTCGACCATGGCGAGGCCTGTTCTGAGTGGAACCTGTCCTGTTGAACCGCTGTATGGTCTTGGCCACCATGCTGCAGCTCAGTTTCAGGATCTTGGCAATCTTCTTATAGCCTGGGCCATCTTTATGTAGAGCAACAATTCTTTTTTTCAGATCATCAGAGTTTTTTGCCATTTGGTGCCATGTTGAACTTCCAGTGACCAATATGAGAGAGTGAGCGTTATAACACCAAATTTAACACACCTGCTCCCCATTCACATCTGTGATCCTGTAACCCTAAGCAGTCACATGACCCTTGGGAGGGAAAATGGCTAATTGGGCCCAATTTGAACATTGTCACTTAGGGGTGTACTCACTTTTGTTGCCAGTGGTTTAGACATTAATGGCTGTGTATTGAGTTATTTTGAGGGGACACCAAATGTACACTGTAATACCAGTTGTACACTCACTACTTTACATTAGCAGTGTCATTTCTTTAGTGTTGTCACAGGAAAAGATATAATAAAACATTTACAAAAATGTGAGGGGTGTACTCACTTTTGTGAGATACAGTACATGAGTTCTTGCTGGAAAAAAATATTTTAAGCAACAGACAGCATGAATTTATGAAAGAAATAAGTTGTCAAACAAACTTGACTTCTTTTTATGAGGAGGTAAGTAAAACCTTGGACAGAGGGGTGGCTGTGAACGTAGTATACTTTGATTTTGCAAAAGCATTTGGCATAGTCCCCCACACACCACTAATGTGTAAGGTAAAGTCTACAGGCTTGGAAAGATCAGTTTATAAATGGATAGAAAACTGGCTAAAAGATAGAATTCAGAGAGTAGTGGTTATTGATTCTTATTCTAATTGGTCTAAGGTTATCAGTGGTATACTGCAAGGTTCAGTATTAGAACTAGTGATCGACCGTTATCGGTTTTTCGTTGCCGATACCGATATTTTGGCGATCGCATATAGGTATCAGACGTTATTGGCTGATATTTTTGTACATTTAAAACTTTGCAAAATAAACACAAATTTCGACACAAATCTGTTACTGAACGTGTTAATCTTTATTTATTAACATTTTTAACATTAAGGGCTTGTTCTTCACACCTTAACTACATGAAAACTGATAGGAAAACTTCACTTGCAGGGACATCAGTTTCACATCTAGGGATGGCCCGGCGGTCAGTTCGCAGTGAATTTTGCTTGTTCGCTACCCGCCAATTTTGCGAACACATGGCGTTGTTAGTTTACATTGTGGAGAACTTTGACCCATGACACAGCCGTCAGGTGGAACGGGACAGCCAATTGAAACATTTCAGCACATGGACATGCCCCCTACCTTATAAATAGACCAGAGCTGGCAGCCATTTCACATTCTGCTTTTTGTCAGCATAGGGAGAGGTTGGCTGTGTGCATCACTGACAGATTGCCAGACACAAATAGCTCTAATAAGATCCACAAAAGTCCTTTTGAGGGCTGGTATTTGGTATAGGTCTACTACACTTTCTTTTCAGGTATGCTGTGTTCATCAGGGACAGATCGATATCGGCAGTGACACAAATCACTCTGTTAATGTCCACAAAAGTCATTTCAAGGGCTGCTATTTATTTGGTATAGGCATGCAGTTTTTCAGTTTAGGGACAGGTATCCAGTGTGCTCCAGGGACAGAGATCAGCAGTGATACAAATCTTTCTGTTAATGTCCACAAAAGTCATTTCAAGGGCTGCTATTTATTTGGTATAGGTGTGCAGTTTTTCAGTTTAGGGACAGGTATCCAGTGTGCTCCAGGGACAGAGATCAGCAGTGACACAAATCGCTCTGTTAACCACTTTGCCGCTGCTCACTAGAGCTCTACTGCGGGAAAGTGGCTCTTGTAGGTCTGACGACGTAGACCTACGTCGGCAGACACTCCCCCTTCTCGGCAGTGCGCGCGCCACCGGAGGCTCGCTCCCGCTGTATTCAGTCCCGCTGGAGTCGGGCCAGGGGAGGAGCAGCGGCGATCGCTGCTGCTCTTCCCCGATCGTCGGGGAATCGAGTCTGGAGATCCGCCGCTTGTGTACACAAAGCGGGCGGATATCCTAAGTGACAGGCAGGGTCAGATTGCAGGGTTCAGCTGAACATGCGATCTGTCCCTGTGTCACTCCCCCCACACACGTCAGTAAGCACCAGGCATACATTAACCCCTCCCTCTCCAATAAAATTAACCCCTTCCCTGCCAGTGTCATTTTTACAGTAACAGTGCATATTTACAGCACTGATTACTGTAGTAATGTCACTGGTAACCCCAAAAGTGTCAAAAATGTCAGTCAAGGGTCCGATCTGTCCGCCGCAATGTCGCAGTCCCGCAAAAAAAATTGCAGATCGCCACCATTACTCGTTAAAAAAAAAAAAAACACCAAAAACAACAGAAATCTTTCCCTTAGTTAGTAAACGCAATAACTTGTGCGCAAACCAATCAAAATACGCTTATTGCAATTTTTTATACCAAAAATATGTAGCAGAAAACAAATTGGCCTAAAAGGATAAAAAAATTAGATTTTTACATTTTTTGGGGGGGAAATTCATATAAAAAAATGTGAAAAATATTGTTATTTTTTCAAAATTGTCGCTATTTTTTTGTTTATAGCGCAAAAAGTTAAAATCGCACAGGTGATCAAATACCCCCAAAAGAAAGCTCTGTTTGTGGGAAAAAAAGGACGTAAATTTAATTTGGGTACGGCGTTGCATGACCGCGCAATTGTCAGTTAGTCGCACAGTGCCGAATCGCAAAAAAGTGACCCAGACGTAAGACAGCAAAATCCTCCGGTGGTAAAGTGGTTAATGTCCACAAAAGTAATTTCAGGGGCTGCTATTTATTTGGTATAGGTGTGCAATGCACTATATAGGGGTGTAATCCATGGTATAATATACTTTGTAATATAGAAAGCATATTATAGTGGATTTGTATTGTGCACTGTGCAGCATTGTGACTGGTGCGGTGACTGGGCGTTGCTGCAGCAATACTACAAACAGTGACAAAAGCACTTTTAATGTATTATAACTGGTGTGATAGACCATTGGCAACCCAATACCACATATTGAAGTGGGGTGTTATCTGAGTATACTTTTACAAGTGTATTTCTGTCTTGCAACAATATTGCCTCTTTTGCTGCGTTAACTCTGATACAAACAGTGCCAAACTCCCTGGCCAATTTTTTTCAACAACTGGTGCGATAGACCAGTGCCCCCCCAATACCACATATTGAAGTTGGGTGTTATCTGAGTATACTTTTACAAGTGTATTTGTGTCCTGCAACAATATTGCCTCTTTTGCTGCGTTAACTCTGAAACACACAGTGCCAAACTCCCTGGCCAATTTTGTGAACAACTGGTGTGATAAACCAGTGGCCCCCCAATACCACATATTGAAGTTGGGTGTTATCTGAGTATACTTTCATAAGTGTACATGTGTCCTGCAACAATATTGCCTCTTTTGCTGCGTTAAGTCTGATACACACAGTGCCAAACTGACTGGCCAATTTTTTGAACAACTGGTGTGATAAACCAGTGGCCCCTGAATACCACATATTGAAGTGGGGAGTTATTTAACATTATACTTTTCTAAGAGTGTATTTTAGTCCTGCAAAAATGTGGCCTCTTTTGCTGTGTTAACTGTGCTACACACAGTGACAACAGTTACTGGCCAATTATTTCTAGAACTGGTGTGATAAACATGTGGCCCCCCAATACCACAGATTGAAGCGGGGTGTTATATACATTTTTCCAGATACACTGCGATTCTCTAGAGACTTTTGTCACAGGGTAATTTAAAAACATGACAGGCATAGGAAGAGGCAGACACTTACGTAGGGGCGGTAGGGGTAGGGCAGGAGCAGTAGGCCATAGCCAAAGTGTGAAGTTTCAGAAGATGAGTTCGATTACGTCAAAGGACACACCAGACTTGGTTGAGTGGCTCACTCAGCCTTCCTCTTCTGCACCCTCCTCATCCTCTCTATCTGCACCCTCTTCACTCTCTGCTGTGTGCATTCCCAAAGACACCACCACCACCACATACCCTCCGCTTGCGTCACTGGAAATATTTTCTGATCCATCAGAAGACATTTGCGATGCGCAGCCATTCTTGGCATCGGATCAGGAAGAGGAGGTAGCAACAGCCGCCACTCAGCAGTCTAAAGACAGTACCCAGATCAGCCCAAGGAGGTTGGTCCCCGCTGTTGCTGCCTACTCCGAGATCTCAAATGTTAGTGGTGGGGAAGGTGACGTGGATGATGACGTGTCTATGGACGTCACGTGGGTGGCCACAAGAGAGGAAAAGGAGGGGAGTTCAGAGGGAGAGACGGACCGGCAGATAGGGAGGAGAGGCAGGCAGAACTTGCATTGCACAAGAGGTACAAAGCAGACTGCAAATGTATCAAGAGCAAGCCATCAACCATGTACAGTCACATCTGGCGCTCCCAGGACGCCGCCACATGGCTCCGCAGTGTGGGCTTTTTTCAATGTGTCCGTTGCCGACAACAGTGTTGCCATCTGCAGCCTTTGCAGTCAACGCATAAGTCGCGGTAAGCCCAACACTCACCTAGGGACAACCGCCTTAAGAAGGCACCTGAACTCCCATCACTGAGCCCAGTGGGAGCAACACCGTCAGCACCCACAAAGCCACACTCCAGGCTCTCACCGTCCACCTCTTCTCCTTCCCCTCTCTCCTCACAATTGTCCTCCATTCCACCTTCCATCATGCCGTCGTCACGTTGTTCTGGAAAAAGGCAGGCTTCTGTGGCCCAAATGTTGGAGCAGAAAAAAATTATGACGCCGGATAACCTTCTAGCCAAACGTTTGACTGCTGGCTTGTCAGAACTGATAGCCCGCCAACTACTGCCATATCAACTGGTGGACTCGGAGGCCTTTCCTAAATTTGTGGCCATTGGAACACCACAATGGAAGGTCCCAGGCAGGAAATATTTCTCGCAGAAGGGCATTCCAGAGCTTTATGGCCATGTTCAGTGGCAAGTGAATATATCTCTGGCACACAGTGTTGGTGCCAAGATACATCTGACAACAGACACATGGTCTAGCAAACACGGGCAGGGAAGGTATATCACTTTCACTGCCCACTGGGTGAACCTTCTTACGGCCGTCAAGCATGTAACCCGTGGCACCCGTGTAGATTTGGTTGTACCGCCATGGATTGCATGCAGGCCTGCCTCTTCTTCTCCTCCTCCTCCTCCTCCATCCTCCCTCTCCTCCTCGGCTGACTCCTCCTTTTCCGCTGCTACCGTCTCTTCCGCTGCGCCGCCCAAGATCTCCACATGCCAGGTGAGACGTTGCCATGCTGTTCTGCGTCTGTTTTGCCTGGAAGCCAAGAGCCACACTGGTCCTGCACTCCTATCAGCTTTGCGTTCACAGGCAGATCAGTGGCTGACACCGCTCAATTTGACAGTTGGTAAAGTGGTGTGCAACAACGGTGCCAATCTGCTGAGCGCGCTGAAACAGGGCAAAATAACACACGTGCCATGCATGCCACATGTCCTGAACTTGGTCGTGCACCGATTCGTTGCCAAATACCCTGGGGTCCAGGACGTCTTGCGGCAGGCCAGAAAAATCTCAGACCATTTCATAAGATCTTACACAGCCATGGCTCACCTTGCTGACATTCAGCGGCGACACAACCTGCCCATCAGGCATCTTATTTGTGACTGTCCGACGCGATGGAACTCAATGTTGCATATGCTTGATAGGCTGCTCCAGCAGAAACGTGCAGTTAACGACTACCTGTACGAACTCTGCGGCAGGACAGGTTCTGGGGAGCTTGGGTTTTTTTCACCTCGCCAGTGGCTGCTCATGCGCGACGCATGCAGACTTCTGCGGCCATTCGATGAGATCACCAAACTGGTCAGTCGCGGCCAGGGCGCCATCAGTGACATCGTACCTTACGCCTTCTTTCTGGAGCGTGCATTGCATCGTGTCATTGATCAAGCCGTCAAAGAGCAGGAAGATGAGGAAGTCGCAATGTTAGATGAATTCCCAGTGGGTGCTACTTCATCTGAGACAAGTCAACAACAGGAATCTGAAGAGGAGTCAGAGGAGGATGGAGTCGGGGGGGGGGGTGAGGAGGAGCAAGAAGAGCATGCTTTAAACCTTTCTGGTATCCCTGGTGTTATCCGTGGATGGGGGGAGGAGAAAGAGGACGACATTATCCTGGATGATGAGCTGGAAGCAGGCCACTACACCGCTTCCAGTTTAGTGTGAATGGGGGCCTTCATGCTCCAGTGTTTTAAGGGGGACCTCCCTATAAAAAGCATAAAGGCCAAGGACCCGTACTGGGTGGCAACGTACTTAGACCCCCGGTACAAACAAAAAATGGCGGAATGTTACCACAATCACAGAGGGCGGTCAGAATTCAGCACTTCCAGGCCTTGCTGCGGGAAATGCTGCATTCTGCTTTTGCGTGCGCTGGCAGAGGAATTTCCAGTCACAGAGAGGCAGTTGCAATCCAACAGCGCCTGCAAGAAGAGGGCAGTTTTGAAGATGTCTTGGTCCCTTTAGAAATTAGATCCTTCTTTCAGCCGAACCATCGACAACTGTACTCCAGATCAAGCATCAGGGAACGCCTAGACCGACAGATTTCCGACTACATTGGGTTAACGGCTGATGTGGACGCTCTATGGAGTGATGAAACCCTGGACTACTGGGTGGGCAGGCTTGACCTCTGGCCAGAGCTTGCACAATTTGCAATGGAACTGTTGGCTTACCACCCATCCAGTGTCCTGTCCGAAAGCACATTCAGCACAGCAGGGGGGGTCGTGACCGATAAGCACACTCGCCTAGGTCATGACAGTGTAGACTACCTCACATTTATAAAAATGAATGAGGCAAGGATCTTTGAGGAATTCAACACATGCGACCAGTAGACCATGTTTCATTGAAATTCCTCTTGACAGGCCACAAATATCCGCCAGACCGCCATCCACCCACAACAATTCCTGGCCCTTGTCTTTGCTAAATACAGCGGCATAAAAGGCATTTCATGTCCATGGAAGGCCAAATTTTTGGGGCCTTTCACGGCCGACAATTATTTTTTCTGTGAATGCCTAATGTACCTCCAGCCACCAAATACTACATTCTTAGATGTCAGGTAAACCCATGTGGGCTAATTTTTGGGGCCTGGAATGGCTGACACTTCTTTATCCTGTGAATGCCTAATGTACCTCCAGCCACCAAATACTACGTTCTTAGCTGTCAGGTAAACCCATGTGGGCTAATTTTTGGGGCCTATACTGGCCGACACTTACTTCTGTATCCTGTGAATGCCTAATGTACCTCCAGCCACCAAATACTACTTTCTTTGATGTCAGGTAAACCCATGTGGTCTAATTTTTGGGGCCTGGAATGGGCGACACTTACTTCTGTATCCTGCGAATGCCTAATGTACCTCCAGCCACCAAATACTATGTTCTTTGCTGTCAGGTAAACCCATGTGGTCTAATTTTTGGGGCCTGGAATGGGCGACACTTACTTCTGTATCCCGCGAATGCCTAATGTACCTCAAGCCACCAAATACTACGTTCTTTGCTGTCAGGTAAACCCATGTGGTCTAATTTTTGGGGCCTGGAATGGGCGACACTTACTTCTGTATCCTGTGAATGCCTAATGTATCTCCAGCCACCAAATACTACGTTCTTAGCTGTCAGGTAAACGCATGTGGGCTAATTTTTGGGGCCAATACTGGCCGACACTTAACTTCTGTATCCTGTGAATGCCTAATGTGCCTTCAGCCACAGAATACAACGTTCTTAGCTGTCAGGTAAACCCATGTGGGCTAATTTTTGGGGCCAATACTGGCCGACACTTACTTCTGTTCCTGTAAATGCCTAATGTACCTTCAGCCACAGAAAGCAACGTTCTTAGCTGCCAGGTAAACGCATGTGGGCTAATTTTTTGGGGCCTGGAATGGCCGACACTTACTTCTTTATCCTGTGAATGCCTAATTTTTCAGACTGGAATTGAAAATCAATGGGTCTGTAAACGTTCCGCCAAATTGTGGAATGGATGCGGATCCATTTTACAGATGTGTGAATGGACCCTATATGTATTTGACATGTATTTACCGGCTGCTGTCAGTTCTGGCTGATTTATAAAAAAAAAAATAATTTAGGGCAACTTTTCCAATTGCAATACTTCTGTTATGACATTGTCCATGTGGTGGGACTATTTGTGCACAGCTAGTAAGTCTTTTGTGGCTTAAATATGACCTAAAGTTTTTTAAAGCTCGCCTCCCATTAAAGTCAATGTGGCCCACCGCGAACTCACGGTTTGCGGACTTTTGAGAAAATATGCGGCTGACATTCGCGAACCGCCCCAGCTGATGTTTGTCCATCACTATTCACATCATCTGATTGTCCATAACTGCTGCATTAGTGCACTCACTCACTGCTGTCACGCCGAGCGCTCCGGGTCCTGCAGCGTCCCCGGAGCACTCGAGGCGTGCTGCGGGTAGCGGCGCTCCGGTCACCTTCCACGACCGTGAGCACCGCTCCCCCGCATCTCACATACAGTCAGTCCGCACGGCGGGACGTTCCCGTCCGCGGACTCCACTCACCTCCCGCTTTCGCGGCCCCGCTCCCTAGGGCGCGCGCGCGCGCCGCTGCTCTGAAATTTAAAGGGCCAGTGCACCACTAATTGGTGCCTGACCCAATCAGCCCAAAACGTATAAAAACCCACTTCCCCTTCCTGTCCTTGCTGGATCTTGTTGCCATTGTGCCTTGAGAAAGCGTTTGGTGTATTTTCCCTGCCTGTGTATCAGACCTTCTGCCATTGCCCCTGACTACGAACCGTTGCCGCCTGCCTTGACCTTCTGCTTCGTCTGACCCTGCCTTTGCCTTGTCCTTCTGTACCACGCCTGAATCAGCTGTCCGTGAGGTTGAGCCGTTACCGGAGGATACGACCTGGTTGCTACGGCCGCAGCAAGTCCATCCCGCCTTGCGGCGTGCTCTGGTGAAAACCGGTAGTAACTTAGAACCGGTCCCCTGGTACGGTCCACGCCATTCCCTCACTGACACAGAGGATCCACCCCTAGTGTCTTCTTTGGCCGCTAGTCCGGACCCTGACAACTGCAATCATTTTAAATCACTACTGCAGTGCAGTCAGTGCAAAACTGCCAGAAAAAAAAGCTAGACAACAGCTAGACAGTGGATTGGATCGGAGTCAGTGGACTACCGCTGCAGTAGGTCACTCACTGCAACTGTAAAATAGTATAAAACAGCGCTATCAGGCATAAATAATAACAATAATGATAAATAGTAAAGTGTACCAGTGCTTAAATTTGAGATATAAAAATATAAAAATGTCCAATTCATACAATAGTGTCAAATAAATAGTTGTTGATAAGGTGCACAAATAAGTTAAAGTGCATTCATTGTACATTCATGGTGCAAAAACGTGCAAAAGTGCTGGGTACTGTGCAGTCCAAAATTAATAGTCCACTTGAAATTAAGCCAAAGTGTTGAGAAAAGTGCTTGAAGTGTTTCACACGCGTGCCAAGGTGCTTTCAAGGGAACCCCTTTTGGGGATGCACTCGCCAGACTTAAAATGTAATCGAGCCTAAAATGCAATAATTATCCACAGGGTGACCAGTAGGGATGGATGAGTTAACAAAGCCTCCAACACACCTCCAGCTTCCTCTATGCTCTCCTCTTGGTCAAATGCTCATACAAGAAGGCAAGGAGGCAAATCTAGTGAAGCCCGTAAGGTATTTAATAGGTTAAAGTAAATTAAAATTACTCACAAAAGTACAACATGTATCAGCGTTAATGTACAGCAAAAGACACACCAAATCGACCCACTTCCGGGTACGCTGTCGGCATGCGTTCCACAGTGGTTTCAGGAAGGGATGTAGTGTAATGATCGTCTGCCCGGAATTACGTCGACGCGTTTCGCCCGCCTACTATGGGCGTTATCAAAAACATCTCTTCCGTATAGGCAGACCTTATTTATGGTAAACTGACAAATCACACAGCCAATCGGAGGGAGCGGGGTGGGCGCCAATTATATTCTTGTATCCTGTTGATACCATTATGCTCTAGGTGTCCCCATAGCAAACAGGAAGTTGTGTTGGCAACTTGATTCCGTGATATTGATCAAACGGAACAGCAAATTGGTATATAGATAACAAAATGTGAATTTGATATTAGATAATAGATGTTATATTAATATGTCAAACCACCACCTCACTTTCTGTTCACAATTAATAATTTGCAGGAAAAAAAAACTTATTTTATTATATATAATATATTAAAAACTATTTAAAATGATTAAACTATATTGCAGAATATTTTAATGATGTGCATATCAATGATGAGATAAATACAAAAAATAAAAATATATGAAAAGGATCGAAATAATACCCCAAAAAATGATATAAATAAATATAAATAAAAAAATTAGAGATATAAATAAAAAATAAAAATAGAAATGAAAATAGAAATAAAAATAAATATAAAATTAAAAATAAAAATAAAATAAAATTAAATTAAAATGAAAATAAAAATAAAATAATAAATCAAAAATAAGTGAAAAATAAAATAAACTAATTAAAATAATATAAAAAGTAAAATTAAATGTAAAAATAAAAGGCAAAAATATGATATAATCACCAGACTCAAAAAATTGGTTACCAATTAGATAGAAAGCAATTTAAAACTAAATCGATATTCAGCCCCCGAGGTTGGAGGGTCCCTAAACAGTATATCCACTGGGTTTCGTTTTGTGATATTGCTCTTTTTAGGGCTTCCACCTTGTCTATGCCACAAAAGGTAAGGCCACTGGGATCACAATTATGAACCAATCTGAAATGATTGAACACACTGTGGTAGCAATAACCCTTTTTGATATTGGTGACATGTTCACGTAGTCTGACTTTTAATTCCCTGGTGGTCCTACCCACATACTGAAATCCGCATGGGCATGATAAAAATTAATAACATGGGTGGATGCACATGTAATAAATTTGTTGATGGTGAACTGTCTATTATATACATGTGAATTAAAATCGGTCGTTTTTCTCTTACGGTTTCTTGAGGTCCTACACATCATGCATTTTCCACAGCTAAAAAACCCAACCTGATCTAAAAACGTACATGTTTTGATGGGGGGGTTTACTACATCGTGTGCCAGTTTTAATCTTAATGTATTCGGTTTAGTGTGGATGAACTTGGGTCTGGCAGGTAAAATAGTTCTTAAATGTCATCTTTTAAAAGCAATGGCCAATGTTTTCTTATTATTCGTTCCAATTGTTTGTATTGTCTTGTGAACCCTGTCATAAAGGCCAAACCATAATCATTAGTAGTATTAGAATTTCTTCCCTTATCTTTGAGCAAGTTTTTTCTGTCCATTTTCCTTATGGTTTCTTTGGTGTTGAGAAGTTCCTTGGAGTAAAATCCTTTTTCTTTAAATCTTTCTATCAACATGTCAGCTTGTTGATTAAAGTCTTCTTCCAGATCACAATTTCGTCTTACCCTTAACAATGGCTCTTAGGGATAGATCCCAGCCATTTAGGATGATGGCAACTACCCGTCGGGATGTACCCTTCCTGTCCACATCCTTAAAGTGAGTACGGGTAAACAATTTTCCTTTAGATTTGAAAATTTCCAAATCTAGGAAGTTGATGGATCTGATTCCTATTGTTTTTGAACTGCTTTTTTATTAATTTTATCACATGAACAGCACAACAATAAAGCAATATATTGACATTGCATAGAATTATTGAATAGTACAGGTTATCTACAGGATATCAAAAGGGTCCATTATAGATAAAGGATAACACATATACATGTGACAACATAGATTCAAAAAATGTGCTGAAATGAATGCAAATATCTTTGTTTACAACACATTTAACAAATGCTCTTTACACAAGGAATTCAGCATGAAATGTAGGTGGTGGTCAGAATCACATCCCAGTTCCCCAGCGGAGTGTAGGCCCAGAACAGACCCTCCCGTACCCAGACAGCTCTCACACTCAGAGAATCGCAGAGCTGCATGTTTCACAAAGCAAGAAAAGAAAAAGGGGGGGGGATAAAAAAAAAAACCCTGATGAAAAAGAAAAGGGGGACAAAAAAGATACAGAGGTGGCGGCACCACCTCTCAGGATACCGTTGCAAGTTTCAGGGAAAGAAAAACCTCAGCAAGAAACATTCTTAGAGAGTCGTCCGGTCCCATAGGAAGCTGTCCAGCCTTTAGGATCAGAACGCCCCTAGGAAGGGGACTACAATAGACAAGTCCGAACATTTGCAGTCGGGGGCCCAGGTAGGCCCAGACCCCAGACAGTCCATCTCCAACTCAACTGATATCCTCTCAGCCAGGTCTCCCCAAGCCATCAAGCCAGGTTGAAGCATCCTGAGGGGATAGGAAGAAGTGCGCTTTCCCCTCATAAATCACCCGCAATTTGGCTGCATGTTTCAGATAGAGCAACCCAAGGGCCCCAGACCTTCAGAAATTTTTTTGGACAGCCCCTGGCTTCATAGGTCATCTTATATAGAGTATATATAGTTGGTAAAAAGGCGCTCGTGATCTTTTTTATGGTGTTAAATAGATCTTTTAAAAAATTATTTTTTTCATACAAAACATAAATAGTGTATATGAAACCAATGTAAATAATTTAGTAAAGTACAAGTGCTATCCTTTACTTTTACCTGACAATTATTACAAATTAAATCATCCAAGTGCTTGCTAGTGCATCCACATAATAAATTAATTTATATAGCATATAATATTATATAATTTAGTAAAGTGCAAGTGCTAACCTTTACTTGTGCAAATAAAATTAGTGCAAGTTAAATTATCCAAGTGCTTGCTAGTGCATCCATATAATAAATTGATTTATATAATCTAATTAAATTACATCAACAATAAATATATTTGTGCCCACTATTTCAGTGCTCAAACAAGTGATAAAAGTGCTAATAAATATTAAATAGTCCAAGGCAATTCATGCAAAAAATGCTGTGTAAATTTTAATTGCTTGGATCTGTAGTGCTCCAGGTGAAGGGGTGTGTCACTCGTTGCCTCTTACCAGATTGAAGCAGGTCGCAAGGACCCCCTAATGCCTGTGATCCCTTTATTTAGGTGGATCAGACCTCTAAACGGCTCCTTTTCCAGAATATCCTGCTCCTTTTCTTTTTTGTGCGTTACTCGTACATAGGAAAGTACAGTCCGCATATATAAAGACACAAGATAGCCAAAAAATAGTGTAATACTGTTTGTTTTAATAAAATACACAAAATAATATATGGTTGGCTTCTTACATTTAGTTGTGCCCTCCTGGCACTGGGCAATTGGGCAGTTAGTAGCGTGCGGGTATTAGGATGACACCATCCGAGGATCTGCAGCACCCTCCTGTATCTCCTATTTCCCTATTCACTTGCGGCGGTCGGCGTGTGTCCCAGCCTATGCTCCAAATGCCTACGCTTCCTACTTCCGGGTTTAGCAGAGACCACAATGCATTTCGCTATGCTTGCGTCCTCCGGCGGTCCTTTAAAAGGGTACTGTCAGAAGTGGGATTTGAACCCACGCCTCCATTTGGAGACCAGAATACCCAATTGTTGGGAAGAGAATACACTTCTTGAGTCTGGCGCCTTAGACCGCTCGGCCAACCTGATAATTGTTTAAAAGGGTACTGGAGAGTTGCCTAGTGTAACAGTACCAGGCCCAAATTGGGCTAGGGCCGCGTGTCGCAGCTGGAGATAACGATATTGCCAAGAGCCGGGTATCCGAAAGTCCGCCCGGAACTGGGAGAACGTCTTAAAAGTCCCTTCCTCAAACAGTTGGTGAGCATACTTCAGGCCCCGCTCCGCCCACCGCGCCGCATCCTGGATGCGGCAAAGTGAGGTAGACTAGGATTGCACCATAAGGGTTGATTCGGGGAACAGAGGCCCGGAGGTGCCGCCAACAGAGTCTCACATCTGACATATATCCGCAAAGAGGACTTTAAAAGTGCTGTACCCTCAGAGGTCGTTATGCTGCGCCGATAAAAAAGATTAGCAAGCGTCTCATAGGAGGAAAGCACCGCAGCTTCAACAGCCGTAGCCGCACTGCTCCTCTGAGGGAAGAGCCAACCATGAACATGTCCCAATTGAGCTGCATAATAATATAAGCGCAAATTTGGGAGGGCGAGGCCCCCCAACGCCACTGGCTGTTGTAACGTGGCAATGGAAAGTCTAGGCGCCTTTGGGTACCATAAGAAACCGGAAATAAGGGAATCAAGGTCTTTAAAGAACTTATTCGGCACAAATAATGGAGAGTTGGCAAGGATATACAAAAATTTTGGTAACATAACCATTTTAAATAAGTTGACCCTACCAGTCAGAGTTAAAGGCAGATGCTTCCAGTGTTCCAGCCTAGACTTAAAAACAGTCAGGCAGGGAAGAAGATTATTTTGGAAATATAAGGACACAGGTTGCTGAACCTGAACACCTAGGTATCGGAATGAGAACGTAAATTTCAAGGGGCAGTCCTTCGGTAACGAGAGTGGAAGGTCCATATCTACAGGAAATAAGCTAGATTTGGCCCAGTTGACCCGAAAACCGGAAAAAGAGCCGAAATGTTGAATAAGTCTAAGAACTGCCATAAGCGACGTGAGCGGATCAGTTAAATATAACAGCATGTCGTCAGCATAAAGAGAGACTCTCTCTTCAAGGGACCCCACGGACATCCCCCGGATAGCAGAGGAAGTTCTCAGCAGCTGAGCCAGAGGTTCTATAGCAAGCGCAAAAAGCAGGGGGGATAAAGGGCAACCCTGCCTCGTGCCCCGACGTATTTGTAGTGGACCGGACACCACCCCGTTCACCCGAATACGGGCCAGAGGTCGTGCATACAGGATCCTAAGCCAGGTCAAGAAATTCTTCCCAAAGCCAAACCTCTCAAGTACATAGAACAGATATGGCCACTCCACAGAGTCAAAAGCCTTCTGTGTATCTAGTGAAAGGACCACTCTAGGCAAATGAGAGGGGTTCGGGGCCTGCAGATTAGTGAACAACCGGCGGATATTCGCATAAGCCGAGCATCCCGGAATGAAGCCGGTCTGGTCTATCCCCACTATGGAGCCAATTACCTTATTAAGACGCAACGCAAGAATTTTGGTAAGGATTTTAAGCTCTACATTAATAAGCGATATGTGTCTGTAAGAGTCACAATATAGCGGGTCCTTATTAGGTTTAGGAATTAAGACTATGAGGGCCTCTTTCAGCGAAGGAGGGAGGGAGCCACCATCAAATATCGATTTAAAGAGCACCAGGAGTCGCGGCAGCAATAGTTCCCCATGATGCAAGTACCATTCTACCGGGAAGCTGTCAGGGCCCGGAGTCTTGTGTTTTGGGAATGATTTAAGGGCTACCCTACACTTCTTATAGCGTCAAAGGAGCCTCCATACTAGCACTTTGATCGACACTAAGGGTGCAGAAAGAAATGGAGTCTACATAGGCATAAAGTTAGTGGGCACGGGAGGTGTACAGGTCCGAGTAAAATCGATGAAAAGCGCCAATGATGTCATCCGTGGACGAAAGGGAACGCCCCAGATGATCCAAGATGACAGGGATAGCGATCGGTTCCGGAACAGGGCTAGCCAAAAAGGCCAGCAAACGACCGTTCCTGTCCCCGGTCTCAAAAATGCGTTGGGACTGGTAAAGGAGACGCTTCTGGGTCCTCTCCACCAATGCCAACTCGTAAGCCCGCTGCGCCGCCTTCCACGCACTACAATTCTCAGGGGTGGGATTCAAAGTATAAGCTTGTTCGGAGCCACTCAAAGCATCTGCCAATCTCTCTATATCAGCCGCTACCGCCTTCTTGAACTTAGCAACTCCCTGCATATACGCTCCCCGCAGGACTGCCTTGGATGCGTCCCAACAGGTGAGGTCCTTCACCCCCTCCGCATTCTCCACCCAGAAATGAGCCATGGCAGTAGTACATTCAGCTGACACCATCGGTTCCACGAGCCAGTAAGGTCTCATATGCCACACCGACCCGGCCGGTCGTCTGGCCACTGCCAGCGTCATTGCCAGGGGTGAATGATCCGAGATCGCCCTCGGGAGGTATGTCACGTCCGAGACCATGGGAAGCACCTCAGACGAGACAAACCACATGTCCAATCTAGAGAAGGTACCATAAGAACTGGAATAACAGGAGTATTCCCGTCTCTGCGGATATTTCCAACGCCACGTCTCGGTCAGCCCATACGCCGTAGCCCAGTCAGCCAATGCCAGCGAGGGTCGCACCGAGCCATGGAGATGATCCAGTTGGGGATCCAACACCGCATTAAAGTCCCCTCCTATGAGTAAAGAACCCTGAGCAATTGAGAGGACCGCCTGCATACAGTCATCGAGGCGCCCAGCCTCCACTGGTGGGGGGAGATACAAGTTAACTATTGTGAACAAGCGCTCCATATAATTCAATACCACTATAACATAACACCCCTCCCGGTCGGTCTTCACCTCCAGCACCCGTACTGGGCACGCCCTGGAGATCAAGGTCGAGACCCCCCCTGGAATAGGTGGAGTAGGTAGCATGAAATGCATGAGCAATACGTGGTCATTTTAACACCCTCATTTTGGGATCCATTAAATGCGTCTCCTGCAAAATAAGAATGTCCGCCTTGGAGCGTTTAAAATAATCAAACACTAGAGACCTCTTAATCTTGGAGTTCATACCCCGCACATTCCATGTTAAAAGCTTCAAAGACATTCAAAAACAGAAAATAGTATAAAGGAGCAACGTCCTCGAAGAGGGGAATCCCCTCCAAGAGGGCCCAACTCCCACCTGAAAGAGTATACATACAAGTACCTAGGAGGCGTGTGGGTAAGGAAAGCCACCGGGGGGCCCATCTGGACCACACTTCCGCTGAAATACCACCTATAAAAGAACTGACCACCACTGCTGAGAAAAAGAGCATACTGAGTAAAAGTAAAACATATGACAAAAACCCACAATCCCATCAGAAACATGAACCCGACCCCCAACCCCCCACCCGGCTCCCTGTCATAAAAACGGGCAGAGAGCTTTGGCCCAAAAACACCAACAACCCAAAAAGGCATAACTACGCCAGAGTGTGTCCGTCAGTCCAGCGCCCCGAAAAACCAAGGGCGCACCAAAAAAAAAAAAGAAAACCACAAAGCAAGAAAAGAAAAAGGGGGGGGGTGTAAAAAAAAAACCCTGATGAAAAAGAAAAGGGGGACAAAAAAGATACAGAGGTGGCGGCACCACCTCTCAGGATACCGTTGCAAGTTTCAGGGAAAGAAAAACCTCAGCAAGAAACATTCTTAGAGAGCCGTCCGGTCCCATAGGAAGCTGTCCAGCCTTTAGGATCAGAACGCCCCTAGGAAGGGGACTACAATAAACGAGTCCGAACATTTGCAGTCGGGGGCCCAGGTAGGCCCAGACCCCAGACAGTCCATCTCCAACTCAACTGATATCCTCTCAGCCAGGTCTCCCCAAGCCATCAAGCCAGGTTGAAGCATCCTGAGGGGATAGGAAGAAGTGCGCTTTCCCCTCATAAATCACCCGCAATTTGGCGGGATAAAGCATGCTGTAGCCAAATTGCCCTTCTCTGAGCCTGCGTTTAACTGCACTAAAGGCCATAGTTTCTGTGTAGCAGCCGAATAATCAGGGTAGATAGAGATTTTAACTCCATTATATTGAAGGTCAGGAAGATTGCGTGCAGCTCTCAGGATGTTTTCCTTGTCACGAAAGTGGAGGAATTTTGCCAGCAGTGATCGTTGGGGGGGGGGGGCCTGGAGGAAGGGGGCGCATGGGAACTCTGTGCGCTCGTTCAATGGCAAACAGGGGGGAGAGGTGTTCCACACCCACCGTATCTTTAATCCAGGCCTCCAAGAAATCCTCAGCATGTCTCCCCTCAGACTTCTCAGGAAAGCCAACAAAACGTAAATTATTTCTGCGCATCCTGTCCTCCAGATCCCCCAGTTTATCAGAGTGGTCCTGCAGATCTTGCCATTGTGTACGGACCTCGGCCTGCAAGGGGTGAGCTGTATCCTCAACATCACTGATACGTTGTTCAGCAGCAGCGATCCGAGTACGAATCTTTTGCACTTCATGTTTGACTATGGATAAGTCCAGCTGTACAGTCTCAATATGAGTGGTCAGAGTAGTCTGGCAATTTTCAATGGCCTCCATAATATGCTGTAGCGTGAGGCTCTCAGGAACTGATTCACCCGCCTCATTAGCCCCATCCTGAGCCCCACCAGCCGGGGGGACCCCCACATCCCATGTCCCTTCCGCAGCCCAGGGGTCCGACCGTTCTTGCAGCCCCAGAGAGAGAGCAGCGGGTCCCCTAGGTAGTACAGGGGAGTCCGCAAAGTGGTCCCGTATTGTGGCCGGGGTCGGGTCTTATGGGGTACCACGTCAGGCTTACCCGATGGTGCGGGGATCCGCGATGCAGGCTGTCCAGCCCGGCCCGACTTCTCCTTCGGCGGACGCGTGGGCTGTGACGAGGGACCGGCGCCATCTTGGGAGGCCTCGCGGCCCGGGCTGGTCCGGAAGGCCGCACCCGATTTGGGGCCCTGAGAGCCGATCTTTACCATGTCGGTCGGCGCAGGGGGTGCCAGGATGCAAGTGGAGGCCAAAGAGAGGGTATTTGCGGAAGGATTGAAGCCAGGATCAATGCAGGATTAGCAGGTGCCGCCGGAGCTCCGAGACCGCGCTGCTTACATGCCGGTCGCCAGCCACACCCCCCGATTCCTATTGTTTTTGAGAATGAGATGCCATAGTTATTCTCTCCAATAAGATCCAGGAAACCCGAAAGAGAATCCTGTGAGCCCCTCCAGACAATAATAATGTACACTATACCTATGGTATATTTTGAGTTGGGCTGGTTGTTTGGCTAAGATGGTTTCCTCTTCCCATGTCCTCATGAAAATGTTGGCTATGGATGGCGCATATTTGGCCCCCATAGCCACTCCCCTTTTTTGTCTGAAGAATTTTTGTTGTGCCAAAAGAAATTGTGACTCATCACCAAATCTAGAGCTTGTAGTAAAAATTATTTTTGCTTCTTTTTGATCTTTGTCGTATCAAGAGCCCATTTGGCTGCTTCCAAGGCATGTATCTGTTGAATGTTAGTATAGAATGAGTTTACATCTATACTAACCAGCAAGTCCTCTTCTTCTATTTCCATACCATTAAGTATTCCCATAAGATGTTTGCTGTCCTTCAAATAAGACTTACCTTGTTGTGCCAGAGGTTGGAAAAAGCAATCCAAGTACTCACCAACCCTGGAAAACAAGGAGTCCAGCCCACTGATTATTGGTCTTCCAGGGGGTTTGCTACTATCTTTATAAATTTTCGGTCGCTGGTAAATCACCGGTATTCTTGGTGCATCTGGTACCAGATATCTGCTCTCTTTTTTGTTTAAAATTTCATCTTTCTTAGCTCTCTTAATTAACTTTGTGAGTCTGGCCTTGTATTTGTTGTTATGGTTACCCCTTAATTCTTCATAAGTATCAGTGTCATTGACCAATCTATCAAGCTCATCTAGGTAATCTTGTTTGTTTAAAACAACTAGCCCCCCCCCCCCTTTATCCGCTGGTCTTATGACAATATTTTTCTTTTTTTTCAAGCTGCTTCAGACCTCTCTCAATATCTCGCTTTCTTCTAGATGGTTGAGCTTTAAGCTTCTCCAGATCATTTTCAACTAAAACTTTAAAAACATCTAAAAACGGATTATTGGTGGGCTTCGGGTTAAAAACAGAGTTATTCCGAAGTTGCGTATGCGTATATTCTTCCGGTGCTGTTTCTCCTTTCTTTGGATTTTTTACAAAATGCTTTTTAATATTGACTTTTCGAATAAATTTTTGTAGGTTGATAAAGGTATCAAACTTGTTAATATTTTTATCTGGTGCAAATTTAAGAACTAACGCCAATACTTTTAGTTCATCATCAGAAAAGGTAGTGTCACTTAGATTGACCCCCCCATCAAAACATGTACGTTTTTAGATCAGGTTGGTTTTTTTGCTGTGGAAAATGCATGATGTGTAGGACCTCAAGAAACCGTAAGAGAAAAACGACCGATTTTAATTCACATGTATATAATAGACAGTTCATCATTAACAAATGTATTACATGTGCATCCACCCATGTTACTTATTTATTATCATGCCCATGCAGATTTCAGTATGTGGGTAGGACCACCAGGGAATTAAAAGTCAGACTACGTGAACATGTCACCAACATCAAAAAGGGTTATTACTACCACAGTGTGTCCAATCATTTCAGATTGGTTCATAATTGTGATCCCAGTGGCCTTACCTTTTGTGGCATAGACAAGGTGGAAGCCCATTGGAGGGGAGGGAACCTAAAAAGAGCAATATCACAAAACAAAACCCAGTGGATATACCGCTTAGGGCCCCTCCAACCTCGGGGGCTGAATATCAATTTTGATCTAAATTGCTTTCTATCTAATTGGTAATCATTTTTTTGAGTCTGGTGATTATATCATATTTTTGCCTTTTATTTTTACATTTAATTTTATTTTTTATAATATTTTAATTTTTATTTTTGTTTATTTTATATTTTATTTTTCACTTATTTTTTATTTATTATTTTATTTTTATTTTCATTTTAATTTAATTTAATTTTATTTTATTTTTATTTTTAATTTTATATTTATTTTTATTTATATTATCATTTCTATTTTTATTTTTTATTTATATCTCAAATTTTTTTATTTATATTTATTTATATAATTTTTGGGGTATTTCGATCCTTTTCATATATTTTTATTTTTTGTATTTATCTCATCATTGATATGCACATCATTTTAATATTCTGCAATATATTTTAAGAATTTTAAATAGTTTTTAATACTTTATATTTTATAAAATACGTTTTTTTATCTTGCAAATTATTAATTGTGAGCAGAAAGTGAGGTGGTGGTTTGATATAGTAATATAACATCTATTATCTATTATCAAATTCACATTTTGTTATCTATATACCAATTTGCTGTTCCGTTTGATCAATATCACGGAATCAAGTTGCCAACACAACTTCCTGTTTGCTATGGGGACACCTAGAGCATAATGGTATCAACAGGAAGCTGTAAGAATATAACTGGAGTCCACCCCGCTCCCTCCGATTGGCTGTGTGATTTGTCAGTTTACCATAAATAAGGTCTGCCTATACGGAAGAGATGTCTTTGATAACGCCCATAGTAGGCGGGCGAAACGCATCAACGTAATTCCGGGCGGACAATCATCACACTACGTCCCTTCCTGAAACCACCGTGGAACGCACGCAGACAGCGTACCCGGAAGTGGGTCGATTTGGTGTGTCATTTGCTGTACACTAACGCTGATACATGTTGTACTTTTGTGAGTAGTTTTAATTTACTTTAACCTATTAAATACCTTACGGGCTTCACTATATTTGGCTCCTTCCCTTCTTGTATGAGCATTTGACCAAGAGGAGAGCATAGAGGAAGCTGGAGGTGTGATGGAGGCTATGTTACCTCATCCATCCCTACTGGTCACCCTGTGGATAATTATTGCATCTTAAGGCTCGATTACATTTTAAGTCTGGTGTGTGCATCCCCAAAAGGGGTTCCCTTGAAAGCACCTTGGCACGTGTGTGAAACACTTCAAGCACTTTTCTCAACACTTTGGCTTAATTTCAAGTGGACTATTAATTTTTGGACTGCACAGTACCCAGCACTTTTGCACGTTTTTGCACCATGAATGTACTATGAATGCACTTTAATGTAACTTATTTGTGCACCTTATCAACATCTATTTATTTATTTGACACTATTGTATGAATTGGACATTTTTATATTTTTATATCTCAGATTTAAGCACTGGTACACTTTACTATTTATCATTATTGTTATTATTTATGCCTGATAGCGCTGTTTTATACTATTTTACTATTCTTCCTTGGTTTTTACCTAAGTGAGCAGCAGCTGCAGGAAATAATAATTTATATATTTTTTACCTTAGCGCCGTTTTTTTACACATATACGTAGTTTTACACACTCACTGCAACTACTGCAGTCAGGGCAAAACTGCTAGAAAAAAAAGCTAGGCAACAGCTAGACAGTGGATTGGACTGGAGTCAGTGGACTACTGCTGCAGTAGGGCAATTACTGCAACTCCTGCAGTCAGTGCAAAACTGCTAGAAAAAAAGCTAGGCAACAGCTAGACAGTGGATTTGACTGGAGTCAGTGGACTACCACTGCAGTAGGGCACTCACTGCAACTACTGCAGTCAGTGCAAAACTGCTAGAAAAAAGCTAGACAAAAGCTAGACAGTGGATTGGAGTGGACACTCCTACTACACTTTTCAATACTCCCTGTTAAGTAGAACAATATTATACTGCAGAAAGCAGAATATTTCAGCATGTCCATGGTCACCTGTTAAACGGCTTCTGTTTTGTTCATATAATGCTGCCACTTCATTAATATGCTCACTTGGTACAGGAGGAGAGGAGGACAGAGGAGCAGAGAGAGAGAGGTATCTCCTAGCATGGGAAGCAAGTCTTCTGTAGCGTGCTTCATTTTCTTTCCACCACTAAAGAGGATCATCATTTCTTCTGTCAATTACTGGTTCCTTCAAATAGAGATGAAGTTCATCATCCAGGCTCATTATTGCAGATTCAGAAGAAATTGAATCCTCCGCATGTCCTAAATGACTGAAAATGTCCTGATCAATTTGACCACGATGAAGAAGATTCTCTTCTGTTCGTTGTCATATTTTTGGACATTCTTCTGTTTTTGCAGCATGCTGCTCTTTCAGATTATAAAAATTATGTTCTGGACTTGTATTTTCGGCAGGAACCTCCTTCACCTCATGTTAAATATCTTCTGTCAGCCATTGTTTTGCCCTAGCCAATACATCATCAGAAGAGAAAGCATGTTTTTTTGTATCGAGGATTCAAAAGACTTGCAAGCACAACATTTTTAAACTCTTCACGCTTCTCAAAACATACTGTATATCAATCAAAGCTCTTTGGCTTGACAGACCATCATTTGAAAGTTGGAGGGTGTTGTGTGCCATGACACAGAGGTCTGACATATCAGCAAGCCTCATTCCTTTCCGCATGTTTGCTCCACTGTCTCAAAGTAGCACACGCATCACTCGGTCTTTGTTAATTCCCCAGTCTTCCAGCATGCCTAGAAACATTTTTCTACTGTACTCAGTGTGGAATCCTTGCATCCCTTTTGTATTCAACACCAATTGCCTTTTGTCCATCCGCTATCAATGAAGTGGAATGTAAGAATCATTAGTGACTCTGACTCTGTTTGTCCTGATCAGCAGTCAGTCGTGAATGAGAGTGAGTTGCCAGCATTCTCTGGTTGTAGCATAGCCTTTACTTTTTCAACGACCTTTTGGTGAAGCCCAGCATTTCGGTTTGATTATAATTCTCACTCTTCAGTGTCTAGCTTGGCTCAAGTATGGACATCAACCGCTTAAATCCTGAGTCCGACAAAATTGTAAATGGCTGGTCATCAATGACAATCATCTCTGTGATTACTCTGTCCAGAAGTTGGGATCCTATATCTGAATCTGGACAGTGACACCTGTTTTTTTTTCATAAACATATCTGTTATTGTTGCCTGGGATAGTGGAGGAGGTATTTCAAAATCACATTGATATTCATTTTGTTTTTTTGTGCTGCATGATATAATTATGATGAACTCTTAAATGGGCAAAACGATTTGACATATTTTTGTTTTTTGCAGTTACTGATCCCATGCTTATATTGTTTGTGCATGTGTTGCTCACTGCTGCTTTTCCTG
Organism: Pelophylax lessonae; assembly: GCF_965119305.1. NCBI lineage: Eukaryota > Metazoa > Chordata > Amphibia > Anura > Ranidae > Pelophylax > Pelophylax lessonae. Next base: position 130,551,265 of record NC_138777.1, read on the forward strand.
GAGATGGTTGAGACGATAAATAGTCCCAGACCACACTTTTACTTTTTCTGTCCTCATCCATCTCCATTGCAATTTGAAAGAGACAATAAAGTTAAGAAAAATGGCTGGCTGGCTGCTGCCTTGGCACCCTGCCCTGCTGTGGGTGACTTGCTGGCACCCTGTTGTGGGTCGGTGGCTGGCGCCTGGCAGTTTGGGTGGCTGGCTGGGACCCTGTTTTGGGTCGGTCGTTGACGCCTGGCAGTGTGGGTGACTTGCTGGCCCCCTGCTGTGGGTGTCTGGCTACTGTCACCCTGTTTTGGGTTGATGGCTGACACCTGGCAGTGTAGGTGGCTTGCTGGCACCCTGTTGTGGGGTGGCTGGCTGCTGTCACGCTGTTGGGAGTCGGTGGCTGGCGTCTGACAGTTTGGGTGGCTGGCTGGCACCCTGTTGTGGGTCAGTGGCTGACGCCTGGCAGTGTGGGTGGCTTGCTGGCACCCTGTTGTGGGGTGGCTGGCTGCTGTCACCCTGTTGCGGGTCGGTGGCTGACACCTGGCAGTGTGGGTGGCTTGCTGGCACCCTGTTGTGGCTGGCTGGCTTGCTGGAACATTGTGGTGGGTGGGAGGCTGACTTGGTGTCACCCTGTTGTGGGTGGCTGACTTGCTTGAACACTGTGGTGGGTGGCTGGCTGGTTTTCTGGAACACTGTGGTGGGTGGCTGGCTTGGTGTCACCCTTTTGTGGGTGGCTGGCTTGCTGGAACACTGTGGTGGGTGGCTGGCTGGTTTTCTGGAACACTGTGGTGGGTGGCTGGCTTGGTGTCACCCTGTTGTGGGTGGCTGGCTTGCTGGAACACTTTGGTGGGTGGCTGGCTTGGTGTCACCCTGTTGTGGTTGGCTGGCTTGCTGGAACACTGTGGTGGGTGGCTGGCTTGGGGTCACCCTGTTGTGGGTGGCTGGCTTGCTGGAACACTGTGGGGGATGGCTGGCTTGGGGTCACCCTGTTGTGGGTGACTTGCTTTCTGGAACACTGTGGTGGGTGGGTGGCTAGCTTGGTGTCACCCTGTTGTGGGTGGCTTGCTTGCTGGAACACTGTGGTGGGTGGCTGGCTTGGGGTCACCCTGTTGTGGGTGGCTTGTTGCTGGAACACTGTGGTGGGTAGCTGGCTTGGTGTCAGCCTGTTGTGGGTGGCTGACTTGCTGGAACACTGTGGTGGCGGGCTGGCTTGGGGTCACCCTGTTGTGGGTGGCTGGCATGGTGTCACTCACCCTGGCCTGTTGTGGGTGGCTGGCTTTCTGGAACACTGTGTGGTGGCTGGCTTGCTGGAACCCTGTTGTGGGGTGGGTGGCTGGCTGCTGGCACCCGGTTGTGGGGTGGGTGGCTGGATGCTGGCCTGGCACCATGTTCTGTTGTGGGTCAAAAGGCTGGTGGCTAGCACCCTGCTGTGGCTGGCTGGCACCCTGTGGTGTGGTGGGTGGCTGAGGCCAGGGCATGTGGGTTCCTGGCTGGCAACATGAGCACTGAGCGCCGTGACTGGACTGCAGCTGGCTGCACACGAGACAGTCCAAGGTGTGGGAGGCGGTCTTAGAAGGCAGAATGCGTGCAGCGCGCAGAGAATGACATCCCGTATGTGCCGCGCAGCCTTGGGAGGTGGTCTTAGAAGTCAGAACGTGTGCAGTGCAACATAGGCAAGGACATCACTAGAATATCGGCAATATCTTCCGGGGCCGATTCCGATATATCGGGGAAAGTGCATATCGGCCCCCGATATATCGGTGTTGCGGATAATCGGTCGATCCCTGATTGGGACCCTTACTTTTCAATATCTTTATAAATACCATGCCTTTTAGCAAATACCTTGGAGTGTCTACTTTCCGAAAAGGGGTCATTTGGGGGGGGGGGGGGGTTATGCTATCTTGGCATTTCATAGCCTCCAAAACTGTGATAGGTAGTGAGAAGTGAAATCAACAATTTATACCCTTAGTCTGAAGGTGGTGATTGGTTTTCAGGGTCCTGTACGCGGCTAGACTGCCAACAAGTTTCACACATGTGGTATCCCCATGCTCAGGAGAAGCAGCAGAATGTATTTTGGGGTGTGATTTTACATATAGCCATGGCATGTTTGAACAATATATCATGTAAGTGACAAATTTGTGTAAAAAAAAAAAAAAATGTAATTTTCTCAAAACCTGTGGCAAAATATAAAATATTGCATGAACTCAACATGCAATTTACACCCTTAGAAAACCTGAAGGCGGCGATTGGTTTTTGGGGTTCCATACACAGCTAGGCTCCCAAAAAGTCTCACACGTGATATCCCTGTACTCAAGAGAAGCAGCAGAATGTATTTTGGGGTGTAATTCCTCATGTGAGCAATATATCATTTAATTTACAACTTTGTGTAAAAAAAAAAAAAAAAATTGTAATTTCCCTGAAACTTGCGGCAAATATAAAATATTCCATGGACTCAACATGCCAAAGCCTGGGGTGTCTACTTTCCAAAAAGGGGTCATTTGGGGGGTGTTTGAACTGTCCTGGCATTTTATGCCCAATATTAGAAGCTTATGCCACACATCACCCACTCTTCTAACCACTTGCAGACCAAGCTTTTTCAGACACTTTGTTGCTTACATGAAAAATTATTATTTTTTTACTAGAAAATTACTTTGAACCCCCAAACATTATACATTTTTTTAAAAGCAGAGGCCCTACAGAACAAAATGGTGGGCGTTGTAATTTTTTTGTCACACGGTACTTGCACAGAAATTTTCCAAACGCAATTTTTATGGAAAAAAAAACAAACTTTTTTTAACTTTAATGCACAAATACAATATAAAGTGTTTGACACACTTCCCCAAACATGGCTCATGTGTAAGGTAAAGTCTACAGGCTTGGAAAGATCAGTTTGTAAATGGATAGAACATTGGCTAAAATATAGAATTCAGCAAGTAATGATTAAGAATTCTTACTCTAAATGGTCTAAGGTTATCAGTGGTGTACCCCAAGGTTCATTTTGGTTTTTGCAGAGGACACCAAGCTTTGCAGTGGAATAACTTCTTACAGGAGGTTTCCAAGCTGACCTCAATGCACTGTTTCATTGGTCAACTATGTGGCAAATAAGGTTTAATGTTGATTAATGTAAAGTTATGCACTTGGGGGCTAAGAATATGCATGCATCATACATACTAGGGGGAGTAGAACTAGGGGAATCCATAGTGGAGAAGGATCTGGGTGTTCTGATAGATCCTGAGCTTAATAATAGCATGCAATGCCAAGCTGGGGTTTCCAAAGCAAGCAAAGCCCTTTCTTATATTAACAGAGGCATGGACTCCAGGGAAAGGGATATTATTTTGCCCCTGTACAAATCATTAGTAAGACCTCATCTGGAATATGCAGTTCAGTTTTGAGCACCAGTTTTTAAAAAGGATATCGGGGAACTGGAGAAAGTGCAGAGAAGGGCAGCCAAACTGATAAGAGGCATGGAGGAGCTCAGCTATGAGAAAAGATTAGAGGAACTAAATTTATTCTCTCTTGAGAGGAGGAGATTAAGGGGGGATATGATCAACATGTATAAATACATAAGGGGTCCATATAGTGAACTTGGTGTTGAGTTATTCACTTTAAGGTCAACACAGAGGACAAGGGGGCACTCTTTACGTCTAGAGGAAAACAGATTTAGTCTCCAAATACTTAAAGGTTTCTTCACCGTAAGAGCTGTGAAAATGTGGAATAGACTCCCTCCAGAGGTTGTTTCTGGCTAGCTCACTAGATTGCTTTAAAAAAGGCCTGGATTATTTCCTGGGTGTATATAATATAAATGGGTACTAATACAGTATTTATAGGTAAAGTTGATCCAGGGAATATCCGATTGCCTCTTGGGGGATTAGCAAGAAATGTTTTTCCCTGCTGTTGCAAAATGGATCATGCTTTCCTGGGGGGTTTTCGCCTTCCTCTGGATCAAATGCGTGTATAGGATTGGGTATATAGGATTGTATGAATCTGTTTTCTTTACTGTTTTTTTTTTTTTTTTTGTTTTTTATTGGTTGAGCCAGATGGACTTGTGTCTTTTTTCAACCTGACTAACTATGTAACTATATTGCCCAATTGTTTGGTAAAATATAAAAGATGATCTTATGCTGAGTACATAGATGCCAACCATGACATGCTTTAAAATTGCACACGCCTGTGCAGTGGCGACAAACTACGTACATTTTTAAAAGCTTTTAAAAGTGTTTACAGATTACCACTTCAGATTTACAGAGAAGGTAGGAGGTCTACTGCAAGAATTACTGCCCTTGATCTGAAATTTGCAGCAATACCTCACATGCATGGTGCAATTGCTGTTTACATATGACACCAGACCGATGCTTCGCCTTTGCGCGCAAACACGGGTGGACAGAGGTGCTTGAGTTTTTTTTTTTTTTATTATTTATTGTGCTTTTTTATTTTATTTTAAAACCTTGCCTTACATTTTTTTTTTTTTATATATTTTTTATTGTTATCACAGGGAATTTAATGATAGCAATAAGTAGTGAAAGGCACTCCTTTTTTTAAGAAAAATTGAGGTCTATTAGACTGTAGATCGCTCTGTCCTTAAAGCATCTGACTACACCAAGATTGGTGTGAAAAGATGCTTTCCCAATTTCCCAATGGCGCTGTTTATATCTGGCGAAACCAAAGTCATTAAATGCTCATAGCTTCCAGTATCTTAGGCCATAGAAATTATTGAAGCCATTCTGGTCTCCAATCAGCTCTATGGTCAGCTGACGGAACCACCGGCTGCAGTCTCGGGTTACCCGGTGGGACAGGAGAGCCCGAGAAAACTGTGGAAGGCAGCGGGAGGGAGGGAGGGGGGGTTCCCTCCCACTGCTTGTAAAAGCAGTCTAGCGGCTAATTAGCCACTAGGATTGCTTTTACATAAAAGTTGACCGCTGGCTGTAAAAAACAATACCAAGATGATGCTTAAATCTGCAGGCATCATCCTGGTATGACCACTCAAAGTCCAGCGACGTACTAGTACGTTGCTGGTGCTTGTTGGGCATATATTGTGAGGTTCTTTTTTTTCATGCAGCTTGTGGGTTGAACGAAAAAAGAGAACCTAACAAATTCCTCCATTTACATTGATCGATGTAGATGAAGAAATCTCTGGCAAGAAAAGTGTTAAAAATATATATGGCAAAGCATAGGGGAGATCTGCCTTCTGTGTTCACCTCATCCCCTATACTTCGCCATATATGCTCTTTTTCTTAACTGCGGTGGTGAAATCACCTCCTACAGCCCTGCAATCACTGCTTTACATATATGCTGAGAGCAAACACTGTTGCTGTCATGATAAATAAATCAGTGCTGCAGCTGATGGGCATACCTGCAAAGCAAACATTGGTTAACTTTACAACACAATAATAATAAAACATTACAATATAATAGTATACAATGCCAGGCCGTCTTTAACATTGATTGGACCCTGGGCAAGCAATTTATTGGGTTCCCCCCCTAGCTCCCACCATGCCACCATGCAATTTTGCTCTCCATCTGCTCTGAGAGATACAATAAGTAGCAGCTAAACTCAAAATCAGTTTACTGCAGCAGATAAGGCAGCAATTGCTCACTGATTAGTTGCTAGGTGTCACTGCGCATCATTACTGCAAAATGATTGGCTGCATGAGATTACTGCATATTATTACCACTCACTGATTGGTTGCTAGAGGTTACTGCATATCATTACTGCTGATTGGTGGCTAGAGGTTACTATACATCATTACTGCTGATTGGTTGCTACAGGTTACTGCACATCATTACTGCTAACTAACCGGTTGCTAGATAGAATATGCTACAAACACACAACAGTTCCCTTGCCAGAGTAGAAGTTTTCCCTTGCAGCAGAATGTATTATGTGGCAGAAAAGATGGGGTTAATGAAGCCAACCAGGAAAACATTTAAAACAGTACTGCCAATGAGCATAGCAAGCAGAGAGGCAGATAAGTGATAATTTAGTGGCTAAAGCAGTGGAAGTTCAATACAGCAGGGAAAACTAGCTCATTTGGATTGGTAATCACAAAACATACCAACTGTCCGCTCATCCGTGCCGGCCGACTGATTGGTGTTATGTACATGCGGGGCTGGTGATGTTAACAGCAACCAGAGGGGCAGAGAAAGGTGATGTAGCCAAGCATACGTTCTCATTCAGATGTAACTCCTGCTGCCCACCGACTTTCTGCTCATCCATGCTGTCTATGTCATTGCCTCCTCATAGCGATCCTCTCTCACTCCTCTGACCGATTCCACTGCTTGTCAGTATGTCTCTCCACTCGGCCAGCTCCGCTGTCAGCCAAAGACACTGCCGCTTACTAATTCTCTTTCCCTGCAGCTGCACTATGTAACAGGGATGGATTGTTAGGATGTTGGGCCCCTCAACATTGACAGGGCCCTGGGCAGGTGCTTCCTTTTGCCCTGCCTTAAAGACGGCCCTGTACAGTGCAGTCAAAAAGTAGAATGGGGACATGTAGAATCTTCTCGAAGCATTGTGAGTATATCCTAACACATTCTTGCTGTCTGTAAAACTTCACTGCATGGATCTCAATGTCCAGTTTAGCAACGATCAAGTCTGCCATCTCCACCGCTAAGACACCAGTACAAAGCTCTAAGCGTGTAACAGTGTGAGCGAGACGTGGGGCTAGTTTGGACTTTCTAATGATAAACCAAACATATCTTTGTCCTGAAAAGTCCATTACTCGAAGTTAGGCTACAGCTGCTATAGCCGTAGTGGATGCATCTGAGAATATGCACAATTCTCTTCACTTTGTGGCAGACAAAGGAACAGGAACATATGACCTTTGGATGATGAGTTGTTCAAGCTCTGTCATGGAGTCCCTCCACAACTTCCACTGCATTTCTTTCTCCTTAGATAGAGGTGTGTCCCATTCACTTTTTTGTGTTCAATAGCAAATTTCTCTCACAAGAGACTTGCCTTTCATGGTTATGGGGACAACGAACCCTAGGGAGTCATAAGGGCTGTTAACCCTGGACAAGACACCTCTTCTAGTGAATGGCTTCTCTTCTCTGGATGCACTAAATGTGAAGCTGTTGGTTTTCAGATCCAAAGTGAGCCCTAAACTTCTTTGGAGGAGCAGTGAATCTGTACATAGATCCAGGTCCTTGAGGTCTTTTTTACAGTCCTCTAAAGGGGAAAAGGCTTTCATGACTTTGCTGCCGTTGAAAGCCATCTTGTGCAACCTTTACGTTAAATTCTGCTAAAATCTCTTTTGTTCTTACCAGGATGTGGATAGCCTCCTAGTTGCTGGAAAAAGAAGCAAGTCAACATCCACATAAAAATTTCTCACGACGAATGGTTGGGCATCTGTGGCATGGTCTTCTTCACTTTCCTGTGCTGCTTATCTCAAGTTGTAGTTAGCTACAGCTGGAGAGGGGCTGTTCCCAAACACTTGTACCTTCATCCTGTATTCTGTGACATCTCTGTTGAAGTCCTTATCTTTATACAACAAGAACTTCAGGTAGCCTCTGTGATCTTTTTGCAGGCAAGGAAACAGCAGAACATTTGTTGTGCATCTGCTGTTACTGCAATTCATTCTTTTTGGAATCTGATGAGGACCTGGTTTCTAAGGATGATACACTCCAAATATTGGTAAGTACCAACATTCTTGTTTTTCTTCCAATGGTGGAGCTTTTTCAGCTTGTCACTTTGTTGTTAGGAAGGTTATTTCGGGGTGAACAGAAAGGTAGTGGAGCTACCCAGCTATTTGACTCATCTATGAAGACTTATCTGTCCGTGATCTCAAGGAAGAGGCTATCTTCAACAGATGGTGCTGGTTTTTCATCACCTTGCATTCTTTCAAACACCTTGCATCCTAGCTCATTTGTAGCTTCAGCTGAGGCTATAGCCTCCATGCAGCTCTGAACTCTCTGCCGTTGTATTTGGTTGACCAGACTCTCTTTAATCTGTAGCCTGTTGGTACAGGGGCCAGGACATGATGTGCAAGCCATTTTGCAACATGTTTGTTTTGTAGACATTCACTTTTGCTGGCTTGTGAGCTCCTTTCAGACATACATCACCAATGATGACCCATCCAAGGTCAAGATGTTGTGAAAATTATGCATTGTGTGGCCCATTATCCTGCTCTTTGACCTTGTGCACTCTCAGTATATCTCTTCCTAGTAGAAGAATAATCGCAGCGTCTGGGTCAAGTGCTGGAATCTTGCCTGTTATTTGTGTCAGATGATGGTGATGACGTGCAATTTCAGGTGTGGGGATCTCTGATCTATCATCTGGTATCATATTACATTCTATGAGAATGGGGAAAGTCAGCTGTGTTTTCGCATCTAATGACTCAATGATGTAGTTGTTGGCTCTCCTCCCTGATGTCTCCATAACTCCTGAACGTGTCTTCAAAGTATACGGAGTTGAACTTCCTCTGTCACCGAAGAGGTCAAAGAACTTTGTTCTTGCCAGAGATCTGTTACTTAGATCTGTTACTTTGCTTGTCTAAGACTGCATACATTCTGATTTCCTTCTCTCTGAGGCCTGCAGGATACACCTTGACTAAACATATTTAGAGCGTGATCTAGAGCTAAATGTCTCTATGTAGATTTGAGTGCACTTTGAGGTTAGTGCTGGTGTTTCACTCTTTTTGCTCCCCACCATGTTCTTCCTGGGTTGCCAGATTCTCTGTTTTACATGGTGCTGGTCCTGGATGCAGCGCAGACAGATGCTTGTCATTATTGCATTATTTGCATCGTATTGCTTTTACACAGTCTTTTGCAAGATGTTGAGTTGAACCACAGCATCTGAAACAAATGCATTTGTCCTTTAGATAAGATTTGCTCTCCTCTATTGTCTTGCTTCTGAAACTATGACATTTTCTCAGTGAATGAGGCTTGTTGTGTAGCAAACACTGCTTGTCTGGGTCCTCAACTTTCATTCCTGAGCTTTTATCCTGGTTGACTTCGAACTCATACAGTACTTCTGTCTTCCATACAGGCACTGTTGCTCTGCATTCTTTATTATGCGCCGATGATATTTTCAAAGCTTGAGCCTCCCATGCTTAAAAGGGCGAAGCTTGGGTCAATGCACATTTTAGCTTGATTCACGATGAACTTGGCGAGGAAAGAGAAATGCCATCTGATTATCTTCCTTGTATTTTGATGCTTGGATGATCCATCTTTCTTGTAAGTTGTAAGGAAGCTTCTCGATTACCTGATTGACTCCGCGTGCTATTTCCAAATATGAGAGGCCTGGAAGCTATCCACCAGCTTTTGTGGCCTCCAGCTCTAAAAGTATGTCTCCAAGCTCTCTCAGCTTCTTATTGTCTTTGTTCTTTTTGGAGAATTTACAATTTTCTTCAGAAGTGCATCTTCAATTACTTCAGGCTTTAAACCTCTGCCATACCATTGTAAGCCCTGCCATTGCCTCATGAACTGACCTGATTCTTTTGATTTGCTCAGAAGTCTCTGGTTAGAGCCGTTTGGAGAGTAGGTCAAGCTTTTCCCTGTCTGTGGTTGTTCTCCATTGTTGCAAGTCTTTCCGCTATAGGCCAGATTTGTTTTACTGAAGAAGGATTACGTCACCATTCATTTGGTTTTCTGAAGGATCAACAGATTAGTGTCTGAGTACATAAACACTTGGCTTGTCATATTGAAGTTCTGGTTCAGTCTTGTAGCATCGAGTAATATCAAAGTTGTCTGCTGCTAGCGGGACCTTAGACGATTTTGATGCATCATTAGACTATTAAGTGTACATGGTCGCAATTGTACATGCTCACAGGTGCGTTGGATTGTCACCTGAGTGTTGGTGTCACCTGGGTTTCTATCGAAGAGTCCTCCTTACTGTTCTTTGACAGCTCTCATGAGAACCTTGGCTTCAGTTAAGGCAGCTGAAGCAGATTTTTCTTGCTTGAGAATATGTAAAAAAAATGCTTTCACCTTTTGCTTTTCTTCTAAGTGCTTAAGTCTTACTTTTAACTAATATTATTACACACATCATATATTACACTCTTCCTTAGAATAGGCCTGCTGTGTTGTAAGCCTTTTTACTGTTCTGCCCTCACTATGTGTTTTAAGTATAAAGCTTGGCAGACAGCTAACAGCTTCCCAATAAAGACTCAGGAGTAAAGGCTCACAGTTGTAATTTTTACTGAGAATACGTTTTTGTAAAACTGCAAAGCACAAATTGTAAAAGTATGCATTAGCATTTAACAATACATTACAAAATGCAAATAATGACAGGCATGCTACAATACTGTTAAAGCGTTTGTTACCCAAAAACTAATAAAAAAAAATGACACTGTCCCATTAGAGCATGACTAACAGCACAGTGCTTGTAATGTGTAATTTGGCCCTTTGTACCACCTGAAATACCTGTCTGATCCTGCCAGTTTCTGCCCCCCCCCCCCATAAACTGACCATGGTTTATCATGGCTGCTGAGCCCTAACACCATGGACAGTTTACCTGCCTCCGTCATCTGCTCTCTTCTCTGCCCCCCCCTCCCCTCCCTGCCTGTCAGCTTGTGACAGTGCCTTCCCCTCCGCTCCTGCTGAAATAACTTTAGCATTTTCAGGCAATCCCCTGTGTTAGATAATGCAATGTCCCCAGTGTATATGGTTTATTAACAAAATGCCTCTGTATACCTTTTTTTTGAGTGCCGCTTACGTGACCAGCCACTTCTCTCCTCCTATCCTCTCCTCCTCCTGACTGATGTCGGCATCTCCTGCTGTAGCTGTCAGATCGGGAGAGGGAACTGCGGTCGGTCAAGTGAGCGCCGAGCCCCTGAAGGGGATATAACAGCCAAGCAAAACAAATCATTTTAATCAAGTCACATCTACCTGACATAGAAATAGGAAGATGTTTCCATTGTTGTAATTCGGAAAGTATTTTGTTAACCCTCTCTGGGTCAGCTGATAGCCTCCCACGGCTTCCCATACCATCTCTACGCTGACGATACACAAATCTATTTATCCACCCCTCAGCTCTCTCCCTCAGTCTCCGCATGTATCACTAATTTACTATCTGATATATCGGTCTGGATGTCACACCACTTCCTCAAACTCAATCCCTCCAAAACCGAGCTAATAGTTTTTCCTCCACCACGTGCCCCTTCCCCTGATCTCTCTGTCAATATTGATGGAATTACTATCAGCCCATCCCCGCATGCCAAGGTCCTAGGTGTTGTCCTGGACTCTGAACTCTCATTCAAGGCCCACATCCAATCGCTGTCCAAATCTTGCCGCCTTATCCTCCACAACATCTCCAAAATAAGCCCCTTTCTAACCAAAGACACAACAAAGCTCCTAGTTCACTCCCTGGTCATCTCGCGCCTCGACTACTGCAATTCCCTTTTCATTGGCTTACATCTACACAGGCTATCCCCCCTTCAATGCATCATGAATGCTGCCGCCAGACTCATCCACCTTACCAATCACTCAGTGTCCGCCGCTCCTCTCTGTCAAGCCCTCCACTGGCTTCCGCTCTCCCAACGAATCAAATTCAAAATACTAACAACATCTTACAAAGCCATCCACAGCTTAGCCCCCAACTACATCACTAGCCTAGTCTCAAAATACCAACCCAATCACTCTATTTGTTCCTGTCAAACCCTCCTGCTCTCTAGTTCCCTAGTCACCTCCTCCCATGCTCGCCACCAGGACTTTACCAGAGCCTCTCCAATAGAGATGGCCTTGCGGTTCGCCCGGCGGTCAGTTCACGGCGGATTTTGCTTGTTCGCTACCCCCCAAATTTTCGGACATTCGCGGTGGCCATCTTTGTTTACATTGGGGAGAACTTTGACCCGTGACACAGCCGTCAGGTGGAACAGGACAACCAATTGAAACATTCCAGCACATGGACAGTCCCCCTACCCTATAAATAGACCCAATCTGGTGGCCATTTCACATTCCGCTTTCTGCCAGTGTAGGGAGAGGTCTGCTGTGCTCATCAGGGAGAGTTTCTAGACACATATAGCGCTGTGAAGATCCACAAAAGTCCTTTTGAGGGCTGGTAATTCGGTATAGGTCTAGTATCTTTTGAGCTTAGGGAGAGGTATCCTGTGATTGCTTTAGGGGCAGTTAGAGATCGGCTGCAGTCACACAGAAATCACTCTGTCAATGTCCACAAAAGTCATTTAAAATGCTCCAATGTCGTTTTAGGGTCTATTACAGTCTCTTTACTATAGGGAGAGGTATCCAGTGGTTGCTTTAGGGGCAGTTAGAGATCGGCTGCAGTGACACAGAAATCGCTTTGTCAATGTCCACAAAAGTCATTTAAAAAGCTCCAATGTTGCTATAGGGTCTATTACAGTCTCTTTACTATAGGGGCAGGTATCCAGTGGTTGCTTTAGGGGCAGTTAGAGATCGGCTGCAGTCACACACAAATTTCTCTGTTAATGTCCACAAAAGTCATGTAAAGGGCTGCAAATGTTTTGGTATTGCTGTGCAGTGCACTAAAAAGGGGGTGGGGGTGGGGGAGGGGGTTAATCCACAGTATAATATACTTTGTAGAAAGCATATTATAGTGGATTAGTACTATTATTGTGCACTGTGCAGCATTGTCACAGGTGTGGTGGTGAGACTGAGTGCTTCTGCAGCAACACTACACACAGTGACAAAAGCACTTATAATGTATTATAACTAATGTGATAGACCAATTGCCCCCCCCCCACCAATGCCACATATTGAAGTGGGGTTTTATCTGAGTAAACTTTTTCAAGTGTATTTGTGTCATGCAACAATATTGCCTAATTTGCTGAGTGAAGTCTGGTACACACAGTGCCAAACTCACTGGCCAATTTTTTGAACTGGTGTGCTACACCGATGCCTCCCCCCCCCCCCCTCCAATGACACATATTGAAGTGGGGTGTTATCTGAGTAAACTTTCAAGTGTAAATGGAGAAAGATCTGGGAGTCTTGGTTGATGATAGACTAGGCAACAGCATGCAATGTCAAGCGGCAGCTGCCAAGGCCAGCAGACTATTAGCATGCATAAAGAAAGGGATGTATTCCAGAGATAAGTCTATAATCCTTCCACTTTATAAAACTCTGGTCTGACCGCATCTGGAGTATTCTGTCCAGTTCTGGTCGCCAGTCCTCAGGAGGGATGTGTTGAAGCTGGAGAGAGTTCAGAGAAGGGCAACTAAACTAATTAGGGGATTGGAGGACCTTAATTATGAAGAGCGTCTGCAATCGCTTGATTTATTCTCCCTGGAGAAGAGACGCCTGAGGGGGGACATGATAGCAATTTTTAAATATCTCAATGGGGATCTCAGCTTAGAAAAAAAGCTGTTCAGTCAAAGGGATTGCATGAGGACTTGGGGGCATACAATGCGATTAGAGGAGAAGTGTTTTAACCTCAGGCAACGTGGGAGGTTCTTTACTGTTAGGGCTACAAGATTGTGGAATTCTCTACCACAAGAGGTGGTTTCTGCGGGTAGTATGGTGGCTTTCAAAAGACTATTAGACGTACATCTCAAGGATCAGAACATTCAGGGGTATTTGAGATGATTACAGCCACACACACCTACACAGGTTGAACTGGATGGACTGTTGTCTTTATTCAACCTCACCTACTATGTAACTATGTATGTAACTATGTATTTGTGTCATGCAACAATATTGCCTAGTTTGCTGAGTGAAGTCTGGAACACACAGCGCCTAACTCACTGGCCAATTTTTTGAACTGGTGTGCTACACCTATGCTCCCCCCCAAAGCCACATATTGAAGTGGGGTGTTATCTGAGCAAACTTTTTCAAGTGTATTTGTGTCATGCAACAATATTGCCTAGTTTGCGGAGTGAAATCTGGTACACACAGCACCAAACTCACTGGCCAATTTTTTGAACTGGTGTGCTACACCAATGCCCCCCCCCCCCCAATGCCACATATTTAAGTGGGGTGTTATCTGAGTAAACTTTTTCAAGTTTACTACAGTGCTACACACAGTGACAACAGTTACTGGCCAATTATTTGTAGAACTGGTGTAATAAACCTGTGACCCCCCTCTCCCCCCCCCCCATGCCACATATTGAAGTGGGATGTTATTTAACAGTATAATTTTCTAAGATTGTACTTTAGTCCTGCAAACATTTGGCCTCTTTTGCTGTGTTAACTGTGCTACACACAGTGACAACAGTTACTGGCCAATTATTTGTAGAACTGGCTGACTGACGGACCAGCAGATAGGGAGGAGAGGCAGGCAGAACTTGCATTGCACAAGAGGTACAAAGCAGACTGCAAATGTATCAGGAGCGAGCCGTCAACCATGTACAGTCACATCTGGCGCTCCCAGGACGCCGGCACATGGCTCCGCAGTGTGTGCTTTTTTTAATGTGTCCGTTGCTGACACCAGTGTTGCCATCTGCAGCCTTTGCAGTCAACGCATAAGTCGCGGTAAGCCCAACACTCACCTAGGGACAACCGCCATAAGAAGGCACCTGAAATCCCATCACCAAGCCCAGTGGGAGCAAAACTGTCAGAACCCACAAAGTCACACTCCATTCTCTCACCATCCAGCCTCTTCTCCTTCTCCTCAACCTTCTCCTTCTCCTGTCTCCTCACAGTTGTCCAACACTCCACCTTCCATGATTCCGTCATCACTTGTTCTGGAAAAAGGCAGGTTTCTGTGGCTCAAATGTTGAAGCGTAAAAAAAGGTGTCCGACAGGTGTCCGACTACATCGGGTTAACGGCCGATGTGGACGCTCTGAGGAGTGATGAACCCCTGGACTACTGAGTGGGCAGGTTTGACCTCTGGCAAGAGCTTGCACAATTTGCAATGGAACTGTTGGCTTGCCCCCCGTCCAGTGTCCTGTCCGAAAGGACATTAAGCGCAGCAGGGGGGATTGTGACCGATAAGTGCACTCGCCTAGCTCATGACAGTGTAGACTACCTCACATTTATAAAAATGAATGAGGCATGGATCTCTGAGGAATTCAACACATGTGACCAGTAGACCAGGTTTCATCGAAATTCCTCATGCCAGGCCACAAATATCCGAAAGACCCCCATCCACCCACAACAATTCCTGGTCCTTGGCTTGGCTAAATACAGCTGCATAAAAGGCATTTCATGTCCATTGAATGGCTAATTTTTGAAGCCTATACAGGCCGACACTTACTGTTCTGTGTACTGTGAATGCCTATTGTACCTCTAGCCATCATATACTACGTTCTTTGCTGTCAGTTCAACCCATGTGAGCTCATTTTTGCAGCCTATACAGCCCACCACCAACTTGTGTATACTGTGAACGCCTACTGTACCTCTAGCCATCATATACTACATTCTTTGCTGTCAGTTCAACCCATGTGAACTAATTTTTGCGGCCTATACAGCCCGCCTCCAACTTGTGTATACTGTGAACGCCTACTGTACCTCTAGCCATCATATACTACGTTCTTTGCTGTCAGTTTAACCCATGTGAGCTAATTTTTGTGGCCTATACAGCCCGCCACCAACTTGTGTATACTGTGAACGCCTACTGTACCTCTAGCCATCATATACTACGTTCTTTGCTGTCAGTTCAAACCATGTGAGCTAATTTTTGGAGCCTATGTGAGTATACTTTTACAAGTGTATTTG
Source organism: Pelophylax lessonae (assembly GCF_965119305.1). Lineage (NCBI taxonomy): Eukaryota > Metazoa > Chordata > Amphibia > Anura > Ranidae > Pelophylax > Pelophylax lessonae. Next base: position 130,566,815 of record NC_138777.1, read on the forward strand.
TGTCATGCAACAATATTGCCTAGTTTGCTGAGTGAAGTCTGGTACACAGCGCCAAACTCACTGGCCAATTTTTTGAGCAACTGCTGTGATAAACCAGTGGCCCCCCAATACCACATATTGAAGTGGGGTGTTATCCGAGTATACTTTTACAAGTGTATTTGTGTCCTACAACAATATTGCCTCTTTTGCTGTGTTAAGTCTGCTACACACAGTGCCAAACTCACTGGCCAATTTTTTGAACAACTGGTGTGATAAACCAGTGGCCCCCCAATACCACATATTGAAGTGGGGTGTTATCTGAGTATACTTTTCTAAGATTGTATTTTAGTCCTGCAAAAATTTGGCCTCTTTTGCAGTGTTAACTGTGCTACACACATTGACAACAGATACTGGCCAATTATTTGTAGAACTGGTGTGATAAACCTGTGGCCCCCCAATACCACAGATTGAAGTGGGGTGTTATCTACACAGACACATGGTCTAGCAAACAAGGGCAGGGAAGGTATATCACTTTTACTGCCCACTGGGTGAACCTTCTGACGGCCGTTAAGCATGTAACCCGTGGCACCTGTGTAGATTTAGTTGTACCGGCATGGATTGCAAGCAGGCCTGCCTCTTCTTCTTCTCCTCCATCCTCCCTCTCCTCCTCGGCTGACTCCTGCTCTTCCGCTGCTACCGTCCCTTCTCCTGCGCCGCCCAAGATCCCCAGAACCTATTTCACATGCCAGGGGAGACGTTGCCATGCTGTGCTGTGTCTGTTGTGCCTGGAAGCCAAGAGCCACACTGGTCCTGCACTCCTTTCAACTTTGCGTTCACAGGCAGATCAGTGGCTGAGACCGCTGAATTTGTCAGTTGGTAAAGTGGTGTGCGACAACGGTGCCAATCTGCTGAGCGCGCTGAAACAGGGCAAAATAACACACGTGCCATGCATGGCACACGTCATGAACTTGGTGGTGCGGCGATTTGTTGGCAAATACCCTGGGGTCCAGGACGTCTTGCGGCAGGCCAGGAAAATCTCAGGCCATTTCCGAAGATCTTACACAACCATGGCTTTCCTTGCTGAGATTCAGCGGCGACACAGCCTGCCTCTTATTTGTGACTGCCCGACGTGATGGATCTCAACGTTGTATATGCGTTGTAATGCTTGATAGGCTGCTCCAGCAGAAACGTGCAGTTATGACTACCTGTTCAAACTCGGTGGCAGGACAGGTTCTGGGGAGCTTGGGTTTTTTTCACCTCGCCAGTGGCTGCTCATGTGGGACGCATGCAGACTTCTGCGGCCATTCGATGAGATCACCAAACTGGTCAGTCACGGCCAGGGCGCCATAAGTGACATCATACCGTGCATTGCGTCGTTTCATTGATCAAGCCGTCGAGGAGCAGGAGCAGGAAGATCAGGAAGTCTGCTAAAACAATATGATGCATAAACAAATATACAAATAATGCACAATTGCATAAAGTGATGAAGTGAGATCAATGTGATATCAATGATTGAAAGTCCAAAATCCCACTGAGTGCCTTGGATAAACTCAAAACTTATAGGTGCAAAAACTCTTAAAGGTGTTGTGCATTCCCAAAGTCCACAAAAGCTCCAAGTGTTGAAGGTTGAAAAGGTGCACTGTATATGGCCGGTGCTCTGTAGTGAAAAATCCCACCACCAACACGCTATCCTCCTTACCAAATGCAATAAATTGGAAAGCAAAATTCATTAGATGCTGTTGGGAAGGAGGAATCAAAATCACCACCCTGTGAAAATGCAGGATAGGCCTCTTACCAAAAATCAGGTAACTCAGCGCAGGGAATATACATAGGTGATGCCTTTTCAATCTGTAGTAATCGGTGGCTGTTTTCTCTAATGATCCATCTCGTTACTGGCTCTCCAGGTTAAACATGGGCATGATGTAGGAAAAAACATATACAGACCATGGCGTGATATCCCCGGGATAGTTTAATGAATATCAAGTGTTACACTTACATTCAATGTGGAAAACAGTGGCGACAATACAGACTGGTTGCCTGACTCGGCTGCAGACCGAGCAGTGCTGGACGTCCGTGGCGGCGCGACACGCCTCCTCTCTGACGGCGTTTCCTCTCAAACGGGCTTCTACTGAGATAGGAGGGACGTGCGCGCCGCCACCTCCGTCCTTATGAAGCTCCGACGTGTGACCACTTCCGGGGTCCGCAATGAATGTGCGGAAGTCCTGACTTATGCAAATGATTCTACTGCTAAATCCATTACAAAACACTTCGATCTCTATTATAAATAGTGAACGAGGACAAAACAATCTTGGCAATAATGGATATATTCAATAAATCAATGTGCAAATTAAAAATTTAAGGACTCCGGAAATGAACACTGGCCCGACTTCCTGTGTTAATGTATAAAATCAGTATATAAGCTAACAACAGAAATACGGGGAATATGAGTATGGGACTAATAAAAGTCCATTTAAAATGCAATATAAATGATTTATATATAAAAACAATCATAAATATAGTTATATTAAAATATATTAAAACATATTAAATATATACTAAACTCATTTAATTGCTCATACTATTTAAATATAAAATTGTAAAAATTTATTTATTTATTAAAATGGATGTAAAAAAGATAAAATGGATAAAATAGATGTAGATTGAGCAAGGAATTAACTATTATTTATGTGGGCATTAATGTCCCATTCAATGTTGTGTCCCCAGGGCCTAAAGCACTTCATTTCATAGATCCAGAAGGTTTCCCTTCTTGAAATGGATATCTTCAGGTTACTACCTCTCCAATGCGGTGTGTATTTTTCTATCACTATAATTTGTAGGTTTTTTGGATTTTTGTGATGACACTTGGAATAGTGTAAAGATACACTATGTCCAGTGAACCCTTTTCTTATGTTGGAGAGGTGTTCCCCTATTCGGATACTGGCGGTGCGTATAGTCCTCCCAATGTATTGTAGTCCGCAACTACATTGGAGGAGATAAATGACCCCTTTAGTGTGGCAGGAGATAAACTCCTTGATCTGATATTCTTTTTTGGTGGTGGTAGATGAGAACTTTTTAGTCCGTATAGTTTTCGCTTCTCTACAAATTTGACAATTTCTACAAGGGAAGAAGCCTTTCATGTCTGGAAAAAAATTTGGTGTTATAGGTTTTTCAATCGGATTACTGGCGATAAGATCCTTTAAATTCCTCGCTTTCCTATAGATCATACTAGGATTATCGGGGAGAGAAGGCCCCAATATTTTGTCTCCTTGTAAGATGCTCCAATGTTTTTTGAAGACATGGTTAAGCCATTTGTAATTCTGAGAAAATTGTGTAACGAAGGCATATTCGAATCTAGGCTGAGCTTGGTGAGTGGAATCAGTCAATTTGGGCAAGATGAGGTCTTCTTGTGTCTGTTGTCCCATCAATTCAATTTCTTGATCCAATATCTGTGGCATATAACCTTTTTCTAAAAATCTTTCTTTTAAAACATTGGCTTGTTCAATAAAATCCGACTTCTTGGTACAGTTGCGCCTAATACGCTTAAATTGCCCTTTCGGGACTGAGCCAAGCCACTTGGGATGGTGGCAACTGTCCATGGTGATGAACCCGTTTTTGTCAGTCGGTTTAAAATAGGTCTTAGTAATAAAACCCGAGCCTTGTCTTAAGATTACTAGATCTAAAAAATTGACCGCTGTGGGGCTAGATTCATAAGAGAATCTAATGCCCCAACTGTTGCAGTTTAGCTGGTCCATAAAAACTTTTAGTGATTGGTTACTCCCTTTCCAGATAAAAATTGCGTCGTCAATGTAGCGTCTCCAAAAAACGAGCTCCCTGGGCCTGTGGGAGAATATATTGCGATCCTCCCACAAGGCCATGAAGAGATTCGCCACACTGGGGGCAAATTTGGCCCCCATCGCTACTCCGGTACGTTGGAGATAAAACCGTTGATTGTAATAAAAGTAATTATGTTCCATGCCAAAGGTTAAAAGGTTTAAAATAAACTGTTTATGTGCCACTGATATGTTTTGATGGGTGTCCAAGAAAGTGCTTACTGCTTTGTATCCCATCTCATGCGGAATTATTGTATATAAAGACGCCACATCAGCAGTCACGAGTAACACATCTCCTTCTATGTTCAATTGTCTCATTTCTTGGATGCACTGCGTGGTGTCTTTTAGGTAAGCTGGGGTTTCTTGGACCAAAGGTTGCAAGAAGTGGTCTATATATTTCCCAATCCTGGAAGTGACGGAATCGATCCCACTAACGATGGGTCTTCCGGGGGGTTTCGTTAAATTTTTGTGAATTTTTGGGAGATAATAAATAATGGGCAATTTAGGAGAAAGAGGTATTAAAAATTCCTTTTCTTTCTTATTTAAAATCCCATCTTCAAAACCTTGTTTAATAATAGTTTCCAATTTCCTCTTATATCTGTGGGTGGGGTCTCTTTTTAAAATTTCGTAAGTATTAGTGTCTGCTAAGAGGTTGTTCATTTCCTCTATGTAGTCTTCTTTCTTCAGCAGCACTATTCCTCCCCCTTTGTCCGCTGGTCGGATGATAAGATCTTTGTTGTCACACAAAGTCTTGATCCCCTTTCTTAAATCTGTTTGAGGTTTATGTTGTATCACTTTTTTGTCCAGTTCATTCAACACAGTGTCTCTAAATACTGTGATATTACTACTCTGAGCACCAGACGGGTTGAAAAGAGAACCCCTAGGTCTTATCCTCAAAACAACAATACGAGGTTTGAACCCTTAAGACACGAAGGATATGAAAATAGAGAAGATTTGAGGGCGGAACCCCCGTCTAGAACCCCCATCAACCCCAATAAGCGGAGTTTTTTAGGACAGGGCCCAAAGAAGAACAAAAGAAAAAGATAAAAAGAGGATGCAGAGGTGGTAAAAATAAAAAGAAGAATAATCAAGAAGAGATTGGCATATTCAACTTGAGTGGGGTGGCACTCACAGACAGCGAGAAACATACACTCAGCAAAGGTCTCAAATATGCCCCTAAACAATCTCTGAATAAATTCGAAACCTTTATAGACATTCAAAAATTTGTAAGAAAATTGAATGTAAAAAGACATTTCCTATCCAAAGCTGGTGAAAGGAATTATGTTTCGTATCAAACCAGTTCCACACAATCTACCAATCTGAGAAATGCTTCTCTTTTCAACCCGTCTGGTGCTCAGAGTAGTAATATCACAGTATTTAGAGACACTGTGTTGAATGAACTGGACAAAAAAGTGATACAACATAAACCTCAAACAGATTTAAGAAAGGGGATCAAGACTTTGTGTGACAACAAAGATCTTATCATCCGACCAGCGGACAAAGGGGGAGGAATAGTGCTGCTGAAGAAAGAAGACTACATAGAGGAAATGAACAACCTCTTAGCAGACACTAATACTTACGAAATTTTAAAAAGAGACCCCACCCACAGATATAAGAGGAAATTGGAAACTATTATTAAACAAGGTTTTGAAGATGGGATTTTAAATAAGAAAGAAAAGGAATTTTTAATACCTCTTTCTCCTAAATTGCCCATTATTTATTATCTCCCAAAAATTCACAAAAATTTAACGAAACCCCCCGGAAGACCCATCGTTAGTGGGATCGATTCCGTCACTTCCAGGATTGGGAAATATATAGACCACTTCTTGCAACCTTTGGTCCAAGAAACCCCAGCTTACCTAAAAGACACCACGCAGTGCATCCAAGAAATGAGACAATTGAACATAGAAGGAGATGTGTTACTCGTGACTGCTGATGTGGCGTCTTTATATACAATAATTCCGCATGAGATGGGATACGAAGCAGTAAGCACTTTCTTGGACACCCATCAAAACATATCAGTGGCACATAAACAGTTTATTTTAAACCTTTTAACCTTTGGCATGGAACATAATTACTTTTATTACAATCAACGGTTTTATCTCCAACGTACCGGAGTAGCGATGGGGGCCAAATTTGCCCCCAGTGTGGCGAATCTCTTCATGGCCTTGTGGGAGGATCGCAATATATTGTCCCACAGGCCCAGGGAGCTCGTTTTTTGGAGACGCTACATTGACGACGCAATTTTTATCTGGAAAGGGAGTAACCAATCACTAAAAGTTTTTATGGACCAGCTAAACTGCAACAGTTGGGGCATTAGATTCTCTTATGAATCTAGCCCCACAGCGGTCAATTTTTTAGATCTAGTAATCTTAAGACAAGGCTCGGGTTTTATTACTAAGACCTATTTTAAACCGACTGACAAAAACGGGTTCATCACAATGGACAGTTGCCACCATCCCAAGTGGCTTGGCTCAGTCCCGAAAGGGCAATTTAAGCGTATTAGGCGCAACTGTACCAAGAAGTCGGATTTTATTGAACAAGCCAATGTTTTAAAAGAAAGATTTTTAGAAAAAGGTTATATGCCACAGATATTGGATCAAGAAATTGAATTGATGGGACAACAGACACAAGAAGACCTCATCTTGCCCAAATTGACTGATTCCACTCACCAAGCTCAGCCTAGATTCGAATATGCCTTCGTTACACAATTTTCTCAGAATTACAAATGGCTTAACCATGTCTTCAAAAAACATTGGAGCATCTTACAAGGAGACAAAATATTGGGGCCTTCTCTCCCCGATAATCCTAGTATGATCTATAGGAAAGCGAGGAATTTAAAGGATCTTATCGCCAGTAATCCGATTGAAAAACCTATAACACCAAAATTTTTTCCAGACATGAAAGGCTTCTTCCCTTGTAGAAATTGTCAAATTTGTAGAGAAGCGAAAACTATACGGACTAAAAAGTTCTCATCTACCACCACCAAAAAAGAATATCAGATCAAGGAGTTTATCTCCTGCCACACTAAAGGGGTCATTTATCTCCTCCAATGTAGTTGCGGACTACAATACATTGGGAGGACTATACGCACCGCCAGTATCCGAATAGGGGAACACCTCTCCAACATAAGAAAAGGGTTCACTGGACATAGTGTATCTTTACACTATTCCAAGTGTCATCACAAAAATCCAAAAAACCTACAAATTATAGTGATAGAAAAATACACACCGCATTGGAGAGGTAGTAACCTGAAGAGATCCATTTCAAGAAGGGAAACCTTCTGGATCTATGAAATGAAGTGCTTTAGGCCCTGGGGACACAACATTGAATGGGACATTAATGCCCACATAAATAATAGTTAATTCCTTGCTCAATCTACATCTATTTTATCCATTTTATCTTTTTTACATCCATTTTAATAAATAAATAAATTTTTACAATTTTATATTTAAATAGTATGAGCAATTAAATGAGTTTAGTATATATTTAATATGTTTTAATATATTTTAATATAACTATATTTATGATTGTTTTTATATATAAATCATTTATATTGCATTTTAAATGGACTTTTATTAGTCCCATACTCATATTCCCCGTATTTCTGTTGTTAGCTTATATACTGATTTTATACATTAACACAGGAAGTCGGGCCAGTGTTCATTTCCGGAGTCCTTAAATTTTTAATTTGCACATTGATTTATTGAATATATCCATTATTGCCAAGATTGTTTTGTCCTCGTTCACTATTTATAATAGAGATCGAAGTGTTTTGTAATGGATTTAGCAGTAGAATCATTTGTATAAGTCAGGACTTCCGCACATTCATTGCGGACACCGGAAGTGGTCACACGTCGGAGCTTCATAAGGACGGAGGTGGCGGCGCGCACGTCCCTCCTATCTCAGTAGAAGCCCGTTTGAGAGGAAACGCCG